>NC_135635.1:22126250-23485833 GCF_053574225.1 Canis aureus
CTACCTTAAAAATAGGGTAGAAAAAACTATGTCTAAAACTTCGTGTATATATTTGGCCCCAGAAAATTCACTCTTTCAAACAATAAAATAATCAGCTGTAAAAATTATAATGGTGCAAGGAAACTCAACCTTTTCTTTTTACTTTAAAGAATTAAATATTTAATAACAAGAAAAGAATATTACATGTGTGTAAAATATTAAGAATAACAATAAAATTGACGTATGTGTACTAGCCATAGATTTAAGAGATATGAATTACTTTGAGGTGTCCTGTGGGCCATTTCTCAATCCCATCTTATCCCCTTCCTTCTAAAGTAACAATAATCCTAAATTTGGGGTTCCTCTTTTTACTATATATGCAAGTATTCTCAGACATATTTTAGTTCAAAATTTTTATATTAACAGATTTTTATCATATGAGTATTTCTGTTTTTGACTCAATATTATGTCTGTAAGATTCAGCCATATTGTTTAGCTACAGATGAGCCATTTTCACCATTATAGGTTATTTCATCATATAAATATACCACAATTTATTCATCCATTCTTCCATTAATGGATTTTTGTTTTTTTTCCCCCATTGATTTGGTAATATAAACACTATTGTGTGTATATTCTTGTGATTTTTCTCTTTTTGGATATACATACCAGAATGGAATTGCTGGTTTTTAGTTTACATATTTTACCTTTACTAAAAATGTTAAATTGCTTTTAAAAGTGATGATAGCAATTTAGACTCTCAAAAATAGTCTATAAGGAGTCCAATACAAAGCCTAATATCCAGGGCACCTGGGTGGCTCAGTCAGTTAAGCATCTGACTCTTTGTTTCAGCTCAGGTCATAATCTCAGGGTTGTGAGATTGAGCCCAGCGTCAGCCTCCATGCTCAGTGAGGAATCTGCTTGAGATCCTTTCCCCTCTCTCTCCTTCTCCTTCTGTTTCTCCCCCTGCTCATGCACTCTCTCTAAAATAAATAAATAAAACATTTTTTCAAAGCACAACAACAAAGTCTAATACTCAGTGAGAGCTCCAAAAAAATCTATTGCATTGAATTGGGGAGTAATATATCTAAGTGTTAATAAACTGTTACTTACCATAATATGGATTACTTTATCAGATTTTCTACTGAGATAGATTTGATAGGAATGGGGAAAAAATAACAAGGTTCTTTGGTGCCTTACAGAATGGGAAGATTAGGGTTACTGAGTTGGTATGGAAGCATAAAAAGCCAAAGAATAGGCAAGTCTCTTGTTTGATGATTTTTCATAAGGCCAGCTTTATTTCCTACCTTTCTTCTTGACATATCTAACCTAACTCAACTTTTGGCCCAAATATTCAAACAATTTAAGCAATTTTGTACACAATTGTTTTCTACAAATATTTTTGTACATCTATTCTAATTAGAGAAAGAGAATAGCTAATTATCTTCCTCTTAATGTGCTTGGGAACCATGTGTGAACAAAGTCTCTTTTCTAAGCTAAGCAAGAGCAGTTACTTTCCCCATCTGATGTATTTTTCAATAATTGAACATGTTTATCATTTTCCTTTGGGATTGCTTCCAAATCTCTCTCTTCTTTGCTATGTGAGGCTCCAGACTATCTCCATTATTCTAATGTGAGCCTCACTCAACTCCAAATATAGGACTTAGACGGGTAATCCAATTTTGCTTTTATATTCATTTCATTACAATGTGAGCAGAATCTAAGGTTTGTGATTTATCTTTAGATAATTGTGTTAAGCATCTGTAGGTGAGGTTTTGCCATACTGGGGCAATAAATAACAAATTAAATGGGTAAAAGCCCTCCTTTTTAAGAAACAAAAATAAGTGAGGTAATGTTATTTAAAAGACCCATTAAAATGAGAAATTTTAGGGCAGCCGCGGTGGCTCAATAGTTTAGCGCCGCCTTCAGCCCAGGGCGTGATCTTGGAGACCCGGGATCGAGTCGCACGTTGGGTTCCCTGCATGGAGCCTGCTTCTCCCTCTGCCTGTGTCTCTGCCTCTCTCTCCCTCTCTCTGTCTCTCATGCATAAATAAATAAAATCTTAAAAAAATAAAATGAGAAATTTTAAATGGTATATGAAATAGAAGGTTATGGGGTAGAAAACCTCAAAATTAAGAAACTATTAAGTATAATATATAATTAGATTTTTCTCTTTTACCTTTAACAAACAACTTACCCACTTAATATAGAGATGTTAATAGGAATGAATGAGTTTTGGAATACAGTTTCAAGACATTGGAAAATAAGGAAGTCAGAGGACTATTTATTAAATGCATTTATCATAATTTCTGTTTCTTTCCTAAGTTATTTAACAAAGAAAACATTTCAAAAATGTATAAGGCTTAAACTGAAATAATTTTAATTGTAAATTATAGTAACAATTTCTTAAATAGTAAAAACATTAACATCTTTTTCTAGCTTTTTTGAGATATCGTTGACATATAACATTGTGTAAATACTGTTAACATATTTTAGGTTGGTATTTCTCCCTTGTGGAGGTATTAAAAGCGTAGGAAATAAAACAAAAAATGTTTTATCTATTGTTTATAAAGAAATATTTTATTTATATTGTCACAAGGAAGACAAGTCTTTTATTCAAGGTTTCCAACATTTGGATCTCACTTAAATAAGACTTCAAATCCAAGAAAGAAAAGTTGTGTTATAAATAATGGTTATGTTGGGATGAACTCGTTCCAGTTTTTGAAGATCAAGGTGCAGAGAGATTCCTTGTCCACAGCAAGGATATTACACACACACAAAGAAAATCAGGTCTATGCCCTTCACTAAACTGAAGCTTAGGGTAAAGAATCTAGACAGTTAATTTTTTAAAATATTTTATTTATTTATTCATGAGACACACAGAGAGAGAGAGAGAGAGAGAGAGAGAGAGAGAGAGAGGCAGAGATACAGGCAGAGGGAGAAGCAGGCTCCACGCAGGAGCCTGATGTGGGACTTGATACCCGGTGTCCGGGATCACGCCCTGGGCTGAAGGCGGCGCTAAACCGCTGAGCCACCCGGGCTGCCCTAGACAGTTAATTTTGGATAAATGAAACCTATTTGTGGAAATAATGACCAACATAATGACCATAATAAGGGCTAAGAAAATAAGCCCTCTTTCTTTTTCTTTTTTCTTTTGAAAACTGGCAGCGTAAGTGGACTGTGGACCTCCATTACTGAAGGAGGCATGTTTAATCCTGATGTTCATTTGTAAAGCATTTAGCTTAAAAGGCAAAGAAAAATTATTCCTAGGTAATTGTTTCTTGGAGCAGATTTATTCTGAATAGAACATTTGTGTTTATGTGTATGTGTGTTTGGGAGTGTTGTTTTTCTGGGCATATACAGACACAGATTGTTGACAGTAAATGTTTAGTCAAGGGTGAGAATACTTTTGTTTTAGTTACAGACCCTTTCTTCAAGCCAGATGATATTTTCTCCTTTTAATCAGTGCCACAGAAGCTTTTGTGCATTATAGGAGTACTGCTAAATATGATGGAACAGCCGCATCTTTTAGTTTAGTCCCAGTAGGAGAATAAGCTATTCTTCTTTTACCAGGCGACAGACGGGGACTTTTTATGTTAACCTAAAGCTCAGCTGTGCAAAGCCTTTGAGAGATGGTGCTATCATGTTAGACTTTCTTGAATCATTTACCAGAGGCAAATGACTGTCTCTATTTTCTACAAAGCATTGCTTTTGAATTAGAAGGCTCTTTGGAAATGAGCCTATACAGGCAACATGTACACTTTTAGGACATTGTTTGACTGACTAGTCTTATACTTAATAGGTGTGATAGGACAAAAGTAATTAGCAATGAGGAAGGTTCTGGTTTGGTCTGCTTAGTTCCCTATCTTTCCTTGAAAATAGAGGAGATTTTCACCAATTCCAGGCAATTCTTTGGGCTTCTATGATACAAAATTGATGGAATGATGATGGGATAGAAAGGCCAATAACAAAGCAGGTGGAATTTTTTTTTTTTTTTTTTTTTACAGAAAGAAGAGCACAAAAGAGAACTAGTGTCCACAGGTCTGTAGTGAGGCACATCTTTTGCTAGGGGGCTCTGTGAAGAAATTAGGAACCTTGTAAAGAAAGAAATCTGCATGATAGAATGATATGGAAGCATAAGCAATTCTTCTGGGGATGGAAAATGAGTTTTCAGGGCCTTGGGGCATAATAAAATAGGAAAGGAGGATTTTAATACGTTTTGTTGTTTATGTAATGTATCCTCTTTGAAAATGTTGAAATATGTATGTAAATATTGGATGTCCTGTCTGGATTACATATCTCTGAATTTAACAGCCCTCTGGGACTAAGCCAAGTGACCATGGCTTCCTTAGGATTATATCTGTATGAGGTTTTGTAAGGAGATTTTTCTTTGGGTGCTTACTATATTAGACACACTTTGGTACATTGGGAAATTTCCAATGAGGAGACATTTCTATGTATATATGAATATCTTTGAACTGATAGGCTTATTTATCTACAAGTCCCCTTTAGATGTCCATGAAATATTATTCTCTGAGTCACCTAAACAGTGTACCTGCTGACAATACTATATCATAAAATAAGATTTGTGATACATTAGAGATATAAGATGGTGAATGATGATGATGGAGCACAACATTTTAAGAGCCTGAAGGTGAACCAGAAATTAACATCAAGTTTCAAGAAATGTATTTGCCAATAAGAGTCTAAAGAATACTTGGTAGGGTGGATAGAAGCAAGTAAATATACAAGTGAGCTATCAAGTTGCTTAAGTCTTTTTTTCAAAATATTCCAATTGAGTAGAACTGTAATTGATCCCTTGCTGAATGTTCTTTTGAATCTCTGAAGTTTTTCTGGGATTTTATATTTACAGCAATAATAGAAGATTTTCAAAGGAAAATCTAAACATCCCTCAAGAATGACTCCCATTTCTAAACATATATCTCTGATTCTATATGATATAGTCAACTTTCTTTAAAATCTTTTCTTCTGCCTCCTTGCTATAGGAGTCGCAGGTTACTACTAATGAGTCTACCTCTACCCCAAAGAAAGACAATGGGTTCTAATAAGCCCATTGGTTTAAATTTTTTTTTTTATCAAGCCTGTGCAAACACATTTGGGAGACTGAGCTATACAGATCTCACAGCCCTGACTGCACACTAAGGTCATGGGAACTCTGGGAAGGATGAGAGAAACCTTCAGAGCACAGTCTTTTGAACTTCCCTGGGTCACATTTGCTCACCTCCTTGCTATTTTGCTCATTTTATATAGTCTATTTACATCTATTTTTGTGTATAAATAGGCTGTATTGTCAATCACAATAAGATGCCTTACATGGAAAACCATGATTTCAGTTTCAGATGAGGTCTACATTATCCTCTTGCTGTAACAAAAAATTTGGAAAAAGAGAATCTTTTTCTTCTCTATTCTAAGAGCACCTTTATACCAGTACTTTATAGATACTTTAGTGCTTGAAGTAATCCTTTGAGGTAGGTATATATACTGATGTGGATTAGTAATTTGAGTTACTCTGATAAACAAACCGCCCACTCTCACTGGTTTCCACAATAAAGTCTTACTCTGGTTTATACAAAGTCCAAAGTAAATAGTACTACCTAGCAGGAGGTCTTCCACAAGTTTATTCAGAAACTCAGATACCTTCTAGTCTGTGGTTCCGCCATCCCCTGGGAGCTCAGAGTCCTCTCTGCTAAATCCTCTGTAGTCATCCAGCAGTCAGGAAAGAAAGAGCATAGAGTATAATTTAGAAGATTTATATGGGCCAGATCTGAAGGTGGCATCCATCACTCGTCCCTTTTCCCAACAGCCAGCATCATCTGGCTATACCAGACCACGTTAGAGGCTGGGAACTACAGTCTAGCTCTTTCACCAGAAGGAGAGTGATTTGTTGAAATACTAGATAGTCTCTGGGATAGTGTTATTATTCTCACTTTACTGATGGGGAAACAGACAGAAAGGTGTTAAGTTATATACTAAACTAACCTGGCTAACAAGTGGTGAGTTTGAACCCAGGAATCTGACTCTAGAACAGTCTTTTAAACTATGGTACATACAGGACTGCCTCCTAGATAATCAATACAACAAGGAAGATAATTGTATTAATTATAATAGTAATTACAGTTGTAATTGTAATTAATTGTATTAATTGTAATGATTAATTACAATTAATACAAGATAATACAATAATTAATACAACAAGGAAGATAACATGCCCCCTGCTAGTTCATAAATTACAACAGATGCAGGATTAATGTTTGCTTGCTCTGTGGAATCACAGTCCCATTTTATGAGTTCATGACCCTCTGATTTCAGTGGCTTTCTTTCTGAACATCTTTGGGAAAGAGGGGCATGTGTTCCAATCTCAGTGAGCATCTGGAGGTGAGCCAACTCATACTCTATCACTTGAGACCCTTGTTTCCAACAGCATGCTACTGAGGGGGCCAGTGGTTAGAATTAGAAATCATGGGGTCAAACAAAAAGGCAGCATGGCATGGGGTTAAGAAGCAGAATCTGGAATCAGAGCCCCAAATCAATGAAATCCAGCCCTAGCTCTGTGATGTACTAGTTATGTGACTTAAGTTACCTAATCTCTCTGTGCTATAGCTCACTCATTTGTAAACTGTTGAGAATGATCATGTCTATCTCATCGGTTATTAGGAGGATTAAATCAATACATATAAAGTGCTTAGTATCTGACAAACAGTCAAAAGAGGTTAGTTATTATTGTTACTGTTATTTACTCTCACCTGGTCAAGCTAAAGATATGACACACATTGTTGCTGACACATAAAGAAAACTGTCATCTCAGTAAATGTCAACTTCATCTGTTCAGTAATGCATGCTGTTGGACCCCAGCCTCCTTCATCCCTAGACCTTAATCCATTGGTAAGTTCTATGAGCTCTACCTCAAAAGTATTTATTATACTTATTCTGTCTTACCTGTCTCACCCTTGTTCAAACTTCTATCATCTCTTGCCTAAACCATTGCAAAACCCTTCTAAAATGTTCCCTACTTCTCTTTGTGCCCCTACAATCCAATATCCACACAGAAGTCAGAGAGATCTTTTGAAACTATAAATCAGACCATGTAATTCCCCTGATTAAACTCACTAATGACTTCTTACCTCACTTAAATAAAATCTCAAGACTTTCTGGTGGTCTTTGTCTTAGAAAGGGATAGATAATTTCTTAATAGGACCCAAATTGTCCAATACACTCATAGTTTATACTGTTGTTCTAAGATTCTTATTAATAACACTTCCAGGGCACCTGGTTGGCTCAGTCAGTTAACATCTGATGCTTGATTTTGGCTCAGGTCATGATCTCAGGGTCTTGAGATTGCTGTGCCACCACCCCAAGTTGGGCTTCTCACTCAGTGGGGAGTCTGCTCGAGATTGTCTCTTCCTTCTCCCTCTGCTTCTCCCCAGTCTATCTCTCTTTTTAAAATAAATAAATACATAAATACATAAATAAATAAATCTTTTTAAAAAATAACACCTTTTTTTGTTCTCCTGAATCCATTTAATAAATTATATGATTACCCTACTCATGGGGTCTGGAGCATCCTCACCTTAAGTAAATATTATAAATACTACATGGTAATAAAACTTTTTTAGGGAGTAGGGGGCTCACCTTCTAAATTAAGGTCTATAAGCTTTATATACAAAGCATGAGGTAATTTGATTGTAATACTGAAGTTTGAATTTGGTTTCACTGGTTTTAGCTGTGCTTTAAAAGAAGCAGTGAATTACTTATATGTAGGCAGCTCTGCCCCTGAGCCCTGTCTTCTCCATAGAAGGATTCAGTCCGTCTCTCCAGCACAGCCTGAGTCAACAGGCTACTATCCAGGGTTCACTTTTGCTATTACATTGGATCCACTGGTAGACTAGATTTTCCCTCTATCAGACAAGGAAAGGTCCAGTCTTTTGGAGAATCTTCAACTCAAAGCAATTCCTTTTCCCTCTCTGCTTGTACCCTACCTGGAGTGATAAGAAACTTTATTCTTGACTCCCCTTCTTTGCCTGTGGAACATCCCTTTCCTCCTACACTGAGGATTGGGAAAACAAAGTGACACTTAACCACCCTTGTCTAATATCTTTCCATGCCTTGTGAGGCCATGTGCTATATATGGATCATATATATGGACATTGGACTTTTGTGAGCTGGCCTCTGCCCACTTCTTTGATTTCATTACCTTTCACTCTTCCCCTTGGTTAGCTACACTGCCTACCTTTTCTTTTGGAATATTTCAAGCATGATCCTGCTTTATGGCCTTTACACTGCAGTTCCTCCTGCCTGGAATGCTGTTTCCCTGATCTGCTTAGTTCAGCATAAAGGCCATGTCTCTGGGAGGCCTTCCTTGATGACCCAATAAAAAGTAACTTTCCCAGTCACTCTCTTTCATAATCCTATTTTATTTCCTTCATAATACTTATCACCATCTAAAATTACTTTGCTGGTTTAATCACTGATTTTTTCTTTCAAACTTAGTAATAATAGTAATAATTGATTGAATCCCTGGCCACTGGTGGTTGAACTCATTCCCCAACCCCTCCCCTGCTCTCTCAGAAGTCTGGAAGGTGGCACTGAAAGTTCTAACCCTTTAATCACATGATTGCCTCCTCTGGCAACCATCCTTAAGTACTCTCTAAAGTCACTCAATGACAAACAAAAAACATTTTACTGCTCTCATTACTCAAGAAATTCCAATGGAATCATGACTATAAAATGAAGCCTCCATAAAAACCCAAGAACATAGAGTTCAGAGAGCTTCTGGGTTGGTGAAAATGTGGCCACAGGGGGAGAGTGGTACGCTCAGAGGGGGCATGCAAGCCCTTCCAACATCATTGCCCTAAACAACCCTTCCATCTGACTATTTCTGAGTTATATCCTTTTATAATAAACCAGTGACCTAGTAAGTAAAATGTTTCCCTGAGTTCTTTAAGCCACTCTAGCATATTAATTCCACTTGAGGAGTGAGTCATTGGGACCTGTAATTCATAGCTGGTTGGTTAGAAGCCCAGATGGTAATCTGGATTTGTAATTGACATCTGAAGTGTGGGGCAGGGTGGAGAGCAGTCTTGTATGAGGGATCAACTAACCTGTAGAATTTGATGCTACTTCCAGTTGATAGTGTCAGCTGAATTGTAGACACCCAACTGGTGTCCAAGAATTGCTTGTTAGTATGAGAAAACCTTCCACTAATACACACCAGAATTGGTGATCAGAACACCTTTAAACTCACACAGGATTTGGCTTAATGTTTGTTGAACTTTGAGTGAATAAGTGTTGTTAGAAAACCATGAACCTGTTTTATATTTTATAAACAGAGAAGAAAACCTCTCACTTACCTACCTAATGGAAATGCTGACTCTAGTCTCTTGTTTCAAGAGGAATTGGAGGCAGGGGCTCAGCCAGGGCTGCCCTTAGAAATCTGGATTGAGGGGATCCCTGGGTGGCTCAGGTTTAGCGCCTGCCTTTGGCCCAGGGCGCAATCCTGGAGTCCCGGGATCGAGTCCCACATCGGGCTCCCAGCATGGAGCCCGCTTGTCCCTCCTCCTGTGTCTCTGCCTTTCTCTCTCTATGTCTATCATAAATAAATAAATCTTTAAAAAAAAAAAAAGAAATCTGGATTGGGGGGAAAATGTCATGCTGCCCCATGGCAGAATCTGTATGGAATCTTGAGAAATTTTTAAGAGTGGCTTTCCATGGGGTTTCTGGGTTAGTCATAAAATAGGCAACTTGGTTCTAGGTCACTAACTGTAAAGGGACCAAACTGCAGACATAAAGCAATGTACAGAGTGAACTAATAAGTGCATAGAGTAAATTTTCCCCACCATCAGAGAAAATTAAGCTGTTTTAGATTGGATTTATACTACCTGCAGCTGATTACTAGAGAAATTCCTTACCGTATTGCCTGTCTTTGCTACACCTCCTTTGAGCCTCCACAGCATTCTGTATAAACCTAGATCTTTCCACTCATCATGTTATATAGAATTTCACTATTCATCTGTACCCCTTCCCCTATAAATGGCAAAGCCCTTTAATAATACCATATCTCACTCATCCTTTATATGCTGTAGCATGGTTCATAACTTATACTTGTTAATGTTATCTGAATCAGTCTGGCCTGCCTTAGTTTAATTCTCTGTGAGTGAAGGAGAGTCACACAAATGATCTGCAAATTGTCTTCCAGCCCCATTTGCTGTGTTGGTCAGGTGAGCACTGTTTTGGATTGATCTTGTTTTGGATTCAGGCCCTGCTACAAAAAGATGAGTCTTTGTCTGTACACTAGAGTCTGGTTGTGTTCCAATGAGTTTTTAACTAGATGAATATGCCCTTTCAATGTCGTGTTCCTATCTGTCCCTCTATCTCTTCCCTGCACTGCTGGTTATTTATGTATTTAATATGCAAATAAAGATGCACCAGCTCATACATCAGAGGCCTGCCGTCAGTATCCAAGGGCCTATTAGAATCAGATCTATGCATCTTGACTAGAGGGAGTCCCTTTGAGGCTATTCATCTAGCTGTGTTTATAGATTGGGGCTTCTCTTTTCTCTTTACTTTCTTTGTATTACTGATGTTTGTACAACTATTGTTCAATTCTCTTTTTCTGGGCATCGTTTTTCTCTACATCTGTTCTGCAGCCAATCATACACACACACACACACACACGCACACACACACACACAATCACATATACACATGCCTAGGCATAACAACAACAACGCTTACCTTACTTCCCAGGGAATTTAGACCTATTTATATAGTTGCTGAATGTAAAGACTATGATTTATGTAATTTGTATTCTAAAACTAACTATGAATGTGTTGGAACCAAGTTCTATGATTTTCTTAATCATCAGCTTCTTTGCCACCGAAAATAATTAAGAGAAACTGAACCACTGCGTTTTTTGCAGCATTAATCCTAATGTTCATTAGCTCTGTTTTAGTAAAAGCTCTACAAGGATTTTGTGCTAGTCAGATCTTTGTTCTTTTTCCTCTATAATTCATTCATTAAACAAATATATATTAAATGCACTATGTGGTGGGAAGGAAAACTCAAAAGCCACAATTTTTTAATATTGAGTCCATTTGTTAAATATATCTTTTGAGGGGATCCCTGGGTGGCTCAGCAGTTCGGCACCTGCCTTTGGCCTAAGGTGTGATCCTGGAGTCCCGGGATCGAGTCCCGGGTCAGGCTCCTGGCCTGGAGCCTGCTTCTCCCTCTGCCTGTGTCTCTGCCTCTGTGTGTGTGTGTGTGTGTCTGTCATAAATAAATAAATAAATAAAATATTTAAAAAATATATGTATATTATATATTAGCATATATATTATATATAAATATATATTATATATTCACATATATACATTATATATAAAATATATATTAGCATATGTAGTTGTCTACGTGTATTTGAATGCAGCCTGTGCCTTCTAGGACTGTCTTTAGTTTTCTACTTTTCTTTTTTTTAAATGTGAGACCTAAATGGTACTTCTATGACCAGCACAGAGTGTATAGAGAAGCAACTTAATGAGGTTTCTTTCTAAAATTAGAGAATATTTTGTTTCCTAGTATGAGGAAGGTAAATAATAAGGAGTTTTGAATAAAAATGAATGGATGAAGTTAAATTTAAATAAAATAAAAATTTTCAAGTGACACCACACAACTGCCCACTTTTACTTCTGTTACCATCCCTTCCATCCCTTTGTCATCAATAGTCTCATCAGTTTCTGCCTTCTACATGCAGCAAACCTTTTGTCTCATTTCTCTCCTTGTGCCCTTGTATTGACCTTTGTGGCTTTCCAGGAACAATGTTCTAGAGGTTCTAGAAATAGAGAAAGTTTATGATCATGGTGTTAACTTTGTGCTGATACTCATAACAATTACAGTGAAGAGGATATGGGAAGAAAATGGGAAATCTAAGAAGGGAAAGCATACATTTTAAAAAATATTTTATTTAAATTCAATTTGCCAACACATAGTATAGCAACCAGTGCTCATCTCATCAAGTGCCCTCCTTAGTGCCTATCACCCAGCTACCCCATCCCCCCACTCCTCCTCCCCTTCTGCAACCTTTTCTTTGTTTCTCAGGGTTAGGAGTCTCTCATGGTTTGTCTTCCTCTCTAATTTTTCCCCACTCAGTTTCCCTCCTAAGGAAAACATACATTTAATTCAACAAATATTTAATGAATATTTTACATGTATCCCTATTTTCAGTACTGAAGATAAAGAAGTAATAAGATGAAAATATTATTCTAGTGGTAGAAAAGAATAAACAAACCATTATAGAAATAGAAAAATATCAGAGAAGTATTTGGGGGGAATTAAAATAGACTGATGGATAGAATGACTGCTAATCACTTCAGTTTGAGAGATCAGGGAAAGCTTCTTTGAGGAGGTGATTGTAATAGTTGTGTTTTTTATTTTCTGTGTTTTATGTTGTTTTGACATCTTGAGACCTTGCAAATCCTGGAGAGACTGCCCCTCTTAGGGTGAACTAATTCCTTGAGACAGCAGACGCTCTTGATATGCAAACCAACCAGTCCTGAGTCAATATCCTCATCATTTCTTTTTATCAAGCTTCTGCAGTCTAGGACACTATCCCCTTGCCCTAAATCACCCAAGACCAGGTGATATCTTCCTGGCCCATTCTTCCTGTGAAAATGCCAACAAAGCCTTGGACGCATACTTTTCCCTCACTCCTCTGCCTCCTGACTGACTTGGTGCTTCCCCTGTGTGTCATGCCTCCTGTTTCTAACAATGCATGAATATAAAAATCTTCTTTCTTTATGATACCTATTTCCAAGTCTGTGTGTTTTTTACCATTCTTGATTAAAACAAACTTCAGATACATTTTAATAGAGTAATGTTTAAACTGAGATCTGAATGACAAGTAGGGCCAGCCACACAATATTGGGATGAAACCATTCTAAGTAATGGTACCAACTCTCTAAGCTTGGTAAGATCAAGGAGCAGATAGAAAGTATATATTCCTGGGGTGAACTCCCTTCTCATCTCCTGAAGCTTTTCTTATCCTTCCAGATAATCATTGAATTCTGATAATCCACAGATTCTTAAGGCCAAATATCTCTCTGGAAATCAGATATTCTATCTCTCTCTCTCTTTTTTTTCTTTTTAAATAATTTATTTATTCATGAGAGACAGAGAGAGAGAGGCAGAGACACAGGCAGAGGGAGAAGCAGGGTCCCTGCAGGGAGCCCGATGCAGGGTCCTGGGACTCCAGGACCAGGCCCTGGGCCGAAGGCAGGTGCTAAACCGCTGAGCCACCCAGGGATCCCCTCCTATCTCTTTTATACAAGTCACTTGTATAAGTAGATAAGTGATAAGAAGAAATGTAGGTCTCAACACATTTCACATTAAAGTGAGAAAGAATCTTTGCTAATGCACTTTCATTGAAAGGGGAAATTTATTAATTGAAATTATTTCCTTAATCAGTCATACTCAATAGTTTTTGTATCTTGACATCATTCAAATGCACAATGAATATTTATTTCTCATTACACCCAAGTTTTAGGAGTAAAGTGAGAAGGAATGATTTTTCCTATTGGTATAAATGTCTTCTATGGTCACTTTGCACTTGTGATTTTCTATTCAATGTCTGTTTTGTCCTTATTATAATTATACCCAAAGCTATGTGAAAGTGGGATATATGTTCAGTTCCATATTGCTAGCAAAATGCAGCATCTACCAGACTGCAGGCTTTCTCTTAAGGTCTTCAGAATAAAAATTATTGAATCAAGCTGTACTAGATAAAGTATAAATATGGAAGATAAAAGTAATTTCCAAAATTATAGTTCCTCAGGGCCCAGCAAGACTTAAACTTTTAGACTTATGGGTTTCATTTCTGGCTGCACATTAAATTCAACCAGGGTGTTTTTAAAATATATCTATACCAATCTCCATTGTAATCAATTAAGCCGGAATCTGAGTGGGACTCAACCATCAATTTGTTTGTCTGTTTACTATTGAAGTATGATGAACATACAGTGTTATATTAGTTTCAGGCTGGCTATCAGCATTTTTAAAAACTCTCAATTATTATTCTAATATACAACCAAGATTGAAGAATACAGATCTAGCCTGAAAGTCTACATACTAAAACGGTTAATGGACCTTGTCTGTGTCTTTGAACAGTGTGAAGAAGAACAGCCATCATAATTTGAATGGATCACTAAGAAAGTAGAATTATCCAAAAGGAAGAGGTTCACAATGATCTAGGCTTTAGAGACAATCATGTAGAAAAATTTGGGCAGAGAAGCTTTAGACTGAGCTCTAACCCCTGTGTGAAAAAGAAAGAAGACAGGTTGATATTTGCAACATAATGAATTCTTTCATGTTCATCTTTAAAGTGCTTAGAAAACTCCAGGTGACTGAAGTCATTGCAGAAATACAAACTATAATATTTGGAAAATAAGAAGTAGAGAACTTAAGGGCAGATTTTATATTTGTCTTAAAAAAGAAAAAATATGACCTGGAAAATTATACCTCATTTTGCTACAAGAACTCATTATACTAACAAATACTTATAAAATATTATGTCATTCCATGAATTTTATTTTAAATATCCAGAGTAAGACTCAGCTGCATAGAGCAAATGCCAACCATCCTTTCTATTCCCAGATCTACAGTAATACATTTCAAAAGAGGGTACTGGACCTCAGTTTACACTTTCTGATGATATCTGTCATAGTTTTTTTTTTTTTTTAAGATTTTATTTATTTAATCATGAGAGACAGAGAGAGAGAGAGAGAGAGAGAGAGAGAGGCAGAGACACAAGCAGAGGGAGAAGCAGGCTCCATGCAGGGAGTCTGATGTGGGACTCAATCCCAGGTCTCCAGGATCATGCCCTGGGCCGAAGGCGGCGCTAAACAGCTGAGCCATCCGGGCTGCCCTGATATCTGTCATAGTTTTAAGCTAATAAATGGTTAGATTTCACAAAAGCTGTCTAAACAAACCCTCAATAACAGGAAGCCTCATTAATGGTATGAAATCCAAGTTTATCAATAATTAGTTAGGAATCCTGTATCCAGCAAAACTATATTTTTAAAAATGGAGGTAGAATAGATATTCCCAGACAAACAAAATCTAAGCAAATTTTCTACTAGCAGACTTCCCTTAGAAGAAATACTAAAGGAAGTTCTTTAGTTTAAAAGCAAGTGACCTCTCAGATGATAATTAAAATACACATTTTAAAAAGCAATAATAATAAAAATAGTTGTACAATTATAAAAGACAATATAGACACTATAAATGCATATTTCTTCTTTCTTTCCTTAACTGATTTAAAAAATAATTGTATAAAAGTATACATATATAATGTATTTGGGGGCCTATAACATAAAATGTAATATAATTGTTAACAATAGTATAAAGGAGATGGATAGGTGTATCAGGCTTAGAAAATGACTCCATATGGTAACTCAAGTTTACAGGAAAAAATGAAAAGAAGTGAAAATGATAAATAAGAATGATAACTAAAGTTATGAGTGTATACTTGCTCTTCTTTTTTTTCCTCTCATCTTCTTTAAAAAACACAAGATTATATAAAGTAATAATTATAATAATGTAGTTATGAGTTTCTAACATTTATAGACGTAATACTTAGAGTAACAATACCACAAAAAGGGGAGAAAGGAGTAGAGCTAAATAGAAGTAATATTTCTATAACTCACTGGAATTAAATTAGTGTAAAACTGGAACTATTCTTAATAAGATAAGGTAAGCCCTAGAGCACCCACTAAGGAAATAACTCAAAAAAATAATATAGTGAAAAAAAATCATTGGAAAAATTAAAATGCTACACTAGAAAATAGTCACTAAACACAAAAGAAAGCAGTGAAGGAGAAATAAAGTAACAACAACAAAAGACATGAGATAAATAGAAGACAAAAAAGTTAAAAAGCAGATGTAAATCCAACTATATTAATAATTACATTAAAAGAAAATAGATTAAATAGTCCTATCAAAAGTCCTATGAGAGATTGTCCGGTTGGATAAAAAAACAAATAAAATTTAACTATATTCTGTCTATAGGACACATACTTTAGATTCAAAAATTCATTAGTTTGAAAGTAAAAGGATAGGAAAAAAGACACATCATGCAAATAGCAATTAAAAGAAATCTGGAGCATCAGACAAAATAAACCTCAAAACAAAGCATGTTATTAAAGAGAGACATTGCATAATGATGAGAGTCAATGTATCAGCAATATATAATAATTATAAACATATATACACTTAACAACATAGCACTAAAATACATGAGGCAAAAGCTAAATTAGCAATAATAGTTGGAAACTTAAGTAGCCCCAATAATGGGTTGAGCAACTAGGCAGAAGATCAACAAGAAAATTAAAGACTGGAACAAAACTATAAACCAAAGACTTGAACAAAACTATAAACCAACAATACCTAGCAGACATTGATAGGACACATAAGAGCAGAAAATATATTCTTTTTCTTTTAGAAAATATATTCTTAAGTGTACACGGAACATTTTCTAGGACAGACCATGTTCTAGGCCATAAAAAATTGTACAGGGTAAAAAGCATAAAATAATATAAAATATGTTCTCTGACTACAATGGAATAAAGTTAGAAATCAATAACAGGAAAAAAATGGGAAAACCCTCAAGTATGTGGAAATTAAACAACATATTCCTAAGTAACTAATGATTAAAGAAGAAATTCCAAAGGAAATTATAAAATACTTTGGGATGAATGAAAATGAAGACATGACATACCAAAACTTATGGGATGCAACTAAAATGATGTTTAGAGGAAAATTTATAGCTGTAAATGTCTATATCAAAAGAGATGAAATTTCAAAGCTATAACCTAACATTTCACATAATACACTGGAAAAAGAAGATCAAACTAAACCTAAAGCAAGCAAAAGAAAGGAAATAATAAAGATTAGAGAGGAAATTAATGAAATAATGAATGTAAAACAATAGAGAAAATCTATAAAAACAAAGGGTGATTTTTTTGGAAAAGATTAATAAAATTAAGAAAACTTTAGCTAAGTGACCAAGAAAAAAAATAGAGAAGACTAAAATTGCTAGAATCAGAAATTAAAAAGGGGACATTACTACCAAACTTAAAATGGATTATACAGAAGACTATGAACAATTATATGCCAATACATTAGAAAACTTAGATGAAATGGATAAATTTCTAGAAAGACATGAGCTTACTCTATTTACTAGGTTTACAATTTCATGTACAGGGTTAAGATGGAAGTAGGGAGACCTGATAGTTGTGAAATGGCAAGAGATGATGGTGGTTCAGTGAGGATGATACTAGTGGAGGTAGTGAGAAGTGTTCTTCTCACTAGAACACTTCTCATTTCCAGAAGTCAGAGTCTGGATATATTTGGATGGTAGATCTTCTGATAGATGAGATATAAGAGAGTCAAAGATGACACTTTGTTTTTGCTTAGAAGAAGCAAGATGGCCTTTCCATCAATTGATAGCAAGAAGACTCTAGGTTAAATTGCTTTGGTAGTGGGCAGGATATTTTTTTATTTTCCTCTCTAAACCTACTGTCTATCTGTCTCCATTCTGTTCTGTGCTCCAACCTCTAATGAATACACCAGCTGATCTCTTGCTCTCTAGCTTTCCAGCTTTGTGTAGTCAATAAGGAAAACTGATGAGAGATTTGAGGGAAGGAAGAGTTGCTTTATTTTTTTATTTTTTTTTTATTTTTTTTTTATTGGTGTTCAATTTACTAACATACAGAATAACACCCAGTGCCCGTCACCCATTCACTCCCACCCCCCGCCCTCCTCCCCTTCTACCACCCCTAGTTCGTTTCCCAGAGTTAGCAGTCTTTACGTTGCTTTAAACTGGTTATACTCCTGGTTATACCAAGGGTCACAGCCCTTGTCAGTTGACCTTCTTCACGCCTCTTTCTGTTTTCTATCACTCCTGTAGTAACAACTGTTTTTTCCCTTTACTCCTTTGCCTTTCAGAGGTGGTAGGACAATAGCCACCATCATTGGCACTGAGAGATTGCACTTTTTGTTGTTTTCCTACATTCTATAAATAGCTACCTTATGAAACTGCTCTCAAATTCTGTATATTAAGTGTACCAAATGTTTCTTGCCAGAACTATGACTGATATGGGACAAAGGTAAGAAATTTGGTTTTGGGGCACCAGGGTGGCTCAGCGGTTGAGTGTTTGCCTTCAGCTCAGGTTGTGATCTCAGGATCGAGTCTTGCATCGGGCTCCCTGTGAGGAGCCTGCTTCTCCCTCTGCCTATGTCTCCTCTCTCTGTGTGTATCTCACATGAATAAATAAATAAAAGCCTTAAAAATTTTTGATTTTGGACATTTGGATATACTAATTCTGAGATATCAAAAGGGAAATGAGAGTAGGCAGTTGAATATTTCAAGTCTGGAATTCAGGAGAGTGGTATAGCCTAAAGATAAGAATTTGGGAGTCATTAGCAGAAAAGGAGATATTTAGAACTAAGAGACTTGATCAGATCATTAAGGGAGTGAGGAAAGATTGAGAATAGAAGAAAACAGACCTGGGCTTTGGATGTGATAATATTAAGAGGCTGGATATATGAGGGAGAACCAGCAAAGGAGACTGAAGGAAGAAGCAAATCCACTGTGTGTTTTGGAAGCCAACTGAGAAATGCATGTCAAAGAGAGGAATTGATCCACTGTATCAAATGCTGCTGGAGGCCAGGTACAAACAGGACTAAGAATTGGGCACTGAATTTAGCAATGTGGAGGTCATTGTTGACCTAGGCAAGAACATTTTCAGTGTGGAAGGATTGAGTGTGTTTTAAAGAGAATGAGAAGAACTTGAGAAAGCAAGTATGAACAAATCTTGAATTTTGTTATAAATACATCAGCTAGGGATGAAAGAGAAATTTTGTCTTTGTGTTTATTTATTTTGTTTAATTAAGATGGGAGAATAACAGTATATTTGGATATGCTGTTAAGAATGATTCAGTAGAAAGAAAAAAATAATAACGTAGGCAAAATGGGAGAATTGCTGGAGGATGCTCTTGAATAGGAGAGGGTGGGGTCTAAAGAAGAAGGAGAGGGGTTATTTGAAATAGGAATGCAGAGCACAGGGATACTTTGAAACTGGAACACAGAGCACATAGTTCATCTGTGGTAACAGATAGTATGGCAAAGTGTGCAGATTCAGAATTTCTCTTCTGAGTGTATGTTTTTACTAAAGTAGGAAGCAAAGTAGCCTGCTAAGAGTGAGGATAGGAGGGAGGGGTTGGAAGTTTAAGAAGTTGTACCTGGTTACCTTCAAATGCATTTGCAGGTTAGTGACCTAGGGAAGTATAGTGTGAATGCTAGTGGCATCAAGTGATTCCTTAAGGTCTGCTCTCATGATTTTAAAGTGGGATCATGTTCAGTTTAAGGGATACAGTTATAGAGTGATCAGAGATTTATATTTAATAAGGAATTCAATTAAGCAAATGGGATTTCTTAAACTGTGTGGCTTCATGTAAAATGGGGATAATATTTACCATGAGAGTTGCTTTATGCATTAAATGAGATAATGCAAATTAATTCTTAACACAGTGTCTAGTACATAGTAAGTGCACAATAAACTCCTGCTAGAATTATTGCTATTATAATATCTATTAGGGCTAGGAAAGTTTCCAAGGTGGAAATATTCGTTTTAATCACATCTGTGGTTGCCAAACACTTCTATTGGCTAATTGTGATTCAATTCAATAGTCTTAGCACACGTCTTCTTAGCATTTGGGGTTGTAGAGACTACATCTATGTTGAGGTTGCAACATTTCACTTCTACTTGGCATAAAACTTCATGAAATAATTTGGGGAATCATTTGTATATCTTTATGATGCTTCAATTCCCATTGTAGAGCAATGGTTGGAAAGCCTAGCTTTAGTTTGTTAAGACATCTGACATTTGATCTTTTTTCTAAATTCTTGGCAACAGCCTTAAGGCAATCACATAAGTTGCTTAGATTAGTATAACTTTGAAGTCATTCTTTTGTTTCTAACACTACTATTCTAAAAGTAGAAATCCCAAACAAGCACAGATAACTTGTATGCCTCGCTTGACCTTCCAAACACCATTTCTTTTATACTGGACTTTCATTGTGCTTAATTAAGCAATCTATATTACATTATTTTGGCTATATTTACTGCTATTACATTTGCTTTAAAAACTTTGGTTTGAAGAAATCTTAAATTATCCACTGAATAATACTACTTAGTGTAATAATACACAAAATACAAAGAGAATTGACATTATCTCTTTGTCAGGATTTTCAATTTTTCATTTGTTTCAAGAGAGTTTGTACTTGATTATTCAAGCATTATTATTATGGCTGCTTTAAAGCCTTATCACACTATTCCAACACATGATTCATGTTGAGGTTGGTGTTAATCGATTGTTGTGATTTTCTTCGTTCTTGGTGTGACAGGTGATTGATTTTTTTTTTTTTTATTGTGCCCTGGACATGTTGTCTGTTATGTTAGGAGACTCTGGATCCTATTTAAATCTTCTATTCAGCAAGTTTAGCTTTAGCATCTAAATGGATCTTAGTTTAACTGTGTGTTGTGATTCCGAAGGCAGTTTAATTTTTAGAGCCTTATTTTGATCTGCTTGGTTCATCTGATGCCTTAGAGGCAATTTTCTTTTCAGTGCCCCCAAGCTGCCCTGGTGTCTCTGGACAGGGAAGGAGAGTCTTGAGCCCACAGGGACAAAAAACCTTTTAAGTCAGACTACTCGATGTAAAGCTGAGTCCCTCTTGCCAGTTTCATCTATCCCACTCTTATCCCAATATCTTCATGGAGTAAATGCAGTTTTAGAATGTAAATCATTATCCCTTTCCTACACAACAGAATTTGTCATTAATGTGAAGAAATCTGACATGATTAAATACATAAATATATAGAAAGCATATAATATTTTTATTTAAAATTTTTTCAAACTAATAGGAAAGTTGAATGAAGAACAATGAACACTCATATGCCCCTGTCTGGATTCAGAGTTGCCAGATAAAATGCAGGATTCCCAGTTAAATCTGAGTTTCAGATAAATGAGGAATAATTTTTAAATATGAGTATACATGCAATATTTGGGACAAGGTTACACTAAAAAATTATTTGTTGTCTATCTGAAATTCAAGTTTAACTAGCCATCTTGTGTGTTTTTATTTGGTAAATCTGACATCCCTAACTTTCTGTTAATATCTGGCCTCACCTGTTCCAATCCCTTCTCTAGATACACTTTTCCTTTGCTAAACCATCTGGGGAACATTTGAAAAATAAAATCCCAAATAGGTTTTGCATGTGTATAAGCAGACTCTTTTAAAATAGTGTTTGTCATTATAGAGCAGTAATTCTCCACTCTGCCTGGTTCTAGGTTCTAGGTTAATTCCAAGTCCGCATCTACATTAATTACAAAAACACTTCAATTCTCATGTTAAAAAACCAGTTATTGTTCCCAATGAAACAATAACCAAGTGGACTCTGAACACCATCCTTCTAGAATTAATGCTAAAACTATTTCAAGCTAAAGGTAAGCACTGTATGGAAACTCTTGTATGATGAAGCAATACTATTGGTTAGTTCTTTTAGATTATCTAGATTTTTCTGTTTTTCCAATATGAGAAATTTTACCCAAATTCTCCTTTCTTTAGACATATCCATATTTTTAGGTACTTTAATGTAATGATTAAAAGCACAAGTCCAGGAGTCAGGTAGTCATGGGTTAAAAACCTGTCTCCCATAGTCATAGTTCCAAAAAATTGCTTAACTTTCTTGTAACTTATTTTTCTCAACTCTATAAAAGAAATAAAGTATCTGTCTCTTGCACTTATTTCAAGACTTAGGTGAGCGCTGTGCTTGGCACATAGTAAATATTCAATTATCTTGGAGCTCTTCACTGTTATTTATCAGATTTTCTCAGAGACCAATTTTATATTATATATTCCTTATCTTTCCCTAGAAATAGTTTCTACACTTGTTTGAATACTTCTAAACTATAGCTATTGTTCACAACCTTCTTATTACAATATACCCAGGTAGCACATACATAACCAGAATAGAGATTAAAAGGGATGAAACCTCGGTGTATTCTTAAACCCATCAACACAGATATAGGTCAGGAACCCCACCATCTAAAAAGAAGTATATAGAAAATAAATTTGGCTCCATTACTGACCATATGGTATGTATATGTGTTTGTGTGTATGTGCGTATGTGTGGGTACACATGTGTGTGCTAAAGATGAAAAATCCATATATATGTGTGTGTGTATATTTATATCCTTATATATTTTATAAATATTTAAGTTTATGTCATATATGGGAAATGACCTTTCTTTCATACTTCATATTAGTCACATGCTTATCAGATCAAGTGTCCAGTTTGAGGCATCAGACTTTTAAAAGAATGTGGAGAAACTGGAATAGATACTGAGAAGAAAATCACAAATATGCAAATGATATGTGAAAAAAGTCTAAAGAATTGAAGCTGTTTAGCTTTAAGAAGATCACGGATGACCTGGTTTGTTTTCAAGAATAGGAAGAACTTTTCATGAAGGCTCTGATCAGCTATTCCTTATGTCCACAGAAAATCAAACAAGAGGAAAGGAGTACATTGAAACAGTGTATATTTTGAAATTTTGTATAAAGAAGAACTTCTAGCAAGTGGTAAAGTAATAGACTGGACTATTGAGTTAGTTATGAGGTCTGTATTAGAGGAGCTTTGCTTTAAAGCTTTGTAGATAATCACCAGACCCAGTATTTTCAATTTGGCTTCTACCTGAACGAGGGGCTGCTCCAGAGGAATGCTGAAGGTTCTTTATAGCTTGGGAATATAATGAGAAAATAGCAAGGAGCTGCATATACATATAAGATATGTTGTACAATTAAAAATCTGTTAAAAAATCAACTATTGAAGAGATGGATCAGCCACAATGTGGAGGCAAGTGTTTTAGCATGCTCTGGCTGTTACACAAAGCACAACATGAGACCCATCAATCAGCTTCTAACAGACAATTCCAGGTCAGCCAGACTGACAGGATTTTTAGTGATGATTGCATTACATTCGCATTTGCTATTACAAAAGAGAAAACCAACAATTTCTTAAAACATAAATCAGTGTGCATGCCTTGACCCACAACGGGTGAAACAAACAAAATAAGAAAGGTTGCCATTAAATTAATAATTCTCAATATGGATGAATGTTTCCCTTATTAAATTCAGAGTGGATTCATTCTAGGAACAATTTTGGTATAGTGGCTCTCACTTATTATAGATTACTGACTTTCAGTGCTCACCTGCCAAAATACTTTGGCTCATTCTCAAGCCCCAAGAATTGCATAAATTTTTCCTTTCCTCATGCTCCAGAGCCATTAACAATATCTCCAGATGTCCTTTCTTCTCAGTTTATCTACTTCTCTTGTCTGAAGTCTCCTAAGAATTCCTGTATACTATTTACTGTAACATATTAATGACACTTCAGAGCCGTATATTGATTTTAATAATCCTCAAAAAATTGTGTGCCTGTATGTCTTTACTTGGTTAATAGTTTTCTTAATCTGTCACAGTCTCAGATAAATATCTTCTGCTAGTCTGTGTTTCTCCTTTCACCTGCATATGGATTGACACAGACATTGACAAATGAAATGTATTTTTCAGCCAATGTTTGCTGTCTCTGACCATATCTAAAGGGCTTGGTTGACTGCATGTAATAAAACAACAACAAAAATAATGAAACAAATCAAAACAAAAACCATATGATTAAAATTAGCCAGAACTTAATTTATCACTCACATGAAAAGATCTGGAAGTGAGACATCCTGGGCTAGTAAGGCAGCTCTAGAGTTACACAGGTTTTGGACTCCTGTCCAGCTACTCTGCCATTCTCAGAACATGGCTTTCTGGTTCAGGTGGCACCTAGCTCCAGCTATCACATCCACATTCCAGGAAGCAGGATAGAGAAGAAGAAAGGGTCAACACAACCCCTTCCAGAAAATTTCCTGGAAGTCCTAGACACTTCTAGTTGATTCTCATTGTCTAGAACATAGGTGGTAGCCACTCACACCAGCAAATGATGTTGGAAAGTGTAGTCTTTTACTGCAGGTGACAATGTGCTCCATTAAAGTCCAGAATTCTGCTAACATGGAGAAAGGGATCAATGGATGATGGACTTGACAATGACAAACATTGTGTTGACAAGAAGAGGTTCAACCCAAATATAGTGATTTAAAATATCAGTGTGATGGGGCCTTTCACTTTGGTAACTATGCACTAAAAGCAATGGATCATTACCAGTGCTGTGCTGTGGATAGTTCATTCATTAAGTGCTTCATCAAAAAAATCTTCATGAGAACCTGGGAAGAAAGTTATATTATGTCTCAAGGCTAAATAATTTCATTTATTATTTCATGAAGTAGGTGACACTACTGAGAACAGAGAAGATAAGTAATATACCCCCCAACCACACAGTTAGTTCATAGTAAGGTTGATAATTGAACCCAAGCAGTCAGATCCCTGGATCTATGACTATTAAACATATTGTTGTATGGCTTATAAAGTAGCCTGGGGCATAGTCTTTTTTTTTAAGATTTTATTTATTTATTCATGAGAGAGAGAGAGAGAGAGAGGCAGAGACACAGGCAGAGGGAGAAGCAGGCTCCATGCAGAGAGCCTGACGTGGGACTCGATCCTGGGGCTCCAGGATCATGCCCTGAGCCGAAGGCAGGGGCTAAACTGCTGAGCCACACAGGGATCCCCTTTTTTAGATTTTTTAAATGTATTTACTTGAGAGAGAGAGCAGAGCTAGTGAGAACATAAGTGGGTGGGAAGGGGCTGAGGGAGAGGGAGAAGCAGGCTCTCTGATGAACAGGGAGCCCAACGTGGGGCTCAATCCCAGGACCCTGGGATCATGACCCAAGCCAAAGGCAGATGCTCAATCAACCGGGCCACCCAAAGGGCCTTCCTAAGAATTTTTCTGTACAAACTATGGCAGAACTCTCAGGGATTCTGTGATATTGCCTGTACTATGACAACATATATACATATGTACATGCACATAGTCTCCATCTTTGAAAAAATATCTCTGCCTTCATTTGGATATGATATACAATTTTTAGGAGTTGCTCTGAACATGGTGGTAACATCCTATTTCATCTTTCATTTGTTAAGTGTTATCTTTATTTTTCTGCTTACTAGAAATGTAGAACTGTATAAAGTTTGTTTTAATTATCCTTAGTTGCTGCAGTGCATTCATTCTTTTGAATCATTTTATTCTGATATTTACCTAGGAGACTTAAGATGATTCAAGATGATGATGTCAGTCAATTTGTTGGGATAGGCCAAGCCATTGGCAGCTCAGGCACAGGATAGATGACAGATTTATTGTAGAAAATAAGATTGGAAGGATTTGGAGTGTTGATTTCAGTCTAAAGGAAGACATTCTATTGTTTTGATTGAGCAGGGAAAAAAAAATCAAAATTTTAGTCACCATACAGTGACAGATGTTTGGAAAATTGTAAAATATACGTTAGTCCTACTGAGAGTCAAATTAATAGAATGATACTTTAGAGGAAACCAATCTGTGCTTTTTTTTAAAAAAATCCATATTTTTTCTGACTCAGTTATTATATTTCCTTTATGTAAAATCAAAACCTTCTAGTCAAGGGTCCATTGTACAAATGTTTCATGTCAGTTGATGTGTGAAATAGTCTTCTTTTAAAATAACTGATGGAGAGTAGAGAAGATTTAATGCTTATGGAATTCATTAAGATTTCATATTGTTCTGAAAAGGGATTTTCATAGCCCTTTATTTCTGCGTCATGTTATAGTTTTCCAGAAAGAACTGAAAGAAAATGGAATAAAGATATTGAGATAATTTCTTCAAATGTTTTTTATAGAAATTGTCAAACATATAAAAAGTATGAATTGACATGCACCCATCCCCCCAGCTTCAATAGCTATGTGCTTTAGGCTAATCTGTTTCACCTCCCCTACTATCCCCATTCCCTTCCCTAGTTTACATGCTAGATTATTTTGTACTAAATTTCAAAAATCATTTCACCTATTTGTAAATACTACACTATGAATTCATGCAAGATAAGGATTCTTTGGGTTTTAAAAAACATATTCCCAAACATAATATCCCTTCTGGAAAAAGTAATAATGGTTTTGAGAATATATGTTAATTTCATCTCTCTTTTTTCTGTCTGCTCTTTTAACAGTTGGTATGTTTTAATGAGGATCCCAGCAGGTTTATATATTGCATTTTGTTGTTATATCTCCAGTGTTCTTTTAATATATAGGTTCATCTTTTTCTGTTTGTTTTTCTTTAGTTGTCTCTCTTGTTGTGATTGATTGATTTTTTAAAGTACTGTCAGCCAAATCTTTTCATCTCATCAATTTTTCACCTAACAATTTTAGCAACTATTTGTGATCTTCACCTAAATCAATTATTTCATTAGGAGTTACAAAATAGGGATAATGCAATTTTATAATTATTTCTTCATTTATTAGCTGGAGTTTTTTCTGTAAAGGACAGATCTTCTACATTAAGTATGTATTTGCTTATCTTGAAGTATAGAATAGGTACATATATAAATGCTTGATTCTTTCCTTTATCAATCAGAATAATGAGCTAACTCCTTAACATCTGGCAAAGTTCACCAATGGACTTTTAAAAAATAGTATTGTAAAAGTATTATTTTGTGGTTTAAAACATATTTAATATGTTTCAAGTCTACTGCTTTAATTTTTTTCTATTCTCAAATTATCTTGTCTTTGGGTGGTGAGAGCATTTTAGTTCCTGACTTCTTTTCAGGACATACTAGAGCAAGAGATGCTTTGTGTTCATCTTGTGTATTTCCTGCTCTGGATCTGGACATCTGTGATTTCTCCAAGGTTCCTTTTAATGGAGAATGGTATTTAGAATCTCTAGTCTAGTTGCTAAACCATTGCTTCTAGATCTTTTTGGTAGTCAAAGCTAGGAAAATAGTTAAGAAGTCTGTACTAATATTTCCAATTCAAATTTAGCTACAGGATTTTTACTTATTTGTTTTATATTTGTCTTATTCCACTTTCACTGAAAACTTTGGTTCCTAAATGGAATAATATAATTATTTATTTATTTTATCTTATAGTTTCAGAAAAATAATATGTTAATGTTAACATTATGATTATTGAATAGAATTTTGATATTTAGAAGATTTGTTTTGCATTTATTCTGTCCTTAGTCTATATTCTTACCCAGGATATACAGAAAAATTACTGTTTTAAAATTATTGTGAAATAACTCTTTTCTGAGTGTTTAAGTCAGAAAACCAAAAAAAAAAAAAAGGTTATTATTTTATTTTAGGTTTCTAATTACAGAAATGCTGTAATAAATATCCTTATTCACCAATTACGATTTATTTGACTGGCATTTTGATAAGGACATTTGGATTATTTCAAATAATTCATTTTATAAACCAAAATGCTAAGCATCTTTCCACACATAACTTTGATTATCTTACTAGATTGTAAGCTCCATAAGAGTTTTTTTAATTTCATTTATTTTATTCCTGAAATATACATAACAGAAAGATCATCAACTTGAGAACATTCTGGACTTATTAAGTTATGCAGGTTTTGAAGAAATACATCAGAAAACACATCTTTTTAGAAAACATATACACATTGGTATATTAGTTATATTCAAGATTAACAAAACAAAGATGCCTTTCCACCAAATAGATTTTTATCTGTATTGTGTTTATAGTAAAATTATCTAAACAGAAGTTATTCCCAGATAAATGCAGAACAAACTTAAAGCAAGGAAATAAGAGAAAGAGTAGTTCTATTTTTGAGCAGCTGCCACACTCAAATTAGTCAAACAACAAAAATTAATTGTGGATAACTAATCTAGATGCTGGAAATAGTATCAAATGAAACACATAGCATCCTGTCTCAAGGAGCTTATTTTCTAGTGGAAAGACATAAATTGGAAGACACAGATAATAAAACAGAGAAATACATAATACATTGAAAAACTGATAATGGTTAGAGGGAAATCCTTGAGAAGAGGAGTGGGATAGGATTCAGAGCACAAGTGGTAAGTGTAGCCTTAGAAAGGAATGTAGGTTGGTGATTTGTGGATGGGAAAATGAAGTAGTCCCTTTTTGATTGCCTATGTTTTCCCAAGGAAGAATGCAGTGTGAGTGGGTGATGAGAGGGTACTAGAAGGTGTAAAGTGAAGCTACTAGGTCAATACTGTGCTTGGTTAACAAAACCTGTTCTTCCAGCTCACTTTACAAAAGGAAATTTCACTGCCTATATGCTAAGGGTGTTAAGACCATTTTTTTCCACCTTCATTAAACTTATTAGAATAAGAACTAGCGCTGGACTGGTAGGCAAGCCATAGATTGAAATGTCTAGCCTGTAGCATATCACCTTTGACATGAGCACGCAATGATTTTACACAGTTTTCTTTTTCTTTCTTAGGAATTTTGAATTAGTGGGCAGCCCCGGTGGCGCAGCGGTTTAGCGCCGCCTGCAGCCGGGGTGTGATCCTGGAGACCGAGGATAGAGTCCCACATCGGGCTCCCGGCATGGAGCCTGCTTCTCCCTCTGCCTGTGTCTCTGCCTCTCTCTCGTATCTCTATGAATAAATAAATAAAATCTAAAAAAAAAAAAAAAAGGAATTTGGAATTAGCAAACTAATGAGAATGAGGCGATTAGCAGCCAGTGTAGAAGCTAAAAGAACACAGTGAGAGATAGTTGAAGCCCTGACAAGCTGAAGTTAGAAGAAAGCAAACACTATGCTTAAGCTGAACAAATATTTCAGGAAGAATAGAGAGGATATGCAGAGAAAGGAAAAGAAGGAAGAGATGTGGAACAGGATCTGTATAGTTGCTTCATTTCATTAAAACATTCCAGGCCTAATTCCAATCACATGTTTCCTTAGAGGGAATACACTTTGACTTGAACTATGTTTAATTGGTATATTGGACGGCTACAGTGGACACAGCTGCCATCAAGGTATATGTAGCCAACACCTATTTCTCTCTTTTTTACAAAGAGCATACTGATTTTTCTCTAGGAAAACTTTCTTTCTCACTAAGGTCCATGAAATTTGGATGCGATTGGCCAATCTACTCATTCTATCTGTGGACACATGGCCCATGTTTGGACAATAACCCCTTAGTCACAACAATTGGTTCATAGAAAGCCCTATGACATAATAAAAGCCAATGAAATTCAATTTGGGAGGCATTTATTGCAACTTTGAAGAGACCTCTGGCTGTGGTTGTTAAGAAGATAGGATAGTGGCTAATTTGCTATCATGTGAAGAGATCTAAAAACTGAATCAAAGAAGAAAAAAAGCAGAGACGAGAGAGAAAAGCAAAACTAAATTAAGATGTTGTCATATGTACCTCTGGATCTATCCATGTTTGAAAAAAATGCAACTGCACCAGGCATGGAAAGGATAGGTCTAATATCATAATTCTAAGCAACATATGCTTTTGGTTAGCAAAATATGACTATGATAGAGCTCCAGATTCAGAGTACAAAGGAGAAAATTGGTATGTAACCAGTTGAGACCCTACCTTTGACCCTCTTCTTCCCATGGATTTTCTAGCATTTCAGATTTTTTATATCCTGTTATCTCTAAAATACTTCTGGTTATTCTTTGCTTATTTTCCTCTTTGTTAGGAAGGAGATATAGAGGACTAAAGTTGTGCCTCGGTTCTAAAGCTTACCTATTCCTATTAAGAAGTACTGTTTTATTTATTTATTTTTTTACTGTGCCTTCTTACCTGAAAATCAAGAAATCTGAGTTCCAGATCTAATTATGCCTCTGATCAGCCCTGTGACCTTGAGTAGCTCCTCACTTCCCTCCAACTTATTGCAACGTTCTTATTTGACAAGAGAAGGCACCAGAGCTGATCTCTAGGGCGGAAAGAGAAAAAAAAAATCTGTGCTTCCATCTCTTCTACCCCTTACCTTAGCCTAGCCCATGAATCACTGACTCCATGCAGCCTTAGATTCTCATGAGAAAGAAATCCTATTTGCTTTATCTGCTTTGAGGTTTCTTGAAGCCCTGAATTCTGTGATATTTCCAAAGAAGAATTTGATGAAATTTAATATTTTATTATCTCTACCTTTATCTCCTACAAATTAACTTCTTTTATAGATAACTACCAGCAATCAGGAAATAAATTTGATCTTAGAATTTTAAAGTTTTGTTTAAAAGCTTAATATCAGAGTATAGGCTGTATAAATGAACTCTGACGGAGTCTACCATTAAGTATACTAAAATAAATTGTGCCGTTATAGTGAATAGTTTGCCAAAAATTCTTTTAAGAGGCTTAAGATTTGGAACACGAGCTAGAGTGACTGCATCAACCTTTCACAGTCATCCAGGCTTAACACGTGCACTCATCTATGGCTCCTCTTAACAAAAAATTAGTGAATTTGGCTACATTTGTGCCTTCATGAACATTCTCATTGCCACTAGGCTTGTTCAGCCCTTTATTATTTTGTGCCCAGGGCATTGCAATATGGTTATAATTTGTCTCTCAGGCTAACTCTTCTTTCTGTTGCTTCATCATGGACACATGCTCATATTGGCCTTTGTTAAGACAATAGATTATCATAGCATCTCCCTGCTTAAAACCCAAACTCCGTGTCTCAGCTCCACAAACCATGATTTGGTCCATATTACATTTTTCCACTTCTCTACATGAGCTTTCTATTTAGCTCAATAAATTACGTAGTCAACTAGTATTTTCAGAGGCTAACAAGATCTATGCTATGACTGAATATACAACTATGACTAAGGCATCGCCTCTATCATACCAGAGCTAATATTCTATTGGGGCAGCCAGACAAGTAAATGGGAGATAAAATACACTAGAGTGAACTCTACCATTGGAGAGAACATGAAGAATTAGGGAGCCCCTAGAGCTCCAACGAGGCTTGCTTGAGAAGATGGAATCTCACTTGAGTTGTATAAGACAAGTAGAATACTCTTCTCATTGGTCTTACATATGAGAAACACTCTTCAAGGCCCAGCTCAAACCTCAGACTACAAAGTGTTTCTTTACCACCTGGTAAGTACCATGGGTCTCCTCTTACCACTCTGAGCTTCTATAGCATTCACTCACTTATTCATTCAAACAGCGAATATTTATTGTGTCCTACTATGTACCAGAAGCTGTCTAGGCCCTGAGATACAACAGCAAACAGTTAAGTCCTTGCTCTTGGGAACCTACATTGAAGTGAAGTGAAGCAGACAACACCAAACAGAGAAATAAAATATACCAGATGTGATAACTGTGAAGAAAAATAAAATAGGGTAAGAAACAGATAATAGGGGCTCTTATTTTGGATAGGATGAAGTCCCTCCTGCTAACGTGACATTTGAGCACAGAGATGCATAAAATGTGGAGCACTGAGGGAAGAAATTTGTGGGCTAAGGGAACATCAAGCACAAAGGCCATGCAACCAGGAGTGGGTTTGGAGTTGTAGAAACACCACTGACTTGATATTGCTCATTTGACTTCTCATTAGATATCGCCTTAATTCATCATTGCCCTTTCACATGAGTCTGAGCTATTCCTCTCAAACATGTTTTCAGTTTATGGAGGCTAAGAACTATAACCTCCCCTTCTTTATAATGTTCCTGCTCTTCTCTGTACTCCCAAATCCCCTACATCAGTCCAGTGTCTTCATGAGGCATCAAGAAATGTTCACTGACTAAATGTGGGCTAGAACTTATTCATGTTCTTGATATATTATATTTGTTATGGGCACTTGTACTTTCCTTACCTGGCTGATATTAAAAGAGAATACCCCATAACCACTTAAAGAAAGGGGTGGATGGTGAGGAGGAGGGTACAGAAACAGAAAATATCCTGAGTACCAGTTTCAGGAGCCTTTGAATATTCTTCAAGGGCTGAGAATATGCAGGGGACGATCCCAATCTTTTGGTATCGGTTCAGACCCGATCTGTGACCCAGTATGTGGTCTATTCTGGAGGAAGTTCCATGTGCACTTGAGAAGAATGTGTATTCAGTTGAGTTTGGATGTAAAGTTCTGTAGATAACTGTGAAATCCATCCGGTCCAGTGTATCATTTAAAGCTCTCGTTTCTTTGGAGATGTTGTGCTTAGAAGACCTATTGAGTATAGAAAGAGCTACATTGAAGTCACCAAGTATAAGTGTATTATTATCTAAGTATTTATTCACTTTGGTTATTAATTGATTTATATATTTGGCAGCTCCCACATTCAGGGCATATATATTGAGGATTGTTAAGTCCTCTTGTTGGATAGATCCTTTAAGTATGATATAGTGTCCCTCTTCATCTATCACTATAGTCTTTGGGGTGAATTTTAGTTTATCTGATATAAGGATGGCTACCCCTGCTTTCTTTTGAGGACCATTTGAATGGTAAATGGTTCTCCAACCTTTTATTCTCAGGCTGTAGGTGTCCTGTCTAAAATGAGTCTCTTGTAGACAGCAAATCGATGGGTCCTGCTTTTTTATCCAGTCTGAAACCCTGCGCCTTTTGATGGGGTCATTAAGCCCGTTCACGTTCAGAGTTACTATTGAAAGGTATGAGTTTAGTGTCATCATGATATCTAAATCACAGCAAGAAGTTTGGAAGGACCTCAAACACGTGGAGGTTAAGGACCATCCTGCTAAAAGATGAAAGGGTCAACCAGGAAATTAAGGAAGAATTAAAAAGATTCATGGAAACTAATGAGAATGAAGATACAACCGTTCAAAATCTTTGGGATGCAGCATAAGCAGTCCTAAGGGGGAAATACATCGCAATACAAGCATCCAATCAAAAACTGGAAAGAACTCAAATGCAAAAGCTAACCTTACACATAAAGGAGCTAGAGAAAAAACAGCAAATAGATCCTACACCCATCAGAAGAAGAGAGTTAATAAAGATTCGAGCAGAACTCAACGAAATTGAGACCAGAAGAACTGTGGAACAGATCAACAGAACCAGGAGTTGGTTCTTTGAAAGAATTAATAAGATAGATAAACCATTAGCCAGCCTTATTAAAAAGAAGAGAGAGAAGACTCAAATCAATAAAATCATGAATGAGAAAGGAGAGATCACTACCAACACCAAGGAAATAAAAACGATTTTAAAAACATATTATGAACAGCTATACACCAATAAATTAGGCAATCTAGAAGAAATGGACGCATTCCTGGAAAGCCACAAACTACCAAAACTGGAACAGGAAGAAATAGAAAACCTGAACAGGCCAATAACCAGGGAGGAAATTGAAGCAGTCATCAAAAACCTCCCACGACACAAAAGTCCAGGGCCAGATGGCTTCCCAGGGGAATTCTATCAAAAGTTTAAAGAAGAAACCATACCTATTCTACTAAAGCTGTTTGGAAAGATAGAAAGAGATGGAGTACTTCCAAATTCGTTCTATGAGGCCAGCATCACCTTAATTCCAAAAACAGACAAAGACCCCACCAAAAGGAGAATTACAGACCAATATCCCTGATGAACATGGATGCAAAAATTCTCAACAAGATACTAGCCAATAGGATCCAACAGTACATTAAGAAAATTATTCACCATGACCAGGTGGGATTTATCCCCGGGACACAAGGCTGGTTCAACACCCGTAAAACAATCAATATGATTCATCATATCAGCAAGAGAAAAATCAAGTACCATATGATCCTCTCATTAGATCCAGAGAAAGCATTTGACAAAATACAGCATCCATTCCTGATCAAAACTCTTCAGAGTGTAGGGATAAAGGGAACATTCCTCAACATCTTAAAGCCATCTACAAAAAGCCCACAGCAAATATCATTCTCAATGGGGAAGCATTGGGAGCCTTTCCCCTAAGATGAGGAACAAGACAGGGATGTCCACTCTCACCACTGCTATTCAACATAGTACTGGAAGTCCTAGCCTCAGCAATCAGACAACAAAAAGACATTAAAGGCATTCAAATTGGCAAAGAAGAAGTCAAACTCTCCCTCTTCATCGATGACATGATACTCTACATAGAAAACCCAAAAGCCTCCACCCCAAGATTGCTAGAACTCATACAGCAATTTGGCAGCATGGCAGGATACAAAATCAATGCCCAGAAATCAATGGCATTTCTATACACTAACAATGAGACTGAAGAAAGAGAAATTAAGGAGTCAATCCCATTTATAATTGCACCCAAAAGCATAAGATACCTAGGAATAAACCTAACCAAAGAAGTAAAGGATCCATACCCTAAAAACTATAGAACACTTCTGAAAGAAATTGAGGAAGACACAAAGAGATGGAAAAATATCCCATGCTCATGGATTGGCAGAATTAATATTGTGAAAATGTCAATGTTACCCAGGGCAATTTACACGTTTAATGCAATCCCTATCAAAATACCATGGACTTTCTTCAGAGAGTTAGAACAAATTATTTTAAGATTTGTGTGGAATCAGAAAAGACCCCGAATAGCCAGGGGAATTTTAAAAATGAAAACCATAGCTGGGGGCATCACAATGCCAGATTTCAGGTTGTACTACAAAGCTGTGGTCATCAAGACAGTGTAGTACTGGCACAAAAACAGACACATAGATCAATGGAACAGAATAGAGAACCCAGTAGTGGACCCTGAACTTTATGGTCAACTAATATTCGATAAAGGGGGAAAGACTATCCATTGGAAGAAAGACAGTCTCTTCAATAAATGGTGCTGGGAAAATTGGACATCCACATGCAGAAGAATGAAACTAGACCACTCTCTTTCACCATACACAAAGATAAACTCAAAATGGATGAAAGATCTAAATGTGAGACAAGATTCCATCAAAATCCTAGAGAAGAACACAGGCAACACCTTTTTTGAACTCGGCCACAGTAACTTCTTGCAAGATACATCCACGAAGGCAAAAGAAACCAAAGCAAAAATGAACTATTGGGACTTCATCAAGATAAGAAGCTTTTGCACAGCAAAGGATACAGTCAACAAAACTAAAAGACAACCTACAGAATGGGAGAGGATATTTGCAAATGACCTACCAGATAAAGGGCTAGTTTCCAAGATCTATAAAGAACTTATTAAACTCAACAGCAAAGAAACAAACAATCCAATCATGAAATGGGCAAAAGACATGAAGAGAAATCTCACAGAGGAAGACATAGACATGGCCAACATGCACATGAGAAAATGCTCTGCATCACTTGCCATCAGGGAAATACAAATCAAAACCAAAATGACTCTCCTCTCCCCGCGATGGCGTGTGCTCGTCCGTTGATATCTGTGTACTCCGAAAAGGGGGAATCATCCGGCAAAAATGTTACCTTGCCTGCTGTGTTTAAGGCTCCCATTCGACCCGATATCGTGAACTTTGTTCACACCAACTTGCGCAAAAACAACAGACAGCCATATGCTGTCAGTGAATTAGCAGGTCATCAAACCAGTGCTGAGTCTTGGGGTACTGGCAGAGCCGTGGCTCGAATTCCCCGAGTTCGAGGCGGTGGGACTCACCGTTCTGGCCAGGGTGCTTTTGGAAATATGTGTCGTGGAGGCCGCATGTTTGCACCAACCAAAACCTGGCGCCGTTGGCACCGCAGAGTGAACACAACACAAAAGCGATACGCCATCTGCTCTGCCCTGGCTGCCTCAGCCTTACCAGCACTGGTCATGTCTAAAGGTCATCGTATTGAGGAAGTTCCTGAACTTCCTTTGGTGGTTGAAGATAAAGTTGAAGGCTACAAGAAGACCAAGGAGGCGGTTTTGCTTCTTAAGAAACTTAAAGCCTGGAATGATATCAAGAAGGTCTATGCCTCTCAGCGAATGAGAGCTGGCAAAGGCAAAATGAGAAACCGTCGTCGTATCCAGCGCAGGGGACCCTGCATCATCTACAATGAAGACAACGGTATCATCAAGGCCTTCAGAAACATCCCTGGAATTACTTTACTCAATGTAAGCAAGCTGAACATTCTGAAACTTGCTCCTGGTGGGCATGTGGGACGTTTCTGCATTTGGACTGAAAGTGCTTTCCGCAAGTTAGACGATCTGTATGGCACTTGGCGTAAGGCTGCCTCCCTCAAGAGTAACTACAACCTTCCCATGCATAAGATGCTTAATACAGACCTCAGCAGAATCTTGAAAAGCCCAGAGATCCAAAGAGCCCTCCGAGCACCACGCAAGAAGATTCATCGTAGAGTCCTGAAGAAGAATCCACTGAAGAACCTAAGAATCATGTTGAAGCTAAACCCGTATGCAAAGACCATGCGCCGGAACACCATTCTTCGCCAGGCCAAGAATCACAAACTCCGGATGGATAAGGCGGCAGCAGCCTTAGAAGCCAAATCGGAGGAGAAGGGGGTTCCAGGCAAGAAGCCCACGGTAGGGAAGAAAGGAAAGAAAACTGTTGGTGTGAAAAAGCCGAAGAAACCTGTGGTAGGAAAAAAGGCTGCAGCTACCAAGAAACCAGCAGCTGACAAGAAACCTGCAGAAAAGAAACCTACCACGGAAGAGAAGAAGCCCGCTGCCTAAAAACTTATATTTGTTTATTCCATAAAACTCAAATCATTTTGGACAGCTAATTTTAAATAAAGACCTGATCAAAGACAGTGAGAAACATAAAAAAAAAAAACAAAAAAAAAAAAACCACAATGAGATACCACCTCACACCAGTGACAATGGGGCAAATTAACAAGGCAGGAAACCACAAATGTTGGAGAGGATGCGGAGAAAAGGGAACCCTCTTACACTGTTGGTGGGAATGTGAACTGGTGCAGCCAGTCTGGAAAACTGTGTGGAGGTTCCTCAAAGAGTTAAAAATAGACCTGCCCTACGACCCAGCAATTGCACTGTTTGGGATTTACCCCAAAGATACAGATGCAATGAAACGCCGGGACACCTGCACCCCGATGTTTCTAGCAGCAATGGCCACAATAGCCAAACTGTGGAAGGAGCCTCGGTGTCCATCAAAAGATGAATGGATAAAGAAGATGTGGTTTATGTATACAATGGAATATTCCTCAGCCATTAGAAACGACAAATACCCACCATTTGCTTCAACGTGGATGGAACTGGAGGGTATTATGCTGAGTGAAGTAAGTCAATCGGAGAAGGACAAACATTATATGTTCTCGTTCATTTGGGGAATATAAATAATAGTGAAAGGGAATATAAGGGAAGGGAGAAGAAATGTGTGGGAAATATCAGAAAGGGAGACAGAACATAAAGACTCCTAACTCTGGGAAACGAACTAGGGGTGGTGGAATTGGGAGGAGGTCAGGGGGTGGGGGTGAATGGGTGATAGGCACTGAGGGGGGCACTTGACGGTATGAGCACTGGGTGTTATTCTGTATGTTGGTAAATTGAACACCAATAAAAAATAAATTTATTATAAAAAAATATTCTTCAAGGGCAAGAACTAGAACATATGTGGCAAGAAACACTTGTGTTTCTGCAGATTTTAATGGAGTAGGGGTGGACTGGGAACTGGAATCAAACAGACAACTCCAAAAAACTGTTTTAGTGAATTGTGGTGGGTGAGTTGATTAAGTATTGATCAGTGACCCAGCTCAGGTCTGAAACAGCCTCAGATCCACCTTCTGAATAAGCCATAAAGCAAAGAACTGTCCACTGATTTAACTGGTAATCTCATTGGGGAAGCTGTGAAGTCCTTGGGAACAGGAAGTTAAGAAAGTTTGAAAATGCACTTAAATATTTGTCTTTTTAAAAATCACTGTTCCAAACATAACTAAGGCAAACAAGATTAATTAAGGAACAGATGGTCTTGAAAACTCTGGATTCATTCTTATTTGAGAGTCAGGAAGTACCTGCTCTAAATTTCATTAGGTATTTTAGGATACATATATTTAGCATGTAAATTCTTCAGGTGCTGGGTTTGAATAAATCTCATGTTTTGGAATAATAGTGCAGTCTCTGGACCCCTGAGGATCCTGTGACACCAAAACTAGTTTCTAAATGATGGTAAGATATTATTTTCTATTTACTATATCCTGGTTGTAGGGAAATGTGCTGGTGTCTTTGCAGGAATCAAGTAGATAGAATCAGACATTGTGTTCTTTATTGCCATGTATTCACTGTTAAAAGAAAGATGTCTTACTTTAAAATGTCCTTGACAAAGCAGTGAAAATTTATGAAATTTCAGCCTACATGTCTTTTAAATATTCTGTACACATTAAGTACTTCTTTTGCATACCAAAGTACAAAGTTGCCTATAGGAAAAACCATTGTTTGAGTTGCAGGCTAAATAACACTTTTACTTAAAAGAATGTCTATAAACTATCATTCTATAAAAAATGAATGAAATGAGTATGTCATTTTAAGAAAAATAATTGTTATCAAGTGCCAATAATAACATTTAAACTTTCAAATGAAAATTGAAATTTTGGAAAAATGTGTATCTACCACCATGAACTTAGAGCTTCCCCAAATTCAAAAGACACTTTTGGGATGAGATTTGTAGTTATTACATGGATATTAACAAAGGTAGTATTTTGATATTGCTTAATGAAATGTGTCAACATTTGGAAGATCTGCATAATTCAGTGAACCAGTAATTTTCAAATGATCAATGCATGCTGTTACAAAGCATGCATTAGTAAAAGACCCATTCAAAGTATAACATACACCAGTGAATTTTAATGTAACACAATACAAAAAGTGAATTAATATGGTTTCTGATTCCACATTGCAACAACCATTAATAACTTGTCAAGTTTTGGTACCATATCAAAAAGTAAGATCCACAATTATCTGAAAGGCCTTTGAAATATTCTTTCTTTTACTAATTACACATCTGTGTGAGGCCGGATCTTCTTTATATACTTCAACCAAAGCAACACATGCCAAAAATAGAATGCAGAAGCAGATATGTAGATCCAACTATCTTTAGTTAATCCAAATATAAAAAATATTTGCAAAAATGTGTAAAAATGATCCTTCTTGCTAGATTTTCCTGTCTTGGAAAATATAATCATTTTTCATTAAAAATAAGTTACTTATATTAACATGTAATGAGGTTGTCCTGTTATTTTTAAATTAATAAGTAATTAAACCTTCTTAGTCTTAATTTCTAATATGATAAGTATCAACAGACAAATTGATATAGACATATGTCTCTAGGCTATAAACTCTTTAGAGTCCTTAATAATTTACATGGTGTAAAATATCTTGGGGCCAAAATGTGGGAGAACTGCTACTAACAATGATTAATAATTATTATATAATAAAATAATCTAATGAGTATCAGCAACACAGAAAACATTCTCACTTTCTTTTGTTGGCATGAATGCATACATAGATAAGAGGACTCTATACACGCATGGATAAATAGATAAATGCTTTCTCCTCGCCTCAGACCTTGGGGCAAAGAGTTGAGTTAATCACAAACCTCAGTCTGTGATTAATGATTCCTGTAAAACTCTGCTCCTGTTTTATTTAAACTCTTCTAATGTGTTTGCTATGTATCCATTTTTGGTTTTGTATATGTATTTGTAAAACATATATTATGGTTTTATGTTGCTTATATTTTTATAGATTTACATAAGTTGTACTGTGAAATATATAGATACTTATATCTATATAATTTTCTTTCTAATCTTCATCTTAGTATTATATTTTAAAGATCTAGCCTTGCTATCATATACTAATGAGAAAAGCCAGACAAAACATCTGACTTTTGTATATTTTTCTCATCAGATGCAGCTAGAGATTTTATGGCGGCATTTGAATATTTTACCCTTTACATGAGAAACATGAAAAATCACCTCTGAGCTATAAAATTCATACAACCAAATACAGAATGATTTTACCATTTGTTCTCAAAACCCATGCCACTGAACAGCTTTTGTTGATAGTCTATGTGGGCCATATGCTCGTTCACACCATCAAGGTTCCTTATAGACATGAGACGGACTGCAGAACTTCAACATTTTGTCTTCCCAGCTATATGATCTTAGGCAAGTTACTTAACCTCTCCTTCCATCTCATCTGTAAAATGGGGTTAATGATAGTACCTTGTTTTATGGTGTTGATGGATAGGTTAAATGAATTCATATTTGAGAAGTGTTGAGAATGGTACCTGGAACATAGGAAACATTATATGTATATTTGTGAAATGAAATGAAATGAATGAGGGCATCTAACTTGTTTCCACAAATAGTGATTTGCTTTTCTCATTAGAGCATTTCTCCCCTTTATCTTTCTGGGGAAAATGTGTTGGGAACAAAACATATCTAAAGGATTATAGATAAAGAAGCTCTTACTCTGTTATTTTATAGGCATTCAGTTTTCATACCTTGTAAACAAATTTTGAAAACTCCAAGAATGACATCATATCCTTTAAAAACTTTATATAAAAGTTCTAAGGAATGATTAGATTCTCAGAATAAGAATCAGGAGCAAAGATTCATTGATCAAAAAGATTCATGTGTGTTTAGAATAAGAAAATGAAAGGACTGTACTTATCACATAAAATATAGTAAGTTGCCAAGCTTTTTAGGGATCACAAAGTTATTCTCTTTCCCCCCTCAAGACTTCTATGACTTCGCTGTTCTCTCCTGGCCATAGAAAACAGAATTCCCAGTGCCAGGAGCTCTGAAGTCAGAGCAACTACAACAGCCTTCAGGTGCTTTCTATGACCAAGTAATTCCTGGCATGAGGCATTACATTTCTCATTGCTTTTATCCTTATCACTGATGACGATATCATTTTGGAAGCATGAACTAAATATCATAAAAAGATGAGCATTTTTAATGGGATCTGAAGAAATCTTTCAAGTGAAAGGCCAGCAATGGGATGAATTTCTTAATTTGAAAAGCAGGCTTAATTTAATTGTTTCAAACTGTTTTCCATTATAGGCCATTGCTAACTTTTTTTTTCCAAGAGTGCTTGCAATCACTTACTTCTCAGATCGGGGGCCTTGGAATAAAGCCAGATTAACTCTGAGCTGTGAATTTTACAAATGCTCTTGTTTAACCTATAATCGATTTAAATAGAGCCATTCTACAAAATGCAAACATGGTAATTGGTGCAATTTTATTTTTTTGCATGAAACAGCATACAAGAATATGCTGGCTTTGACTTTCTGGATCTTTGCACAGCCAGAAGTCTGGCAGAATAATCACTGAAGTTCAAATTAGAGCCCCAGATGGAAACACAAACAGGGGCCACCACTGTGCCTTTTTCATGCTTGGAAGCTCAGTGCTGGACAGAAATGTGTTTCTAGTTAAAATGTAATCATTTCCAATTCCTTCTGATCACTGGATCATATTGGAAAGAAACAGCCTGAGGACTACAATTGCTTTTAATTACCACTGAATGTTGATTTAAATTTTTCATTTCCTTTCCATACATTTGTATCTTTATAGAACAAACAAGCATAAAATAAAGATATGGCCTCTTTATATTTTAAGTGTATTTTGAGAAAGATCTTTATTTAACATTACTCTCTTTGAATTGGAATTTCTTTGTCAGGATTGGATTTTCCCAACTTTCCTTACCATGGATTGCCAAAAGAGCCAAGTCAGTTTAATATTCTTGAATGGTCAGGTTTAAAATTAGGTGATTTTTTGTTTTTGTTTTTTTTAATTCAGTAAAACTCAAGAGAGTTCATATGCTTCTCTGATTAAAGAATTTAAAACTGTAAGATACTTTGGACAAGGTTTTTTTCCAACCCCACCGTGCTTCTACTTTTCCACACCATCTTAAAAATGAATGTATATCAAAGATTATTGAGAGAGACAAGGTAAAAAAAACAAAAATCAAATGAATCAAAAAGCCAAAAATATCCTCCCTCACAATAAATCTTTATGGAATATTCAATATGTCAAATTTTACATTAGTTTTGATTGTAATTTATTACTGAAATGCTATGAATAACAACTATTCTTATTTTTATCTAGGACCTAAGACATATATTCTAAAACCCACCTAAAAATTTTGGGTGAATAGTGGCATCCAAATTCTGCTCAAAATAGGAATGACTGGCAATAGGATGTTGCATGGCCTCATGTGATTTTTTTCTGCCGTGTTTCAATTCTGAAGAACCTACATGGTAAAGTAAATGTACTTTTTGAAGCCTTTCTGGTTATTTCAAGGTTTCTATCACAGATTGAGGAAAAATGTCTTAGGAAGTTGATTCTACTATAGAAATAAATGATCTCTAAACTGAATCTCATATTTGGGTTCCCGTGGAGACATTCGAAATAAAGAGAGGAAATTTATATGTGTATCTGGTAAGATTTCATAAAGCAGTATGTTTAAGCAATCCACAAAATGTTATTAATAGCAAAAGTTGTGGAATTGGAGATACCTAGGTGGTTCAAATTATCTTACTAATTCTGTGACCTTGGGCAAATAACTCAACCTCTCTATGTTTAAATTTTCTTGCCTGATAAGTGGCCAATTATAGCCCCTCCCACAAGAGTTCTGAAGAAAATTAAATCAGATAAAATGAGTGTTTGGCACCAATAACAGAAACATAGTTCTGAATAGCAATTACAATTGTATGCTTATGTATATGGCAATACACAACAAAAGAATAAACTACTAGCCCTGCCTGTAGAAGTACTATTTTCTTACTGAGTTTTGATACACATACATGAGAAATTGTCTCTATTGAAAATCAGAATATGACTCAGTGAATCTAGTAAAAGCTTTAGGACTCTAGAGAGGAAGAAATTACTCTGGAATGCAGTTGTCTGATAAGGCTTAATGGGAGGGAGAGGATTTGAGCTGGATTGTAAATGAAATGTAAGATTCATATATTAAGAAAAGAGATGTGCTTTATTTTAAATATGAGCAATGGAGGAAAAGTGGTCATTTGCATGGGACTTTGTGGAATATCTCTAGACCAGTGAATATATGCATTTGGCTAGAATGTAAGGTAATTTTCTGTGAGAGAGAGTTCTGAGAAGATATAAAAAGAAGATTATGGATTTTTTTAAAAAGATTTTTAATGTATTTATTCATGAAAGACATGCACAGAGAGAGAGAGGCAGAGACACAGGCAGAGGGAGAAGCAGGCTCCATGCAGGGAGCCTCATGTGGGACTCAATCCTGGGACCCCAGGATCATTACCTGGGCCAAAGGCAGGCACTAAACCACTGAGTCACCCAGGGATCCCTATATTATGGATGTTTTTAAGGCCCTGGCGTTTTGTGAGTAGAGGAATGAGATGATAACACTTGAGGAAGATTTACTTGGTTGCTTCTTGTTAGATTAGTTGAAGGAAGGCTGGGGGGGGATGAAGGTCGATGAAGCAAGAGGTAATTCATATGAGGAATAGGATGGAGGTCACGAGATTGGAAAGAGAATATAATGATAACACAAAATTAGATAATGTAGTTTACAACTATTACCTAGTTTAATTCTCTTAATGACCCAGAAAAATATAGCTAGACGGTGGAAATGATACAAGTTGAAGTCTAATTTTCTGATTCTACAACTCAAGCACTTAACCACTGTCCCATAGTGCCTGCTACATATGAGAAAATTGGTGCCTAGAAGTTTGTGCATTATTTCCTTTGCAAAATACAGTTTCCTTTTATATCAAATTCTAGCTTGATCAATACTGTAGAAATAAAGATCAACCAAATGTAAAAAGCAAAGTTGGGAAAGCTTCAGAGTGGACGAAAAAAAAAGGCTTCAGGTAGGTCCTGATTGGAGTCTATTGGTATAGAGAAGCTATAGGCAGGCCAACTAGAAGTGAGGCATCTTTCATGATTGGTTAGGGGTCTGTACTTGACTTTCTCTACTTGGTCCTAAACTGGAAGTGGGGACAAAAAGCAGAAAAGCTATCAATTATGAATCAAGTACTGGCCATTTTGGTCTGATTGTTACAGGAGTTATTGCTTAGCTTCCTGGATTGTTATGAGAGATAGCAATCTGGCTTCCTGTAAGTCTGACTTAAAGTTAGTTGGCTTCCTGGGTTGTTTACTGTACATAAAGGGGTTCATTTCCTGGGCAGGTTCCTATAGGTTGTAAACCAAAGTTCTATTTTTGTATATGGTCTATCTATTTTCCATTTGTATATTCAATCTCTCAAATACATTTTTATGGCTTAATTTCCTTTGAACTCCCTAAATACTTTCTGATTCTGGTGAAAGAAACATTATTCAAGATACAAATGCTAGAAATCTAATTGAAATTTTATTTAGGAGTACAAAATTAAAATTGGTATCTGAGGCTTATAGACATATGATATTTTATCACAGATTGAACAATATGCCTAATCTACATGTGCCTGGTTGTATATTTCAACTCAGTTTCATGCCCACCCTATTTCTAAATTCTCCCTTCCATTCCAAGGGAGGACTCTGGCAACTACATTTACCAGGATCCCTAGCCAGCAGATTTTAGGTTAGAATCTCAAGTGAGAGGTTTATCCTTGAAATATAAAAAGAGGGGGAAATCCATTATTCTTCAGGCATGGGCAGACAGCCATGGGCAGGCAGGTGAGGATTAGGAGATGGTTAACATGAAGTTTTGCCCATGGCTTCCAAACATCCTCATTTCTGAAAAACACTCACTTTGGTGAAGTAGCTAAGGTCAACAAAGGCAGCTTTCTTGGTATTCTTGTACTTCTAGATTTCCTGAAAGTTTTCAGGGGCTTCCCTAACATTTGCTCTCCTAGCACTTCAGATTGTTTAGTAAATCTTTAATTCCCAGTGTTAAACCCCATTTTGTTCAAAATGCCTACAGTGATTTTTGTTCTTCTCACTGATCCTGAGGAATGATCAGGCAAGCATTACACCAAAAATAGGGATTTACAAATTCTCTAAGAATGTTCTTGATGAAACAGGAAACAATTGTTAAACAGTGAAGACAAGATAAAGAGAGGCACAGCATGAAGATAGAAGCAGAGAGAGAGTCTAAGATGCTACACTGCTGACTTTGAAGATGTAGGAAGGGGACAAGAACCGAAGAAACCTAGAGAAGGCAAGATATACAAAGAGAGGTCCATGTAGTCCCTCATGTGAGTAAGAAATTAATTCAGCTAAAAAAAAAAAAGAAATTAATTCAGCTATTCTGGAATAAGAACTGTTCTTCTTAGAAGAAATGAAGTCAGCTGTTCTGGAATAAGAGCTATTCTTCTTGGCCACTGTGCAGCAGAAATCATTGACTTTAGAAGTAATACTGTCCATTTGAGAACTGGAACACAGCTATTTTGAATTGGACAGCAATGGTCTGAGGGATGAGATTTGATACCACTATATTGGAAAGCCTAGGACTGAAGCACTTTCATACTGGATGGTAGACAGATAGTGGCACAAGGTCATGTTGGTCAGTGAAACCAATAGCATGGCTTATTCAAAGGAATCATCTGACATGGGAATATTATCTTTATGCCAAATGTATACATAACATAGTGCTGAACTTGAATCACATTTGTCCAACTTGCAGTGATTTCTTAAGCCTGGCATAAGGAATAATGGATTTTCAGGAGCTTTTGGCCAAGATGCCAACAAAACTAAATTATGCAGTGACAAGACCTAGTTAATTGTAAAACGCTCATTACGAGATCTGCCAGCCAGGTGAGTGGATTGCTCTATAGAGACTAAGTCTCCTGGGTTAATGGTGATCACTGCGGGAACTGAACATGCAAAGTGGTGCTGTGGAGTGTCAAAGGATGTCCTATCTCCCTCTCAGTTGCTCCCTAGACTACCTCCCCATGCACTTTGCTAACCAGTGCTGTAAAGTCTGCTGACCAAAACGTATCTATGCAGGAAACGTCCTTGCAGAAGGCCAGTGGATTTTAACTAAGAGATGCTGGGAATGCTGAGGTGGAGTTTCAGTAAAAATTATAAAAGCATACCTACCTTTGAACTGCTCAGAAAAGGATCACATGCAGTAGAGGTTATAACTTTTGTGCAGACAGACCTAAATGTGGTGAAAACTTACAGTGCAAAAACTAGAATACAGAAGCTACTTGGGAGCGCGAGAATGGTACATCTGTGGCCAGAGAGACTCTGCCTACCATGAAAATATTGATGAGTGTGCAGCTAAAATGCATTACTGTCCTGCCAATACTGTGTGTGTCAACTTGCCTGGGTTATATCGCTATGACTGTGTCCCAGGATACATTCGTGTAGATGACTTCTCTTGTACAAAGTATGATGAATGTGGCCACAGGCAACACATCTGTGACAAGAATGCCATCTGCGCCAACATTGTCCAGGGACACAGCTGCACCTACAAACTGGGCTACGTGGGGAATGGGACCATCTGCAGAATGTTCTGCCAAAAGGGCAGCAGATATGAAACATCGTGGCTCCTCACAAATGTGTTTGTCCTCTGGATTTCAAAGGAACCCACTGTGAGAAAGACATTGATGAATGTACAGGAGGGATCATTGGGTGCCACAACCATACCTGCTGCGTTAACCTGCCATAGCAGTACCACTGTGTGTGCAGAAGCAGTTTTTATGAGGATGGAGTCCTGTACTGATGTTGATGAATGCGCCTTCAGAACTCATACCTGTTGGAGCGATTCTGCCTCCATCAACCTGGCATGGGGATTTGACTGCATCTGCCTTTCTAAGGCCCTCCTGCTCTGGTGACTGCCCCAGTGGAGAGCTGCAGTGCAATAGGCAGGTGTGGATCTTGAAAGAAACTGGTGTTCTCTCTGTCCCTGCAAGGACCAAAAGATATCCTGCCAATAGACAGCTTGTGATTGCTGGAATCCAAACGTTGACCTTTTCTGTTGCCCAAAGTGTGACACCAGGGTCACAAGTTAATATTTAGATCAAAATGGACACAAGCTCTATCAAAGTGGAGACAATTGAACTCACAGCTGCTAGCAGTGCTGGTGTCTCGAAGAAGAAATAGATTACTGGCCACTTACTCCAATTTGAGCTGGGAGTACATAGCCCTCTTGGAAAGGCATTGTTTCCCTGCCGGGTCAGTGACCTCTGCCTAGCTGATAACATTGCGTATGACATCAGAAAAACTTGCCTGGACAGCTGTGGCATTTCAACTGCTTAGCAGTTCAGTCTGAACATGGCTGGATCTCCTTGCACAATCTGCAGATGCAAGAATGGAAACGTCTGCTATTCTGTGGATTTGGAATATTTTCAGATTAATTGAAGTATTTAAAATGGACTCATCATCATGGGAGAAAATGGAGAAAGTGACCATACAGTATGATGAAGAACAGGAGTTGTTTTTTTTTGTTTTTTTTGTTTTTTTTTTTTTACCACAGACAGTTATCAAAGTCTGCTTCTGAGGAGGGTGTTTGAGGAATGCATTTTGGACCTACCACTTGGTTCATCCATGCTAATGTAGTCTAGATGACCTACAGGACACTGCATTTAAGTCTTTGGTTGGTAGAAGTTTCCCATATTGTAAATCATGTTTCCCTTATCAGATCATTTGCAAATATATTTAAATGATCTCATGGTAAATGTTGATGTAGTTTTGGTTTATTTTGTGTACTAACATAATAGGGACTCAGCTCCTTTTATTTATTTTTTCTGGATTTTGGATCAAATTCTAAAAATAAATCTGCCTATTGTGAATTTGCCACACCAAACAGACAAAAAAAAAAAAAAAACAGCCAAAAAAATTGAAAGAAAAAGAATAAATGTTTTAGGTCTCATATATTACACTTAACTTCTTTTGTTGTTGTTGTTACTGTTGTTTAAAGATTTACTTATTTATCTAAGAGAGAGAGAGTGAGTGGTAGGGAGAAGGAGAGGGAGAGGGAGAAAGAGAATCCAAGAAGCTCAAGCAGACTTCTCACCAAGTGGGCGGCCAGATGCCGGACTTGATCCCACCACCCTGAGATCATGACCTGAAATGAAGTCAAGAGTCAGACTCTTGATCACCGAAGCCAGCCAGGAACCCCTAGACTCAACTTCTTAATGGGTGTCATTTCTTATTTTTTTTAATCTTCTCAGTGTTTGGCACAAAGCTTTGCACAAATCCATCATTCAATAATATGTGTTAAATCAAGTTGAATTAACTATACAGATGAAAAAGGAACAGGAATTTTGAAGCAGACCAAGTAAAAAAAGCAGTTGACCAAAATTGAAAGGATAAAAAGGAAAATAATAAAATCATAAGTGACAGAGAAGATATATATTCTGCTTAAGGCCCCTCTATGAAGAGTAAACATAAGATCAAAGCATTAATTAGGATCAGTCTTAGAATTATCCTATGGTTTATTTCTGGTTTTATTTTACTTTTAAATGCTTTTCCTGGGATCCCTGGATGGCGCAGCGGTTTGGCGCCTGCCTTTGGCCCAGGGCGCGATCCTGGAGACCCGGGATCGAATCCCACGTCGGGCTCCCGGTGCATGAAGCCTGCTTCTCCCTCTGCCTGTGTCTCTGCCTCTCTCTCTCTCTGTGACTATCACAAATAAATAAATAAATACCTTAAAAAAAAAAATTTAAACCTTAAAAAAAAAAAAAATAAATAAATAAATAAATAAATTTAAAAAAAAAATAAATGCTTTTCCTCACATTCCTTCATTTCCATTGCTATTAATTCTTTCCATGCTAATCTCAAATCTCTTCACTTCCTGCCATCTCTGTTGTTACATAACCTAAGCAACACTTAATGTCACTAGGACTTCTGCAGTAATCTCTCAACTGAACTTTCTGCTCTCATTCCAGTATCCCCAGTTCATTCTCTGGGTCTGCACTGTCCAGTACAGTAGCCACCAGCCACAGGTGGCTACTAACCACTGGAAATGCTGCAGGTTTGAACTGAGATGTGCTGTAAGTTTAAAATACACACAAGGGGAAAAAATAGACACTGAATTTCAAAGATTTAGTACGGAAAAAAATGTAAGATGTCAATAAACTTTTACATTGATATGATAATGATCTGATGGTTTGGGTATGTTGAGCTAAATAAGATCTATCACTAAAAATAATTTGATAGATTTCTCTTTACTTTTAAAAATATGACTAATAGGGACAGATGCATGGCTTAGCGGTTGAGCGTCTGTCTTTGGCTCAGGGCGTGATCCTGGGGCCCCAGGATCGAGTCCCATATCAAGCTCCCTGCATGGAGCCTACTTCTCCCTCTGCCTGTGTCTCTGCCTCTCTCTCTGAGTGTCTCTCATGAATAATTATTTTTTTAAATGTGACTAACAGAAAATTTAAATGTCCTGTGTGGCTTGCAATATATTTCTATTGGACAGCCCTCCTGTAGACTGTAATCAGTGACATTTTTAAGACATTTTTAACATGAACATGTGTTCATGTTATCACCTTGCTTTAAACCTTGCACATAGGATAGAGACCAAGATTTGTAATGTTACCTTCAAGCACCTGTCTAATATGGCCCCTGCCTACCTCTACGGCCCCAAATTCTCCTCCTCAATCTTGATAGATTCATCGTTCTTGCAATTCCTCAAAGGTACTCTTCTTGTCTTAGCTGCAGTTCCTCTCACATGTTATTTCCTACCTGAAATGCTTTTCTCACTCCAGTTTCTACTCATCCTTTAGATCTCAGCTGAAATGTTACTTGGTTACTACATAAGAGAGGCATTACTTGACAGTTTGTAATCTTAGCATGAGCCGTCATAACAAAATGAGACAGGTGGCTGGGTGGCTTAAACAACAGAAATTTGTTTTCCCAGAGTTCTGTAGGCTGGAAGTCTGAGATCAGAATGCCAGCATGGTTTTAGGTTCTAGTGAAGGCTCCCTTCCAGGCTCAGAGATGGCCACCTTGTTGTATCCTCACATGGCAAAGAGAAAGAGAAAGTTGTTTCTTCTTATAAGGGCACTATTCCCATCATGAAGGCCTCATCTAAACTTAATTATAAAAATAAATAAATAAATAAATAAATAAATAAACTTAATTATATTGCGAAGATCCTATCTCCAAATACTGTCACATTAGGGGTTAAGGATTCAATATATGAATTTTATGGGGGCAGATACAATTCAGTCCATAGCATTCCCCCAACCTCTCTTAGGTCCCCTATTATTTTATCTGATATCAATACGTTTTATCCTGTGTGATACTTATCACAATTTATAATTATGTATTTATTAATTTGAGAGGAGTAACATTGCAGAGTTCTTACTTAGTAAATTGTTATGCCAGCATTTTTCTTGGGCTTACGTACTTTCAGAGATAGAAGGAAACTTAGATGTTATCTATACGATTCTCTTTGTTTTAGATAGGAGGAAACTGATACAGTTTTACCTTTGTTTAAAAAGAAGAGAGTTCTCTTTCCTGTGATTCATATCTTACAATGTTAGTAATCTTTAGACTGAGAAGCTGTGTGATAGTACAATTTATCATACTATGGCAAAGTATGATAGATGAGATGACATCCTTTACATTGTATTAGGAATGCACAGGCTTGGGCAGCCCCAGTGGCGCCGTGGTTTAGCACGGCCTGCAGCCCAGGGTGTAATCCTGGGGACCCGGGATCGAGTCCCACATCAGGCTCCCTGCATGGAGCCTGCTTCTCCCTTTGCCTGTGTCTCTGCCTCTCTCTCTCTCTCTCCCTCTCTCTGTGTCTCTCATGAATAAATAAATAAAATCTTAAAAAAAAAAAGGAATGCATAAGCTCATATCTTGGGGTTATTTAACATGGACTCACTCTGTAATGCTGTTTGTGAGGAAGAGTGGGAGAGGATAAGCCTTTAAATTTCAAAGAAGACTTAACTGTCTTTGCTAGTTCCAAGTAATGCAATATTTTTCCCCAATAATTCAAATTATATGAAAAACATGAAGTCAATTGTAGTTGTCTGTTATCTCTCAGTTTTGTCTGTCTGATGAAGTCTCCACTTAGCCTTGATTTTTGAAAGATACTTTATCTGGGTATAGAATTCTAGATTGATAGTACTTGAAAGATATTTCCAATTTTTTTTTGTTTTTGTTTTTGTTTTTTTGTTTTTGTCTTTCTTGTCTTTGCCCCTGAGTATGCAATGTGTCTACTTTTCTCTGGCTACTTTTAAGATTCTTTCTTTATTGCTGGTTGTTGGACATTTGATTACAATGTGACTTTCACTGGTTTTCTTTATATTTATTCTGCTTTGGGTTGTTGCTTCTTGGATCTTTGGGTTAATCATTTTTAGCAAATTGAAAAATGTTTAGGCATTCTTTCTTCAAACATTTTTTTCTGTCCCTGTATCTTCTCTCCCCTGAGACTTTAATTACATATATATTAGACTACTTTACTGTCCCAGGAATAATTTTTTCAGTCTTTTTTTTTTTTTTGGTCTCAATGCTTAACTTCGCATAACTTCTTTTACTATATCTTGAAGACAATTGATATTTTTTTCTTTAGCAGTGTCTAAGCTATTGGTAAACTTATCCAGTATAGTTTTACATCTCAGATCATACATATTTTTTAATGTAGCCATTCTGTACAGGCTCTTCTTATATCTTTTGCTTTTCTCTTCATAATGATTATGTTTTATTCTACCATTTTAAACATGTGGGTCTAATTACATTGGCCATTGTCTGTTGGTTTCATCATCTCTTCCATTTTTGTGTCTGTTTATCTTGATTTTCCTCTGAGTTATGGGTCATATTTTCTGTTTCTTTCCACCTTCAGTTCAGGTCATGATCTCAGGGTCCTGGGATTGAGTCCCACATTGGGCTCCCTGTTCAGTGGGGAGCCTGCTTCTTCCTCTCCCTCTGTCCCTCTTTTATGCTTTCTCTCTTTCTTTTAAATAAATAAACAAACAAACAAACAAATATCTATTATTTTCAGTTGTACAATATAATAATTTGATATCTATATACATTGCAAAATTATTACCACAATAGGTCTAATTAACGTCTGTCCCCTTACGTAGTTACAAACCTTTTTTTTTCTTATGATGATAATTTTTAAAGTCTACAGTCTGAGCAACTTCCAAATATGCCATACAATATTATTAGCCACAGATACTATGCTGTACATTACAACTCCATGACTTAACTTATTTTGTATTTGGAAGTTCTTACCTTTTGATCCCTTTAACTCCTTTCTTCTACCCATCCCCTATCTTCAGTAGCCACCACTCTGTTCTCCATGTCTATGAACTTGTGTTTTTTTTCAATATTTCACATACATGTGAAATCATACAGTACTTGTCTTTCTCTCTCTGACTTATTTCATTTTAGCATAATATTCTCAAGATCTATTCATGCTGTCATAAATAATAAGATTTTATTCTTTTTATGGCTGACTAGTATTCCATTTATACCACACCTTCTTTTTTCATTTATCCATCAATGGGCACTTAGGTTGTTTCCATATCTTGGTTATTTTTTTAAACTTTTTTTTTAAGATTTTATTTATTGATTCATGAGAGACACAGACTGAGAGAGAGAGAGAGACAGGCAGAGGGAGAAGCAGGCTCCATGCAGGGAGCCCCATGCGGGACTCGATCTCGGGTCCCCAGGATCACACCCCGGGCTGAAGGCAGTGCTAAACCGCTGAGCCACACGGGCTGCCCCATATCTTAGTTATTATAGATAATGCTGCAGTGAACATGCGGATGGATTTATCTTTCTGAGTTCGCATTTTAGTTTTCTTCAAATAAGTACCCAAAAGTGGTATTGCTGGATAGTATTGTAGTTCTATTTTTAGTATTTTTTAAAAAGATTTTATTTATTTATTCATAGAGACACACAGAGAGAGAGAGAGAGAGAGAGGCAGAGACACAGGCAGAGGGAGAAGCAGGCTCCATGCGGGGAGCCCGACATAGGACTCGTCCCAGGTCTCCAGGATCACACCCCGGGCTGCAGGCGGTGCTAAACCGCTGCGCCACCCGGGCTGCCCTATTTTTAGTATTTTAAGGAACCTCCCTACTGTTTTCCATAATGATTGCACTGGTTTAGATTCTCACCAACAGTGTACAAGGGCTCCCTTTTCTGCATATCCTTACCAACATTAGCTATTTCTTATCTTTTTGATAATAGCTATCCTTATAGGTGTGAGGTGATATCTCTTTGTGGTTTGATTTTCATTTCCTTGGTAGTTAACGATGTTGAGCATCTTTTCATGTATGTGTTGGGCATCTGTGTATCTTCTTTAGAAAAATTTCTATTTAGATCTTCTGCCCATTTTTTTAAGTGGATTGTTTGGTTTTGGGGTGCTGAGTTGTATGATTCTTTATCGTACCTGGTATTTGTAATTGGATGCTAAACATTGCAAATTCTATATTTTTGGTACTGGGTTTTGTTGTCATCCTATAAATTGCATTTGATTTTCTTCTGTATGCCATTAACTTACTTAGAATAAGTAATTGAGAGACTCTCTTTTAAGCTTAGCCAGAGTGGATGCAGAGCAGCTTTTGTATAGGGTTATTTTAGTCATTCTACTAAGGCCTTCTGGAGATTCTTCCTAAGGCCCTATGTATTACAAAATCTTTTTACTTTGGCTAGTAGGAACACAAACTATTCCCACCAGAACTACTCCTACACATTGTTTTGCCTCCTTTTTCTGGTAGCTCTTTCCTTCCCCAGCCTTGGGTAGTTTTTTCATACACATGCACTGATTAGAGTTGAAAAATTCAAATTTCTCTGCAAATTTCTCTGCAAATTTCTGGAAATCTCTCTCAATATACACAGCTCTCTTCTCTCTGGTACACTGCTCTATAAAGTCCAGTCATCTTGGTCACCTTAAACTCCAATCTCTATACTTTCAACATCGTGAGACTGCCATACTGCATTTGGTCTCTTTTTCTGTCTGGAAACTTCCTCTGGGCCATAAGACAGTGCAGGCCTAGAACTTATCTTGTTTGTGTCCTTTTCCTTGGGGGTTACATTCCTGTGGTGTCTATTGCCCAATATCTGAAAACTTTTTTCCCTATATATTTTATATTCATTTAAAGTAAGGATAAATCAATTTCTTGTTACTCCAGGACTCGAAATCTCCATTTATTTGTCTTCTATAAGAAAGCACTATGTCTCTTGCACCTCATAGACTCAAAGAATTTTGGAGCTCAACAGATGCCTAGAGGACATCTAATCTAAGTCATTATAGGTATCTGGTAAATGGTACTCAGACATGAAGAAAAATACACAAAATCTGACTTTATGCTATGTAAGAAGATATTTTATTCTAGCTATTGAAATAACAGCAATCATACCAGAGTTGCCAAAATAGAATTATCAATGATGATATTAAGAGTAGAGTAATAATGTTCTGAGCATTGCCACCATTTAAACTGTCTTTGGGAGCTGCCTATATAATTACCTTCAATGAATCCAGAGATGAAAATAAAATCACAATTTAATTCCTTTGGCTGCTAGTTTCCATTGCTATTGAATGTTTAGACTGTAGGACTCCTTTTCCTTTCCAGGAACCATTTCAGTAATTAGGTAACTTCAGCCTCTAACTGCCGTCTTTCTACTTTTTCCCTCTACAGAGACACTGGTGATATTTTTGCTGATGCTTATCTATTTGCTATCTACTTAAAAGCAACTTCAGTTTTTTAAAAAATGTACCTGAATCTAAAATCTCTCTCTCTTTTTTTTAATCTAAAATCTCTTTACTGCCCATCCTCTTTGTTCATTACTTTTCCTCTTTCAGATGGTACTCTCTTTAACACCAACTTTGTAAAGATGTCCTCCCAGTTCACTAAAGTGGAAATGTGAAATTTGAGGCTTTGTCAAGTGCTAGTATTAAAAAGGGGTTTACATTTAGGAACACTTGCTCTTTCTTTTACTACCATAGAACATATCACAATGCAAAATGGATTTCTATTGAAATATCATTTCTAACTGAGTTATAGATTAGAGCCATGGTTAAAGATTTTAGTAATAGTGTGATATAGTGATATAATAAGCAATATAAGTATATCTGGTCTTTGTCTCCATTTTTTGGCCAGAGCCCCATTTTAATTTCCTAAGTGCTAGGAGCTACAAAGGCTAAAGAGGTATCTCTTGTTATGAATAACAAGTCCCAATCCTGGCAGGGAGCTGCTAAAATCCTTGGAATCTCCAAAGTGATAAGAGTCATGAAGGTGTCTTGATATTCATTTCAAACACATTTCAGCCACATCTGAGTTTATGTCACTGAGGTGACTTTTGGAAAACCCCTAGATAATCACAGGATGGGGACTAGCTGCTAAGGGAACTAACCATGTTATTAGAGGGTTAGAACTTTTTCATCCCCACCCTCTGACCTCGGAGAATGTAGAAGGACTAGAGGTTGAGTTAATCATCAATGGCTAATTATCTAATTAATTGTGCCTACATAATGAAGCTTCTATAAAAATATCAACCAAAGGGATTAGGAAAGCTTCTTGGTTGATGAACATATGGAGATGCTGGGAGGGTGACATGCCCCTTCCCTCAAACCTCATCCTCTTTCACCTGACTGTTCTTGAGTGTATCCAATTTATAATAAACTGCTAGTAAATTGTTTTCCTTAGTTTTATGAGCCACTCTAACAAATTATCAAACTTGAAAGAGGGTCATTGCATCTCTGATTTAGAGGCAATTAGTCACAAGCACAGATGACACCTGGACTTGTAACTGGCGTCTGAAGTTGAGGGGAGAGGACATTTTTGGGGCACTAATCCCTTACCTTGTGGAGTGTAATGCAAATTCAGTAATAAGTTAAATTATAGGATACCTAGTTGGTATCCAGAAAGCCGGAAAATAGTTTGGTGTGGAAAACCCACACATTGAGTGTCAGAAATGAAGTATTAAGAGTAATAGAATAAAAGTACAGGAGAAGTGCAGAATGTTTTCCTCTTTCAAGCAGTATGTATTTTATGGCTAAAAATACATCTACAGAATTACGATAATCACACATTATAATGGGTTTTACAATTATCTCCACAATTTCCGACCCCTCCTTTCCACTATGCATGTTTTAGAGGTAGTTATTACTATGGTACATCTACAGAATTTTTGTGTTTAAGATAATCACACAACATTATAATGGGTTTTACAATTATCTCCACAATTTCCGACCTCTCCTTTCTACTATGCATATGTTTTAGAGGTAGTTATTACCATGGTATCAAGTTTTAAAAAAAGAAAGAAGGAAAGTTAAAACTACCAGGAAATGGGCAGCCCAGGTGGCTCAGCAGTTCAGCGCCACCTTCAGCCCAGGGTGTGATCCTGGAGACACCGGATGGAGTCCTGCTTCGGGCTCCCTGAATGGAATCTGCTTCTCCCTCTGCCTGTGTCTCTGCCTCTCTCTCTGTGTTTCTCATGAATAAATACCTTAAAAAAAAAAAAAAAAAACAACCTACCAGGGAATAATTCCACATCTCCATGGCTTTTCCTATTTTTCAATACTCCACCCTTTTTAAAATACCTCTCTCAATTACTTAGACAATTGAAATGCTTTGAAAAAATTAAACTATAAATTTCCTTATTATATTTTATAACAGCTTCTATTTTTAATATAACAATTTCAAACTTAATTTATATCTACCAACAATATCTGATTCATATGTTTTATTAAAATGAGACTCCTGGGGTGCCTGGGTGGTGCAATCAGTTAAACATCTGACTCTTGATTTTGGCTCAGGTCATGATGTCAGGATCCTGAGATAGAGTCCTGCTTGGGCTCTGTGCTCAGTGGGGAATTTGCTAGAGATTCCTTTTCTCCTTGTCTCTCTGCCCCTCGCCCTGCTTGCACTCTCTTTTTCTCTCAAATAAATAAAAGAAAGTGAAAATGAGACTCCCTTGAGCACTATTCTTGCTCAGCACCAGTGACTCAACTCTTATCAGTTAATTCCTTCTAAACAAAATGATAGTAAAAGAATCAGTTGTCCCTGATTGTCTATACTATATAAAGCCAAATTTAAAGAGATTATGCTATAACACAGAGTATAAGATGCTTGAAAGGTGTCTATTGTAAATAACATATATGTATGATGAATACTTTAGTCCTAAAAATTGCCATTTATTATGAACATATATTTTGCAGTCTGCTTATATGTACATATATGTTCAAGACTGCAAGTCCTACAGGAATAACCCTGGAATTTGAAAGAGTTAAAGTTTGGAGTTAAAATTTAAAGCATGGGAGATTGCCCCTTAGTTACAACCTAAAATATCACCAGGGCCTGCGACATGAAGATTAAAGTCCTATTAGTCAAAATGGGCTAACAAAAGGAAATAGCTGCTATTGAAGGATCTAAGAAACTAAAAGTTATTTGTATTATATCTTCTTCAAGCTGAGTATTACGTATAAGCACTCTGTCTTTTCAAAAGGAAATTTCAGGACAATTATTCAAGTACATCATCTCTTTGCCAGTTTTGTTCTTTTATTTTAATTGGATTTTGCCTTCAATATCATTGTGGTTTCAGTTTTCCCATGTTCCATCTTAAATAGATTGTCAGCAAGATCCAGTCTCAATTACTTCATACCTGAGCACTATGATAACTCTTTTTCTCTCTACTATATCTCATTACGAAACACTGTAATAGCTACTGAAGTCTTTTTCATCATTCATCATTCTATCAACAGTCTTTTGATGGCCTAACAGTTCAACTATGCTACACTGATATAGATCCTAAGTTGTTCATTCCACATGGAAGCTGCATCAAAATACTCCAAGAGGCAGATACATCCCCAAGTTTCAATATGCCAGAACAAAGCTTTGTATTATGTTCTGTCTTTTTAGATATACAAATACACAACCAAACAACTTGGCACAGTCACTGTATAAAGTAGATGCTTGTCTACCTTCAAATAAAAACAAAATTTAAGGTATTCTGATTATTTTAAGCATCAGAAAGTTACAATACTTCTTAATCTAGATCTATCCACAGGTTGATGCCACACCTGGATTAAATACATATAAATTTAATTAAGGAAAAGCCTGTGAGAGAAAAAAAGATGGGAGTCAGAGAGGGCACATTCTTCTGACGACAATGCAAGGACAGTGAATAAGAAAAGGGAAGGAAAATCAGATGGAAGGATCCTAGATTACTATGCAACCTAAGGAAATTTCAGCGAGACTCACACACAGAGTTCTCAAACCAAAACTGACTGTCAAAGAGATTCTGAATCTCCCAAGAATGGACCTGTTTTAGTAGCCTTGCCATGCTCAGTCCTTATCTGGGAGGAGCCCATGGGAAGCATAGCCTTAGTGCAAACAGGGGGATGGATTTGGGAATATGGCAGCTGGGACTGGATCAGGTTCTCTGTGGTTCGTTCTCATGCCCCATCAGAATTACTTTCTTAAAATATGAAATATAGTTCAGGATTCAGGAATTTATTTTTTATAAAACATCCAAATCCACCTAATTATAATTCCTGTCACAATAGGACTTGTATATTATTATGTCAAACAAGACTGGACACAATATAAAGTAAAACAACTAGGCCTTAAAGCAATATACTTCACAAATGGGAAGCAAAGGAATCTTGCTGCCAACATCTCAGAGTTGAGCTGATTTCATCTGTACCTTGAATCTGACTATGTTTAGTTAGCACCTCAGACAATAACAGAAACACATTAGGCTATTATTTTTTTCCCTTGTTTTCTTTTTATGACAAAGGAAATCCAATAAATTTAATACCATCTTTCTTCCAGGAACTAAACTCAAAGAGGAATTTATTACTTGTTTCCCTGTACAAACGCTCATTACCATTATGGGTCATATCTCCAATTGTGGATTTGCAAAGGATCAGAAGTGCAGTTCAAGGAGATGATTCTTGTATTTACCTTCCTTGACAGTAGAGGACTTAACATTAAGCTGTAACTTGGTCAAGGAATTTCTGCTTAGCTTAAATAATATGAGTTAAAAACCATGCCTTCAAGTATTTAAAATAATACTGGGAAAAACCTCAAAGAATTAAGAAGAGAAGATAAGAAGCCTGCTCATTAGACTAGGCTAGACTTTCCTAATTATCTAATATTGTAGAAAGGTCCCCCAATCTTTGAAGGATGTAAACTTAGAGCAGAATTTATAATCAATGTTTCCTACAGTGTGTCATATAAATATCATTCATAGCCAAAAGATGTTAGAAAATAAGCAAAACTTTTAATATCATTTTATATATTTTAATAATAAATATATAACTAGCCCATTGATATCAAGAGTTCACAGATAAAATTAAGTCAATAAAACAATTTAAGACAAATATTAAGTAATAGTATACTAGTAAGCAAACATGGAAAACATGAAATGGTGAGGAGGATGTAGGAGGCTAGATAATGCCCCCCCAAAGCATACTAATCCCAGAATCTATAAATGTTCATATATATGGTGACAGGGATTTTGCAAATGTGACTAAACTAAGGATATTGAGATGGCATTATCTTGGATTATCTCAGAGGGCCCAATGATGTAAACACAAGATTTCTTAAGAGGGAGACAGGAGGGTCAAAGACAGGAATGGGAGATATGACAAGGAAGCAAGAGGCTTTAGTAATGTGAAGAAGGGGCCATGGGTCAAGGAACATGGGTGGCCTCTAGAAACTGAAAAATACAAGGAGCAAATTGTCTTCTGAAGCTCCAGGAAGGAACCACTCCTGCCAAGAACCTGATTTTTAAACCCATTTGAAAGACTTGTTTAGACTTCTGACCTCTAGAGCTGTAAGAGAGTAAATTCCTCTTGTTTTAAGCCTATGATAATTTATCACAGCAGAAATAGGAAATTAATACAGATGCTCATCACATCAAATGACTGACATTTGTGAAACATTATTTTGGTAAGTGTCTGAGTGCAGATATTTTATGTTACTGATTAAGGCAATAGTCCTAAGCTGTGGGTGCTGGACTTGTTGTAATTTGGGTATTCATCATTCAACAAATATTTCTGCAAGTTACTCATTACCCTGGTATATAATTCATCTGGATGTGGACACTTTAAATCAGTTTTGTAATTTAATGATAATTAAATAGTAATTAATAACATTTATTGAACAAAGCAGGTAAGACTGTTCTCAGCACTTTATAAATATTATCTAGCCTTATGAGATAGTTTGTTATAATCCCCGTTTTATAGATTGACTTTTCTGAGGATTGGAGAGGTAAAATAACTTACCCAAAATCACACAATTGTGGAAACATTTTTGAACCTACAGGTCTTTTTTGTCTAGAGCCTGAGTTTTCACCATATTTAAGGAGCCCTCGATGTTCTCTTCCATTTCCTTGCCTAAATTGGGTTTCAGTTCCCCCTTGCAATGATGTTATTGTAGAAGCCAAATCAAAATAAGACTAATTCTGCTTCCGTCTGCTATCTGATAACATTAAACCATCTTCCTATTCAATATTTGTTGATAATTTTCTCAATAGGAAGCAACTTCAAATATAAAATGATATAAGGTAAAATATTTTTAACAGCATTCAACAAAAAGCATGGAGAAATAATAAAAATTTAATACTCAATTAAAATGTCATTAATTTTCTTTACAGGAATTGAGACTAATCTGTGCTTTTGCCCTTAGAAAAAGCAATATGGACTTTCTCCATTACTGTGGAATCTTGGAAAATCCCCAAGGCTTCTTTCAGTTCTTGAATTCAATGACTGCAGTTTATTTATTCCTTTTGGGAAAAAAGTAATTCGATAGAACCCTGCCTGTATGACAAAGGACCCTGACTCACCAGAGGTTTCTAAGATCTGTGTGCCTTTGATGCTAGTCTCATTTCCTATCTCGTAGGCTGCTTATGAAATGTGTTCCCTTTCAGTGGGTGGGACCATTTTGTTGTGTTTGCCTTAATAGTCTGCTTGCTTCTGTGTACTTTCTACCTCTTGGTGAAAATTAGCACCCATTTATTGTTTTAGTTTAATCTTCTACTATAATTCTCCAGTTACTGCCTGCTTCAGCCACCCCAGTTAATATATAACATCACTGAGCCAGCAGGCTCAGAAATGTCCAAAGTTAAGAATGCTACAGAAGGAATATCTACATTAGGTGTGTGATTGGACTGGATGAGCTTTTAGGTCTGAGTTATCTAGGGAATGTCATAATTTCAACACCGAAGGTCCTAGATATCAGGGATTCCTCAGTCCCAGTCCCATGGTTAGTTGACCTTTCTAAGGTCCCTTAAATCCTAAGATTCTGCATCAGTGCTGTCCAATAGAATTTTCTGAAAGGATGGAAATATTCCATATCTAACACTATCCAATTCAATAGCCTCATGTGGCTACTGAGTACCTGAGATGTGAACAGTACAATCGAGGAACTGGAGTTTAAATTAACTTAGGTAGCCAGATATAACAAATGGCTACTATATGGGACAGCACTGCTCTAGGTAATGTCATGAAAGTGATCATTAGTGAGGTGCTTCTTGCAGTGGCCCTAAGGGAAGCTCACTAGATAAGGTTATCTAGGAATATTGATAAGACTTAACCTTTATCCCTTTCTCAAGGTCAAAAGATAGATTCAATGATGGCTTTTTGAGAAACCTGTGACTTAAGTTGTATATTTAGTCTGAGTTTCAGTAGGCAAGTAATCACATCCAAATAAAAGTACTCCAGTAATTAGTACTTGTGTTTTTACTGCTGAGACATATGTAGCTATCGATCTTAGATGTATGGAGAATTGAGCCCTTTCTGATGTAGTCTGATGGTTTTGTGAAGCTTAGGGACATTACACCACATTACATTCCAACTTGGAATGAGGGCTAATTTAAAATTTTCCTGAAAGAAACTCAGGGACCTGAAGTTTGCTTTATTATATTAAAGTGAGCAGTCAGCAGACAGAAAAACACAACATTACATCCTGAAGGAAAAGGAGAGTTTTCTTGAATTGCAGAATGTTGACACCACACATCTGTCTAACATCAAAGCTGTTGGTTATAAATCTTGCAGATAACTGATCATCCCAAATCCACAAAGGCAAAAGTTGAAAGAGAGGTTGAAACATCAGAAGAGGCAAAGAAACTCCACAGCCCCTGAAGGAGTTGAAGCCAGTTAGTGTGACATATATTTTAGGTTTCTGCAGGACTTGGCTGTCCATTTAAATGCTAATGTGCAACCCTGGCATATCCTAGGAATTAAAGAGCCAAAGCAGGCAGCAGCACTGGAAATCTCAGACCATTGTTGAATATTCAGTATCCATGTGCTAAAGAGCTCAGGTATACTTTTAAATGTCAGAGAACAAATCTCAGCTCTCATATGCTCTGCTATGAGTTTTTTTGGCAATGTGCCCCTTTTTAACAAAAGTATGAGTGCAGTTTTGAGTTATCAAGTGATTTTTATTCAGTTGATCTGAAAAGCAAAACTAGAGGTCGTTGCCTGCAATTTATATACATAGGGTATTAATTAAAAGGCAAATTCAAAAGTTCTTCCTGGTTAATCTTTTTAAAAACTCTTAAGGCTTTAAGAGCATCTTCAGCTTTAAGAACTGAAAACAGACATTTCAAGCAAATTTCAGGGTTCTTTTCTCATTTTCTGACTCTGTGTTTAATACTGTAGCACATCAAAGCCATATTAATATAATATCACTGAGCCAGTAATAAGCAGGAACTTTGAGAGGTATTAATAACATGTTATTGATTTTGGTGCCTTAGGAAAGGAAGAAACCATCCAAAGACTGAGTGAGCTTCCAGAAGGTCAATTATATAGCAAAATATACCTGCTGTATACATAACTGCTATAACCTGTAGAGAGTATGGGTTCTTAGTATTCTTCAAAAGTTATATACAGGTTATCTTTCACATGTCAGGCATTGGGCTAGGCACTGAGGATGTAATAATAATAGTAATAATGATAATAATACTCATATATTGAGTGCCCTGTGAATAGCACTATGTAAATGTTTTACATATGGTAATTTACTTAATCCTGTGAGAATGTAATCCAACCCAGAGGTTGTAAACACCCTTATGAGGTGAATATTTATGGATGGGGAAGCTGCAGCAGGAGATTATGTAACAATCGCTTCTCGGCCTTTTGGCTAAGATCAAGTGTAGGAGATTATGTAACATGGCCAAGTAATACAGTTTTTGATTATTGGAAATGGGATGCAAACCCATATAGTTTGATCTTGAAATCTACACTCTTAAAACCACTATACCTACTCCTTTAATTCTTAATGTTACATTCCAGTAACATTTTGACCAATCTTCTATTCCAAATTTCTTTAGGTGTTTGGCTTTTTAAAAAATAAAATATTGGCTCTCACTAGATGATAAATGCCTTAAGGTTTTCCCTAGCATGGAGAATTGCCCATATTTGATGTTCTATAAATGTTTGTGGTGCAGTCAGTATACAGTAAGAAGGAAGGTTTTAGAACTAGGGAGAACCTAGATACCATTCCAGCTCAACCACTTCCTCAAAGCATCAAATCGTTTTCTTCATCTGTAAAATGGGAATAAGGTAGTTATTGTATGAATCAATTGAGATAATACTACAAAGTTTTTAGCACAGTACTTTCCCTTCTTCAATCCCTTCCCTTCTTCAATTACTTTATTTACTCACTCAATACATTTTTTATTAAAGTATCTGCCTAGGTACCAGGCTGTGATACAGACAAAGCAAGTAATGAGTTTCTACTCCTGACCCAATTTCTTCTCTAGAAATTCTGGTTACTGGAGTGTGGACTCTGGACTAGCAGCAGCAGCAGCATTGCTTGGTGTGATGGTTAATTTCATGTATTAACTTTGCTGGGCCCTGGGGTACCTAGACCTTTAGTCAAACATTATGCTATGTCTGTGAGGACGTTTCTGGATGAGATTAACATTTGAATTGGTAGATTGAGTAACGCAGATTGCCCCCCTAATGTGGGTGAACCTCATCTAATCAATGGAAGACCTGAATAGAAGAAAAATGCTGAGTCAGGGGGGAATTCCTGTCTGTCTGCATGAGATGGGATATACCTTGTTTCTTGCCTTTGGACTTGCCCTAAAAAATTGGTTCTTCTTGGGTCTCAAGCCTGCCAGCCTTCAGACTAGAATTTATACCTTTAGCTTTCTTAGTTCTTAAGCCTTCAGATTGAGACTGAAACTTGAGTTTCCAGCTTACTGACTGCAGCTCTTGGGACTTCCTAGCCTCAATAACCACATGAGCTAGTTTCTTTAAATCAATCAGTCAATCCTGTTGGTTCTCTTTCTTTGGAACCTGCTGACTAATACACTTGGGAATTCCATTCAGGCTCTACTGTGAGAGTGGGGCCTATCAATTTGTGTTTTCCCAAGCCTTCCAGGTGATTCTTACATGCACTAATGCTTAAGAACTACTATATTTAAGACACACACCTTTGATTGACCAGGCTGATGAGGAGGGCAGCATTTTAATACCAGCAAAGTTAAACTCCAGAGTTATGACTTATTTTCAGATATCACAATTGAATGTCACTTCTCTGAACTAGCCCATTTTGACAGAATGCCTTTCCTTCAGTAACAACCAGGAGGTCCTTGTTGTCCAATTTCTTAATAAGCTTAGTGCATAGAAATATAAGTGTAAATATTCTAGATATTTGTTGTTGATGTTGCTCAATATAGATATACTCTAAAGACTAGCTGAAACAGCTAAGAAAGCTCCCTGAAACCCTTAGAGGATTCTAATTGCTTATACTTTTAGTGTGGGATGGACCTTATCTAAGGCAAGCAAGCTGCAGGGCAACAAAACATTTAACACTATGGAGTGTTCAGCAGAGCCTGCTGCACTTGCATGGTGCTCCCTCCCCAGGCACTGTGATCTGTATTATTCCTTCCCAATGATTAAACATGCAACTCTGCTTTCAGACTCTTCAAGGGCAATCAGAGGAGCTACAGGAATTCACATTCTGCTGTTCTATTACCAAAACACTTAGACTGTCCTCAGGGCTGTTCCGTGTTCCTGGGAACTATTGGTGGTGCATGTTTGCCATTTCCATAGTAAGAGTTAGTAATGAAAGTTGCTTTTTTTCTCCTCAAGGAACATCATCTGGAAAGAGTTTCATTTCTTTCCTCACAGCAGGGGTACTTGAACAGATGACAGACCATTTGTGTCAAGCACATTGTACTAGTACATGGTCCATGTGTGGTGTTTCGTAGAGGTAAGACAACTCTTCAGCCAAATAGCACATTCTGAAATTCTTTGCAGACAGAGCAGCAATCAATTTTTTAGTAAATATATACAAGAAATGGATTATAATATGTTATGGGTTATTATTCAGATAGTCTAACCTTCATTTGTCATCAACCACAAATATTCATTGAGAGCTTTTATGTAGAAGCCAATGTCCAATGGCATGATAGAGAGTCATAAATACAAAAACCCTAAATCATCATCATTACCACCAAATATATGTTGAGTGCCTACTGTGCACAAGTCAGTATCTTAGGCAATCATGCATAGACACCTATAAATTGAAAGGCCATTTGCTGAGCACCTTTACATATGGAGTACCTTTATTAAGGTGCTTTATATATATTTTAGTCATTAAATCCTCTCAACATCAATATGAAGCAGTCATTATTATCACCATTTTATAGATGAGAAAGTGACATAGGGAGATGTTAAATAAGTTGCTCAAAATGACTTATTTTGTGAAATGGAAAAACCAGATCTTAAATCTATATCTTTCTGAATCTGAATATTCTAAGTTTTTTTTCTGTGCTTCCAGAAATTTTTGTCTAAATGGTCAGAACCCATACAGAAAACAAACAAAAACCCTCTACAACAATGCAAATCTGCAAATGCAAAGTGTCAGGTGAAGGAAATAAATAATATAATAAGTGCCAAAAAACATATAGGTATGGATATTGTTCTACCAAGGTCCAGCCAATAAATCAGAAACCATACCATTTTAACAAAGAGATTGACCAAATGGTGATTGGAGAACTGACAAGGCAAAAGGGAACCCAGAGGTAACTGTATGAAACAGCCCCCAGTCCTACATGGTGGAAACAAAAACAAGAAGTTGGAAGTATCAAATTTAAAAGCTCCGAGGAAGGGTCCCTGCGCTATTGAGCCAGACCTCTAAGAAGGGAGCACTAACTGGCTGGTAATTCTGAAAGGGATTGTTAAAGCTGTTCCTGGGAAGGTGAAGGGGAACAAATCTGAAAGCTGCAACCAATTGCCACTGGAATACCTACTGCAGATGAAAAAAAAAGTGCTGGGGAGCTGCCCAAAGGAATAGGAAGCAGCCAGGATGTATGGAAGAAACAAAGCAAGTACCCACCTCTCCCTTCAGCCTCACAGTCAGCCTCTTTCTCACCGGCAGAGCCTGGCATGGACGCAGCTAGCAAAGGGGAAATGCTTGTTCCTGAAATCCTCATTGCTTCTAACCAAGTATACCCAAGAGTGCATAGACCACACGATAGCTTACCTATGCATTGATTTGTTCATAAAACTGAAGAGAGGCCCCAAGTATGTATAGTTCAGTTTCATTTAAACCCTCTTCTCTGTTTGGTGCAACTCCACTCATGCTCTTGGCTCTTTTCAGTCTTGTGGATTAAATAAGGTAACACTTGCCAGGTTGCCCATTGGATAGGTGTACATTTTTCAGGTTTTCCACCACAATTTAGCAACTAGTACATGAGGCTACTGACTTAACTCCTTTTTAATTTTGCACATGGCTCCTGATACATTGTCCCCTCTATTAGCATAGGTATTATTACCTTTTCTTCTGATTTTCTTCTTTTTACCAATGGAAGCCTGCCTCTGTTTTATATTTTCTTTTTTTTTATATTATCATCTTCTGACCAAAACTGGTTATCATTTTTATCCCAAGTTGTAGATGAAATTCCTGGGGTGTGGAGTTTCAGAGGAAAGGATAATTAGAACAAAAAGAATCCTCAAGTAAAGTAAATCATTGGTTCTCTAGACTTCAGACCAGTGCTAGTTTATGATGAAGTTTTCTCTAGTGAAAAATAAAGACAATATTAAGAACTAAGAGAGGCAACAAGGTGTGATGGTTATGGGTAAGGGCTGTGGAGCCACTTGACCTGGTTTGAATTCTTGTTCTGTAATCTTTGGGAAGTTACTTAACCTTTCTGTAACTCAATTTTCTCACCTATGTAGTGGCTGTTATAAAAATAGCTGTCCCATGGGCAATTATAAGGATTTCATTAGTTATTACATTTAAGCACATAAAACAGTAAGCATTTGATAAATGCTAATAATGTTATTTGTGGACAGTTTAACTATACTAATGGTTCTTTTTTGGGTAGAACTGCCTAATATAAAGAGATGACATTATTCCTACTTGTTTTTTTGATCTGAAAAAGTTCTTTCTTACATTAAATGGAGTTAACAGTAGATGCAATAAAATCTAAAGGTCCTAGAACACTGTTATAAAACACTCTTAAGATATATAAAGAAATGAACAAAAATCAAACAAGAATTTGTTCAGAGATTTTGAGTTTATAAAGTACGAATTTACCCTTTTAACATGGATAGACTGGCTGCCACCCACACACCAAACACCGAGATCATCCTAGAAATACCATGATGAGCAAGACAAACACAATTCCTATCCTTGGAGTGGTAGCAGTTTAATAGAGTTTTTCCACTTAACTTGTTTAATTTGTTCCTGGCAATCACCCTGAGGAAAGACATTATCCTCCTCTTCTTCCTCCTCCTCCTCATCATCACTATCTCCGTTTTTAAGAATAAACTGAAGTCTCATAAGGGGAAAAGTTCCCATTCCTTGCATTGCATAGCAGACAAAATTTGGGATCCTTTTCACTACTATATAATGATAGACTATGTATAGGCCTTGATGGAAATGTATCTCTGTTTTTGTAATGGAAGACCATGGGAATATGCTTAATAAGCTTGAATGAAGGTCAGCTTTTCTGGAACACATCTGGTCTGTGAAATAAGACAGTAGAGATTTGAAAGTTTTTCCCCAAAAAGAACAATTAGCTCAAGAATTTAACAATTGGGGCTCTAAACCTCTCATCCCATATTTGTTGAGTATGAAGGGTCTGAACTGTATCTTTAATGCCTTCTTTATGACCTTTTGCACCACTGTCCCTAAAAGGAGACTTTACTAGCTAGGATGCTGTATGGATCTCAAAGAAGAACAAAAAATACACATTGGTTCTCTTCTCACTCTATCCATTTACTTTTTCTCAATGTCATTACCTTTTGAACGATGTCACGAAGGGGTCATTTGATAACAATTTAACATGATAAAAATGTTAAGTCTCAAAAGAAAGAAATCCTGAAATGGTAGATAATGATGTGGTACATGCACTCTCTGCTTAAATCATAGCACATTGGTTTTCTGCTCTTAGTTCTAGCTTTGATTTATTAATATCTCATGAGTTATAGGTATAGTCATTGGAATGAGATGTTCATGTTCCAACCACACAAGTTTTTAAGGTAGAATGATAGGTTCTTTTCATATGTAAGCCTGTAAATCCCTACAATAGTTCCAGCAGGTAGATACCAGGCATATACAAGAGGAAACAAAAATTACTTTTAAAACTCTCTCCTTTCTTACATGCTTTCTTAAAAAAAAAAAAAGCAATATGGAAATATAATTAAATAAAAGATTTATAGGTAGGTAAATAAATCATCCAACTAAAAAGCACTGGAGCTAAGATTTGAACCCAGAGCTTTCTGGCACCAAAGTCTGGCACGCAAGTCTGCGTCCTGCAAAGGAAAACTCTTATACTAGCATTTCTCAAACTTTAAACAGCCTGACATCATATCCACAAGGTATTAATAATGTTATTCCTCTGAAGATATCCATTATCAAGTATGTGTAGGAAACAGTGAACACCCTTGATTCCTTTGGGGATTGACAGTATGTAGCAAATTAAGACTTTGAGAAGTACTGCAGAATAAGGAACAAAAAGGACTGTTTATTTGGGTTACACTAGCATTTGAGTCTCTGCTCCTTTCCTGGTTTAAACACTTAAAACACTTGCTGTAGGATAGAGAAAATGGGACTCTGCAATGCATCAGTCAAAACAATAAGAAAACAGGGACAACTGCTAGGCTTGGATAAAAGACTTCCCATAGAGCCAGGGTCATTGTCTGGGTCAAGATGATCTTCTGAAATCAAGAGGGCAGTGTTAATGATGATCTTTGGAACAGAATGTGTCACATAGGGAATGAAAAAGGTCCCTTGGAAAGAAAAGTGGTCTAAGTGGAAAGGACCCATTTAGCTGGAAGCACTGTGTAGTTACAGTATATTGAATGGACATGAAGAGGCTGCAACTTATTTTATTTTTTTAAGAGGTTTTATTTATTTATTCATGAGAGATACACAGAGAGAGGCAGAGACATAGGCAGAGAGAAAATCAGGCTCCCTGCAGGAAGCCTGATGCTGTACTACATCCCAGGACCTCAGGATCACAATGTGATCTGAAGTGCTCAAGGTGCCCCAGAGGCTGCAATTTAAAAGAGAATCATCACATTATAATTTTATATATAGTTATTGCTGGGTCCTTTCTCATTCTGCATACAGATCAAGGCCAACAAGAGAGACTAATTTTCCTAGGGTAAGCAAACATCTGTTTGTAGGATTTTCAGTCTAAAATTGGGAAAGTCATGGATAAACCTGTGAACCAGGTTAATTTACTTAAAAAATTATTTGCAAAGGTTGTTATTAATACTCAGGTACCACATCCATGTGATCTAAACACATTAAAAAAATTTATTTACTTGGGATGCCTCGGTTGCTCAGTGGTTGGGCATCTGCCTTTGACTCAGGGTGTGATCCCAGAGTCCCCGATTGAGTCCCACATCAGGCTTCCTGCATGGAGCCTGCTTCTCCCTCTGCCTGTGCCTCTACCTTTCTCTCTTTCTCTCTGATGAATAAATAATAAATAAATAATAAATAAATAAATAAATAATAAATAAATAATAAATAAATAAAATCTTTTAAAAATGTATTTAGTTTATCAAGGGGGTTCATTAAACAGATAATTAATGACATAGTTTTGATGTAGAATGAAACATTCTTGTATATTAGATGTTAATGGTATAATTTGGAATCTGTCAGGGATACATCAAGTTTTTATTCTTAGCAAATTAGAGCAGAGAGCAGTGTAATTAATCTGCTATTGTCCCCCTTAGTAATGTAGGCCTGGCCCAAGGAGACCTGTACCAATTCCAGGGCTAGCAGGACAGATCCACCTGGGAGGCAGAAAGCACCAAGTTTTAGGGTTGTAATGGCCTCTAGTAAGTGGTCAGCCATGGAAGTCCATGATGTGAGTTCATAGAGATTGACAGGCTCTATCCAGTTGGCCTATATAAGAATAGCAGAGACATGGCCTCTGAATTAGAATCGAGGCAAAGCTTCAAGTGTGGTAGAGCCAGCAAGGACAAAGGAAGGCCAGTTCTCAAAGTCAAGGCAAGTACAGGAGACTCCTGGGAACATCATAGAGAAGTAAAGGCAATATATGGGCCAGGAACAGAGCTTCACACCCTAATGTATGGCAGGCAGCAGGATGTTTACTAGCATAGTACAAGCCAACAGATTTCCCTCCAGGACATTTCATATTAAACTTTCCTGACTGTGAAGAGATCAAGGGCCCGAGGCTTGTAAATACTTCCGGTCCAAAAAGGGCAAGACTGAACATGTAGATGGAAGATCATTAGAACCAGCCAAGGAAAGACAAAGAGGAAATGGGGCCTACTAATTGCTAGTTTCAGCAATTGTTCAGTTCCTGAGGACTTCGTAGTTCTGGGAATCAATAAGTAGAGAAACCAACTTTGAAGTCATGGTCATCTTCTAACTTCTCAGTATCATGAGAAATGTATAGGGAAGACCCATAAGTAATGTGTTTGCGTTCTTCATCCTCTTTAGCATCCCACCTGAGCTCTTCTGGAGAACAGATGCTTGCTGTGGATGGGATTCCTCATGGGACAGGACATGGAGAATGTGGGACTGGGGCATAGAGCTCCATGCCATCTTATGTAAGGGCAGATATTAAGTGGTTCATTTCTTCCTAAGGAAGGAAGAAACAGAGGGACTTGGCAAAGCGGTTATCCTCATTTTTTATCATGTAGGACCTTTTTACAAAGAAGATAGCAATCTATTTATTTTCTAGTTAAAAAAATGGAAGAGTTACTTTCTGAAATTTCAGTGTTAGAGTTCACGGTCCTGCATATCTTCTGAACCTACATAAAAATGTCTGATTTAAAGTTGGCTGTTGTTGACTTACGATGCTGAAAATCATGCCACCACACTCTAAAACCTTGCAAAGTGAGAGCTCTTGTAAAGTTTCTTTTAAAATACTTTTTTTTTTTTAACAAGGGCATCTTATAGAATGTTTCAAATGACTAGAGGGGAAATAAAGAGATTAGTCACTTTATAAGCACCAATTAATGTGACTCTTTATGCTATTAGTGTCTTACTGGACTATCAATTTTTAAAAGGAAATAAAAGTTTCTAGGATTTACATTGCCATGTTTCAGCTAATGACTGTTTATTATTCCCTGGCTTAACTACTTGCTGATTTACATCCTTAAAGTCCTTAAAAATATTTCCTTTATTTGAAAATCCAGTTTCAGATTTAATACTCTGAGGTTACTAGTTCCTCTGAAAAGGAAGACCTAGAAACAAAAAATAATATACTTTTCTGAAAACAACTGCAGATTTAGTTCTAAGTGTAATTTCTTTGGGTAGCAACTTCCTTCAGATCTCCTTGTGCCGTCTAAGCTTACTCTGTTACTCAAACATTTCCCAGTGAACTCACTTTTTACTACTCCTTTCAGTATGGATAATCCTAGGGTTTTGCAGTCTTTTTTTGCTCTCTTCACATACGTTCTCTGAACCATCTCCTCATTACTTCAACTGACATCTCTAAACTTATGACACTAAATTTATAGCTCTACCCAAACACTCTCTAAAGCTCTAACTGTCTTATTAACACTTCCTTAAGAAATTTCTTAAGCATCTCAAAATTAACATGTCTAAAACTGACCCGCTCATCATGTTTCTCCTTTATTCTCTATATCAGGAAGTGCCATTACCACTATCAGTTGGCCAAGCCTGAAATTTGTGAATTGTCTTAGCCTTTACCCTCCACAACAAGTATTTCTCACAGTCCACAGTGAAGGTCCTAACAAATCCCCCCCTGCCAGGTGTGGCTCCTGATCCTACATCTCACACTGGGTGATACCATTAAACTTTTTTGTAGCACTAAAGCTGAATGAAGGTCTGAAATGAAGGGAGATGTGAACCCTCTGGGTCATGCTATCTTAGGAGCCAAATCAAGCCCCCAGCTCTCTCTCTCTCTCATCCTGTTGTGATCCATGAGGCTAAATAGAAGACTGCACTCAGAGTTATTTCTTCTAACTGAAAATGTGTTTCTTAATCAAGATTTTGAGTCCTCCAAAAGTGCTTCAGGATATCATTCAGTACACATCCAGAATGTATGAACCAAGTTTAGGTTCACGTTGGGATATCAATCTTCTATATAGACAAATGACATGTAAAGCTTGAGGCTTTAGCATTTCCTGAATGTCTTTGCTTGCCAGATTCGGGGCTATAATTTGTGAAGCTAGTTGAAAACCACTGTTCAGGGGCACCTGGGTGTCTCAGTGGTTGAACGTCTGCCTTTGGCTTAGGTCGTGATCCTGGGGTCCTGGGATCAAGTCTTGTGGTAGGCTCCCCACAGGGAGCCTGCTTCTCCCTCTGCCTATGTCTCCGCCTCTCTCTCTCTCTCTCTCTGTCTCTCATGAATAAATAAATAAAATCTCGGGAAAAAAAAAGAAAACCACTGTTCACTTGTCAAATAACAGCCGTTATTTGATGCTCTCATAACATTTTGAAAAGTGCTTTGGTATTTACATAAAGCAGTTGAAAGAGACTCTTTTCCCATAATCCCTAGAAATAAGACTCTTTCCTAAACAAATATGCTGTTTGAGATACGGTTCTTTTGTGTCCTCTATCCACTAGAAAAGAGGACTATGAGCACCTAATTTTGTGTAATATGGTTTTGAGGCCACAAGCAATGACTTGTCTCCATGGCCCTGCTGAACAAGGGCTGAGTCACCTGCCGAGTCAGGAAATGAGAGAACATCAATTGTACATATCATCCGGTGATCTCACTTGAGTCATTGCTGAGTTTCAACCAATTTCCAAGGCATTTTTTCTTCCCAATGACCATCCTAAGTATTACCTTGCTATCATGAAACAAAGACCTGACAATTTTTGTGGAATTTTTGTATGGAAGTTAATCTAAGTTTTACAGAAATTTGTGCCTCATTTGAGAAAAAGGGTCTACTTTTTGTACTAATATGTATTGTCTTCAATGCCCAGCCATTTCACAGCTATATAGAGAAATATTTGACTTATCATATTTTCTAATTCAATTATTGGAAAACTAAGGATACAAATGACTTAAATTTGGCCTTCCTCTGATAATCCACTTGAATCATAATCCTTTGAAACACAGGCCATTCTTTTTTTCCTCCCTGCTCCTTGTATCAAGTTTAGTAAACAATCTCATCATTTTTCCCTACATTCCACTACTTATTTTTTTTTTCTTTTTCAACCTGAGAGTACTGTGATGGTGTTGATGATCCAGAAAGACTAACCTAGTATCTGAGCTGAGGGTAGATGGGAGAAGAGACTGGATAAGGGAACGAGACTGGGGGAAGAATAAGCTGAGTCTCTGGCTCAGAAGGCCTGAGGGGCCATGTCAGTAGGACCAGGTATGAGAGGAGCCAGGATAGATAGCTTGGCTCTGGCACAGGTGTGGCTTATGGAGATGCACAGAAGTAGAGACTGAGGAGGGAGCTGCTGAGGGTGAGATGCTGTAGGGCATCCAGGGAAAGTGTCCCAGAAACTGTTGTCCTACAGGGTCTGGTGTTCTGTGAAGGATCTTAGTTTTTATTCCTTAAAATAGAACTGAGCTTCCTCATGAGCCCCTAAGCACTGGGAAAGCTAGACAAGATGTAAATTTCACCTCTTTTCTTGCTGGTTTAAATTATTCAACCCTTCTGGGTCAATGCTCCGTCTAATTTATGTTTTATCTTATTATTTTCCTTTTCTCTGAAGTCCATAGCGTCTGTCCACACCCTCCATCTCTGCCTCTATTGGTCACTTTTCATCTCCATATTTTTGAGCAGAGGGAAGGCTTATACGGCCATGGAATAGAGAGCAAGGAGAGGGACTATGCCAGGTGAGTCTGGAGATGTCACAGGGGCCGGAGCATAAGAGCCTGGTGGGCCATGTTGAGAATTTTGGTCCTTATTCTAAAAGCAGTGTGAAGCCTTTTAAGGGTCTTAAAAGAGTGAAACAACACTTGATTTTTTTTTAAATAAAAGACAAAGTGCAAAGAATGGAATTGAGTGAGGCAGAAACAGATATGAGGGAGCAGTTAAGAGGCCAAGGCAATAGTCAGGGCTAGAGTATGAGAGTAGTCTGGACGAGCATGGTGACAGTAAAGGTGGGAGAAGGGTTAGAAGAAGTAGGCAGAGTTTAGTGATTGTTTAGGTGGGGTTTGTGAGAAAGAAAGAGGGACCTAGGATGATTCAAAGGTTCCTGTAATTAGCAACAGAAGTGCTGGTGGCGGGATCCCTGGGTGGCGCAGCGGTTTGGCGCCTGCCTTTGGCCCAGGGCGCGATCCTGGAGACCCGGGATCGAATCCCACGTCAGGCTCCCGGTGCATGGAGCCTGCTTCTCCCTCTGCCTATGTCTCTGCCTCTCTCTCTCTCTCTCTCTGTGACTATCATAAATAAATAAAATTAAAAAAAAAAAAAAAAAAAAGAAGTGCTGGTGGCATCATTGCCTGAGACAGAGAACACAAGAAAAGAGCAGGTTTCATGGGAGTGGGCATGAGGGCTACCTTAGATTTCCTCACCTGCTGACTCCCTGACATCTGCCTGGTGAATTCTAACTGCAGGGGCTATATAGATGGGTAAGTGTTGCCATAGGAGATAACTCAGTAACTGGCTACACTATACATACATATTATCCAACTTCAGCTGGGCCTCCAGCTCTTTGCAATGATTTTTTTACCAATTTCAAGGTAAATCCTTTTCTGTTCCTCATATTGAATTTTAAAAACATTTTCTTTCCGTCTTCTAGGCCTATATTTCTTCCTTGGTTTCAGCAAACTACCTTGCCTCTTAATTTACTTAAAAATATAGAGGCCAAACAATGTGATTTCCCTCAAGTTCTCTCACCTCCACTTCAAAATGTCTCTGAATCTTAAGTCATTCTCTTTTATTTCTTTTCTCAATGGGAGGAGTGTCTCTATCACCTCATTCTACTTTTTCTGGAACATTTTTAAAAAATATTTTATTTATTTATTTATTTATTTATTTATTTATTTATTTGAGAGAGAGAGAGAGAGAGAGAAAGCAGGAGCAGGGGAGGGGCAGAGGGAGAGGGAGACGCAGACTCCCTGCTGAGCAGGAAGCCTGATGTGGAGGCTCAATCCCAGGACCCTGGGATCATGACCTGAGCTGAAGGCAGATGTTTAACCCACTGACTGAGCCTACCAGATGCTCCTGGAACATTGTTTCATAGACTAACCCCAATTTGGTGTACGAGAAAATATTTTTTTCCAAGTCCATTATTTATATTCCCAATGCAGACAATTTGTAAAATACAGAAGGGAACTAAAATGAATATAAAAATCACCTACAATCTCATATTCAGAGTGAACCATTTTTTATTTCTAATTTAAAAAAAATTCTCTTTCTACTGTTCTCTTCCCTTCACCTGGAAACGTGTTGAAGTCTTCTCTTGAGCCCTAACCCTAACTATTAGAAAAAAAATTCCTCTCAGTCTTGCTTCCCTTTCAAAAACTACTATGAAATATGTTTCATAGCCACCTACTCTTCAGTGCTATTGTGAGAGCTTTAAGATGCTTCTGAAGTGAAAAAGTTGTCTGAGGCTTGGGAGGCTGGGCCAAGATAATGTGCAAGATACAGATGGAAGTCATCTAATTATCTAAACCTATATCTATGTCTCCTGAACATGCCACTATTGCCTAACTACCCCAGCTGGTTCCTCTTGTATCTTGGATTTTGCCTCATGTCTGATTGTGTATTTCCCCAGCCAACCAACCTGCAGTGTCCTCATTCCCTTTATGCCCAAACCTATCCATTTCATGGCTTCATGTATCATTCTGTGTAGATGACTTTGAGTTGAGATCACTAACCAAGATCTCTCACTGAAAGTCAGAATAACATTTCCAACTGCCTTCTCATCACCTCAATATGAATATCACACCAGGAAACTCAATACATCCAAAACTAACACTATTATTTTATCTGCCAAACCTACTTCTCCTCTTGTGTTTTCATTTCAGTTAGTGGTATTATTATCTTTTATTCAGCCAAGAAAGACAATAAGGAGTCATCTTTGACTCTTTACTTTTCTGAATTCAACATCAAATTCTATTGACTTAATAGCATATTAATTATTTACTTCTATCAGGCACATGCTAAGTACATTAGGTGCATTTTCCCAATCTTTCACTATGTTCTGCCTCATTCTTATTTTACATGTAAGAAAACAGAAACTTGGATGTTTAGAGATCAGTGATAAAGTCAGTATATGAACTCAAGCCTGTTTATTTCCAAAGGTAACCAGTGTCTTGATGCCTTTTCTGTTTGCTCTCCTCTATTTCCACTGCTGTAGCCCAGCTCAGATCATCACAGTAGAAGCTTTGCTAGCCAATCCCCAATTAGTCAGATCACATCATTAATAACACCCTTCAAGTCTCTTACACACTCATCACTGGAAACTAGTAGGAGATTGCCTGGAACGTTGAATATTCCTGGTTCCATCAATTTAGTTGCATGTTTACCAAAAAAGAATTGTATTTTGTTCTTAAGCCAGACAGTTCAATTGTACTTTTTATTGTGTTACAATATTTAATGAAATACTGTTTAAACTAAGGAGATATGAGTATGGAAGAGAGCTCTTTCTATGAAAACTAAGCTGAATTTGTTGGAAAGACAAGACGAGAATAAGTGGCTGAAAATTTTATAATCCATATAAGTATGGAGAAGGTGAACCAAAAATGATTGGGGAAAACTCTCATGGAAACTTCTTTAAGATTCTACATTCCAATTGCCCTTTTGCTGCAATTTAAAGAAACAGAAACATGGGTGTGGTTCATGCAAGAAAAAGAATACAAAACTCCAATTAGCAAACCCATACTCAAAGAAGGGATCTTAACATTCTTGTATATAATTGCAAGATAAATGTACTCATATGTGTCTTAAGTTAGAATATAAATATCCAAGGTAAACATCTTGTTTTGAAAAAAAAAAAAAATCTTGTTTTGTTGTTGTTCTCTGATTTGATAAGTTTTGCAAATGACTGACCAAATTTGGTCCCTGATTTTACTGAATGAGAGACCTTCCACCTTATCTCTCATTATCTTCCAAACAGTAAAAGTACCTTTCCTTCGACCTAACCCCCATCTTTAGTCTAATTTCTCCATTCAGCCGACAAAAACGTTTTAAGAGGCAAGTAATTAGCAGAATTCCTTCTAAAACTCAGATCTAAGCCTCTCTCTCCTCTTCCCACAACAATTCAGTGATTTTCTCTTGCCTGCAGAATGAAGCTAAAAGTACTTAGCAGAACATTGAAGACATGTAATGATCTGACTTCCACTCACCTTTTCAGGTTCCACCTCTTAATATAGCACTCTTGTCAGTCACCTACATTCTGGCTATTGCCCAAACGCATGACACCATTCAGTATCCATTCAGAGAGAGCCTGAACTCTATATTTGTATCTCTCACAATTTTATTACATACTTATAAATAGTAGTCTATAGTGGGAAATATATTGTTTATAGAAATTATGTAATATAGAAAATGCTAAAGGTATCTGAATAAATTTTACTGAATGAATTTCAAGTTGTAAAGTCAAGAGTATTGTGCAACATATAGGCTGTGGATGGAGGCATAAACTTGTCTTTAATAATCAAAAGTTTAAATGTGTCTATTCTCATGATAATTTAGTAAAGTTTTAAAAGTCTGGATAAAAGTGATATTTTGACTGTCCTTATCCAGTTGTCCAATCAGGGAGAGTACCTATTTCCTAGGTGACAAATATCAGTGGACTACTGTGACATTACTGTCCTTGGTTGTCTGTTTCTCTCATTCACATTTTTCCCCTGGAAGTCTTATACCTGTGGACTGTCATAGATGCCACTACTGCATAGAACTCCTAAAATGTTCATCTCAGCCAGAGCACCTCAGTCACAGTCAATTCCATTCCTTTCTCTAATTGCTTTTGTGTATTTTCAACTCAGCAAAATACCATCCATCATATCAGAGTTTAAAATGGAACTTTCCTAGCAAACTCACTTTTTTCTGCCTTCTGAAACCACCCCCTCTGAGGTTTTATCCATAGCTCTTGGGGGTCTATTTTGTTTTTTGTTCTTTCTTGGGCCACAACAAATTGCCAATTATCTCTTCCCATAGTGACTGGATCATTAAGGGCTTTGAAAACTACGGAAATACTTGCCCCTTTATAGTCAAACTTCTTGAAATATTTGCTCATACTCATTGTAGTCACACTGTTATCTCCCATTCACTTTTCAACCCAGTGTAATCTGGCTTCTATTCCAAAACTTTTATTGTAGCTATTCTTATATAAAAGTAATGAATTACTGCATTGGTGTTAAATTTAATTGACATTGTCTCAGTTGTTAACCCAACCTCTTATAGACTTTGATATTTAGACCACTCATTCTACTTGAAATGAATTCTTTCTGCTTCTGTGATACCTCTCTATCTCTGACTGCTTTGTTGTGCTACTCTTTTTAGGGTTCTTTTTCTGCCCTTAAAAAAAAAAAGTGTTCATTCTTCAGAGTTCCAAATCTTCATGTCTTCTCCCTCTACGTACTTCTCTGAGCAATCTCATCAACTTCTCTGGCTTTATTTTTTTAAGGTTTTTAAAGATATTTATCTATTGATGAGAGACACACAGAGAGAGGCAGAGACATAAGCAGAAGGGAGAAGCAGGCTCCCCATGGGGAGCCTGATGTGAGACTCCTGGGATGGAACCTTACCCTAGGATCGTGCCCTGAGCAGAAGACAGATGCTCAACCACTGAGCCATGCAGGCAACCCAATTTCCCTGGCTTTAGTTACCACCTCTGCCCATGATCACCACTTTTGTGTCTCCAGCTCTGTTATTCACCTGAGCTCTCGAGATGTGCATATTAAACTGCCTCCAGATGTGTCCTCTTCAATATTGCAGAGGCATTTTGACTTTACCTTGCCCAACGCTATTTTACAAAAGCACAAAAATACTCTCTTATTTGCTTATCTTAGTGAATGGTGCCATTCAGTATCTATTTGCTCAAACTATCAATGTTAAAATATAGCTATCGATTTTAACTTCTTTTTTATTCCTTATTCTCCAATCAATATCAAAACTCTATCAACTTTGCTTTTGAACTAGTTCATAAATCCATCCACTTTTTCTATCCCTTCTGTACTGCATGGCTCAACCCAGGATGATATCTCCCATAGATATCTGCAACTGTCTTCTAAATGAGCTCCTTGCCTCCATGCTGGCTCCTCTCCAATGAGTTTTCCAGGCTGCAGCAAGCTTCCTCTTTCTAAACAGACAAATTTAATCACATTACTTCCCAACTTTCCTGTCAATGTATCCACACTACCCTCAGCATTAATTCTAATCTCTTTCACATGGTTTGAGGGCTCTTAGTGATCAATCCCAGTTGCCCTTCAAGTCCCGTCTTTGCCACTCTCTCACACTCTGTGGTGCTTCTTTAAATTCCCAAACTGCATCAATTCTCTACCTATGGACCTTGTCTATCCCATGAATCTGCTCCTCTCTCATCAGGCTATTCTCTCTCCTATGACTCCTGCTCCCTCCCCCTGCAATTCATTCATTCAACATACTTTTGAACACTCAGTATGCACTAGGCATTGCTCTAGGTTCTAAGACCACAGTAGGCAGCAAAATGGGTATGTGGTACTGAACTTATGAGGCTCAGGGACTACTGGATAGACAGATAAGCAAATTTGGGTCATTGCAGACCTTTGTGATGAGAAATGGACACTGTGAGTCTAAGGACCCAGATGAAGACATTTCATTCAGGCTAGGAATAGACGCTTCCTAGGGGCAGTGTTATTTGGAAGGTTAGACGTGAGATAGAGAAGTAGGAAGGTAAGAGGCCAGGGAGTTTAAGATAAACTTCAAAGTGTAAACTTCTTACCTTTTCTGCTTTTTCTTTTTTCTTCTCACTCTTCTTAACTCTTACCATCCACATCCAACTACCTCTATTCTTTAAAAACTCTTTGGTTAGTTCTTATGGTACTCCTTGAAGTAAACTATTATTTTCCATACTTGGTGGCATCCTTTTCCACAAAGCACTTCCAGGCCCTCCGCAAACCCGCCAGTTTCCTTTCTTCAACTCTCTCCTCCAGATGAAAGTGAAGAAACCTCATTCCATATAGTAGCCATAGCATTCCATCTCTTAGACAAAGCTAACAGCTAACTTGTAACTGACTAAGGTCAAGCCCAGATATTCTTCTTTTTATCCTTCTGCTATAATCTTTCCAATTGTCCATTCTTCCGTTCATATTTTCCAATAATCCACAATGTCAAATTGTTTATGAGAAATAGACAACCCATGATCTTCCTTCATTTTCTAAAATAATACAGCACAGGTCAAGCTTAAGAAGCCTTTCCTCATAGCTTTGAGATTCCTGTTGGACCTTAGGCTCACCAGAATAGGGTGATACTATTGTTTCTCTTGAGCTTTATTCTAGGCCATAGCAAGACCTTTAATATACAGTAAAAATGAACAATCAGTTAATACCATCCCACAGATCCTTCACTTCTTAAAGGGGCATATCATCTTAAAAAACTTTAGTTCCCTCAGGGCTTTTTATCTTACATAGTCCTCCCTTTCGGGCAGTGGTTCCCATTTTTATATGTTTTAGTAAGATGAGAAGTATCCTAGGATAAATTTTCAGGCACCTCCAACGTTCATCCTCCCATGGGGTAAAGAGGAGGGTGGCTTTACCCATGATTGGTCAGTGACTGAAGGGGACTCTGCCTTGCATCAGCAATGTCATTATTTCTTCACTCACTACAGTCTGAAGATTTGGCAGCAGTGCTGATGCTTATATATAGAAGGAAGCTAATTACTTCATTTCATTCTTTTGTTGGAACATTTTCCTACCCACTCGCAAATAATCTTCCCTTTCCTTTAACAGCTCCTCTCTAAAGAGACCAGCAATAGAACATTCATCAGAAGAATGACAGTTGGAGCACAGGAGGAGACAACAGAAGCCTGGGCCCAGGGGCCCAGGTTAGAGGTCACTGTCCAACAACTCCTAGGTAATTGGCCTTGTAGTGTCTCCAAAGGGAGTTCTTAACAGAAGCAGATGGAAACTTCCACTGAATTCCTTATATGTTTGAAATAGATAGGTAGATGATAGATAGATAGATAGATAGATAGATAGATAGATAGATAGATAGATAATAGATGATAGATGATAGATAGATGATAGATAGATAGATAGATAGATAGATAGATAGATAGATAGATAGATATGTGATTATTTCACCCATAAAGGCAGTCATAGGAATCCCTGGGTGGCTCAGCTGTTTAGCGCCTGCCTTTGGCCAAGGGCACTATCCTGGAGTCCCGGGATCGAGTCCCGCATCGGGCTCCCGGCATGGAGCCTGCTTCTCCCTCCTCTGTGTCTCTGCCTCTCTCTCTCTGTCTATCATAAATAAATAAATAAATCTTTAAAAAAAAAGGCAGTCATATTTCTATAACAGTGGCTTCATTAAGGCTTTCAATAGTCATTATTGGCCATTCTTTTGGGGACTCTATGAGCAATCATTTTCTTGGTCTGAAGCAAAAAAAGACTCAGGACACACAGTTACCTCTTTTAATTTTTGTTGTGGACAAAAAAAGACAACACCTGAGTACCTTAACGAGGGGCATGTTTGTGATAACACTGGAGACAGGGTACTATGTGCATCTATGAACTGTAAAATCTATGGCACTTTAATTAATTTTGATTTCACAGAGAATTTAATGAGTCAATAAAGACAAATCATGGAAATGACAGTACTTTTATCTACCATCTGGCAACTCTTGATAATACAAAATGGCTCAAGACTTCAATAAAGGCTCATCCATTCTAATAGAGAGATTCTATGCTTATTGTTCTTTAACATTTCTGGTATATTTGGAAATTTAAGAGCAGAGCTGCCATATATGGGATCTGATCAAAGGGGTGAGTCGGGGTGAATAGGGCCAAAATCCAGCTGGCGCTCTAGTCAACAAGCCCTACACCTTGGCTTCTTCTAGTTTATATGTATAGCCTAGTGAAAGCTCTGTTTATGAGGCTGGATAATAGAAAATTGTCAAAATTTAACTGAAACCATTAAAACAGTGGTATATATGTATATGCATACATGAAAAAAGTAGGTCATAAAATAGAATATATCACCCCATTTTTGTGAAATAAATAAATGTAAATATACAGAAATTCAAACACATTCTATCTATCTATCTATCTATCTATCTATCTATCTATTATCTATCTAATATCTAGGGAAAAAATTGGAAGAATACACCCCAAAATGTTGACTACAGTTATCTTCAGCTCGTAAGTTAGTTGTTTTTTATTTTTTTTATTTTTTGGAGTGACTTGGCTTTTTCCTTTCTCTGAGGAAAGAAGTGCATTAACTTCACTTTGTGTGTGTGTATGAGAAAGAGAGAGAGAGAGAGAGAGATGATTATTTTTTGTGTAATAAGAAAAAATTAAAACCCTAAATAGTGGATTGAGACTTAAACAATAACAACTAATAATAGTTACTTTAAAAATGACAAGTATTTGTGAACTGAAAACCTAAAATAGTGTTTAAAACCATCAGGGCAGTTAAAAATAAAATCTAAACAGTCTGAGGACAAAGTATTATTTACTGTTTGACTTGGCTAGTTTTTCAGCTGCAACAGCTACGGTTTTATGACAACCCTTTCATACACCAGAAATAGATGTTAAAGTGAATCATCAATTTAAAAATGTAATTATAGGATAATCCCACCTCTGATATTGATTATATTTAACAATCCCATTCAGAAGAGTAATATTATATTTCTTTTCTGTCAGTGATTTATTACTACAATGTTCAAAGAGATAGTATATAAAGGAATTATGCAATTAGGACTCTACATTAGTTTATTAGGAAAATGAAAAAAAGGAAGTATGTTTAGATGTGGCTTCCATTCCCTGACTTTTTCCTTTGGAGAATTACATTTGGTTAATCCTTGAGACAAGAGACTGAGGCTAATATTTATCAACATATATTAAATATTTATCAGACATTATACTGGTATATTTAACATTTACACCAATTTTCTTTTTCTTTTTTTTTAATTTTTATTTATTATTTATGATAGTCAGAGAGAGAGAGAGAGAGAGAGAGAGAGAGGCAGAGACATAGGCAGAAGGAGAAGCAGGCTCCATGCACCGGGAGCCTGACGTGGGATTCGATCCTGGGTCTCCAGGATCAGGCCCTGGGCCAAAGGCAGGCACTAAGCAGCTGTGCCACCCAGGGATCCCTACCAATTTTATAAGGCATGTATTTACCATTTAAGGCTCAAAAAAATTTCCTAGTTTCTCTGTAGTCACATAGCCAGTAATGTGATGGTACCAAAATTCATACTCAAGTCTTTCTGACCCCAAAGACTTTGCTCTGTCCTATTAGACATGAGTTCTAATGTTTTATGGTGGTGGATTGTATTACGTTTTAGAATTACTCAATCTGCCCTCTTCTATGAGATTATACATCCTGCCCCTTTGCACAAGGCTGTGTGACCGGTTTGGCCACTGGAATATAAACAGATGTGATGAACACTACATCCTTTAAGAGCCATCATGGTATTTTGTCAATTCACTTGCTTTTTTCCCTCTGTCCTATGAATATCCCAAATAGGGAAGCTTCTTCAATATGGGTCCCAGAATGTGAAGACACATGTAGCAAAGCTGTGCAGACAGTAGCTACCAACAGAAAGCTGACAAAATGTGAACAAGTGTGCATTCATTTTCTATTGCTACATTATAAATTACCACAAACTTAACAGCTTAAAATTACCAATTTATTTACTTCACAGTTCCTGTATGTTAGATAGCTGGGCATGACCCTATGGGATCACCTGCTTAGGGACTCACGGGGCTGGTCTCAGAGCATCAGCTGCGGTTCTCATTTGGGATTCAGATTCTCTTCTGAGCTCACTGGTCATTGGCAGAATTTATTTTCTTGTAATTGTAGGACTAAAGACCCATGTTCTTGTTGGCTGTTGCCTAGGGGTTGCTCTCAGTTCTTGGGGGGCTATTCTCAGATCTTTTCAGTGTGGCTTTTCCATATTCAAGCCAGCATTGGCACATTGAATCTCCTTCCTTGCAAATCTCTGACCAGCAGCTGGAGATAACTGTCTGCTTTCAAAGGGTGCATGTGATTAGGTTAGGTTCACCCAGATAATCTCCCTATCTTAAAACCAGCTAATTAATAGATTTAATTACATTTACAAAATCCCTTTGCCATGTAACATAACATAATCACATGAGTAACACCAAGGGATAGAGACCATTCAGACCTTCTTAGAATTCTGTCTACCACAAAGAGATAATTGTATAGTAAGCCACAGAAATATGGGGAAATAGATTTTTTAAGGTAGCAAACTGACTAATGCAACTAGTTATCTGAACTCGTGTGTCTGTGCATATAAAAAGGGGCATAAATCATAAAGGACAGGCAGCTGAACAAATTTTCACAAAATGAACACATCTGTACAACCACCACTCAGATGGAACAAACAAAAACAAATAGACAAATATCAGAAAATTATTAACAACACAGAAACCCTTTTCCAGTCATTTCCCAGACCCTAAATAACCACTGTCCTATTTTCCAACACCATAGGTTATTTCATCTGCTTTTGAAATATGAATGGAATCTGGCTTCTTCCTCCTAATACTATCTAGGGGATGCCTGGATGGCTCAGCGGTTGAGCGGTTGAGGTGCCTTTGGCTCAGGGCGTGGTCCCGGAGTCCCAGGATTGAGTCCCACATGGGACTCCCTGCATGGAACCTGCTTCTCCCTCTGCCTGTGTGTGTCTCTGCCTCTGTCTCTGTGTGTCTCTCATTAATAAATAAATTTTTAAAATCTTTAAAAAAATACTAGATCTAGGAGTTTCATTCCTTTTGTTGCTTGTAGTCTTAGTTCCCTTCCTGTTTAATAGTCCACTACATGGATATTCCATAATTTGTTTTTCCATTCTTCTGTTGTTGATAGACATTTGGTTAGTCTTCAGTTTTTAGCTATTACATATAATTCTCCTCAAACTTTTTTTTTTACAAAGCTTCTATCCTTACCTCTCCCTTTTTCTGTTCCCTTCCACTTCCTCCCCTCCTCTCTTCTTCCTCCCTCCCTCTCTTCTTTCCTTCCCTCTCTCTCTCTCTCTCTCTCTCAATTTCTCTCTTTCAGATGCCTTCATATTTTATTTATAACCTAACCTCTCCCTAAAAAGAAGAGAATCTAGTTTGGATTTTGTCAACTTTCAAAATTAATCTTTAAGAAACTCTGAAAGATAGTTGGAAAACCACAATGAATGGATTTAGACCAAACCAGTAGAGAGCTAAAGGAGGGGCAAAAAACAAGATATGATTTCCTACCCTTGGTTTATCCTGGAGCAGAAATTGCTTAGGTGAGAACAAGATAATTTCAGCCATCAGTCTGAGCAGAGCCACACCGCGTAGTGGGAAACAGCATAGGTGTACCATATAAAGATCTGAATCTCTGCTCTTTTTCCTTTCTCTAAGTGGAAAATTCGGCAATTCACTACCCCTCTAAGTTTTATTTCCTTCATCTGTCATGAGGGTAATGGGACTTTTCCCTTGAGATGTCTCAGTTCCTTCCTACACTTCTGCCACTTATCCAAAATCCAATAGCACATTTTGTCCTAGCTCTAACAACATTCTACCATCTCTGCCCTGCTTTTGCTCCCAGAAAACTGACCTCTATTGACTGCTTCCATTACCTGGCTCTGTTATTATTTTGCTTCCAACTGGGTTCAGCCAATGAGAGTCACTTGCAAAAGATTGGAAGGAAGGAGGAGAAAGAGGCTGGATTATGCTCCTTACCCGCCTTACTGCTGTTCTAGGGTGGCTGCTTTCCTATCAGACCACAATTCTAGCTATCACCTGACCCCAGTGACACCTATGTCCCTCTTGCATTTTAAACGTAAACCTGGGCAGCCCCGGTGGTGCAGTGGTTTAGCGCCGCCTGCAGCCCAGGGCGTAATCCTGGGGTCCTGGATCAAGTCCCTCATCCGGCTTCTTGTGGGGAGCCTGCTTCTCCCTCTGCCTGTGTCTCTGCCTCTCTCTCTCTCTCTCTCTCTCTCTGTGTGTGTGTCTCTATGAATGAATAAATAAAATCTTTTAAAAAATAAATAAACCTAGAGCTGATCATGATTTCCCATTCAGTGGTGCTCCACCATCTTTGCTTTCCTAACCCATCCATACTTCCATAAATAGTTCCTTTTCTATTCTCTTTTCAGGCTTAAGTCCTTTGAATGGATCAACCTTTCTTGAAATGTCCTTGATAATAGAGAAAGACCCCAATCAGATTGTTGAACACATGGGAGAATGGAAAAACAGTATTAATAGTTGGAGGTCAAATAAAATGACAGATTTAATGAACTAGGGAGATGGGATGGAGCAATGAAGAGTCATAGTGTCACATAAGCAGTTTCCGTGGTCTCTTACATATGTGGCATTTAAACTCCATAGGGCAGCCCCGGTGGCGCAGCGGTTTGGCGCCGCCTGCAAGCCCAGGGCGTGATCCTGGAGACCCTGGATCGAGTCCCTGGAGACGCTGGATCGAGTCCCACGTCAGGATCTCTGTATGATGCCTGCTTCTCCCTCTGCCTGTGTCTCTGCCTCTCTCTCTATCTCTGTGTCTCTCATGAATGAATAAATAAAAGCTTTAATAAAAAAAAAGTTAAAAAAAATAAATAAACTCCACAGCACCCCATGAGTTAATAAGATGACTATCTAATTTCAGAAATGAAGAGACTATGACTTAGGGTGGTTGAGTAATTTTCTGAGATCAGTCCTTATTAACTGGCAGAACTAAGACTTTGCCTCCCAAACCCATGCTCTTAACCAGAAGGGCAGACACTTACTTTCTATGGCAAAGACAAGAGCTGTAGTTTGCTGCTAGCTTTACATACTTTAAGGACTTAGTAACATGGCATAGTTGGCTATCTTGAAGAGACAGATATGGAATAGATATTTTAGAGATATCAAATGAAGTTATCTGAGTGTTGATGAATTCAGAATTAAAAGGTTGCGATGAGGGCAGTGATATTTCTTCTCTGTGTCACTTCTTCCTCTCCCAGCTTTTGGCAACAGACCCCAAAATAAATCCAACCTCCTTTGCACGCCCTTTGTGGTTCTCCCCATCATACTGCTTCCTTCCTGGAGTTCTCTCCCACCAGTCACACACTCACCTTGCTCCAATCAAACTGACATATTCTTCCTGGTTCACTTCTTTCGTCATGAAATTGCCTTCACTCCTTTTTTCTCCTTTGAAATCCTCTTGAGGCTTTTTTGTCCACTTAAAAGCTACTTCTCCAGATAAATTATGTTATCACACCAACCACAAGTCACTACCCCTCCCTCTTCTGAACATGAGCCGCTTTGTTTACACTACTTTCTCTGCATACGTCATATGCTGCTTGGAATTTTACTTGCCCATGTTCCTCCCTTTTCTTTCCTACTTGACATTGGGAATTTAGATCATGGGGAATGTTAACATAAGTAAAACAGAACCCCTGCCCCTAAAGAGGTAAGAACACAAAGAACTCTAAATACCTTTGTGTATTTTGGCATTTTACTTTAGACAAATGATAAGTACTTGTGCATGTAAAAGTGTGAATGTTCACATAAATTGAGGAGAAGGATTCTTGAAAAAAATGACATTTGGGATGCATCTGGAAGTCTGGTTGGTCAGCTGTCATAATTTGGGGAGGGAATTTTATGAAGAGAAAGCAGCATGAGATGGCTTTAAGAATATTGTTTCCATTGTGCATCCCAGTATCTCTGGTGATTAATGAAATTAATAATAGCAGCTATCGTTTATCAAATGCTTGAGACCTGCCAGACATTGTGTTAAATGCTGTTTGTATGTTATCTCATTTGATTAAGATCTTCCCTGTTTTACAGATGAGAAAGCCAAGGCTTAAACAGATTTGGTAACTTGTCCAAAGTGGCCCAGTTAGTCTCTGACAGAGCTGACTTCTAATGGGGGAATATGAGGTTACATTGCCTTTTTACTTACAACTTGACATAATGCACAATTCTTTATGCATTTATCGCTAACATTCCAGAGAAAATCCAAACCCTCCAAAAGCTATATGGAGCCAATATAATCCTCACATAATATTTATAAATTGATAAGTTTTAAGGAATCTAGTTATTTACAATGCATCTCTGAAAGGTCTTTTTAAAATGGCATTTCAAAATAACATTCCATTTATCTTCTATGGGGGCATTAAAGTTGTAGCTCTTTAATCTGAGGTATAAAATAAATTCCAAAATTTCTGAGTGATGATACAGTTCTTGAAATATTTTCTAAAAATAAAATATTGTCCCATAGCAATTATGTTAGTCACCATTTAAACTATTTAAAATTTTTATTTATTTATGATAGTCACAGAGAGAGAGAGAGAGAGAGAGAGAGAGAGGCAGGCAGAGGGACATAGGCATAGGCAGAGAGAGAAGCAGGCTCCATGCACCGGGAGCCCGACGTGGGACTCGATCCCGGGTCTCCAGGATTGCGCCCTGGGCCAAAGGCAGGCACCAAACCGCTGCGCCACTCAGGGATCCCCATTTAAACTATTTAAATTCAAAACATTTAGTGAGTTTTAAAAATGCTGATATTTTTATCAGGAAATAAATGCAATAGTGCCTCTCAATCTACAATGAAGTTAAATTCTGAGATATGAAACTGCCATACATTATAATGTATGAGTGAAATTTGCCAAAAACAATGAGCTTCCATTTTCCAGATGCTCAGATGCTCAAGTAATGACATCAACACTGTAGAGTTTCCTGGGTGCAAGTTATAGACTAGTACACACTGAAAAGGAAATGTCAGTATATTTTTATTTTTTCTTAAATCATATGTTTTTTCCCCAGCTGTTATAAAAATGTTTCTGTGCCCTATGCGGGAACAGTAATGAATTTTTATATTAACAAAATATGACTTGTGCATCAGGATGTTGACAATTACATGGCGTATAGTCTTGAACTCCGGGATGAATTAAGAGGCAGTGACCATATTGCACTGTGTTGGCATATGCAAAAGAGCATTGAAGCAAGGTCAAATTGCTAGTAAAGTCTTTAAAAGAGTGAAAAAGAAGTTCTTCGGTGGGTAATTATTTTCTACTGATAGGCAAAAGGATGGCGTGTGTTCTTCAGTTACAGGATTACCTACCAGAGTACTCTTTCTCAGGCCTCTGGAGAAATGCCTAGTATTGGTATAGATGAACTGCTCTTGAGAACCACAGGAAAATGTTAACTTTAATAGAGACCTCAGTGTGCTAAAGATCTTAGAGGAAAAAAAATCACATCTGAAAGACATAAAGTTTGGAATTGTCTGGGCTTTGGCTCAATTCAGAACTAACAGCCAGAAACAAAATGGCAATGGAAAATGAAGCCTTCACAATTTTATCAAATTGCTATTTTATGCATGCATCAACATATGGACTTTAGGCAATTAACAAACATTTTTTCAGATCACATAGTCTTATAAGAAATGTAGAGGGCCAAACACATGTCCCAGAACGACCTCAATATCTTACAGCTACATTTGACAGAAATTAGACCATAAAGTGGGTTAAAGTTTGATTTGTTTCAACTACTGTTCATTCCCTAGAAAATACTGCCAACATCATTAACATCAGTAGCCTGGTAAATACAGCATATCTTACTGGACAACACTCAGAGTGACCGATGATCTTGGTTTGTCTGAGATTGAGGAGCTTACCAGGACCAGAGAATTTCAGTGCCATTAAACCTACCACTAACCTGGAGCAGTCCCAGGCAAAATTGGATACTGGGCCACCCTATAGGAAGATCAGTGTTTCACTTTCTATTGCGTATGCTACACAGTGCAATATGGCGACTGCCTAAGAACAAACAGCTCTTTTATCTTTAAGCTAGAAACTCCCATTTGATTTTTTAAATTGCAGATTTATTGGAAAACTTAAAATTATTATTTATTTTAGAAATAAAATAATGCAATAAAGATGTGCCTGGGTGGCTCAGTCAGTGACACATCAAACACTGGATTTTGGCTCAGGTCATGATCTCAGGGTTGTGAGATCAAGCCACACATCTGGCTGCACACTGGGCATGGAGTCTGCTTGAGATTCTCTCTCTCTCTCTCTGTCTCTCTCTCTCTCTTGCTCCCCTTCCCTCCCCGTCCCTCCTCCATCCCCCTCTAAAAAAAAAGGGGAGGGATAAAATATCACCTTGTTCTATAAACTGAAGATGTTTTTTCATAGCTCATAAGGAGTGATTCAGCCATTTCACTACTTTAAAGAGTGTCAAAGCTTTTACTTTAAAAACAAGATGAATAAACCACCACTACCACCACCACCAACAAAAAACAACCAGAAAATGAAATGACTCCTGAAAGCTAATACTGTGCAGGAAAAGCTGTGGTGTGATAGTAGCGAGAGCTGGTGCATTGATGGTGCTAGCAGTGGTTCTGATGGGGGCTCTGACTGGGATATCTTGAAAAGAAGGGCTCAAAGAAGTTGCAAGTCAGGCTGGTATATTTGGGATACAGCAGAGAGCTGCATGTGTGGATCACTGAAAGGAAACGATGGCATGGGGTTGAGCCACTCTGCACCATTTCCTTATACTGGGGCCTCCTTGACAGAAGGACAAGCTGCAGTTGAAGCGGGAAGAGCTGGGAGATAGAACTCTAGAGCAGGGAGATAGAACTCAACACCTAAAGATCATCCTCTTTTTGTACTTAAGAGCAGGGCTTCAGGCAATTCTGTTTATTGTATTAGAAGTTCTTAATAGCTGAGTGGTTTTTAAAATACATTTTAGAAGGAACATTGCAAAAGTTTGTGATTCATTCTAATTTAAAATGTAAGGCGTTCTATTTTCATTTCTTGCTTTTATATTGTGCTAACTGCACGTAAGTGGAAAATGATAAACTTGTGTCAAAGGAAATAAGCTGAATACAATGCAAAATGGCAAATGTGGTTTAGATTTTTTAAAACATATTTTATATAAAACAAGAAAGAAGAGGTAAATTAAATTTACTGAAGGTTATTAGTTTAAGTTATTTCCAAGTTGGAAAATAAATTTCTATTGTATTTTTTATTATTTTCCATTTCTCTAAACTAAATGTGTATCATTTTTAGAGTAGAAATAAATACTTATCAATAAACATTATTTTTTAAGGAAAATAAAACACTAATTACTTTTATATATACTAGAGAAATTGATAAATGAATAAACATTTCATTGGGTACAAATAAAGAAGGTATGATTCACATCCTCAAAAAATGTAAAATATATCAGGAAAGGCAGACCAAACCTGAAAAAAAGAAAACCATAAATATTAGATTGTGATATAAAATCCATTGTTATTCAAGTTTATTCACTATAAAAGTAATTTAGTATTCTTTTTTTGCTATATACTACTTATACATATATTGAAAAAAGTTTGATTATTATAATCTGCCTGCATTTTAAAATACAAAGCATGTTCCAGAAAATGTCTCCCCCCCCAAAGCTTTACATATTATTTCCCAAACACCACTTAGTCTAAAATAATAATCCAGTTTGCCCCCAAACACTTATGAATGCTCACCCCATCTTCAATCACTTCCATTCTCTCCATTGTTACTTACCTCACAAATAGGCATCCGTGTTGAAACTCTCTATTTTATGAAGTCAGTAGAAAACTAAGCCAAATGGAAAAAGAAAAAAGAACCAGAGCCTCTGCAGAGCTTTACAAATAATCTTTTTATTCTAATTGGATTTCTTTGATTACAATTCTCATCATTTGAGTCAGTTGTTTTCATCTTGGGCTGACATAGATCACCCAAAATGTGATACTTTTCTTTACTCATCTGTAAAACGGAAATAGAGCAGACTACTTTCTTAAAGGGACTATAGAATGAAGGTGATGCTATCCTACTTGCCAATGAGAAGTACCCTCCCTGAAATAAGCCTTTGTGGGAAAATTAGACATCAAGACAGTTATAATGATTGGCCACTAAGACTTTTAAGGATAAGAGTCTTTTTTTTTTTATGCACACAAATAAATACAAACAAAAACGAAGAGACCCTCAATAGATCAACTGAAAATGGTTTTTTTTCCTTCTCTAAAAAAAAAAAATCAAGCTTGTTATTGTTATTATGGCAACAGATTATCAATATGAAGACTAGAGTTTCTCTGGCCTGCCAGAAATGGAACTTTTTATTTATTATTATTTTTTATTCAAAAATTTAAAAAAATAATGTCTTTATGTTTTTGTGTGGTAGGGAAAATAAATGCAGTAATAAGAACTGCATTGCAAAAGGATGTCTAGCAGGGGAGCACCAAGAATGTAAACTTGGCCCCCAGGGCACAGAGTGTGCCATCTATGACCTGTTGGTGCCTGGGTTGTGACCTCTTGGTTGGCCTGACTGGATTCTGAGTCCCTTCACTTGGCCTTGTCCTCTTTCTGGGGGGAAATACTAGGCTGATGATAACGTATGAATGAAAATTCATTCCCTCACCAATCAACCAACACTTATTGAATTCATGCTATATACCCAGGACTATTCCAGCTCCTGATGCAGTGTTTGAACAAATGGACAAAATTACTGCCATCATGCACTCACATTATTCTGGGAGAGACAGGCCAAAACCAAACAGATAGACCCATACATAATGTCAGATAGTAATAGCTGCTATGAAAAAAAAATATAAAGCATATTGAGATAGTAATAAGAATTTTTTTGAAAGAAGAGAAAAATAATGAAAAATTAAAGAAAATCTTAACATTTTAATTGACCTGCAACTAGGTCTGATAGACATAGATTATGTGAATATACTGCATCAGTCATATTTTTAAAAGTAAATATAGACTGAATAGTAGCCTCTATTTGCCAAGTACTGCAATCATTGCTGAGAAAAGTGAGCAATAACTCAGAGCAACAACTTAAAATATTGCAGGTCCTTCATATGGCTAATGGAGGCCCTCAGTTTTTTTAGACCTTCAATTCACCTCTCTTGAGTAAATTCCCTAGTTTTCCAAATATGCTTGATTGCTAAAAAAAAAAAAAATAGATACCTTTGGGATATCTTAATGTAGTTTCTTACAGAGAAAAGAAGGCTTAAAATTTTTACTCTCTGGCTTACAATTTCAGTTTGCAAGTTCTTTTATAGAATTTATGATTTGGGGAGTTAGTAATGGAAGAAAATAGATTTGAAAAGACTTTGAACAGATTTGTGAATGGCAGAGCCAATCCTACCAACTAAGAAAAGCTTAAAGGTTTGGGATGTACAGCCTGCTAAGGAGCCTACAAAACAGAAGTACAGCCTTGGGATAAAGAAAATCCAAAAAAGGCCCTACAGTTAGGGAGAACAACCAAGCCCTCCTTTCCATGACAAGTTGCACTTGCAGTAGATGACTGAGCTACTAAGAACACTGGACCACCCAGTATGGCAATTTCTGTATTTTTATCAGATTGTATTTATTCTTTATTGTCTCATAAAGAGCCTGGCATTGACTTGGCAACTTTGCTGGACAACATGTAGGCATTATATTTTTATATTGCCATAAAGCAACTGCAATGATTATGGTAAACATACTTACTGTTTTTCTCATTGTCAACATTTGGCATGTATTATAATTGAACTGTTTACTTTCTTTGCCTGGAATGAAGATTATATTCTGCAAATGATTCTAAGGTGCGTCATAAATACTATATGCAGTAATATAGATATGTATGTTTTAGGACACGTGGGTGTCTCAGTCAGTTAAGCCTCCATTTCTTGGTTTCAGCCCAGGTCATGATCTCAAAGTGGTAAGATCAAGCCCCACTTTGAGTTCTGTGCTCAGTGGAGTCTGCTTGAGATTTTCTCTCTCTCCCTCACCCTTTGCCCTCCCCCACTCGGGTACACACACTCTCTCTCAAATAATTAATACATCTTTTTTTTTAAAGAAATGAAAAAATAATAATAAAAAATAAAAAATAAATGTGTAAGGATGCCTAGGTGGCTCAGTGGTTGAGCATCTGCCTTTGGCTCGGGGCATGATCCTAGTCCCGGGATTGAGTCCTACATGGGGCTTCCTGCAAAGAGCCTGCCTCTCCCTCTGCCTAGGTCTCTGCCTCTCTGTGTCTCTTATGAATAAATAAATAAAATCTTTTTTTTTTAAAGAAATGTGTGTTTTTACAGTACTCAGGGTTACGCAAAACAGGGTGTTCACACAGAACTCTTGGGAAATCTTAATTCTAGACCCTCGTACAGATACATTTCTGAGGGTTACAAACTGCTCTCTTCCTCTTCTAAAGATCTTGTGTGGGTTGTTTGGAATTTTTGGGGAGGGAGTTTCTTTTAAGTACTTGTTAATCTTCAGACTACCAAGGTCATATCATCAATCTTGGGTTAATCTTGCACTCCTGGATTGACTGAATTATGTCAAATCCCCTTGAGAACCCCATCAAGGTGGACAGTTGACAAAGTAAGATCTATAGCAGTTCTGATGAAATATTAGCAAAAAGCTATTTGGACATTAGCTTGTCCGGCTCAGGCTCTGGGCTCAGCTCTCTCTTTACCACCCTCAATCCTCCATATACTCCCATTAATACTCTTCACACTAGGGCATTTTTAGTTCTTTCCAATTCAGAGAATTGACAAGGGGGGCATCATTAGCGCAAGTTCTGGGTGGTGAAACACTGTGTTTCAGCCCATTTCTTCTAACAGTATGACCTGTATGAAGCAGGCAGCAATGGTCTGTTAGAAGATCCCATCAGTCAGTTAACTAGTGGCAGAGCTCATGTGTACATACAGGATATTAGGATATGGTCCTCTCTGAAGGGTGACTTCTATTCACATTCTAAATCCTGGAAAATTGAAGTCAAATATGAAAAAGCTAGTAAAACTATTTTTTTTTGGATTTGGATACTTATTTTATTAAATTGCAGAGTTACCACATTTTTCCTTTCCTTTCTACAATAATTAATTTATTTTGAAATGTACAGACTATGGAGATTGTGCAGATTATAATTTATTCCATCTCAGAAATGTCCTGTGCTTGCTTACAGGTTTACAGCATTGATCTGCCTCTTTCAAGCTCTTTCAAGTTCTTTTTGTTTTCCTTAATTTTCAGCCAAACCTGTTTATGGGCTCATTCGCCTTTCTTATTTGTTCACGTTCCAGAATCCAGACCAAGTCTCGGCTATTTTTTTTTTTTTTAGCTGCCATTTAGTTCTTAGAAGAGCAAGGTTTTACTTTGACTTTTAAAATACTTGTCTGCCTTCAACAGTTTATCAGTTTGTATTATTTTGGTCAGGTCATCTTGACACACTATGTCATTTCTTGTTTTCCTACATCCTTGCCCATGATTCTGTTTGATGAGATGTAAGTGACAGAGTCATTGTGGCCTTACATTTTGAACAAAAAATTGTTATCATTTACATGCATGTGTGTGTGTGTGTGTGTGTGCAAATTTGTGGTGAAGGCTAGGGGTGAAGAAGAGACAGAAAAGTTTCTTCCTGGACAGTGCACTGGTATCAAGCAGCTTCTCTGGATCAAGGAAGAATTTGAAATGCACTATCAATACCTTTGTCCTTCCACCCCTGAGGGACTCTTGAATCAAATCACATCAAGATTTCCCAGAAAATAGAGATTTCCCAGAAATTGCTATATAGACCAGCTTGGATTTCCTCTGCGTGGCAAATAAAAGCAGAGATTTCTGAAAACAGGAATTTGCTTTGATAAAGCCCCAAAACTCTCCAGGCTGATTTATTTTTTCTTTTGGTCAGGTTGGTAAAGATGGTTAATCTTTACATGGAAGCATGTTCCATTTGGGGAAGAGAAATGTAATGGATAAAGAGATGGATTATATAAGTGTTCAAATGTTATTGGTTGAAAATGTATGGAACTAAGCAGGTCAAGATCTTTCTTTTCATGGAGAGCACACTGAAGGTAAATGATTTGTACATAGTAAGCACTTGGAAAACGTTTAATTTTAAAAATTATTTAATTTAAAAATTTAAAAATGTTTATTGCTTATCAAAAAAGCTTTTGGTGGAAATTCAAAAGTAAATAAGCTAAAATATTTTGAAGTAGCTTCCAGAGATCCATAAGCAACAATCAGGTACAGAGATGGACTAACCAACCAAGGCTTACCGAGCCCCAAGAAAGAACTGGAATGAGGAATGCAGAATGGTCCTGCTTAGCATGCTCTTCTGGGGCCACTTCCTGGCCAGTGCACTGGCATCTCCAATGTTCCACCCTTACTTGGTTCTATGACCCCAAGCTTTGAAGGGTCACCATGAAAGGTGATCTCAGTCGGTGCCCCAGGTGTCATGGTCACTGACCTGGCATGATGTCTCCCACCTCTGCCTAGGCCTCTGAACTGAGGAAACTTTTACACTCTCTGATCCCAGTAACTCTGTGTGTGTCCCAGTCCTGGTCGGGCTCTGCCTGCAGGCTGTTATCCTTGCTGACTTATACCTAACAGGAAGCATGAAATTAGGCAGAAGCTATTTGACTTCCATCTGCTGCACATTCCTCACCCCTCCTCCTTTGTACTCATGGAAGCATTTTCCCTTAAAGTTCAGTCTGGCGTAGTACCAATGCCAGTCAAACCAGGACAGAGGGAAGCATTTGTTCTCTCCTACTCCTCCCACCTCAACCTAAGCAGATAAGGTCTGGAATTAGTCTTGTAGATATAGACAAGAGATCCAGAAATCTGGGAATGATCTCTGCCCTACTTGTGCCATACTGGCCTACCTGTGCCATACTGGTCCATTCTGTACAACTGTGTTTATGCCTTGGACTTTTGTTGAACACATAAGTGTGCTGAAGTCCTTCCTTCTACTTCAGCTCAGTTGGCTAGCTGGCCTTGTCACCCGGCTCATTTTTGCTCAGCCTTGTTGCATTGTCTAAGTCTTCAAAGAGACTAATCACTTGGCCCCACAACGCCGCTTTTCACCTGACTTTATGGGTCCCTACTCCCTGAAATCTGGATTCTCATTGCTTCGGTGTTCCTTTGGGTATCTGTCTAGGCTGAACTAGAACGTGATATGACCACACCACTTTTGACTACATATTTGGGCTATTGGCTACTTTCTGGGAGGCTGTGTCAGTTTTTACAGCCAAAGTACTTATTTCCTCTTATTGTATACTGGCATTTGCCACTGAGGTCCCAGTACACGTTCATGCATCTGTGTGCCAGATTGGAGCACACACCCTTCTCTTCTGCTTGTTAGTGCTGTTACCTGACACACTGTCCAGACCTCATGCTGCTGCTAGCTGGCTGAAGTACATGCCAGGCCTCGCCTGCTTGGCTAGTACTCTCCCGTAGCTAGTTAAGTCTTGGCAGGACAGAAGGTCCTTTCAGGCCATTATTGTTCTGAGTGCTTATTTTACTTACCAGCCAACATCCTGGTGTACTCTATCATCTTCACATGATTAGATGAATCTGCCCACGGTACATCAAGAATATCGATGTTCAATAAATAATTGTTGCCACTGATTTGATTCGATTTGCCAAAGTATAGAGTACTTTACTGTAAGTTGCACACTCTCTAAGAAACTCAATGAAAATGATCTGAACAAAGCAGATAAATTGGGTGAGAGTTGATAGCTTTAAAATGGAATTATTTATAAAAAATATCAACAAAGTGCTTGAAGTTTTCTGGTGAATTTCTTAACTGCTGACAGAGAGATGGAGGCACAGAAAAACAGTGCCAAAATTATTCCTAATTGAAAATTATGCAGACATAAAGACAAAGTATACTTAAATCAACAGGATTTGATATTAGAAATTCTAATCAGTCACAGCTAGTCAATAGGAGCTAGATTAAGGAGAGCTGCTTTACAGACTAATCTGTGTGTCACAGATGAAAGTTTTTATCTGTTCTTTAAACCTTCAGCTCCATATCCTCTCTTAATGCTGGGATAAAAGTAAGCCACTGTCAATCTTATCCTTCATTTCTTTTTCTACCCTCACAGTATGTCTACATTGACTCCTCAGCCTTTTCCTGTGAAAGGCAAAGCAGTAAAATGGGAAATGAACATGGGTTTGTGTCCTAAAAGGATATATTTGTCACTTATTAGTGGTGTGGCATATAAATAGATAAGTTACTTATCTAGGCATAAGTAGATAAATTATGTAAAGGCATCTGTAAAATGAGGACTATCATCTATCTCCAGGTGCCTGTAATGACCAAATGATAAAATGTTTTAAAGTACCTCACAGAGTGTCCAGCTAAACATATAGCCATTTTGTATTCCTTCTTTCTCCCCTTTTTATATTTTCTCACAAAGGAAGGGGAACCCATCACCAAGGCTGTTAGTCACAGCCTCCTGTGCTGACCCATTGCCTCAGCTCTCCCACAACTGGTTTCCTCACACATCTGCCCATTCTTTAGCATGTGCAGTATCTCCTCCTTCCCAAGTACCTTCTACTCAACCTTTGATAGGCACAAATACATCCTATTTTGGAGAATAATTTTTACCTATTGCTTTTTTAGTTTCTAATGATCTCTTTCTTTTCAAAGTCAATATACTAAAATGAGTGGTTTCACCATCAACTATCTCACCACATGTCATCTTCTTAATTCTCAATTGCAGAGACTTTAGAGTCCCTTTAGAAGGAAATTTCCAGCGTCTGGAATGCTGTCTTTCTAGCTTGGTGGGATTACTAGTAATTTTGAAGTATGTATTATGCTTATCAGATGATAGGAGTGTTTTCACATGTATAAAAAGTTTAGTATGTTTAGAACTATTTCATTGAAAAAGCTGCCTGATATATATATATATAAAAGAAGACACAAAGAATCCAGGTCACAGATTTTGAAAGTTATGTAAACTTGTATTTTCATCAGCACTAAAAAACTATTTTTGAAGCAAGATGTAATCTCTATATTGCCCAGTATAGCATCCTGTAGGAAGGGAACTTTAGATACAGATGATACAAAGATAGGTAGGTAGGAAGATAGCTAGCTAGCTAGTTGGCTAGCTAGCTAGAGTATTAAATTGTGTTAGTTTCCCTTTAAGAAAAATTTATTATTTTGATCGGTTTGGTATGGATGGAAACCCTTCCAGAAACATCATACATTACACAGTAAAGTACAGCACTTTTACCTAATTGCTCCTTTAGGGGCTAACGACCCCTTTTGCTACTTTGTTCAAATCACCTGATGCAATCAGCATGGAAAAAGGTATTCTCAGTCTCATATACCGCCTTGTAAATTTAGTTCAAAATTAAATGCAGTTTCAAGGTGTCTTTTTTTTATTTCTAATCAATCTAGTATACTGTAAGCACTGCTTTAAGTTACACATTTGCTAAAATTTGTGAAGGTGACTTTGGTGAATGGATTTTTGTCTTTAAATAGATTCAGCTTGCTGTATATGCAAAATGATTTGAGCAGAATCAACCATGGAAATTCACTGAATATGTCCTTTGCTCTCATAATATTGAAAATCACAGCATAACCTGAAGGACCTCATTTAGTTAAGAAATCAGTGCAGGATTTATAAAGGCACCATGTAGAAACCTTATCAGGGGTCCATGCCTAGCATGCTTCTCTCTTATAATTATTTGTACGGGTCAATTTGTGGATTGGATTTTATTTATTTTTGAGTACAAACCTGATTTCTTGGCCATTTAAAAATGTGTAACCTTCATTTTGCTTAAAAAATAACTTTCGGTAGGGAGATGAACAATATAATTTAAAACTACTTATCTGTTTATAGAATCTGAGACTACAGAGTTGGAACGGACCTAAAAATAATATATTCCAGTGCCCTTAATAGACAAGTCAAGAGAGGCCCTGAAGAGATCAAGTGACTAGCCAAGGTCCATTTCTCCCTGCAAATTGGTGTCCAAACTAGAATAAGACCTAGGGTTTTTTATTTTTTATTTTTTTATTTTATTTATTCATGAGAGACAGAGACAGAGAGAGTGGCAAAGACACAGGCAGAGGGAGAAGCAGGCTCCATGCAGGGAGCCCAACGTGGGACTCGATCCCGGGTCTCCAGTATCACACCCCGGGCTGAAGGTGGCGCTAAACCGCTGAGCCACCGGGGCTTTTAGCACCTTGTTTATGAGTGATTTGAGATTAGACTCCATGGGGAAAAAAGAGGGCACATACACACTTATGAAAGGATTTTTTTTAAGAAGATTTATTTATTTGTTTGAGGGAGAGAGAGCATGAGCACAAGTTGGGGGAGGGGCAGAGGGAGAGGAAGAGAGAGAATCTTAAGCAGACTCCCCGCTGAGCACAGAGTTCCATCCCAGGACCCTGAGATCATGACCTAAGCCGAAATCAAGCTGGGTGTTCAACCAACTGAGCCAGCCAGGTGCACCACTTATGAAAGGATTTTAAAGAATGAAAAACTTATGTCATCATAAGTTATGTCATCATAAGTCATGTCATCAAAACTTATGTCATAAGAAGATAACAGATTTAACTCGGAAAATCATTGCTCTACTTAGTTGCTTTTCCATATATACAGAGTATCGCTTTCCAACTATATTCATTACATGTATTTTAATGAAAATAGGTAATTCAACAATTTTTTCACTTGGGGTTTCACAAATTGAGGAGTTCAGTAGTTCCATTAAACAGAAGAATTTTCTTAAGTGTGTTGTATGAAAATTATAATGGGAAGGCTCCTGGGTGGCTCAGGTGGTTAAGCATTCGACTGGATTTTGGTTCAGGTCTTGATCTCAGGGTTGTGAGATGGAGCCCATGCTCAACAGGGAGTCTGCTTAAGATTCTCCCTCTCTGGGACATCTGGGTGGCTCAGTGGTTGAGCGTCTGCCTTTGGCTCGGGGCATGATTCTGGAGCCCTGGGATCGAGTCTCACAACAGGCTTCCTGTGTGGAGCCGGCTTTTCCCTCTGCTTATATCTCTGCCTCTCTCTCTCTCTCTCTCTCTGTCTCTCATGAATAAATAAATAAAAATCTTTTTTTAAAAAAAGACTCTTTCCTTCCTTCTCCCTCTGTCCCTCACCCCTACCCTGTCAAATAAATAAATAAATCTTAAAAAAAAAAGAAAATTATAATGGGAAAGTTTACCTACATACTCTAATCATTTGCAAGTGTTATCCATTTATATATAAATACAGTCAGTGCTAAGGTAGATTGTTAGTTTTATGATTACAAACAACACTTATCTATTCATTACAAGAGATTATCTTCTATACTTGGTGGTTGTTTATAACTGAAAATTATGAAAGTGGTAGAATTGAAGATAGACTAATTTTAGATTCTAACTTTCCACTCACATCGGTCTGTACTATAGTATACAATGTTTTATGATATATAAGCTCTGAAAATTTGCTTTGCGTGGTATTTCTCTGAAATATGATAGGCTGCATATTTCCAGCCTACTTTTTCTTCCTATAATAAGTAAGGAAAGTATGAAAAACACCTTTGGGTTAATATATACAGTTGACAGACATAACTACTCTCGACCCAGCAGCCCCTTCAGAGAGCTTTGGGAAAAAAAATCACAAGTAAAGAAAAGATCCATGGGCCAGTCCATTAACAGGAAAGCAGAATTATCTAAAAGGGAGATTAGATGCTACAAACCAAGATGGGTCTAAGACAGAATAATCAAACAACAGATTAGGGGCAGGAGAGAAGCCAGAGCAAGTGGGAAGGGCTGTGGGAGATAAGAGGGAACTGAGAGGGAGGTAGAAACTAGTATGGCTTTAGAACCCATTTAAAAACACGATACTTTGCCACAAAATGTTCACAAACACGTGACCTGCTCTTGCAGGGCTCGAGGCATTATGTTGCCCATCGCCATGTCTTCTAGATTTTGGTTTGCCATTTATTAAAATTGTTAATGAATATCTACAATGTGTGCAAGGTATTGAGACCACAGAAAGGAACAAGACAAAGTCCTTGCACTTAAGAAGTTCAATCTAGTAGAGGGCAAAGGAACCTCATATATGTTGAAAACTCACCATGTGCCAGACATGGCAGGGAGTATTTTATATATAGTGTCTGCTATGAGTTGAATTGTGATTTCTGAAAAGATATGTCGAAGTTCTGACCCCCAGTACCTCAGAATGTGACCTTATTTGAAAAAAGAGTTGCTGCAGATAGCATTAGTTTAAGATGAGTTCATACTGGAATATGGTGGGCCCTTAATCCAATATCACTGGGGTTCTTAAAAGAAGAAGAGAAGAGACCCATGAAGAATACAATGTGAAGACAGAGGTTGGGATTGAAGGGGAAGTGTCTATAAGCTAAAAACACCAGAGATTGCTGGCTGTCACTAGAAGCTAAAAGACACATGGAATAGATTCTCACTGAGAATCCTCAGAAGGAACCAACCTTGCTGACACCTTCATTTGGGACTTCTAGCCTCCAGGCTGTAAGACTGTGAACTGTTGTTTAGAGCCACCCAGTTTGTGTTGCTCCATCATAGCAACCCTCAGAAACTAATATGCTATCTAATTTAGTCCTTATAAGAATTTATATGATGAGTAGTACTAGCCCCACTTAAAAACTAGATGTATTTATAACTTGCCTTTTTCCAAAAGAAATAGCTGGGGGATTAGGTAGAACTGAATTCACATTTTTGTCTGCCACCAACAAGCTAGAAAAACTTGGAAAAATTATTTAAACTTTCTTAAGCCTACACTTGTTCTTTTTTTTTTTTTTTTTTTTTTTTTAATTTTTTTTTTTATTTATTTATGATAGTCACAGAGAGAGAGAGAGAGGCAGAGACACAGGCAGAGGGAGAAGCAGGCTCCATGCACCGGGAGCCCGATGTGGGATTCGATCCCGGGTCTCCAGAATCGCGCCCTGGGCCAAAGGCAGGCGCCAAACCGCAGCGCCACCCAGGGATCCCTACACTTGTTCTAATGTAAAATGGAGGTCATTCTATTGGGGTGCATACTTTCTGATTTACACTGGCTGCTAGGAAGCTAATAATCAAATTTGTAGGTAGACCAAGTATATAAGATCCCAAGCATGCTTTTTTGTGTTTAAAAATCTTTTGGGGACACCTGGGTGGTTCAGTTGATTAAGCGTCTGCCTTCGGCTCAGGTCATGATCCTAGGATCCTGGGATGGAGAGCCACATCAGGCTTCCTGTGGAGTCTGCTTCTCCCTCTCCTCTACCCCTCCCCTCCTGCTCATGCTCTGTCTCACATTCACTCTCTTTCAAATAAAATAAATAAAATATTTTTAAAAAATAAAAATCTTAAAAAAATAAAAATAAATAAAAATCTTTTGGTATCATATAAACTGTTAAGCTATTAAAATTTTGGTGAGTTATAAATTAAACATAAACATAATTTTAGATAAAACTGATGTCACTAGAATACCATTCATAAATTATATGACGGGACTGAAAACATTCCACTATAGTCTAAATGAGTAGCCTCCTAAGCAAGGTTTTACACCCCGTGAGTTGACATAATCCATTGGAATGAGGGAAGAAAATGTTAGAACTAGTATTTATAGTTTTATAACAAGAAAGAGAAATAAGATTTCCTAATACTTAGTAAGTGTTGATAATCATACCCTCACTTGATCCATGTTAGGACAGCAGAGTGTGAGACAGCTGGAGGAACAGTGGGAGTTCGTGGTTGACTGCAGTACACACCTTGGTACTGTTACAAACTTCAATGAAGGCCTGTTACAAACTGTTGCAGCTGATGTGTGCCTGCTTAATTGAAATTACAAATCACCTTTTCTAGTATTCACTAAGCTTATCCTCAACAAAATGGACACATGGCTTAAAAAGTGGCCTGCAAACAAATGGTAGTAGAAGATAATATGCAAATGCAAGTGAGGAAGAAAATTGCAAAATGGACACTTCTACTCCAGAAAAAAAACTCTTTTTCACCTACATTGTTAAATTACAATTATGATATAATTGGATATGACAACTGATATAATTTCAGTTATCCCCTGAAATTCAAAATCATCATTAAGATTATTTGAAATGCTGGATCCTATTGGCTAGTATCTTGGTGAGAATTTTGGCCATGTTCATCTGGGATATTGGTCTGTAATTCCCCCCCCCCCCCCACACACACACCTTTTTTTTGCAGAGCTGGAACAAATAATCCTAAAATTTGTATGGAAGCAGAAAAGACCCTGAAAAGCCAGAAGAATGTTCAAAAAGCTGGTGGCATCAAAATGCCAGACTTCAAGCTATATTACAAGTTGTAATCATCAAGACAGTGGTACTGGCACAAAAACAGACACATCAATCAATGGAACAGAATAGAGAACCCAGAAATGGACCCTCAGCTCTATGGTAAACTAATCTACAAGACAGGAAGAATATCCCATGGAAAAAAGACAGTCTCTTCAATAAATGGTGTTGAGAAAATTGGACAGCCACATGCAGAAAAATGAAACCGGATCATTCTCTTACATCATACACAAAGATAAATTCAACATAGATGAAAGACCTAAATGTAAGACAGAAATGCATCAAAATCCTAGAGGAGAACACAGGCAGCAATATCCATGATCAGCCACAGCAATTTCTTGTTAGACATGTCTCCAAAGGCGAGAGAAACAAATGCAAATATGAACTATTGGGACTTCATCAAGATAAAAAGATTCTGCACAGCAAAGGAAACAGTCAACAAAACTAAAAGGCAACTTACAGATTGAGAGAAGATATCTGCAAATGTCTTACCAGATAAAAGGGCTAGTATCCAAAATCTATAAATAATGTATCAAACTCAACACCCAAAAATAAAAAAAATAAAAAAAAATCCAGTCAAGAAATAGGCAGAAGACATGAACAGACATTTCTCCAAAGAAGACATACAAATGGCCAACAGACACATGAAAAAAATGCTCCACATCCCTTGCCATCAGGGAAATACAAATCAAAATCACAATGAGATACCACATCACACCTGTCAGAATGGCTAAAATTAACAAGACAGGAAACAACAAATGTTGGCGAGAATGCAGAAAAAGGAGAACCCACTTAGATTGTTTGTGGGAATGCAAACTGGTACAGCCATTCTAGAAAATAGTATGGAGGTTCCTTAAGAAGTTAAAAATAGAGCTACCTATGACCCAGCAAATGCATTACTAGATGTTTACCCCAAAGGTACAAATGTAGTGATCCAAAGGGGCACCTGCACGCAGTGTTCATAGCAGCAAGGTCCTCAGTAGCCAAACTGAAAAGAGCCGAGATGTCCATTGACAGATGAATGGATAAAGACGATGTGGTATGTATCTACAATGGAATATTACTCAGCCATAAAAAAGGATGAATACTTACCATTTACATTGACATGAATGGAACTGGAGAGTATTATGCTGAGTGAGATAAGTCAATCAGAGAAAGACAGTTATATCATTTCACTCATATGTGGAATATAAAAAACAGAGCAGAGGATCATAGGGGAAGGGAGGGAAAACTGAATGAGAAGTCATCAGAGAGAAAGAAAAACCATACAAGACTCTTAACTATAGGAAACAAACGGAGGGTTGCTGGAGTGGAGGTGGGTGGAGGGATGGGGTAATTGGATAATGGACATTAAGAAGGGCACATGATGTGATGAGCACTGGGTGTTATATACAACTGACAAATTATTGAACACTAAATCTAAAACTAATGATGTATTATATGTTGGCTAATTTAATTTAAATTTTAAAAAATGGTTATTTGAAATGTGAATTTATAGCAATTATCATTAATGAGCTCTAAATATACACTGTGTTTTGAAATATTAGCTGAAAGTAGGACATGTTAATTATTTTATAAATACAAATGCCTATATTGGTATTTTTGCTCAAAAATGTTTACTACAGTAGCATACATTTATAAAAGATTTGAAGATACATTGCCTGAACAATGAGCATATGTTAGTCATTATCCTCTTTCTAAATCTCTAAGTTTCCATACAGAGTTATTTCTATAATTATAAAACCACCACAGAGAGAGTCATCAAAATGTTTTGAAGGATGGATTTAATATGACAGGTACAGAAACATAATTTATTAACAGCCTTGATATTCTTTCAGTGTCTCCACTGGCACTGTCCAATTGAACTTCATATAATGACAGAAATCTCTCTCTCTCTGCGCTGTCCAGTATGGTAGCTACTAGCTAGGTGTGGCTTCCAAGCACTTGAAATGTGGTTGATGTGACTAAGAAATTAAAGTTTTCATTTTTCATTTTAATTTAAAATTTAAATTTAAATAGCCACATGTGGCTAAATGCCTACAATATTGGACAGCACAGCTTTAGAATATGAGGTCTGTTAGGGAGGTTATTGAGTTCTTCCTAATATTCCCCAGTTCTTAGCACAGTGCCTGGTATGTATTTATCAAGTGAAATAGGAAATCAGTAAATGCAGCATGTATTATAGGAAGATAAAGAATAACCCCCAAGGCACACACACATATCATTATAATGACCATTGCACTCATTAACCTAATATGTAATGTGAAAACAATTTACTTAGGGAAATAACAATCAGAAGTCCTTTGCTTGCAGACTAATTCACAGAAGGTAGAATAAAAAAAAAAAAACAAATTTTCTGTATGATTAAACGGACTTATCAAGTAGATAAGATCCCATAAAACATATAAAAGCTTATTAGAGCCCTGCCAGGGCATGAGATCAGTAAGCTCATGGGCTGACTTACTTTTAAGGTGACTGGCCCTCTAGCAATGTAGGAGCACCATCCGACCTCATGCTGTGTGTTCCAAGTGGCCTCACTAAGCCTACAGTAGCAGGAATTTCAGGCCAGCCATCCTGTCCCTTCACTAACGTGTAGCTAAGGAAACCTGGCTGCCTGAGCTGTTACTATGACTTTGTGTGCCAGATATCCAGGTCTGAGTATAACAGGCTAAAGCCTGGGTGGAGCTACATTCAACAGCCAGCAAGAGCAAGCAGCATTGGCATTTCCAGAGTCCAGACTATTTTGTAAATGAGAAATAAATTGTGGATTTTTCCCATCAGGTAATTAACTAGCATACCTCATTTCCTTGCTGCTCTATAACACCTGACACTTTAGAAAGTAGTTATATTTGTCATCACCACTGATAAGAAAGAACAGTATTTTTTCATGAATATGGAGATGACACCTCCAAGATAATGAAAATTACATGAGTTGAAATGTTATTTTTAAGCAAAACATAATACAGTCTACAGTGAAGTGAAAAATGATTTTGAAGAGGTATATATAGTATGATCCTAGGATTGTAGAAATAAACATGCATGTATAAAATAAACACAAGAAAGACATTAAAGTTAAATTGAGGTATCTAAAGGTATCTAAATTTCTCCAATATATATGCATTACTTTTATTGTGAAAATAAATTTTTGTATCTTTTAAAAACTACATTCGCTGTCTTGAATAATCAAATAATCTTCCAGTAATAGTAATGTAATAATATAGCAGGCCAAAAGGGGGAAAAATAGAAGACATAAAAGATAAAACATCCTCAAATTTGTCCTAAAGATTACTTTTACTAATTTTCAAAATTACTTGACAGGTGCTATGAAATTGTCCGTTTTTACCAGGGTCTAAGAGTCAATTGAGAGAATTAATAGAAAGTCAACTGGAGAGTTTACCTAATTTCAAGACTTTAAATGAAATAAATTTGTTTAAAATAATAATAAGTGCCTTTTTAGTATGTAATAATGGAAACTCTGAAGATGATAAAATTGATTTATTTATTCATTCATTCAACTGGTGAGTGTGAGGAACTATGCAATGTGTGGGGAAAAAAGGAGTGAAAAAGATGGACACAGCCCCTCTGTCACAGGTTTAACTACGCATATTCTTTTGTACTTATAACTATTTCCAAAATAGTTTGTGTGGAATTGTAGAAATTCTGTAAAAAAATATTTATTATTTTTATGGAACGACCAATCTGTAATGTATAATGTCATCAAAACCCTATTCCACCATCTTAAAAAAGCTCACTGTAAACATTTGATAATTACAAGAAGAAAATCCAAATTAGTCTCATTCCAGAATACTAGGAAAGGCATTTTAAGAGTATGCCCCCTTGGGCAGCCCTGGTGGCCCAGTGGTTTAGCGTGGCCTTCAGCCCGGGGCATGATCTTGGAAACCCGGATCGAGTCCCACATCAGGCTCTCTGCATGGAGCCTGTTTCTCCCTCTGTGTGTCTCTGTCTCTCTCTCTCTCTCTTTGTGTCTCTCATGAATAAATAAATAAAATCCTTAAAAAAAAAAAAGTATGCCTCCTTTTTCCTGTTTCTTTAGTTGATGGGTTTTAGACAAGGTATATCAACTACCTTTCATATGTAAAAGATACATGTTATGGAAAAGTTTTATTACTTGAGTTGTAAAGTTTAAAGATTAAAATGCAGATACTTAGTCTAAAAGCAAAATTTCTATGAAAAAGTGGATTTCACTTAAACTTTCCAAGCCCTAGTAGATCCTCACTTACTTTATAGGGATTTTCTAAGATCACCAGGACATTATATTTGAAAATATTTGCAGCTTGCTACTATTGGAATTTTGTTTTGGCCACCTGTTGAGTTAGTGGTGATCTCTTTCTAAAATGTGGTTGATGTTTCTTTCCTGCATATTTTCAGTCTAGTTTTTCCTCCTTAAATAATCAAAGCCAGGGAGCATTGAAAAACCAGGGGCTTTGGGTTAACACATATGAATGGCAGACATCACCAGTTTCAACCCAGCTGCACTCTAAGAGGCTTTGAGAAAATTACAAGTTTAAAACAAAAGATTGAGGGGACAGGTTGAGTACTGGCAGTCTGTTGAGAGGAAAGAGGAAGACCATTTAAAAGAGAGGTTAGAGGGGCGTCTGGGTGGCTCAGTTGGTTATGCATCTGCCTTTGGCTCAGGTCATGATCTCGGGATCCTGGGATTGAGCTCAGCAGGGGGTCTGTTTCTCCCTCTGCCTCTCCCCCTCCCCCAACTCGTGTAAATTCTCTCTCAAATAAATAAAATCTTTCTTTCTTTTTTTTTTTTTTTAAGGAGATTAGATGCTATAACCTAGATGGATCTGGAAAGATGGAATAATTAAATGACAAATTAGGGGCAGATAAGAGCACAGAGCAACTGGAAAAGGCTGTGGAAGGTAAGAGGGAACTGAAAGGGAGGCAAAGATTAGGATGATTTCAGAGCCCGTGTAGAAACATAGCAATACAATTGCCACACAATGTCTTCAAATACCTGGCTGGCTCTTGCTGTCACTCGGCACCATCCAGCACACTACTATGTCCCCAAGGTTAGTGTTCTTCATTTATTAAAAAATGTTAATCTAGGTATTGTGATTTTATGTCTGACCTCTAAAATGTCAGTTGTCAAAATTAGATATTCATTTCTAACATCAAAATTATTAAATATAATGCAATAATCAACCCAAGTTTAACCCTCACGCATGATGGCCCTATATGGAGAATCCTTTCTTTACCCTTCTGGTTAACACATGCCTTCCACACCTATACCCAGAGCACAAGCTTCCAAAATGGATTCACAGCTGCCATGTAGCAGTAGGAATATGGCTTCTTATTTTCACAGTAATTAATATTTAGTGAGAACCTATTATTTCCAGGCACTTTATATATTATTGTCCTTCTTAATGTGTATAACAACATCTATGAAGGAGATAGCCATATCTTGTTTTAAAAGGATAATCCAGGATTCAGAGTTGCTAAGAAATATGCTCCAAGATATAGAGCATGTCACAGTAAGGGCTTCAATCAGGGTGCTCTGACTGCAAGCCCAAGATCTTTTTCTTATGCCACGATGTTGCCCTATTTGGATCTAATGTTATGTGGACAATTTTACCATGTCATTGCTGAAATAACAGATTACCAACTCCCTAATCACATGGCTGCATTGTAGCCACACATAATTGTACTCTTCACTAGCGAGCTGGGCTCAGCAGGTACTTTGGTCTTTTTGAAAAGGCTGTGGTAAAATGCAAAGTCATAATGTATGGGCAGTCTAACTCTTAAAAGTGAGTACTTGGTCTGATGGTTGCTACCATCTATCCCTTCAGCTTTCTACTCTAGAAGCTCTGTTGCAATTTTATTAAAACCTCCTTTGATACTGCTACTTTTTCACAATCTTCACTATTTTCCTAATTTGGCTTCTCTTTTACCAAACTTACCATTCATAACCCATTATTAAATTAATTTGCTTGAAGACACATTTAATTCTCTGGCTCCATTTTTCCTATACTTGCCTGGCTAGACCCCAACCCTTTATGAGCTTACTAGCCATCTTCTTTATGTCTGCCCCTACTGGAGATTATATCACAACTGTTTGCTGGTTGCACTTTAAATTTATGATCCCAAGCCTCAAATATACCCTCAGTAGTGCCAAAGGGCTTTACTATCTTTCCTTAATAAAACTCCCTTTGGAGTCTTTGAAATAACCATTTCATATGTCCTCTCCCTCCAGACCTCCTGTACTCTCTCCCTCCTCATTCTTAGCTGATGACTTGGGCTCAGACCTTGGAAAAACTCTAAGCCATTCTAAAAGAATGCTTTTGTTTTATTAAGTCCACTCATTTCTCAGTCTCTGTGCCCCTATTTTCTCTGTCTTCCTTCTTTTTGAAATGGAATAATTATATCTGCTCCTTTCAGAGGTCAGTCCTTCCACTCATACTCAGATTCCACTCACTTTTACCTTTCCAAATATTTTGTTTCATAGTTAACCGTCACCTCTATTCTACACCACCAATGTCTTTCTCTGCATTGGATCATTCCAGGCAATGTACAAACAAGTTGTATAATCTCCAAAATTGTAATAACCAAAACCTTCCCTTGACTCTCATGATTTCCTATGCTACATTTCTCTGGTTTTCCCCAGCAGCCTCTTCAGAATACTTCCTCAGCTTTCATTCATTCTGGTCACTCCAAGTTTCTGCTTAACTGTCCACTGTGTTTTCTCTTGTCAGGGCTATCAAGAATCTCATTATTGAAAAAAAAAAAAAAAAGAATCTCATTATTGCTAGGTCCTCTTCACACTCCTGTTTTCATTATACTCCCAACAACATCTGACCCAGTTGTTCAATCCATTCCTTTCCTCCTTTGGTTTTTTTTTTTTTTTTTTAAGATTTTATTTATTCATGAGAGACACATAGAGAGAGAGAGAAAGACAGAGACATAGGCAGAGGGAGAAGCAGGCTCTATGCAGGAAACCTGATGTGGGACTAGATCTTGGGATTCCAGGATCATGCCCTGAGCCAAAGGCAGATGCTTAACTGGTGAGCCACCCAGGTGTCCCTCTCTTTTGGCTTTTAAAATGAACACTCTCCTACAACTAACTATAGTCAGTTCATTAATTGCTTCTCCATCTTTACCTGATCTCTAAATCTTGGGGTATACCAGAGCATAATACTGGCCCATCTTCTAAATCTATATATATTCTCTCCAGATGATCTCATTTAGTCCATAACCTTAAACACCAAACATATACAGTGCCATTGGACACTCTTCCCTGAGTCCCAGACTTATATAATCAACTGACTACCTGTCACCTACACTTGGATGACACACAGATTTTTCCGTGGCAGTTTCCTCAGAAGCCTATCCAACAGCTATTCCTCCCATTTTTCTTACTAAAAGAAACCGTAATTTTGTGTAGTTACCAGAGATGAGTGGACACCCAGGTGAAAGTCATGGCCTAATCATGTTAGTGCAATTCCTATTGTTAGTGATCGGTTTAAAAATAAAAATGTACATGTGACACAATTCTGGCTGATGAATTGAAAGAAAAATCTGCAGCAGAGCCTCCAGGGACATTTTCCTTGCTATTGAAAAAGACCATGTAAATTGGATCCTATGTCTTCCCTCTTTATCCCATGTTTATCCTGTTGTCTATAAGGCCCTCTACAATTAGGACCTTGCTTATCTCTTTTATTTCCTACCATCCTCTCCTTTGCTTATTCACGACATTGACCTCCTTTTTTATTTTTCCTTTTTATTTTTACATCAAGATTTCAGGTCCCTTTGCTTTCTCTGGTCCCTCTGCCTTTTCCTCTAGTTCTTTGCATGACTTGCTCCTTCTTGTCATGCAGGACTCAATTCAAATGTCATCTGTTTTAGAAGAGCTCCCCTTACTCATTCCATTTTGACTTATTTACTGTTTAACTCTTATCACAATATAAAATTTCCACCTTTATATGTTTATTTTCTTATTTGTTTTCTGTCTCATTCACTAGATTATAAGACCCTTGAGAAGCTTATTCTTCTTTCAAGACTATGATGTTGTATGGTATTTCCAATGCCCAGAACAGTGCTTCACACTTATATTTGCTGAATCATTGATATATATCATTCCAATTGGTTGTAATTAAGTTCATACTGATGATATGGCATCAGAATGAAATTAATCCACTAAGCATCAGGTAGGGTAGCTCAGACTCAAAGCTTCGTAAGAAAGTTTCTTAATGCTTTTCTAAAGTAAGGAGGGAAAAGGAGATCAAAAGGTAGGTTTGTTTATATATTTTTTGAAAGGAGAAGAAAGTTATATTTGGAAAATAAAGCTAATGTGTATTATTTCGTGCCTTTAGTACTGGGGAAGGTGTAAGAAGAGAGACGAGATGTTTTAGTCCATTCAGGCTGTCATAACAGAATATCCCAGTCCAGGGAGGCTTACACAATGAACATTTATTTCTCAGTTTTGGAGGCTGGAAAGTCCAAGATCAGGAAGCCAGCATGATCCAGTTCTTTTTTTTTTTTTTTAAGACTTTATTTATTCATTCATGAGAGATACAGAGAGAGAGAGAAACAGAGACACAGGCAGAGGGAGAAGCAAGCTCCATGCAGGGAGCCTGATGGCCTGATGTGGGACTCAATATCAGGGCCAAAGGCAGGCGCTAAACTACTGAGCCACCCAGGGATCCCCACATGATCCAGTTCTTGATGAAGACTGCCTTCTAACTGTATCCTCACATGATGAAGAGAGAGAGAGAACCTGGTCTCTTCATCCTCTTGTGAGGACACTAACTTCATCATGGAAGCACCAACTCCATGACCTAATCTAATTGTACTAACCTCCCAAAGGCCCCACCTCCAGATACTATCAGAGTGGGGATGAGGGTTTCAACATAAGAATTTGGAGAAGATATAAACATTCAGGATATAGCATGGGGTATTGGGAATAACAAGCCTCCTAATCTCAAGACCCCAAACGAAACAAATCTTCCCCTAGATTATTTAACATTTATTCTTTTTTAATGGCATCTAAATCATAAAATTAAATTAACACTGGGGAAATACTTTTAAAATTTTTGGATGAAGCATGATAGTTGAATCAATGAGGCTACGCAGTGAGTAGAAGCCCTTGAATTACAGAGTTGTTTTAGAGTTTCTGATTGCAAATTCACAATTTTTTTAGTATAAATAATTCTAAGCTATTTTTTAAAAAATTAAGTCCTATTGTAGTTATATATAATAATACAAATAATAATGATATATTTATTATTTAAAGAAATGATTAGAATAGGAAAGCAAGGAAATCTCAATGGACCAAGTTTTCAGTAATTAGTTTAGTTTAGTAAATAGTTTAATTTTTAAATTGTGTGTATCTTAAATTATTTTCTGTACAACTCTAGAGTTCCATAAAGTTTCTTTTTTTTACCAAAGATTTTATTTATTCACTCATAAGAAAGAGAGAGAGGCAGAGACACAGGCAGAAGGAGAAGCAGGCTCCACGCAGGGAGCCTGATGTGGGACTCGATCCAGGGTCTCCAGGATCAGGCCCTGGGCTGAAGGCGGCGCCAAACCGCTGAGCCACCAGGGCTTCCCTCCATAAAGTTTCTTTTGTTATTTATCACAAAGTTTGATTTGACATAACAAATACACATTTTAATTTTTTTTTTTAATTTTAGAGAGAGAGCACAAGCATGCACAGCGGGAGGGGCAGAGGAAGGAGAGAGAGAATCTTAAGCAGACTCCATGCTTAGCATGGATCCCAATGCAGGGCTCAGTCTCATGACCCTGAGATCAGGACCTGACCCAAAATCTAGAATTGTATGCTTAACTGACTGAGCCACCCAAGCACTCCACAAATACACATTTTAAATATTTATCATTGTGGACAAATAACAGTACAAAGAGTTATTATATTACTTGCTGAATTGAGGTAAATGCAAATAATCATAATAAAGGTAATTGCCATTTATTAAACATTATGCTGCTTTCTGAACACACATTATTAATAATCTTCCTAAGTAGGGGAGTATTACTATTATTCCCCATTAACTGGAGGGAGCTTAGACTTCCAAAATTCCTCTCATGTTTACACTGGTAGTTAGTTCCAGAGACAGTATTTAAAACCATGTTTTCCTGATAACAATTCCTTTCCATTACACCTAGCTTACTATATTAGCCAATAATTTTGTTATTGTGGTTTGGTTTACAACAAAATTGTTAGTTTATAGTAGCCAACTTGTAAGGAAAGGATATTGGGACATAAATGTTACCTACTTTTGGTAAAATTCCAATTTAAGACCTTAATATGCTTTTATAAAAATAAATATAAATAACTTCAACATAATAAAGCCCATATGTGAAAAACTCACAGCTAATATCCTACTCACTGGGGGAAAACTGAAAGCTTTTCCCCTAAGAACAGGAATAAGACAAAGATGCTCACTCTCACCACATTTATTCAACATAGTACTGGAAGTCCTACCTACAGCAATCAGACAACAAAAAGAAATAAAAGGCATCTAAATTGGTAATAAAGAAGTAAAGCTTTCACTATTTGTAGGTGACATGATACTATATATAGAAGACACTAAACACTTCACCAAAAAACTGCTACAAATGATAAATGAATTTAGTAGGATAGAATTGAGGGAAAGAAAACTCATGTACTGAAATCTATTGCATCTTTATGTATTAATAATGCAGTAGAAAGATAAATTAAGAAAACACTCCTATTTACAATTGTTCCAAAAACAATAAAATAACTGGGAATAAATTTAGCACTTCATCAGCACTTCATTGCATTGCAAGGTGTACTCTAAAAACTATAAAACATTAATAAAAGAAAATGAAGATGACACAAAGAAATGGAAAGACATTCCATGTTCATGGATTGGAAGAATAAATATTGTTAAAATGTCTATACTACCCAAAATAATCTGCACATTTATTTTTTTTTTTATTTTTATTTATTTTTATTTATTTATTTATTAATGATAGTCACAGAGAGAGAGAGAGAGAGGCAGAGACACAGGCAGAGGGAGAAGCAGGCTCCATGCACCGGGAGCCTGACGTGGGATTCGATCCTGGGTCTCCAGGATCGTGCCCTGGGCCAAAGGCAGGCGCTAAACCACTGCGCCACCCAGGGATCCCTAATCTGCACATTTAATGCTATTGCTATCAAAATACTAACAGCATTTTTCACAAAACTTGAGCAACAGTTCTAAAATTTCTATGGAACTACAAAAGACCCCAAAGTCAAAGCAATTTTAAAAAAGAAAAACAAAATTGGAGGTATCATAATACTGGATATCAAGCTCTCTTACAAAACTATAGCAATCAAAACAGTATAGTACTGGCACAAAGATAGCCACATAAATCAATGGAACAGAATAGAAAACCCAGAAATAAACCCATAATTATATGGTCAGTTAATCTTTAATAAAGGAGGCAAGAATATGCAATGGGAAAAATAGTATCTTTAACAAATGGTGTCAGAAAAACTGGACAGCTGCATGCAAAAGAATGAAACTGGACCACTTATACCAAACACAAAAATGAATTCAAGATGGTTTAAGGACCTAAATGTGAAAGCTGAAACCACAAAAATCTTAGAAGGAAGCACAGTCAGTAATTTCTCTGACAATGACTTGTAGCAACATCTTTCTAGGTATGTCTCCTGAGGCAAGGGAAACAAAAGCAAAATAAACTGTTGAAACTACTCAAAATAAATAACTTCTGCACAGCAAAATAAACAATCAACAAAGTAAAAGACAACCTATTGAATGGGAGAAGATATTTGTAATGACATCTCTGATAAAGAGTTAGTATCCAAAATATCCAACAGACAAGAAAGGATGTTCAACATCACTCATCATCAGGGAAATGTAGGAAATGTAAGTCAAAACCACAATGAAATATTACCTCACACCTGTCAGAATGGCTAAAATAAAAAACGCAAGAAACAACAGATGTTGATGAGAATGTGGAGAAAAAGGAACCCTCATGCATGGTTGGTGGGAATGGAAACTGGTGCACTCACAGTGGAAGACACTTTGGAGGTTCCTCAAAAGTTAAAAATAGAGCTACCCTATAATCCAATAATCGCACTACTAGGTATTATCCCCAAAATACAAAACCATCAAATCAAAGGGATACATGCACCCTTATGTTTACTGCAGCATTATTTACAATAACCAAATTATGAAAGCAATCCAAGCATCCATCAACAGATTAACAGATAAAAAAGAGGTGGGGTATATACATATATACGTGAAAAAGACTGAAATCGTGCCATTTGCAACATGGATGGAACTAGAGAGAATAATGCTAAGCAAAATAGGTCAGTGAAAGATAAATACCATGATTTCACTCGTGTGTGGAATATAAGAGACAAAACAAATGAACAGAGAAAGAGAGAAACTAAGAAATAGACCCTTAACTATAGAGAAAAAAGCTGATGGTTACCAGAGTGGGGTGAGTGGAGAAATGGAAAAATAAATAAATAAATATAAACAGAACGCTTTTACCTTTCTGTCTTTACCAGACCTATTCTATGGTCATTCATCCATCCACTGAAAACATACTTGTTGAGCACAGACTATATGCCAGGAATAATAGTAAATGCAGAAACTAATTTTTTAAACTAATTTTTGTCTAAGCATTCCTAATACTAAGCACTTCCTGAAATCCCATAAATGTTTGCAGTATGAGTGAATGAACAGAAAACTAAAATACACTTTAAACTAAAGACACCTTCTTTCAATGAGGTGATATTTTGTTTCTATTATGATGTCTTGAATAACAAAAATTTTGTTTTCAGGTTCTGGGAATTAGGATATTGACAGCTTTGGGGCCATTATTCAGCCTACTATATATACATTTTATAAATTAAAATATTAGTAAACATGGTTTTACAACATGTAATTTGTGATATAAAAAGAATAGTAACACATTCTCATACACTAAGAATGGAAGTCTGAAATTGGATATACTTTATGGGGTTCCAGTTAGCCATATAGTGGTTTGTTTGTTATTTTGCTAGAACACAACAGCATTTGTTTGTTGCTGATTATTGATTGATTTATAACTGAAGTATAGTTGACATACAATATATATTAGTTTCAGGTATATAACATTGGATAACAAATTTTCTAGCAATTGTTGAGACATATCAATGCTACATAATATATTCACAAACTTGTGAACTCACAATATAATTTTAAAACATTCTCATCACCCCAGAAAGAAACCCCATGCTCATTAGCAGTCATTCCTCATTCTCCTTTCCCAGTGCTTTAGCTGGAGTCAACCATTCATCTATTTTCTGTACCTATAAATTGACCTCTTCTGGATATTTCATGTAAATAGAATCATATGATTTGTGGTCTTTTCTTACTGGCTTCTTTCATTTAGCATAATATTTTTAAGGTTCATCCATTCTGTAGCATGCATCAGCACTTCATTGCATTGTATCACTGAATAATATTCTGTTGTATGGATATACCTCTTTTGTTTATTCATTCACCAGTTGATGGACATTTGGATTGTTTCCACTTTTTGATTATTATGAACAATGCTACTATGAATATTCATGTACAAGTTTTCATGTGGACATATGTTTTTTTTTTTTCTCTTGGGTATATATCTAGGTGTGGAATTGTTAAGTTGTAACTTTATGTTTAACACTTTCAGAAACTGCCACTGTTTTTCAAAGTGGTGGCACCATTTTCATTCCCACTAGTAATGTATGTGGCTAGCAGTTTGTTCACATACAATCATTTTTATTGTCTTTTCTCATCATAACCAGCCTAGTATGCATGAAGTGGTATCTCATTGTGGTTTTGATTTTCATTTTTCTAATGACTAATGATGACATCTTTTCATGTGTTTGCTGGCCATTTGTATATTGGTCTTTGAAAAAAATATTTGTTCAAATCCTTTGCTCATTTTTAAGTTGGATTATTTGTCTTTCTGTTGTTGATTTGCAAGAGTTGTTTATATATTTTGGACATATACTTTATCAGATTTGCACAGATTTTCTTTCATTCGGTATGTTGTCCTTTTACTCTTTTTTGTTTTTTTTTGAAAGAGAGTGTGAGTGTGTGGTGGGGGAGGGGAGGGCAGAGGGAGAGAGAGAATCTTAAAGAGGCCCCATGTTCAGTGCGGAGCCTGACATAGGGCTCAATCTCACAACCCAGAGATCTTGACCTGAGCCAAAAATCAAGAGTCAGACATTAAACTGACTGAACCACCCAGGCACCCTAGTCTTTTCACTTTTTGATGGTGTCTTTTGTAGCACAGAAGTTTTAATTTGAATGAAATCAAATTTATCTATTTTTCTCTTTTGCCACTCCTACTTTTGATGTCATATCTCAGATGGCTTTCCCTAACTCAAGGTCATAATGTTGCATTTCTATATATTCTTCTAAAAGTACTATGGTTTTAGTTCTTACATATAAATCTGTGATCCATTTTGATTTTACTTTTGTATGTGGTGTGAAGAAGGGTCCAACTTCATTTTTTTTTTTTTTTTGGCATGTGATTATCTAGTTACCCAAGGATAATTTGTTGAAAACACAATCCTTTCCCCTTTGAATTACCTTGACACCCTTGTCAAAATCAATTGACCATAAATGTAAGGGATTACTTTTGGTCTCTCAGGTATGTTCTTTTTATCTTATTGCCACAACACCACATTCATTATTACTCTACCTTTGTAATAAATCCAGAATCAGGGCAGCCCGGGTGGCTCAGCAGTTTAGCGCTGCCTTCAGCCCAGGGCCTGATCCTGGAGACCGGGGATCGAGTCCCACATAAGGCTCCCTGCATGGAGCCTGCTTCTCCCTCTTCCTATGTCTCTGCCTCTCTCTGTGTCTCTCATGAATAAATAAATAAAATCTTTAAAAAAAATCCAGAATCATGAGTCCTCCAACTTTGTTTTTTTTCACGATTGTTTTTGCTATTTTGGATCTCTTGCATTTCAGGCATTTCTCATGAATTTTAAGACCTTCCTAATTTCTGCCCAAAAAGGAGGGTAGACAGCTTAAATTTTTATAAGATTATAAAATCTGTAGATCAATTTGGGGAAGACTGCCATCTTAACAACACTAAGTCTTCCATTTCATGAATATAGAATGCTTTCCTTTTTTTTTAGGTCTTTAGTTTCTTTAAATAATGTTTTGTAATTTTGCATGTCTTAAGTTTATTCCTAAATATTTTATTAAGCCATTAGAAATGGAATCATTTTCTTAGTTTTTTTTTAAAGATTTTATTTATTCATGAGAGACACAGAAAGAAAGAGAGGCAGAGACATAGGCAGAGGGAGAAGCAGGCTCCATGCAGGGAGCCTGATGTTGGACTCGAGTCTGGGACCCCAGGATCATGCCCTGAGCCAAAAGCAGGTGCTTAACTGGTGAGCCACCCAGGCATCCCTATTTTCTTAATTTTGATTTTGGTTGTTCATTACTAATAAAACAACAATTGTTAATTACAAATGGATAGAAATACAATTTAATTTTATATTGATCTGGTACCCTGCCACTTTGCTGAATGAATTTATTCATTCTAATAGGTTTTTAGTGGACTCCTTAATATTTTCTATAAACATGCTCATTATATCTACAAATATTTTCTATAAACATGCTCAATATATCTGCAAATGGATATTGTTTTACTTCTTCCTTTCTAACCTGGATAACTTTTATTCTATTTTCTTGCCTAATTTGCTCCAACTATGGCAGTCTGAAGAAAGAAAGATCTCATCTTCTTGACCACATCCATTTGGAGTAGAGCTTCTATTACATTGAACTAGAGGATGGAGAGCAAGTTGTGAGTCAAATGCCAGAGACTCATTGTTTTTAATGAGATTTAGCAGATTCTCTTAAATAAATATTTTTTTATTTTCTGTATGTTCTTAGGAAAGTTTCCAGGGGCTCTAAATGGTAATTGCTTTTATAATTTTCACTAGGTTGTTTCAATGGGACCAGAGTCTACAGAGCTACTCATAACACCACTGAGAGTGCTTCTCCCTAAAATGATATTTTTATATCCTATAACTGGTGTGGTTAACTATCACAAAAATAGTCACTTAAAACAATGCAAATTTATCTTTCTGCAATTCTGGAGACCAGATGTCTGAAATCAGTTACATCGAGCTAAAGTCAAGGTGTTGGCAGGATTAGTTCTTTCTGGATGCTCAAGGGGAAAGTCAATTCCTTGCCTCTTCCAGATTCTAGAGGCTACAGACATTCCTCAATTTGGGACCTCATAATAACTCAAATCTTTGCTGCCATTGTCACATACCCTGCTTTCTGATACTGACTTTTCCTGTGTTGCTTTTATGAGAACCTTTGTGATTACATCAGGCTCACCTGGATGATTTACTCATTTCAAGATTTTTAACTTAATCACATCTGCAATTTGTCTTGCCATGTAAGGTGATATTTCCAGGTTCCCAGGAATCAGTATGTAAGCATCTGGGAGTGGGGGAGGGGGAGGCATAATTCTCTGGAATTGTGCAATTTTAATTTTTTTTTTTAATTGTGCAATTTTAGCATTTGGAAGGAGCTGTAGTCTTTTTAGATGAATAAACTGTAGTTTGGATTAGTTACAATTACTGAAAGTCATATAGCTAGTGTGTCCCAGAGCTAGAACCAGGTCTCCAAACTCCTATTTTAGGACATGAAATTTGAATGATTAAACACAGATAAAGTCCGTCTTATTTGTGGAGTCTAATCCACAGATATACAATTTAAAATGGTGAATTATGAAAGCATAAAATTGGTTTTTATCAAAACTAGCGATCTGACTTCAATTTAAAAGTAATATATGCAATTTAATCATTGTATTCAAATTTCACCTTTTATAACATTTTTACCTTTCAAAGAACAGGATTGGCCGCAAGCAAAATGTTTTCCCCAAGTTAATTCATGTTCATGAATATATGCAATAAAATGTAGTCATTACTATATGCACTATGGAATAAACATATAGACATTTAGATAATTTATGGATAATGTATCCTTTGGTGATTCTAAATGACAGAAATCATTCACAATTTCAGAAGGAATCTGGAAAATTTAATTGAATGAACTGTGTGTGATGTGGGAGGGTCTCTCTCCAAAAAGTATTTTCACTAAGTTTATAAAGTAATTCTCTCTTGTGCTTCTCTTTAGAGTTGTTTTTAATCCTCTTGAAGGACATTTAGGACATGTTAACATTTCTCCTGTGACATAAAATAACACATGGAAAGAACAATTAATGATTGATCAGTACTCTAGAGGAAAAAGTCATAATGAGAGTTGAAACTGTTCCTTTTAGCAAACAATGTCTGTAGTTAGAGTTGTACAAAGCCATTTCACTAAAAAAAGAAAGAAAGAAGAAGAAAGAAAGAAAGAAAGAAAGAAAGAAAGAAAGAAAGAAAGAAAGAAAGAAAGAAAGAAAGAAAAGGAAAGGGAAAGAGAAAGAAAAGAAAAAAGAAAGAACAAGCTTCCCTCCCTCCATGGGTGCCTTTCACAGGCGCATCATCACCACTCAATGAGAAGTGGAACAATAAACTATTGTCAGTTATAAGCAGTAATTACAAGGAAAGAATCCGGTCCTTGAAAGGGATAGATTACATTGCAAATAAATTTGATCTAAACCTCTTGTTAACGTGTAAAATTTCCTTTGTAGCATAGGCCCAGAGAAAGGAAAACAGGTAGCATAGCAGTGTTTTCTGGGCGTGGAATTGGGTTCTGTGGAATAGATACTTTTTCATTGTAGAATATTCTTCACTAGACTTACTGATTTACTACTATTCTATAAATACAGCACAAGAATACATCAAACATTTTCTCAAATGACTGACTTTAAAGGCTCTTTTAAAAAGAATCATAAAACAAATCTCTTTAATCAAGAAAAGCCATTGTCTGTTGTATTCTCAAGTGATGTTCAAACTCTCTGAGAATGATTTTGAGATTTCAGGTTGGGTTGAAGCAATTTTTTATGATTATTCTGTTGAAAATTCTATCAGCTGCATGGAACTCTCCAGCCTGTAAATAAACATGGAGAAATAGTGACATAGAACATAACATGTGCTAAAAAATTATGGAACAAGGTTTCCAATCTCTACCGTACTTTAACCTTTAAATAATATGTACATTTTTTTTTCAGTAGGAAAGGTCAAACCTTTTCAGTTTCAGTTAGTTAGGAAATTCAGCCCAGAGAATCACTAGGTATATTAATCAAATTGTACTTCTGTTCATAAAACATGAATTTCATAGCAATTCCTACTTTTATGGAAATAAAGAGTTATATCTGTTGTTTACATGAGGGAATGTCATTGATATGGAAGCATTTTAAAATAATAGCACATTTACCTAATTGAAAAAAATCTTTATGGAAGTATATATATACAAAAATATAAATATTATGAATATTCTGGTCTATAAATTTTAATAAACTTAACACACACCTGTGTAGCCAGCACCCAAATCTGAGACAGCATCCCCAAAATCCCCTTTACTTAATCTTTTAAAAAAGGATTTGAGGGACACCTGGGTGGTTCAGTGGTTGAGTATCTGCCTTTGGCTGAGGGAGTGATCCTGGGATACTGGGATGGGGTCCTGGGATCGAGTCTGCTATCAGGTTCCCTGCAAGCAGCCTGCTTCTCCCTCTGCCTATGTCTCTGCCTCTCTATCTGTGTCTCTTATGAATAAATAAATAAAATCTTAAATAAAACAATTTGATATTGCTTGTTTAGAAGTTTGAAAAGGTAGCTGAATAGTCATTTTTCTGGCACACTTTTTTCTTAGGCAATTTTGAGGGACCCAAAATTATTTGTCATAACTTTCAAACAGATGAAAATGCAGTAAAGGGAAGAAGAGATAAGTATAATTCTACTTTATTTTCCATTCAGTAAAGGAGGGGAATTTATAAAAACACACACACACAAGAGAAATAAGCAAGCTGTTGAAGAGGATGGAGTTATTAGTTTTAAATTCACAGATTCTTGAAGACTGTGATTTTAGGCAACAGGTTTTGTGTACAGCCCAGCCTCCTGGAGGCAACCACTAGAGGGAGGCAGAGGAACCACCCCAGGCTCTCAGACTCTGGGGCTTGCTCTGGGCCTGTGCTGCCAGTGGTAAGGCCAAGGCCCAGGCAGGGCTCTGGCAATCACCAGGATGAAAAAAGAGTTTCTGAACAAAGAGAGTCCACTTCCTAGATGAAGACAGAAAGATAAGAAGTAAGTAGAGGGGTTTGAAAAGAGCAGGCTTAAGAAATTAAGCAGGCCCTGAAAGAACCTGAATTGGGGGTCCATCTAGAGGAGGCAGAGAAGGTTCTAGTACCCATCAGAGAGAGTAGACCAGACTATGGGAGGATAGAATCCATTTCACAGAAATTGTTCAGTGAGTTCCCTGACACTATAGATAAACAGAGCCCAAGGGATGGTTATGCTTGAATCAAAATAGCCATCTCCCAGCCTCCAGAGCTTGTTTTATTCTCTGTTATTACTCAGGTCAGATCATTTTACTGCTTTGTATTACTGAGTTGTATTGAAAAGATGTTATGGTTCAGAAGCTCGAAAAACACAAATTAAAAACTTAGGGCTGGGCAGTTTTGAATGCTGTTGGTTAAGGGAGTTTTGTGGGGATGCTATAAAATCAGTCATGTTATTACTCAAGAGGAGCCCATCGTACTAACTTTCTGCTTAGCTGGCTAGGAAGAAATAAGGAGTTAAGTATGAATGGAAAGGACCTAGCTACAGAAATATGCCCACTAACACTCCGCTTGCTCTACTTGTGTGCGTGTACCTAGTATGTGTGTTTATGTGTGTGCATATGTATGTGCCCAACATTCTTGAATCTGTTGCAGCTATGTAACGCTTATGTACTTTTGGTCTACAGAACTCAAGTTTTTTCATATAGCAACTAAAAATAATAGAAAGTTTCCATTGCAAGGGCAATGTTTGGATACTGGGATGTTTGCCATTTTATTTGCCTTTAGACAGAGGATACAGGTAATTTGTTTTATAAAAATGTTTGTGATCTCTGTGTGTTTTGAAACTCAGGTCACATGGTTAAATATCATTAGTTTTAAACTAAAGAACACAAACCTGAATAATGCTAATAATGGTAGCTCAATCCTCCTTTACCTTGGACAATAGTTAACATTATTTAAACTTGTAGGGGCACCTGGGTGGCTTAGTGGTTGAGTGTCTCCCCTTGGCTCAAGTCGTGATCCTGGGGTCCTGGGATCAAGTCCCGTACCAGGCTCCCCACAGGAAACCTGCTTCTCCCTCTGCCTATCTCTACCTCCTTCTGTGTGTCTCTCTCATGAATGAATGAATAAATAAAATTTTTTTTAAAAAAGATATTTAAGCTTGTAAAACTTGGTGGATTTGGGTTGCTCAGGTAGTTCCACATTATCAGGCTATCTAGCTGTGGCCAGCTAGCTCTTTTTTTCTACTTTAAACAAGCCAAGGTCATTAGTTTAATCCTTTTATTTACTATTTAGCTTTGATCTGTGCCACAGCCATGGACTATTTCTTCCTAGTTTTCTGTCCTGTAAATGACTATTTCTGAAAATAAGGGAGACTAATGAAAACTGGCAGAGTTTGGTAACTGTGGATATTATTCAGTTTAAGACTGATGGCAAACTTCCAGGATACTTTTAAGCCTAAGAGATATGATTCTGTCAATTAACTACTTCTGAAAAGAAAGATCACTAACTTAGGAACAAATCACATTGCATCCTTATTCACGGTGTGACATCTCTCCTTTTTATATGCAAAGGTATTTATAAGAGCAGTCACAGGGAGTTCCCGTGGATCCAGTGCCAGTACAAATCAAGTCAGGGCTCTGAGGTATACAAGCCAAGTGAAGACAGGTACATACCTGATGTGAACACACACAGCCACATCCCAGGAAACACCCAAAGGTCGGATGCAGGTGAGCTCAGTTCTGTCATCAGATCCAACTCTAAATGCAGGCCACCAAGAGCTGGTGACAGCAGGTAGACCAGACCCTGGCAGCACCCTGGAATGGAAATGGGAGCAAGGAAGGGGTCAAGTGATGTGAGAAATTTGAGGCACTTCCTGTAAACAGGAAGTATACCCAAGGGTGTGTTTTCAGTTTCTGTTGACCATGCATATGGCCGTGTATGTGGCATACAGGCCAGAGTATGGGATCAGAGCAGATACTCAGTATCTGCTAGGTATACTGCAGAATGAGGTATTTCACTTTGATGGACTTTCCAAATAGCTGAAACAACTCTTTCTAAAATGTATACATTCACAATTTCCAGGGAAACCTTTTCAATGGATTATAGATTCCTTGACCTTCTAAATCAGAATTACGAGTTCAGTGTAAACCTTACTAGATGGCCATCCCTGACTAGGCTTTAAAATAAATAAAATAAATAAAATAAATAAATAAATAAATAAATAAATAAATAAATAAATAAATAAGAAAATAGTGAAAACTTCAGGTTTATTAAGCTCAGACAGACTTCTTGTTCACACAGGAAATATAAAATGTCCTCAGAGTAACACGTTTTTTAAAAGTTGTGTTTAAAAAAAATAAAAAATAAAAATAAAAGTTGTGTTTATTTATTTATTTATTGTATTTTTTTTTTCTAGTAGTGTGGTGGTGTTTCTTATTATATCTAACCCTTCTTGATGTGACTGCCTTTATGAGGCCTTCCCTTTTCCTCTACTGCCAACTTATTTCTGATTTATCTGTTTGGAGCTACAAAAACAGATTTTCAGTATGTTAAAATTATGTGTAAAACAAGATGGTCCTGAGAAAATATGAATTAAGCATGTAAGTTAATCCTCGAATGTCCAACTTCAGACATCTATTTAAACTACACAGGATCCTTTCAGTGCCTTTATGTTATGTTTTGTTTTATTTTGTTTTCATAGTTGAGACTGTCAGGGGTCATCTCTGACTATGTGAGGTATTCACATAATCTGAAATGTTATTTGGCACTGTACATCTGCTATCATGTCTTTCCTACAGCTGTGACTGACACAGAGTAAGGGCCTCACAAACATCTATTGTAAGAATAATATATTGATGAGTGAAGGCAGGACATGCTGTTTCTGTCCTGCAAAATTCAGCTACCTTCCCAGTTCAGGAGGCACATATAATAGTATTAACTTAGAATGATTGAGTAAAAGCCAATGATGCTGGTATCATTTTGCAGGGGTCGCAAACCCAGGTCAAAGGCAACATTGGCCAGCATAACCTTTTGTCTTATGTCAGTGCCTGTGAATCATGCATGAACTCCCTAGTTCACTGGCCTCGCCACGGCTTGTTTCACACTTGCCAAGTCATACAGTTAGGTTACCTTCTTGGTATATCCTGAGGGTGTTTGGATTTTTCAAGTCCTTGAGTTACTGTCTTATATAATCCTTATTGAATAAGAATTAGATGGTGAGAAACATGTTCAAAACCAAAACTCTTGATTCCCCTTCAGCCCCAAGCCTCCCCTCCCACAGCCTTGCCCAACTCAATAAATGTGACCCTTCAGATGATGAAAACCATAGGGCTAGTTCCTCTCTTTTTTTTCATATCCCTCATTCACTCCATCAGCAAATGATGCTACCTTTGAAAGATATTTAGGAATTAAGCATTTCTCACTACTCTCATTGCTACTACTTTGGTCCAACCTCTAGCCCAGATTATTGTAATAGCTCCTGACTGGTCTATCTGCTTCCATACATGTGCTCTTACACTTCTCCCCACAGGGAGACCCTTTTACTTTGGAAGTATATCACAGCCGTTCTCTGTTCAGAACCCTCTATTAGTTTTTGTCTCACTCAGTTTAAAAGCTGAGGTTCTCTCCATGGCCTGTAGGCCCAGTGCTTTCCATTCCCCCACTTCTCCAATCACCTGTTTTACTGCCTTCCTCCATGTTCACGTGGAGGAAGGCAGTGCACACAGGCCTCCTATTGTGCCTGGAACATCCCCAGTGCTCCCACCTCATGGCTTTTGCACTTGCTTTTTCTTCTATTTGGACCCTCTCCCATTAGATAACCAAAGGACTCATTTCCTTTCCTCCTTTGGGTGGGTGCCCAAATGTCCCCATTTTAGATAAGCCTTTCACAGCTACCCTAGTCTAGCTAAAATAGCATCCCCATATTGTCTTCTAGCCCCTTTACCCTGATTTATTTTCTTTACAACTCCTAACCTGACATTAAATATTTATTTCTGGCTCCTCCCTCAAGAATGTTATCTTCTTGGAGCACCTGAGTGGCTCAGTTGGTTTAGCATCTGCCTTTGGCTCAGGTCATGATCCCAGGATCATGAGACCTAGTCCCATGTCAGGCTCCCTGCTTGGCTGAGAGCCTGCTTCTTCCTCTCCTCCCCACTCATGTCTCTCTTTCTCACAATCTCTGTCTCTGTCTCTCCCTCTCATAAATAAATAAATAAATAAATAAATAAATAAATAAATAAATAAATAAATAAAATCTTAAAAAAAAAAAAAGAATGTCTTCTTGAGGGACTTTGTTCATTATTGTATCTCAAGTATGTAGAAAAAGGCCGGTTTTATTGGCCCAATAAACATTTCTTTAATGAACAAATACATGAATAAGTGAAAACAAAAAGTAGCAAAGAGATTTGTTTATGCGAGAAATGGCTATTATGTGTTCACATGCCACACACTGTCCTGGGACCTTGGAATGGTTTAGTGGACAAACCAGAAAAAAAGGTGCTATTGTGGAGTCAGGCAATGGCAATGAACAGAGATGAAGAGAGGAGACAAGAAGGCAGCCCAGGACAGTAGTTTGCAGCCCAGTCTCTGATGTCGGTTCACTTGGGTTGGAGTCTCTTCCCTGCCACTTACCTCACTATCTTGAACAAGTTGCTTAAGGCTTTGATGCTTCAGTTTCCTTCCATCTGTAAAGTTGGGGTGACATATCTATTGCCTAGTGTTAGAATTATGAAACACGGTGCACATAAACCATTTGATGTGTGGCAAGAATTCAATAAATATTGACCATCATTATAGCAAATGAAGATATGGAAACGAAACAGTAATGGCTTTGAGATGAATACAATCCACAAAATGTTTTTGTTTTTTTTTTTTCCACAAAAGGTTTTGAAAGAACCAAGGTGACCTGGTGCTTGAATCTGCAGTACTGAGTTTAGTACATTTATATTCAACACGAGGAAAAGAAGTCAGTTCAAAGAAAAGGTGCAGAGAGGCAAGTCAAACTGAATGACATGCTCAGTGCGAATCTGCTTGCTACGTACCTGGAGCACAGACAGATGGAAGAGTCATATGACTGTTTTTCTGTGGCAGGAAAGCCAGTAAATTTACTCCTATCTTGTTGAAGGAAAAGAACATTTATATTGAAAGAGTCTATTTTACTGTTTTTCCTATCCTTCAGAGAAACAACCAAAAAGAAGATGGATTCATAAAATGTATTTATTTACTGTAAAAGTTAGAATTGAGAGCATAGAATTAAATGGAATTGTACTAAGAGGATGTTGAAGTTCCTGATAACATAACAAAAGACTCATTTGGGGTTTTTGTTTTGTTTTGTTTTGTTTTGCTGAAATGTCTTTTGAAAACACTGTATGGAAAATCACCATAGATGTTGCTAGTTCATCTAAAATACAGTCTTGTGTGGGAACATAGTTTCCTCCGGGAGAGCAGCTCCGTTGTAACTGAGTAAACTATGGCAATAGCCAAGCTTTTTTTTTCCTTTTCTCAGCATACTGCACCTGAAATTCAAGCAGAGCTAAAGGAGAACCTGAATCATAAAATACACATGGTCACTTACGTGTATATTTCACATCTCTTGAATATTTATAAAGCTGAAGTTTTTGGAGATACGGAGTTCAAAGGATTCCCTGAGAGGAGCCAGACACTTTTAATTCTGAGTTATTTGATTATAGCCAGAATTTACATGTAGGACAAAAATCTTACAACAGATGTTTCAAAAAAAGAAAGAATTAGCAAATCTATCTATGGTCAGCCTTGGTGAGAATTCCTTTGCATTAGTTATGCCCAGGATAGATTGACCATCCATTTAGCCAAATGGATATGCCTGGGGCATGACCAGTAAGGGAAAAGGGAGATGTGCCAGAGAGAGGCTCCAGGCTGCCCTGTGCCTTGCCACTCCTGCTGAGGGCTGGGAACTCACTTTGGAAAAATGGCAGAATGAGCACCTGCAGTCTTAGATCATTCTTTCCTGGATCTCAGCCTGACTACCACCAGCCAAACTGCCCTGAAGAACCATCTGGAGATGTTAATATTCATCTAGGCAACTTCTTGAGGCAAAGACAGACACAAAGGGTATTGAAGGGCAGGTGATGGTGGCTGATATCTATGAACCATTTTATGCAAGGCAAACTTCAAACTTTGAATATGTTTATTATGTATCTTACTTGCACTGGAAAGAAGTGAAAAGGGTTGCAATGTGCTTTTAGCTTGTTTATTATATATTTTGTCATTTAGAATTGTTATATTTTAAGTCAAATTGATAATCCCTTTTATATTTTGCATTTTGGATTATTTGGGGCATAAAGTTGGAAAGCTAGTTAACAATAAAAGAAGATTAACAAGCACATACCACCAACCCAGCAGTTCTACTTCTGTGGCTATATTCTAGAGAAACTCTTTTATAAGTGTACCGGCAAATATATACAAAGATGTTTTTTGCAGTATTGTTTTTAATAGCAAAAATATGAGAACAATCTAAATGTCACTGAATATGGAAATGTTGAAGCTAATTATAGAATGTTCTACCAATGAATCAATCAAACTTATTCCCCCTTCTGGGGCAAATCATTTCACATTGATGAAGATGGGCAATGAATTTCACTTATTACTGAATGAATGGCTTCTAAGTATTATGTACTAAGCTCTGTGCTATGGATACAGTAGGGTAAAACACCTGCCTTCATGAAGATTATAGCTTTGCTATCTTTGTACTTTACTAACCAAAGTATGATCTTGAAATTAATTTAGGGTCATCATTAGATTATTTTAGCAGATGATTTGGTCTTGGAGTCCATTAAATTACACTGATAAATATTGAAATTGATGTCAAATAATTTTATTAAGAAAAGAGCTAATTCTTGACTTTCGATTCAAACTTGGCTTCTCTTATTCCTAATGCCTCCTTCCTTTCTAGGCCTAGCTGCCATACTGCCAGCCCTCCTGAGGGTCTCATCACAAGGAGAAAGGAGAATTGATAAAAATCACTCCCACTAAGATCTTTCTAGGGATTTATTAACATATTGCTCCAACCCCAACGTTCCCATTTTAAGGGAGAAAAGTCTTAACCTAAAGCAGTGGTATTGCAAGTATCACTCTAATGGTATTGCAAGTATCAAATTCTTTTGTCTACCCCTCAGAACTCCTTTCTTTCATTTATGTCACCGATTCTTAGCTCCAGCTACACATTAGAATTAGCTGGAGAATTATTCTAAAAGACACTGATGCTAGAGCCCAAATCAAGACCAATTAAATCAGAATCCTCAAGGGTAGAGCCTGGGACTTAGAATTTTCTAAAAACTCCCAGTGCAAGCTTAATCAGCATACTTGGTTGAGATTAATCAAAGTATCCATCTCAAGTAAAATTCAACAGTTATCTGACACATAAACAACCACAGAGGGACAAATAAGAAGTTATGAAGGCAGTTTTAAAATCAGGCTGGTATTCATCTGAAAAAGTTAAGATTAGGGAAATGATGGAGAGAGAGCAGGCCCTAGAGTCTAGGTAAGTTTGTCATTGCTGCACACACTAGCTGTATGAGTGTGTACATCAATCCCTGGGCCTGTAAAATGGGGACAGGAACAATACCCATACCTCTTTTTTCTTTCTTTTTTTTTTTTTTTTAAAGATTTATTTATGATAGACAGAGAGAGGCAGAGAGAGAAACAGGCTCCATGCCGGGAGCCCGATGCGGGACTCGATCCAGGGACTCCCGGATCGCGCCCTGGGGCAAAGGCAGGCGCGAAACCGCGGAACCACCCAGGGATTCACCCCCCCCCCTCCATACCTCTTATAAGACCATTATGAGTATTAAATACTTTAAAAAGTGTCTACTCATTACCATTATATCCTTCCAGTATTGTTTCAAATTTTGCTTATTGTGCAAATTTTCCCTTGATCCCTGAGGAAGAGTAAACTACTCCCTTCTCTGGCCCCACATGGCCTCCGATGAGACTAATATTTACCTATTTATCACTTGGCATTCAGTTGATGTAAATTTTTTGTCTATATCCTTTTTGACAGTTTTCTGTTAAGTATGATGAGACATTTCACACTAAGAAAGATTATTTTGTCACTAAGGAAATAAACATCAATCCTTATTTTCTGAATTTTTATCACCTCCTCCTAACAAGCTCCTACCACCACATCTATGCACCACCTACATTAGTACCAATACATCCTGCCTTCCCCATCACCATGGATGAATGATCTATTTTCTAAGTAAAGGCCTCCCCCTCCACCGGTCCATGAGGTCTCATCCATTCTTGGCTACTGAGATACCAGCCTCCTGGACTTGACAAACATCAGTAGAGTATCTGGTATTGGTGATGTTCCCAAACCAAAAGGCTAATCAGGATTGCACAGGGACACTGAAGTTCTGTAAAATTCACCTATTACCTAGGTACTACTCACTAGAAATAAAGGAAAACCCTATACCCAACAGGGCCCCAACTTTAATATTAAGATTAATGTTAATTTTAATTTTGGGAGGACACCTGGGTGGCTCATTGGTTGAGTCTTTGCCTTTGGCTCAGAGCGTGATCCTGGAATTCCGGGATCGAATCCCACTTTGGGCTCCCTGCGTGGAGCCTACTTCCCGCTCTGCCTATGTCTCTGCCCCTCTGTCTCTCTCATGAATAAATAAATAAAATCTTTAAAAAATTTTAATTTGGGGGCTATTATTCAGCCATAATATTAATATTAATATTAATATTAATATTAATATTAATAGCAGCTAAGAAAAAAGCAAGACTTAGCCAGAGTTTGAGAGCCTAAGTAGCTGTGTAAGTTTCTAGTCAAGTTCTCTGAGCTTCAGTTTCTCTTTTGTAAAATAAATTATTATAAGGATCAAATGATAGTTTAGCACAATGCCTGGCACATAGTAAGTACTCAGTAAATGTTGGTTATTATTATTGATTCATCTGAGTCTTTCTTTAAATATTTCTTCTTTAGACCTTCCCTAACCACACTGTCTGAAATAATATCAATCATATCACTCTCTGTTTTCTTATCCTGTGATCTTTATTTTCTTCATAGACCTTATCACTAACATTATCTGTGTGATTGTGTGTATGGTCTGTCTTCCCTATTGCAAGCAAACAAGGACAAGGACTTTGATGGTTTACTGCTATGCTAGGAGTAGTGTCTGGCACATGATAGACATTTAATAAATATTTATTGAATAAGTAAATGAATGATTATATTCCATATGCTCATAATTTAGGCAGAAGCATGCTAAAATCACCTCAAATAAAAGACAATTTTTTAAAGTTAGTAAACCATTCCAGTTTTTATCACCTGTCATGCTGATGAGAAATACTTTCTTATGACAACTAAATTACTAACATTAAGAAATAATTTATGGCAATTTTTTTTAATTTATGGCAAATCTTAATTTCTTCCCTTTTACTCTTTAGAGTATGGAGAACTACTGATCACCATTTTTGCAGTGACCATTTTTGAGTTAATGAGCATTAATAAATCCCTCCTCAGCCTCTTCATTCCTGGCCTGAGAAATTTCAGTGTCTTTACTTTCTAATGATTAAAATATATGGTTCTATGTGGTTCTTTTCTGAATCACATCCAAAATCTTCGCATCCCTCTTTGCTTTGGAGTTCAGAATTGGAAAGGGTGTTTTATCACTGACCAGTGCAAAGCACAATTGCTGAATTATCTCACAAATTCTACTAGGGTTCTCCTATTTAAATATCCAGAAATCATGCTTCTGTATTTTACTGAGTTACATCACTGACTCGTGGTCAGCATGTTATTCACAATGACCTCAGGAACTTTTTCTGCCCAATATGTACATACCCAGCCCATCCTCATCTGGTGAACAAGGATTTTATTTTTCTACCTAAGTTCTTCCCTTTTAAATGAACTTCATTCTATCTTTAGCCACTGTTCACTGTTTTATGCTGAATTCTGTCCCCCCCAAAATTTATATGTTGGAGTCCTTAACACCCACTAACTCAGAATGTGACTATATTTAGCAATAGGGTCTTTAAGGAAGTACTTAAGGTAAAATGAGGTCATTAGGGTGGGCCCTAATCCAGTATAATTCACAGAAGGAAACCCATGTGAAGGTAGAGAGAACACAGCCATCTGCAACTCAAGTCAGCCTCAGAAGAAATGAACCCTGCCAATAACATCTCTTGATGCTGACTTCTAGCATTTAGAACTGTAAGAAAATAAATTTCTGTTATTTAAGTCACCCAATCTGTGGTACTTTGTTAAGGCAGCCCTAGCAAGCTAATACAGCCACTTTTCCCATTCACCAAGAGTACTTTGAATGCTGATACTGTCTCTCTACACTCTGCTTACAAAATGCGATTTGTTCTTCTGCAGTTAACTTATGTTACCGTGTTCTCCTCTGGGTTTCTGAAAATTAATTTTAGAAGGAAAACTTCCAAAAAAGAATGGGCACCAAGTTTGCTGCACACAATGGGCTCATTGAAGGTAAATTAAACTTTAGTCTTAGTTCCAGTTCATACTTCACTACTCTGAGGGATTTTTGGAAAAGCACCCATGGACAGGTAGGTGTGCTGGAGGTGGGCACTAAAGGTTTTACCCAGAGACCCAACAATTGAAGATTTGGGATGAATTGAGCTTATCAAGGGAATGCATCTGTAAAGACCAGATAATACCAAGGACTGAGCTGTAGGAAGCATCAGAGTTGCTTGTAGGAAGAGCTGGAGAAGCCAGAAGTGGAGTTAGAATGGCAGCCATTTCTGTAGCTCTCTTTCCTCTTTATAGGTGCTACTCTATGCCTTAAACTTCTCCAAATGCTTTATCTCTTCCAAATATTTACTTTCCCTTGACCCATTCTCAACAAAATTCTGTTTTTTTTAATACATCAATTTCATTTATGCAATCATCCACTCACTTATTCTTTCAATAACTATGCACAAAGTGTTATGTGCCAGGAACTATTTAAAGCACTGAACTACAAAGTTAATGAACAAATGAGGCTCATTTACACTTTACCAGAATCCTTCAGTACCTAAGTCCAAAAGAGTAAGTAGGGATAATAATAATTTACTTTTGTAACCATTTACATAATGAAAATAGATAGATAGATAGATAGATAGATAGATAGATAGATATAGATAAAACACCATGTTATGCTCCTAACAATTCCATGAAATAGATTGGACAGATACCATTTTAACCTCAGAAAAGTCAAATTCATTGATTCTGACAAAATTATCTTTTAATAAAAAAACATTTCTGTTTTAATAATTAAAAGTTAACATAAATATATCTAAACATATTGCATTTCAGTTCCATAAATTGGTATAAGAACAAATTCCCACAAAATTAAAACCTAGATAAACTTTATCTCTTAGCTTTTGGAGTATTAATTGAAGTATGTGATTAGTACAGAGATGTCTTGCAGCAAATGCTAAGTAAAAAAAGCTAGAATTATAAATAAAACCTTTTAAGCAAATTTATTCCTCATAAAAAATGGCAAAGTCTCTATTTTCAGAGTATTAATTTTCTGTTGTTTCTATAACAAAATACCATACGCTTAGTAGCTTAAAACAACACAAAATACCATACGCTAAGTAGCTTAAATTTAGTATCCTTCAAATATGGAGGTCAGAAAACCTAAAATTGATGTATTGGCAGGCTATACCATGGAGGCTATAGAAGAGAGTTTCTTTTCTTGTCTTTTCCACATTTTAGAGGCCACCAGCATCCTTGGTTCATAGACCTCTTTCTTCATTTTCAAGGAAAGCAGAGTATCTTCAATCTCCCACCTCTGCTTCTACCATTACATCCCCTTCTCATCTCTGACTATCATCTCTGCCTGTGTCTCTGCCTATCTCTCTCTCCCTCTCTGTGTCTCTCATGAATAAATAAGTAGAATTTTTTTAAAATAAGTTTTTTTGAATATAGTTCACACACAATGTTAACATTAGTTTCAAATGTACAGCATGTGATTGGAAAAGTCTATCATTATGCTATATGTTCACAAGTGTAGCTACCATCCATCATTATACAATGCTATTACAGTACTATTGACTATATTCTCTGTACTGTACCTTTCATCCTCATGATTTATTCATTTCATAACAGGAAATCTGTATCTCCCACTCTCCTTCACCCATTTTGCCCATCCCTCCATGTCTCCCCTCTGGGAATCGTTAGTTTGTTTTCTATATTTACAGGTCTGATTCTGTTTTTTGTTTGTTTGTTTGTTTATTCATTTGTTTTCTTAGATTCCTCATATAAGTGAAATCGTATGGTGTTTGTCTTTCTCAGTCTGACTTACTTAATTTAACATAATACCCTGTAGGTCTATCTATGTCTGACAAAAATGTCCTGCTAAGAATCAGTAGATCAAGACTTGAGCCCAGGTATTTTGGCTCTAAACTAGTACTGATTCCTTTCTACTCCAGACACTGTGCCAGGGGTAGGTAGCTGTAAGGGTACTTGGAATTCTAGAGGGAAAACGGGGTTTCCATGCTGTATTGCTTTCCTCTGCTGTAACAAATTACCATAAACTTGGTGGCTTAAAATAAGGTGCATTTATTCTCTGATAGTCCTGCAAGTCAGAAGTCCAAAATGAACCTCACTGGACTAAAATCGAAGTATCCTCAGGACTACATTCCTCCAGAAACTGTAGGGAGAGAATATGTTACCTTGCCTATCCTAGCTTCTGGAGGCTCTCCTCATTGCTGGGTTCCCCCCTCTCTTCTCATCACCGTTTCTACCACTGCTTCCATCATTACATTGCCTTCTCCCTCTTATGTCAAATCTCCTTCTAGCTCCTTTTAAGGACCTTGTGATTACATCATTTGGCCCACCCAGTTAATCCAGGATACTCACCCCATCTCAAGATCCTTAATTGAATCACCTCTGCCAAGTCTGTTTTTCCCTTATAAATCAACACTCACAGATTTCAGAAATTAGGACCTGCATAGCTTTGGGAGCCGTTATTCAGCCTACCATACATATCCTTTAAATTGCACATTTAGGGAACTACATCTTTTTAATAAAAAGTTACTCCAGAGTGCAGTCTCCCTTTTCCACGTCTCTGCATCCAGATGGGTTAATTGATGCTCCATTCAGCCAATAAATGTGGAGCTCCTATGTGTTTTAGGCACCATGCAAAGTACTAGGCATACAACAAGCAGATGATGATGGTAAGGAAATGTAGAAGATATGATTAGAGCTTATTTTGCCTGAGTGACTCAGCAAAGGTTTTCCCAGCATGGGATTACTAGAACTAAGTGTTGAATGGCAGTTATAGGCAACTTGAAAGCATTATAGGCAAAGGGACAGAAACTGTCCAAAGCCCAGAAGTGTGAAAACCATAGGGTACTCCAAGAACTACAAGTGATTGTTCAGTACTGCTGACAAAACATGTGTGTTTGTATGTGTGTGTCTGTGTGTGTGTGTTTTAGGAATCACAGATATCTCACATAGAAATGGTTAATTATAGGGAATTACATTCTTTTTTCAGGCAGTTTATTCATTTATTTTAACAAGACATTTGAATTTCTCTGAAAAATTCTGGTTTTGCTATTTCTCTATCAAAAACCGCAGTATTTTTCTTATTTCAGTAGTTAGCAATAGAAAGAAAAGCTCTATGTCATTGAATATACACAAAAACCTTTGAGTAGGTATAGTTATGTTAAATGTTAAAATGGTAAAACAAGCTTAACAAGCATTCTCTATCTCTGAACTGAAATTTTGCTATTTCAAGGGAAAATATCTTTGATAGACATTTACTCTTTAATTCTACCACACATGATAAAGGGAAAGAAGCCAAATTGGTAAGCAAAGGAAATCCAAATTTATAAAGAACCATTTAAATAAGAAATCAGGTTGGCATAAAATGAATCTTATTCTAATTTTTTAATGCAAAGCTTCTGCTCCCCACAGGACCTAGGATCAGGCTTCAGCACTGAAAATACTTGGATTTTACTTAATTTACTTGCTTGTGTGAAATAATTTTATGGTCAATATGTACTTAACTTGGTTCATCAAACCACTTGCCTGGAAAAATAGTCAAGAAAGTATTTTTGAAATTCTCATGGCTCTATGTGTATGTGTGTGTGTGTGTGAGAGAGAGACAGAGACAGAAAGACAGAGAGATGAAGGGAAAGGCCATCCTTTATTTCTCAATAATATTTGGGGGTTTTGTGCCTTAAATTTTTGTCCTTTGAGGTAATATACTATAAAATGTTCTTTAACAGAATATTGAATGCTAGGGCTAAACTATTATTTTTGAGTAAAATTAAGGAATTGTACTTAACTATCTTGACTCATCTATATAGATAGTCAAAGATTCCAGAATGTAATTATTTCCTTCCTCTCAATCCTTCCCTCATCATTATATCTTTTCACTGCCTGTTCTTAGGTCTCCCCATCCTAAACAAAACACCTCCTACCATCAAAACAATCAAATAGCTTCTTTTGATTGTGTTAATCTTCTCCTCAACTTGATTGGCAATGTTTTTTAACTCATTTGTCTTTGTGGTCTCCCTTTCCTCACTACTCCTTTCTGAACATCTTGTATAATTTGTCACTGATACACCACCAGATGTGATAGCCTCGCCTTAGTTTTTTTTCTTTCTTTTTTTTTTTATTTTTATTTATTTATGATAGTCACACAGAGAGACAGAGAGAGAGAGAGAGAGAGGCAGAGACACAGGCAGAGGGAGAAGCAGGCTCCATGCTCCAGGAGCCCAACGTGGGATTCGATCCCGGGTCTCCAGGATCGTGCCCTGGGCCAAAGGCAGGCGCCAAACCACTGTGCCACCCAGGGATCCCTCGCCTTAGTTTTTATTCTCCCGAACTTCCCTGGCATTTGATGATAAAATTTTATCCTTCATTTGATATCCTTACCCTGCATTACATTGGTTCTCATCATGCTCCTTTGCTCCTCTTTCTGACTCTTGCAAGCCCCTAAAGGTAGATGTTTCTCAAGGGTCTCTCTCTTTAAAACATTATTTTGACTCACACAATTTCAACTCTTAAAGGAAGATGGTGGGACGCCTCGGTGGCTCAGCGGTTGGGCTCCTGCCTTCAGCTCAGGTCGTGATCCCAGGATCCGGGATCAAGCCCCGAATCCGGCTCCCTGCGAGGAGCCTGCTTTTCCCTGTGCCTATGTCTCTGCCTCTCTCTCTCAGTGTCTCTCATGGATAAATAAATAAATCTTTAAAAAAAAATAAAGGAAGATGCTTCCCAATTTTCCTTCCATCTTAGCCTCTGCTCCAACCTCAAACCTCTTATGTCCAAAACTAAACACATCTTCCACTGAAACCAATTGTGCCTTGAGACTTCCTCCTTATACCTGATTAATGAGACCACCATTTTCCCAGTATGAATTAAAAGGCTTGAAAATTTTTGTGTCTTTTCCCTCTCCTCCATCTAATGAGCTACCAAGCTCCATGGGGTCTACTTTCCTATACCCCATTCACCATCTCATTTGCACTATCACTCCTTTAATACAGCCTCACACTGCCTTTTCCCTGCACCATTGTTCTACTTTCCTAATATTCTCCCCCTTCAATCTCTTCTTTCTTTTTTTTTTTTTAATATTTTATTTATTTATTTATGAGAGACACACAGAGAGAGGCAGAGACATAGGCAGAGACAGAAGCAGGCTCCCCAGAGAGCCCAATGTGGGACTTGATCCTGGAAACCCAGGATCACGCACTGAGGGAAGGGAGATGCTCAACCGCTGAGCCACCCAGGCATCCCCAATCTCTTCTTTCTTTAATAAAACCTTAGCCACTGCCAGCTGTGAGTCTGTGTGCAAAAGCCCTCTATGGCCTTGCATTGCCTACTAAGCTAAATCTGAATGAAGTGCTCTTAAACTGCATCAGTTACACTATGATTCTAAAATAAGAATAAGAGGGGTAGTAGACTGCTCCACTGATCAGAATTGTGTCCTATGGAGTCGTTTCACCTAAAGGGGGATATAAGAAACAGAATTCAATCAGACTACAGTTACCATGATGGGGAAAGATCCATGACTATGTCATATAGCAAATGGTTAAAGAAGTGGAGATATTTTGGCCATTAAAATCACAATTTTATTTTTTAAATTTCATAAAAGATTTATTTATTTATTTATTTGTTTATTTATTTATTTAAGAGATAGAGTGAGTGAAAGAGAGAGAGAGAGAGCATACACAAGTGGGGGGAAGGGCAGAGGGAGAAACAGACTCCCTGCAGAGCAGGGAGCTCATTTTAGGGCTCAATCCCAGGATCTCAGGATCATGACCAAAGGCAGATGCTTAAGCAACTGAGCCACCTAGGCCCCCCAAGAATCACAATTTTTTTAAAAAAGATAGTTTACTTTTATATTTGAATAACTGCCATTCGGAAAAGGACTTCTTTTGTTCCATGCAGCCATAAGAGGTAGAATTTGAACATTTAAGTTGAAGCTAGAATAAAAATTATTTAGCTCAATATAAAGCAAAAAACAAAACTAAACAAAATTGGGACTGGAACTCTCAAGAGATAGCAGATTCTGTGTAATAGAGGTTGTTAGTTAAATTGGATGCACTTCTGAGAACGTTATAGGATTGATTCCAGAATATAATTCTTTCAGTCACATAATTGTGTAGCTCCTTCTCAGCCTGGAATGCAAGTCCAACCCACTTTTCCAGGCTTTCCTCTTAATTTTTATACATGTCCATGGCATTCCCTATGTGTAATTTCCTTATCTTACAGTTCTGTCAAAATTTTATCCATTTTTCAATGGCCAAATCATATGTTGCCTTTTCTAGAAAAATCTCACTTCTCCCATCTAAGATACCACCATGAATAGATGAGTTCTTTTATCTAAAACTTCAGTATTTCCTTTATCCATTTAAAGCACTTAATAGTCTTACCCATGTTATTTGTGTGTATTTTCCTTTGACCTAATAGGGTATCAACTTAATGAGGCAGAAATTACCTTTATATTGCTATATCCTCTAGAGGACCTAATATAATAGAATTCCTTTCTTTATTCAGCCAATGTATATTTCTTCCACTTTAGAAATAAAAGACTATATATTAAATCATTTCTAGGGAGACTTAACAAAATTCTATTAATCTGGTTCTAGAACTTATTTAATAATGAATGTGCAAAAGCCTCCTTGTCTCCTTATATGACTGTGAGTACAAAAAGTCAGATATACTGATAACAAACTGGTTTTGTAAGAAAGTTTTTAAAATCTGACTTTGAAATATAGGTAACTATTTTTTAAGACCTTTTGCAACATGCCTAATGACATAGTCAACACATGTTGACAACAAGTTCCTGATAGAACTTTGAACATTAAAAGAATTATCCATCTGGCTTTATTTTTATGAAATTAAGTGACACTAAATCAGAGCTCCATAAAGTTGAAGGTTGTATAATTGAGAGCATCAAAAAAGTAAGCAGTGAACTCTGACAACACTTATGAAAGAAAACATCTTATTGTGATATAGCAGAAGTTTTTACCACTCAATTATCTCTACTTTTTCTTCCTCTTCTTTATAGCAATACAGAACATTTCCATTGCTTCTGATTTCTGTTTGGCACATTGCTGCCAAGAGTCCAGATGTTTTTCAGTGTGACTTTACAGAAACTTGTATTACTTGTGTTGTCCAAATTTCAGAAGTGCTGTTAGACTAGGTTAGATAAAGCAAGAGGAAAAAAAAAAAAACCCCACAGCAATTTACATTGAAAACTAAACCTAGGGGATCCCTGGGTGGCTCAGCGGTTTAGTGCTTGCTTTCAGCCCCAGGGTGCGATCCTGGAATCCCGGGATAGAGTCTCACATCAGGCTCCCTGCATGGAGCCTGCTTCCCTCTGCCTGTGTCTCTGCCTCTCTCTCTCTCTCTCTTTCTCTCTCTCTCTCTCTCTGTCTCTCATGAATAAATAAATAAAATCTTAAAAAAAACAATGTAAAGAAAGTGAAGCAGCTCTGTAGATGATTCAAATTAAAAAAAAAAGCTAGCATTAAAAAAAAAGAAAAGAAAACTAAACCTAAATTCTTTGTTTCAACTGCTCTTGTCTCTCTTTTTTTTTCTTTCCCATCTGTGTTCAGTTCTCGAGTGACTTAAATTAAGAAGACTAAAAGTCAAATTATGAGGTGAAAGGCACAACTTTGGGCTCCAGGAAAATCTAAATATACGAGAATGTAGTAAAGCCTCACTAGGTCAGAGTGTCTTTTACTTTTGGTAAAGGACACTGCTTAGGAAACAATCTTCTGAATCTTTTAACTGTCGGTCATTAAAAACCCCTTAAAATAAGTTCTGTCACGTGGGTCTGAGGCAAATGTGACACTGACAAGAAAAGGAAATTCTATGACTTCCTCATCACTTCAGCACCTCAGAAATTAATAAAACTCAAGATTTGCTTCTAAGTATCTTATGCTTTCTGCTACAATGCCCTTCTATCAACTGACTTTCCCCCTCCATCTCGGCCTGAACAGGAGAAAGTCAGAATGATCCAAAAAAGTCAGCAAGAAAGTTGTGGGTGTTTTCTTTTTCAGCTGGATGCATGCCTTAAGAAAGAAAAATTTAGGACTAACAAGTTGCAACTTGAGTCATGCTGTCCAATTACAAGTCTTATTTCATCCTATTCTGATTTATGAAGTGGCTAAAAGATTTTAAAATTTAATATGGCTACTTTTCCTCTTTCTGGTATTATTAATTAGAATAAATTTCTAGATATAAAAGGAGAATGATTAGAAGCTATCAAACTTATTGACATTATTACCTGAAACATGCTTTCTAACATTCTAGCAGAGGCATTAAGATGTTGACCCACCATTGAGAAAAGAATTAACTTGCTCTTCAGCAAAAGTGAAGCATGAGGACTGATGATTAAGTATTGATTTTCTTTTCTTATAAACTTTTGTCTTGTGTTCCAAAGGCATTGGCTTTGTTTTGCAGAAGAATTGAATTTTCTCTGGGGTTTTAATCCCCACAAATGTGCCAGCTCTCGTGGGTAGGATAAGTGGTGGCTGCTTTAGGCTGAGCCTTGGTGTGTAACACTTCTGCTAGTGCAGGGACTCACAAAGTAAGTGGATGTGGGGTAATTGCACAGTGAATAATTGCTTTATGCCATCTACGCTCCCTTCAGTCTAATTTATGGGCTTGAAAGCATTTTTATAATTATTCCATGTGGAATATTCCTGCTATAAAATTTTAAACCTCATAATATCTTCCTGGAAATGTGGCAGATACCTGGAACATCAAAACAAAAAATCAGATGTTTTATTTTCAATGTAAAAACGTATAAAATGAAATATGTAACACATTTTAAATATATATGGATATGTAATTTTTAAAGTAAGTAAAATGAACAAAAGTATATCTACCAACCACTAGAGAGCTAGAACAAGAATAACATTAACAATGTCTTGAAGTCACCTATGTACCCATCCCCAGTGCCAACCCCTGATAGGTTCCTATCAACCATTACCCCGAGTTTTGTGTTTATCAGTTTCTTGTTTAGTCTTTGTAATTTTACCACTTATATATGTATCTCTAACATGTGTGTCTATGTGTATGTTATATAATTTTGTAAGTCTTCAATTTTATATAAAATTAAACTTGTTTTCCTTATGTAACTTGTTTTCTTTAATGTGTTTATGAGCCATTCATGTAGAGGTGTGTACCTGCAGTTAATTTATTTTTGACTATTGTCAGATGCATTAAATGGTTGTTGTATACCTGGAAATGTTATTCTTTCTCCTATTGATCAACATTTGGGTTGTTTCCAAAATTTTGCTGTCATAAATGATGCTTCTGTGAATCGCCTTATACACATATCTTGAACAGTCATTGCTAGGTTGTAGAGAATACTGTGTTAGCTCTGTTAGATAATGCTCCGGGGTTTTTTTTAGTTTGGTTTCCAGCAGCATATAGTAGATTCTGTTCTTCCATAGCTTCACCAAGATACTGTCATACTTTTTAATCACATTTGATGGGTGCTAAATGGGATCTCATTGTATTTTTAATTTTTATTGACCTAATTACTAATGTTGAACATATTTTTCATGCTTACTGACCATTCAGTTCTGATTTTTTTGTGCATTTTCCTTTTGGAGTATTTCATTTTTACCTATTGATATACAGGTTTTCCTCCTGTTTTAATTGTGAAATATAATAGTATATAAATAAAGCCACATGAAACATTTATGTACAATTTAACAAATAATTTCAAGGTACAACTTAATAGATAATTAAGGAAATATTCATGTAAGTACAACTTACATCAAGAAATAAACATTTCCAGGAATCCAGAAGCCCCATGTGTTCTTCTCTAATTCAGTGACATCTTTTGCTCCAGAGGAAACCATTATTTTGATTTTTCTGACAATCATTTCCTTGCTTCTCTTGATAGTTTTATCATCTCTGTATCTATTTCTGAACAATATAGTCTAATGTGGTCTATTTTGAACTTTATACTATACATATTCTTTTAGGTCTTGCTTCTTTTTTTCTTGGGGGGAGGCTGCTTCTTTAGATCAACATTGTTTGTGAGACTTGCCTGATCTCCTATCCTATCTTGAGGGATCCAGCATTTGAGGTCCTTCTTACTGTTGTCCTATAACTTGCCTATAACTCAAATTAACAATGGATTATCAGTTGAAATTTAAATAAACCTAAAAAATAACATTCATCTAAATCCATTTATGTCTTCCATTTTACCCTAATTTACAAATCTCTCTATGTTAATTCTAGGTGAGTCAGGAGATTTCACTAAATTGCTAGTTAGTTGCTATGGCAGTAGATTTATTTTCACTCTATTGCTACCTTATCCCTGAACATTTTATGTTTGTTATAATCATGAATTAACTTAAGTACACCTACACTTTCCATCTACTGCCTCAGAGGCATGGCCAGTTCTTTTATATTCTTTTCTCTTCAGTAACCTTAAAATATATGCTTTAGAAGAACTTCTGGTCTTCTGAGCTCATAGAAATATAACATGAAATAACAAGATAGGGCAGCCTAGGTGGCTCAGCAGTTTAGCTCCACTTTCAGCCCAGGGCCTGATCCTGGAGACCCGGGATTGAGTCCCACTTCGGGCTCCCTGCATGGAGCCTGCTTCTCCCTCTGCCTGTGTTTCTGCCTCTCTCTCTCTGTGTGTCTCTCATGAATGAATAAATAAAATCTTTTTAAAAAAGAAATAACAAGATAAATTGTAAATATTCAAATTTGCTGCCCAAGCCATGGTGCTTAGTAAATACTAATAATTAGGATACAAGCATATTGCTGATTACATATAAACTAATTTTTTAAAAAAACTTTACTACTTTTTACCTAGTTTTCTGTTCTCTCACTCTCTTTCCTAAAACACACTTAGAGTTCAACCCAAATTAGTTCAGTTCAACAAACAGGTATTGAGGGCCTAGGCAATATCCACTCCTCCAACCATAAAAAAAATAAAAGGAAGAAAGAAAGTGGAAAAAGTACTGATTTCTTCTTCAATGGATTTATAGTCCAGGTAAGAAAGCATACATATAGAAAAATAATTACCTTGTAGTGTAAGGCAATAATAGAACAAGAACAAAGTAAAAGTTATGTAGAGGAGAGAATAATTAACTCTATTAGAGTTCGGTGTGTTAGGCGAAAATATCCCAGAATAAGAAAGCATCATCCAAACTGTTTTTTAAAGGATGAATAGAAAATTTCCAGCCAGGGGAAACAGGATGGACAAAAGCCTGGAGGTTACAGTGAGTTCAGCAAATTGCAGATGATTCAGTATTGCTGGAGTGTAAAGCACAAAGGGGAAGCATGAAGAAGACATGAGGCTCCAGAGAAAGTCCATGTCTTGTCAAGGTTTGTAAGGGAGTTTGAGCTTTATTCTATAAACAACAGGAAGCCACTTCAATATGGGGACGTGATCAAATCTATGTTTCAGAAATATTACCTTCAAGATGTTGTGGAAATTAAGTGCTCAGCTATATAGCATTAGGATTGGCTTGATTGACAGTAACTCCAAATAACACCACTTTAAAAACCCTGTCCAGAGATCCAGTTTCAGGGCTGATATGACATTGGAGGCTCCGTGGTGTCAAAGACTCAGTCTCTTCCTATATTATTGCTCTCGTACATTGCTGTCAGGTGTGGCTCTCATAATGTCTAAGATAGCAATATCCACCTCCCAGGCAGCAAAGCTGAGTAGGGATGTAGCAAAAGAGGGCAAAGTGTGCACACCAACTGTCTATAAGATCTCAGGAACTGCCATGACTCTCTGTTACCTACCTCCCATTGGCCAGCTCCTAGCCACATGGTGATACTCAGCTGCAAGGTAAGCAGGGAAGTAAAACAGAAAAAAAAATGGAAATGGAGGACAAATGATAGTTTTTGTCACTGGGAAATAAGACATTGGAAGCAAAGGAAGTCAATAAAAGACTAATGCAGTATTGTAGTGGGAAATCGTAAGTACTGAACTAAGGCATTACTCGTGAGGATGGAGAGTGAAGGCAAGATATAAGAATTATTTGAGAAGCCAAATGATTAAGAGTTGGTAATCTAATGGATGGAATGATAACACTTGGCTTCTTCTTTTTTTTTTTTTTTTTAACACTTGGTTTCTGACTTGAGTGGCTGAGCAAATAGAGGTATCACCACCATGGGGAATTTTCATCATAAAACAGATGGAAGGAAAAAAATAAAAGCAAAACAAGGAAAAAAATCAAAGTAGTATACAATATAAATACTTCTTGCGTTTGATAATATGCTTTCCCCAGAGCTTCTCACAAATGTTTGGATTTTACTTAAAAGCAGAAGGAAGGATATAAGTATCCAAACAACATTGGAGGCTGAGTCTTTCTCTTCTATTCAAGACAGTGAAATAAAATTTCCAGCCCTGACTATTACTAGCTAAATGAGTGACAGATGGCAAGTGAATTTATTCTATGGACTCTAGTTAACTCATACATAGAATTTGAAAGTTGCATCAGATAATGGTGAAGGTATCATCAGTTATAGAATTCGATTCAGGAATCCGACCAATCCCCCATACAATCAACAGCACAATGTGAACAGTCTTGCATCACTCCAGCCATGCATTCCTTGCCAATGGAAAAAAGTAAGTGAGGCAATATCTTAAAGTTCAAGTAAACACAATTTCCTGTCTAATTGCTTCACATCTCTTTTCACTTGGCACTTGAAAACCCAGTTTAGTGTGGTCTAATGGTATTAAACTTTGGCGAATTTACAATCTTTTATTAAAGTGGAGGGGATTTTGCCAATTGCATTTCAAGATTACTCAAAAAGTTGTACTTGGGGAAAAAGGATTGCCTTTCCTATTATGTACGTAAGTCTACACATGGTAGCTGAGAATATCTCCCTTGAGTTAAGAAATATTTTCCCTTTTGGTTGAGTGAGTACACATTGTTCCACCAGCTACAAAGGATTAAAATGACCTGTTTCATCATAGAGCAAAGTAATGGTGGCAGCATGTGATTTTTGGCAGAAAGAACACTTTGTAATTGCTAATTTCCTATATCCAAATTCAGCTGAAGATTGCAGCCTGAGTTCATAGTACTTTGCAAGTCTTAACAAGCAGGATCCAAGCATACTGCCAGGTTTTGTAAAATGCCAGTGAATCTAAACTAGCAGGGAGTTTGCTGAGGATGAGTCTTCTGGAAGGAATCTTCAAATCCAAGACCCCAAATGCCTTATAGAGACATAAAAGAGTCCACAGGATACAATTGGTAGACTCAGGTGTTTGCTTTGGCTCACATCTCTCTTCTCCTCTCCATTGTGTTCTGTGCCAACTGGCAGCTGTCCTCAAGGTCACTCTTCTTAAAAAATCAGCAACTTAAATGAGAACCAGTAATGCTTTCAGCAGGTATAATCCATTTTACTTGGAAAGTGTTTCAACTAGCATTTCTTTTGATACAAAAAAAACTTTGAAAATCTGATATAAATGTAATACTTTAGAATTCATATCTAGCACCAGATTTGCATCTCTCACCCTAAGAAAACTATTCCTTACTGAATAAGTATTAGATCCCAGTCTATTATGAAAATCTACATTTTCTAAGTGACCCAAAGAAACTAATGCAAATAAGAGTGTGCTGATATAATCAACTTTGATGCCACAGTTTGATTTTCCTCAAATTCCCAAATAATTTTCAACCTTGTTAATTATATTTTTTAATTAATCATCCTTTATATTTGACAAACAGACCTTAAAATGCAAAGTTCATTACTCCTTATCAAAGCATTACATTTTTGCACATTTGTAGGCTGTGGAACCTGGAGTTCTGGATTGCAACTAACACCACCAGAACACTGCATACCTGATTAGGTCTACAAGATACATATAAAATATCTTAGATTGTGTAAAATTTGCAGATTCTCAAAATCCCAAGCACTGTACAGGACTTTTGCTGAATAAAAATTTGACATGTGTGCAGGAGCCACTGTGCTATATAGGGCAAAGGGAATAGGCTCAGTGGTTACAATGAGCAATGGTCAAGGCCAAGCTTGTCCCTTCTTAGTAAGATAACCTTAGGTAAACTAGTTAGTTACACTCTCAAAATTTCCGAATATTTCAATCTCACTTTACTTTTTTTAAAGATTTTATTTATTTATTCATGAGACACAGAGAGAGAGAGAGAGGCAGAGACAACAGGCAGAGGGAGAAGCAGGCTCCATGCAGGGAGCCCGATGTGGGACTCGATCCTGGGTCTCCAGGATCATGCCCTGGGCTGCAGGCAGCGCTAAACCGCTGAGCCACCCAGGCTGCCCCTCAGTCTCACTTAAATGAGAAAAATCACTACTATGTTGCATAGATAGATAATCTATCCATCACTGTATTGATGAATGGATATATAATTATCTATTATTTTATGGTTTTTGTTATTGTCCATCCATCCATCCATCCATCCATGCATCTGCCAGCAGCTTAAATATTGTAGTTGCTCAGGCCTAAATCCTCGGAGTCATCTTGTCTCTTCTTTCACACTTCACATCTAATCTACCAGCAAATTCTGCCAGCATTTCCTCCACAATCTGACCATATCTCATCACTTCCACTGCTACCCATGGTGGTGCCCAGAACCATCAGCTCTCCCTGGATGATAGCAACAGACCCTTCCTCTCCAGTCTCTCTGATTCTTGCTGTCCTTCAGGTTATTTTCAATACAGAAGCCAAAGTGACCTTCTTAAAACAGAAGTCAGATCCTGTAACTCCTCAGTTCAAGGCCTTTGGATGACTTTCTTTTTCTCTCATGCCCTTCCCATGATGATAAAACCCTGAGGATATGGCCTATCCATCACCTCTCATTTATCATGCATCAATCACTCTAATGACTCCCCTGCCCTTGCTTCCTCTGTCCCAACCACACCAGCCTCTTGCCAGACACACTTTGCATCCGATCTCTACATTATTGGTCCCTATCTCAGCAAAGGCTGGTTTACCAACTCAGGTTTGAATTAATAAGGACAAACTATTAGAATTCAATAACTGGGATTAAAGGTATAGTAAATCCAAAGCATGTTTAAGAATGAGATATGAGGGGTGCCTGTGTGGCTCAGTAGGTTAAGCATCCCACTCTTGATTTCTGTTAAGGCCATGATCTCAGGGTTGTGAGATTTAACCCAGGTCAGGCTCTGTGCTCAGGGGAGAGTTGGGATTCTCTCTCTCCCACCACCCCTGGCCCTCCCCCACAATGCACATTCTCTTTCTGTCTCTCTATGTCCCAAAATCAATCAATAATTTTTTTAAAAAGAATGAGATATTATAAAACTCAGTAACAAATTGTAGCAAGGGGATTAAAGAGGGTAAAAACAAGTTTTTGTTCCTATATTGACAAAAGATATTTTAAAATATTTTGTTATATTATTCAAACAGTTTTTTATATATTATATAACAAAGTTTTTCAGATGTGGGATTCATATGCATTTCAAACTTTGCACTTCCAAGTATCTTCTTTTTTTTTAAGATTTTATTTCTTTATTCATGAAAGACACACAGAGAGAGAGAGAGACATAGATATAGGCAGGGAAGAAGCAGGCTCCCTGCAGGGAGCCCAATGCAGAACTTGGTCCCAGGACCTCAGGATCAAAATCCAAGCCAAAGGCAGACACTCAACCACTGAGCCACCCAGTTACCCCTCAAAGTATCTTCTAAATCTAAAATTCTATGATTAACAGGTACTGTAAAAAATAACTATATAAATCAAGCACAGATACGCTTTCCCGCATAACTGTACTTATAGAATATTGATACATCATCTTTTAAAAAGATTTTATTTATTCATTCATGAGAGAGATAGAGAGAGAGAGGCAGAGACATAGGCAGAGGGAGAAGCAGGCTCCATGCAGGGAGCCCGATGTGGGACTCAATCCGGAGACTCCAGGATCATGCCCTGAGCCAAAGGCAGACACTTAACTGCTGAGCCACACAGGCATCCCACAGCATCTTATTTAAATACCAAATTTATGTTGCTATGTTTAAAATTTTTTTTAGCTATGTAGTTTCATGAGAAGCCTTTTGATACTTCAGGAAACTTATCAAAAACCAGGAAGGTTTTTATTTTCTTGCCTATTGAGAGCTCATTGTGAGCATTGTCCCTTTCTCTTAATACACTGGATATGTGTGTGTGTGCTGTGTGTGTGTTTAATGAATTCATTAATTCATCCTTAGGACAAACAATAAAAATGAGTGTCCAATTTGAGAGCAACTCAACTACTTATTATCTCTTGTATGCATAAAGTAGGACTGATTTTTTTTTTTAAAAAGGGAACTTGTATTTCACTCTACATGGATCAGATACAGAGTCTCCCTATCTGTCCCAGAACACATCACCAGGAAAGAAAAACGCTAGAAGACTTCTATTTTTATTTTTATTCCTGTATAGTTAACATTTATTTCAGGTGTAAAGTACAGTGACTCAACAATTCTATACATTACTCCATGCTTATCATGATGAATGTACTCTTACTCCCCTTTGCCTATTTCACCCATCCCCTCACCCACCTCCCCTCTGGTTACCACCAGTTTGTTGCCTATAGTTGAGTCTATGTTTGGTTCTCTCTTTTTTCTTTGTTCATTTTTTTTTTGTTTCTTAAATTCCGCCTATGAGTGAAATCATATGGTATTTGTCTTCCTCTGACTGACTTATTTCACTTAGCATTATACTCCCTAGTCCATTCAAGTTGTTGAAATGGCAAGATTTCATTCACTTTTGTGGCTGAGTAATATTCCATATATATGTATATATATATAGTCTCTTCTTTATCCATTCATCTATTGGTGGACACTTGGGCTACTTCCATAGTTTGGCTATTATAAATAATGCTGCAATATATATAGGGCTGCATATATCTTTTTGAATTAGTGTTTTTGTATTCTTTGGGTAAATACCAGAAGTGGAATTGCTGGATCATATGGTAGTTTAATTTTTTGAGAAACCTCTGTACTATCTTCCACAGTGGCTGCACCAATTTGCATTCCCACCATGTAGGTGTTCCTTTTTCTCCATATCCTTGTCAAAGCTTGTTGTTTCTTGTCTTTTTGATCTTAGCCATTCTGACAGCTCTGAAGTGATATATCAGGGTGCTTTTGATTTGCATTTCCCTGATAATGGGTGATGCTGAATATCTTTTCATGTGTCTGTTAGCCAGCTGTATATCTTCTTTGAAGAAATGGCTTCATATCTTCTGCCTATTTTTAATTGGATTGTTTGGGAGGGTTTTGGTGTTGAATTGTATACATTCTTTATATATTTTGGATACTAATTCTTTATCAGATATATCATTTCCAAATATCTTCTTCATTCAGATTATCTTTTACTTTTGTTGATTGTTTTCTATATGCAGTATCATGTCATTTACAAATAGTGACAGTTTTACTTCTTTACCAATTTGAATGGCTTTTATTTCTTTTTCTTGTCCCATTGCTGTGACCAGGACATACAGTACTATGCTGAATAAAAGTGGTGAGACTGGACATCCTTTTTTTTTTCTGCTCTTAAAAGAAAAGTTCTCAATTTTTCACCATTGAGATGAGATGGTGTATGAGATGAGCTATGGGTTTTTCTTATGTGCCATTTATTATGTTGAGGTATGTTCCCTGTAAACCTACTTTGTTGAGGGCTTGTATCATAAATGGATGTTGTATCTTTGTCAAATGCTTTTTCTGCATCTATTGAAATGATCATATGGTTTTTATCCTATTTCTTTTTGATGTGATGTATCATGTTTTTTATTTGTGAATATTGAACAACACATGCATCCCAGGAATGAATTTCACCTGATTGTGGTGAATTATTTTTTTCATATATTGTTGGATTCACTTCGCTAATATTTCTGAGGGTCTTTGGATCTATGTTCATTAGAGATATTGGCTTGTGGTTCTCTTTTTTTTGTAGTATATTTATCTGGTTTTGGAATCAGGGTAATTGGTCATGAATGAATTTGGAAGCTTTCCTTCCTCTTCTTTTTTTTTTTTTAATTTTTATTTATTTATGATAGTCACAGAGGAGAGAGAGAGAGAGAGAGAGAGAGAGGCAGAGACACAGGCAGAGGGAGAAGCAGGCTCCATGCACCGGGAGCACGATGTGGGATTCGATCCCGGATCTCCAGGATCGCGCCCTGGGCCAAAGGCAGGCGCCAAACCGCTGCGCCACCCAGGGATCCCTCCTTCCTCTTCTACTTTTTGGAATACTTTGAAAAGAATAGGTATTAAGTCTTCTTTAAATGTTTGCTAGAATTTGCCTGTAAAGCTATCTGGTCCTAGACTTTCATTGGGAGGTTTTTGGGGTTTTTTTTTTGATTAGTGATTAAATTGCATTGTTGCATTGTAATCAGTCTGAATAGTAATCAGTCTGTTCAAATTTTCTATTTCCTCCTGATTCACTTTTGGGAGGCTACATGTTTCTAAAAATTTACCCATTTCCTCTAGGTTGTCCAATTTGTTAACATATAATTAATTTTTCATAATATTCTCTTATAAGCCTTTGCATTTCTGTGGTATTCATTAGTACTTCCCCTCTTTACTTCTGATTTTGTTATTTGAGTTCATTTTCTTTCTTTCTTTCTTTCTTTCTTTCTTTCTTTCTTTCTTTCTTTCTTTCTTTCTTTCTTTCATTTTATTTATTCATGAGAGACACAGAGAGAGAGAGGCAGAGGCAGAGGCAGAGGGAGAAGCAGGTTCCATGCAGGAAGCCTGATGTGGGACTCCATCCGAGGACTCCAGAATCATGCCCTGAGCCAGTGGCAGATGCTCAACCACTGAGCCACCCAGGCGTCCCATTGTCTTTCTTTCTTTCTTTCTTTCTTTCTTTCTTTCTTTCTTTCTTTCTTTCTTTCTTCTTTCTTTCTTTCTTTCTTTCTTTCTTCTTTCTTTTCTTTCTTCTTTCTTTTTGATGAGTCTGGCTAAAGGTTTATAACTTTGGTTGATCTTTTCAAAGAACAAACTTGTAGATTTATTGATTTTTGTTGTTGTTGTTATTGTTTTTTGTCTCTACTTCATTTAGTTCTACTCTAATCTTTATTATTTCCTTCATTCTATTGGCTTTGGGCTTGGTTTAGTCTTCTTTTTCTAGGTCCTTTAGCTGTAAGGTTAGGTGTTTATTTGAGATTTTTCTTGCTTCCTGAGGTAGGCCTGTATTGCTATAAAGTTCCCGTTCAGGACAGCTTTTACTGCATCCCTAAGATTTTGAACCACTGTGTGTTTTCATGTGCATTTGTGTCCATGTACTTTTTTATTTCCTCTTTGGTTTCTTGGTTGACCCACCCATTGCTTAGTAGCATATTAATTAATTTCATGTATTTGTGTCTTTCCAAATTTTTTCTGTGGTTGATTATTAATTTCATTGCCTTGTGGTTGGAAAAGATGCATGGTATGACTTCAGTCCTTTTAAATTTCTTTAGACATTGTTGTGACCTAATATGGGATCTATTCTAAAGAATGTACATGTGAACTTGAAAAGACTATATATTCTGCTGCTTTATGATGGAATGTTCTGAATATATCCGTTAGATCCATCTGGTGTAATGTATCATTCAAAGCCATTGTTTCTTTGTTGATTTTCTGTATGGATGATCTAACCATTGATCAGTAGGGTGTTAAAGTCCTCTACTATTATTGTATTACTATCAATTTTTTCCTTTATGGTTTTTATTAGCTACTTTATGTATTTGGGTGGACCCCTGTTCGGTGTATAAATATTTACAATTGTTTATCTTCTTGTTGAATTGTTGTATTTATGAATATATATGGTGTCCTTCTTAATCTCTTATTACAATCTTTGTTTTAAAGTCTATTTTGTCCAATGTAAGTATTGCTACCCCAGCTCTCTCTTCACTTACATACGCATGGTAAATGCTTCTCTATCCCTTCACTTTCAATCTGTGTGTGTCTTCAGATCTGAAATGAATCTCTTGTAGGCAGCATACAGATGAATCTTGCTTTTTTATCCATTCTATCACCCTATGTCTTTTGATTAGAGTGTTTAGTCCATTTACATTCAAAGTAATTATCGAAAGGTATGTGTACTTACTGCCATTTTACCACTTATTTTATGGTTGTTTTTGTGGTTCTTCTCTGTTCCTTTTTTCTCTTGCTCTCTTCTCTCAGCTTGCTGGCCTCTTTAGTGATATACTTGGATTCCTTCCTCTTTATTTTTGCATATTTATACTGCTTTTTGATTTGTGGTTACCATTAGGTTTCTTTTTTTTTTAAGATTTTATTTATTTATTCATGAGAGACCGAGAGAGAAGGAGAGAGAGAGAGACAGAGAGAGAAAGAGAGAGAGAGAGGCAGAGGGAGAAGCAGGCTCCATGCAGGGAGCCCAATGTAGGACTCGATCCCTGGTCTTCAGGATCATGCCCTGGGCAAAAGGCAGCTGCTAAACCACTGAGACACCCAGGGATCCCCACCATTAGGTTTCTATATAACATCTTATGCATACACCTGTCCATATTAAGGAAATGGTCACTTAAGCTTCAACACATTCTTCACTCCTCTACTGCCCCCCCACCACCACATTTTAGGTATATTATGTCATACTTTACATCCTTTTATTTTGTGAATCCCCTGACTAATTTATATATATATATGTATGTATATGTATATGTATATATGTATAAGTATATATGTATAAGTATATATATATAAGTATATATATATATATATATATATATATATATATATATATATACACATACTTAATTTTACTGCTTCTCTGCTTCCTACTTTCTTACTCTTACTTATTGCCTTTCATTTCTACTCAAAGAGTCCCCTTTAACATATCTTGGCTGGTTTAGTGGTCATGAATTCCTTTAACTTTCATTTGCCAAGGAAACTTCTTATCTCTCCTTCCATTCTGCATGATGGTCTTGCTGGATGGAGTATTCTTGGCTGCAGGTATTTTCCTTTCAGCACTTTGAACATATAATGCCCCTCTCTTCTGGCCTGCTAAGTTTCTGCTGAAAAATTTGCTTATAGATTTAAGGGGTTTTTCTAATATGTAACTGTTCTCTTTTCTTTTCTTCATAATTCTCTCTTTATCACTACTTTTTGTCATTTTTATTACTATGACTATTTATGTAGCTCTGCTTGGGTTGATTTTTTGGGAGCTTTCTATGCCTCCTGGATAAGGATTTCTGTTTCTTCCCCAGATTTGGGAACTTTTCAGCTATTATTTCTTCAAATGAATTTTCTGCTCCCTTTTATCTCTCTTCTCTTCCTGAGATCCCTATAATGCAAATGTTATTGTGTCACTGAGTTCCTGAAGTCTATTTTCATATTCAGTTATTGTTTTTCTACTTCTTTTTTTGTTTGTTTTAGCATTTTGTTTTTTTTTAATTTATTTCTTATTGGTATTCAATTTACTAACATACAGAATAACCCCAGTGCCCATCACCCATTCACTCCCACCCCCCGCCCTCCTCCCCTTCTACCACCCCTAGTTCGTTTCCCAGAGTTAGGAGTCTTTACGTTCTGTCTCCCTCTCTGATATGTCCCACACAATTCTTCTCCCTTCCCTTATATTCCCTTTCACTATTATTTATATTCCCCAAAAGAATGAGAACATATAATGTTTGTCCGTCTCCGATTGACTTACTTCACTAAGCATAATACCCTCCAGTTCCATCCACGTTGAAGCAAATGGTGGGTATTTGTCATTTCTAATGGCTGAGGAACGCTCTGGTTTCTCTTCAGATCGCATAAATCTTTCCCCTTCTAATGGCTGAGGAATATTCCATTGTATACATAGACCACATCTTCTTTATCCACTCATCTTTCGATGGACACCGAGGCTCCTTCCACAGCTTGGCTATTGTGGCCATTGCTGCTATAAACATCGGGGTGCACGTGTCCCTGCGTTTCATTGCATCTGTATCTTTGGGGTAAATCCCCAACAGTGCAATTGCTGGGTCGTAGGGCAGGTCTATTTTTAACTCTTTGAGGAACCTCCACACAGTTTTCCAGAGTGGCTGCACCAGTTCACATTCCCACCAACAGTGTAAGAGGGTTCCCTTTTCTCCGCATCCTCTCCAACATTTGTTGTTTCCTGCCTTGTTAATTTTCCCCATTCTCGCTGGTGTGAGGTGGTATCTCATTGTGGTTTTGATTTGTATTTCCCTGATGGCAAGTGATGCAGAGCATTTTCTCATGTGCATGTTGGCCATGTCTATGTCTTCCTCTGTGAGATTTCTCTTCATGTCTTTTGCCCATTTCATGATTGGATTGTTTGTTTCTTTGGTGTTGAGTTTAATAAGTTCTTTATAGATCTTGGAAACTAGCCCTTTATCTGATATGTCATTTGCAACTATCTTCTCCCATTCTGTAGGTTGTCTTTTAGTTTTGTTGACTGTATCCTTTGCTGTGCAAAAGCTTCTTATCTTGATGAAGTCCCAATAGTTCATTTTTGCTTTTGTTTCTTTTGCCTTCGTGGATGTATCTTGCAAGAAGTTACTGTGGCTGAGTTCAAAAAGGGTGTTGCCTGTGTTCTCCTCTAGGATTTTGATGGAATCTTGTCTCACATTTAGATCTTTCATCCATTTTGAGTTTATCTTTGTGTATGGTGCAAGAGAGTGGTCTAGTTTCATTCTTCTGCATGTGGATGTCCAATTTTCCCAGCACCATTTATTGAAGAGACTGTCTTTCTTCCACTGGATAGTCTTTCCTCCTTTATCGAATATTAGTTGACCATAAAGTTCAGGGTCCACTTCTGGATTCTCTATTCTGTTCCATTGATCTATGTGTCTGTTTTTGTGCCAGTACCACACTGTCTTGATGACCACAGCTTTGTAGTACAACCTGAAATCTGGCATTGTGATGCCCCCAGATATGGTTTTCTTTTTTAAAATTCCCCTGGCTATTCGGGGTCTTTTCTGATTCCACACAAATCTTAAAATAATTTGTTCTAACTCTCTGAAGAAAGTCCATGCTATTTTGATAGGGATTGCATTAAACGTGTATATTGCCCTGGGTAACATTGACATTTTCACAATATTAATCCTGCCAATCCATGAGCATGGAATGTTTTTCCATCTCTTTGTGTTTTCCTCTATTTCTTTCAGAAGTGTTCTATAGTTTTTAGGGTATAGATCCTTTACCTCTTTGGTTAGGTTTATTCCTAGGTATCTTATGCTTTTGGGTGCAATTGTAAATGGGATTGACTCCTTAATTTCTTCAGTCTCATTGTTAGTGTATAGAAATGCCACTGACTTCTGGGCATTGATTTTGTACCCTGCCACACTGCCAAATTGCTGTATGGGTTCTAGCAATCTTGGGGTGGAGGCTTTTGGGTTTTCTATGTAGAGTATCATGTCATCGGCGAAGAGGGAGAGTTTGACTTCTTCTTTGCCAATTTGAATGCCTTTAATGTCTTTTTGTTGTCTGATTGCTGAGGCTAGGACTTCCAGTACTATGTTGAATAGCAGTGGTGAGAGTGGACATCCCTGTCTTGTTCCTCATCTTAGGGGAAAGGCTCCCAGTGCTTCCCCATTGAGAATGATATTTGCTGTGGGCTTTTCGTAGATGGCTTTTAAGATGTTGAGGAATGTTCCCTCTATCCCTACACTCTGAAGAGTTTTGATCAGAAATGGATGCTGTATTTTGTCAAATGCTTTCTCTGCATCTAATGAGAGGATCATATGGTTCTTAGTTTTTCTCTTGCTGATATGATGAATCACATTGATTGTTTTACGGGTGTTGAACCAGCCTTGTGTCCCAGGGATAAATCCTACTTGGTCATGGTGAATAATTTTCTTAATGTATTGTTGGATCCTATTGGCCAGTATCTTGTTGAGAATTTTTGCATCCATATTCATCAGGGATATTGGTCTGTAATTCTCCTTTTTGGTTGGGTCTTTGTCTGGTTTTGGAATTAAGGTGATGCTGGCCTCATAGAACGAATTTGGAAGTACTCCATATCTTTCTATCTTTCCAAACAGCTTTAGGAGAATAGGTATGGTTTCTTCTTTAAACATTTGATAGAATTCCCCTGGGAAGCCATCTGGCCGTGGACTCTTGTGTCTTGGGCAGTTTTGATGACTGCTTCAATTTCCTCCCTGGTTATTGGCCTGTTCAGGTTTTCTATTTCTTCCTGTTCCAGTTTTGGTAGTTTGTGGCTTTCCAGGAATGCGTCCATTTCTTCTAGATTGCCTAATTTATTGGCGTATAGCTGTTCATAATATGTTTTTAAAATCGTTTGTATTTCCTTGGTGTTTGTAGTGATCTCTCCTTTCTCATTCATGATTTTATTAATTTGAGTCTTCTCTCTCTTCTTTTTAATAAGGCTGGCTAATGGTTTATCTGTCTTTTTTTTTTTTTTTTTTTTTTGGTTTATCTGTCTTATTAATTCTTTCAAAGAACCAACTCCTGGTTCTGTTGATCTGTTCCACAGTTCTTCTGGTCTCAATTTCGTTGAGTTCTGCTCGAATCTTTATTAACTCTCTTCTTCTCCTGGATGTAGGATCTATCTGCTGTTTTTTCTCTAGCTCCTTTATGTGTAAGGTTAGCTTTTGTATTTGAGTTCTTTCCAGTTTTTGAATGGATGCTTGTATTGCAGTCCCCTTAGGACTGCTTTTGCTGCATCCCAAAGATTTTGAACGATTGTATCTTCATTCTCATTAGTTTCCATGAATCTTTTTAATTCTTCCTTAATTTCCTGGTTGACCCTTTCATCTTTTAGCAGGATGGTCCTTAACCTCCACGTGTTTGAGGTCCTTCCAAACTTCTTGTTGTGATTTAGTTCTAATTTCAAGGCATTATGGTCTGAGAATATGCAGGGGACGATCCCAATATTTTGGTATCGGTTCAGACCCGATTTGTGACCCAGTATGTGGTCTATTCTGGAGAAAGTTCCATGTGCACTTGAGAAGAATGTGTATTCAGTTGAGTTTGGATGTAAAGTTCTGTAGATATCTGTGAAATCCATCTGGTCCAGTGTATCATTTAAAGCTCTCGTTTCTTTGGAGATGTTGTGCTTAGAAGACCTATCGAGTGTAGAAAGCACTAGATTGAAGTCACCAAGTATAAGTGTATTATTATCTAAGTATTTCTTCATTTTGGTTATTAATTGATTTATATATGTGGCAGCTCCCACATTCGGGGCATATATATTGAGGATTGTTAAGTCCTCTTGTTGGATAGATCCTTTAAGTATGATATAGTGTCCCTCTTCATCTCTCACTACAGTCTTCGGGGTAAATTTTAGTTTATCTGATATAAGGATGGCTACCCCTGCTTTCTTTTGAAGACCATTTGAATGGTAAATGGTTCTCCAACCTTTTATTTTCAGGCTGTAGGTGTCCTTCTGTCTAAAATGAGTCTCTTGTAGACAGCAAATCGATGGGTCCTGCTTTTTTATCCAGTCTGAAACCCTGCGCCTTTTGATGGGGTCATTAAGCCCATTCACGTTCAGAGTTACTATTGAGAGATATGAGTTTAGTGTCATCATGGCATCTATTCAGTCCTTGTTTTTGTGGATTGTTCCACTGACTTCTTCTTAAAGGGGAATTTTAAGAGTCCCCCTTAAAATTTCTTGCAGAGCTGGTTTGGAGGTCACATATTCTTTCAGTTCCTGCCTGTCTTGGAAGCTCTTTATCTCTCCTTCCATTTTGAATGAGAACCTTGCTGGATAAAGTATTCTTGGTTGCATGTTCTTCTCATTTAGGACCCTGAATATATCCTGCCAGCCCTTTCTGGCCTGCCAGGTCTCTGTGGAGAGGTCTGCTGTTACCCTAATACTCCTCCCCAGAAAAGTCAGGGATTTCTTGTCTGTTGCTGCTTTAAGGATCTTCTCTTTATCTTTGGAATTTGCAAGCTTCACTATTAAATGTCGAGGTGTTGAACGGTTTTTATTGATTTTAGGGGGGGATCTCTCTATTTCCTGGATCTGAATGCCTGTTTCCCTTCCCAGATTAGGAAAGTTTTCAGCTAGGATTTGTTCAAATACATATTCTGGCCCTCTGTCCCTTTCGGCGCCCTCGGGAACACCAATTAAACGTAGGTTTTTCTACCCCAGGCTGTCGTTTATTTCCCTTAATCTATCCTCATGGTCTTTTAATTGTTTGTCTCTTTTTTCCTCAGTTTCCCTCTTTGCCATCAACTTGTCTTCTATGTCACTCACTCGTTCTTCCACCTCGTTAACCCTCGTCGTTAGGACTTCTAGTTTGGATTGCATCTCAGTCAATTGATTTTTAATTTCTGCCTGATTAGCTCTAAATTCTGCAGTCATGAAGTCTCTTGAGTCCTTTATGCTTTTTTCTAGAGCCACCAGTAGCTGTATAATAGTGCTTCTGAATTGGCTTTCTGACATTGAATTGTAATCCAGATTTTGTAACTCTGTGGGAGAGAGGACTGTTTCTGATTCTTTCTTTTGAGGTGAGGTTTTCCTTCTAGTCATTTTGCTCAGTGCAGAGTGGCAGAAAAGCAAGTTGTATTGGGAAAAGGAGAAAAAGAGAGGAGAGAAAGAAGGAAAGAAAAGAGAAAGAGAAAAAAAAGGAAGAAAAAAAGAAAAAAAAAGAAGAAAAAGAGAAAGAAAAAGAAAAAGGGAAAAAAAGGGCGGGGGAAGGAAACAAATCAAAAAGCAAAACAAAACAATAACAAAAAACAAAAAAACCACGGGGGAGTATCTTCTGATTCTCTATACTTTAAGTCCCTTGACTTCCCCTGGAACTGGTCCGTCTAGCTGGTCTTCTGCGGGAAGGGCCTGTTGTGCTGATTTTCAGGTGTTAGCACTCGGGGAGCTGCTCTGCCCCCTGCCTGGTGCAGGGCTCAGTGGGGGTTGTTTACCCCGTGAGGCCGCAGAAGGAACAGCCCCAGTGGCGGGGCCAGCTCTGGAGCCCTGGAGTCAGCTCGGGCAGGAACTCCGGAGCTCTCCGTCTGCAGGGCCTGGAGGCTCCGGGGCGGGGCCGCTGATCTGCTCAGCTGGGGCAGGAGCGTCCTCGCTGTCCTGGGCCCTCCCGGCCTCTGCCTGTCCCGGGGGGAGGCCGGATCCTGGGCTGTGTCCCGGCGCCCTGTGCTCCGAAGCCTGTGCTGGTGGATTCGCGCTCCCGCCCCGCAGCCCCCTCCGCGGAGCCGCCGCCCGAGCCCCTCCGAGCTGCTCCTGGAGCCGTGCAGCCCCCTCCGCACGGAGCCTCTTCCTCTGCCTGAGCAACCCCCCCCACAGCTGCTCCCACCCTGCAGCCCCCTTTGCGGAGCCGCCGCCCGAGCCCCCCCGTGCTGCTCCCGCCCCGCAACCCCCTCCGCGGAGCCGCCCCCGAGCCCCCCGAGCTGCTCCGGGCCCCGCCGTGCGCGCTGCAGCCCTTAGGGAGCTCGGCGCACTCTCCCGGGGCGCAGGTGTCTGTTAGTGTCCCCGGGAGCCCGAGGGCATCCCCGCCCTCCTGGGTCCTGCTCCAACTCCCTGCGAGCCCCTTTCCGCCCGGGAAGGTCGGTGCAGCTCCTGCGTCTCCGGGACGGGGCTCTCCTGTCCTGGGGACACTCGCCCCGGCCTCAGCCCGGCTCCTCGCGGGCCCCTCCCCCTCGGAGGCCTTTGTTTCTTTATTTCTTTTTCCCCGTCTTCCTACCTTGATAGATGCGCGAGCTCTTCTCACTGTAGCGTTCCAGCTGGTCTCTCTTTAAATCTCAGGCCGAATTCATAGATTTTCAGGATAATTTGAAGGTTTTCTAGGTCATTTGGTGGGGACAGGTGATTTGGAGACCCTACTCTTTAGCCATCTTGCCCCTCGCCCCTGTTTTTATACTTCTTGTTCAATACTTTAATTGCTTCCCATTACTCTATTCTCCAGGCCACTGATCCATTCTTCTGCTTCCTCCAGTCTACTATTTATTCTACCTAGTGTATTTTAAAATTTCATTTATTGAGTTTTTCATTTCTGATTGGTTCTTTTTTTAATTTTTAAATTTTTTATTTAACTTTAATTAACACATAAGTTATAATTGATTTTTGAGGTAGAGGTCAGTGGTTCATCAATCTTATGTAATACCCAGTACTCGTTATGTCATGTGCCCTCCTTAATGATTGGTCCTTTTTTATGGTTTCTGTCTTTGTTGAGAGTCTCACTGATGTTTTCCATTCTTTTCTCCAGTCCAGTATCTTTATGACCATAACTTTGTCTATTAGGCATATTACTTATCACCATTTCATTTAGTTCTTTTGCTGTGACTTTATCCTTTTCTTTCATTTGGGACATATTCCTCTGTCTCCTCATTTTGCCTACCTCTTTATGTCTGTTTCTCTGTCTTAATAAGGTTAGCCACCTCTCTTGTGCTCAAAAGTCGTGGCCTTATGAAGAGGTCCTGTAGTGCCCTGCAGTATAATTTCCCTGTTCACCAGAGCCTGGCACTTCAAAGGTATCTCCTATGTATGCTGTGTGTCCAGTCATCTGCAATGGCTCTCTTTGATTGTTGTAGTCAATGTTTGGTGCCTGTTTTGTTAGTGGGCCAGTGTGGGGCCACCTTAGGTTGAGTTGAGTCAGACCAGGCATTATCCAGAGATGTACTAGGATAGAACTGCAGGTTGCTTTTCCTGTATTGTCCCCTGACAAGCTTTTGCTGATGGGCAGGTCTTGCAGTCAGATCAGATGTCTGCCCACTGCTAGGGCTACAGTCAGAAACCAGCTATGTGGTTATCTTCCCTTCTCCCCAGGGCACAAGTCACTTTAGAGTGTCCTGGCTCCTGTTGGTTCAGTTTTCACACTGCCAGGCTTGTGGCACCACTTTGGATGGGCCCTGGCCAAAAGCATACTGGAGAGGGCAAGTCTTCAGTTGAACACTGGGTTAAGGGGCACAAGGTTGGCAAGGTCTGAGCTAATCCACTGAGGGATAGGAGCAATCCAGTCACAGAGGACTGAGGCAGGCCAGGTTGAAGGGGGACAGGGAAATCCACAGAAGCATGCAGGGGCAAAATACATGTTAGTAAGGTTTGCATGGGTCTGCTGTGAGAAGAGACCTGGAACCAAGGCCTGGCTATAGGAGGCATATCCACAGGAGAATGTGGAGAAAGGACAACTAGTAATAAGTTAGGTAGTGAATACTGGCACCCTACTGGCTCCTGCAGATGTCCATGTGTCTAGCCCAGCAATTGGGAAAGGGAAATAGTGACAGCCAGCTCCGTTGTTCCTAGAGAAGTCTCCTGATGATCTCTGCCACTTGAGCACATGCTCTAAGATTAGTAAACAAATCTTCCTGTCATATACCCTAGGTATTTTTCAAACTGAAAAGCTGAAATACTTCTAATTTCTCAATAGCTTATCCAGAGAGTAGCGCTTCTATCTTTGGAACATGCTGCAATTTCTTTAAAGTTGTATTTGTACAATGCTTTTGAAGAGGGCTTGAGGAAAATAAAGATAAAGCCTCATCCCAGACCTTTTGAAGTAGATTGGTAGTCCTGGGACTCAGGACTCTGCATTTGAACACACTCTCCTAGTTGACTTACATATGTTAAAATGTGAATATTCTTATTTCTCCTCATTCTCACCAACACTTATCATCTGTCTTTTTTTTATAATAACCTTTCTAGTGTGTGTGAAGTGCTATTGATTTGCATTTTCCTAACGATCAGCAAAGGCATGTGCTTATTTGCCACCTGTTTATACTCTTGGGAAAATACCTATTCAGATCTTTTGCCCATTTTTAAAACTGAGTTATTTATCTTTCTTATTATTGAGTTGTAAGAGTTTTTTATATATGTTCTGGATAGTCCCTTATCAGATATATGCTATGCAAGTATTAACTACCATTCTATGGATTGTCTTTTCACTTTCTTGATAATGTCCTTTAATGCACAAAAGTTTTTGATTTTGGTTAATTCTAATTTGTCTTTTTTTTTCTTTTGTTAGATTTATTTATTTATTTAGTATATTTTTTTTATTGCAGCTCGATTTGCCAACATATAATATAACACCCAGTGCTCATCCCATCAAGTGCCCTCCTCAGTGCCTGTCACCTAGTCACCCCAACCTCCCACCCACCTCCCCCTCCACCACCCCTTGTTTGTTTCCCAGAGTTAGGAGTCTCTCATGTTCTGTCTCCCTCACTGATATTTCCCACTCATTTTCTCCCCTTTCCCCTTTAATGCCTTTCACTATTTTTTATCATCCCCAAGTGAATGAGACCATATAATGTTCGTCCTTCTCCGATTGACTGACTTCACTCAGCATAATACCCTCCAGTTCCATCCATGTTGAAGCAAATGGTGGGTAATTGTCGTTTCTAATGGTAATATTCCATTGTGTACATAGGCCACATTTTCTTTATCTATTCATCTTTTGATGGACACCAAGGCTCCTTCCACAGTTTGGCTATTGTGGACATTGCTGCTATAAACATTGGGGTGCAGGTGTCCTGCCGTTTCACTGCATCTGTATCTTTGGGGGCAGCATAATTGCTGGGTTGTAGGGCAGGTCTATTTTTAACTCTTTGAGGAACCTCCACACAGTTTTCCAGGGTAGCTGTACCAGTTCGCATTCCCACCAACAGTGCAAGAGGGTTCCCCTTTATCCACATCCTCTCCAACATTTGTTGTTTCCTGCCTTGTTAATTTTCACCATTCTCACTGGTGTGAAGTGGTATCTCATTGTGGTTTTGATTTATTTTTCCCTGATGGCCAGAGATGCGGAGCATTTTCTCATGTGCTTGTCGGCCATGTCTATGTCTTCTGTGAAATTTCTGTTCATGTTTTGCCCATTTCATGATTGGATTGTTTGTTTCTTTGCTGTTGAGTTTAATAAGTTCTTTATAGATCTTGGAAACTAGCCCTTTACCTGATACGTCATTTGCAAATATCTTCTCCCATTCTGTAGGTTGTCTTTTAGTTTTGTTGACTCTTTCTTTGCTGTGCAGAAGCTTTTTATCTTGATTAAGTCCCAATAATCCATTTTTGCTTTTGTTTCCCTTGCCTTCATAGATGTATCTTGCAAGAAGTTGCTGTGGCCAAGTTTAAGAAGGGTGTTGCTTGTGTTCTCCTCTAGGATTTTGATGGATTCTTGTCTCACATTTAGATCTTTCATCCATTTTGAGTTTATCTTTGTGTATGGTATAAGAGAATGGTCTAGTTTCATTCTTCTGCATGCGGATGTCCAATTTTCCCAGAACCATTTATTGAAGAGACTGCTTTTTCCAGGGGCTAGTCTTTCCTGCTTTGTCGAATATTAGTTGACCATAGAGTTGACGGCCCATTTCTGGATTCTCTATTCTGTTCCATTGATCTATTTGTCTGTTTTTGTGCCAGTATCACACTGTCTTGATGATCACAGCTTTGTAGTACAACTTGAAATCCGGCATTGTGATGCCCCTGGCTCTGGTTTTCTTTTTCAATATTCCCCTGGCTATTCATTTTCGTGCTTTTTAGTGTTGTATCTAAGAATCTGTTGCCAAATCCGAAGTCTTGTAGGTTTACTACTATACATTTTAGCTCTAAAATTTAGATTTTTTTAATTCCATTTGAGCTAATTTTGTATATGGTATGAGATAGGGGTCCAACTTTATTCCACTGCATGTGAATGTGCAGTTGTCTCAACACCACTTACTGAAAAGATTATTCTTTCCTGCATTGAATGACTTTAGCATCCTGTCCTGTAGTACCAAAAATTAATTGTCCACTGATGTAAGGGTGTGTTTTGGAATTTTTAGTTCTATTCCATTGATTTATGCCGGTAATATAGTGCCTTGACTAGTGTTGCTTTGTAGTAAATTTTAAAATCAGGAAGTGTGAATCTTCTAGCTTCTCCATATTTTTAAAAAAGATTTTATTTATTCATGAGAGACACAGAAAGATAGACAGAGACATAGGTGGAGGGAAAAGCAGGCTCCCCCCAGGGGACCTGATGTGGGACTTGATCCCAGGACTCCAGAATCACGACATAAGCTGAAGGTAGATTCTCAACCACTAAGTCACCTAGGTGTCCCCAGCTTTTCCATATTTTTAAAAATGGTTTTAGCTATTCTGAGCCCCTTGAGCTCCAATGTGAATTTTAGTATCAGCTTAAAATTTCTACAAGACATCAGTTGGGATTGTGGTAGTATTGCACCGAATTTGTAGATCAATTGGGGGAGTATACCATTTTAACAATGTTAAGTCTTCCAATCTATAATATGAGATGTCTTTCCATTTATTGAGATCTTCATTAATTTTTAACAGTATTTTATAGTTTCCACAGTGTGTGTTTTGCACTATTTGCTACATGTATTCTGAAGTACTTTTGTTCTTTAATGCTATTATAATTTTTAATATTATTTTTGGATTCTTTATATAAGTGTATAGAAAGACAATTGAGTTTCTGCATATTGATCTTATCTCCTGCAACTTGCTGAACTTGTTTTTTTCTTACAGGCTTTTAGTGGATTCCTTAGGATTTTCTATATGTAGGATCATGTCATTTCTTCCTTTACAATCTAAATGCTTTTTATTTCTTTAGCTACCTAGTTTCCTTAGACAGACTTCTAGTGTGATGTTGAATAGAAGTGGCAAGAGTGGAAATTTTTATTTTATGAGGAACTGATCTTGGAGAAAAGCTTTCAGTTTTCACCATTAAGTATGATTTTTAAAAATAATAATAAAAATAAAGTCTTACTCATATGGATCTTACAATCTAAGAGGAAATAGACAGTAATCAAGTAATTGCACAAATACTGGTATCCTCCACTTTTCAAAAGTTCATGTTACACCATTTCACTTTTATGAAACACCTACAATAATACCTGTCTTCACTAACTAAGAGAAATCCAAAGAAGATTTTTGCTTTTATAGAAAAAAAACACAAAAATTAAAAATAGCATTCAGTGTTTGTTTTGTAGCTAAGACCCTATAGAAACAACATGCACCCTGAACACGACTGACAGTGGTACTGCCAAGATCCTTCCTGGGAACTGTAGTCAGTAGTTAGTATTCAGTGTCAAGCCACTATGGTTTTGAATTCTGTCTGTGAGGATCTGGGCTTTATGTCAATTTATTTTGTGCATCCATTAGCAAGATAGGTCTTAAGGTATCAGAGAAGCCTAAAAAGGGTTACTTTTGGGTTCGGAGGATGCTAAGAAAACCTTTTTCATATAAATTAATGGTAATCATTTCTTTACACCATTTCAGCTTATGAAAGTTCTCATAGGAACACTCTATTTTCAAATAACAGGGGAGATCTATATAATTAAATTATGATAACTAAGGTGGTGGGAACATATCCATGTGCTTTCTTTTTCTTCAGTCCCTGAGGGGCACAGTTAACTTAAAGTAGGATTAATCTAAAGCCTCCCTGCTTCAGGGAGACAGATTTTAAGAAATCTACTACATTGTGAGAGCTTCCTGAGGGCAGCAATGTGTCTTGTTCATTGCTATCTTCCTGATGCCTAACACAGTACATGGACATATAGTAGATTTCTAGTAAATGTTTTTTAAGTGAAAAAAGGTTGGGAACATATTATTTGTCCTGGAATTTCCAAGGTAGTGTGAAAAATAGAGACAAAGAAGTGATTTTCCCCAGACAATTTACTTTATTTGACCTGCAGTTTCAGTTTCCCAAAGCAAATATTCCTATTTTATGATTAAATGTTGATTAGAATATGGCCTGATGATTCAGGCAAGAAACACCTCTGCCTCTTTCTGACTCTAACATGGCTGTATGTCTCCAAACAATTCTAAACCCAATAACAATATGTGAGTTGCACCCCTACACCACTAGGCAAGTCTCCCAACACCATTTGGTATCTATAATTTAACTTATTTTTGGCACCATCTACCTGGAGATAGCATCAGTTCTTACAGATTTAAGAGCTCAGTCCCACAAGACTGCCCAACTCCTTCAAATGCCACTCCAACAGCTTTTGTTTCTGACCAACAGGCTATAGATTGGAAGTTCTAACAGTTTCCTCCTTGGGTTTAATTAACATGCTACAGCTTATCATATAATTCAGAGAAACATTTCACTTACTAGATTAGATTACTCTTTTATTACAAAAAGATAAAATTCAGGGATAGCCAGATGGAAGAGATGCATAGCAAGGTATGGGAAAAGATCACAAACATTCCATGCTTTCTACCTCTGGGTATGCCACTCTCCCCAGATCTCCATGTGTTCACCAACCTGGAAGCTCTCTGAACCCTGTCCTTTGGGTTTTTATGGAGGCTTCATTACATAAGTGTAAATGATTAAATCATTGGTTACCAGTGATTGAACTCAATCTTCAGCCCTTCTCCCCTCCCTGGAGATCTGGGGGTGGGACTGCAACCTGCTAATCACATTGTTGGCTACCCTGCCAATCAGCCCCCATTCTTAGGTTACCTAAGGGATTTTTAAATGTCACTTCATTAGTTTCTTTATCTCTCTCATCACTTAGGGGAAATTCAAAGGTTTTTAAGACCTCTGTGCCATATGTAAAAGTAGACAGAGATTACACTGGAGAAGTCTGAAGGGCCAGTCCATAACAGGGTTGCTAGAGTTCAGATTTTGAATGACTTCAGGTACAAGGTGACCAAAAATGCACATTTTAGAAGAGCGTCCTGGCATTGGTGTTGACATATGAATCGTGTGTCCTCTAGTAAACTAAAGAGGCCCAGTCTGTCTCAAGGGCCCAGGGTTGCCAGAAGTAAATAAAGAAAAAAACTGTAACTTTTATGGGAGATTCCAAATTATAAAGTTATTAAAGTAATTCAAATAAAAGTAAAAAGACCTCTGTGCCAGAACTAGGGACAAGGTCAAATGTACATTTCTTACTATAAATCACAGTATCACACCTCTCTACCTTCTGGACCTCCATTTCTTCATTTGTAAATTGGAGAAATCATAGTTCATACTTCATATGACTATTGTAAAAATTTAAAAAATTAATACATGGAAAGTACTCCAAACAGTGCCCAGCAGAGGAACAAATTCTAGAAAGGTAACACAAGCAAGAAGTCATCTTGGGGAACATATATTTTTAAAAAGAATGTTGTGGGATGCCTGGGTGGCTCAGCAGTTAAGCATCTGCTTTTGGCTCAGGACGTGATCCTGGAGTCTCAGGATGGAGTCCCACATCTGGTTCCCTGTATGGAGTCTGCTTCTCCCTCTGCTTATATCGCAGCCTCTCTGTGCATCTCATGAATAAATAAAATGTTTTTTAAAAAAAGAAGGATGTTGCTTCCTCTATTCCTTGTTAGAGAAACTCAGGATTATTTCTCAAAGCATTGTCTTACACTATCTGCACCAGGATCAGTAGGATTCTTGGTTTAAAAAACAGATTCCTGAGACCTATCTCAGACTTCCTGAATAAGAATACCAGGAAAGCTTTGTTTTTAACAGATGCCTACGTAATTCTTTGGTACTTTAAGGTTTGTCAACCACACTGTAGATAAAGTGCATCTCCATTGCTATAAATTATCCCAGATAACTCCAACCTTTCCAACCTTCCTTTCCATCCTTTCCCTGTGATACTGCAAGGACATTTCAAGTAAAGAATACCACCAAACTAATTTGCTATTAGCCAGAGTGTCTTATGAAGTCATTTGTTAACTTATTCAATATCCTAAGTACTCCCATCGATCTATCCTACCTAGTTGAGACTCATTTATACCTGGATCATTTAAAGAATAATTACTAGAGAATCTCATGAACCCTTTACCTTCTACAAGGATGTGATTAATGGAATTCTCTGCACATGTAACAAATTTTAGACTTTGAAAATCATAACAGAGAAGCTCTCCTGTTGATCCCCTCTGGGCTACTTTGGTTTATCTGTCTCTTGAAGGAGTGGCCTGTCTACAACTTAATCCTGATTCTGGACCCTTCCATAGTTTCTAAGACTTAATCTTTAAGTAATGATACATTTATACACAGAATATATTTCAACTCTGAATTTGGAGAAATTCCAATTTGTATATATCTGTAGATTCCCAAGAGGTAAACCAGAAAATCAAAGGAGCTTAGTTCAAAGGACAAGGAAGGCAGAACCGAGGCCTCTGTAGTAACCAAATCTACTACTTTGGACAAAACTTCTAACTTATAGAACTCAGGTTGGGACTGGGAGCAGGAACAAGGATTCCAAGAAATATTTCAGAAGTATACAGTTCTTTTTGTGTTATTGTTCATACTTTTCATACTTCCTGCTAAAGCTGACAGTGAGATTGTACTTAAAGAATCTTCTAGGGGGGATCCCTGGGTGGTGCAGCGGTTTAGCGCCTGCCTTTGGCCCAGGGCGCGATCCTGGAGACCCGGGATCGAATCCCACGTCGGGCTCCCGGTGCATGGAGCCTGCTTCTCCCTCTGCCTGTGTCTCTGCCTCTCTCTCTGTGACTATCATAAATAAATAAATTAATTAATTAAAAAAAATAAATTCCCTATGGGCAGCCTGGGTGGCTCCGCGGTTTAGCGCCGCCTTCAGCCCAGGGCCTGATCCTGGAGACCTGGGATCGAGTCCCACATCGGGCTCCCTGCATGGAGCCTGCTTCTCCCTCTGCCTGTGTGTGTGTGTGTGTGTGTGTGTGTGTGTGTGTGTGTGTCTGTCTATGAATAAATAAATAAAATCTTAAAAAAAAAAAAAAAGAATCTTCTAGGGCACCTGGGTGGCTCAATCGGTTAAGCATCTGCCTTCTGCTCAAGCCATGATCCTGGAGACCTGAGATTGAGCCCCACATTGAGCCCTGCATCAGCAGGGAGTCTGCTTTTCCCTCTCCCTTTGCTCTTTCCCTGTTTGTGCTCTCTTTCTCTCTCCAATAAATAAAATCTTTTTTTTTAAAAAAAAGAATCTTCTAAGTATTTCATGTGATCCTTTATAGGTTTCTAAGCAAGATTGTACTTAGAAGACAGACTTTTGTAAGATGAGCTGTGTCTTTGTATGCAATTTGCTGATGAACAGGTATGAAAATAACAGCTGATTTAATTTGTTAAATTATATTATAAGTTTGGAAGGAAAGTTTGCACATCAACTTAACCATCCTTGACACCAATATGTAAATAGAACTATTTGGATCTGCAAAAAATAACTTGAAACTTGAAAATAAAGGGAGAAGATTACACTGATCTCTTCCCTTAATTCTTCTTTTGGCCACTCTAAGATCCTAAAAATCTACATGGAGTTACCATATAATCCTCTTGTTCCTCAGTAAGAAAACATTTTATACTTGTTGGCTAGAGGGTATGAAGCCAGGTTTTTATTCTCTCATCTAAATGAGGAGAAATAGAAGTAGAATAGGGAAAAAAGTCAGGTAAATAAAGTAAATACATTTTCTAACCTAGATTTAATCTTTGAAATATTGATTATTTCTATCTGTTAATTTTCCATGTTAGAATTATATGCCTAGGAAATAGAATTTAATAAGAAAATTTTTGTTTTGGTTTTATTACTGTGACTTTCAATACTGTGATATTCACATTTTTTTTTAGTCTCAGAATCACCTTTCCTAGTCCTAATAGATTCAGAGGGTTACCAATATTGACAATTAACCTACCAGCTATGTTACTTTGTTGTTTTTCATATTTCATCAACAAAAGTTGCTCCATTGAAAACGGATTCAGATGTTTTAAAACCATATGCTTTAGGGATAATACACCAGTAGTTCCTATTTTGACAAAGCTTTCTTGGGTTTTTAATTTATTCCTTGTATATAACACCTTCTCAGCCTCCATGATCAGAATTGGCTTATAGTAACCGGCATGCTGTCCATGTGATAGACTATGTTTAGCTTCTACGGGATGTTTGCAGGGAATATGCACCTCATATGCCTTTTCGTACTCTCTTTCTGATTGGAAAGGTTACTATTCAAAATGAAAAGTTAATTTACGAACTCAAATTAGTTCCAAGTACATCAAAGCTTACCACTGATGTAGGATTATATGCTATATGCTTAAATACATGATCTCACTTAGTTCTTTTAACAACTCTGTAAAGGAGGTATCTATTTTCTGTTTTTGAAGAAGAGGAAATAGATCTCAGATAGCTTACCAAAATCACTTAGTTTTTATGAGATTTCTCTCAATTCAATTTGAGGTTTGTCTGATTCCAAAGTCCAGGCTTTTCCAGCCCAGTTTCAAGAAGGCAAAGTCATAAGATTACCCAAACCACCTGTTATATCTGGCTCTTGAATTAATCATATCCAGAGTGTAACTTTGTGATCATTTTGGTTTAAATCAGGAAAACTTCATAATTATTAAGATAAAGGTGATTATTCAGATAAAAGTGTTGCTGTTTTTCAAGTAGTTACTATAAATACTGTTTATCTCACTTGGTTTATCTCACCAAACTTACAGGGCACACTTATATACAGGCATTATGCCAATCCCTGGAGATATGATGATGAATAAGATGCATAGCCCCTATCCTTCATCTCATATCATCACAATGGAAATAGATATGAAATAAGACCTGTAATCAGGTGTGCCATTCAAAATCTTTAATAACCAAACTGAACAAGCACCAACCAATTAGAATATGATGCTCCATATAGCTGGTATGGCTGAAGTGTACACTTATTGCCTATCAGCTTTGCATTTAATAATATAATTAATACTCAAATAGGATATGTGGGACACAGATGGAGAGGGGTGGAAGGAAGGGATGAAGGTGATCATGAACAGTCTGAAAATAGAGATGACATATGATTTGAACCTAGAAGGATAAGTGAGAGTTTTCCATTGGACAAAAGAGGAGATCATATTTTAGACAGAGGAAGCAACTATATTAAACAAAGGCTGTATATGAAGAATCTAATATAGTCACATTTATAGAACTAAAGTGGAATAATGGTTTTTAGGGGCTGGGAATGGGGAATTACTAATCAACAAGCATAAAGTTTCAGCTAAGCAAGATGAATAAGTTCTAGAGATCTGTTGTACATCATTGTCCCTATATTTAACAATAAATAGATTCCATGTTAAGTGCCCTTACAGCAATAAAATTAGTTAAATATAACTAAATAAGCAAATAAGCTAAGGCTTGACAGGACTGATCGATATCGAACAGCTGTGGTTAGATATGGGATTCATGGGGGAGTAATGGCTAGAGTTGATGGTACATAGTCGTTTGGGGCCAGATCATGAAGCTAAGCTAAGAAGTTTTTACTTTATTCTCTGGGCATCAGAAAACCTAAAGAATTTCATTATTGCTTGAGATAATTTTGGTTGTATGGTAGAAAATATACTAGTGGAAGAAGACCATTTAGAGGTTATTTCAGTAATTTAGGAGAGAGATGATGTGAGTCTACACTGGAATTGTGTAAAGAGCAGGAGATGGATGTAAGAGACATTATGACTATATATAATGGTTGATTGAATATACTGAGGTGGGAAAGAAAAAAATCAAGAGTCCAAAGCATTTGGCTTGAACAACTTTGTTGGTTTTACCTGCGATAGTACAGATAGGTGGAGATAACATCTCCAGTATGTTTGGAAAGTGAGCAAGATAATGATCTTGGCTTTATACAAAATATGTCATGCAGAACACCCAGATGGAGAAGTCAAACAGACAATTGGAAATGTAGATGACTGACAGTACTTATCCTATGCTACACACACAAACACACACACACCACACTTATTTGATAGCTCACAGCCTGTAGAGGAAATACTTTGAAATGAAATGTGTAACTCCTCCTCCATTAGGAGAACAGTTTGTTTTTAGTTTTATGGTTTGAGTCAATTTATAGATTGTATATCATAATTTGTAAATAACAAAATGTATTCCAAAACTAAGTTTGGCTTATTTTTATATTTTATTGTGCTGATATGTCTAAGGTTAGATCTTGATTGTCTTGTAGGTAAGTTTGATTTGCAAATATTCCTGAGACAGTTCTTTTATTATTTTGTTTTAGTGAATTCCAAGATGGCATGCTGTTGCATAGTAACAAATTGCACATAAAACTCCAGCATTGACTTGGCGAATGGCAACTCAGGGAATTGCTCAATATTGGTGCAGAGTCTGAATCAGCTCTAGTCTACAATAATGGTAGTGAATCCTCATATGAATGAAGAATACAGTATTAAACAACTCCCTCACTGACATGGTGTTGCATTAATCCGATTCACATATGCACCTATTATATTATGTCATCAACATCCCAAGTCATATTGAAAGCATATTCTATTCAGCTACCTGCCTTTACCAAGTTCCCCAGGGGAAAAAAACTACAAAGATGATTGGTTTGTTTTTGGCACATTCTCACCTACTAGTGTCACTGCTTTCCTAACCTCCAGGCATCTAAATCCTCACACTAACTCTGCTTGCCCAACGGCTACCACTGTAGTACTTCACTCAAACTTGCCCCTTACATGTCCCTAGACCACTTTTCCTCCCCTGTCTGGTGTTGTTTAACTCCCATTCAAGCAATGCCACATCTTAGGTATTTTGGTTTATTCACTGTAATATTAAAAATGGTCAGCCAATCTTTCCAAGGCGTGTTCAAGGTGTGTCCAAGGTGCGTGTGTGTGTGTGTGTTCGTGCACACATGCGCACATGTGTGCTCATAATATAAAATGTCTGTTTGCATGAATGACCTGCTTCTTAATGTGCTCTGTGAGACCAAGCATGTGGACAACTAGGCAGGTGAACAAAGCAAGAAGCCTCTCCTCAGTGTGAAATTGAGACACTAGCAGGTAGAAGGAGTCAGTACATTGGGACTAGAGAAAAAGGTTGTTACCATCTCCTCCTCAACCCTACCTTTCTCTCTAAGACAGGTAAATGAGACAGCACAGACCCTGAAATGTCCTACCCTCTCAGAATCTGTTTTCTGAATGCAGAGGTTACTGCTTAGCAGTCTCTGGAAGAGAGACAACTGGCTTTGGTCAAAATGTCAAGGAAAGAGGTTTGTTTCTACTTTCTATCTCCCTCATTAAGTTATTTGCAGACCTTCTCCATACTTAATGGAGCAAACATATTGCAATAATTCTAGCATGATAATTTTTCACAATTTAACACCTCTGAAGCCAAGACACATTGTATAATCAGTGGCGTCTTATGGCATTGGTATTGCCAGGATTGAATTTCTTATATAAAGCATTTATTTCCAACAGTTAGCTATGACCATTATTGATCTGGCACCACTTTAAATTAAACTTTATTCCTGGGGTACCTGGATGGCCCAGTTGGTGAAGCATCTGCCTTCAGCTCAGGTCATGATTCCAGGGTCGTTGGATCAAGCTTCGCTTTGGGCTCCCTATTTAGCAGAGAGTCTTCTCCCTCTACCCCTCCCCTCTGCTTGTGATCTATCAATCTATATCTCTTTCTCTCTCTCTCTCTCTCTCTTAAATAAATACATACAATCTTTTAAAACAATAAAAAAAACTCCATTCCTCAGGTTTTTACATCACACTTATGGTGTGAATTCAAATCTCATGTCTATGTATTGGCTGTGGTTCAAAATCTCAGGGGAGATTTTTCTTTCTCCTTCCAGTATGAAGGTTAAGAAATGCAAGTTGTCCCTTAGGAATTCCAACTATCCCAGCTTTATGCCAGAGTATCTTATTAGATTCCCTATCTTGGACTATGTTTCTTGGTAGTTGATAAAATAATGGTGTATCTTATAGCCAAAAGAATGTAAGAAATTTGGCATTGGAATTGAAAAGTTCACCAGGGACAAATATTCTTCCCAGTTTATTACTTCTGAACAGCAGCACTGCCTTCTTCAGGTCTTTGCTTGCCTTTGAGAGCCTGCCAACACCTCTCAACAAGACACAGGTAATCACCCTCCAGATGAATGATTCACTATGCAATTTGTAGGTATAGTAGGATTTGTTAATTTGTAATTTCATCAAGATGTAATTTGTGAGTAAAGATTGTGATAAAGCTATAATTACCACTGTGGTGATTTTATTCATTGCTTTTGCAAATACTTATTAAGATATCTATTTTGTGCCCTGAGGAAGGAACAAATATTCCTGAGAAATGGTCCCTGACCTCAGGGATCTTAGAGTCTATATGATTGGATAAGCCATGTGCAAGATAACTGTAATGTAATGTTGAAAGTAATGGTACTGGAGGAAGGAATTAAAAATATGCCCCATGGATATTCAAGAGAGAAAGAAATCATTTCTAGTTTGAGAAGGATAAAAAGAAGTAGTTTACAGAAAATATGGGTAATAATATTAACAATATAAATAATAATTACCATTTAAAATTATTTACTCATTTCATTTAATCCTGTATGAAATAGATATAATTCCATTTTATAGTTGAGAAAATTGGTTTTGAAGAATGAATAGATTTTTAGAGGTAGGAGTCTTGGGAGGGGTGTTACTTATCAATGGGAATAGTCAGAAAAAAAGCATGAATATGGGAAAGCAAGGAGCACATATAAAAATACTACATAGATTAATTTGGTTAGAGCATTGAATGGATAAATGAAAGTAATAAAAGAAATAAAACAGAATATTTTGTTTTAATTAGGTAATGGAGGAAAAGATGGGAGTTGTCATGGAGATAGAATAAAATAACCTGACAGATAGGGGTTTGTTTGTTTGGTTTTTTTTTTTTTTAGATTTTATTTATTTATTCATGAGAGACACAGAGAAAGAGGCAGAGACATAGGCAGAGGGAGAAGCAGGCTCCTGTGAGAGAGCCAGATGCGGGACTTGATCCCAGGACCCCAGGATCACGACCTAAGCCAAAGACAGATGCTCGACCACTGAGCCACACAGGTGTTCCCCAGATAGTTTTTTATAGTATAGCAAAGGACGAAGGTTTGTCAAGATGAAGTGATTTGGGGATTGAATATCTGAGAGAAAGTGATACTAGGAGAAGAAACAGTAAACACAAGAGAATATGGTACGTTGACTTTCTGCCCTAACAAACTTAATTATAAGTGTCCTAACACTGTCTGTGCAAGTAGAAAAAAGACTTGGGGGAAAGACAAAGCAAAGTATGACATAGGCAATGGTGGTAGGGCTTTTGAAGTTCTGAACACCAAAGATAGTCACCCTGGACAGATAATCTTAGATTAGGGTATGTCAAACTCAAATCCAATTCAGGGAGGTACCATGTTGTAGCATGTACCATGGTACACATGAAGTAGGTGAAGACTGTCATAAGGAAAATCCTTTCAAGGCCAAATGAGAGAAGTTGGCCACAAAATTGAGCCACAAGGAAAAAGATTTATTTAGGCTAAAAGAATGTATTTAAACCAGTTCTGTCCCACTGCTAGTTATCAATTTTCTAGGGAATAAGGTTGACTTTTAAAAAGAATACTCCGCATTACACCCCTTGGTGAACTGGCAGAAAAATTGGGCATCACAGACATAGACAGAAGTTCTAACTAAAGAGTTCTCTGGGTAGGGCTTTGTGCTTTTTCAGTAAAATAATAAAATATTATGCTATCAGCCAGTTTGGAGCTCTGTTCATTTTAAAGCACTCTAACGTCAGGCATAAGGAAGTCAAAAGATTATAGTATTTCTAGACCCTGTTTGTTCACTAGGAGGGTAGCTGGTACTTCTTGCCAGCCTGAATTCTCATTAATTCCAGGACTGGGCTGAGCTCTATTTCTATCAGAGAGGTTCCTCATAATTAGCGGCAGCTGCATAGGGTTGGAAAAATCCAAGACTTGCACTAGCCAGTTGGAATTGCTGAATTAGAACTTAAAAAGGAAAGTATAAACTAGAGATTTTAGAGTCAAAGGGATGCGATGGTCGCAGGTATGGAAAAGAGAATGAAATGGCTGAACGAAATAGGAAATGGAAAAAACAGAGGAAGGGCCAAGGAACTGACACAAGAGGATCCTCTGAATATGGAGAAAAAGAGGAGGAAAGGAAGTTGGGCAAGAATTTGGAGGGAAGGAAGACAAGGGAGGATGGTATCCTACAGAAACAAAGAAAGACATTTCAAACAAACAGACATTTCAAACAAACAGTGTGGACAATCATGTCAGAATTTCCAGAAAAGGGGCAGGGGATTGAAATCATTTGATGAATCTACTAGGAAGTCATTGTGACCCCTAAGATCAGATATGATTTATTCATGAAGGAACAAATCATATCACAGTGGATTTAATGAGAGTGAGCCCCAAGAAAATTAAAGCAGTGTAGTTTTTCTTCTTCCCAAAGATCTTTGGTTGTGGAAAGAAAGAAGGAAAGAAGGAAGCAAGGAAGCAAGGAAGGAGGACGGACTATGCTACCACAGTGGCTCTAAGTTGAGAGGTTTGGGAGTTTTTTTTTTTTTTTAATTTTCAAATCTTTGAAATAAGTCTGCCACCTCTAATTTTTTATTGTTGCACTGTTTCTATTTTATGAGATTTGGATTCATAAGGTCCTGGATTTAGTCCCTGCTGCCATGTACTAGGTTTACCTTTTCCATTAAACACAAGCTATATGATTTTGATGAGTTACTTAATCATACATTTTTCATGAACAGATGAACAAGTTCTCTTTGTTTTCTTTGTGATCCTTCTTCCCAAGAGAAAGTCTGCTTAGGTTAGTGATCATCAGTCAATGCAGAACAGCTCTTCTGCAGAGAATGGCTCACCAAAACATTCTCAGAGGCACTAATCTATGTGAATAAGGTTTTTATGAAACAAATGAGTGTGAGTCTAGAATAGAAACACTGTCTTAAAAAAAAAAAGAAACACTGTCTTATACTTGTATAGTTCTTCAAACACAAAGACCTTTTACAGGCATTTTCTCATTTAATTTGCATGACATACTCTGTAAAAGCAGGAAGAGTGAAGTAGCTATAAAAGAACAAGATAATGAAGACAAAGAAATATCACCAAGTAGCAAGAAAATTTGAATCTCACCTTACATTTGTCATGTAACCTATAGGCTATAAGATTAGCTATTTTGTCTATGCCCAGTACTAAAAGGAATACTAAAAGGAGTATTTATTATTATTATTATTGACTGAAGACACTAATATAGTAAACAGCGAAGCCAAAAGACATACAAATATTTTTGCTTAAACAATATGAAGATAAGTTTTTAGTAATGGTTGTCTAGGTAATTTATACTAACTCTCTTCCTAAAAACAACTAGAAAAGCTGGGTAAATAACTAAAGATACCAGAAAGCTATCAAAGCATTCAAGTATCCTAATTCCCAAGATTCAAAACAAAAAGACCCAAAGGGTAACCCACCTTTACTGTCAGATTTGCCTTAAATTCATCAGGTTATTTTAGGAAGAATTGGTTGACAGGATGAACAGAGATTTTATAGATTTGAGAATTTGGAAGACAAAAGTTGGAGTTCAAGATCCAACAAAGAAAGAAGTCCTGGTAACATCTCCCTCCAAACTTTGAAGTAGAACCTTGAAAGTCATACCCTAGGAGTAAGTATAAACCAGAAATGGATTGGCCTTCACAAAGACTGAAACCCGACTTTAAATGTTCTTGACCCCTAATTGAATTAATTAAATTAATAAGGACTTCCTCGTGTCCCTACCCACCTAATATATATACTCTGAAGGAATATAATGTCACTTTAGACCTAATTATATCTCACAATTTTTTAATAAACTGTGATACTCAATAAAGAATATTCAGAAATATGAGGAAACAAGACAGGTGCCTGAACACACACAGAAATAACATATAGAAGGAATTTATACAATGCAATAGCAAAGAACCCCCAAATAATAAAATTAAAATGGGCAAAGAACCTGAATAGACATTTTCCCAAAGAAGACATATAAATGGCCAACAAGTATGTGAAAAGGTGCTCCACATCACTAATCATCAGACAAATGCAATCAAAACTACAGTAAGCTATCACTTCACAGCTGTTCGAATGGCTTTTATGAAAAAGACGAGATAATAAGTGTTGACAGGGTGTAGAAAAAAGGGAACCCATATGCACTGTTGGTAGGAAAGTAAAGTGTAGGCAAAACCTGCAATCAAAATGATAAATTTTGATATTAATCTCTGTAATTTTGACAACATCTAGGAAAAATCATTAAAGATATAAATTATTTGAACAACAATAATTAAGCTGAAACCTATAAAAGGCTACACTCAAAAAAATTCAGAGTATATACTCCTTTCAGAAATAAATGAAAATTTTACAGAAAAGGACCATATGCTGGCCATGAGGTAAACTCAATAAATTTGGGCATGATTCCTGCATGGAGCCTGCTTCTCCCTCTGCCTATGTCTTTGCCACTCTGAGTGTGTGTGTCTCTCATGAATAAATAAATAAAATATTTTTTAAAATCTGAGGGAAGAATAAATGGATTGAATCATCAACCTTGGGCATATGAATAGATTGATAATATCATAAGCTATTTGACCAAAAGTATTCATGTAGTTATCATAATTTTGGTGATACCCATCTCAGTCTACAGCTTACTACAATCTTGATTCTAGATTTATAGAATGAAGAATTACCTGGGGGGTAGAGAAGAAGAATGGGTGGAAAGGCAGCCTTAATATAGTTTGGTCACTCCTGAGGCATCTAGAACTGATCTGGAAGCTAATATATGGTCTTAGATATAGGGAAGAAGATCATGCATAGCTAGTGAAAATTCTAATAATGTCTCCATCTTGTTTCTTGTTTGCCTACTAAATTTTTCCTCCTGGTGAAAGATATTAAGCATTCATAAGATGATAAATGATAGTAGGGAAGAAACAACATATTTTACTGAAACAATCAAATTGAGAATTGGCTTCTGTTTCTAGCTAAGATAGAATAACAGAAATTGTATTTGACCACCCACCTGAAACAACTAAAAATCTGGAAAGATTATATGAAACAATGTTTTTCAAGATATTGGCCACTGGCCACTGAAGAATAGTGATCTCGGAAAGACAGAAAATAAATAAAGTGAGCCTTAAAACTTTCCCAGATTACTGCCTTGAGAGAGTTTCCAGGCTCTGACACAGAGAGCTGGAACCAGGTAGAGCCTGGTGGATTCTCTCACTTGAGGAGATGGAGCTGAGAACCTGGAGAGACCCAGGTGGCAAGAGGTCACAGGCAGAGGACCAGAGAGGAGATTGCTGCATAAAGAGAAATTCTGGAGATTTTCAGAAGATTCCCTGTGGGTATTCAGCAGAGGATGATTAGCACATGTATTCCAATAAACTCTCTAAGACTGGATAACAAGACACTTGAAAGGATTAGGGAGAACAGCACTCAGAACACCCACAGGATGAGGAAAAGTGGATGTTCCCATCAGTCAGACTGCAAAATCTCACAATTCGTGGGGCACGGGGTACAGTACTTGGAAGAATCTTGCCTCAATACTAAGGATTAATTTGCCATGGACTAGACATTGCTCTGCTGCCACCTAACAAATTTTAAAAGCAAGTCCCAAAAGGTTCAAACTATTTCTAAGCAACTTAATTTCATTCCAGAACAAAGCTCAGGAATATTTATAAATACAAAGATATGCCAGCGTTTGAATAATATAAAAATGACAATTTCTGGCATCTAATAAAAATTACCAGGCAGAAAAGTAAATTGGATAATACAACTCATAATAAGAAGAAAAATCAATGAATCAAAATTGACCCAGAATGGACAAAGATGTCAGAAATACTAGAAAAGGAAAAGTCCTTGTATCTATATTCTGTATATCAAGATCTAGACAAAAGTTTGAACATGATCGAGACATGGCTGAAGTAAAAATACACTACATGGGATTAACAACATTAGTCATTGTAGATAAAAACATTAGTGAATTTGAAGGCATAGCAATAGATATTATTCAAAATGAGACACACAAAGAACAGAGCATTAATGAATTGTGGGACATCTTCAATTGACCTAGTAAATGAGTAATTGGAGTCTCTAAAGGAAAAGAGTGAGGAATAAAATATTTTAAGAAATAATAGCCTAAAGTTTTCTGTAATTTTAAAATTGTAAGTTATAAATTTGCAAATCAAAGAAGTTCTGCAAAGTCCAAGCATATAATTCCTGAAGAAAGTTTTACGCCAAGGCACATCATAATCAAATCTCCCAAAAGCGGCAAGAAAAACGATTAATCACATACAAGGAAACTACTACCATAACACTATAGGTGTGTGGGGTAAAAGTGTAGAATTTTTGCATTGAATTGAACTGAAGTAATTATGAAATTAAAATAGAAAGAGCTACAAGAAGATTTATATAAGCATTATGATAACCACAAAACCCCTATAAACTACAGAGATTTATCAAATAACAAAACAATAAGAGAGGAAACAGGAACAAAGGAACTACAAAAACAAAGCAATTAACAAAATGGCAATAGTAAGTTTTTATCTATTGATAGTGATTTTAAATGTAAAATAGGTTAAATTCTCTAATCAAAAGGCATAAAGTGGCTGAATAGATTTAAAGAACTCCAATATCCAGCAATGTACTGTTTACAAGAGACTCACTTTAGACATACTTAAATTGAAAGAAAAGAGATGGAAAATGATATTTCATGCAAATGCTAACCAAAATAAAGCAGAGGTAGCTATACTTATATTAGACAAAATGACTTTAAGTAACAATCTTTTATTAAAGACAAAGAGGTAATTATATAATGATAGAAGGGCCAATTCAACAGGTAGACATAATAATTGTAAATATTTATGCACCCAACATCAGAGCACCTAAATATATAAAACAAATATTGACAGAGGTAAAGGAAAAAATGACAATACAATAATATGAAACTTTATGACTATACTTTAAATAACAGACAGAATATTGAGGGCAGAAAATCAATAAGGAAACAGCTGACTTGAACAACTCAATAGACCAAATGGATATGTCTGTTATATAGCCACTCTATGGTGGCTTTCTTCTCAAGCACACACAGAACATTCTCCAAGATCGATCACACATTAGGTCACAAAACAAGGCAATTTAAGATTAAAATCATTCCAAGTATCTTCTCAAACTACAGTGGAATGAAACTAGAAATCAATAACAGAAAAGAGGAAAATTCATGAACACATGGAAGCTGAACAAACATTGTTGTATCACCATTGGGTAAAAGAGGAAATAAAAAGGGAATTTTAAAAATAACTGAGATGAATGAAAACAAAAATACAACTTACTCAAACTTATGGGGGCACAGCAAAAGCAGTATAGGAGGGAAATTTATAACATTAAATACTTACATTAAAAAAGAATAAAAATCTCAATTAAAATGCCTAATTTTACAATTCAAGGAAGTATAAAAATGAGAACAGACTAGCCCTAAAATAGAAAAAAATATATAGTAAAGATTAGAGCAGGAACAAACAAAATAGAGAATAGAAGAACAATATAAAATTTAATGAAACTAAAAGTTTTTAAAAATATAAACTAAATTGACAAACCCTTAGCTAGACTAAAGAAAAAAAGAAGGTTCAAATGAAAAATGTCAGAAATGAAGCAGGTAACAATTACAATTGATGATACAGAGATAAAAAAGGACTATAATGGACTATTATGGACAAATATGCAAATAATTGGATAACCTAGAAGAAATGGACAAATTCCTAGAAACATACAAAGGCTACAAAGACTGAACCAAGAAGAAATAGGAAGTCTGAACAGACCAGTAACAAACAAGGAGTTTGAATCAATAATCAAGAACATTCCAACAACAACAATGAACACTTGGGACCAGATGGCTTCAAGGATGAATTCTTTGAAACATTTAAAAAAGAACTAATACAAATCCTTCTTAAAATCTTCCAGAAAATAGAAAATGAGAGAACCCTTCCAAACTCACTTTATGAGGCCAGCATTAGTCTGACTCCAAGGGCAGAAAAGACAAAACAAGACAAAACAAAAGCCACAAGAAAATAGGCCAGTATGCCTCAAGAACGTATTTGCAAAAAACCTCAATAAAATACTAGCAAATCAATTCAACAGCATACCATAAGGATCATACACCATGACCAAGTGGGATTTATGTCTGGGATGGAAGGAGGTTCAACATATGAGAAATCAATGTGACATATCCCATTAACACAATGAGAGACAAAAACCACATGATTGCATTTTCTTTATCAGATGCAGAAAAAGCATTTGACAAAATTCATATTCTTTCATGTTAAAACTCTAAACAAAATAAGTAAAGAAGAAACATACCTCAGTATAGTAAACACCATATATGAAAAATCCACAGGTAACATAATAATCAATGGGGAAAAACTGAAAGCTTTTCCAGGATCCAGAACAAGGTAAGGATGTTTATTCTCACTATTGCTATTCAATGTAGTCCTGGAAGCCCAAGCCAGAACAATCAGGAAAGGAAAAAAGTGCTTAAATCAGAAGAGAAGTAAATAATTGCTATTTGCAGACGACATGATCATATATGTAGGAAATCCTAAGGACACCACAAAAAGCTGTTAGAATAAATTATTAAAATTGTACACTACAGAATCAACATACAAAAATCAGTGGAATTTCTGTTCACTAATAATAAACTGACCAAAACAGATATTAACAATCCCACTTATATTAGCAATAAAAAGAATAAAATATCCACACACTTAACCAAAGAGATGAAAGATTTGTGCATTAAAATTATTGTACACTACAATATTGAAAACTTGTACACTATAAAATTTGATGAAGGAAATTTAAAAGACACAAATAAGTGGCAAGACAATCCATGTGCATGAATTGGAAGAGCTAACATTGTTAAAATGCTCATACTACCCAAAGCAATCTACAGATTCAATGTAATCTCTATCAAAATACCAAGGACTTTTTTTTTTTTACAGAGGTTGAAAAAACAATCTCAAAATTCATATGGAACCACAAATATCCCAAATAGACAAAGTAATCTTGAGCAAGAAGAACAAAGCTGAAGGTATCCCACTTCCTTAAATTATACCAAGAGCGAAAGTAATTAAAACAGTATGGTCAATGGAAGATTACTCAGTCATTAGAAACGACCAATGCCCACCATTTGTTTTGATGTGGATGGAACTTGAGGGTATTATGTTGAGTGAAGTAAGTCCATCAGAGAAGGACAACATTATATGGTTTCACTCATATGGGGAATATAAAAAATAGTGAAAGAGATTATAGGGGAAAGGAGAGAAAATGAGTGGGAAAAATCAGAGAGGGTGACAGAACATGACAGACTCCTAACTTTGGGCAATGAAGAAAGAGTAGTGGAAGGGGAGGTGGGTGGGGGGATGAGGTGACTGGGTGACTGGCACTGTGGGGGGCACTTGGGATGAGCACTGGGTGTTATAGTATATGTTGGCAAATCGAACTCCAATAAAAATATATTTAAAAACCAGTATGGTACTGGCATAAAAATAGACATATAGACCAATGGAACAGACTAGAAAACCCCTAAACAAACCCATACATAAAAATTATGGTCAACTGATGAAGATCAGAACAAGAATGGCCAAACCACACTTGTGGGAAGAGTAGTAGTGAATATTGGAAGAGTGACATCCACATGTTTGTAAAAGAATGAAATTGGACCCTTATGTCACAGCATATACAAAAATTAACTCAAAATGGGAGAAGGCTTAAATACAAGACTCAAAACCATTAAACTCATCGGAAAGAAAGAGGGAAAAATCTTCTTGATATTGGTCTTGATAATTTCTTAGATATGACACCAAAAGCACAAGCAACAAAAGAATATATAAATAAGGGAGATTCCATTAAACTAAAAGGCTTCTGCAGAGCAAAGGAAATGCTTAACAAAATGAAAAGGCAATATACAGAATAAGAAAAATATTTGCAAACCATATATCTGATGAGGGTTAATAGCCAAAATATAAGGAATTCATACATCTCAACACACAAAAGCAAATAACCTGATTAAAAAATGGGCAAAGTAAATTCCAAAGATAAAGAGAAGATCCTTAAAGCAGCAAGAGACAAGAAATCCCTGACTTTTATGGGGAGGAGTATTAGGGTAACAGCAGACCTCTCCACAGAGACCTGGCAGGCCAGAAAGGGCCGGCAGGATATGTTCAGGGTCCTAAATGAGAAGAACATGCAACCAAGAATACTTTATCCAGCAAGGCTCTCCTTCAGAATGGAAGGAGAGATAAAGAGCTTCCAAGACAGGCAGGAACTGAAAGAATATGTGACCTCCAAACCAGCTCTGCAAGAAATTTTAAGGGAGACTCTTAAAATTCCCCTTTAAGAAGAAGTCCAGGGGATCCCTGGGGGGCGCAGCGGTTTGGCGCCTGCCTTTGGCCAAGGGCGCGATCCTGGAGACCCGGGATCGAGTCCCACATCGGGCTCGCGGTGAATGGAGCCTGCTTCTCCCTCTGCCTGTGTCTCTGCCTCTCTCTCTCTGTGACTATCATAAGTAAATAAAAATTTAAAAAAAAAAAAAAGAAGAAGTCCAGTGGAACAATCCACAAAAACAAGGACTGAATAGATACCATGATGACACTAAACTCGTATCTCTGAACGTGAACGGGCTTAATGACCCCATCAAAAGGCGCAGGGTTTCAGACTGGATAAAAAAGCAGGACCCATCGATTTGCTGTCTACAAGAGACTCATTTTAGACAGAAGGACACCTACAGCCTGAAAATAAAAGGTTGGAGAACCATTTACCATTCGAATGGTCCTCAAAAGAAAGCAGGGGTAGCCATCCTTATATCAGATAAACTAAAATTTACCCCGAAGACTGTAGTGAGAGATGAAGAGGGACACTATATCATACTTAAAGGATCTATCCAACAAGAGGACTTAACAATCCTCAATATATATGCCCCGAATGTGGGAGCTGCCACATATATAAATCAATTAATAACCAAAATGAAGAAATACTTAGATAATAATACACTTATACTTGGTGACTTCAATCTAGTGCTTTCTACACTCGATAGGTCTTCTAAGCACAACATCTCCAAAGAAACGAGAGCTTTAAATGATACACTGGACCAGATGGATTTCACAGATATCTACAGAACTTTACATCCAAACTCAACTGAATACACATTCTTCTCAAGTGCACATGGAACTTTCTCCAGAATAGACCACATACTGGGTCACAAATCGGGTCTGAACCGATACCAAAATATTGGGATCCTCCCCTGCATATTCTCAGACCATAATGCCTTGAAATTAGAACTAAATCACAACAAGAAGTTTGGAAGGACTTCAAACATGTGGAGGTTAAGGACCATCCTGCTAAAAGATGAAAGGGTCAACCAGGAAATTAAGGAAGAATTAAAAAGATTCATGGAAACTAATGAGAATGAAGATACAACCGTTCAAAATCTTTGGGATGCAGCAAAAGCAGTCCTGAGGGGGAAATACATCGCAATACAAGCATCCATTCAAAAACTAGAAAGAACTCAAATACAAAAGCTAACCTTACACCTAAAGGAGCTAGAGAAAGAACAGCAAGTAGATCCTACACCCAGGAGAAGAAGAGAGTTAATAAAGATTGGAGCAGAACTCAACAAAATTGATACCAGAAGAACTGTGGAACTGATCAACAAAACCAGGAGTTGGTTCTTTGAAAGAATTAATAAGATAGATAAACCATTAGCCAGCCTTATTAAAAAGAAGAGAGAGAAGACTCAAATTAATAAAATCATGAGTGAGAAAGGAGAGATCACTGCCAAAACCAAGGAAATACAAATACAAGAGAAAAACATATTATGAACAGTTATACGCCAATAAATTAGGCAATCTAGCAGAAATGGACGCATTTCTGCAAAGCCACAAACTACCAAAACTGGAACAGGAAGAAATAGAAAACCTGAACAGGCCAATAACCAGGGAGGAAATTGAAGCAGTCATCAAAAACCTCCCAAGACACAAAAGTCCAGGGCCAGATGGCTTCCCAGGGGAATTCTATCAAACGTTTAAAGAAGAAACCATACCTATTCTCCTAAAGCTGTTTGGAAAGATAGAAAGAGATGGAGTACTTCCAAATTCGTTCTATGAGGCCAGCATCACCTTAATTCCAAAACCAGACAAAGACCCCACCAAAAAGGAGAATTACAGACCAATATCCCTGATGAACATGGATGCAAAAATTCTCAACAAGATACTAGCCAATTGGATCCAACAATACATTAAGAAAATTATTCACCATGACCAAGTAGGATTTATTCCTGGGACACTCGTAAAACAATCAATGTGATTCATCATATCAGCAAGAGAAAAACCAAGAACCATATGATCCTCTCATTAGATGCAGAGAAAGCATTTGACAGAATACAGCATCCATTCCTGATCAAAACTCTTCAGAGTGTAGGGATAGAGGGAACATTCCTCAACATCTTAAAAGCCATCTACAAAAAGCCCACAGCAAATATCATTCTCAATGGGGAAGCACTGGGAACCTTTCCCCTAAGATCAGGAACAAGACAGGGATGTCCACTCTCACCACTGCTATTCAACATAGTACTGGAAGTCCTAGCCTCAGCAATCAGACAACAAAAAGACATTAAAGGCATTCAAATTGGCAAAGAAGAAGTCAAACTCTCCCTCTTCGCCGATGACATGATACTCTACATAGAAAACCCAAAAGCCTCCACCCCAAGATTGCTAGAACCTATACAGCAATTTGGCAGTGTGGCAGGGTACAAAATCAATGCCCAGAAGTCAGTGGCATTTCTATACACTAACAATGAGACTGAAGAAAGAGAAATTAAGGAGTCAATCCCATTTACAATTGCACCCAAAAGCATCAGATACCTAGGAATAAACCTAACCAAAGAGGTAAAGGATCTATACCCTAAAAACTATAGAACCCTTCTGAAAGAAATTGAGGAAGACACAAAGAGACGGAAAAATATTCCATGCTCATGGATTGGCAGAATTAATATTGTGAAAATGTCAATGTTACCCAGGGCAATTTACACGTTTAATGCAATCCCTATCAAAATAGCATGGACTTTCTTCAGAGAGTTAGAACAAATTATTTTAAGATTTGTGTGGAATCAGAAAAGACCCCGAATAGCTAGGGGAATTTTAAAAAAGAAAGCCATAGCTGGGGGCATCACAATGCCAGATTTCAATTTTTTTTTTTATGATAGTCACGCAGAGAGCGAGAGACAGAGAGACAGATATACAGGCAGAGGGAGAAGCAGGCTCCATCACCAGGAGCCCGACGTGAGATTCAATCCCGGGTCTCCAGGATCGCGCCCTGGGCCAAAGGCAGGCGCTAAACTGCTGCGCCATCCAGGGATCCCCAATGCCAGATTTCAGGTTGTACTACAAAGCTGTGGTCATCAAGACAGTGTGGTACTGGCACAAAAACAGATACATAGATCAATGGAACAGAATAGAGAATCCAGAAATGGGCCCTCAACCTTATGGTCAACTAATATTCAATAAAGGAGGAAAGACTATCCAGTGGAAGAAAGACAGTCTCTTCAATAAATGGTGCTGGGAAAATTGGACATCCACATGCAGAAGAATGAAACTAGACCACTCTCTTGCACCATACACAAAGATAAACTCAAAATGGATGAAAGATCTAAATGTGAGACAAGATTCCATCAAAATCCTAGAGGAGAACACAGGCAACACCCTTTTTGAACTCGGCCACAGTAACTTCTTACAAGATACATCCACGAAGGCAAAAGAAACCAAAGTAAAAATGAACTATTGGGACTTCATCAAGATAAGAAGCTTTTGCACAGCAAAGGATACAGTCAACAAAACTAAAAGACAACCTACAGAATGGGAGAAGATAGTTGCAAATGACATATCAGATAAAGGGCTAGTTTCCAAGATCTATAAAGAATTTATTAATCTCAACAGCAAAGAAACAAACAATCCAATCATGAGATGGGCAAAAGACATGAAGAGAAATCTCACAGAGGAAGACATAGACATGGCCAACATGCACATGAGAAAATGCTCCGCATCACTTGCCATCAGGGAAATACAAATCAAAACCACAATGAGATCCCACCTCACACCAGTGAGAATGGGGAAAATTAACAAGGCAGGAAACCACAAATGTTGGAGAGGATGCAGAGAAAAGGGAACCCTCTTACACTGTTGGTGGAAATGTGAACTGGTGCAGCCACTCTGGAAAACTGTGTGGAGGTTCCTCAAAGAGTTAAAAATAGACCTGCCCTATGACCCAGCAATTGCACTGTTAGGGATTACCCCAAAGATACACAGATGCAATGAAACGCCGGGACACCTGCACCCCGATGTTTCTAGCAGCAATGGCCACGATAGCCAAACTGTGGAAGGAGCCTCGGTGTCCAACGAAAGATGAATGGATAAAGAAGATGTAGTTTATGTATACAATGGAATATTACTCAGCTATTAGAAATGACAAATACCCACCATTTTCTTCAACGTGGATGGAACTGGAGGGTATTATGCTGAGTGAAGTAAGTCAATCGGAGAAGGACAAACATTATATGTTCTCAATCATTTGGGGAATATAAATAATAGTGAAAGGGAATAGAAGGACCGGAGAAGAAATGGGTAGGAAATATCAGAAAGGGAGACAGAACATGAAGACTCCTAACTCTGGGTAACAAACTAGGGGTGATGGAAGGGGAGAAGGGCGGGGGTGGGGGTGAATGGGTGACGGGCACTGAGGAGGGGCACTTGATGGGATGAGCACTGGGTGTTATTCTGTATGTTGGCAATTGAACACCAATAAAAAATTTATTATTAAAAAAGAAAGAAAGAGAAGAAAGAAAGAAAGAAAGAAAGAAAGAAAGAAAGAAAGAAAGAAAGAAAGAAAAGAAAGGGAGAGAAAGAAAGAAAGGGAGAGAAAGAAAGAAAGAAAGAAAGAAAGAAAGAAAGAAAGAAAGAAAGAAAGAAAGAAAGAAGAGAGAAGAAGGAAGGAAGGAAGGAAGGAAGGAAGGAAGGAAGGAAGGAAGGAAGGAAGGAAGGAAGGAAAGGGAAAAGGTATAGCTTGTAGGAAAAAAATATTAGTCTAATATTTCAGGACCTTGAGATAGATGAACATCTTAAAGTACAAAATCATTAAGTTAAAAAGGTTTATAAATTGAACATCATTAGAATTAAGAACCTCTACTTAAAATGTACCATCTAGAGAGTTATAAGACAAATCACAGCCTAAGAGAATATGTTTTAGCACATAAATCTAGCAAAGACCTTTGATCTGGAATATATAAAGAGCTACTATTTTTTAAAAAGGAACTCCCCTTCAAACAGACACACAGGGAAGAAATTCCTGGATGTCCTATAATTAATTTAATTATTGACCCATAGGAACAAATAAATATCTATGTAATGCATCCTGAGAATGTATTCTACTCCTTGGCCTAAGTTTAAGACCTTCCACAGCCTGTTTAACCCTATCTCTCTCGTTCTATTTCACACCGCACACCCATGCCATCTCTCTGCCTTAGCCGTTGATATGCCTATGCCATGTCTACCCCTACATTTTGATGCTTGCCAAAAAAGTACATTCCACACTGTCTAGCAGCAGCAAACAATTTTTAGGTATTTGTTAAGTGAATGCATGCATCAAATAATAAGTTAATAAATGCCTTCCTTCGGGGCACCTGGGTGGCTCAGTCAGTTATGTTTGATTTCACCTCAGGTCATTATCTCAGGGTCCTGGGATTGAGCCCAGCATCAGGTTATGCACTCAGTGGGGAGTCTGCTTCTCCTTCTTTCTTTCCTTCTGTCTCTCCCCTCTCTCATGCACTCTCTTTCAAATAAATAAATAAATAAATAAATAATAAGTAAAATCTTTCAAAAGATAAAATTTTTTATATTTTATATAAATATAAAAATATTTATATATTTTATTAATATTTATATAAATGCCTTCTTTCCTATTTTCTGTCTTTTGAAATCCTATCTACCCTTTGAGGTCCACCTTATCTCACCTCTTCTGTGAAGGCTTTCCTAACCACAACAGCAAAAGTAATTCTTTGCTGAGTTCTTGTAGCTTTTAACAAAACTATTTCTTTGATTCTTATCACATTCTGTAATAGGCTATATTTTTTTCATATTCAGATACCACTGTCCCATCAAAAGAATAAATTCCAGAAGAGCAAGGAACATGTCTGACACGTTTATATTATTGTAGAGTATCTGTCTAATTGCTAAACAGTGGTGCTCAATATTTTTCAGGGAATGGTGTGGCATAATGGTGAAGAAGGCAATCCCTGAAGTGAGAGAAACCTGAACTCTAGCCCTGGTTCTGCTACTTCATAGCTGTGTTACTCTAAGCAATTACCTAACTGCTATAGGCATCAATTTACTAATCTATGAAAGGCAGATAATAATGCATACTAAAAGGATGAAATAAGATGATACATACATAAAGCACTTAACACAAATAGGAAACATGATAGCTGATAATAGCAGTAGAAGTAGTATTCACTACTGATTATGGCTGACTCTGAATTGTAAAAGGATTTACTAAAAAAACTAAAAAACAGGGGATCCCCGGGTGGCTCAGCAGTTTGGCACCTGCCTTCCGCCCGGGGCCTGATCCTGGGGTCCCGGGATGGAGTCCTATGTCGGACTCCCTACATGGTGCCGGTTTCTCCCTCTGCCTGTGTCTCTGCCTCTTTCTCTTGTCTGTGTCTCTCATGAATAAATACATTTTAAAAATTAAAAAAAACCTAAGGAACAAATGTGAACAAAGAACAAGACTAATAGAACAGCTAGATGATGTTTCAGGCATATCATAAAAATGTCCAGCTTGTCTTTCTTCTCCTGCAGACTAATCTACATGTAGCCAAAGATCTTTCAGAGAGTTCCGTTTCCTAATATTGCATGATTTTTTCATTCCATCTCAGATGTCTGGTTTCTCACCTCGTTCTAACACACAGGGTCTCAAACAAATGACATGGTAAAATTTCAGATGCAGTATCACCCACTCCAGTGGCTTGTTTTCTGTTGCTAGTAAAGGTTAAAAGTGTCCTCTTGCAAAAGATATAGCTCAAAGGTCAGGGTTCTTAATATTCTTAGAAACCTCCCAATCCTTAGAAAACTGCCAACCAACTTTAATTTCCCAGCTTACGCTTGCTCAACAACCTCAAGTTGTCAGCAGAATAATGAAAGTAGCTTTATTTACGTCAATAGTGTCACAGGAATTTTCAAGAATAACTAATTCACCCTTGGTGCCTTGGTGCCACCCATTGCCATCATCAAAATACGTAATATAACAGTAGATACCACTGATCAAATTTGTTATGTGTGCAACAGCCAGAAAAGAAGAGAAGGGAGCCCCCCCCCCCCTTGCCTGAATGTGCTTCCACTTTGAGCTTGGCTGGGCTCCATTTAGACTTATATTTGTTCCTGAAGCCATTGGTAGGGCTCATGTTCACACTTCTAATAACTCTCTTTCATACTCTTTTAATCTTTTAATGCTTCTCACACAGTGTTTCTGTGGGGTACTAGTATTCCGTAAGCTATAGAGAAAATGCACTTAATTGTAATATTCAATAATGATTGCCTTAACCTTGTCTGCAGAGAAAAAAAAGTAAATGGACAGCATTTTTTCAATTCAAATTGTCTTCCAATAATTTTTTACAAAGCTTTGGTTCCAGACACCACTTTCCTTCTAAAGGTTGCCGGTAGATGACAGAAAAAAATGAAATGGCAAATTCATATCAATAGCAAAACTCAAAACCAATTGTTTGTTCTTGGTTCAACAGTCTGTTGGGTGTTTTGTTTTGTTTTAAGGTGTGTAAGCTGCTGGTTGTGAGTTTATATGCTATGCAAACAATATAAGATGGATTTCTTTTTGCTAGTAAAACATTTAAAAATAATGTATAGATTAAATAAGAAATATATTTATTCATGTTTTTAAAAATATTTTTCAAGGAACATGGTGTTCTGCAAATAAGATTGTAATCTGGATCTCTGCCCCATAAAGTCTGAGGTGTCCTTAGAATAATAAGCATTATATTCCTCTAAAGGACATGGATAGAAAAAAATCCATGGATAAAGATTAAGCCTTAAATACGTGTACCCTATGTGTAAAGTAACTATGCAGTTTTCTATGAACCATTGCTAAAATCAATAAAAATGTCTAAGGATTGAAACCATTGTTTGATTCTCAGTATCACATAGCAGATCTAAGATCTTAGCATTACTTCCCAATAGAATTTTGTGACTGGAAAGACTGTGAAGATATTTGAAATTCCCCAAAATGATTCTTTAACCCTTTCTGTGAACACCTCCAGGAGGACCTTAATATGACCCTGACTTTAATGTAAAATAATAGCATCTATGTTTGCAACTGTGTTACTTATATATGGATCTTGTAAAGGAAATTAACCAATCTAGCACATTTTTAGGCTAAGAAGATGCTTTACAATAGGAATCTATACTATATTTATGTAGGTGCAAATGTGAAACTGTATTCCTATATATACAAACTCTTTGAATCTTAGCTATTGAAACATGTCATGTTTTAAAATGTAATTCTTAGCTGCATTTTACTCAATATGGAAATTCCCACCCATGGCCTGAGAGGGAATGAAAAATTCTATATATATATATATATATAGTCTACATTCACACGAGATGTTTTATTTATATTACCAATTTAATAAAATCCCCTACTGTGCAAATGTTCTCCATATGTGGAGACAGAGGATTAGAATACATGAAACCAATCCTTTGTGTTTTTCAGTTTTTAAAAAATTACGTGGATATAATGTTTTCCTGTTTTTTAAAATTGCTGAATATGGTATTTTACCACTTTTAATTTTTCTTAATCAGGGTGAAAGCTCAGAAAATAAAACTCGGTTTTCATCATCCTCTTTTACCCCATATCTGTCTTGTGGCAAGTACTTCAATTTCTCATGCAAAATTCTGATGTTTTTCCAAAAGAGTATAAGACCAAAGAGAAAATTGACATGGGGTCTGGAAGCTAGGGGAGAGAGTCATTTGAGACCAAAGCACAGAGAAAGATCAGGGCAAAGCTGGTTCAGGAGTTGGTAAGAGGTCAGGCAGTTATCATGGAAGGACTTAGGAAGATTTTGGACAGGAACTGCAGTAGAGAAACAGGGAGTACAATGAAGGAGTCTGTAATAAATGTGAGACCACATTCTGGCTCTGCCATTTATTGGTGGTATAACCTTGGAAGAGGTATTCATCTCTTTGAACTTCCACTTCCTCATTTGAGAACATGGGGAAATACCGGTCTTCCAGAGCTGTGATGAAAGAACCTGTGTAAAGCCTATTTCACCTCAGGAACAGTAGGTATTTCTATTTTTCTCTTTCAGCTTTTGCTTGACTCTTTCCTTCCTAAGACATGAGACAGCCAAAAAAAAAGTTAGAGACAGCCATGATGATGATACCATCAATGTTTAAAGTCTACAGATCCCAAAATGAAACTTGCTTTCTAGACTTTTTACTATGTAAAAAAAATCCAATTAAAGAAGAAATAGATATAATATACAACAAACCTCCCAAGTACACATTACCCAGCTTCAACAGTTATAAATCATGACCCATCTTTTTCATCTATTTCTCCATCCACTCCCTATGCTCTGTATTATTTTGAAGCAAATCTAGATATCATCTAATTTTATCTAAAAATGCTTCAGTATGTATTTCTAAACAATACAGATTCTTCTTGAAGTCATAATACCAAACACACCTAAACTATTCAATAATTATTCCTTAATACTATATTAAGGTTGATTTTGTTGCTGCTGCTGCTGCTGCTGTTATTACCTTTCGTCTGGGAAGATATAAACCACATGAGTACACCAAGTGGTATTACCATTGATGTAATTTTTCCAAACCGACAAAAGTTTGGAAAATCTTAGAATAGTTCTGAACAAACCAACATACCCTCTTTCCTCAATGTAAACAATAAATAGTACTTCCTGGAAGTTTTGGTATATATTTGAAGTGTGTAAAATATATATTTATATGTAACAAGGAATTAGGCTTTGCACTCAGATAATCATAAACTATTTTTCAATGTATGAATGTCTGGCAAATTATGTAGTATATGGGAAGATTATTTGCCACATTTCAGAAAGCCTAGCTTCTCTGGCTCCTCTCTGCTCAATACCAGGAACACCCCACCAAATTGTTGTGACTACTATGATTGTCCATTCACATTTACAAAATGCCCTCAGTGGTTCACTCTATCTCCTACTGAAAACTGACTTAGTCTGAGCAGCTAAAAAAGAGGAAATTGGTTTTAGTTGCATATATGCTATAATTTGGGAAAAGAAATAAGGAAAACCCTATATGGGGAATGACTGTTAGAACATTCACAACTTTAAAGCTTTTCAAAGTTTTTCTCAGTTGATGGAATTTTGTTTCTCCACACTCTGTTGGAAAATGTGAATAAACTCTCTGATAAAATAAATGAGGTCATAATGACTTCATGGTATTATATATAGTTCAAATACAGAAAATTTTAACAGCTAGGAAACCATCCAGACAGGTAGGGAAACCGGGAGAGTGGCAAGAAATAATAAATCCATTTTTACTTATTTTCTAAGCGTAAGTATAAGTTTATAAATCTCTTTATGGTATGTTTACATAATTGACCCACAATCCTAATAAGTAATTATGCTCCCTCTCTAAAATTGAGAAAATACAGTCAAATGTTTATCTTCCTCTAGCTTACTTGCTTCATGTGTAGTATATTTCTTGTCTTTTGTTTTATAAATTTTTTAAATTCAAGTAAAATTAATATGCAGTGTTATATTAGCTTACATTTAGCGTACAATATAGTGTTTCAAAAATTCTATACATTACTCAGTGTTCATCATGATAAGAGTATTCTTAATCCCCTTCACCTATATCACCCATTCTGCCCTCTGACAAGTACCAGTTTGTTCTCCATATTTAAGATTCTGGGGTTTTTTTTTGTTTGTTTGTTTTTTCCCTTATTTTTGCTTTCTTGTTTTGTTTCTTAAATTCCACATATGGTTGAAATTGTATGGTACTTGTCTTTTTCTGACTTATTTCACTTAACATTATATCCTCTAGATCCATTTATGTTGTTGTTGCAAATAGTAAGCTTTCATTATTTTTTATGGCTGAGTAATATTCCATTATATATATATGCACATACCACCTCTTCTTTATCCATTTACTTATTGATGGAACTTGGGTTGCTTCCGTATCTTGGCTATTATAAGAAAAAATGCTCCAGTAAGCAAGAGGCTGCATATATCTTTTCAAATTAAAGCTTTTGTTTTGGGGAGTTAAATAGCTAGAGGTAAATATATTTTTAATTTTTTTAAGGAAACCCCATACCGTTTTCCACAGTTGCTGCACCAATTTGCGTTCTTACTAACAGTGCACAAGAATTCCTTTTTCCCTACACCCTTGCCAATACTTGTTGTTTCTTGTGTTTTTTATTTTAGCCAGTTTGACAGGTGTAAGATGATACTGCATTGTGGTTTTGATTTGCATTTCCCTGATGATTAATGATTTTGAGCATCTTTTCATGTGTCTGTCAGTGCTCTGTGTGTCTTTGGAGAAATGTCTTTGCGTATTCTGCCCATTTTTCATTGGACTACTTGTGGTTTTTGGTGTTGAGTTGTATAAGTTGAAGATTTGAATCATGAATGGATGTTGTACTTTATCAAATGCTTTTTCTACATTTATTGAGATGATTGTATACTTTTTATCCCTTTTTTTGTTAATGTGATGTATCATGTTGATTGATTTGTGAATATTAGACAACACTTGAATCCCTGAAATAAATTCCATGTGTAGTGAATAACTGTTTCAATGCATTGTTGGATTCACTGTGCTAAATATGTTGAGGATCTTTACATCTATGTTCTTCACAGATACTGAACTGTAGTTTTTTCTCTTCTTTGGTGTCTTTATCTGGTTTTGGTATCAGGGTAATGCTGGCCTCATAGAATGAATTTGAAAGCTATCTTTCCTCTTTTATTTTTTGGAATAGATTTGAAAAGAATAGGTATTAATTCTTCTTTAAATGTTTGGTAAAATTCACCTGTGAAGCCATCTGGTCATGGACTGCTGTTGTTGGGAGCTTTTGATTCATGACTTAATTTCATTGCTAGAAATTAATCTATTCATATTTCTATTTCTTCCTGATTCAGTTTTGGGAAGCTGTATGTTTCTAGAAATTTATCCATTTCTTCTAAATCGTCCAAATTGTTGGTATATAATTTTTCATAATATACTTTTATAATTCATTGTATTTCTGTAGCATCAATTTTATTCCTCTCCTTTCATTTATGATTTTATTTGAGTCATCTCTTTTTTCTTTTCTGATGAGTCTGGCTAAATGTTCATCAATTTTGTTGATCTTTTCAAAGAACCAGATCCTGGTTTTGTTGATTTGTTCTTTTGGTTTTTTAGTCTCTATTTCATTTATTTCTACTCTAATCTTTATTATTTTCTTCCTTCTATTGGTTTTGAGCCTCTTTGTCCTTCTTCTATCTCCTTTGGGTGTAAGATTAGATTGTTTGAGATTTTTCTTGTTTCCTGAGGTAGGCTTGTATTGCTATAAATTTCCTTATTAGAGTAGCTTTTACTGCACCCCAAAGATTGCGGACCACTATGTTTTCATTTTCATTTGTCTCCATGTATTTTTATTTCCTCTTTGATTTCTTGGTTGACCCATTCATAGTCTAGTACCATGTTATTTAGTCTCTATGTATATGTGTTCTTCCAGATTTGTGAGTGTGTATGTGTGTTAGATTTCTAGTTTTATACCATTATGATCAGAAAAGATGCATGATATGACATGAACCTTTTTTAATTTTTGAGACTTGTTTTGTGCCTCAATATGTGGTATGTCTTAAAAAATATTCCATATGCACTTGAAAAAAATGTGTATTATGCTGTTGTTGGATGAAATATTCTGAATATGTCTGCTAAATCTATCTGATCAAATGAGTTATTCAAAGCCACTGTTTCCTTGTTGATTTTTCTGTCTGGATGATCTATCCATGATGTAAGTGGGGTGTTAAAATTCTTTACTATTACTATATTACTACAGATTACTTCCTTTATGTCTGTTAATAAGTGCTTATATACTTGGGGGCTCTCATGTTGGGTGCATAAATACTTGTCATTGTTATATATTCTTGTTAGATTGTTCCTTTTATCATTAGGTAGATAATTTTGTCTACCTTTGTCTCTTGTTACAGTCTTTGTTTTAAAGTTCAATATAAGTGTTCTTACCACAGCTTTCTTTTCAATTCTACTTGTTTTTGTTTGTTTTTGTTTTCACTTCTGAAACAGTGATAATTTTTTCACTTCTTTGAATGATAATTGTTTTTCCGTTCCTTCACTTTCTATTATCATGCATCTTTAGGCTAGAAGTGAGTCTCATAGGCAGCATATAGGTGGGGCTTGCGTTTTTATCCATTCAGTCATCCTATGTCTTGATGTGAGCATTTAGTCCATTTACATTCAAATAATTATTGATAGGTATGTTGTTATTGCTGTTTTGTTACTTATTTTATGGTTGTTTTTGTTCTTCTTTCTCCTTTTCTTCTCTTATTGTTTTCCCTTTTGGTTTGATTGCTTTCTTTAGTGATAATACATGGATTCCTTTCTTTTCTTCTTTGCAGATATAGTTTTCTATTTGTGATTATCACTAGGTTTATATAGAACATCTTGTGCATCTATATTAGGATGATGGTTGCTTAAGTTTGAACCCATTCTAAAAGCACTAAATTTTTATTCTTTCCTCCCACATTTTATGTATATGATGTGATACCTTACATCCTTTTATTTTGTTTAGTCCTTGACTGATTTTTACAGATATGACTTTACTGTTTTTGTCATTTAACTATACTGGTTTTATAAGTAACTAATCACTACTTTTAGTATCTTTGCATACACCTGTGAAATTTTTTCTTTTTCCTTTTCTTATTTCTGATTATGACCATTTCTTTCCACTCAAAGAATTCCCTTTAGCATTTCTTATATGGCTGATAGAGTGGTGATTAACTCCTTTAAATTTTGTTTGTTTGAGAAAACTTGATCTCTCCTTCTATTCTGAACCATAGCATTGTTGGATAGAGGACTTTTGGTTGCAAGTTTTTTCCTTTCAGCACTTTGAACATATCATACCATACCTCTGGTTTACAAAATTTCTGTTGAAAAATCAGCAGATAGCTTTATGGGGTTTCCCTTATATGTAACTGTTTTCTTTTCTTTTGGTGCCTTTAATTTTCTCTCTTTACCATTGTTTTTTGCCATTGTGAATATTATCTGTCTTGGTGTGGACTTCCTTGGGTTGAGGGGACTCTGTGCCTTTTAGATCTGGTTGTCTATTTTCTTCCTCTATTTTCAGCTGTTATTTCCTTAAATAAATGTTCTGCCCTCCTTTATTTTCTTTTTCTGGAATCCCTTTAATGCAAATGTTACTATGCTTAATGATGTCACTGAGTTTCCTTGACCTATTCTTATTTTTTATTATACTTTTTTTCTTTTTATTGTTCAGTTTCTTTGCTTTCCATTATTCTGTCTTCCAGTTTACTGATTCATTTTTCTGCTTTCTTTGATCTACCATTGATTGTCTATTTTTAATTTCAGCAATTGAGTTCTTCATCACTGATTGGTTCTTTTTTGTATTTTCTATCTCTTTGTTGAAGGTCTCACTGATATCCTCCATTCTTCTCACATCCAGTTAGTATCTTTATGACCATTACTCTGAAATCTTTGTGAGGTACATTACTCATCTCCAAATCATTTTGTTGTGTTTTTGTCCTGATCTTTCACTTGGGATGTATTCTTCTGTCTCATTTTTGTCTAACTCCCTGTGTTTGTTTCTATGTATTAGGAAAGTCAGCTACATCTCCTGATCTTGAAAGTAGTGGACTTATGAAAAAATGATCCTGTTGTGCCCTATAGTGCAATGTCCCATGTTCACCAGAACCTGGCCCTTCAGAGATGTCTCCTATGTGTGTTGCATGCACATTACTGTGGTTGAGCCACATTTGCCTTCAATCCAGTCAACTGCATAGCTGTCCTTCTTGTGGGCAGAGTTTGGCCTCTGTGCTATTATGGGATCAGTCTGGGGTGACTTTGGGGTTGTAGTTAGGTCAAACCAGATACTTGCCCTCAGCCTGTTTTCCAGAACTGTGGCCACACCTCCTGGAAGGCACTGTTCTGCACTTTCTCCTGAGTGGGTTTTTTTGTTTGTTTTGTTTTGTTTTTGTGAATGAGACCTGTTATCAGGCCTGTCTGCTCCTAGTCTGTCTGTTTGGGTTGCAGTGACCACCCCCACCCCCCGATTATAGCACTCTCACTTTGTGCTGCCTCCTGTGAGGCTTTGTTGAAGGGCAGGGCCAGCAGTCACATCAGATATTTTCCTCTAGCCCACTGCTAGAGCTACAGTGGAACTGGTGTGTGTGATTATCTTCCCCTCTCACCAGAGCAAGAGTCACTTTGGAGTGGTGTTGGCCACCATCAGGGTAACTTGCAGAATGAAATGCATCACGCATGGCTTTGGAAGGATTGAGGCAGGTTGAATGGGGCAGTCTTCAGGAGAATGTGGGGGCAGAGCACACAGATGTTAGCAAGGTACGTGCCCATCTGCTTGCAGGATAAAACCTGGGCTAAGTAGCAAGTGTCTATGCTAGTTGCTGCAGATGCCTGGGTATCTAGGCTAGGAATAGATGGGGAGAATGGTGCCCAGTAGCTCTTTTGTTCTTGGAGAAATTTCTTAAAGATTTTTGCCCCTATCACACATTCTGAAATCTTCCCTGTATACCCCCAGGTGCTTTTCAAACTGCTGCTTCAATGCCTTATCTTAGCAGGGTTATTTCTGTACTGTCTCTTTAAGGGTAGGGACTGTTTCCTATCACCCTCTGGCCCTCTTGGAGCTAATCACACTGATTTTCAGAGTTTCCAGTATTAAACCCTAATCCCACTGATTTTCAGAGTTCCTAGTATTAAACCCTAATGATTGCAAAAACTCAAAAAGTTAAACATCTCTGATTTTTAAAACCAAATGTTATGGGGACTCATCTTCCAGGTATAGGTCCCAAGTGTCTGGAGTGCCTGGTGTTGGGGTCTGTTCCCCTCTCTTTTCTGTGCTTGTATCCCTTCAGTGCTTGTGGTTAGTTTCACATATTCAGTGGGTTCCCAACTGTGGCTCAGCCCTTTCTACCACTTTTTTTATGTGGCCTCCTTTCTACAATTAACTGTAGAGAGTCTATTCTGCCAATTTTCAGATCATTTTCTACGTTGGTTACACTGATATGGCTGTAATCTAGGAGTATCTGTGCGAGGAGGTGAGCTTAAGATCCTCCTATGCCACCATTTCACAAGCTCCCCAAGAAATCTTTTCCTTTTTGACTCATTGAAACAGTTTGTTCATTGTCCTTTGTATTTAAATACTGCTCATCATTTCATGATGGAAGCCATTTCCTAATCTAAATTGGAAGATATTTTATTATTACTCCTTGAAGCAGGAATTGTTTATTCATAGTACCTATCTGGCTCCTGGTCAGAATAGATACTTATTTAAATATTTAATGAATTTGCTCATCCAGTAATCATAATTGCTAATATATCTTTTTACTGTTTACCGTGTTAATTTTATTCTTATACCATCATTATCAGAAACATTGTGAATCTTTTACTCAAGGTTAGAATCTGAACTAAGTGATTTCTTCTAAATCATACTGCTGGCATAACTAGGAGAATGTAGATCTCATTTGATTTCACTAATTTTACCAATAGGTTTCTTTCTACCTGAGAAGTACACAAGTTTTCTGATCCTTCTGTGTGACCATTTCCATATGTTCAAAGAACACTTGTCAAAACAAAAACAGAAACCAAAAAACAATTAAAACCAGTGACTAATGCTCCTAGTGTTTATATACTAGCCTTGACCCTCAGAAATCCAAAATAGGATATTGAATATTTTGTAGATAAAGTCTTTTTTTTTTTTTTTTAATTTACTTATGATAGTCACAGAGAGAGAGAGAGAGGGCAGAGACATAGGCAGAGGGAGAAGCAGACTCCATGCACCGGGAGCCTGACGTGGGATTCGATCCTGGGTCTCCAGGATCACGCCCTGGGCCAAAGCAGGCGCTGAACCGCTGCGCCACCCAGGGATCCCGGATATTGAATATTTTGGTGGCAAAATTTGTCTGGTGAGAGATATGGTTCTCCTAAAAGCATATTACCCTATTTAGTGTCTGCAAACTGCAAAGTGGATATAGCATCAACATAATTGCTCAGAGACTGGAACTTTGTAACTATGGCGACATTACCTCACAATGCTCTAACAGGCAGTATTGACCAAATGTGAAGGTTATGGTCATAAAGATAGCTTTGCTGGGTTGCAGCTCTGCCTCATGAGCTGCTTCCAGTGAATGCTACATGCCTTTGCCTTGATTTGCATAATATGCTTAGCCAATACCAGTATTGGTTATGTCAGTACTTACATATTCACATTAGAAGCCTGGTTCTGGCACCAGCTTGGGAAATAGACTATTAAATCTGGCAGATACTTTGAGGTAGTTAGATTAACGGGTAAGATCACTTAAAAAGAAAATCCTCTTTGAACTTCAACTGAATTTATTCCTAGTATCATGATTTGTTTCCCCAGGAAAGAAAAGAGACTTTTCTTCTAGCCAAGATGAAAGACATGCAAGCCAGCCAGAAAACTTCAGTGGCCCTGCAGAGCGAACTCCATGAGCAGGAAGATAAAATGGAGAATCAAGCACAGTAAGAATGGCACAAATGAGAGGAGAGAAGGATCTGAGATTTAGAGGATAATGATGGAGTACTTGACCTCTTGTTCCAAACATCTTATGAAGTAGTTGTAACTAGAACTGATTCCACACATTTTCTAAAATTAATTAACTACAACATACAACTATTTCCCCAACCACTGTTTTTAAAATTCAGCTCTTGAGTAATACAAAAACTCACCTGCATAGATCTCTATCATACAAGACATGAACTTATATCTAACATGTTAGGGTAATTGGCAGATAATTTCTTTAGAACTCCTTTACTAACCTTGGGAACAAAGAATTGCTAGAGAATTTTGATTTTGGAAATGCCCTGCGAAGATACTAGATAAAAACTACCACTACCTACCACTACCCTCACCCCCAATAAAGAAAAAGAAAAACAAAACAGAAAAAAAACAAAAACAAAAAAGTAAGTCTCTACGTTTTTACTACTACAGTAAATTATTCTATCAATAAAAGCATTAAAAAATAAATAAAAGCATTAGCATGGGTTTTCCAGTGTTTTTTTTTTAAATGACCTCAAGTATAGAATATACCCAATTTAAAGCTAATGTTATTTTGCACCTATATGTCCTGTGTTTACTGTTCATTTCAAGTTCATTTTTAAAATATTTGTTCTTAGAGGTCATCTGAGAAATGATTGTTGTCAGTATTACCAATGTAGCATCTCCCAAAATAACATTGAAATTTGGGAATTGAACTTTTATAACTACCTCTGGTGTAATGCTAATCAATTACAGAGGGAACAAAATGCTAAGAAGGGGATTGGAAAGTTTGATATGATGAGGACAAGCTAACTCAGCACTAGGCCAAATATCTCATCTTCCAAAAGGAGTCTAACAGGATGATGAGTGCAAGGTTTAGACAATGGGCTATATCACGTGTATCTCTTCCTGAAATGTTTTATCTCTTCCAAAAGTGTGTGCAGCCATTAGAAACTTCTTATTCAACTATAAAAATAAGAACACTTTGTCGCCCTAAGCCAGGTTTCTTTAATCACAACATTTGTAGAGACTTATTAGGAGTATTCAGTGGAATTAAATTATTTGGAAATGCTATTGTTTTACTGGAGGAAGAATAAACTTTGGAGCTTATAAAATGAACATGCTGAAAAGACATAGCCAGTTTGTAATGAAAGCCAGATGTAAGGAACTTTGAAAGAGAAAAGTACTTTTCCTGCTTATGCTAGCCAGCGTCAGAAATTGTGTCATATGATCCTGTCTTGGGTTGGACAGAGATAAAATATTGTAATTTGACAATCTAACTCTTAGTCTCCTTCCCACAACTCACCACATCCTACTCAAGAGTGTATCTTCATGGGTTAGAGCATTTCTGACAAAAATGAATGCTTGAGGTGTCAGCAGAATGGCAAATGCTCAAGCTTAATTTGTACTGGGCTAGTAGTACAATTTTCAAAGCCAATGCCATTTAATTGTTTTTGTTTTAAATTGCCTGAGTTATCTACACTCTGAGAGGTACATTTAGAGAAGTCTGGTTTTGAGTACAAAGCTCTCCAGATATAGTATTTCTGATGAATGAACTTACAAATTGTAGAACAAAATGATTATATGTACCTCTTAGTAAACAAAGAGATTAAGATTGACGTCACTTTGACAGATTAGGAAACTTTAGGCCCTTCCTCCCTTATGGAAACATTTGGAAAATAAAAACAAAAACAAAACAGAAGACTTACTAAAATAACTTTACGGGAACTCTGTAAAATAAAGAATCAAAATAGAGACAATCTGTGGAGGCAAGATACTGAGCTCTTGATTTACAGAGGATAGCTAAGTGTCCCCCAGTAAGGGGATACATGAGCTGGCCACTTATCCAGTTTTTCAAAAAGCCAAAGGATTTTGGACCCCACAATTTTGTTCACAATTCAAGTATTAAGCACACACAGATTGTACACACACACACACACACTCATACACAAATATACACAGATTGCTTTGAATGAACGAATATCAATGTGACTAATAAAATGGAGTTGTCATAAACCTTTTCATGAACCATGCCATAGGAATATTGTTTTACTTGTAAAAGAATTGTGTGGTAAGTTTAGAGGGTTTGCTTAAAAGCACACTAGTTAACAAATGCTTTTATATTTTTTTAAAAAAGAAATAAAAACCTTTGTTCATAGTAAAATTTACTTATCAAAATAATACCTGGAAATTAAGTCTGTCTTCTCCCTTTTCTGTATTCCCCTCAGCATACATATACACATGATTACACACACATACATACATGTACACATGTATACTGTATTCAAAGTAATTAATTTTCAGAGTATATATGAAAGTAGACATTAACTCTAGAATTTTTATAAATATAGGAAAATTAGTTAAGCAGCAAGAATTAAAGGGAGAAGGTTCGCTAAACAATGATATATTAAACAGGAATTATAGTCCTTTTTTTAGTTAATAGAAAGGAAAATATGATATAATAAGTAATAAAAGTGGGATACAAATAGTTTCTAGAGTCTCAGTTTTGAGGTAAAAAATACATTAAAAGGCCTAGAATGAAATGGAAAAATTTTTGGTTGGTAGCATTTTGGTGACTTTCGTTTTCTTCTCTCTACTTTTGCACTTTTCAAAATCATTTATAGTAGCAATTAACTGATTTTTATTTACTTAAGTTTTTATTAAAGATTTTATTTATTTACTTGAGAGAGCACGACAGAGCACAGAGGGGGAGGTAGAAGCACACTTACTTTGAGCAGGGAGCCCAATATCATGACTTGAGCCGAAGGCGGGCTTAACCGATTGGGCCACTCAGCTTCCCCCAATAGACTAATTTTTAGATAAAAAACTAAATAAAAATATGTCTTGACACAAAAGTGTCCTATTTACATTATTAAAACTACAACTATATAAGATGTTCTTATGCTTAGGTAGATACATAATACCTTTGAAAAGCAGAACTCTGAGTAATAATCACAGTTCATGATTCTTATGTTCATATATATTCATTTTTACTTTCTCACTTTGTTTATTATACTAATTTTTGTACACAGAAGAGAAGACCCACATAGTCTCCTAATGACAGAGCGATCTTTAGTACATTTTCTTCTGACAACAGATTCAGATACAACACTGCCACTCTCACGGTCATTATCCTATGAAATGCCTCTCAGTTACAATCTGTCTAGCCCTCAGTTTAGTAGAATAACTGTTTCCACAGCTGGACAGAAGACTCCTAGAACTACATTGGTGGGCCATTCCAGATCAGAAAACAGCTTGGGTAAGCAAAACATATACCAAATTTTTTAAGACTGTTTCTAAAGCACATAGTTCAATAGATTCTTTATATGTTTAGAAGTCAAAATCACTTCCAATAACATGGGTTTCCTAGTGTTATATGCAGAGTAACTTGACTATGCTCACCATTGACTCTAACACTGAGTCATATTCAGGTCCTATAAATGGATGTGGCCAAATGTATCATCCTCATGTTTAAAATATCTTGAATTGTCATGATGGTTCATGGATTGATGGCTTTGATGGTCTAGAATTGCTAGATAAAAATTCTATGTATAGTATTAATCCCCTTCCTCTGAACACACCAGAGAGATTAAGGCAATATCTTGTATATTTGTGCCATTAGTAGACTTATGGTTTAAGCAAGGAAAAGACAGATAACAGAAAGAAGCAAAATAAATGGTAAGAAAATGGTGGAGAGATATGAAAACAATAATGAATTTGGAGAAGAAAATGAAAACAGTACTACAACAGGAAAAAGTTAGGTTTTGACAGTTGCCAACAGGGTAAACAATGCATTTAGCAATAGTCAACAGTGTGTTTGTTCCTTACAATATTAGGAAACTTCTAGGGTATGTTATCATGGTTTACTGAAAAAAATCATGGTCTTGGAAACAGGGGACCTAGGTCCAGACTATATTTCTGCTTCCTACACTGTGAGATATTAGGTTAGGTATCTCTGAGTCCCATTACCCGCAAGTGGAAAATAAGGATTAAAATATCACCTTCATAGGGCTTGCCTAAGGATTAAATAAGATATTTATGGAAATCACCTAGCACATAGTAAGTACTTAATAAATATTAGTTGTGAATATGAATATCTCTGTAAGTACTTTCACAATGAATAGGCTAGATTTGGGGTCTGTATTTAGATTTCCAGTCAGCAAGTTTCAAAACTGGTAGCACAAACATACCCGTGACTACATGATGTTTCTATTTTCCTCTGTTATTCTGTAGACGTTTAAACCTGGCTGCTGCTTATCTATATTTCATTTTGTTTCTGGCATTTTCCTAAACTTTTCACACAGTGTTATGTAGGATTTTTATCTACTGCCATTATTCCCTATGCTTCATTGTTTGTATGCCTAAAATGCACTTTTTAAAGAAACCTCCTAAGATCACACTGACCTTTTGCAATGACCAAAATCTATATATTTAAAAATGAAAATGCCAACTTTACATCTAGGGAGGGAAATTTTTCTTTCTTTATCCCTGTATCACCATGGTATATGTCCTATATTTGGATTAAACTATGCAAGCTCTTAGGGAAAAAACAAAAAATAGTGGTTTCCCCTTGCAAGATGAGAGCTGAGCTGGGATATAGTCTTCTTCAGTTACTATAGATTCAGGTTCTGTAGATAGATGCCTGGGTCCACTGAAACTTGTTGCATTTGGTTCCTTTCCATCTTTTCCTCTAGGTGACATAATAACCAGGGCTAAAATTAATATCTCTTTCCTTTTTAGAATACAAAGTTTTTTATCCCTCAAGATGAGCCATTGAAAAGGATACTATATAATCTCCTTCCCCAAAGGAATTTAAGGATTAAGTAAACACTCAAGTTACTGGGAATAAACTAATTTAATTCCAAACATTTCTTCTAGACAAAATACTCTGAGGAGTCGGCCTTAGGAACTATGTGTTTATTCCTTTCAATTTTTCACCTTGCTTTGGTTTTGTTAAAGATACAAGAATATAAAGTGAACTCTAGATTGTCTTAATCCTTTGATGATTTTGGAAACAGAATCACATTAGCCAAAGCCCCTGAAATACAATAATTGTTGTCACTTATGAATACTTGTTAAAAACTAGACATTGTACTAGACAGTTATCTACACTTTCTTCAATCCTCACATTGCCTTACACAAGGTAGTATTACTTTATCTTCAGGAAAATGGAGAATTAGAAAGTTTAAATCACTTGGCTTATTAAATGGCAGAGCTGGGATACAATTGCAGTTCTGTCCAAATCCAGGACATATTGTTCTATCCACTTCATCATGGTCTCTCTCTGTAGTGTTACTCTCTCTTTGCAGACACATCATTAGATATATCTAGCCTGCTTCTTTCCATGCAAAATTATAAGAACTATTTTGCATTTAAATCATAGTAGTGATTATTTTAAAAGAGCCAATTTCCAAGAGGATACTAAAGTCTGATTAAGCATTATTCTATCTTTCTAATAAGCTATTTTAGTTGATTAGAGGAAATTTGAGTCTTTACCTGGCAAAATTACTAGTTATTGGTTGGAATATTTCATTTGAGGCTTTAATTTATGGATAGTAATTGGGGAGGATAGTTAATATGAAATGAAATAAAGTTGTATTTATATGTAACATATCCAAATTTGAAAGACTCAAATGTTTTACCTCCTTGAAAACCTATGATGCATCTAGTACAACTAAATAATCAGTTAAATAATAGTCATTATGCTAATGATATTATTGATAATTTAAGATAACTGAAATAATCTCTAGGAATTGTGTCACTAAAAATAGTCACTTGATAGTTATTTCATAGACTTTGGCTTGTAGCTTTTAATTATCCTTATTGAGTTTGACAGTGACAGTAAAACGTATAAAGAATAAATTTTGTAGAAGAAAGGATAAAGATACCGGCTTTGGGTTCTTTTAATGTCCTTTTATTTACTTCTCTCTGTTGCTTTCCTCTTTGGTTTCTTTGAAAGGAGTCAACAGCTTCATAATGACAAAGAAACAGGCTCTGCCAGTCTTTGCTCCTGACACACCTGTAACTGGGGAAGGAGAAGATTATTTCCTATCTTTGTTTGGTGATTCAAAGAAACTTTTTACACCTTCATTCCATGCTGAGAAAGCCTGGAAGCACTTTTCTATGATTCTTGAAGAAGTGGGACAGTCTAGATCCAGGTACATATTCTATTTGAATTATTTAATATCTTCTATTGGGATAGGAGCTACTTTATTTCTGTAGGAAAGTTCTAATCTGATGTTACACCCATGATTTCATCTAAAACCCTAAGCAGTTTATTGAAATATGACTGTTTTATGTTCTGAGCAATGATAAGAAACTAATGTAATTTTCTAGAGAACCAAACAAAGAATGCCATTTTTTTAAATATGCCAGAGAAACCAGCACTACATAATACCTGCAGATAAAGTCAACTCTATTTTTTATTATTGGCACATCATTCAGATGGATTTTTTAAAAGATTTTATTTATTTATTCATGAGAGGCACATATGAGAGAGAGAGAGAGAGAGAGAGAGAGAGGCAGAGACACAGGCAGAGGGAGAACAGACTCCATGCAGGGAGCCCGACGTGGGACTCTATCCCTAGTCTCCAGGATCACACCCTGGGCCAAAGGTGGTGCTAAACTGCTGAGCCACTGGGGCTGCCCCTTTCAGATGGATTTTTTTTTCTACTAGACTCTTGACTTCAAGATAGGAAGAAAAAGGTGGACTTACTCATTGATCCATTTTTATGGTTGTTGGTATCTATGGCAAAAAGAATTCATCAGGAAAAAGGTGACATTGGAGCTAAAATAAAGAGCTGACTCACCTATATATTTACCTAACCCCACTTTTCTTGTTGCTTTAACAACAGATTGAGTTGTGAATTATTAGAAATAAACACATATCGACAGAGGGTATGAGAGGGCTAAAAGAAGTTATTAGCTATGTTTGAAAGTCAGACATAAAGGAAACTGTTTTCCTCTTAGGTCGGATTTCCTAAAATCAACCACTATTACCATTCAACTGTAGTGAATAACTAAATGTTCCCTCAACCATCTAAAAAGACTTCATCAAATTATTCATTCAATATCTAACTACCATGTTAAGAATGGTGGCTTATTTCGGACAAAAATTTATAAAAGGAGTTGGGAATATCGCTTTAAGAACTTTTACTCAGATCAGGAAAGACCTGCAGACAGATACAAAGATTGAGAGAGGCAAATAAATTATCAAAGCATTTAGAGAACTTTCGCCCAGCAGAGGATGATCTAGGAAGATTTTGTGAATGGGTTGTTAATTAGAATTATCTTGGAAAGATAAGTAAATTTTGAGTATGCTTATTTGGAGTCTATGAGAACATTCTAGATTAGTAGTTCTCAACCATACCTACATAACTGAATCCACTGAGAAGTTTTTAATGTCCTGACTCTACCCCAGACTCTTTGAGTCAGAATTTCTAAGTGATAGAATTGAACAAACTACTTTTTCTAATTACATGGCAATTCTAATGCACAAAGTTAAGAAGCACCAGCCTAGAGCAAAGGAGCACATAAACAAAGTGAAGGAGGCAGAAAAAGGTAGTATCAGGTAGGTCAGGTAGGTAGAAGGCATTTTATAGCATTGCCACACTGAGCAGTGCATCAATTGTTGTAACAGAGTGGTAGGGGCCAAGGTTAGGAGGTGATCACAGTGAGCCTTGAACACCAAGCTGAGGAAATTTATTCTCATAATGGGCAATGGGAAGCAATGGGAAAGTTTCAAACAAAGGAGTAACAGGATCATGATTCAGAATGTTTAATTGTGGCAATAAATATTATAGATGAATGTTGGATTTTTGTCAGATGCTTTTTATACATCTACTGAGATGATCATATAGTTTTTCTTTCTCAATGTTAAAGCAACCCTACACTCTTAAAATAAACTTCTTTTGATCTTAATACTTATTCTTTTTATATATTATTGACTTTATTGGCTAAAATTTTATTTCAAAATTTTATATCTATGTTTGTGAAGAGAATTGATCTGTAGTTTTCTTCTCCTATAATGTCTTTGTATGCTTTGATATAGAATGAGTTGGAATATATTGCCTCCTCTTTCATTTTCTACCTGAGTTTGTGTAGAAGCAACTTTTTTCCTCAATAGTTTATAGATTTCACCAGTGAAGCATTCTGGGCCTGGAGTTTGTGGGAAGGTTTTTACCTACAAATTTTATTTCTTGAAACTAGATATCAGGATATTCCAGTTATCCATTTCTTCTTGGATAGTTTGTGTCTTTCAAACAATTTGTCTATTTCATCTAAGTTGTCAGATTTATTATCATAAACTTATTCATAATATTCCCTTATTATCCTTTTAGTAGTGTTGTCACATTTCTTGTTGCTGATACTGGTCAGCAACCTAACTCCACCCATGTTGTCATACATCCATGTTGTCAAAATCCATGTTGAAGTCAGGATTTCCTTTATTTTACTTTTTTTATATATTTCAGCGTATGTGTGTGTGTGTGTATGTGTGTGTGACATTTTCTATATCCATTCACCTATTGAGGACATTTAGACTGTTTCCATATCTTGACTTTTATGAATAATACTGCAATGAACATGAGAGTGCAGACACCACTCCCTAATCTTTATTGCATTTGATTTGGATATATACCCATAAGTGGGATTGCTGGATCATGTGGTAGTTATTTTTTTAATTTTTTAGGAACCTCCATATGTTTTCCATAATGACCTTATTAATTTATATTCCCACCAACAGTACATGGGTTCCATTTTATCCACATCCTCACCAGCACTTAAATTTTCTTTTTGATAATATCCACTCTAACAAGTATGAGGTAATATTTCATTATGATTTTTATTTCATTTCTCTGGCAATTTGTGATGTTGAACACCTTTTCACATGCCTGTTAAACATATGAATTTCTTTTTAAAAGTTTCTATTGAAGTACTTTGCCCATTTTTTAATCAGGTTATTTGCTTTTGTGTTGTTGAGATGTATGAATTCCTTATATTTTGGCTATTAACCCTCATCAGATATATAGTTTGCAAATATTTTTCTTATTCTATATATTGCCTTTTCATTTTGCTAAGCATTTCTTTTGCTCTGCAGAAGCTTTTTAGTTTAATGGAAACTCCCTATTTATATATTCTTTTGTTGCTTGTGCTTTTGGTGTCATATCTAAGAAATTATCAAGACCAATATCAAGGGATCCCTGGGTGGCGCAGCGGTTTGGCGCCTGCCTTTGGCCCAGGGCGCTATCCTGGAGACCCGGGATCAAATCCCACATCGGGCTCCCGGTGCATGGAGCCTGCTTCTCCCTCTGCCTGTGTCTCTGCCTCTCTCTCTCTCTCTCTGTGACTATCATAAATAAATAAAAATTTAAAAAAAAAAGACCAATATCAAGACGATTTTTCCCTCTTTCTTTCCTATGAGTTTAATGGTTTTGAGTCTTGTATTTAAGCCTTATCCCATTTTGAGTTAATTTTTGTATATGCTGTGACATAAGGGTCCAATTTCATTCTTTTACATGTGGATGTCACTCTTCCAATATTCACTATTACTCTTTCCATAAGTGTGGTTTGGCCATTCTTGTTCTGATCTTCATCAGTTGACCATAATTTTTATGTATGGGTTTGTTTAGGGGTTTTCTAGTCTGTTCCATTGGTCTATATGTCTATTTTTATGCCAGTACCATACTGGTTTTTTAATATATTTTTATTGGAATTCGATTTGCTAACATATAGTATAACACCCAGTGCTCATCCCATCAAGTGCCCCCCACAGTGCCAGTCACCCAGTCACCCATCCCCCCACCCACCTCCCCTTCCACTACCCTTTGTTCATTTCCCAGAGTTAGGAGTCTGTCATGTTCTGTCACCCTCTCTGATTTTTCCCACTCATTTTCTCTCCTTTCCCCTATAATCTCTTTCACTATTTTTTATATTCCCCGTATGAGTGAAACCATATAATGTTGTCCTTCTCTGATGGACTTACTTCACTCAGCATAACACCCTCAAGTTCCATCCCCGTCAAAACAAATGGTGGGTATTGGTCGTTTCTAATGGCTGAGTAATCTTCCATTGACCATACTGTTTTAATTACTTTCGCTCTTGATATTATTTAAGGAAGTGGGATACCTTCAGCTTTGTTCTTCTTGCTCAAGATTACTTTGTCTATTTGGGATATTTGTGGTTCCATATGAATTTTGAGATTGTTTTTTCAACCTCTGTAAAAAAAAAAGTCATTGGTATTTTGATAGAGATTACATTGAGTCTGTAGATTGCTTTGGGTAGTATGAGAATTTTATCAATGTTAGTTCTTCCAATTCATGCACATGGATTGTCTTGCCACTTATTTGGCCTTTTAAATTTCCTTCATCAATATTTTATAGTGTACAAGTTTTCGATATTGTAGTGTACAATAATTTCAATGCGCAAGTCTTTCACTTCTTTGGTTAAGTGTGTGGATATTTTATTCTTTTTATTGCTAATATAAGTGGGATTGTTAATATCTGTTTTGGTCAGTTTATTATTAGTGTACAGAAATTCCACTGATTTTTGTATGTTGATTCTGTAGTGTACAATTTTAATAAATTAATTTATTCTAACAGCTTTTTGTGGTGTCTTTAGGATTTCCTACATATATGATCATGTCGTCTGCAAATAGCAATTATTTACTTCTCTTCTGATTTAAGCACTTTTTTCCTTTCCTGATTGTTCTGGCTTGGGCTTCCAGGACTACATTGAATAGCAATAGTGAAAATAAACATCCTTACCTTGTTCTGGATCCTGGAAAAGCTTTCAGTTTTTCCCCATTGATTATTATGTTACCTGTGGATTTTTCATATATGGTGTTTATTATACTGAGGTATGTTTCTTCTTTACCTATTTTGTTTAGAGTTTTAACATGAAAGAATATGAATTTTGTCAAATGCTTTTTCTGCATCTGATAAAGAAAATGCAATCATGTGGTTTTTGTCTCTCATTGTGTTAATGGTATAAGTCACATTGATTTCTCATATGTTGAACCTCCTTCCATCCCAGACATAAATCCCACTTGGTCATGGTGTATGATCCTTATAGTATGCTGTTGAATTGATTTGCTAGTATTTTATTGAGGTTTTTTGCAAATACGTTCTTGAGGCATACTGGCCTATTTTCTTGTGGCTTTTGTTTTGTCTTGTTTTGTCTTTTCTGCCCTTGGAGTCAGACTAATGCTGGCCTCATAAAGTGAGTTTGGAAGGGTTCTCTCATTTTCTATTTTCTGGAAGATTTTAAGAAGGATTTGTATTAGTTCTTTTTTAAAGGTTTCAAAGAATTCATCCTTGAAGCCATCTGGTCCCAAGTGTTCATTGTTGTTGTTGGAATGTTCTTGATTATTGATTCAAACTCCTTGTTTGTTACTGGTCTGTTCAGACTTCCTATTTCTTCTTGGTTCAGTCTTTGTAGCCTTTGTATGTTTCTAGGAATTTGTCCATTTCTTCTAGGTTATCCAATTATTTGCATATTTGTCCATAATAGTCCATTATAGTCCTTTTTTTATCTCTGTATCATCAATTGTAATTGTTACCTCTTTCATTTCTGACATTTTTCATTTGAACCTTCTTTTTTTCTTTAGTCTAGCTAAGGGTTTGTCAATTTAGTTTATATTTTTAAAAACTTTTAGTTTCATTAAATTTTATATTGTTCTTCTATTCTCTATTTTGTTTGTTCCTGCTCTAATCTTTATTATATCTTTTTTTCTATTTTAGGGCTAGTTTGTTCTCATTTTTATACTTCCTTGAATTGTAAAATTAGGCATTTTAATTGAGATTTTTATTCTTTTTTAATATAGGTATTTAATGTTATAAATTTCCCTCCTATACTGCTTTTGCTGTGCCCCCATAAGTTTGAGTAAGTTGTATTTTTGTTTTCATTCATCTCAGTTATTTTTAAAATTCCCTTCTTATTTCCTCTTTTACCCAAAGGTGATACAACAATGCATTGTTAGCTTCCATGTGTTCATGAATTTTCCTCTTTTCTGTTATTGATTTCTAGTTTCATTCCACTGTAGATTGAGAAGATACTTGGAATGATTTTAATCTTAAATTGCCTTGTTTTGTGACCTAATGTGTGATCGATCTTGGAGAATGTTCTGTGTGTGCTTGAGAAGAATGCCACCATCGAGTGGCTATATAACAGACATATCCATTTGGTCTATTGAGTTGTTCAAGTCAGCTGTTTCCTTATTGATTTTCTGCCCTCAATATTCTGTCTGTTATTTAAAGTATAGTCATAAAGTTTCATATTATTGTATTGTTGTCATTTTTTCCTTTACCTCTGTCAATATTTGTTTTATATATTTAGGTGCTCTGATGTTGGGTGCATAAATATTTACAATTATTATATCTACCTGTTGAATTGGCCCTTCTATCATTATATAATTACCTCTTTGTCTTTAATAAAAGTTTGTTACTTAAAGTCATTTTGTCTAATATAAGTATAGCTACCTCTGCTTTATTTTGGTTAGCATTTGCATGAAATATCATTTTCCATCTCTTTTCTTTCAATTTAAGTATGTCTAAAGTGAGTCTCTTGTAAACAGTACATTGCTGGATATTGGAGTTTTTTAAATCTATTCAGCCACTTTATGCCTTTTGATTAGAGAATTTAACCTATTTACATTTAAAATCACTATCAATAGATAAAAACTTACTATTGCCATTTTGTTAATTGCTTTGTTTTTGTAGTTCCTTTGTTCCTGTTTCCTCTCTTATTGTTTTGTTATTTGATAAATTTCTGTAGTTTATAGGGGTTTTGTGGTTATCATAATGCTTATATAAATCTTCTTGTAGCTCTTTCTATTTTAATTTCATAATTACTTCAATTCAATACAAAAATTCTACACTTTTACCCCACACACCTATAGTGTTATGGTAGTAGTTTCCTTGTATGTGATTAATCGTTTTTCTTGCCGCTTTTGGGAGATTTGATTATGATGTGCCTTGGCGTAAAACTTTCTTCAGGAATTATATGCTTGGACTTTGCAGAACTTCTTTGATTTGCAAATTTATAAACTTACAATTTTAAAATTACAGAAAATTTTAAGCTATTATTTCTTAATATATTTTATTCCTCACTCTTTTCCTTTAGAGACTCCAATTACACATTTACTAGGTCAATTGAAGATGTCCCACAATTCATTAATGCTCTGTTCTTTGTGTGTCTCATTTTGAATAATATCTATTGCTATGCCTTCAAATTCACTAATGTTTTTATCTACAATGACTAATGTTGTTAATCCCATGTAGTGTATTTTTACTTCAGCCATGTCTCGATCATGTTCAAGCTTTTGTCTAGATTTTGTATATACAGAATATAGCTACAAGGACTTTTCCTTTTCTACTATTTCTGACATCTTTGTCCATTCTGGGTCAATTTCGATTTATTGATTTTTCTTCTTATTATGAGTTGTATTATCCAATTTATTTTTCTGCCTGGTAATTTTTATTAGACACCAGAAATTGTCATTTTTATATTATTCAAATGCTGGCATATCTTTGTATTTATAAATATTCCTGAGCTTTGTTCTGGAATGAAATTAAGTTGCTTAGAAATAGTTTGAACCTTTTGGGACTTGCTTTTAAAATTTGTTAGGTGGCAGCAGAGCAATGTCTAGTCCATGGCAAATTAATCCTTAGTATTGAGGCAAGATTCTTCCAAGTACTGTACCCCGTGCCCCACGAATTGTGACATTTTGCAGTCTGACTGATGGGAACATCCACTTTTCCTCATCCTGTGGGTGTTCTGAGTGCTGTTCTCCCTAATCCTTTCAAGTGTCTTGTTATCCAGTCTTAGAGAGTTTATTGGAATACATGTGCTAATCATCCTCTGCTGAATACTTACAAGGAATCTTCTGAAAAATCTCCAGAATTTCTCTTTATGCAGCAATCTCCTCTCTGTTCCTCTGCCTGTGACCTCTTGCCACCTGGGGGTCTCCAGGTTCTCAGCTCCATCTCCTCAAGTGAGAGAATCCACCAGGCTCTACCTGGTTCCAGCTCTCTGTGTCAGAGCCTGGAAACTCTCTCAAGGCAGTAACCTGGGAAAGTTTTAAGGCTCACTTTATTTATTTTCTGTCTTTCAGAGATCACTATTCTTCAGTGGCCAGTGGCCAATATCTTGAAAAACATTGTTTCATATGATCTTTCCAGATTTTTAGTTGTTTCAGGTGGGTGGTCAAATACAATTTCTGTTATTCTATCTTAGCTAGAAACAGAAGCCAATTCTCAATTTGATTGTTTCAGTAAAATATGTTGTTTCTTCCCTACTATCATTTATCATCTTATGAATGCTTAATATCTTTCACCAGGAGGAAAAATTTAGTAGGCAAACAAGAAACAAGATGGAGACATTATTAGAATTTTCACTAGCTATGCATGATCTTCTTCCCTATATCTAAGACCATATATTAGCTTCCAGATCAGTTCTAGATGCCTCAGGAGTGACCAAACTATATTAAGGCTGCCTTTCCACCCATTCTTCCCATTCTTCTTCTCTACCCACCAGGCAATTCTGCATTCTATAAATCTAGAATCAAGATTGTAGTAAGCTGTAGACTGAGATGGGTATCACCAAAATTATGATAACTACATGAATACTTTTGGTCAAATAGCTTATGATATTACCAATCTATTCATATGCCCAAGGATGATGATCCAATCTATTTATTCTTCCCTCAGATTTTTTTAAAGATTTTATATATTTATTCATGAAAGACACACAGAGAGAGAGAGGCAGAGACATAGGCAGAGGGAGAAGCAGGCTCCATGCAGGAATCATGCCTTGAGCCGAAGGCAGATGCTTAACCACTAAGCCACCCAGGCATCCTCTCTCAGATATTTTAAAACATGATGATCTACTAACTTAACTCTTTATTACATTAAGGGTCTTTTATCAAAACTTTCAGTCTGAGGGATTTTCTCTTGTAATACCAATGAATTGAATCAAGTTTGCCTTTTAAAAACTTAGGAAGTTCTAAATGCTCACCCCTTTGCCAGACCCCCACAGCTATACACAAAGATGTCAATCTGTATAGAGAATGTTAGGTAGGTGTATATTGGAAGGACTAAAACTCTAAAGTAATTTTAGCAAACTTTAAAGTTGTAGAAACCTAAAGACAGATAAGTAGCACGAAGCTATCAAGAGAAACCCAAGAACTAGATAAATCAGGACTTAAATAATGAAAAGTCACTGTTTTTTTTTAAAGTTACATAGCCATATGTCTCTTCAGTCTCTTTACAAATCAGTCCCATACAAAGACTCTTGACAAAATGACTGGTACATCACTCTCCACTCTCATCAAATAATGACTTATAAGTAGAGGTCTCAGGTCACTTTTCTACTAAAGAAAAATGGGAAGGCTTATTGGAAAGAGAAAAAGATAACTAAAAGTCTTTGTGATAGTAGCTTAACAGCGCTGCCTCTGTGAATTTCTATGTATTGTATGAAATATTTTCCTAAGCTTTTGGCCTTATAGCAAAAGAACGGCAAATGAAATGACTCACTCGGATATAGATGATGTTATTTTTGCTTTCAGATGAGCTAATTTATTCTTATGTGCATAAAATAAAAATTTAAGATCAATAAATAAACACTTCACTTAAATAATGAAAGATTTTTGAAGAGCAACTCTACATATTCCATTACATGTATGATAACAAAAGGATAACAACTACTCTAGGGTCTTACCTTTTTAAAGCAGAATTCAAAATAGTGCTCATCTCCTAAGCAAAAAAGCAAGTCTGACAAACAAAAAGGTATCTTGTTAAGAAATCACAACATCTCATAGAGAATTTAATAACAGTAGGCTAAGGATGACATAGAGGAATTCTAGGGATTTCAAAGAAGAGTAAAATGCTATATCCACAGTTTAGTAAGAACCATAATAGTAATGCAAAAGAAAAGAATATGTATGTAAATTACTTACAAGTAAACCTTTGCAAAACTGGCAATCTCATACAATGCAATGGGAGTATGAAGTGAAACCACTATTTTGAAAGCAGTTTGGTAGTGCATATTGAGATTTCATGGATGTTTACATCCTCTATTCTCACAATTCTTCTAGAAGTGATGGCTGACATTTGGAGCCACTTTTCTCCTCAGTTGTTAATTTGAAAGAAGCAGCTAAGAAGCTGAGAACTTAATAATATATTGACAGTTTCATAGGACCTGGTGAATAAAAATTGGGATTTAGGTCCTATCAAGAAAGGGAGTCACTGATAAACAACCCAGGTTTTCAGTTGGAACTTCAAAGAGTCACCCAATAGTAAGGTTATATTCAAAATAGAACATCCTAGGGATGACTGAGTGGCTCAGCAGTTGAGCATCTGCCTTTGGCTTAGGTCATGATCCTGGGGTCCTGGGATTGAGTCCCACACTGGGCTCCCTGTAGGAAACCTGCTTCTCCCTCTGCCATGTCTCTGCCTCTCTCTGTGTCTTTCATGAATAAAAAAAAATCTTAAAAAAAAATAGAACATCCTAATTGGAGCTGAAACAGTCATTTCACATCTTCGTTTGATTAAAGTGATTTACTCTCAATTTAAATGGCTGCCAGTAGATAAAGTAAATCCTCTATGTATTGACAAAATGCTATACAAAGTCTCAAATTATCTCTGCAGTTCTTAATCTGTAATTCTAGACACTAAGTAAAAAATAACAAAGCATACAAATGATAAAAGTTAACTAAAAACTAAGATTACAAATAGACTAAAAACAGGTCTTGAGGTGCAGATATTATGGTTATATGTCAGGGATAAAATAACAATGACTAAATATTCAAGGAATTAAATGACAAGATAGAACTGGAAACTAGAAAATAAAAAATAAAAAATAAGCCATCTACTTCTGAAATAGTAATTTCTCCTATTGGATATTTTAGTTCTAGAATTTCTTTTTGATAATTCAATAAGAATAAACCAAAAATATTTAGTTTCCAGTTCTTTTTTTTAAGATTTTATTTTTTAATTCTTATTTATTTATGATAGTCACAGAGAGAGAGAGAGAGAGAGAGAGAGAGAGAGAGAGAGGCAGAGACACAGGCAGAGGGAGAAGCAGGCTCCATGCACCGGGAGCCCGACGTGGGATTCGATCCCGGGTCTCCAGGATCGCGCCCTGGGCCAAAGGCAGGTGCCAAACCGCTGCGCCACCCAGGGATCCCCTGAAGTAGATGGGTTTAACAATACATTTGATGAAACAGAATAGAGAATTATTGCACTAAAACATCCTTAGAAAAAATACCTAGGCTGAATTGCAAAGATATTAGAAGAATAGAAACAAGCATAAGGACAAATAGAGAAAGCCAACAAAAAAAATCTAACTACTCATAATTTAAGTCACTTAAGGAGAGGAGACCAGATTAAGATAGAACAGTGCTAGTGGAAATACAGCAGAGAAGGTCTGCAAACTAATGAAAGACATCAAGCCACAGATGCAACTAGCACTGCCAACTCCCAAAAAGATAAAAGACAGAAAAATAAAAATTCAAACCTCTGGATGCATTGTAGAAAAACTTCTATAACCGAAGATATAAGAGGGATGCCTGGATGGCTCAGTCAGTTAAGCCTCTGGTTCTTGATTTTGGCTCTATGCCGGGTATGGAACCTGCTTTAGATTCTCTCTTGCCCTCTCCCTCTGCTCCTCCTCACCACAACCCCCAAACAAACAAACAAACAAAAAAAAAATTGAAGACATAAGGAAAATCTTAGCCAGAGAAAAAGGACACTTACCTTCATGGGAACAATAGGAGATTGGGAGTGATTTATAATTAGGAAAATAGAACACAGAAGACTCTAGTAACATTTCTGGCACACAATTTGAAAATTTATAAGAAGCGGATATTAGTTTTCTATTGCTGCCATAACAAACTGTCACTAATATAGCATCTTAAAATAATGTGAATAATACTCATCAGTTCTTCTTCTAAAAATATGTGTATATATTTAAATGTTATTCCATAAATACTATGAACTCAATCATAAAAATGTAAAACAACACTATAGAAGTAGAAAAATAATATTAACAGGCAATTCACAGAAGAAAATTGAATGGCCAATGAATACCTTATTCAACTGTACTATAATCAAGGGGAAACAAGTACAAGCATTTTGTACCCATTGTATTGAAAATATTGAGAAGTTTGAAATTTTCAAGTGTTGGTAGGGATGTGGGGAACAAGAAGAGGGACTACTAACACTTGCATAGATGGTGGGAAAAGCATGCAATGGCATGAATTGTCACAAGTCTTGTGATAAATCCTTTGTCATTGAAGTTTAAGCAAAGCTAGGAAGTCAGAAAAAAGAGATTAACAAGATTATGTAGGGCCTTGTTTCCATGCTGTGAAGTTGGTGTTTTCTCTGGAAGAAAACAGTCAGATATTGCAGGATTTATCCTTTTTCTGGATAGCAAACAAAGATTATTCTGGAAGCAAAATGAGAATAGTTAGGAAGGTATAGGACTCGAGAAACCAGTTAGAACACTGTTATAATACACAGAGGTGAGGAGGACCTAATGAAGATAGCAGCAATAGGGATGGAGAAAATTGGATGTATATAGAAAATATAGGGATAGAATCAATAAATAGTATTTGGTCACAGATAGGGCAATAAGTTGAAAAGAGTACAAAAGTAATGGAAATTTTAGGCATGGTCAACAGGATAAATGATGATGCAATTCGCTGCAATAGGTTTCCCACTCTTCCAAAATGATGAGTTCAATTTAGGGCATGTTGATTTAGAGGCACCTTTGAGGTCTGCTGTCAGTTGTTTCTATGGGTCCAAAGCTCAGCAGAAAGTCTAAGTAAGAGATTTAGATTTAACAGTCATCTATGTGTTAATGGTTACTAATGCCCTGTTCATAGATGATATCACATACATGGAGTATGATGAGGATAAAAGTGAGTTAAGGACAGAATCCCAGGGACCAACATCTGAGAGATGGATGAAGAAGAAAAAACTGAAAAAGAGACTAAAAAGAAAAGAGGGGTAGAGACTGAAAAGGAGCAACCAGACTGATAGAAGGAAAATAATGGACTTGGGTAAATAAGGAGAGGAGTTCCAAAAAAGAAGACATATATGGCAAAGGCAAATACCACAGAGACATTAAGCAAAGACTGAGTTGGTGGAAATGTAAGTTGGTGTGGCCACTATGGAAAGAGTATGGAAGTTCTTCAAAAAATTAATATCATATGATCCAGCAATTCTGTATCTGGGTATTCACCCAAATATGAAAACAATCTCAAGAGATATATATATGCCACCTGTAGTTTACTGCAACATTATTTACAATAGCCAAGATAATGAAAGCAACCAAAGTGCCCATCAGTAGTAGATGAATGGATGAAAAAGATGTAGTATATATGTAAGAACATTACTCAGCCATAAAAAAGAATGAAACGTTACTATTTCCAACAACATGAATGAACCTAAAGAATATAATACTAAATGAAAGAAGTCAGACAAAGACAAATATCATATGATTTAATTTATTTGTGCAATCTGAAAAACAAACAAAACAAGACAGAAATAGACTCACAGATACCGAAAACAAACTGTTGGTTGCCAGAGTTGGGAGGGATTGGGAGCAGGTGAAATAGAGTAAGGAGATTAAGAGGTACAAATTTTGAGTTATAAAATAAATCATGGGTCATACAGCATAGGGGTTATAGTCAATAATAATATAATAACTATATAGTGACAAATGATAGCTAGATAACAACTTATGAGGATGATTTCACAATGTGTAAAAATATCAAATGGCTATGATGCACTCCTGCAACTAACAGGCTATTGTATGTCAATTATACTTCAATGAAAAATACTGTATTGCATATCTGATGGTTGCCAAGAGAGTAGATCATAATTTTTTTATCACAAAAAATATGTGGGGCAGCCCCGGTGGCGCAGCGGTTTAGCACCACCTGCAGCCCGGGGCATGATCCTGGGGACCCTGGATCGAGTCCCACGTCGGACTCTCTGTATGATGCCTGTTTCTCCTTCTGCCTGTGTCTCTGCCTCTCTCTCTCTCTATGAATAAATAAATACAATCTTTTTTAAAAAAATCTTTTTAAAAAAAATATGTGTAACGATGAATGGTGATGGATGTTAATTAGACTTATTATGTTGTAAACATTAAAATAATATAATGTGTCAATTTTACCTCAATAAAAAATAAGTAACCACTCAATTTACCACTCAGTTTACTAACTGAGAGGACACTGGTCATCTTGGTCTAGGGAGAAGTAGATGGTAGTGGATTGAGGAGTGTATAAGAGGTGAAAAATTAATGATATAGTCTTTCCAAAAGCTTGATTGTAATAGCACTATGAAGTGGAAGCTGGAGGAGGATTGTGGGTTTTTTTTCTTTTTTAAGGTGGTAGCAGTTTGAGGATGAGTACATATTTGGGGGAAGGGGCAGTGTGAAGGGAGAGGTTGGCATTAAAGGAGAGAAAGAGAATAATGAATGGACTGAGATGCTGAAGCAGCAGGACAAGTTGGTAGTGAACAGTGTTTAACTTTAAATGGGAGAAGGGCCCCTTTTCTACTGAAACAAGACAGGCTGGGACAGAGAAGAGGTCAAGTGCACATGGATGAATCTGCTGCTAAGTGGAAAGTAGGAAAACATTTCTCTTTGATGGTCCTGTTTTCTCAATGAAATTATTTGCTGAGAGTAAGGATGGGGATGTAAGTGTAGGAATTTGTGCATTATTGGGGAATACCAGACTATGCTAGTTCAGCCCATGAAGAACACAATTTGCTAAAACACACGTGCACGCGCACGCACACACACCTTGCTGTCAATTACTAAGGGAGTCACTAAGGGCCAAGGTGTGGGTGGAGACCAATTTATTCAATGGCAGCGATCTATATGTGCATGTATGTTCTAGAGGTGCTCAACCACCAGGCTATATATAGACCATAAACAATTTGAATGGCTGCATCAAACCTCTTTGAGAATTTACTCCTTAAGTGAGACAGAGAACATGTGTTAACATTTATTGAGTGATCTTGGACATGACAATCTCTCTAAACCTCAGTTTCCTTATCTATAAAATGGGACTAAAAATAGTAGCTGTCTCACTGGGTTGTTGTGAGAATTAAATGAAATATTAGTGTCCCTCAACTTTTTTTACCATGACCTTCAGTAAAAAATGTGTAGCCTTATCATAAGGATTAAATGAATATCTACAAGTTCACAATGCCTTTCCCAAAATATTTGGGGACTTACTGTGTTTCAAAATTCAGAACTTGGAGGATTTCAAGAAAGTAATATGATGACCAGAACACATATTACATAACACCCCATTAGGGCTTAGAAAAGTACTCAAAATCAAACATTAATTTTTTCCAAAGCCAAACAAGAATATTCACACAAGCTGTAAATGAAGACTATAAATAGCCTCCCCTCAGTTTTAGGTCAGATTTTGCTACCACAGGAATTCAGGTCACATTTTGCTTCAAATGTATTTTTTCCAATTTTTTATTTAAATTCCAGCTAATTAACATACAGTGTAATATTAGTTTCAGTTGTAGAATTTAGTGATTCATCTCATATATAAATAACACCCAGTGCTCATCACAACATCAAATGCATTTTTTTATGTTTTGGGGTTTTTTTAGGACTTTATGGATTTTGGAATCGTGGATATGAATTTGTAGATATAGATAGATATAATCTTTTAAAAGAACCCAGCACATAATTAGTATTGTTTGTTATTATTATTGGCATTTCATTTTTAAAATGACGGCTATACCCACCAAAGGGATTTCATGATGTATTATTAAGTTGTGACCCACACTCTGAGAAATGCTAACATACAAATGTTTATTAGCCTTGTCTCTGTTATACACGAGGCCCTCTACATGTTACAGGGAAAAATTACCATCTTATATTTTGCATAATATTTTAAATTTGCAAAATTCTTTTAAGTACATAATTGCTATTCATCTTCTCAGTGACTTTATCAGAAATAATCTAAATGGTTTACCTTTCCTCTTTATTTACTTGTCTTGTGCTTTTATGATGAGTGGAAGGAAATTTAAATAATGATAATCGCATCTTCCTATGGTATTTATATCTTGACACCTAAAGCACTTTTTAACTTTATTTTATGTGAAAGAGATAATTTAGTTGACAGATAAACAGAACTAAGAGGTCAAGCCATATGTCTTAGGTTATAAAACATACCATTTCTACATAGAATATGTCCAATAGAACATACAGCTAGGTAAAAGTTGTATTTTTAAGGCATATTATTCAGTTCTTAAAATGAGCTATAGACACACTTCTCTAAAGTTACCTTATAAATCTTTATGCTTTATTTGTTAGTGCTCTTGGAGACATTAAAATAGCTGAAGTAAATGTCAAAGGTTTATTTGTGAAGCTCATTAACTCTTCTCTTGACAAAGAACTGGAGATTGGAGGTCATATTCTCCAGCAAAATGTGAATGGACAAACAATCTCTTTGTATCGCTTCCTTCCGAATATCGTAATGCAAGCCAATTGCACAGTAACAGTGAGTATAAGATATAAATGCTATGAACTAGAATTGTACAGAAAAAGTTTATTTGCTAAAATGTGATTTCTGGTTGTTGTTGGTTACTTGTGCCACTTTGTCCATCCTTGAATATAAATTAATACCCATAATAAAATGTCCATGGCTTTCCTCAATTTGGTGCACAATACCTTTTGGGATTATTAAAGATTTATTTGTTTGTTTGAGAGGGAGAGAGAGTGAGGGTGAGGGAGAAGGGGCAGAGAGAGAGGGAGAGAGAGTCTTAAGCAGACTCCATGCTAATCATGGGGCTTGCTCTCACAACCCTAAGATCACAACCTGAGCAAAACCAGGAGTCCGTGATATAACTGACTATGCCACCCAGGCACCCCAAATACGTTTTGTTTTCATGATTCAACTATTAAAACAAAATACCTAAGCTCCTAAAACTAGGCAAACATAATCCTTAAAAGAAAAACAAAGAGATTATTTACTCAGAGAACAGGTAATTAGCTGATGCTGGAAGGTTTCCTCTTTCTTGTGCTTTCCTTTAAACCATATACAGTAGCTGTTTGTTGTTACACAGCTTGACATTATATATTATACAGTCATATTTTAAAACCTCATCTGTTCAGAATGATGCATTGCAATGACCCTCTGACATCTACAAAACTACTTGGTCTGTCACTAACAACCATTTTCTTACAGGTGTGGGCAGCTGCATCTGAAGCAAAGCATCAGCCACCATCAGATTTTCTTTGGAGAGAACAAAACAAGTTTAAGACAGGCCCAAATTGTACAACGATTCTGTGCAAACCTAATGGTGAAGTCAGTGTCCTATTCTTAACAATAGGTTTTTTAAAAAGAATAGGTAGCTGTCCTTAGTTTCCCCTTCTCCTCTTAGCTGACTCAATTATTTACCATCCTTAATAGCTTGTATAAAACCATTACTAATTGCAATAACATGTCAGGCAAATCAACAGCACCCTCTTCCCAGGGCCAAAGTGCCAAAGAGCTACTTATAATTTGGCAAAAATAATTTTCATAGTCTACATTCCTAAGAAGTTGTTGCAAATTTCAGAGTCAAGGATGGATTTTATTTATGATATTTAGGTTGAAGAGTGGAATAAGAAAGGCAGGTACTACTAGAGATCTTTTCTATTCATTTATTCATGTCTCAAATATTTGTTGAGATTATTCTCTACTCCAATGGCTGTAATAAGTGCTGAGAATATAAAGTAGAGTAGGACATGGTATCTGCTCTTAAGAGACTAATATTTTAGTGAATGGACATATAGTTTAATTTGTAACAACTCTACATTATTCACTATAAAGTTAAGTGTATTAGTAATAATTTTGGGTAACTCATTCCCAGTATTTGACAATTTTATATTTTCATTCTACCTTTTCCTTAGCATAATATTAGCATAAATATATGCCCAAAGACATACTAATAAAGTTGAAAGATATTTTTGTTTACAACAAAAAAAGTCATTTCTCTTGCAAAACCATTCTTTTGATTTTTCTTAAATACCTGCCTTTTTTTCTACCTTCAGTCTTACTTACTATGTCATAAACCTACTAATCCAGATAATACGTTGATTGGAATCTATCTTTCTGCTTGTCTTTCTTGCTCCATTATATCTCATGCTTAGTTTGATGCTCCCTTTAGAGTAGACTTGCTAATTTATTATGAGCAATTTAATGTCTTTCTATAAGAATAGCAGTTGTTAGAATACTCATTAGATGTAATTTTGAAGCCTTTACTCACCTTTAGTTTTTTTAATGGGTTCTTACTGAATTTTATACTTCAAATGATTTTCATTGATGGGAAAAATAAGGTGATGTAATATAAATTGTTTACTCAGGCTCATAAAAAAATCATTGGCAAAACTCTATGATTAAGGCATTCCTGTTTCAGACTTTTCATCACATTTATCCACCCATTTATTCACTCTGCAAACACATTTGGGGTTTCTACTTTGTATGCACACTGTTCTTAGTCACTAAGTGTTGAACCAGACAGACCAGGTCCCTGAGCTCCTGAAATCCCCATTTGAGTAAACTGTCATTCCCTGCAATGGAATTAGTCTTTGTACTTACACTACTTCTTTTACTCTGGTTTGAACTATTTTGCACATCAAGGATCAGATTATTTCTGCAGGGTGATATAAACACAAAACCCTTTATTTGCTAGTAAAAGAGTGAAACTGATTAATTCATTCATATGGGAAACATTTACATATGTTTAGTATCTGCCAAGCATTATGCTAGGTGGTGGAAAAAAAGAACTAACTACTGCATGGTTCCTGTCCTCAGGAAATTCAGTCTAATAGGCTCCTTAATATCCCACCTAGAATTCAAGCTCAAAGAATGTGGCTTCTTCTCCATGTCTCTACTTCTACTGCCCATTTCCCCATCTCAAATAAAACCTGTATATATACATATACATATGTATCTTAAATATTCCAATTTAATGATAATATTACAACTACTTTTTTGCATAGTTCTTTACAGTTATGAAATTTAGTAGCTTAACTGAATCTCACAACCACCGTCCTCATATAGCAATTCCCTACCATCACCCTCCCCATTTCACATATGAGGACACAGTCCGAGACAGTAAGCAGATAATCTGCCTGAGTTTATGCAGGTTATAATTTTCAGAATTGGAAACTAAGGCCAGGATGTCTTACTACATCTTCATTGTGTTCCACTAATTGACACATAGTAGGTAAGTGACATTAAACTGTTTGACTTTGAAACTTTATTGCAATAAGCCTATGGTATTTTTTAAAAATCTACCTAACTGCATTGATATTTGATATTAATGAATCATTTTTGTTAGGCTGTTGCCTGGTACACTCCTATTCACTGGAAGCAAGCGTGGGAGAAATTAGAGACTGACATTGAATTTGAAAGATGCTCGATAGTAAGTCCGTCTCAAAGACACAGGTTTCCATGGCCAGTATCTATAACTACAACTGAAGAAAAACAAGATAAATCTGATAAAGATATCTCAGGATATCAGATGAAACAAGTTAGAGTTTTTCTTAAAAGGTAAAAGTTGCTTGGCTTTTTTTTTTTTTTTTAATTGAGTCCTTCCCACAATTAGTAACTGAGCAAATAAGAATGACTGGGTAACAAATAGATTCATAATGAATAGGTAAATCAATAATGACCAAAAAATCCTATTTTAAATAGGACCATAAAAACTATAATGCTTTTTGTGTTTCATAAAAAACACAAAGCAAGCAGGATTATAGTCATGGAATAGTAAAGGCTGGTGACTTCCACTAGACGATTTCAAGACCCCCTCCTGCCGTTTCACTTAGTGGCACTGCTATTACAGGCAAAGCTGTGGAGAGGTGAGGAGATGAAGTTATCACCCTGTCTTTAGCAGTGCTTAGGTGGAGGAAGAGGTGCATCATCTAGAGATTTCATCTTGGATCAAGAGCTAGCTTGCGGCTTAGAGTGCAGAATTTATGTTACACATATTGAGGCAAATGCCTCTGATGTTGATAAAAGTGCTGCCCAAAGGTCTAGAAAAGCCATATTCTCTGGTCTTAAAATACGCTTTAACTTTAATTGAGCCTTCATTGCTAATTCCACTATTTAAGATAACTTTTGGGTTTACTTTTGGCTTAATTTTTTTTTCTTTTTTTTAAAGAGAAAAAGAAAATCCACCACTCCCTTTTCCCAATAGCAGCCCATGGTGCCACAGTCCCAATGTCCCTGCACATCCCTACTGTCCTCTGATTGAACCTTGCAATAACTGCACGGCTGAAAGCAGCTTAGATAGACAGCCTAGGCCTCAGTCATCCAGGCCTGATCCAGCCCAGGTAAGTCAAAGGGTTACATATTCCAGTAAAGAGTTAAGGGATATGGGGGTGTGGTGAGGGAGGACAAGAAAGAAAGAGGGAGGGAGGAAAAGAGAGGGAGGGAGGAGTGAAACCTGGTAAAAGGGGTTAAGTGGTAGAATTCACTATTATTAAGAACTATTCATATCCTCAAATATAGATGGCTCCTAAAGCAAATATCTGAAATCAGTCACTTACATTTGCTTTAGCAAAATGTCTTATACTGTTCTTGATAAATAGCTTTTTTTTTTTTTAAGATTCCATGCAGGAAGCCGGATGTGGGACTCGATCCCAGGACTCCAAGACCACGCCCCGGACCAAAGGCAGGCACCAAACCGCTGAGCCACCCAGGGATCCCCCGATAAATACCTATTGAATGAAGCAATGGATCAAAAGAATAGTTGGGGGATGCCTGGGTGGCTCAGCGGTTGAGCCTCTGCCTTTGACTCTGAGCATGATCCCAGAGTCCTGGGATCAAGTCCCAAATCCAGCTCCCTGCATGGAGCCTGCTTCTCCCCCTGCCTGTGTCTCTGCCTCTCTCTTTCTGTCTCTCTCTCTCTCTCTCTGTCTCTCATGAATAAATAAATAAAATCTTTAAAAAAAGAATAGTGGGACCAGCATATATAGGATTCTTGAAGTTTGGTCAAAAGTACATTTGTTTTTCATTAAGCAGGAAAAACTGGCTCTATAAATCTATACTATGCTTAAAGAGAAATCCATCTTTTCCAAACACATTCTAATATAGTTCCAAATTCTTACTGTTTTTCAACAAGAAGCTTCTTGTTTAAGTCCTCTAAAGTTTTCAGAGTTGTGTTATTAACCCAAGATCTGTGAATGGATTTCAGGAAGTCCCTGAACTGCTGTATTTGGTACACAAATGTGTGCCTATATGCTGTTTCTTGGGGAAAGAGTTCATGAGGTTCATCTGGTACCCCCAAATGTTTACAAGAAGCTAATTAAAACACAATGCCAGAACCTAAGCTGTGGAGAAAGTCTGTTTCATACAGGTGCTATATCCTGCTCATGCTAAAATGGTTCACAAACTTTTATGTAGTAGAGGGATGCTTTTTTAAATGAAATCTTGCAATGAGGGGGGCACTTGGTGGGATGAGCACTGGGTGCTCATGCTATATGTTGGCAAATTGAACTCCAATAAAAAAATTTTTTTAAAAAGAAATCTTGGACAGACCCAATATATAAAATGGGAAAAAAGCAAACCTGTCCAAGTTGAAGAAAAGGTAGCAATTCCTACTGACCACTATACCCTTCTTCCCTCCCATCTTGCCTGGCTTCTTCCCTCCTTCCCTGCGATCTTTGAGGCACTATCGGGAATCAAAGAATTCTATATCACAGTATGAAAACCACTGTGTTAGTAGAGCAACACATAAATGGAGGTAGCACCCCCAAAATAGTAACTTTTAGAAGTGAAATGATGAAACTTACGTAAAGTGCTGAATATATTCCACTTCATAAAATTAAGTACCTTAGATCTTTTTGCTTGAGTTTCTTCATCTGCCAAGTAAGAGATTTGGGTCTGAAATTCAAACAGCCCTTTTAGCAATTATTTATACACATAATTTATACAGATGCACACCTTTAGTACATTACAACTTAGATTTGAAACTTGCAAGAAGTACATGAATTATGTTTTTCTCCAAATGATGACAGATTCCCTATTTTACTCATTCTAAACAACTTGTTTCCCAAGGAAATTTGACTTCAAATTTTCTGTAATTTTTTATTCAACTATAATTAACATAAAGCATTATATTAGTTTCAGATGTACAATAAATACATGATTTAAATTTCTGTGCATTACTCAATGCCCATCATGATAAGTATACTCATAATCCCCTTGACCCATTTCATCCATCTCCCCCACCCACTTCCTCCCTGGCAACCACCAGTTTGTTTTCTAAATTTAAGAGTCTTCTCATGAACAGACTGTTTTCCAAATAAGACATATGGGTGGCCGACATAAAAAGATGCTCAACATCACTCATCAGAGATGTGCAAATCAAAACCACAATAAGATACCACCACACACCTGTCAGAATGTCTAAAATAAAAAAATCCAGAAAAAAACAAATGTTGGCAATGATGTGGAGAAAAAGGAACAAAACAAATGAACAAAGGGGAAAGACAAACCAAAACACACTCTTAACTATAAAGGACAAACAGAAGGTTGCCAGAGGATAGTTGGATGCGAGAGATGGGTGAAATAGGTGAAGAGAATGAAGAGTACATTTATCTTGATGAGCACTGAGTAATATATTGAACTGCTGAATAACTACATTATACATCTGAAACTAATATAACACTGTATGTTAACTATACTGGTATTATAATAATTTTTCAAAAAAACGTAGTTTTTCTCTCTTTTATTCTTTGTTCATATGTTTTATTTCTTAAATTCCACATCAATGGTATTTATCTTTCTCTGACAGACTTATTTCACTTAGCATTATATCCTCTAGATTTATCCATGTTGTTGCAAATGGTCAGGTTTCATTCATTTTTAAGGCTGAATAATATTCCACTATAAATATACACACACATACTACTTCTGAATTCATTCATTTATGGATGGACACTTGGTTTGCTTCCATATCTTGGCTAGTGTAAATAATGCTGCAGTAAATAGGGGTGCATATCGTTTTTAATTAGTTTTTTGTTTTGTTTTGTTTTCTTTGGGTAAATCTCCAATGGTGAAATTACTGGACCATATAAAAATTCTATTTTCAATTTTTTTAGTAACTTCCATACTGTTTTCCACAGTAGCTGTACCAGTTTGCATTTCCACCAACAATGTACAAGGGTTCCTTTTTCTCCACATCCTCACCAATACTTGCTATTTCTTGTCTTTTAGCCATTCTGACAGATGTGAGGTGATATTTCATTGTGGTTTTGATTTGCATTTGCCTGATAATTTAGTGATGCTGAATATCTTTTCATGTAACTAATGGCCATCTGTAGGTCTTCTGTGGAAAAATGTCTATTCAGATCTTCTGTCCATTTTTTAATTGGATTATTTATTTCTTTGGTGTTTAATTGTATAAGGGTTTTTTTCAAGTGTTCATTTAAATTCCAGTTAGTTAACATACAGTGTAATATTAGTTTCATGTAGAATTTAGTGATGCATTACTTACTTAAAAACCCAGTACTCATCACAGCAAATGCCATCCTTAATCCCCATCACTCATTTAACTCATTCCCCTGCCCATCTCCCCTCCAGTAACCAGGAGTATGTTCTCTATAGTAAAAAGTCTACTTACCAATCTGTCTCTTTTTTTTTTCTTTAGTTCATCTGTTTTGTTTCTCAAATTCCACATATGAGTGAAATCACTTATTTCACTTGCATAATACTTTCTAGCTCCATCCACATCTTTTCAAATAACATACAACAACTTCTTTATCCATTCCTCACTCAATGGCATTGGGCTTCTTCCATAATTTGGCTATTGTTGATAATGCTAATATAAACATTGGGGTGCATGTATCCCTTCAAATCAGGATTTTGTATCCTTTAGATAATTACCACAACTTCTTTATCCATTCATCAGTCAATGGATATTTGGGCTCTTTCCATAATTTGGCTAATGTTGATAATGCTGCTATAAACTTTGGGATGCATGTATCCTTTCAAATCAGTATTTTTGTATCCTTTGGTAAATATTTAGTAGTACAATAGTTGGAATGAGGGCAGTTCATTTTTAACTTTGTGAGGAACCTTCATACTGTTTTCCAGGGTGGATGCACCGGTTTGCATTCCCACCAACAGTGTAGGGTTCCCCTTTCTCTGCATCCTTCCTAACACCAGTTGTTTCTTGTGGTATTAATTTTAGCCATCTGACAGGTATGAAGTGATGTCTCATTGTAGTTTTTATTTGTATTTCCCTGATGATCAGTGATGTTGAGCATCTTTTCATCTAGAGAGGTCTTACTTTTTTTATTCATTCCATCACCCTAGATAGTCTTTTGACTGAAGCATTTAGTTCATTTACATTCAAAATAATTAGTGATAAGTATGTATACTTGTTGCCATTTTGTTACTTGTTTTATGGTTGTTTTGTAGTTCTCTGTTCCTTTCTTCTCTTGCTCTCTTCTTTCACAATTTGCTGGTTTTCTTTAGTGGTACACTTGGATTCCTTTCACCTTATTTTTTCCATATCTATGAGTAGTTTTTGATTTGTGATACTATTAGGTATATATACCATCTTATGCATATAGCAGTCACAACAGTAGGGCACACACAACAAACATAGTAGGCACTCCTGAAGTGCCAGTTTCTAGTGTACAGGGAACACTGCACTGCAGGGAACTGTAGGACCTTTTCTTTATAAGATCAACCCAAACAGATTCACGCCAATATATATAGTAATTAAAATGTCAAAAAGTAGTGAGAAAGAAAGAATATTAAAAGCACAAAGAGAAAAGAAAACAGTTATATACAAGGGAAACACCAAAAGGCTAATGGATTTTTCAGCAGAAACTTTGCAGGCCAAAAGAAAATTGCATGATATGTTCCAAGTGCTTAAAGAAAAAGCATGCAGCCAAAAATATTCTATCCAGCAAAGCTATCATCCAGAATAGAGAGATAGAGAATTTCCCTGATAAGCAAAAATTAAAGGAATATAGGACCATTAAACCAGTCCTATAAGAAATGTTAAAGCAGACTCTGAGTGGAAAGGAAAGACCATAAGTAGGAGTAAGAAAAGTAGAAATCACAAAAGCAGTAAAATTAAGTATATCTATAAAAATCAGGTAAGGGATTAGTAAAATAAAAGGAGGGAAAATATAACACTATATAGCTAAAATGTAAGAGGGGCAGGAGTAAAGATGTGTTGAAAATTAAGCCACCATCAACTTAATAACTTCAGGAGTGCCTACTATGTTTGTAGTCAGACCTGGTATTTGCCCCCAGCCCATTGTGGAGCTTTAGTTGGACTGGTTTTTATCATTATCTTTCCCTCTCCCCGGGTAAGAGTCACTTTGCCATGGTTCTGACCCCTGTTGGGACTGTTTTTACACTACCGGACTTGTGGCACCACTTTGGATGGGCTCCAGTCAAGGGCATATTGGAAGAGTAACATGGGGGTGGGCTGCAGTGCCAGCAACGGCTATGCTGATCTGCTGTGGGAGAGCCCTTGTAGCCACCCAGGAAAGCTACCAAGGCTCACCAGGTTGAAGGGAGTCGATCCAGATAAGCTCACAGAGGCCTGGCTTTCAGTGTTAGCAAGATTGCCTCTGCTGTGGTAGGGGACCTTTAGGCACTTTGGAGAATTCCTACAGAGGCTGGTTGCAGGGGCAAGTCCACAGAAGAGTGCAGGAATGCTTTTATCAAGGTAGGTGGAGAGTGTTGATACTGCACTGGTTCTCACAGGTGTCCATATATCTAAGCTGGAGGACAGGGAAGGGAGATGGCACCCACTAGTACTTTTGTTCTTGTAATAGTCTCCCAAAAATCCCTGCCTTTCCAGCACATGCTCTGGGATTAGTAAATAAATCTTCTTGTATGTTCCAGGTATTTTTCAAACTGCTGCTTCTATACTATAACTTACCAAGGCTGTTTGTTGTACTGTCTCTTTAAGGGCAGGGACAGCACCCTCCCAGCTATCTCAGAGCTGAGCCATAATTTTGAAAGTTCCAGGTGTTAAGCCCCACTGATTGTTAGGCCCCTGTGGTTTTCAAAACCAAATGTTATAGGGATTCATCTTCCCTATTTGTGTTTCTTGTGCCTAAGGAACCTAGTATGGGGTCTGATCCTCTCCCCCTCTCTACAGTGCTGGCATCCCTTCTTCCCTGAGACAGTCCTGTTGGTCTGTTTGCCTCCCAAACATATCTCCGCCCTTCCTACCCTTTCTGATATGGCTTCTTCTCTACATTTAGCTGTGGATAGTCTGTTCTGCCGATCTTTAGGTTGTTTTCTTAGTTATTTGTACTAATGTGGGAGTTATCTAGTTTTATCTCTGGGACAAGATAAGTTTAGGATCCTCCTACTCTGCCATCTTCCCCAAAAGTCCTATACCATTTTCTTATGTTATTAAATTGACTAGGCTTTCTAGTATATTGTGGAATAGCTCCAGTGAGCATGACCATCTTTGGCTTGTTTCTGTTCTTGGTGACAATGCCTCTAAAGCAACAGCAGGATGTTTACTGAAAGTCACCACTTACCATTTGTTCTGCTTAGATTTTATTCCCATAGGAATTGGTAGAAACTTGGGAAAGTGTTCTGAATTTCTAAAATATATGGGAATTTTATCCAATCTTATAGAAGTCACAAATCCACAGAGGTCCACTACACATTAAAGGATGAAATAAGATACAAAATTCATTCTTCCCCACTGAATATTCACAACAAACAAAAATCACTCATATGAAGAAAGTATTCCTGATAGTTATGGAGTAATGAAAAAGGGTTTCATCAAAGCCCTCTACAAAAAACAGCCAAAAAAATGTGAATAGATTCTCCTTAAGAGTCCTTTCAGCTACCTTACCAAGGGAGAAGGGGCATCCACTGGCCCTTCACTCCATGAACAACCAAATCTCTTGCCATGATTGCTCTCATTTTCTCTGTTAGAAGCACACTTACTCTCATACCTTAAGAGATCACCAGAACTTCTATCAAAAGGCTGTCAAGATATCCTCCCCTATCTTAAGAGAAATCTGATGAAAGAAATTAAAACATTTTCATATCATATTATAAGTCTCATTATTCCCATTTCACAGATAAAGAATGTGATAGAGCTAGGAAATTTTCCCTCTTTGAAATTTTTTGATGATATAAAATACAGAAAGTTTTAAAAGATACCCCTCTGCCTAATCTCCCAACTGAAAATGTTAATATGTTGCCATATTTGCATCAGTAACTTTCTGTTTTAGAAGACATAAGTATTATTTGTAAAGCAGAATGCCCCTGTAGTTCCTTCTGTGGTCCTTGTCTTCTCCCCTAACCCTGAAGAACTATCCATGAACTTGGGTGTTGTTGTTAGGGGTGGTGTTTTCTATTGGGTTGTTGTTCAGCTCAAAATTAACTTGAAATTCTGAAATTTTTCCACTCTGAACTGTTGAAGCTCAGAAAATTTCTTAATAACGGCTAATATATCTTCCAAACCTAAAACACATCATTCCTTTTATGAAGATTATGTACTAAAGATGTTATCAACAAACTTAAACTATTTATTTACCTTAACAGAAGAATTGAAGAAACACTGAACAAAAGAAAGAAGAAGAGAACATTGGCAACTATGCAAAAGCATTTTCTGCCTTAAACATTTATTCAAAAATGACTGAGTTCCTAAAATGAATCACAGTGCTAAGCACCAGAGACACAAAAACAAATAATGCACTCTCTTTCTAGAGAGAAAGGCAAATAGTAAAGCAACAAAAGTAATAGGGTAGTGACTTTCAAGTATTTTTGACCATAAACCACAGTAAGAAATATGGCTTACATCATTACTCAGTATATATATACACATATACATATGTAACTGAAACAATTTTCAAGAGGCAAGATTTAATTTTTTGAACTGTTTGCATTTCCTTCTCTGTTCTATTTCATTTTTAACTATCTGTCATGACCCTCTAAATTTACTTCATAACCAAGAAATGGGACAGGATCTGCTGTTTGAAAAGCATTGTTTTAGAAACATTTATAAAGTGGCATGAGAGGAATTGAAAAGGCAACTCAGAGGAGATAGTATTTGAACTATGATATTGAAGGATGAATAGAAGTTATTCAGATTGAAAATAAAGTGGACAAAGCATTCTAAATAAAAGAAACAGAGTATTTTAAAAGCAAATGGAGATAAAAAATAAACCCTGTGTGTCTAGAGAATGGTAAGAAATTGTATCCAACTGAAATATATGTTGAAATGTTAGTCTAGAAAGTTTGGTGGACTAAATTTTAAAGGTCTTTGCACACCATTGTGTAAAGAATTTAGACGGTTTCAGGTAGCTAGAATTTAGACTTATATGGTTTATAAGCAGGTGTCTCATATAGGTAGATCTATGTTTGAAAGAGAACATTGAAAGCTATATGGGAAATGAAATGGAGTAGGAAAGTTTCCAAAATCTATATCTTCAGCCCAACCCTCTCTTCTGAACTGCTGATTCATGAAGCCAATTGCACATAATTTCTTAGATGCCCCATGAATGTCTCATTCCCAATATTTACAAAATTTATCTCATAATCACCTCTCTCTCTCAAAGTTTGTCATTCCACCTTTCCCCCATATCTCAGCAAATGCCATTCAGAAACCCTAGGACCTGAGAATCTTTCTCTATTCCTTTCCCTTTCTCAACAACTATTACCTATAGTTAATCACAAAATCCTCTTTATCTTAAACAACCTCTTCACTTTCCTTGCTTAAATATTTTCATTTCTTATCCCATTGTCCTCATGTGGAAGCCCAAATCCATGAAACTATTTAAGTATCTTGTAGCTTTGCCCAACCTATCTTATCAAACATTCATCTTGACCATCTTGAAGTTCTTTTAGTTCCTCAAGCATACAATAACTACCTCAAGGCCTTCACAAGTTCTGTCTCCTCTCTCTTCACATGGATAAATCTTACTCATTTTTAACATTTCCACTTATATGTCCCTACCTCCAAAGAGTCCATCTTCTGACCCTCACCAAATGAGTTTTATGTTCCTTATATGTATTTTCTTAACATTCTATACTTCCCCAATCATACAAAGCACTTATTGTACTCTATTATAAATTCTTTTTATCCCTGGAATATAAGCTTTAATAGGATAGAAATAGCCTTATACTAACCTTTTTGTAACCTATTCTACTAGAATAGAATAATAGAATACTAACCTAACCTTTTTATCTCCTAAACTAAGCTCAGTGCATGACCCATAATAATTGTTTAATACATGTTTCCTGAAGGACAGACAGAAAAGCAGATACTGAAGGTTTTTAAGCAAGCATATCATAGAGTTAGATATATATTTTTTAAAGAAAATTTTAGAAGCAATGCTGAAAATGTTGTAGAGTAGAACATATTCCAAAATCTAGGAAGGAAAGAATAGGGGAGGAAAGGAAAGTAGCGGAAAAACAAAGCAGGCTATTAAAAATAAAAAAAGATGAGGAACAAGTAGGTGCAATAAAGTTGTGATTTGCGGCTGCGTCGGGCTGCAGGAGAAGATGGCAGTCTCCACAGGTGTTAAAGTTCCTTGTAATTTTCGCTTGTTGGAAGAACTTGAAGAAGGACAAAAAGGAGTAGGCAATGGTACGGTTAGCTGGGGCCTTGAAGATAATGAAGATATGACACTTACAAGGTGGACAGGCATGATTATTGGGCCACCAAGGACAAATTATGAAAACAGAATATATAGCCTGAAAGTAGAACGTGGACCTAAATACCCAGAAGCTCCTCCATCAGTTAGATTTGTAACCAAAATTAATATGAATGGAATTAATAATTCCAGTGGAATGGTGGATGCACGGAGCATACCAGTGTTAGCTAAATGGCAAAATTCATATAGCATTAAAGTTGTACTTCAAGAGCAAAGACGTCTAATGATGTCCAAAGAAAATATGAAGCTTCCACAGCCACCAGAAGGACAAACATACAACAATTAATTTTAGTGGATCTCAAACTTGTCTTAAATCAACAACCTTCTACTCATGTTAATGTCTTGATTAAATATTACAATGCAGAATACCCACACATTAAGTAAAAGAATTCCAGCTGGTAAACTTGACCTGGACATTTGTTGAAATATATTTAATATATGTACACCATTATGTTTTCAGGTTTCAGGAGGAAAAATGCAGCACAATATTTTTTTTTCTCTTGTTAAGGCACTGTCATTTAAGCATAAACCTGGAGTACTCAAAATAGAATTCAGGTTTACAAGATGAAAGCATGGAGAGAAGAGTCAGATGCTGTGGAAGCATGTGTGTTTCTGAAAAGTTAAAAAAAATCTCAAGAAGGAAAAACAGAAATGGCATGCTTTATCCATCTTGCTTAGTGAAAGAGCTTCAGTTGAAATTGTCGAAAGTAGCAGGTACAATGAATATTGTCACAAATTGTGTTAATTTTTGAAGCGGTGTGGGTGCTGACTACTAGTAGTATCAAAAATATGTTCAGGATTGTTTTGATACCTGTATTTATAATAAAAACATGTTGTGGGGAGGTCGATGAATTTCTGTTAAAAGCCATTCCTGTGTGGTACATGTAACAGACATGGTAAATATTTGCTTACAGTCTGTTTGACAAACCATGCATTTAAGTGAAATCAACAAAAAGGAAATAGGTGTATGGATATGTGATTCTGAGATTAAAGTTAGTCTTAAAAGTAAATAAAATGTGGAATGTGTCCTCAAAAAAAAAAAAGTTGTGATTTGAGTTCCACAAGAAAAAGAAGAGAAAAATTGGGGCAGAATACATAAATAAATAATGACAAAAATTGTCAAAAACTGATGACAGATGCTAAGTTATAGAATCAAAAAAGTAAATCAAGAAAAGTAAATCCAAAACAGCACAAATCCAAAAGGAACAACACCAATGTATACTATAGTAAAGCTTCAGAAAATCAAATAACAGCAGTCAGAAGATGATGGAAAAATATATCTTCCATGTGCTATATGCCAAAAGAACTACTAACCTAGAGTTTTATACCTAGCAAAAATACACTTCAGAAAGTGGAAATCAAAATAAAGGGAAACAAAACTAAGAGAATTCATCAACAGCAAACCCACAGTAAGGAAATACTGATAGAACTACTCCAAGAAGAAAGAAAGTAATCCTGAGGGATATGCAAAGATGTAGGAAGAAATAAAGAAAAATGGAAAGAGTCAAACATGGATAAACATAAATGAATATTTACCATATAATTAATACCAGTATTTTCTTGTAGAGATTAAAATGTATATAGAATTTAATACACGATAAGTGTGTTAGTTTCCCAAGGCTACTGTAACGAAGTAGTTTATGGAAACTTGGTGCCTTAAAACAATAAAAATGTATTCTCTCACAATTCTAGAGACCAGAAGTCTGAAATCAAGGTATTGGTAAAAGCTATACTGTCTGAAATCTCTAGAGAATTATCCTTACTTCCCTCTTCTTACCTGGAAAACCTTGGTGTTCCTTGGCTTGTGGATACATCTACAAATCTTCTTCCATTTTTTAATGGCCTTCTCTCCTATGTATCTGTGTCTCTCCTATGTATCTGTGTCTCTCCTATGTATCTGTGTCTGTATTTCCATCTTCTCATAAAGACAGTAGTCACTGGGTTAGAGTTCACCCTAATCTATTATGACCTGATCTTACTTCATTATATTTGCAAGGACCTTATTTCCAAATAAGATCACACACACATATTCCATGGGTTAGGACTTCAACATGTCTTTTAACCCATAACGACAGCAATAACAAATAAATTGGGAGGGGAGTAAATGGTGTTAAAGTACTCTAAATTACATGTTTTGTCCAGTAAATTGTAAAAGTTACAATTTATGTTAGACTTTAGTAAATCAAGGATGCAAGTTTATAATCTAGGATAGACAGTAAAAGAATAGTATAAGAATGTCATGTTTATGATCTGATAGATGTCACAGTTTCATTATCACTCACTTCAAAATATATTCTAATTTCCAATGTGATATCTTCTTTGATACATGGATTATTTAGGGATAATATATCACAGAGTGTGTTTATTCCAAGAATGCAAGTTTAGTTTGAACTTTGAAAATTAATCAAGTAAAATTATCATTTTTAACAGAATAAAGAGAGAAAGTATACAACCATCTCAAAGATACAGAAAAAGCATGTGATAAAAGTCAATACCCACCCATGAAGAGAGAACCTTAGAAAAGTAGGACTAGGGAGAATTTTCTTAATCTGACAAGTGTCATGTACAAAACTCTTAAAGCAAATTCTCATACTTATTGGTGAAGTTATGGAGGTTTCCTCCTTAAGATCCAGATAAAGATGAGAATTTTTTCTATGACAACTTTTATTCAATATTATGCTAGAAGCCTGAGTACAATAAGGCAAAAAAACAAAAACAAAAACAAAAGCAGATATACAAATATCCACCTTATAATCTAACAATTCCATTCCCAGGAATTACTATGCCTAACAAAGATATGCATATGTATACAAAAAAAATACAATAATGATCATAGCAACTGCATTTGTAATAGCCAAAAACTAAGAAGCAATCCAATCGTTCATCCACAATATAATGGATAAGTTGATACATTAATACAATCCCATAAGCAATGAAAATAGATAAACTACTTGCCGCATGAAATAACATCAATGAATCTCACAAACATCATATTGAGCAACACACACCAAACAAAAAGGAACACATGTTGAATGATTCCATTTCTATAAAATTCAAAAACATTCAATATTAAACAGTGATGTTAAAAAACAGAATGATTATCTCTGGGAGGAGAAGGGGAATAGTATGAGGAGGTTGCACAAAACTGCTTCTAGAAAACTAATAATACTCCACTTCTTAATATGAATAGTGCTTGTATGTATCACTGTTTTCTCACTGTTTTCATCATGTACAATTATTTCTCTCTCATTTAGTCTGGAGATGTGCTGATACAGGGCATTTAATGTGGCTTTTCCATTCTAACATCCAACATACACCTTCACCTCTGATTTGAAAGATGGCAGCTGCAATCTGTTATGGCTCAGAGGAGACACAGGGAAGTATAACTCCAAGGGCATAATTTGGATGTTGCATACATGACTTCTTTTCACATTCCATTATGCAGAATGTATACACATGGTCTTGTCTAACTGCAGCAGAGGCTGAGGCAAACAGGCTTTATTCTTGGTGGCCATGTGTCTAGGTTTCCCTGGACTTGTGCATCTTGCATCTGAAAGAACAATGGTCTAGGGGTAGTAATTAGCCATCTTTGCCAGAGAAATTCCTGGAAATAACTAAATTATGACAAACTATATTAAAATTAATTCCCTATATATTCCAATATAATGATAGGCTTAAACTTATTTCAGGTAAGACTATTTTTCTCCAATACTAAATAAACTGTTATTATACTCATTTTGAGTTCATCAATCTATTTTTTAAGACATTCTTTCTCCTTTCTTGTCAGGGTATAAGCTGTCAGTGCTTATTATTGTAACTAACTGTGTTTACTTTCCTCTCTAATTTTCCTTATTGTCATTAAGTTTCTAAAAAGAAGTATTTTATCTTAGGAATAATATACTTTTATTTAAGTATAACACACATGCAGAAAAGTTCACGTCATAATAATAGAATAAACCTAACCAAAGATGTAAAGGATCTAGACCCTAAAAATTACGGAACGCTTCTGAAAAAAATTGAGGAGCACACAGAGAGATGGAAACACATTTTATTCTCATAGATTGGAAGAATAAATATTGTGAAAATGTCTATGCTACATGGCAATTTACATGTTCAATGCAATCCGTATCAACATACCATGGAACAAATAATCTTAAGGTTTGTATGGAATGTACTAATAACAAAAATAGAGGGATCCCTGGGTGGCGCAGCGGTTTGGCGCCTGCCTTTGGCCCAGGGCGCGATCCTGGAGACCCAGGATCGAATCCCACGTCGGGGTCCCGGTGCATGGAGCCTGCTTCTCCCTCTGCCTGTGTCTCTGCCTCTCTCTCTCTCTATCTGTGTGTGACTATCATAAATAAATAAAAATTAAAAAAAAAATAGAAACATAGATCAATGGAACAGAATAGAGAACCCAGAAATGGGCACTCAACTCTATGGTCAACTAATATTCGAAAAAGCAGGAAAGAATATCCTCTGGAAAAAGGACAATCTATTCAACAAATGGTGTTGGGAAAATTGGACAGCCACGTGCAGAAGAATGAAACTAGACCATTCTCTTACACAAAGATAAACTCAAAATAGTTGAAAGATCTAAATGTGAGACAAGAATCCATCAAAATCCTAGAGGCGAATACAGGCAACAACCTTTTTAAACTTGGCCACAGTAACTTCTTGCCAGATACATCTATAAAGGCAAAGGAAAACAAAGCAAAAATGAACTATTGGGACCTCATCAGGATAAAAAGCTTCTGCACAAGAAAAGAAACAGTCAAAAAACCTAAAAAATAACCTACAGAATGGGAGAAAATATTTGCAAATGACATATCAGAAAAAGAGCTAGTATCTAATATCTATAAAGAACTTATTAAACTCAATAGCAAAGAAACAAAAAATCCAATCATGAAATGAACAGAAGACATGAACAGCAATTTCACCAAAGAAGACATACACATGGCCAACAAACACATGAACAAATGCTCCACATCACTTGCCATCAGGAAAATACAAATCAAAACCACAATGAGATACCACCTCACACCAGTGAGAATGACAAAAATTAACAAGACAGGAAACAACAAATGTTGGAGAGGATGTGGAGAAGGGGGAACCCTCTTGCACTGTTGGTGGGAATGTGAACTTGTACAGCCACTCTGGAAAACTGTGTGGAGGTTCCTCAAAGAGTTAAAAATAGACCTGCCCTATGACCCAGCAATTGCACTGCTGGGGATTTACCCCAAAGATACAGATGTAGTGAAACTCTGGGACACCTGCACCCCAATGTTCATAGTAGCAGTGTCCACAATAGCCAAATTGTGGAAGGAGCCATGATGTCCCTCAACAGATGAATGAATAAAGAACATGTGGTCTATATGTACAATGGAATATTACTCAGCCATTAGAAAGGACGAATACCCACCATTGGCTTCGATGTGGATGCAACTGGAGGGTATTATGCTGAGTGAAGTAAGTCATCGGTGAAGGACAATCATCATATAGTTTCACTCATACAGGGAATATAAGAAATAGTGTAGTGAAAGGGATTATAAGGGAAAGGAGGAGAACTGAGTGGGAAAAATTAGAGAAGGAGACAAACCATGAGGTTCTTCTAACTCTGGGAAATGAACAAAGAGTTGGGGAAAGGGAGGTAGGTGAGGGATTGGAGTAACCGGGTGACGAGCACTGAGGAGGGCACTCGATGGGATGAGCCCTGGGTGTTATACTATATGTTGGCAAATCGAACTTCAATAAAAACAAATAAAAATAATAATAATATTCCTTTATTTCTGAAGACTGCAGAGCCACACAATGAAAGCCAATCTGTTAAAAAAACAAATGAAACTAGACCATAGATAACATCCAAGAATTAAACATTTAAAATCTTACCACTAAGCTATCTATATATATTAAGATCACATTTATGAAATTTTAAATTAGTTGGATTATGGGCAAGTACTAATTACAGTCCAATAGGTCTGGCTTATCTGTGCTGGGATCAAAGTATTCTTTCCCATATGAACATGTCTCCAATCCATAATAGTAACAAAGAAAAAAATATGTTTGAAATAAATTATCTTTATGTGTCTTCCATATAGGTTCTTTGTTCTCTTTATTGCTGTTTATACCTGTATTGCATTATTTACATTTATCAGATTATAAATTTGTAATGTTGTCACATCTCTGATTTTTACTTTATTTATATATACATACATCTGTATGTGTATATATGTGTATGTGTATATATATGTAACTACTATATATAAATATATGTGTATATATATATGACAGTACTAATAATATAATTACAAATTGTATGAACTGATATATAGGGGAAAAAGTCTATCCTTCAGAATCCTTTAGAATAAAAGGCCAACTATTTGACCCTCTTATAATCAGACTGAGTAGAAGATGAATTGAAGGAACACTGAAAACCGTCAAGAGTTTCTGTCCATTTTTTGTTATCAAAATAATAGCATCAAAAAATCAAGAACTTTTTTATAAAGGAAAATTATATCAAGTATTCAGGAGTAATAATTTTTCTCTTCCCTTGCTTGCTTTCAGATAATCTAAATTGTAACATCACCATATTTCTGTAGGACTTTTTTCTAAAAAAATAGGCATGAAAACTGTTTACATGCCTCTTCTTATAGGTGAAAAAAAGTTTTTATAATGACCATACAAAGAATTCCAAGATATTAATCCTAAGGACAGAATGAGTAAGACGCATTTCTTACTTTACACAAGTAAGAAATACTATTTCAGGAAGTCAGGATATTCTAAGATTAAAGTTACTAGGGCTGAATGCTTCAGGCTCAAATAACCACTAAGAAATTGCCATTTCCTGCTAAAATTGAAACAAACACCTTTACTATCAATAATTCTGTCCTTAAATTTCAAGAAATTATAAGTGAGAATTTTTTAAATAAATGTGTTTAGCTCTAAAATCCAGTGCTTTGGTAATGCCTGGGTGTCTCAGTCAGCTAAGCATCTGACTCTTGGTTTTGCCTTAGGTTATGATCTCAGGGTCCTCAGATGGAGCCCCACACGGGACTTTGCACTCATCAGGGAATCTGCTTGAGATTCTCTCTCTCCCTCTACCTCTGCCCGTACCCGCCCCCCACCCCGTCTCTCAAATAAATAAAACTTTTAAAAAATATAAGTACAGTACTTTGCTAAAGAAAGAGCTTTCAGGGTGCAATTCAAAACCTCCCTCCTCAGGCTAGCTAGTTTGGAAGGATAGACATAAAATAGTTACAAGGTTTGTTCCATGTCAACGAATTGTACCAGAAGATGAGAAGTGAGCTAGATTCTTCCTGTATCTGAGCCAGTAATCTCTAGTATAGAAAATATCTGAGAAGCCTATTTATATTCCAGGTCTATAACTTGCTATTCAGAAAGTTTACACAGTGATAAGCCAAATAGCGCGCTGACTCATTGGATTCAGAAACCTATTAGTGACTAAGAGAATCACTGTGCTAATCAGAAACATCCTGCATTTCTGTCCCTTTCTTTCAGATCTAGCCTCTGGATATTATTTCCTTGTAATCAAATACTTGATAATTCTTCTGTATTTTTAGAGGAAAAGAAAGGGTTAGGTATGACTGAGTCACTTTTCCTGTAGTTTTTTTTTTCCCCCAGAGGAGCTTATTATTATCTGTACCTAGAATATTATTTTGTCTTCTTATCTTTTATTTTACAGAGGGAAAAAACCCATCTCATTTCTGGGCTAGAAGTAATTCATACTTGGTATTATCCAAGTGAGCGCTATTTAGATTTTGGTTTTCTGTGTAGAAATTATATTTAAACAAAGTGACTTTCATTCCCTGCTTAAGCATATAGAAGTGAGGGAGACCACCATATCTATCACCTCATTCATCACCAAGGTAAAGTCAGCTAAACTGGCAGGCTAAGCAGCATCTGCTTCCATCCACATACCATCTCATACATCCCTCATGATGCAGCCTGATCCTGTACCCCTCTCACTAGCTATTTCATCATAATGGCAGCTGTTAAGTGTAGAAAATAGATAACTTAAGGAATTGTACAGGCTGGTTAAATTACCTTGCAACCTCAGTTTTTAAAAATCTTTCAGATGAATATTTCTTCTCAGTTTTGATTTATTATGTCTTGAAATACAGGTTTCCTTTTTAAATTATTCACTGAAAAGTTAGACTTAATATTCAAATAATACTTATCAAGTGGTTTTTAAGCCCCTTTGTTAAATTTACCATTATATAAAAATCCTTAAACCTTAGATTTCTCCTTAAAATGAAAAGCAATTATCTTGTTCTTAGTCCATTCTAGGATTTGTTTTAATGTGAAAAATTGATACTTGGAATATTGGATTCCCAATCTCTCTTCTTTTTATGGGGTTTGCAGGGACCAAGAAAAATAAGACATTAGAGCTACAAAAACAAAAAGGCAGTCAACTCAACTTTTAAAGGTAAGCAACAGAATTGCAAATTTACCTTCTCTGCTGAAAAATAAGAGGACTAAAATAATTTGCAGATCTATCTTTCAGAGTCATCAGACCATAGATTGTTTTTATATTGTTTTATATCCATAGTTCTTAATTTTCTGTTAAATATTTATGTTGCTTCTGGATCCACCAGTTTTTGTCTTCCCTTGTTGTATGCTATAAAGTTTCTAAGAATGGGAAACAAGGAAATACCACATCTTTACTTTTTGCCCTATATCTTCATGCTATCCTTGTTGGTGGATAAGTAAGAACAATTAGAAACCAGAGTCACTTCAAATACTCAAAAACATTCTGCAACTATATTCATTTTAGTTCCTATGAACAACACATTCTTAATAATATAATAGAAATTATTCTGGTCAAAAGACTACAGATGCAGGCAGCCCCGGTGGCTCTGTGGTTTAGCGCTGCCTTCTGCCCGGGTGTGATCCTGGAGACCCGGGATCAAGTCCCACCTGGGGCTCCCTGCATAGAGCCTGCTTCTCCCTCTGCCTGTGTCTCTGACTCTCTCTGTGTGTCTCTTGTGAATGAATGAATGAATACATAAATAAATAGATAAATAAATAAATAAATAAATAAATAGGCAGATTAGGAACTCTGACATCTGCTATTCAGTTGATAAATGACCCTGTTATCATTTAACCAGTCACTTCCTACATTGCCTCCTCTTTTTCATGGTATTAACACATAAGTAAATGGGGAAGATCTCAATGGCTTTGTTTTGCTAGTGGTTGTGTTTAAATTGTTCCCCAGAGAGCTGATGAAAAGGTCATTTTTTATTTTATTTTATTTTATTTTATTTTGGTCAAGTATCTTCTCTACTTTACATCCTTTGTTGTCCTGGTCCATAACTGATTTATTTATCTTTTTACTGAATAGGCTTTCAAGTTTGTTCCTTGGTTTAAGAATGAAACTATAGCCACCCTACTGCTAATTTCTTAATATTCTAGACTCCACTGGCAGAAATGACTTAATTTTACCCCTCCACACAACCTACTGGCCTTTCATAGCACCTCCTACTACGCACATTCGTGTACCAACCTTTCAGTTTTTCTTAGATTGCTCAGCTGTCTCAGTGTCCTTCAGTGTGTGTCTCCCTAGATTTTCCCTAATCTTCATCTTCTGTTTTTGTGAATGTCACCTACTCTTTTGTAAGTCCACTCTATTTTTGTAGTGTCGTTGCTCTTGAGCTTCCAACTTCCTAAAAATATGATGGCCACAACCTGCCTTTTCTTTTGAGATGCTTTCTTTTCAAACACTTCTTATAGGACATTGGGAATGTAAAGAGATTTTTTTTCCAACCACCTCATTTTAGAGCAAAAGAAACTGAAGTCTGTAGAGACAAGTTATACCAAAATTCACATTGTAATCATCCGCAGAGCCAAAACTAAAGTCTTTGAATTGCAAAGAATTGGAGAATCTGGCCTTAGTCCCCATTAATATAATTCTTGTTCTCAGGGGTCTACCCTGAGCAGAATGTAGATGAAATGCAAAGGAGGGGATCTGAAATCCACCACAGACATTGGCAGCTAGCACTTCTACAATTTGATTAACTTTCATTTCTATAGCCAAGAAGGAATTATACTGGATATGAGTTGGAAAGGGGGCATGTTATTATATAATATATATATATATAAAAACAAAGATTTTTTTTATATTGTTGGGTTTGGTTGGAAAAAATATATTTTGAATCCTCTCATTGGATATTGGATGACATAATTTTTAGTTTTGTTGGTCTTCTTCAGATATTATTTTGCTTAACTACCATGTTCACAAATTTGTCCATTGATTCCCCTCTGCAGGAGATTCCTTGGTAGGTTTGTTTATTTGTTTTACCCACCCTTTTTTGAAAAGTTCCAGGTGGCTTAAGATGCCTTACTTTTGTTTTCTTAGAGCCTCCACCCCCATCTGGTGGTACATTTAGGATTGACCATCAATGTGCCCTCAGAAGAATATTTATGAAAACTTTATTGGAAACAAAATTTTACTTTATCTGTCAGTGAATAACTTTTATATGGTAGTCAGCTCTGTGTCTAGCATGTCTACTCATGGAAAATTGTTCAAAAACCAAGTCATCTTTCAGTTCTCATTGATATTCATGACCTTTCCTTGGTGATTTACAATGCTTTACACTCATATAGTATTTCATGGTCTTCACATTATCTTGTTTGAACCTATTAAGTAGGTAAGGCTGAAATTATCTCCCTTTTATGGTTGAAAACACTTTAGCTTAGAGAGACTCAGTGATTTGCCTAAAGTCACCTAGATAGCAAGTGACAGAGTTAAGACTAGAATCCTAGCAAGCCAGCATTAAGATTGTCTTTGTCTTTTGGTGCCTAGGTGACTCAGTCAGTAAAATTTAACTCATGATTTCAGGTCAGGTCATGATCTCGGAATCTGTGCTGGGGGCATGGAGACTTTTTAGGATTTTCTCTCTCCCTCTCCCCTTGCCCCTTCCCCCCCAAAACTGTCTTTGTCTTATTGCCCTCCCCAACTTGTCTGAGAGGAAAAATAATGCATATTTAGAAGTAGAAATAGAAAAGAGACATTTTTAGTCACACAAAAAAAAGGAGGTGACCATCATAAGAATCTTAAGACTGCTCAATACAGCAAAAAAGATTCAGGTCTTCTTTCCAAAACTATTAATTTAACAGAGTGCTAATTATCAGTACAAACAGCAAAGCCAAAGTTTATTCTCAAGGGTGTTTGACTGCTAATCACATTTCTGTGCTACAACTGATTAAAACCATGTGTTTGTACTTGGAGTCACAGCACTCAAATACTCTTTGCTCAGTACTTTGCAAGAAATGTGTAGGAGCTTTGCTGTGTGACTAATGGGCAATGTAGGTGGATGATGCCACAGAAGCCACAGAAACAGAAATTTCCATGAGTTAGAGAATTCTAGAAAGGCCAGGTAATTTCCCTGTATCTGCCACCTGCCATATGAACTCTCAGACTTGCTAAGAGACACTGAAGAATCTAGGATAGGAAATAGAGAGGGAAGAAGGAGGAGGGGCAGAAGTAGGATTTGCTACCTATCACCAGCACTGTCCTCAAGAGTATCCAATTCCTTAGGACCTGGGAAGAAAGCACCAAAGCTGCAACACAGGATATTTGTAACTAATAAAAGTGCTTATACCTAGGAGTTGAGTCACTCCTAATACAGTACTGGTGATAGAGTCCTTCCATGAACTAAGCTGAGTTCACACATCTCTTGGTGTTCTGAGTAGCCCAACTAGACAACCCGAATACAAAGTGTCCTTCTATCCCTTCAAAGAGCCTTCTTTGGGACCCGGAGAAGAACTTTCCATAACAATTTCTCCTCCTGGGCCCACTGTTTGTTAGCAATGAGTTAGTATTTAATGGCCTAGAAAGAACTAATATTTAGTATTCTTTAATGTGAAACCTTGCTAAAGAAGTCTTGAAAATCTGGGTGGCTCAGCGGTTTAGCGCTGCCTTTAGCCCAGGGCGTGATCCTGGAGACCTGGGATCGAGATCCACGTCGGGCTCCCTGCATGGAGCCTGCTTCTCCCTCTGCCTGTGTCTCTGCCTCTCTCTCTGTGTGTGTATCTCTCATGAATAAATAGATAAAATCTTTAAAAATTTAAAAAAAAAAAGTATTGAAAATCTAATGGTTAAATTTTCTAGTGTCAAATTTTTTTATCTATACTTTGTTGTATATTCCTGCCATTTATTTATTAATATTTTTCTCCTCTCAGCCCTCAAAGTGCTAGGTTTCCAAAATTCTTCCATTGAAATTTCATGAATATTTGTTTCCCACAACCTCCTTCTTTCAAATTTGTCAGCTACCCTATTCTCTCTCTCCCCAGCCCAGCCTTACTATGTCACAGTTAGGTGGTAAGGGAAGAATTAAAATACCTGCAATCTAGACTCCCCACCATATGGGTCAGAGGTATTCTAGTGTTTAAAGAAAACTAGATGCCTGTGCAAATGTCTCCAGTTCCATTTCAATAAAGGAGGTATAGAACATAAACATCTCAGACTGTGAGGTCTCCTGCTAAGATCCCTGCAGAAGACGCAGGCAGTTGCACACACAGAGAAAAGAAACTTTCCCCTTCTTATTGCTTTTTCATGTGTATTACCTGGTATATTTTAAATCCAGGAAACATCTTAGACATTTAATGGAAAAGATAGCTAAGCACTATTCAAGTCCCATCAAGAAGGAAATGAAGGGCATGAACATTTCGAAATGAGTCATTAGACTGGTTGCCTCAGAACAATTTTGATCTTCCTATTTAAGACCAGAAGTTAACAATATCCATGACCAGCTAATGAAATAGCTATGTTGCTTAACAAAGAGCTCTCTACATCATAAATCATCATTAAAACTGTAACCTAAACAAGGACACATGTTACAGAGTTGATTTGGAAAAGAGAAAAAAATGAATAATCCTTTCACCTTGGCAAAGGTTGAAGTATAATTTTCTCCCTCCTATTATTGTCCTTCGTCAATCAGTATGTTCAAGATCTATTTTTCTGCTATAATCTTAAGATTAAGGTAAAGGAAAGACTAAACATCTCCACTTTATATTCTATAACAATTTCAGCATATTTACAGTCTGTGCTATATTTCACCATCCATTATCATTTTATTTTTTTGTTCAGGACAATATTATACAAATCCAGAGACTACAAGGATGCCCAGCATGTCACAGCCAGCCTTCCACAAAGGAGAAGCCAGCAGCAAGCAAGAAAATAGTTTCTTCTAAAAAAGATAATTCCTCAGGACTTTACAGTAACCATTCCTTAAAGAAGGAAATAGATTTTGTGGTCAAGTTAAACCATTTGTTTTCTAGGCTGTTAAGAAGAGAAACATTGATCAAAAGTAAAACCATCCCAGTCTTCACTTTCTGCACATGATGTTTCCCCATCGTTCATTTCAGTCTTTTATAACCTGCTCAGCTGTTAGGCCTACTATTCTCCTGCTTCTGCAGGTGCATTTTCCAAAAGCAATATTTCAGGAATTCTGAAACTATGGTCTGTCTGATTCTTTATACTTAGAATCTGGTCTGCGTGTTAAAGCATGGGTTAATTTAGCTTCCTAATGCTTGGAAGTAGTAGATGAAGTTTCCATGGAGTAACTAGTTGGGAGTTTTTAAACCTGCCTGTGTACACTTACCTCAAATCCATCCAAAATAGTATCTTCTAGCTATGGTACTAAGTAAAAAATCCCACGGATGGGAAATGCCAAGAATGTTTCAATTAAATAATATGATGGAGCTACTTTTTTTTCAAGTATTCTTACTCCTTATTCTTTAACAATCTTATTCTAAAAGAATTTGAAAAGTAATGAAGTTTGCTCATGTGTAATGTTGACCCTCTGTGTAGTCAGAAGATATGATTGCTTCAGTTTCTGGGAACACATCTACTCTATACCATGTAAAACTGCTTAGCTTAATTTAACTTACATTGATTTATGGTATTTATATAGCATATGAAGAAAGATATGGCATACACAGTCCTGGAATGTGAGGAGAAGTGAGAAAAGCAAGGATTTCCCCCAATATCTGTTTAAAAAAATAAAGAAAAGCAAAATAACCAAAAAAATCCATCCGATGGTGACACTGAATTTTGTTTTATTACATTCAAACACCAAAACTTTATTTTTAAAGAGTCATATACCAAGGGACTCAAACATGTTAATAGCATTATTCACAATAGTCGAAATATAGAAACAATGCAAGTGTCCATCAACAGATGAATGTTTTTTTAAATGTGGTACATACATATAATTATTCATTCATTAAAATATGAAATTGCAATATATGCTACAGCATGGGTAAACCTTAAAAATGTTAATGCTAAGTGAAACAAGCTGAACATAAAAGGACAAATATTCTATGATTCCATTTATTTAAGGTAACTAGTATAGGCAAATTTATAGAAGTGGAAGATACAATACAGTTTACAAGATACTAGAGGAAGGAGGGAATGGGGAGTTATTATCCAATGGGTATAGAATCTATGTTTTTAGATGATGATAAAGTTCTGGAAATAGTGACGATGGTTGCACAATATTGTTAGTGTACTCAATGCCACTGAATGGTACACTTAAAAATTGATGAAATTTTTTTTTAAATTGTTAGAATTATTTTTTAAATACCTTTAATAAAATCTGATTGGTATTTCCAAGGTGAAAAGTAAAAGTCATATGCCAGTCTAAAGCATCTGAGAAGACATCCATTGCTTGACAGAAACATTTGTCATATGCTTTTTGGTTTAACATAGAAATGATTCACATTAACCCCTGCATAGTGATGCAACATAAATATTTTCTAGTCACCAGGACACACTATCACATTATTTCCTCATTTTTTAGGCATTTAGGAATAGATTTGCACATTTTTTGAAAACTGTCAATAATACCTTATACCACTATGAATGATTAAGTATGATCTCTGAATCAATCCTATGTTGGCTAACTGTATAGGCTGTTCTGGCTTTTTTGTGGTTACCATAGAAACTGTGTAGTCATGGCATTATAAGGAGACTACAAGGGCATTGGACAGTATACAATAAAAGTTAACTTATTTCATGGTTTACAATTTCTTCCAGCTGTCTCCATTTGTGATTATCATATTCACATTGGGAGTATAAACATACAACCAAAAGGGCTCCGGTAACTATAGCCAAAGAACGATCTCACCCATAACAGACTTCCCTCTAAGATTTGGATAGAAACACATGAAAGAAGCAGCATGTAAGCTTCAGGTGTTTTCAATTATTTCCTTCATATGAACAAAGATTTCCTAATGCAAAACATGTTTCAGCTCAAATAGTTTTCCTTTAGAATTGTGTAGTTTCAGAAGAATTTCATCTACATACTCCTAATTCATTGACACTTCATCAATAACATAATATCTCCTCTGAGCTCTTCTACAAGATCATTTCCTCTCTGGGTGGTCAAAAACATGGTACATTTAAGTATTGCTTACTTTTGTGAATAGCACTTTTACAAAGTGTATAATCTTTTGCCTCTGCAAGAAAGAAAAATAAATGTTCAGTTCTGGGATTTATAGTAGATTCCTTGTCAGTTAAGTCACCACGGAGTGTTGTAGCACAATGCCTCAACTATCTTCCTACATTGTCTCTCTAGAATGGTATAGATGGGGGAAGACAGACCTACCTTTGCTGGTATAAATCATTAACTGTCTAAATGCTCGGGCAAGCCTATTCAGGGATTACAAAGAAAGAATGTGGGTTTGGAGCATTTTGTTTACCTAAGTTTCTATGAGTGAAATATAACATCAATCATTTAGGCTTCAGCAGCCTTACATAGCAGTGAGCTTTATCTTGTAGTTCAAGAAATTTGCCCCTTCATTATTACCTTCTGCAAGTTAGTAGCACCATTTGTTTATAATTTTATAGGAATTATGAGAATTACTTCATAAAGCATTTGAATAATGTACATTGCTGAATAATATTCACTGCTTACGGAAACAACTTATCTATAGATGAATGAACAGGATGAATTACAACAACAACAAAAAAAATCCAAAACCCTATCTACTGCTACATATCCTCCAAGAGGTGAACATTTTAAACTCTACCCCAGCACATTCTCCCTACCCACTCCCCTTTCTCTCTCTCACTCTCACACACATACACACATTTTATGATTTTGACAGGAATTAATGAAAGAAATTGTGAAAAGATAAACACTGTTCTGATGACGAAGTGTTTTGGGTTAATTGCCGATGAGCTTTGAAGAGAAATCCAAATTTTCAGATCAGTATCAGGGCTAGAGTTCTTTTGGGAGGTAAACTCCTGCTACTCTTGGCACTTTATCCCAAGTCCAAGTAGAGGAGGCATTAGAATCTAACCACCGGAACAAGTTTTAAATGTGTAGCAACAATACAACTTTGCACTGAAATAATAGAAATGGTTACCACCATTTATATTTACAAAAATACTGGTTTGAAATATATCTATATAGACATATTCATAACATATTCATATTCTTTGGAATATATTATAAGACAAACTAGATACAAGCAGAAATTTTGTTTTATTTTTTGAGTTTTACTTTCCTAATAGTTTACTTAAAGACCATTTCAGTAGATTGAATGCCATGAAACTACCAGCTTGTTGTTTATATTTTACCACAGTATAAGAAAATGTAAAACTTCTGAAATATAGGAACTATTTTTCAAGTTCATTTCTCATATTTTCTGCTCTACTGAAAATAGGAGAACTGTAAGGAGCTTGGGATTGGGTGTAGGAAAATATTCACTCCCAAGATGGCTCATTCAAATGGTAGACAAATTAGTGCTGGCTGCATGTTCATGTTCACTTTGGCCTCTGCATAAGGCAGCTTGGGCTTCCTCATGCAAGTGACCCAGGGTCCAAGAGTGAGTGTCCTAAGAAACAGGAAGAGGAAGCTACCAATTTCTTAAGATCTGAATGCAGAAAATAACACGGCATCATTCTGCTATATTCTATTAAGAAGTCATAGAGCCTATATTTCAGAGAAGGAGACATAGATATCACTTTTCTATAGGAGGCCTAAGAATTTTGTGGCCTTGTTTTAAAACCAGCACTATTTGTAAATCACCAAGAAAATACATACTTGTTTTCAATGTGGTCTTGTCTTTTTAATCTCAACTGGGAATGTCTTCCCTAGTCTTAGAAAATAAACTATATCCCTTGAACCAGTTGAATCCTGATACTTCAAAGAATCACAACAAAATAGGCAAGAAACTGTGACATCCTCACCTTTACTTAGGATTTATTTATCTTTTCTGAAAAAAGAGAAATCTGTCTGAAATATTGCCCTGAAACAATAATGGGCTGTAGAGATTGTAAATTACCTCTTAATTTCTTGCACCACCTTTCTAGGACCCCTCAACATCTTTCTCTCTGTAAATCACTAAAATCTATGCAGATTAGCTGGAGATATATCTTGAAGGGCTGGTAGTTGTCTGTTTAGTTTGCATCTTGCAAGCTTATTTTTCTCTGTCATGCATTCTTAATCAAGTATTTTTTGAGCATCTTTTATATGCTAAGCACTGGAATTTTAAAAATACATGATCCATGGTTTTATAGGGGTCATATACCAGTGGGAAACATACTTGTAACAAAAAAAAAAAATCAAAGAAATACCACGGTAAAGCTAAACACAACATCCTGTGGGTTCTTAGAGAATGAAGAATTCCAGATAGGTGCCATGGAGCTGATTTTAAGAGAAAAGTGAAGATGCTTCAGGCAAATGGGGAAACAGAAGGTTAATCAGCACATGCAGAAAGTAAATGAAAGACTCTGGGTGGTTTTGAGAAATGACTATTTATATTGGTGTGCATAGAATATAGAATGAAAGGAAGAACAAGGAGATCAGGCTGGGAAGGTAGATTGAGCCAATCCTGAGCTCTGTGTTCTGGGGCCAAGTGTTTGAATGTTATAGAAAGGAAATAGTAATTCCAGATTCACCTTTGGAATCTGTCAGTACATTGGAAAGTGAGAGATGGAGAGAGAATTTGTTCCACTATATATGGTGGCTGTTTTCTAAGAAACCCTAACTTTTCCAAACCCACTTTTTTAAAAAGTGAGTAAAACTCACTTTAAAACAAAATAAAAACTTGCTTTAAAACAAATAGGGATCCCTGGGTGGCGCAGCGGTTTGGTGCCTGCCTTTGGCCCAGGGCGTGATCCTGGAGACCCGGGATCGAATCCCATGTCGGGCTCCCGGTGCTTGGAGCCTGCTTCTCCCTCTGCCTATGTCTCTGCCTCTCTCTCTCTCTCTCTCTGTGACTATCATAAAAAATAAAATAAAAAAAAATTAAAAAAATAAAAATATAAAAAAATAAAAAAAAATAAAACAAACAAAAACTAAATAAATAAATAAATAAATAAATCAAACAAAAACAAAAAATCTTCAGTGAGGAAAAAAATATGGAGTAGAGCATTTCTAGCTACACATATGCAGTTACAAAACCTAAAAATCATTGACCAAATGCAGTGTTTGATTACGTCTAGCTTTGGCTTTGGAGTAAAGGTCTGTCTTTACTGTCAGGATAGACTTTTTAAAATTCTCCTCACCTCCATCATTGACTGTTAGAACAAAGCATACAAATAAATACTCAAGGCAGCCATGATTTGTGTGATGGTTTCCCCATCCCCCAGAAATTTAATGTTAAGCCAATATCTCTTGGGGGTTTGAGTGTTGATTGTTTAGGGGTTATGTTCTCACCCCACCCCCTGATTACTAATTACTTCCTACTAAATTCTCCATTTGCTGTTCTTGTCTTACCTTACAATTAACTCATGTTACCAAGTTAATAATGGCATGTTGTCCAATCCCCTTTGTGAAAATATGCTACTGGGACATTGCCATATTCAAGGAGCTGTCTCGGGAGTTGAGGAAGTTATTCTATTAAGGAGAAAGATTAGAGGTGTGAACCTAAATTGAAAAGTTGGCTTGAATTATTCTCACCCTATGTTATAGAATTTTCAGGTAAAAACATCATTGGGGATGGGGAGATAATTCTAATTTTAAAAAGACTTTTGAAAAATGTACTAATAACAAAAACAGACACATAGATCAATGGAACAGAATAGAGAATCCAGAAATGGGCCCTCAATTCTATGGTCAACTAATCTTCGACAAAGCAGGAGAGAATATCCAATGGAAAAAAGACAGTCTCTTCAACAAATGGTGTTAGGATAATTGGACAGCCATATGCAGAAGATTGAAACTGGGCCATTTTCTTATACCAAACACAAAAATAGACTCAAAATGGGTGAAAGACCTAAATATGAGACAAGAATCCATCAAAATCCTAAAGGAGAACATAGGCAGCAACCTCTGTTACCTCAGCTGCAACAACCTCTTGCTAGACACCTCTTGAAAGGCAAGGGAAACAAAGGCAAAAATGAACTATTGGGGCTTCATCAAAATAAAAATCTTTTGCACAGTGAAGGAAATAGTCGACAAAACCATAAGACAACAGAATGGGAGAAGATATTTGCAAATGTCTTATTAAAGAGCTAGTATCCAAAATCTATAGAGAACTTCTCAAACTCAATACCCAAAGAACAAATAATCTAATCAAAAAATAAGCAGAAGACATGAACAGACATTTCTCTAAAGAAGACATACAAAACACCAACAGACACATGAAAAAATGCTCCAGCATCAGGGAAATGCAAATCAAAACTACAATGAGATACCACTTTAACACAAGTCACAATGGCTAAACTTAACAAGACAGGAAACGGCAAATGTTGATGAGGATGTGGAGAAAGGGGAACCCTCTTACACTGTTGGTGGGAAAGCAAGCTGGTGCAGCCACTCTGAAAACAGTATGGAGGTTCCTCAAAAAGTTGAAAATAGAGCTACCCTATGACCCAGCAATTGCACTACCAGGTATTTACCCCAAAGATATAAATGTAGTGATCTGAAGGAGCACCTGCACCCCAATGTTTATAGCAACAAAGTCTTCAAAAGCCGAACTATGGAAAGAGCTCAGATGTCCATTGACAGATATAAAGAAGATGTAATATATATCTACAATGGGATATTATTCAGCCATCAAAAAAATATGAAATCTTGCCACTTGCAATGACGTGGATGGAGATAGAGAGTATTATGCTAAGCGAAATAAGTCAATCAGAGAAAGAATTATATGATCTCATATGTGGAATTCAGGAAACAAAATGGGATCACAGGGGAAGGGAGGGAAAAATAAAACAAGATGAAATCAGAGAGGGAGACAAACCATAAGTGACTTAACTAGGAAACAAACTGAGGGTTGCTGGAGAGAAGAGAAGTGAGGGAATGAGGCAACTGGGTGATGGACATTAAGGAAGGCACATGATATAATGAGTACTGGGTATTATATAGGACTGATGAATCACTGAACTCTACCTCTGAAACCAATAATACACTATATGTTAATTGAATTTTAAAAAATAGTTACTAACCTTTTATCAAAAAAAGAAAAATGTGCTAGTAAGAAAGGACCTATTTGTTTAAACCTACACTAATAGTTTTGCCAAAGTGAAAATTAGCTCATATATTATGGCTCAAGATCCTACACTGGCCCTTACTTCCGTATAGTTTGAAATCTGAAGTGTGTTAAATCTTCTGGTCGATTTCTGGTCACATTATGTTTCTCCCTTCTGTATTTATTGACATATTACTGTCTCAATTAGCATTTTCTTTTTATGTAATTTGTCGACTCTCTAAATGTTCCCAAAGACTCCTCCCGCCCCCATCATGAGAAACCCCCCATCTCTTGGGGGGTTGATTGTTGATTGTTTAGGGGTTATGTTCTCCCCCACCCCACAGTCACTGAAAAACTCTCCATATGCTATTCTTCTCTTACCTTCTCCATACGCTTTCCTTTCCCTCAAGCTGAACATTACTAGATATAAACAGAATCAGACTGAATACTACCAGAATCCTCCACACCCCAAAGTACTTCCTATGTAAGGCTGTATGTATCCAGAACACATTGTATTGGGGCAACAGAGGGGATTTATGTCACTTAGTCTATAGCACAAGAAATAACTTAGAATTGAATGTTTATCATGTTCTGAAGTTTTTTGGTCATTCCCATACAAAATTCTGCACCCAGGGACACCTGGCTGGCTCAGTCGGTAGACCATCTGACTCTTGATCTTAGAGTCGTGAGTGTAGAGATTACTTTTTTAAAAAGATTCTGCACCCAATTATAATGTGTGGTTTTTTTCTCCTCACCAGGAGATTCTCCAACCCTATTGGGTGTCCTACAATTTAACACAATTCTAACACTATCTACCTGGAGATAGCATCCGGTCCTACAGGTTAAGGGCTCAGTCCCACCTGACTTCCACCACCCCACCACCTTCAGATGCCCCCTCAAAAGTTCATGTTATCAACTGTGCTTCTGACCCACTCTTATAGATCAGAGATTCCAACGACCCCCTTCCTCAAATTAGATTAATTCACCAAAGCAGCACATAGAACTCAGAAAAGCATTTTACTTGCTAGATAATCAGTTTATTATAAAAGGATATATAACTCAGGAACAGCCAGATGGAAGAGATACATAGGGCAAGGTATGATAGAGGGCACAGAGCTTCCATACCCTCTCCTAGAACATACCACTCTCCTCAAATCTCCACATGTTAACCAACCAGGAAGCTCTCCAAATCCCATCCTTTTGGGTCTTTATGGAGGCTTCATTACAGAGAAGGATGATTGATTAAATCATTAATCAATGGTAATTGATTCAGCATCCCACTCCTCCCCAGCATTAACGGGGGGGGGGGGGGGGGGGGGGGGGTGGAACTAAATCCTCTATTCACAAGGTTGACTCCCCTGCAACCAGGGGATGTTTTCTAAAAGTCACTTATTAACATAACAAAAGCTCTCATCACAGGAAATTATAAGGGCTTGGGGAGCTCTGTGCCAGGTATGGAGATGAAGATCAAATATGTATTTATAAATCACAATGTCACATGACCTCTGGGAGTTTCTCAAGGATACTGCTCCCATAAAAGCATGTTGCTTCATCAACCTTCCTTCTTAGCACCATTTCTTTAGCTTCCTAATCCAGTTCTAACTCTCCAACCACCCCACTACCTCCAGGATTGATTTTCCTATTACTTCTCTCATGGAAAATTACTCTTTCTAGCTTTTTTGTTGTGGTTGCTAAACAAGTCAATCTTCTTTCAAAAGAAACCCTGTTTTAAAAAAAAAAAAAAAAAAAAAAAAGGGAATCCCTGGGTGGCTCAGTGGTTTAGCACCAGCCTTTGGCCCAGGGGCATGATCCTGGAGTCCCAGGATTGAGTCCCACATCAGGCTCCCTGCATGGAACCTGCTTCTCCCTCTGCCTGTGTCTCTGCCTCTCTCTCTCCTCTCTGTCTTTCATGAATGAATAAATAAAATCTTTAAAAAGAAAAAACACTTTAAAAGAGGAAAAAAAAAATAAAAAGAAAAAAGAAACCCTGATTTCAAATTTATTAAATAATGTCTTCTGCACTCTATATTATACCCATTGGCCCATTCTCTAATCGGCATTTGATTTTATCAGTATAAAATGCTGAAATATCATGTGGATGTGTTTGCTAGCAGTTTCATTTGGTAATAATTTTTGTAGAAAGAAGAGGAAAAACCAGTTATTGAACACCTACCTTGTGCCAGCCATTTAACTAGATAGCTCTCATTTTATCCTTAGACAACATTAGCCCCCAACACCAGCAGTCAATCAGGGCTCAGTTGCAGTTGCTTTATTTTTATCTGGCCAAGTATTCTATGGCTCATTTCTGTCAACTGTCTATTTCCATTTCACTTTTTACAAAGGCATGCAACTTTGCCTTCTGGTATTCTGGAGTGCTGCTAGTCAAAGATTAGTCTGTAGAAGAGTTGCACTGAATCACCTGAAAACTTATTAGAAACTCATCACCTTTAAATCAACCCTAAACATACTTTCTATCCCTAGGTGGTTAGTATGCATATCAATTAGAGAAGCACTCATTAGAATACTAAGTTTGTTGCTAGGATCACCGAAGCTTTACCAATACTTCCTGATTAAGTTTTGTATTCAACTAGTACTGCTAGCTCAGCATAAGAAGATGTTGATGACCCTAAGAAGAAAAAGCAAAATAGTTTAATAGTGAAAAAGTAAGAGAAAGGAGAAGCTTTAGTTCTGAACTCAAGCTATTCTCAAAAATTATTTAAGTAATTTTCATCTTTCAAGTTCCCTTCCATACCCTCCATTAAATAAGGTTTCCTTTTATCCCCACCTTAACTGTAAATGCTTCATTTTTAACTTTTGTGAATTTTTTTAAAGATTTATTTATTTATTTATTTATTTATTTATTTATTTATTTATTTATTTATTCATTCATGATAGACAGAGAGAGAGAGGCAGAGACACAGGAGGAGGGAGAAGCAGGCTTCATGCCGGGAGCCTGACGTGGGACTCGATCCCGGGACTCGATCCCGAGACTCCAGGATCGTGCCCTCGGCCAAAGGCAGGCGCTAAACCACTGAGCCACCCAGGGATCCCCAACTTTTGTGAATTTATCCATTCTGTCTAGATAATAGATTTGTTACTTGTGTTCATTGGCAACTAAGGAATATATATCTTATTAAAATTTGTAATCACCATGTGTTTCAGAAATGTTATCCTTTAAGAAAGTATTATGATTTAAATTTCACTTATGTTAGGAAAATTTTATGAATATAAGTAAATCCTATTTGAAAGTGCCAAATGGAGTTTTTGCTTAGTTCTTTTGTAGCTAGCAAAACACCCACTATAGATGTCTGTCATTATGTATAGTATATCTTTTTTATGAGGGGAGTTTAGAGGCTAGACTATGAGATAGTGTTAGAGAAGAATAAATTACACATTATAGGCTCATTGAAAACTTTTAGGGGCACCTGGGTGGTTCAGTGAGTTAAACATCTGACTCTTGATCTCAGCTCAGGTCTTTATCTCAGGGTTGTGAGTTCAAGGTTCACATTGGGCTCCCCACTGGGCATGGAGCCTACTTTAAAAAAACACACACACAACTTTTAAATGTTCAACAAGGGATCCCTGGGTGGCGCAGCGGTTTGGCGCCTGCCTTTGGCCCAGGGCGCGATCCTGGAGACCCAGGATCGAATCCCACATCGGGCTCCCGGTGCATGGAGCCTGCTTCTCCCTCTGCCTGTGTCTCTGCCTCTCTCTCTCTCTCTCTCTGTGTGACTATCATAAATAAATAAAAATTAAAAAATAAATAAATAAATGTTCAACAAGTACGGGGAGCTGAGTTGGGTGGGGGAGCAGGAAGCTCAAAAGGATATTTGCTGAACTGTTTTTTTTATTATTTAAACTCAAATAGTTTCCAAAAAATTAAACTTCCTGGTTTACTTTAGATCTTATCAACAACATTTTCACAAGCTCTCTTTGGTATAAAAATAGATCTAACACATTATTTCAAATTACACTAATAAATTTGTAGCCATGTCATAAAGATATTGAAAACTATAGAAATAAGTACATTTGTAATCAGTACATACAATCTTTATATCCTGTTTTCTTCTTCCTTTGTTTTTCAATAATATCATTGGATTATCTTATGTAATTTTAACTTATGATAAAATTGGTACATATTGACTCATAGTCTTATAACTGCTTAAAATGGCTAACGGGTCAAATCTCATAATTTATCTCTTCACCTTGGACATTCAAACCATTTCCCAAATATTTCCTGTTGTAAACAATGCTTCAAGAAACATATTCCTGTGTATTATTATTTCTACATGTCAGCTTATTTACTTGTCCAAAAGCACTAATGTACATATTATTTTAAAAATAAAAATATTTAGAGAGAAGAATTTAACTTTAATTGAAAACTCTAATTGAATAAAGTATGAATATTTTCTAAATTTAACTCCCTAATTCTCAACTCCAGAAAATCCTGGAATCTCTTTCTGAAAGAGATTCCGGAAGAAAAACTCAAAGGTAACTATCCAGGTAACTTAAATACATTTGCTTTTTTTCTGTCAATTACCTGACAAATTTAAGTTTAATCCCTTTCTGACTGAACTTTGTTTTGCATGAATAGACGCAATCCTTAAGGTTAATGAGTACAGTTAAAGCTCTTGGTCTTCCAAGTCCTATTTAGTTCTCCAGATTATTTATTTCAGCAAAAAAATATTTTAATGAAGGGGTTAAAGAGCTGGAATTCTAATTCATAAATTTTGTGGGGTTACTACCCAAGAAACTTCAGCTTCAGCCATAAATTATGCATTTTTAAAGGACCACACTGGTATTTCTTATACACATTTTATTCTCTGCTACTTGTATTAGTTTTTTAAGTATGGTGTCAAAATTCAAGGAGAATAAAAAATTCTTAGATAAATGATGAGCAAATATTCTAAAGTTGAGAGAAATATTAGTGAATTATGTGGCAATAACTTTACAAAGATGTTGTCACTGCTTTGAAAACCTTAAAGATACTTTACCAAATTAGATGGTTAATATAAATGAATACACATTCTGAAGTGCACTGTGGCCTGGCAACATTCTCTTCTGTGAACACAGAATTTCTGGGCCTCAGAGTGCCGTTGACAAATGATAATTAATTTAATTGTGAACAGCTGTTTCCTGGGCCTGTGCCTTTTCAAGTGACGGAGCTGAACATAATAAACACAATCACCCAGCTAGGCATGAGGATAGGAGTTCAGAGACATGAGAGGTGGTTCTTCTGAAAAAAAATTTAAAATGTGATAAATTGGGGCAGCCCAGGTGGCTCAGCAGTTTCGCGCCGCCTTCAGCCCAGGGTGTGATCCTGGAGACTCAGGATCGAGTCCCACGTCCGGCTCCCTGCATGGAGCCTGCTTTTCCCTCAGCCTGTGTCTCTGCCTCTCTCATTGTGTGTCTCTCTTATGAATAAATAAATAAAATCTTAAAAAAATAATAATAAAAATTTTTTAAATTCGATAAATTTCACTTCCTATTTCTTTATTTTTAGAAGGAAACTCTAGTCTTTATCTCTTACATTTTATTACTGATTCTCACTGGGAACATCAGCAATGATCGATCCAGAATTTAACGGGATTTTTTTCTTAATAAGGAAAAGAGAAATGATTCTCAAAAAGTATAATGAATTAACAGATAAATATTAATTTATTTAATTAATTATGTCTTATTGCAGCAGTTAGATATGTGTTAAGTTGTGGGCTTTAATTTTATTTTCCTCATGAAAGTAGATTGCCTTAGAGCTTCAAAATTAATGATCTCTGACAACTGTAAAAAAATATAATCACTGGGAAATGTAGAATTAAAGATAATGAAAGCTGTTAAGGCTAGTGTGGTTCTGGGATCAATATGCAGTGTTAAGTTATTAGGTCTCAACATATCTTCTGTTGATTCTAATCAAACTCTGCCAATTAATCACTTTACCTCGTAACTGTCAAACATGCTGCTGACAACAGCCTAAAGTTAGAGTATGTAGAATTCTTTTCTTATTGTTTGTTTTTTGCCTCCAATTTGTTTTCATACGTATTCTGAATGTTTTGCAAATTATTTCAGGATTATTTTATCTAATCATCCATAGTCAACTATTTTCCTACCACAAAGAAAAATACTGCTGAAGAGATTTAAGTTCAGGAAAAAAAAAAAAGCTTGACCTACAGCCTTTCAATGAAGACCCAGATGAATTTATTTTCGATCTTCTTTATATCTTGATATATATATCATACTGACCTTTGAACAACATAGATTTGAACTGCATGGATTCACTAACCGTGGATTTTTTTCAATAAATACAGACCCACACTGTAAATGTATTTTCTCTTCCTTATGATTTCCTTTATAACATTTTCTTTCCTCTGGCTTACTTTATTGTAAGAATACACTATATAGGCGGCCCGGGTAGCTCAGTGGTTTGGCCCCTGCCTTTGGCCCAGGGCGCGATCCTGGAGACCCGGGATCAAGTCCCACATTAGGCTCCCGGCATGGAGCCTGCTTCTCCCTCTGCCTGTGTCTCTGCCTCTCTCTCTGTGTCTCTCATGAATAAATAAAAAAAATCTTAAAAAAAAAAAGAATACACTATACAGCAATATGTAACATGAAATTGGTGTTAATCAACTGTTATCAATAAGGCTTTCGGTCAACAGTCCACTATTAGTAGTTTTTGGGGAGTCAAAGTATATTTGGATTTTCAACTGCATGAGGAGTCAGCACCTCTAAACCTTGTATTGTTCAAAAGTCAATATGTGTGTGTATGCCTATCAGAAGAAGAGATAATGTCTCAATATATGTTGATGACTTAAGTACGTACCCGCTGACCTAACTTATTGAGTAAACTAAGTAGTTACTTAAGTTTTGATTTAAAAGAAGTCTTGAGAAGCCTGTTCAAGAATTTCTTCCTCCTCTTCTCCTCCTTGTCCTCATCCTTGTTCCCCTCCTTCTTGCCTATAATGTGGACCAGCTTTCAACTAAATCACTAGCAACCCTGTTGAACCATGAGATGACGACTGGAATGGAAGTCATGTGCTTTGGATAACAGATAAGGAAAACAGAAGCTTGGATCACAAATACTATCTTAAAGATATCATAATATATCCACAGACTAAGAGAGAAATAAAGTATATCAAGCTTAAGTCTCAGTCATTTTGTCTTGTTTCACACTGTCTTATTTTGTTTTGTCTTGTTTTTAATGTAAAACTGAACGTGATTCTAACTGATACACAGGTACAACATGGACCTTCTAGAATATGCAGGAGAGCATCATTGATCTGGCACTCACCCACCACACCCTCGCCAAGACAAATTAGAACCATTCCTGGGAAAACGACAGTTTTAAATGAGCTTTTAACATAGTATTATAAGATATTATGAATCGGCTTATGGATTTCTCATCAGGAAAAGATCACCCAGATTATCATCTATATGAAAAGCAAAAAACTACATTATAAGTTTCCCTTCTTGGGGCTCCTGGGGAGCTCAGTTGGTTAAGTGTCTACCTCTTGATTTCAGCTCAGGTCATGATCTCAGGCTCTATGCTCAGTGCAGTCTGCTTGTGATTCTCTCTCTCCTTCTCCCTCTGCCCCTCCTCCCTGCTCATGCTCGCTTGCTCTCTCTCTCCTCCCACCAAAACAAATAACATTTTTTAAAATTAAATAAACTTCTCTCCTCAACCAAAGGAACCCTACCTATAAATGTAATTGTCTTGATACTTAATATTTCTCAATACTCCAATCATGTGTTTGCAGTTTTCTCCCACTATTCAAAAAGCAGAAAAGGAGGTTGTGGTGTATACCATCAATAATTACGCTCATTATATTTTATTTTTATGTAAAAAGAAAATGGTAGTGAAATGTGACTTTTAGTTCCCAAGAAAACATTTTGCCATATGTTCAATATGTTCTTTTTAATAAAAATAGTTGAATTCCTTTCATAACTATGTCAAAGATTAAGATTATTTTAAAAGCACACAAACAAGTTCATAGCAGCATTGTTTATAATAGCCAAGATTTGTAAAGAACCTTAAATAGTCTGGCGGGAGAATAGAAAATCTGTGGTATGCCCAGGGGATGGGACACTATAGTAATGAAAATTAACAGCTATGCACAAATAAGTAGATGAGTTCTTTAACACAGTAAAAGAAGCCAGATACAAAAAAGTACATGTTGTATGAGTCCATTTATGTAAAGTTCAAAAATATACAAAACTAATCCCCCATGTTACTATTAGGATAGCAATTTTCTTCATGGGAACCAGTGATAGGAGGAGGCAAGATGGGGCTTCCAGGGAACTGAAAATTCTTCATTCTATAGACACATTCAAAAGTGGAAAGTTCACTTGGTAAAAATTCACCTAATTATTAATCTATGATTTGTACCTTCTCATATATAAGTTAAATAAGAAATTTACTTGGATAAAAACAAATTGAAATAAACACCATCTGATTCTGGTTTTACCCATACTTACTTCTTGAATCCAAATCCAGTCCTCCAGTGGAGGCCAGACTTGTTGCATAATAATCACTTGTGGAGTTGGTCAACATTCAGATGGCCAGGCCTGATTAAATTTAGAGGTGGGTCTTAAATATACAATAAATCTGTGTATTTGACAAGGTTCCCAGGTAATTCTGATGTACAGATAAGTTTGGGAACCATGGCACGGTCTAGACAAAAACCTATACCCATGTTTCTGAAAGTAAGGACCAAGGACAACCTGCATCAGTCCCCTCCCTGCATGCCAGGGATGTGCATATCAGGACATGGAAGATTACACTGAGAAATGGCACATGGATGCTATTTTAGTTGAATTGAACAAGGGTTCAAGACTTCACTGTATTGAAAGCTGGATGCTATCAGATCTGGAAACACTTCCATATGCATCAAAGTTCCCATCCACAGTTTCTCTGATAGAGTTTCTGAACTCCCAATTTCCCTTCTGGGAGACCCACGAATGTCTGCTTTATTTGGTTACTTCATTTCTTCTCTCCTCTTCCCCTGTCCAAGAATCTTTTATTGAGGCTTATGGTTAGAAAAATCGGTTAGGATTGATTCATGTTCTTCCAAATCTCTCATCTTGGCTCTCTGTCAAAAAGTAAGGTTCTTTTTTTTTCTTTTTCTTTTTCTTTTTTATTTCTGTGATCTGCTGAGACCTCTCTTCCCCAAGATACAAAGTTGGAAAACTCTAACTTAAGGAAGAGAAAGGGCCTCAGGATACAAGTAAAGACAGAGGGATTAAACACCAATTACACCATGTGTTTCTTGAGCTAGTGTTAAACACACAAATGTGTTCAGTTTAAAAAGACACATTGATTTGTGCGTACACTTAAGATTTGTGTACTTTTCTATATGTTTTTCATAATTAAATATAATTTACAATAAAAATTGGCTGATATCTCAAAATATTATTATGGCCACAGGCAGATTGGTTGATTAATCAGTAGAGGCAAAGATAGAGATAACAGATATATTGTGAATAAAAATTATTAATGGAAACTTTCAGTTAAAATTTTAAGTAAAAGTTACTTTTAATTTCGATTTAAATTCTTCAATTTACCCATATCATTAAAATTGTCAAACACTTAAAATTTAAAAAGAAATTCTTAAAGTCTCAGTTCTAAATGAGGACAATAATTAACAGCAAAAGTAATTTCCCAATCATGCTACCTGAGGATGACCTTTTGAGGTGGCTGCTCCGGCAGTGAATCTTGAGCATATTATCTTTCACATAACTTTATTGTTGTGGAGTTCATTGTACAGGAATCTTTCCATCTGTGGATATATCTGCACACACTTGCTGAAGCCAATAGAAAACTTCAAAGAACTTATAAGAAACAGAATGCTTTTCAGAGAGCCTTGCAAAGTCAGAACTCTGTAAGTATTTATATAAGAAGCCACTTAATGTCTGCATGACTGATGGGAACTTAAATTGCAATAGGGCAGCTGCTGAATAGAAGTAAAGTGTTTTTAAAGATGAAAGAGACAATACTCCCGGATGCCCTCTCCCAAGGGTCAGTGTTATACAACATCCATGCCAAAGAATCACATAAGGTCCGCCTGAATGGCATTTCCAAAGCTGGCTTAAGAGAAATTGGAAACAAGCAGAATTGTCTCTGGTGCCCAGATTATTCCTCCTTGGATCCCTTACGCTCCCCACTCCCATCCTTACTCTCACCCCACTTCACCCCCAAACACAAACCATTTAGCTTCTTATTCTTTTTCCCTCTCTTGCTCTCAGCTGGATGACATTAAATTCAATCTTTTCGTCAAATACACATAAAACAGTGACTCTGAGAGATTAGCTGGTAATTAATGTTACCTGAAGACAGTTTAACATGTTCCCTGTGTCCTTCCCTTTGTAAACAGACACTTCTGGAAAGAGAGTTTTCAGACAGGTGGTAGAAAGGATATTTCTGGCCAGAAGGCATCTCTGCCTCACCTCAGTGTTGTACTAAAGTCATGTTACCCCACAAAGCCATTCCCTCCCTCCCTGTTTTGTTTTGTTTTGTTTTGTTTTTTTCAGTTTGCACAAATGCCAGGTACCCAAGTTTTGGGAAATCATTCCTCTCCCGTGTCCTCTGCTAATAGGTGCAGTGAAGTGGTGGGGCAGCGGCTTCCAGGTAAGAAGGTAAGACATGTGCCCCGTGGGCTCTCACCACCCCCTCTGCTAACAAGGGAATTTGCAAAGGTTTAGCATATCCCTTCTCTCCTCCCAGACCAGGCTGCTGTCTCCTGCTCTCAGCCCAGTGTCTAGCCTGTGAACACTATGGTTGAGTGAGCTCCGTGCCCCAAACCACATCCATATGGCCCTTCAACACAGTCCTGCCTACTGCTTAAAGCAGTGGGTGCTTGGCTTCTATGTACCTCCATTTCCTCATCTGTAAAATAGGAAGAGCAATGGTGCATATCTTATAGCATTATTATGAAGTTCAAATAAGTTAAAGCAGGAAACGTGCTTAAGCACAGTAACTGGTAAATAATACTCAAAACGTGTTAGCTGTTGAAGCACCCAAAACCATTCTTTTCAGAGGGCTCTCCACATGATAGAGGTGAGAACCCCTAACTAATACCTTATTTGTATTTTGTATTAGGTACTTCAAATAGTCCTCCACTTGAATGCTCTTCATCAAGAGGTCCTAGCTACCAATCATTAGTGCTCACAGCGTGCCAGGCGCATCCACATCCCTGGCTCCTTTAATCCCCATGACCATCCTCTGAGGTAGGTGCTACTGTTCTTCTCAGTTTACAGATGATACACTGGGGTACAAGGAGGTTCACCAAATGTCCAAGGTTACACAGCTACTAAATGGCAGGACTGGGATTAGAATACAAGCAATTAGCCCTGCAGTCTACGTGAGCCATTGTGCTGTACCATATACTGCACTGCCTATGGTGTGCCTTGGGCCAGAAGATGCAAACCTGCCTGGTGGTCAGAGACCTAGGCTAGCTGTAACAGGCCCGCTTCCAGCACTAATCCGAGCCTGCACCCAAATGATGGCCTGGGGATAGAATGTTTGATGTTCTGAGGGCTTTTAAAATTTCAAGTATTTTTAACAGCCATAGTCTGTAAACACTTTACTTGGATGGTCAGGAATAAAAATAAAAATAGCATAGCTTTTTACCAGCCAATACTTTTAGCAATTGTAGGGGAGGAAAATAATTTTGCCCCTACCCTTTTACATTCTGTGACTAAGACAACCCCCCTGTAATAAAAGATTAATAGGAGGGGGAAAAACCATTTTAGGTTCATATGTGCAGGAGCCCCATAAAGATGAGATTTAAAAGGTGGCCAGACAATTGAAGCTTATATAGCATCTTGAGCTAAGGAAAGGCACAGAGGGCTAGGGCTTCAAAGAAAAGAAGAGGAAATGTTTGGAAAACAAAGTTTGCCCTGCCGTCTAGATAAATCTCTCAAGTGAAAAAGTTATGTCTGGTAGTAGCTCTCTTCCTGGTACAGGCTCCTTTCTAATGTAAATTTCCCCTTCCATGCTGTTTTCAGTTTCCCCTGTGTCTGCAGTTTCTCAAAATAATCTTATGCCAGAGAGGCATATTTTGGGGCAGCATATTCTGCTACTCTTCACACTTAACGTATACTAGGAATTGAGCTAAGTGCTTTACATTGATTCTATCACTTAATTTTCACAAAAACTCCATGAGATAGGTATTGTGACTCCTCCCATTTTATAGACGGGACTCAGAGAGGTGAAGTAACTTGCCAGAAGTCACACAGCCAGCACTTGGAGGGCTGTTACGGGGATTAAATGAGATAATGAATGTAAGCAAGTACTTAGAATAGAGCCTTGTGTACTATTTGTGCTGTTCCCAGACTGTTGGGTGAATATAAGAATGTAGGATTCTTTATCTCACTCTCTTAGGAAAGACCATTCTGATTCAGTCAACGTGGAAAGAGTTCTTCACCAGCTAAAACAACCATACTAATTACCAGCTAGCAGGAAGGTTTTTAAATCAGCTGCCTATGGGAAATGTTCAGATTCATCAAATTCTCCTGTTATCTGAAATTGACTTCTGGCTCCTTAACTTATTTAACTTAATGGGTTTAACACTAGGCATTTTGTGCAGGAGAGCTGGCACTCAGAGCCAGAGCAGGGGAAGTGGGGTTTGGCTCCTTATTTCCCCTCCCCCAACCTTTTATGTAAACAAGTGTCTGTAAGTTCCAGAGCTTTCAAAGGGTTAGCAAGCATACCTTTAAATGCTTTCTTTCTCCCTGACCTTTCCTTCTCCTCTCAGACCCTGATCTCTTTCCTTAATAGAGTGAATCTGGGGGCACTGCCTCCACACATCCCCACTAGCACAGAAAGGTGAGCAGAGGAGGGGCAGGTGGGTGACAAGGATGGTGTTTTAGTTACTTCCTATTCAGCCCACTGTCAAAGGAGAGATTCCCATCTTAGGCTTCTGAGGATGACCAAACACCAGACACCTAACATTGGACAAGTGAGATCAAAAGCAGTTTCTTAATCACATACACTCACAGCCAGGGAAGGAGGACACAGCGCCCCATGCAGGACCACGTGGAGGTTGCACTCAGCTGTAGTGTGAACAACCAGGGGCTGTGCAAGGCAAATTTTATAGTGTCAGGAGGGTGGGGTGCCCTCTGGTTCCTTCCATTGGATATGACTGGCTTGTTTGAATAATTCCACTGGCTGGCAAGAAACTAAAACCCATTAGTGAGGGATAAGCAGAAACTGTGCCTGGTCCCCTTGATAAGGAGCGTTGTTTGGCTAGGGGGCCTTATCCATGAGAGCAGAGTGGGGAGGGGAACTAGCAGGTCAGCCATTCAAGACCTTCTCAATTTTACCAGCTGTCAGGGCAGCACATAATATTAATTTTAGGCTTTATATCACAGAAGGTGAGTACAAAGGGGTCTGTGAAAAACAGCTTTCAGCATACACAGGTAGATGAAGAGCAAGTTAAAAACTTGAGAGACAAAGTCTATCATGTAAGCCCGATGTTGTTCTTCAAAGCCAGAAATAGAGTGTGATGTTCAGGAGCCCTCCATAAAGCAAAGCTCTCCTCTGAAGTCTCCAGATACTCAAATATTAGCTTGTTTTATTTTTTTTCCTAGTTTCATAAGAACCTTGTTTGCTTTATATTAAACCTAGGTAACTACTTGGGAGGAAATATATTGTTAGGATTATGTAAGATACATATATGGAAACTACATGAATTACAAAGTTTTATATCAACGCAAGGTCACCCTTGCAATATGCTAAGAATAATACAGGCTCCCACTTTCACTTAGAACTTACCACGCACTTTACACACACACACTGTCTCTTGGTTAATTCTCCTGCCTGCCCAGTAAGCCACTTGTTATCCTCAGAAGGGAAAAAGTCATAAAGTCAGAGAGCTGCTAAATGCCAGAGCAGGGATTTTACCTCAAGCCGGCAATTTTACCTCAAGCCGGCATAGATCTAAATACAATTGTTTGAAGTTTTACTTTAATACGTGCCTAGTCTGGGGAATGAAAAATAATACTGTCTTTAACTTTATAGTAAAGTTGGGGAGAGCAGTTATTCGCTCATTTAGTCATTCGGCAGCTGATGGTTGACTGTCTACTGTGTGCCAGCCATTGTCCCCAGAGAAGGTAAGGCCCTCTCCTCCATAATTCAAAGAATCATGTGGAAGTATGGAAATCCACTTCTGACCATGAAGGAGTAACAGGCTACATCTACCAACTCCATACACACACACCTTAAAAGCTAAAAAATAATGAACAAAATATACAAAAGAATGTCTTTTTAGGCACTAGACCACTAGACCTGCCTAATGTCTTTTAAGCAGTAGAGACAAGTGATCCTGCAGGAAAGGAAACCAAAAAAGGGAGCCCAAGATAGCCCTCACTTCCTAGTTTCCAGGCCTCAGCACCCAAACAAAGCCCAGCACCTCCCTGAGTTGAGTTGACAGAGTCAAGAATTTGGGGAGGCCAGGCAGCTTCAAGAGAGGAGAGAGCCAAATGGAGAGGAGGGAGCAGCACAAAGAGAAATTTCTAGAGAGTTCCTCTTACATCTTAAACTAAATACTGATCCGTGCATACCTGTGAAGAAACTACCAAAACCAAGAAAGGACCACCTCAAGAAACAGGACAAGTCCTGGGGCTTACACAACACCTGGGAGTACTTTATGTTCCCCCAGTCAGAGCGGAAAGCCCTGTAATATGCTGGGCATCAGAGATAGAACACAGAAGAGTACTTACTGCCTTGGTTGTGGGGCTACAGGCTGCTCTGGTCCCACCTAACAAGGCTCAAAAGACAGCCTCCAAAGGCTCAACCTATGTTCAAGTATTTTAACTGCAGAAAATGGCTCAAGAATATTTAAAGGAATATCATAATATCCAATAAGCAACCAGGTAAAATTCATATCTGGTATCCAATAAAAAAAATTACTAAGTATGCCAAAAGGCAGGCAAATACAACCTCTCATGAGAAGAACAAAATAAAAAAAAATTTTTTAAAAAGAAGAACGAAATAATCATTCAAGGGAAACAGTCCCAGAAATGACACAGATGATTGAATTAATAGACATGGACATTAAAGCAATTATAATAAATATATTCCATATGTTCAAGAAGGCAGAGAAAAGATTGAGCCTGTTGAGAGGAGACATGGATGATATGAAAAAGATTCAACTAAACTTTAAGGCAAAGGGAATCCCTGGGTGGCTCAGTGGTTTAGCACCACCTTGGGCCCATGGCCTGATCCTGGAGACTCGGGATTGAGTCCCACATCGGGCTTCCTGCATGGGGCCTGCTTCTCCCTCTGCCTGTGTCTCTGCCTCTCTCTCTCTCTCTCTCTCTGTCTCTCATGAATAAATAATTTAAAAATAAAATAAACTTTAAAGCATGAAAAATACAATGGATGGTTTTTTCCACTGTCCCGGGCCCACCCACATGTTGGATCACTCACTAGAAGAGCTCTGAGGGCTCATTACCACAGTGGGAGTGTAATCACAACTATAGTTTATTACAGCACAACCATACTTAGCAGGCCCGGAAGGAAAGAAGACACATAAGGTGGAGGCTGCAGGAATTCAGGCACAGACTTCCAAAGTGCTCCTTCTGGGGCTGGCAGGGGTAAGAAGTGGAGGAAAAGTCATACAGAACATGCTCCTTCCTCCCAACAAAATTCAGTGTTTCTTCCCAGGGAAGCCTCCTTAAGAAAACTCAAAGTCCACAGTTTGGCACACTCTACAACTGCCAAAATTCCAGACTTCCAGTAGGACAGCAGGTATTCACTATAAATACATCATTTGTACAATTAATCTAGGCAAGCTGGTACAGCAGGGTCAGTTTCCTCAGTAAGCAAAATAGCTCTATCAATGTGGGGAACATTCCAAAGCCAAGTTTCAAGGTGGTGGCCAAGGGCAAGCCCCCCAAGTAGGTCCTTCTAAAAGGTATGCAAAGTTGCCTGCACAGGGCCACCTGGGTGACTCAGTTAAGGGTCTACATTTTAGCTCAGGTCATGATCTCAGGGTCCTAGGATCAAGTCCTACAGAGGGCTCCCTGCTCAGTGGGGAGTCTCCCTGTCCCTCCCTCTCTATCCCTCCCCCAACTAGTGTATGTACTCTCTCTCTCTCAAATAATCTTTTTTTTTTTTAAGATTTTATTTATTTATTCATAGAGACACACACACACACACAGAGGCAGAGACACAGGCAGAGGGAGAAGCAGGCTCCACGCAGGGAGCCCGACTTGGGACTTGGTCCCGGGCTCCAGGATCACACCCCGGGCTGCAGGCGGTGCTAAACCGCTGTGCCACAGGGGCTGCCCTCTCAAATAATCTTTTAAAAAAATTTGCCTGCACATATGAAATTGACATCAGACTAGGCACTGCTGAAGAAACAATTAGTGTATAATAGAAGTTATCCAAAAAAAAAAAAAAAAAGTTATCCAAAACAAAAGTGAGTGAATATGACAGTGGCCCCTGAGTGTCTGCCTTGGGCAGTTTGGAAAATGGTGGACACTATGAACATAGGAGAGAGGAGAGTGCAATGGGCTTTCTATAATACCTCTTAAAATATAATCCTTGGACAGGCAAACACTAAACTAACCCATTATACAGTTTTGTGTAGTCACCAAGCACTGGCCAAATCTTTTGAGTGTTAATTTCTGAGATATCCATAACTAAAAGCTTGATAAGGATATTTCCATGTAACCAAAACCAACAAAAAATGTGAAGCTATTAAACATTTTAGTAAATGGCCCCCATCAGAAGTAATCAAAGGAGAAATGAATACAGAAGAATACAGTGTATGAATTAATATGAAATAATGAGGAAGGAAACATTCACTTTCAGCATATAAGGCATCTCCTATGCAATTATCTGATTTAATTTCCATGACAATTTAAAAAGTAAGAATTATTTTTCCAGACGAGAACATTGTGGTTAGGGGAGGTTTAGTAAGTGCTACAAAAGAAAACAGTAAATTCAATGTAGCCAAAAATACAAGCCTATATCTCTGTCTCCAAACTCTTTGTGCTTTCCCATTGCCCTCTGTTTTTATTTCAACTGAGGATAAAGAGAATAAAAGAGGCATTTTTTTTTAACAAATCTGGAAATAGAGGTCCTGAAATGCATATGGAGTCATTGGCACTATGGAGATAGCACACCAGTCAACAACAAGGGGGTAGACCAAAAGTGTGATTCCCAAGGCCATAATAGCCCTAACCTCTGCCCTCTCACCTGCCTCCTGCAAGAAACAGTAAATAAGTTAACTCTATTCCGCCTACAGAACTTTTTTAATCCCTAGAGCTTTATCCCTGTATCCCTAATTCTAGCATAATGAAAACCATAAGGCAAAGATGGGAAGTATGCAGTCGCTCCACCCTTACACATAAGGGAGACATTGTTCATACATCATGGTGCTTTTCCCTTCGGAACCCGGATACAGCCCCTAAATCCTTCTCAATACCTCATTCCAGGCAGCCATTCCCAGTGATTGCAAGTAGAGCTCAGAATGAAACTTCCTTGCCATCTTTATCCTGGGGATCCTCTGTTAGCATTGTGGTTAGAGCTCAGAATCTAGAACTTTGCTGCTCAGGCTGAAATCCTGGCTCCATCACTTACTAACTCTATATGAATGTAAATGACTACCTTACCCACTCTCTGATTCCATCTCCTCTGTAACTGGAGGACAATAAGGGTATCTACAAAAAATAAAATAATATAAAATAAAATAAAATAAAATAAAATAAAATAAAATAAAATAAAATAAAATAAAATAAAATAAAATAAAATAAAATAAATAAAATAAATAAAATAAGCGATCTACCTCAGAAGGTTCTGCTAGAATTAAATAAGTTAAAATGAATGTAATATTTAGGCTAGAACCTGGTACAGGGTAAGGCCCGTTATGCCTTACCTATTACTGTTGCTACTGCTATGATTATTAAAACAAGAGAGATGAGGTTTTGATCATTTGTTTGGGCAACACACACAGAGAGAAGGAGGCTGACAGCATTGGGCACCTGAGCAAGAAGAGGAATAAAAGAAAATGGGACAGAATAAGTTCCTTCTAAAATTTTACTTAGTCTCAGTCTCACTTATAAGGATGATTAAAGGATAATAGAGGTGTGAACTAGACCATCCCCCTCGTGTGAACTAGACTAGATAGCCTTTTTTATCCCTCTAAATTCTATAACATTTTTGAAAAGGAAAAGGGAAACTTCTACAAGGAAGCTTTATTTAAAAGATCCTAGATGTCCAACACCAAAGTATTTGGTTAGATATAAACTCTGACGTATCTACATAGTGAAATACAGAATGTTTCCATAAAAATGCATGTTTCAGAATACTTGGTAACTTAGGAAATATCTCAGAATATATTAAGTTAGATGATAACATTCCAAATCATATATAAAATGTATTCAGGTTTTATAAAATGTATATAAATATTAATACAGTATATTTGAAAAACATTCTACATGTACACGTGGTATATATAACTATATTATGTATACCAATGTATAATATACAAATAAAACTACACATATACGTGAAATATATACATCTCTTATCCACAGAAAACATATAACAAAATGTTCACAACACTGTATTTGTATGATACAATTATCACCAATTCTTAATTTTCATACATAATATATGTACCACATTTCCAGATAAGCATATATTATTTTTATTTAGATTTTCTTGTTTTAACTATACATTTACAAGTTGGTCAAAATGCCAAACATTTGCTGGTATTTTTTAGTTGGCCATACAGGATGCTAATTCAAAAGATATATTCTATTAGTGAAGACAGACAAACAAAAGAATCAAAGTATTTAAATAAGTGTCATTCACATTATTTAACTCCACAAAAATCTCAAGTTCTTTTCTATAATCTAGAGAAATTTATTTTTCCTGAATAATTATGTCTAGCCTAGAATTTTCTTGTTATCAGAACAAAGACAGGTTTGGGGTTTTTTTAATCCTTCCCAAAGCCCACAGGTCAAGCACTCAAACTTCAAACAGTGCCTCCCAGCTTTTGGACTAAAGGACTATTTATAAATCAGGTGCCAGCATTTCTAAACCTGGATATCCCACCACAACTTGGTCCCGTCCCCTAGAAAACAGATTATGCTAGAAAGTTTATGTGGTATCACTCTTGCTCCCAGAACAGCAGGAGTGAGCGCCAAGGGGGAGGGAGACAGTGAAGGAGAGAAAGCAAACACAAGGTAGTGGCCATGATTTCACAAGAAGCTCTAGTCCATTTCTTGACCACATAGACATCTCCAACAAAGCCATTTGGAACCACTGAGTCTCAGAAGAGTTGATAGGTGGGAGGATGAGAGAAGAATTTATGTTCTGGCTGTCTTCTATTTCCTCTTCAAGTGCACCGCATAGAACAGCACCTCCCCCATACTCTCAGGTTGTGTTTCCCAGCCCTTGGTGCACCTGCTGGGGAAGCCAAATCTGTCCCATAGCATGTACTTCCTCTGAACCTAGAAATGGCAGCAGGAGCCAGAACCTTTGTGAGACATTTGATTAGATGGGGATACATGCAGAGCCCTCCCAGGATTGTAGAGATAGCAGTTAGTGGCCTGTGGCAAGTCGCCTGAGGGGCAAGTGAGGGAAAGTGAGTTGGGGAGATGCATAAATGAGTATGGTATACTCCAGTAGGCCTGGTCCATCAGCCTCAGGTCACAATTTCCTCATTTCCTACAGCCCTTAAGAATGGGCCTACTACTATGAGGGTTTCATGAGAACTGTTTTGAATTAAGTCAACTTTGCCTGTCAGGTGTGACTTGGCAATCAACTTCTCTGAAATTTCTTACTGAAATCTTTGTTGATATCCAAGAAATTTTTTCTTTAAGTTCCTCTTAAAATATTAAAAAGTGACATGTGGCCACTGAAATAATGTTGCAGTGAAATAATGCAAAGAAAAGGAAAATTAATAAGCTCACCTCCCTGCTTTAGTTCCTTTCTGTGTCACAACATTTTCAGCCTGGCCTGCAAGTATGTTTTGTGAAAGGAAGAGTTCCAGGCTGTGTAAGCTTTCTATTATCTTCTTCTTTACAAGGAATCACACTACATAATTACTCTACAATTTGGTCTCCTTACGCTACTACACTGAATATCAGAGACTCCCTCAAGGCAAATAGGAATAGCTCTGACTCCATCAAAAACAGCCTTCAACTTAATCCTGAGACATTCTCTTTTGGTGACTTCCATTTTTCTTTTCTTTCTTTCTTTTTTTTTTTTTTTTTTTACTTAATATTATATTCTGTCCTTTTAAAATTATCTTTAGGGATCCCCGGTGGCTCAGCGGTTGAGCCTCTGCCTTCGGCCCAGGGCATGATCCTGGAGACCCAGGATCGAGTCCCACATCAGGCAACCTGCATGGAGCCTGCTTCTCTCTCTGCCTGTGTCTCTGTCTCTGTCTCTCTCTCTCTCTCTGTGTCTCTCATGAATAAATAAATAAAATCTTAAAAATATATATAAAAATAAAATTATCTTTAAATTCTCTTCCTAAGATAAAATACAAGCAAAACAGCACAGTACTTGAGCATGCAGTCTCTGATGTCAGAATGCTTGAGTGTAATTCGTAACTCTACACTTAGTAGCTGTGTGACTTAGGACCAGTTTTTTAACCTCTCTGTGCTTTAGCATCCTTATTATTAAAGGGATTACAGTATTTACTTTCAGATGGTGTTAGGAGATTAAGTGAAATAATACAACGAAAACCCTTAAGACGGTGCCTAACACAGAAGAAATAGTGTCAACTCGTACTGTTGTGACATTGTTAGCATTTCCTGGTGCCTATATAAACAGAAATTCACCCATTTAACAAAGAAAACAAAAATGAGTCAAACTCTAACCTGTGCTACAAGTGCGAAGTACAAAAGAACAACAAAGACAAGGTCTCTGCTCTAGAAGAATGGTGAAGATAAATTTAGGCACAAGCAAATTATAATGTCACATGCCATGATCTAATAACAATAGAGACCAACTGCTGTGGAGCTCAGTGATGGCAGTGAGTGTGCCTCAGGAAAACTTCAGGTCTGAGATGAATCTTAAAAAATGAGTAATAGAACAAAAATGAGTAATAGGAATTTGAAAGTCTGAGTAGTAGCATTGGAGTGGGTGTTCAAGTCAAGGGAGCAATATGTACAAAAGTGAAAATAAGACTCTATGCGGCTGACAAACATGTTCCATGGAGAGATAGTAAGATATCACAGTTTTCTTCCCATTTTCTAAAATGTCATATCTCAGTAATTCAAGCCAGAGCACTTGGTCATCTGCCAAGCACTTTGCAAAATGTTTTGGTTCTTGTGACTCATCACCATCATAGACTAATCAACTACTATGACTCATTTCAACCCTCTTGGAATTTTATCTCTGCAAAGCATATCTCTCTGCATGAAACATGCCTTCCAAGTGAAAGACTAAATACTCTTGTTAAGGACTACACTGGACGTTTGCTAAAGATAATTGTCCCACTTACTAGATTTTGTGCTCCAACATTGATTTCTGTACTGCCAGGGAATTTGTCAGAGAGCAAGAAACTGACAGTGAGCTTAAGCAAAAGGTATGGATGAGCAAAGTCCGAATGAGTCAAGAGGTTTCACATTGCTACTCTTTGGAGGACCCAACAAGGTACTTTAAAGCAAATACTGCAATGGCACAATTTAAAAGCCACGAGACTCACAAAAAAAATTATTAATACCGACAGTTCTTTTCTTCTCCATGATTTCATAGAGTCAGAAGGGATAGAGAATTTGAGGAAAGCTTGTCCCTCTAAACTATCTCTTTTGTTTGATCACTTAAAATCAGATATGGCTCAGTTTTTAGAATGTATGGAGCATATCACTATTAAATATTTATCTTATAAGAAAATACCAAGGAGTGAGAAGATTTTTTTTTTAATTTTTTATTTATTTATGATAGTCACAGAGAGAGAGAGAGAGAGAGGCAGAGACACAGGCAGAGGGAGAAGCAGGCTCCATGCACCGGGAACCCGACGTGGGATTCGATCCCGGGTCTTCAGGATCGCGCCCTGGGCCAAAGGCAGGCGCCAAACCGCTGCGCCACCCAGGGATCCCCGAGAAGATATTTTTTTAACTATATATGTTGTTTAGCATCCCTAAAATTCAAGGCTCAGAAAGTATTCAAAATAAGAAGAGCTTATTATATCGCTGTTTTAATGACAGCATAAAAATTGGAAACAATCTAAATAAGGAACTAAATAAATAAATAAATAAATAAATAAATAAGGAACATAGTAATACAATGTGGAATAATCAACTATCAGGAAATACTATGACACAATTGAACTAGATCTATGTATACCAACATGGATCAACCTCAATAATGTGTTGTTGAGGCAAGTATGCAAGATGGAGAATATATACATATGATGCTATTTTTTAAATGCATAAAATATTTCTACATATTTATATTTAAAATGTCAATTGGAAGCATATAAACAAGCCCAATATAGTGGTTACTCTGAACAAGGAAGAAGAGGATGGGAAATTATGTCAATGGGGTGGGGTGGGGGGAAGTGATGAAGATTAAAGTAGACTTAGCTTTATCTTTAAGGGTTAAAAAAAAAAGGGATCCCTGGGTGGCGCAGCGGTTTGGCGCCTGCCTTTGGCCGAGGGCGCGATCCTGGAGACCCGGGATCGAATCCCACGTCGGGCTCCCGGTGCATGGAGCCTGCTTCTCCCTCTGCCTGTGTCTCTGCCTCTCTCTCTTTCTCTCTCTGTGACTATCATAAATAAATAAAAATTAAAAAAAAAAAAAAAAGGGTTAAAAAAAAAAAACAAAGCAAAACGTCGGTAGCCACGATTTTTCCATTCTTTTTTCATTTTTAAAGAAAAATATGATTTTTTTCCTGCTATACAGCTTAGTCTGTATCTTCTTGTTGTCTTTGCTATCAGAAACATAAATTAGTCCTACCATTTGAAGTTCAGACATAGATACTCTGATTACAACTTTTTTAAAAGCCTGTATTTTAATTCTAGTTAATTAACGTGCAGTGTTACATTAGTTTCAGGTATACAATATAGTAATTTAACACTCTCATACATGACCCAGGGCTCATCATAAAAAGTACCTTCCTTAATCCCCATCACCTATTTAATCCATCCTCCTACCCACCTCCCATCCACCTCCCCTCTGATAACTATCAATTTGTTCACGATAATTAAAAGTCTGTTTCTTGGTTTCCCTCTCTCTCTCTTTTTTCTCCTTTGCTCATTTGTTTTGTTTCTTAAATTCCACATATGAGTAAAATCATATGGTATTTGTCTTTCTCTAACTTATTTTACTTACCATAATATTCTCTGGCTCCATCCATGTCATTGCAAATGGCAAGATCCCATTCTTTTTGATGGCTGAGTAATATTCGATTGTATATATATATATATATACCATATCTTCTTTATCCACTTATCAACTGATGGACACTTGGGCTGTTTCCATGGCTTGGCTATCATTGATAATACTGCTATAAACATCGGTGTGCCTACATTCCTTTGAATTAACATTTTTGTATTCTTTGGGTAGACACCCAATAGAACAACTGCTAGATCATAGGGTTGCAACCTCTTAGATTTCAGTCAGTAAAATGGAATCCATTCTGTGTATTTCAAGCAAAAAGGATTATTACATAGAATCAGATGTTTTTAATACCACTGAAAAAGCTAAGAGCAAAAATTATAGGGAGTGAGGGACCACTAACTTTTAGTATTTAGCTGGAGTTTTGGTCAGAGAATCAGGAAGCTCATGCTGCTGCCCAGTGGTCCAGAAACTGCAGGAAACTTCTGCTGAAAGTCAGAGCTACCTGCAGCCCTGAGAAGGATAACTGGCAGGGAAGTGTAGTAACTATAAAAACCTATGTCTGCTGAAGTTCACACACCTGCTATTGATGCCTGGAGAACCTTCCTCTACCTTCTAAATCTCACTTGAATGCATCTCACTATCATTACTTAAATTTTCCAAAATTCTCCTGGAAATGAAGTCTGGGAGATTAAAATCAGTCTTTCAGCTCCAGAAACAGGACCTGGCATAGAATAGGATGGAAATAAGATGAAGTGCTAAGACAAAATCTGGGACACTTTTATTTTAGAAAGGCCAGACGTGCAGTTCTTTTACTTCAGTCATCATTTTTTCTTAGGCAGATTCAGAAAAACAGCTAAATAAGCCTTAACTGCCCCATTCATCACATAGGACTGAATCAGCAAGGAGCTACCCAGGGACCCCCAAGGACAGAAACTTTCTTCTTGCCAAGGGGCATGGACCACCTCTTCTCTCTAGGAAGCAAAGCTGGTTGTCAACAAATGAAGCTTCCCTCTCTCTCTAAGTTGCCAAATAAAATGTTATGGTGTCTGTTGACCAAATGCTGAAGGGCACAAAGAAGCAGCATGGCATCAGGGTCTAGTAGAAAAGATACTAAATCCATAGTTCAGAGACCTATGGTCTGTCTCCAGCTTCATTGCTCACGAGCTAAGTGACACATCAGGAAAAGCACTTAGTCTTCCTAGAAAGAAGTATATCATTACTTAGTGCTTCCCAGCACTCAAATCCAGCTCTCAAGTGATATTGTTAGAGCAATGCAGTACAACTAAATGTCGCTCTTCAAAGCCATCATTCTCTGGGGTGCCTGGATGGCTCAGTCAGTTAAAGTGTCTGCCTTCGGTTCAGGTCCTGTTCCCAAGGTCCTGGGATCAGCCCCAGTGCCAAGCAGGGAGACTGCTTCGCTGTCTCCCTCTGGTGCTCCCCCCTGCATGTGTTCTCTCTCTCTCAAATTAAAAAAAAAAAAAAAATCTTTTTAAAAAACTCCTTTAATGGGACTCCTGGGTGGCTCAGCAGTTTGGCGCCTGCCTTCAGCCCAGGGTGTGATCCTGGAGACAAGGGATCAAGTCCCATGTCAGGCTCCCTGCAATGGAGCCTGTTTCTGCCTCTGCCTCTGCCTGTGTCTCTGTCCTGGTCTTTCTCTCTCTGTGTCTTTCATGAATAAATAAATAAAATCTTTAAAAACAAAAACTCCTTTTAAAAAAAGCCATCATTCGGGATCCCTGGGTGGCGCCAGTGGTTTAGCGCCTGCCTTTGGCCCAGGGCGCAATCCTGGAGACCCGGGATCCAGTCCCATGTCAGGCTCCCTGCATGGAGCCTGCTTCTCCCTCTGCCTGTGTCTCTGCCTCTCTCTCTCTCTCTGTGACTATCATAAATAAATACAAATTAAAAAAAAAAAAAGCCATCATTCTCACCTTATATAACTAATTCACCATTCTAGCAACAGATTTGTCTTGTGGAGAATGAGTAAATATTAGTACCCCCTTGGTACTTATAAACTCAATATATATAAGATATACCTTCCTCCATTCAGAGCCTTCCATACTATACTGAGATGGACATATTTATAAACAAAATTTCGCATTTTCTGAAACTTCAGATCCTAACTGCTTTCACTCTTTTATTGGTCAAAGAGTAGTAGGAAATAGGTTTTTTTCAGTTTATTTTTTATTTTTAAGTAATCTCTACACCAACATAGGGCTCAAACTCACAACCCTAAGATCAAGAGTCAAGTGCTCTTCTGACTGAGCTCTCCAGGTGCGCCATAGGAAACAGGTTTTTAATATCAACAGTTTTCCTATGAAGATATCTTGAGCCCTTTAACTTGCTTTTTATGAATTTTTCATCTCCTGTATAATATTTCTATCTGGAAAAAAATAGAGTTCTTGTTATTTTTACCTGAATCATTACCCATTTGCCCCACTGTATACTATAAAGATATTTGTCATGGAATCCACATTTTATTGCACTGATTCATTTAGATGAGTATTACCAGCCCCAGCCCCTTCCCAGAGCAAACACCCTATTTTATTAAACAGTTACTGCTAGTGCCTATACCAGTGTCTACCACATAGGAAGAACTCAATAAAGGTTTATTGATGAATGAATAAATGAATAGATTATGATTCTTAGGCTGCAGTGGGTTCTTCCTCTTTGGTGATTAGTGTTACCACGTTTCAATTCAATTCTGCTGTGGGCCCAGGGCGGTTCTCCCTCTCGGAGTCAGATACAAGTTACATATAGCTGTGACTTCTCAGAAGAAATCAGGAGACATGATTTTGTCAATCTGTCCATTTTGTTTTGTTTTAATTTGTGTGTGTGTGTGTTTTCACTTTAAAAAGCAGGGAGGAAGGTAAATACAACAGAAAATATCATAAAGCATATATGATCAATTTAAGAAATATTTTCAAATGGACACTACCCAAGTCAAGAAGAAAATAATGCCTGCAGGCCAAAAGCTCTTCAAGTGCTTCTCCCCAAGTGCAACCCCCTCGTCTTCCAAAATTAGCTATCATCCTGACTCTATGATAATCACTTCTGTTTTTCTCTATAGTGTTCCCTCCTAAGCATTAATTTCTGAATTCTATAAGCTACTGTTTCTTTTGAATTTTGCATAAATGAAACCACAGAGTATGTTTTCTTTTGGGTCTATCTCCTTTCAAATAATAAATTACATTAGTTTCACTTGGAATCAAGGTTTTTAGCATAAGAAATGTAATTAAAATAAAGGAAGCTGAGTAAAAACCATGTAATGCCAAATTCAAATTGGAAACCTCAGTATAAACTCAGTGTATTTTTTTCTTTTGAGAGTATACATCTCCTAGCTATACCCATTGAAAGACCTAAAAATAATTATCAATCTAGACAATGTATCATCCTAGAGCCCAGATCTTTTTTTTTTTTTTAATTTTTATTTATTTATGATAGTCATCAGAGAGAGAGAGAGGCAGTGACACAGGCAGAGAGAGAAGCAGGCTCCATGCACCAGGAGCCTGACGTGGGATTCGATCCCGGGTCTCCAAGATCGCGCCCTGGGCCGAAGGCAGGCGCCAAACCGCTGCGCCACCCAGGGATTCCCGAGCCCAGATCTTTAAGTACTATTTCCTACTAAAAGGAACTAGGAATCCCTAAAAAATGGCTTATTCTAGATCTGAGGCAGGAAATGTACAAGATGAGCTTAGAATCAAAGCAAAGAAACTATCAACATCAGATTCAAGTCAAAAAGACAAGCAATTGGAGAGGGTCAATAAGGAAATTTGAGAATCAAAATTAATTTGATAATTAATAGCATAGATTGAAACATAAAATTATGTGAAAAATCATGAATTCCTAATAATACTCAGAAAAAATTTAACCTAATTGGTCACCTTAAAGTGTTGCTAGAGCATCAGTTTATTATGCTGAAAACTAAAATGATAAAGAGAAAGAATCAGGCATTCCTGTATAAACTGTGTTTCATGAAAACCAATGGTTGAATAAAGTTCAGCCACTAATGCATAAAAATGCATAAATGCAAAAAAGACACAATAGGAATATCCCTATTTTCTAAACTCTGATAGTAATGAATCTAAGCAATAATCATTAATGATTGCTAAAATGATTAGGTAAAATGTTAATGGTGAACTTTATAATGGATAATTGAGTTGACAATATTTTAACACATTGATCAATCTTAGCATCACAAAAAGAGAGATACGTAGATAATATATGCTTCTTGCTGTAATAGCCTACATAAAAAAATAAAAATACAAAATACAAAATAAAAATTAAAAAAGTAATAGCCTACATATTCAACACTGCCTATGAAATATTAGCATCCTCTTTCCATCAAATCTGCTCAGGCTTCTGGATCTAAATAAAAGACTACAAAAATACAAATAACAGGAATATTGAATTATAGAAAACACAGAGAAAGTAAGTTATTAAATATTAGGAAAATCAGAATATGGAAAGTTATATAGAACAAATAAAGTTTTTTTTTCAAAAAATAAATGGCAACATAAAAATGAGAGCAGAAAACCTATAGATCAAATGAAAGTTAAAAGCTCTATCAGCGGGATCCCTGAGTGGTGCAGCGGTTTAGCGCCTGCCTTTGGCCCAGGGCGCGATCCTGGAGACTCGGGATCGAATCCCACGTCAGGCTCCCGGTGCATGGAGCCTGCTTCTCCCTCTGCCTATGTCTTTGCCCCTCTCTGTGTGTGTGTGTGACTATCATAAATAAAAAAATAAAATAAAAAAATTTTTTAAAAAAAGCTCTAAATTTAATTCAGCTCTAAATTCAGCTAAATTTAATGGGTGAAACTTGTTTAGGTTGTGACTCAAACAAGGCAGCAATAAAATAAAACATTTATTGGATAATAGAGGAAAATGTGAACTCTGACTAAATATTTGATGATATTAGGAATTATTAATCTTAGGGGCATGAGAGTGGTTTTATGGGTTGTTTTATTTTGTGATTATAATTTTTGCGCTATTTTGGATTTTAGAAATTCTTAGATGGGTAGAAGAATGAAGTGCTGACCTAAATAACTTCGGAAATGAGTGGAGTCTGTAAGACTAGAAACAAAAGAAATTGTACATGAGAACTATATTTTAATTGATGAATTTATTTCCCAGGGAGCCTGGATTAATAATTTGGAAACCACTATATGTATATACTGGAATTAAATTATTGTGTAAATAGGTGGCAGATGGTGAGAGCCAGGCTTCTCCCGGTTGCAAAGGTGAAAAGACCAGAATGATCTATGTGGTAGTAAATTTGAATTTGAGACATCAATATGAATTCATTTTAGCTTAACATACAAATGGTTACATATAGAAAAACTCGTAGATATACACATATATTTCCTTGTCCTGTCAGCTGAGAGAACCTTGAAGCAGTGATACCCCAGTCTTCACAAACACAAGTAGAGCCTAGATCTTAGTTTCTAGTATGTCCTCCAATAATAAATAAATACATAAATAATCCAGAAATGACTGACTCTAGAACTGGGGCAGGAAATATAAAAGACAGGCCTGAAGCATGATAAGGAAGTACTTAAATAAAAAGCCCCACGATGATGGCAGTATGTCAAAGGGACACAGACATCAACTGAAAGAATTCCCAATGGCCAAAGCTGCAACAGTTTGAGCAACAAAATAAGTAAGTTAGTTTTGGATTGTAACCCAATGTATAAATATCCATGATTACATCCTGATATAAATAAATGATTGAATAAATAAATGGGAGAGAATAGACAAAACTCCTCCCAGAAGAATTTCAAATAAATTAGGTAGATATTTCCCTTCAAGAAGGTGAAGCATAATTCTCCACTCATTAAATGTGGGCTGCACATAACATGCTCCTTTCAGAGTATGGATACTGAGGAGAAAGAGTAGTTTCACAGTGAAGAAACCTGACAATACTATCTCAGCTAGTGATCAAGGTTAACAGCAGTGACAAGTCATGTTGATAGTACATGTTGATATGATGAGAATGACACTTTACCTCTGTAAAATTGGAAGTACCAATTATGAAATATGTAATACGAAATTACAAAATGTTCTACAAAACACCTGACCAGTGTTCCTCAAAACTGACAGATCATCCAAAAACAGGGAGGTTTGAGAAACTGTCATAGTCAAGAAGAGTATAAGGAGACATGGTAGCTAAATTTAATATTCTGGACAGAATCCTAGGACAGAAAATAGACATAAGGCAAAAACGAGGGAAATCTAAATAAACCATTTTAGTTAATAAAAATGTATCTGTATTAGTTCACTAATTATGGCAAGTATACCATACTAATGTAAAATGCTACTGATTTAGGAAACTGAGTATAGAGTACATGGAAACTCTGTGCTATCTTGCAAATTTTGTGTGAACCTACAATGCCTCCAAAATAAAAGATTTGTTCAGAAAAAAAGCAATGTGTGCGGGAAACAAAAAATCCTTAGAGAGTCATCCTGAAGTAAGGTATCCATGATTTGCCTTAAAATAATCCAGTTGAGGGAGGAAGGGATGCAGGTGATAGGAAGGGGGAAAAGGTATAGATAAAACAAAACTGGCCGCATTGATAATTGATTAAACTAAGATTATGAGTATGCGAGTGGTCATTATATTTTTCTAAGGTAAATGTTGTATTTTTGTATTCCCTATAAGAGGAACCACTAATGCAGGATTTATTCATGTAATATTGGGACAGAAATGTGTGAATTTTTTTTTTTTTTTTTTTTTTTTTTTTTTTTTATCAAGAGTAGTCACATGTTTCTCAGTAAACATGTGGTATTCAGGATCAGGAGCATACCTTCCTCCCCTGGGACATAGTGACTGCCTGGTACCTGTAAGTCTGAACTTTCCCACTTAGCAGATCATGGTCATGATGCTTTCAGACCACACAGAGGACTCCTGTCTCAAAAAAGATGGACATTGGGCAGCCTGGGTGGCTCAGTGGTTTAGCACCGCCTTCAGCCCAGGGCCTGATCCTGGAGACCCAGGATCGAGTCCCATATCGGGCTCCCTGCATGGAGCCTGCTTCTCCCTCTGCCTGTGTCTCTGCCTCTCTCTCTCTCTCTGTGTCTCTCATGAATAAATAAATAAAATCTAAAAAGAAGATGGGCATTCATTTACTCTGGAATTTGTAGATATTCCAGAAGATCCAGTAGAAGCCAATTTGATTTTTAGTTCATAAGAAATTTATATCATGAGTCTTAACCAAATTAATGCACTCTAACCCATTTCCTGAAACATATATATTTCCTAGATTTTACTTTAACCTTTACTGTTAAGTCCACAGGAAAATATTATAAGGCAAGATAGTGATATCCCATAAATCTGCCCTATGGAGAAAATATTTCCATTTTTATGAACTCTGTCTAGACAGCTAGAAGTTTCTCAGTTGCTGAACTTCCTTGTCCTTTTGATATGAAATACTTCTAAAATACCATGTTTATGTGCTGCAAAATGACTGGTGTGGGGAGAGCAGCTTGATTCATAATTCAGGTAAGAATATATCCTAAATAAAACTATATTTTATCATTCTGTTTATTCTCTCATATTTACCATTTTTCTTTTTTAAAAGGCATGACATAAAGTAGATTTATTCTAAATATTCAATTAAATGTGTGTTTCCTCTATAGAGAGTAATAAAGTTAATAAAATTTAACACTGTAGTCTTCTGTCAAAAGCTTTGGTGAACTGTTATAAAATAATGCATAAATGACCTTTAAGGATGACATGACCAGCAGAATCTGGGAGGCCAACTAATGTCTATTTTATGCAAACTGTACTTCACATAATTCTAGTTCTGTGGAGTGTTAATAGATACTATTTGCTGAGGTGAGGGAAAGTGCCAAGGTCAAATAAATTTAGAAAACATTGTATTAAGTTCGTTACTATAGGACTTCTAACAAGCTGATGGATACCATGAATCTTAAAGAGAGGGAGAGAGCCTACAGCATTTCCACATTACACTGATTTGACCACAGAACTTTTTTTTTTCCCCGAATCACCTGCAATTATAATGCAAAGAGAAGAGAGGCAGGCTGGAGAAGGAAGGTGAGCACATGTTCTGCTGGCACAGAAAGTTCAACCTGCACCGAAACTGTGACTCTGTTATATATAAATAGGATAATGTTAGGCAAGTGGTCTGAAATAAAGATGAAAATATCTAATCTGCCTGGCTTTCATAAGGATTACAGATGATTTAGATGAGTTTTGTTTTAGGTTGTAACATAAAAGTCTATAGTAGACCATAATTTTCCCTATGACAAGTAAGGGAAATTGAAAAACTAAACAAACAAAAAACATAAATGGATGCAAAGAAGTCTAAAGGAATTAAATCCCAGATAAGCAAGAGTCATTTCCTCCTTGGTAGCTTTTACTGAGCTTAGGGTCCATAGACGTTTAAGTTCGCCATCAGAAAAAGAACCCTTGGGCAGCCCGGGGGGCTCAGAGGTTTAGCGCTGCCTTCAGCCAAGGGCGTGATCCTGGAGTCCCGGGATCGAGTCCCATGTCTGACTCCCTGCATGGAGCCTGCTTCTCTCTGACTGTGTCTCTGCCTCTGTGTGTGTGTGTCTCTCATGAATAAATAAAATCTTTAAAAAAAAAAAAAAAAAGGAACCCTTCTTCTGAGAGAAAAGTGAATCTAACAGAGTCACGTGAGCATGAGTGCTATCTTAGAGTCCAGAGGACCAAAAGAATAAGCACTGGTCCCCACCAATCAATCTTTGCCTACAAGGTTTTGATGCGTGATGGGCAGTTCATGAAGCTGGGGCACTAGGTTGAAAAGGTAAAGAGAGATCTCCATAGTCCCAAAGTGATTAAATCCCAAAGACAGAGGAAACAGCTGTATTAAACACAGAACAGATCCCATTCTCAATACATTTGAAACCAGATGGGAACTAAAGCAACCTAAAACTATAACTTACCCCCATTCCAACTCAATTCCTGATGGAAGTGAACTGACTAGTTCCTCAACCTTGCTCCTGATATAGGGAAAAGAGTGCCTTATCTAGAGAGAAATATCTGTCAGTATCTAAGATCTCTTTATACAATGTCCAGCATAAAATTTTAAAAATAAAAAATAAAAAAGGACATGCAGAGGAGCAGGAAAATATGATTTGCAATCAGAAAAATAATAGAAGGAAATCTATAGATGTTTCAGGGTTTGGAATTAACTGACATATCAAGATAACTATTTAAAATATGTTAAATAAGATAGAGGAAAGGATATAATATAGAATAGTATATACTAGAACTATAGTATATTTATGGAATAGGTGAATTCAAAGACACGTCAAAACAAACTATTCAAACTGAAGCACAGGTAGGAAAAGGAATTTTAAGAAAAGAAAAAGACATAAAAAAAAAAAAAGAAAAGAAAAAGACACTGTCAAATGGTCTAATATATGTGTGATTAGAGTCCTGGAAGAAAAGGACAGAAAGAATCAGGAAAAAAATATTTGAAGAGGTAATTATGAATTTCCCAAAGCTGATGAAAGACCACCACAGATACAAAAAGCTCAGTAAATCCCAAATAGGATAAATACAAAGAAAAAGCTCCTAAGAACAGTATAGATGGGGTGTTTGGGTGGCTCAGTCAGTTTGGCATCTGCCTTCAGCTCGGGTTATGATCCCAGGGTCTGAGACCAAGCCCTGCATTGGGCTCTCTGTTCACGGGGGAGCTTGCTTCTGTCTCTCCCTCTGCTCTTCCCTCTGCTTGCTCTCTCTCTCTCTCTCTCTCTGTCAAATAAATAAAAAAAGAAAGAAAGAAAGAAAGAAAGAAAGAAAGAAAGAAAGAAAGAAAGAAAGAAAAAGGAATGAGGGAAGGAAGGAAAAAAGAAGAAAGAAAAGAAAGAAAGAAAGAAAGAAAGAAAGAAAGAAAGAAAGAAAGAAAGAAAGAAAGAAAGAAAGAAAGAAAGAAAGAAAGAAAGAAAGAAAGAAAGAAAGAAAGAAAGGGTATAGGTAACTGCTAAAGACTAAAGATACAAGAAAGTTTTTAAAGTAGCCAGAGAAAAATGAGACATCTTCAAGGGAATAATTATATGATTGATGAAAGCTGAAAGACAATTAAATGACATCTTTAAGGTGTGGAAAAAAGTAAAAGAAAACTGCCAATGTAGAATTCTTTACCCAATAAAAATATCTTTCAGAAGTGAAGGTGAAATAAAGACATTTTCAAACAAATCAAAACTGAGGGAATTTTTCATCAGCATATCTATAATATAAAAAAAATTCTAGGGATCCCTGGGTGGCGCAGCGGTTTGGCGCCTGCCTTTGGCCCAGGGCGCGATCCTGGAGACCCGGGATCGAATCCCACATCGGGCTCCCGGTGCATGGGGCCTGCTTCTCCCTCTGCCTGTGTCTCTGCCTCTCTCTCTCTCTGTAACTATCATAAATAAATAAAAATAAAAAAAAATTAAAAAAAAATTAAAAAAATAAAAAAATAATAAAATAAAATAAAAAAAATTCTAAAAGAAGTTCTTCAGCATGAGAGGAAATTATCACAAATGGAAATGCGGAATTGTTTTTAAAAAAGAACAAAGAGTTCCAGATATGGGTAAATATAAAAGACTAATCCTTTTAAAATTGTTTAGAAGACCAGTGACTATTTAAAGCAACAAAAGGAGGGACACCTGGGTGGCTCAGAGGCTGAGTGTCTGCCTTTGGCTCAGGGCATGATCCCAGGGTCCTGGGATGGAGTCCCACATCAGGTTCCCCGCAGGGAGCCTGCTTCTCCCTCTGCCTATGTCTCTACCTCTCTCTGTGTGTCTCTCATGAATAAATAAATAAATATATTTTTAAAATATTAAAAATAAAGCAACAAAAGGATTAAAACAATAACATGCAGTAGAGTTTATAATATAGGTATAAGTAAAATACAAGGTTAAAAAATAGCAAAAAAAAAAAAAAAAGGCCATTATAAATATGGGAACTTGTAGAGATTTTTAACATTGTTCATTAAATGATAAACTAGTCCTCAAAGACTGTAATAAGTTAAGGTTACATATTATAATCTCTAAAACAATGATTTCCAAAGTGTGGCCCTCAGACTAGTTATATCCACATTACTTGGAAGGTGTTAGAAATGCAGTTTTGATACTTATCCCAGATCTACAAATCAGAAACTCTCAGTGTTGATCCCAGCAGTGTTTTGAAAAAGCTTCCAGATGATTCTAATGCAAACTAAAGCTTGAGCACCTCTGTGCTAGACTTGCAAAGAGAGCTGAGAGGGAAATCTTCACAATGTTAGAGCTGTGAGCAGATAAGTAGTCATTTGCTTTGGGTAGAAGAAGAAGTGACCCAAGGTAAAAACATATAAATTCCTGGGCAGTGGCCAATAGCCTGATTATCTGATTAGGAAACTGAAAGGAAAAGAACTGGAAGATCAGAGATAAGGAGGTCTATGAATAGACATACAAAGTGAGAGCATAAAGTGTGAGACTTGTGTATTACATGTGGATACCAACTAGAAAGCATCTACATGGAAAAAGCCTTGAACAGACAAGGAAACAACTGACTAGCTGCTTGACCTTATAGCCAGTCTTGTCATCAGTCCCCAGAGCGGGTATGATGGACACATGAACAGTGCGGATGTGGTGGGAGAAACAGAAGCTATATGCCTAAGAGCATGGATCCCACTTATTCATGCCAAATAGCTACTGCTGACCTTGAATATCTAACTTGTCAGCAACAGAGACCCCCCCAATATGGCGTCATTCCTTGGAGAGATCAACCGCCTACTTAGTACCAAGCTGGCTACATGGATCCTTTCCATCTTGAAAAAGCCAACCATTCTCTTTCAAAGGGATAGACACATAATTTCAGATATGTTTGCCTTTCCTGCCTGAAGAGCCTCAGCCAGCACCACTTTCAAGGGCTTATGCAGTGTCTCAACCATAAGCCTGAAAATCCATATACCAAGACATCTAACTGGGAGATCTACTTCACCATGAAGGCAATGCGGAAGGGACCCCATGAACGTGGGAACCACTGATCATTTCACATATTGCACCATCTAGAGTTAGTCGGCTTCATAGAATGCTGGAACGGCCTAATCTTAGGTAACAAAAGATCTTTCTCATTTTTACTCAATCAAATGGTATATTTTGCCATGGGAATGCAAGAGGCAGAGTACTGATATGCACAGAGAATAGAATGAAGTAATGACAGAGAGAGACAGACACAAGAGACTGAGTATGTTCTGACCAATATCTAGTTTCCAGGTCTCATGCTAGCCACAGCCCATGAGCCATCTCTGTTTCTTGACAATAAATTTCCCAATGCTCCATCTGCTTTTTTTTTTTTTTTGCATAAGTATGTTTGATTTGGTTTCTACTACTTGCAAGCAAAGGATATTGTTTAATACAATAAATTCCAAAAAGGCAAACTTTTTTCTTTACATAAAGAACATCCAGTAAATAATATATCTTATTTACTTATCACTTTTAAATGTAGACAGCCTGTCAGTATATAAAAGAGACTAATCTATTGTAACAAATAGGCCCCTTCCCACTCCACGATCCTCTGACAAATATCAGAGAAGGTATGATTTGGAAAACAGAACTGTTTCATGATTTAGGAAATAAAAAATAATGAGTCCCCAAATGCTCAATAACATTCCAAAAGAGGATGTGCAAGAATGTGTAATATTACGGGGGCGGGGGGAGGCAGATTCTAGATTTAGAATTCGTTAGAAATCCAAAGCAAAACTTTGCAATGATTTATCTTTTATTAAATTAAAGCATCCCAAAAAAAGTCTAGAAGTTAAGTATCTGGAGTATAAAATGTAAAAACAAAATAGCAAATAATAGCCTTTGAAGGTACATTATTTTTTACTCGCTGAAATGAAAACTGAAAAAGATCTCAGAATAAATTTAGGCAAAATTCTTTGTTTTGCTTTCCCTTTATATCACTGCCAACAATGCCCTCTAGTGGCAAATTAAGTAGGCACTGAAGAATGGAAAAAATGAGACATAATTAAGCAGGGCTGTAAAACTCATTGGTAAGATTTTCATGAAAATATGAACTTTTACACTTCCAGTTGGTAACTGAATGTTATATTTGGCAAGAAAATGAATCTTTACAAAGTATCACGGCATATACCTTAAAGCACAAGCGTTTCAGAGCCAATTTTCCCCTGTGGTTTTCCTGAACATATGCCAAGCAGCACATGAAAATAGCCATCTGTAATGTCTTATAGGGGCATTTCTGGGTCACAACTTCTACTGCGTACCTTAAAAGAAAGTAAAATGTACTTTTATTGAGGATGAAATCAATCTCTCAAATACTTCTACTTTTAAACCCAATTACCTTCAAGAATTATAGCTTCAGACAACAATAATGACTCGTTACCTCTTTCAAGATTGTATCTGAATTTTGAACTCATCAACCAGACAAAGTTCCTTTGCTTGAAAAATCTTCAAACTACAGCTCTCAGCCACTGGGGTAAGCCAGTCAAAACAACAGTTACAGTTACAGGAATGAGGTTTCTCTAACCTGGCTCAGCAAACAGCTTCCCAAAGGAACTTCAACTGAAGGAAAAGAAAGAAGACAATGTATACTGCTCACCCCTCTCTAATTCAAACCAGCCAATTGCTGGCTCTAGTCTCTGGCTCAAGACTTCTTTTGCTCTGCATATTGTTATCCTTTCTCTCCCCTCCCAGCCTCCTTTCTTTGTACTTTCTACCCATCCTGCATTCCCTTCAGCAACTGATTCTGTGTCTGATTTCGAGAGACATTTACACCCTTTGTGATAACTGTATTTGTTTGAGAATATTTGCTCTGAGTGACTTTGACTAAGGAATTAACCTACTACTCTGTTCTGGGATTTCATCTGTTTAAATAGAAACACATCCATAGATAGCCATGCCGTGAGTAGACAAGGGCCATTAATATTAATACCCTTAGAAAGACTGAGATGGGGATCCCTGGGTGGCGCAGCGGTTTGGCGCCTGCCTTTGGCCCAGGGCGCGATCCTGGAGACCCGGGATCGAATCCCACGTCAGGCTCCCGGTGCATGGAGCCTGCTTCTCCCTCCTCCTGTGTCTCTGCCTCTTTCTCTCTCTCTCTGTCTATCATGAATAAATAAATAAATCTTTAAAAAAAAAAAAAAAAAAAAAAAAAAGAAAGACTGAGATGACCACATTCTGTGAATACTAAACATTTCCTGTTTTTGCATTGCTGACATGGAATCCAAACATTAAGCAGTATGTCTTTGAAGAACTCTTACCTTCATCAACCTTAAACAAAATCTCACGATGGAATCTGAACTTCAATAGCATTTTCTGCACTTTCATTTCTGGTAGACCAGAAATACTTCTGCTTTTGGAGTTAGATAACTGCCTAAGTGCATTGCCACTGATTTGGCTGTGTTGTTCAGCAAGTTATTTACACAAATAAGTTAAGGAGTTTTGTGGGGACTCACAGAGTAATTAGCTGACAATTTTGCCTACACTTAGCACAAGGCCAAATGAAATGTATAGATTCCAAGATGGCAGCATATAATACTTGTGTTTCTCAAACATGCCCTCTAGAATGACCCCTAACTTACTTGACCATCGTTCTCTTCTCTTTTTTTCTCAGAGCATTTCAGAAAACCAGGGTATTAAAAAAAGTCTTTTTTAGGATATGGTAAGAAGGGATGTTCTCTGGAATTTTTCAATTCAAATTATATCCTTTAAATTTCCTCCATTGTGGGACATCTGGGTGGCTCCACGGTTAAGCATGTCTGTCTTCAGCTCTTGTCATAATCCTGGAGTACTCAGATCGAGTCCCACATCGGGCTCCCTGTGAGGAGCCTACTTCTCCTTCTGCTTATATCTCTGCCTCTTTCTGTGTCTCTCGTGAATAAATAAATTAAAAAATAATAAAAAAATAAATTTTCTCCGTTGTGCTAGCCACATTTCAAATAGCTACAAGTAGCAATGGCTACCGTATTGAACAGTGCAGAACTGATCATTTCATTTTTGCAAAGCATTCTACTGGCCAACACTAGTCTAGAGTTTTTCTTATGATCTTGTAATAATATTCAAATTTCAGCTCTTAAAAACTTACAAAAATAGTAACTTTACCACAGAGAAAACTGTTAAGCAACATCTTAACCAAGTGACCAAAAATAACAACTCTGTAATGGTGAGAATAGACATAATGTACTTCCTGTTGTGCACATTAAAAAACACACACACACACACATTTCATGTATGGCATGTCTGCCAATAATAGCTAACTTTAATCTAAACATTAGGAAATATCAAACACAAATTTAAGGATATCCCACAAAATAACTGCTCTGTGATCTTTAAAATGTTAAGGTCATAAAAGACAAAGGCAAAAGAACTGTACTGGATTAAAAGAAAATAAAGAGACAAGACAACTAAATTCAATACATGATTCTTGAATAGATCCTTGATCATGGAAAAGAATGACTATAAAGGAAATTACTGGAGCAACTGGGTTAGATAATAGTATTATAAGAATTGTAAGTTTCTTTATTTTGATTATAATGCAGTCATATAAGAGAAAGTCCTTCATCTTAAGAAATACTACATTAAAATATTTAAAAGCAAAGAAAATCTCTCTACTTTCCAAATAAGATGGAGAAAGCATACCTTTACCTTGTCTCTCTTACTGAATGCAACTAAAATCCTTGTAGACCATGTACAGAGCAGCTAACTGAGGATTTTGAAAAGGAAATGGTAGCAAGTTTACTGGAGAAGACAAATAGATCTCTGAGAACCACCAAACTGAGAATGAGTTTTCCTTTTCTTTAAACTTACTTTCTTTCAGCCTAGACTCAAAGGCAATATGAAATCAGAAGTATATAACAGGTACTTATAAAAAGTGCTCCAAGAGAAGTCTTCTCTTTCTTATCTGAGGTGCAGAAAATGGCCTATTATGGGTCAGAAAAATTTGCAGAAATCCTCTAGGGTTTTTTTTCCCCTCTCTTGTCCCAGCTGCTGGCACAGAAGTAACAATAGCTAAGCAAATGCCTAAAACTCAGAAGGAAAGGAACTCTTCTTCTTGGCCAGAGCGAACATAGATCCAAAATTGTGAGAGAGGGGATCCCTGGGTGGCGCAGCGGTTTAGCGCCTGCCTTTGGCCCAGGGCGCGACCCTGGAGACCCGGGATCGAATCCCACGTCGGGCTCCCGGTGCATGGAGCCTGCTTCTCCCTCTGCCTATGTCTCTGCCTCTCTCTCTCTCTCTCTCTGTGACTATCATAAATAAATTTTAAAAAATTATTTTAAAAAAATTGTGAGAGAAATCCCTGTTGTTCTTTTCTCTCTGACCTCTCACTCCTTGTCCCAGGACCAGACACAATTGTAGAACATGCATGTAGCAATCAGTCAGAAGACCAGGAAGGGAGCTTAGGAGGAGGAAAGATTCTCATGAAGAGAAGGGAGTTCAAGAAAGTGATCACAAAACTATGTCTGAACTCCTATGTCCATCTCTGAGCTCCACATGCATGGATCTGACCCTAACCAGCATACACAAGGCACTGAGAACTGATCTACAGTGTGGACCACAACCTGAGTCTCAGACTGCTCTCTGGGTGTTAACACACATGGTACAGACCCAAGTAGCCCAGCAAAAACTTTGAAAACTGAACTGACTTTGGAACCACAGCCAACAGAAGGCAGAGTAGGGAATTAAAACCAAACCTAAACTGCTCAATTGCCTGCTAAACCAAATGAATGAACAAACATTCTCCATAGGATTTAAACATGACCTAGAGTCCTATAGTGTAATATTCAAAATGTCCAGGATCAAATTCAAGATCATTCAACATATAAAGAACCAAGAAAATCTTGACATTTTTCAAAAGACAATTAATCAATAGCCATAAACACAGGTGTTGAAATTAGACACCTTTAAATAGCTGTTAAAATCATTTACTTGTTCACAAAAGAAGCTTGTATTATCCTCTTACTGTTTACCATACCTCTCCTTCAAATCACTACCCAAAGCTCTAACATTCTATGATACTTTTACTCATCGATATACATGTTCTTACTGCTTTTACTTAAAATCTTTTATCACTTACTGGGGCACCTGGGTGGATCAGTCAGTTAAGTGATCAACTCTTAATTTCGGCTCAGATCATGATCGGAGGGTCATGATCTCAGGTCATCATTTCCGGGTCGTGAGATTGTGCCCTGCATCAGGCTCCATGCTCAGCATGGAGTCTACTTATCCCTCTCCCTGACCCTTCCCCTGGATCACATGTGTTCTCTCTCTCTCTAATAATTTTTTTTAAACCTCTTATCATTTACTAATTATTTAACTCTTCATGTCTCCTCACCTTTCTTTTTCTATACACATTATCCAAATATACATTATTTGATTTTGCCTAAACAATTGAAATAACCTCAGCTCTTCCCTTATCTCATCTTTCCACACTTCTATTCATCCTACAAATAGTGGCTTCCTGAAGCATGGATTAAATTATATTTATTGACTGCCTATAAACCAGAGTGTATGCTAACCATGGATGACAGATACTGTGAGAGTTCAACACCTAACTTCATAAATTCAGGTCCAGAAGAAAAGACAATATGTAAACATATAATTATAATACACTGAAAAACTCCTACGAGTTTTCTTATCTATAAAACAGAAAGTGTAATTGTACATACTTCCCGGATTATGAAGAAGATTAAATGAGTTATAGCTATAGCATGTTTAGCATGTAGTCTGGCACATAGTAATTATAGAATAAACACAAGCCATTAATATAATTAACTCCCAAGTGCCAAGTACAGTGTTACAAGCTATGATTATTCTAATTTTCAAGGGTAGTAAACTTGAGTGAATTAAATCAATTTTCCACGCCACCCAATGAGTTAAGGAATCTTGAACAAAGCCAAAACTCTGAAGTCTGTTTACCCAGATCTCTCATAAGGGATTATGATTTTCCAAATAAAATAAACTATGTCCTTTTAATTTTATCATCCATTTCCAATATGCTTTTGAAGATGTTTCCAAGATGCATTTCAGCAGAAGATGATTCCCATTTTCTTCTCAATCATGCAGTTTATACAGAAGAGCACAATGACATAATCTCCACATTCTATTTTACTATACTATGCCTTATAATTCTTGCCAGCACTCACAGCTCAGACACTTTTTTCTCTTCCAATAGTCATACATATTTATTGGCATAAAATGAAATCTCTTCTTCAACAAAATGAATTATGAATATTATATATAAAAAATAATAGCTATAATGAAAAGGCAGACAGGAAAATAAGACCCAAACCCCTAAAACCCTGAGGATTTGAAAAATAAAATGACATTATGCTTTTCTGAATCCCAAACATAATCTCTGAAGTGTCCCAAAGAAAGCCTGGAGGATATGGATAAGAATCAAAAACTATCATCCATTTCCAAACATGCCCAGAAAAATATGTTCTCTTCAAGCTGCCAAGATAAATGCAAAACAGAGGTTTTATTTTTTTTATCTCACATTATGGCTTTTCAGATGTGTCCCAGAATAATTTTAAAAATAGACAGGCTGCCCTTATAAACAGGAATGTATAAGATTCTTGCAGTGCAGGGGGGGGGGGGAACAGAATGCAAAGACCTCTGTTCTGAAATGAGCACCACACATAACCAGCTGTGCGATTCTGCACAATGTACTGAATCATTTTGGACTTTGGTTTCCAAAGCTATTAAAGTTAGGAGTAATGACATGTCCTCTTGTCTATCTCAGTCCATTGTTACTAAGAATAATAACTAGCATTTGTGCAGCAATATAAGAACTACCTTTATCCTCACAAATATGTTATTTAGTTACTACAACCCTGTGAACTGGCTACTACTACTACTACTACTACTACCATCATTACATTCTTTTGTATTGAAAGAAATTACTAATATGTCTTATGAACATAAATACAAAATTCTTTAGTAAGTTAATAGCAATCTGAATTCAGCAAATAGATCTGGAAAAAGGCAATGACATCTCTGTCCCCATTCCTATTTAACTGTTGTACTGAATGTCCTAGCCCATATAATCAGAAAGTAAAGGAAACAAAAAACATACAAATAGGAATGGAGAAATAAATAGGAATAAAGAAAACTGGTTTTGGGAGATGGGAAGTTGTAAACATGATTATCTTTTTTTTTTAAGATTTTATTTATTTGTTCATGAGAGACACACAGAGAGAGAGAGGCAGAGACACAGGCAGAGGAGAGGCAGGCTCCACGCAGGGAGCCCAACATGGGACTCGATTCCGGGTCTCCAGGATCAGGCCCCAGACCGAAGGTGGTGCTAAACCGCTGAGCCACCTCGGCTTGCCCTAAACATGATTATCTATGTAGAAAATCTTAAATCCACACAAAAAAAATTAGAACTAATATGTGAGTTTAGTAATGGCACAGAATACATATGCCAACTACTATATACTAGCAATAAACAATTTGGAACTTAAATTTTAAAAATATTTGCAACAGTATTAAAAATATGACTTAGGAGGGATCCCTGGGTGGCGCAGCGGTTTGGCGCCTGCCTTTGGCCCAGGGCGCGATCCTGGAGACCCGGGATCGAATCCCACATCAGGCTCCCAGTGCATGGAGCCTGCTTCTCCCTCTGCCTGTGTCTTTGCCTCTCTCTCTCTCTGTGACTATCATAAATAAATAAATAAAAAATAAAAATCTTTAAAAAAAAAAAAATATGACTTAGGAATCAATAGAACAAAGATTGTGTGACACTGAGGAAAACTATAACAATTTTTTTTGAAAAATTAAAGAAGACCTAAATAAATTGAAAGACATGTTCATGAATTGGAAGACACAATATTGTGTCAAATCTCTCCAAAATGATTTGTAAATGTAATGCAATCCCAATAAAAATATTAGCAGATGTATATGGAAATGCAAAGGAACTAGATAGGCCAAAACTTTGAAAGCAACAAAATTGGAATGCTCATATTGTATATTTCCAAGACATACTATAAAGCTAGAATAATTGAGACAGCGTGGTGTTGGCACAAGAAAGAAATATAGACCATTGGGGTACCCGGGTGGCTCTCAGTCAGTCAAGCGTCCAACTTGATTTCGGCTCAGGTCATGATCTCAGGGTTGTGAGATGAAACCTTGAGTTAAGCCCCATGTCAGGCTCTATCCTCAGCATGGAGTCTGCTTAAGATTCTCTCTCTCTGCCCTCCCCACCCCTTCACACACTCTCTCTTATTCAAAAAAAAAAAAAGAAGAAGAAGAAGAAGAAAAGAAGAAAGACATATAGACCAATGAAACAGCATAGAAAACCCAGAAACTGACCTCTATATATACATATAGCTAATTTTTTAACTTAGTTTCCAAGGTAATTGTGTGTGGAAAAGATAATCTCTATAACAAATGACATGGAAACACTCATTGTATCCATATGAGACAAATACAAACCTCAACTCTTACTTCATACCACATATAAAAATAAACTCAAAATGAATGATAGACCTATAGATAAAAGCAAAGATTACATGAGTATAAGAAGAAAAATAGGAGAATATCATTTGACCTTGGATTAAACAAATGTTTCTTAAATATGACACAAAAAGGCATGAAAAAGAGAATTTTAAAATTGGTAAATTGGACTTTATCAAAATTTAAGACCTTGCAATTTAAAAGATGTTAAGAAAGTAGCTAAGCAAACCACAAACTGGGAGAAATGTTTGTAAAACATGTGTCTCATAAAAGACATATATTCAAGGTGTATAAAGAACCATTACAGGTTAATAATAAGACAATCCAATTAAAAACATAGGCAATATCACTACCTATTAAACCAGCTAAATTTTTTTTTTAAAAGATGACAATATCAAATTCTGGCAAAGATGCAGAGAAACTATATTTCTTTCCTTTTTTAAAAGGTTTTTTTTAATTATTTATTTGGGAGAGAGAGAGCACAAGTGGGTCAAGGGAGAGGAAGAAATAGGCTCCCCACTGAGCAGGGAGCACAAAGCAGGGCTGATCCCTGGACCCTAAGATCATGACCTGAGGCAAAGGCAGATGCTTAACTAACTGAGCCACCCAGGTGCCCTGGAACTGTATTTCTTATACATTGCTGGTGGGACTATAAAATGGTACAGCCACTCTAGAAAAGTTTGGTAATTTCTTGTGAAATTAAATATGTACTTATACAACCAAGAAATTGCATTTTAGGGTATTTATCAAAAAATAAAACTTTTTACATAAAAACTTGTACATGAATGTTCATAGCAGCTTTATAAGAAACTTTTTACATAAAAACTTGTACATGAATGTTCATAGCAGCTTTATAAGAAACCAAACACTCAAACAACCCAAATGTCTTTTCAATGAGTGAATGTTAAAATTGTGGTACATCCATCATACTAAGTGATACTACACAGCAATAAGAAAAATAATAAAAAAAAAAAAAAAAAGAAAAATAATAAATAAACAACTATTGATCAGCACAACTTGTGTGAACCTCAGGGCAATTATGCTGAGTGAAAAAGTCAGTCTCAGAGGGTTGCATATTATATGAATTCTACTTATATAATATTCTCAAAATGATAAAATCACGGAGATGGAGAACAGACTTGTTGATAGAAGACAGAGACAAAGGATGAGAGGTTGTGTAAATACCAAGCACATGAGGGAGTTTTTTTGTAGTGATAGAACAGTTCTGTATCTTCATTGTGGTGGTAATTACATGAATCTAGGCTTGGGATAAAATTACATAGAACTTCACACTCATGCACATACACGCATCCACATGTCAACAACAACAAAAAGAGAATGCAGGTTTTATGGGAATCAAAAACTGAATAAAGTATGTTAACAGTAATATCAATGTAAATTTCCTGGTTTCCATATTGTATTACAGCTATATAAGACGTCACCACTACAAAGCTGGGTGAGGGGTACATAGGACTCATACTATTTTTGCAGCTTCCTGTAAGCCTATAATTATTTCAAAATAAAAAGATGTTTTTTTAACAATGAGCAAAGGATCTGAACGCTTCTCCAAAGAATACATATAAATAGCAAATAAGCACCTCACAAAATGCTCAACAGCTTTAGTTATCAGGAAAATGCAAATTTAACCACAATGAGATAACAACTATAAATGCACTGGGATAGCTAAAATTAGAAAGAATAACAATACCAAGTATTGACAAGAATGTGGAAGTAACTTAATCTCTCACATATTGGGGAAAAATAACCATTTGGAAAGCAGTTTGTCAATTTCTTATAAAGGTAGAAAAACAAAAGTAAGAACCATATCGCCCAGCAAACTAACTCTTAGATATTTACTCAAGAAAAGTAAAAACAGGGATGCCTGGGTGGCTCAGCGTTAAGTGTCTGCCTTCAGCTCAGGACATGATCCTGGAGACCCTGGATCGAGTCCCACATTAGGCTCCTGCATGGAGCCTGCTTCTCCCTCTGCCTGTGTCTCTGCCTCTCTCTCTCTCTCTCTCTCTCTCTCTCTGTGTGTGTATCTCATGAATAAATAAATAAAATCTTTAAAAAAAAAAAAAAGAAAGAAAAGTAAAAACAGCAGGAACTTCCTTGACCTCAGCTGCAGCAACTTCTTACTAGACATGTCTCTTGGGGGAAGGGAAACAAAAGCAAAAAATAAACTATCGGGATCTCATCAAATTAAAAAGCTTCTGCACAGTGAAGGAAACAATCAGCAAAACTAAAAGGCAACCAATGGAATGGGAAAAATATTTGTAAATGACATAACAGATAAAGGGTTAGCATCCAAAATCTATAAAGAATTTACCAAACTCAACACCCCCAAAATAAATAATCACTTAAGAAATGGGAAGAAGATATAAATAGACATTTCTCCAAAGAAGACATACAAATGGTCAACAGACACATGAAAAAATGCCCAATACCACTCAGCATCAGGGAAATGCGAATCAAAACCACGATGAAATACCACCTCACACCTGTTAGAATGGCTAAAATTAACAAGTCAGGAAACAACAGATGTTGGTGAGGATGAGGAGAAAGGGGAATGCTCTTCCACTGTTGGTGGGAATGCAAACTGGTACAGCCAGGATAGAAAACAGGATGGAGTTTCCTTAAAAGGTTAAAAATAGAACTACTGTGCTCAATCCGGCAGCACATATACTAAAAAAAAATAGAAAAAAAAAAAAAAAAAAGAACTACCTGGGGCAGGTGGGTAACTCAATCCGTTAAGCATCTGCCTTCGGTTCAGGTCATGATCCCAGGGTCCTGGCATGGAGCCAGAGTCAGTCTCCCTGCTCAGCAGGGGTCTGCTTCTTCCTCTCCCTGTGTGCTCTCTCTCTCTTTCTCGTAAATAAATAAAATATTAAAAAAAAAAAAAAGAACTATCCCATAACCCAGCAAGTGCACTACTAGGTATTTATCCAAAGGATATAAAAATACTGATTCACGGGACATCTGGGTGGCTCAGAGGTTTAGCGTCTGCCTTTGGCTCAGGGGGTGATCTCTGGGTCCAGGGGTTGAGTCCCACATTGGGCTCTCTTCGAGGAGCCTGCTTCTCCCTCTGCTTGTGTCTCTCCCTCTCTCTGTGTGTCTCTCATGAATAAATATATGAAATCTTAAAAAAAAATACTGATTTAAAGGGGCATATGTGCCCCAATGTTTATAGCAGCACTATCAACAATAGCCAAATTATGGAAAGAGCCCAAATGTTTATCAACTGATGAATGAATTTTAAAAATGTGGCAGATAGAGATGATATAGAATATTATTCAGCCATCAAGAAGAATGAAATCTTGCCATTTGCAACAACATGGATGGAACTAGAGTGTATTATACTAAGTGAAATAAGTCAGAAAAAGATAAATACCATATGATTTTACTCATATATGGAATTCAAGAAATAAAACAGATGAACATAGATGAAGGGAAGGAAAAATAAAACAAAAAACAGAGGAGGCAAACCATAAAAGACTCTTAACTATAGAGAACAAAGTGAGGGTGGCTGGATGGGAGGTGGGTGGGCGATGGGCTAGCTGGGTGATGGGCATTAAGGAGGGCACTTGTTATGATGAGCACTGGGTGTTACATGTAAGTGATGAATCACTGTATTGTACTCCCGAAACCAATATTACACTATATGTTAACTACCTTGAATTTAAAGTTAAAAAAGAAAAGAAAAAGAAAAACATATCCATACAAAGATCTATTCATGACAAGTTCATAGCAGTTTTATTTCTAAAACCAAAAGCTACAAATCGTACAAATAGCCACTAATAGGAGAGTGAACTAACAAATCATAGTATATCCATAGAATGGAATAATTTAACACTAAAATGAGTGAATCTCAAAAAACATTACATTGAATAAAAGAATCCAGATACAAAACAGTACATACTATATAATTCCACTTACAGAATTATATGAAAGTCTAGGAAAAGCAAATTTAATCTATAGTAATGAAAGAAGATTGGTGTTTGCCTGGAACCAAGGGTTGGAGGGGCAGGAAATAGTTTGAGCACAAAGGAAACTTCTGGATGTGAAAATGTTCTGTATCTTGATTCTGTTGATGGTTATATGAGTGTGAACATTTGTTACAATTTGTACTGTACAAACACATATATGTGTATAAATATATATATTTAAAAAAACACTGACTTTAAGTCTTCCTTATGATTTGCAAGAACAATAATGGAAGGTAAGTCAAAGGTAATAGTTTTAAGTCTAAGTGATTAATAGAATGATACTGCTATTAACATTAACCATGTGTCTTTCAGGAGGCCCAAACTCAACAAGACCAAAATTGAACTAAAGACTTCCTTTCATCACTATTCCCAAACTGCTCTTCTTTAGGGTTTTCTTATCTCAGTGAACGGCATCTGCAGATATGCAAGACAGAAAAAAAGCAGATGTTTTTGACATTTCTCTTTTCCCTTCACCCTCACATTCACAAATCTGATCAATTAACTCAATCCTACCAATTGTATCTCCTAAATGGATTTCAAATATGTTGGATTCTCTCCATCTGCATTATGACCACACTAGTACAAGCTTTCATTGCCTCTCACCTGCACCACTACAAAGCCTATCAAATAGGTCTCCCTGCATTTACTCTTACTCTGTAATCAGTCTGTACTCTTTGATTGCAAATAACAGAAATTCTATCCAAGGTAGATTAATTTTTTAAAAAAAGAAATATATTCATGGATCACATAACTAAAAGGAAGTGGACTAGATCTAGATGACTAGATCTGTGGATTTGCCCAATTTATTCAGTAATACATCTTTTTCTCCACCTCTTACTTAAGCTCCTTCTGTGTTTATTCTCAGATGCCTGAGAATGATGTCCCCAAATGACGGAGGGGTTGCTGATCTTTTGTTTGATGATCTGACCTGGTCCTTACAGGTAGTAACCTCAGAGAGACATGGGTTCCCTCTTTCCTGAGAGTTTGAGCAGAAGTTCTGGAGACAATACTGATTAGTCCAACTTGAGTCATGTGCCACTCCTGAACCAAACACTGAGGCCAGAAGAACAGGGAACTCTGATTACTTATATAAATAAATGGGTTAAATGGGTTATGTGTCCATTCCTGTGATGGGGGATGAAGGAGAGTCAACTCTATGCAAATCACATGGAAAGAGATTCCCACAAGCAGAGGGTTTCTGTTACTGGAAGTGGAGGGAAAGAGAAAATCAAGATAAACAAAAATTCCTTTCATTTATTTATCTATTTATTCATGAGAGACACAGAGAGAGAGAGAGAGAGAGGCAGAGACACAGGCAGAGGGAGAAGCAATGGGTTATGTGTCCATTCCTGTGATGAGGGATGAAGGAGAGTCAACTCTATGCAAATCACATGGAAAGAGATTCCCACAAGCAGAGGGTTTCTGTTACTGGAAGTGGAGGGAAAGAGAAAATCAAGATAAACAAAAATTCCTTTCATTTATTTATCTATTTATTCATGAGAGACACAGAGAGAGAGAGAGAGAGGCAGAGACACAGGCAGAGGGAGAAGCAGGCTCCACGCAAGGAGCTCGATGTGGGACTTGATCCTGGGTCTCCAGGACCACACCCTGAGCTGCAGGCAGCACTAAACCGCTGCACCACGGGGGCTGCCCTAAGCAAAAATTCTAACTCTCAGAGTTCACTTCCATTCTCCTCATAGCAGTCAACCATTTTACTTTAAGTAATCTCTACATCCAACATGGAGCCCAAACTCATGACCCTGAGAGCAAGAGTCAGATGCTCTACCAACTAAGCCAGCCACATGCCCCTATTTTATTCTTTTTAAGTTAAATCTGATATTATATCATTCTCTGGCTTCAAATCTTTCTACAGCTTTCTATTACACTTAGAATAAAATTTAAAATCTTCCATAAGGTTCAAAGGCCTTTATACTCAAAGTCTACCTTACTAGAATAAATTTTGTGTCACTCTCCCTTCATTCTCTATTCCAGAAACTTGTTGTTGTTGTTGTTTAAATTTGTTTGTTTAACATATCATGCTTCCTCATAGTTCAAGTCCTTTCCACTGGCCGTTGGAACTGATTCCCCTACACGCATCCATACTATCTCCATTAGGGAGCTCAACTCAGACATTCCTTTCTTTTTTTTTTTTTTTTTTTTTTTTTTTTTAGGATAGTCACAGAGAGAGAGAGAGAGAGAGAGAGAGGCAGAGACACAGGCAGAGGGAGAAGCAGGCTCCATGCACCGGGAGCCTGACGTGGGATTCGATCCAGGGTCTCCAGGATCGCGCCCTGGGCCAAAGGCAGGCGCCAAACCGCTGCGCCACCCAGGGATCCCCAGACATTCCTTTCTTAATGAAATTTTCCTGACTCCCCAGATTAGGACAGATTCCCCTAGTTGAGCTCACTTAATGGCATCTATGCATCTCCTTTATAGCATTTGTCTCTATTGTAATTACAAAGTCGTCACGATAATTATTGCCTACTCTATGCTCTCTCCTGTTCAAATGTAAACTCCATCAGAGCTGAAACATATCAAGTCATTCACCGCTATAGTTCCAGCAGAGAACCAGTGTCTCAAAGAAAAAAAGTACTCAATTTTTTCCTCAGTAAATGAAGAAATGTTGTGAGGAACCAGAAGAAGCTAATAAATTTGATTTTAGACTAAATCTGAAATCATGACAAGGCAAGAAGTTAGAAAATTCATAAAAGATAATTGTAAATATAAAAATTTCATGGTAATAGAGTCCCATATTCCATGGGAATAATGTGTTCCCAAAAATGAACAAATATCAAAATATAAAAAATGTATGTTACTTCCCCAAATGAAGATTTATTATGAATTGATGACTCTGGGAGTATAATGCCCTGGCCCATTCTGGAAGTATTTACTGTCTATACAACCAGTGCTGTACTTATATGCTCATCCCAAACTGGAGTGCCAACCACAGGCAGAAAAGGAAGGAAAAATATTGCATACAGAAATCTGAGGCAATTTTAGCTTTATTTATACAAGTCATTCACCTTAGAAACTGAAGTCAGACTTAGAGATTCAAACAACCCCTGTAATGAGTACATTTTCTACCATCCTTTCCCTTGGTAAACAGCTTTTAGAGACACTAAAAGCACAGAGTTTCTTTCTGAGAAGAGCCCAGTGTTCTACATCTTTTTTAACATCCTCTTCTCCAGACCCACTCTTTGCTAAACACAAAGATTTTGCTTGTTTGGGGTTATTCTGAGCCTAAAGAGTACTTCTCAAGAGAGTAGTCTAAAGGGTATTTCTGTATTTTCCTTCCTGAGGTGTGTGCAAGAGGAAGGAAAAAAACCTGCCACCGTTACACTCCCATTCAAAACAGTCCAACAATCATTTTTCTTAATATTTAACAGTGAGAAAAAAATGTTTAACAGTGAGTAGCTAGAGTGCTTTAATAAAGAAAAATGAGACTGATGTTTTCAAAAACCAACTCTGGTTATAAGATATAGATATTTGACTAGTTTTTAAAAATATTAAATGTCTAAACTTAAAGGAAAAAATGATGGGGAGGAGAAAAAAAAGCACAAGTGAAAGGAAACAGCTGTGCTTTAGTTTTAAACCAAAGTTCAACAAAACCTTTACTAAATTTATAGTTTACTTTATCAGCAGCAAACGAAAAAGCCTTAAGACAAGGAAAGGAAAGCAGATGAGAAACCCTTAGAAGAGAGGAGTTTGGGTGGGAGGAAAGGAAAGGAAAGATGTGAGTACTTCTTTGAAGCTGAGTTTGGACTTCAACATCTTTTCGTAGCTTATCCTCCAAGAATTTTTTCCATACTGAAGCCACATGTGTTGCCTCCTACATTTCCAGAGAGCAACAGGGGAATAAAGATTTAGTGTGAGCTGAGAAATAGGGGAGTTTCTAGTCACTTGTCCACTCACCTTCTCCATAATGAACTGTCCTCTTCCCCTTTTTGCTTCTTTTGCTGAACAGAGTAGGGAGCTCACATGTGCCTAGAGGCCCCACAATCACCATAAGCACACTGTATCATGTATGGCCTAAAGGTTCAGAAATGGACAGAAGGCAGGAAGTCTCATGCTACACAGGCCTGCACAGGATGAGAGGTTTAAGTGTACCTGGGCTGGTCCTTCATTTCTCCAAACCCACCCTTTTCCTGCTTTATTAATGCTTAAAATCCCAGGGTTAGAAAGCAAATCTTGGGCAGCCCGGGTGGCTCAGGGGTTTAGCGCCGCCTTCAGCCCAGGGCCTGATCCTGGAGACCCGGGATTGAGTCCCACGTCAGGCTTCCTGCATGGAGCCTGCTTCTCCCTCTGCCTGTGTCCCTCTCTCTCTCTCTCTCTCTCTCTCTCTCTCTCTCACTGTGTCTCTCATGAATAAGTAAATAAAATCCTAAAAAAAAAAAAAAAGAAAGAAAGAAATGTGGACATTAAAGGCCATTCTGGTAAGATCTCAGATGGAATAGGGAACAGCTTCCTTACTGAGGAACTGCAAAAAAAGAGACCCTTGTTACAATGGGGCAAAAAATTTGGCTGAATCATGTTTTATGTTTTGTAAGATGAAGAACTTATAAGCAATGAAACTAAATATTTAGCCAAGGAGGTTTCTAAACAAACTGTTGATGGAGCAGAATGGTTCCCCCGAATGCTTATAGTAAAATGCAAAAGGAAGGAGATGAATTAAAGAAGGAATCATTTGTTTTTGGTTTTTGTTTTTTTAGTTAAACTCAATTAACATATAGTATATTATTAGTTTCAGAGGTAGAGGCCAGTGACTCACTGACCCAGTGCTCATTATAGCACATGCCCTCCTTAATGTCTACCACCCAGGTACCACATCCCCACCCCCTCAGTTTGTTTCCTATGTTTAAGAGTTTGTTATGGTTTGTCTCCCTCTCTGATTTCATTTTGTTTTATTTTCCCTCCCTTCCCTTTTGATCCTCTGTTTTGTTTCTTGAATTCCACACATAATTGAAAGCATATGATAATTGTCTTTCTCTGATTGACTTATTTTGCTTAGCATAATACTCTCTGGTTCTATCCACATCATTGCAAACGGCAAGATTTCATATTTCTGATGGCTGAGTAATATTCCATTGTAGATATATACCATATCTTCTCTATCTATTCATCTGTCAACGGACATCTGGGCTCTTTCCGTAGTTTATATATCGTGGACATTGCTGTTATAAATGTTGGGGTGCAGGTGTGTCTTTGGATCACTACATTTGTATCTTTGGGGTAAATTCCTAGTAGTGCAATTGCTGGATAATAGAGTAGCTCTATTTTCAACTCTTTGAGGAATCTCCTTACTGTTTCCAGAGTGGCTGCACCAGCTTGCATTCCCACCAACAGTGTCAGAGGGTTCCCATTCTCTGCATCCTCGCTAACATCTGTTGTTTCCTGACTTGTTAATTTTAGTCATTCTGATGGGTGTGATGTGGTATCTCATTGTGGTTTTGGTTTGTATTTCCCTGATGCTGAGTGATGTTGACCATTTTTTCCCATGTCTGTTGGCCTTTTTATGTCTTCTTTGGAAAAATGTTTATGTCTGAAGAAGGAATTGTTTGCAGGTTCTGTAGTTATAGTCCTTATTTTATTCCTGATATTGGTCATTTGCGTCTTTTCTCATTTTTTCTTTATCAGTCTTGCTGGAGGTTTTTCAATTTTATTGGCCTTTTCATTGATTTCTCTCTCTCTCTCTCTCTCGGGATTTGTTTTCAATTTCAAGGATTTCTTCTCTTTAGTATTTCTTTCCTTCTGCTTTCATTGATTTTATTTTGCTCTTGTTTTTCTAGATTCTTGAGAGTTAAGATTATTGATTCAACAATTATTTCTGTTTTCTAATGTTTGCATTTAGTGCTATATATTTCCCCCTCAGCTCTGCTTTAGCTATTCTCTACAAATTTTGATATGTTTTACTTTCAACAGTGAGGGTCCTTCTGTTACTTCTGGACATGGGTGGGAGTTCCAACTCTCCAAGTGATCTCCAATAGCATCACAGCCTGTGATCTTATTATTATTGTCTGATGGTGAAAGTCCAGACTCTGCAATAGGTCTCCCTGATACTAGCCCACTGGAAAGGGGTAGGGGAGCTCCTTTACTTTCAGGAGGGAGTGGAAGTCCAGTATCCATTGACACTGCAAGGGGTAGGAAAGTTACCTTACTACCAACATGCAGGGATAAAAGTCACAGCTATGTGAATCTAGAAAGCTAGATTCCCCATTCAGCCTTTGCTGGCATAAGTTAAGGTAGTGTTTTGCTACAGCAGAGTGGTCATTGTCTAAAAGTCTGTCTTGCTCGGCTATCCCTTTGCTGGTCTTTTGGCTAGAGAAAACAGGCTTTTGTTATAATTGTTTTTTTGTGTGTGTTTTTGTCAATATTCACTGTTCCTGGGTTGCCAGTCATTTCAATTCCAAGTCTAAGATATATGAAGCAAAAAGAAAATGCAGAACACTTACCATTATGTTGTTCCTTGGGCTCTAAGATTTGTAGTAAGTCTGCCTTCTTATCTCTACCTTTCAGATCCTTCTTATGTTTATTTTATATATAATATCCAAAGATTTCAATTGTACATAGTGGGAGAAATAAGGAAAAGTATGTCCATGACATCTTCCTAAATATAGAAGTTGTCTTTTCACTTTTTACCTTACAAATTAATTATTCCTTTGTATATGAACAAATGATTTTTGACAAGGTTCCAAACTATATAATGAGGAAAGGATAGTCTCTTTAACAAATGGTGCTAGAAAAACTGGATAACTGCATGCAAAAAAATAAAGTTGAACCATTACCTTACATTATATACAAAAATGAGCTCAAAATGGATTAAATATCTAAATGTAATATCTAAAACAATAAAATTCTTAGAAAAAAATATAGGAGAAAATCTTCAGGACATTGACGTGACAATTACTTCCTCAGATATGATACTAAAAGTATAAGCAACAAATACAAAAATAGATCAATGGGACTACAACTAACTTAAAAATTTCTTCACAAGAAGCCATGATAATTGCTCACTCTCACCCCCAACTTTCCTGAGGCCTGAAATGCCAGGGTGTGGGGGCCCATTCCGGCATCTGGCCATTCGGCCCCCTTGCCACCCAACCAGAGCAACATTACAGGGAGTGCAGGAGCTATAGGGAGTGGCCCTCCCTGCCCTGGCTTAAGCACTTCTCTTTTTATGTTTGGTATGGAAGATTCTGGGTTGAGGGTGGATAGGAGGAGGAGGACAGGGAGGCAATCAAGTAGATTTCCAAGGATAAAGGAGGACCCCATTTGGCCAGACTTGCTCTTTGGAGGTGAGGAATCTTTGGTGGTGGTGGGTTAGTCCCCTAGTGGCCTCAGGCACAGGACAAAGCAGGAGGCTTGGTGTAGGAGGGGTGCCCTCTGATCCTTAGTCATTCTGAGAAATGCTACACAATTATCTGTCAATAAAAATATAATTTAGATAACATGCCATTTTCTACCCTCACTCAAATTTAACATGTATTCAGAAGGTATTCCCAATGATTTAATTGACAAATTCTTATCCTAAATAGCTAAAAAATTGGTGTCATCATTATAGTTATTCATTTTATCATTACTTATCTGTAGTAAATGATCTCTGGTTGGTTCCAAAAATCATGACACAACATTTTCTAAAGGTATTTCTCTATCATTTTTGCCTAAACCACAGCACAATTATTAAAAAGCAGTTAAATAATCTGATTGAAGATTTAATTAAGTACTTGGTTTCTTAAATGAGTTTTGGAGATGTGCTGTTGTTTTCTTTAAATTAGTATTTCAGACTGAGCTATCACTTGCTTTTAAAGAGTGTGTAAATTCTAGCACATTGGAGGCACTTGAAAACCAGTGAAACAATTTGTTTTTTTTTTAAAGATTTTATTTATTTATTCATGAGAGAGAGAGAGAGAGGCAGAGACATAGGTAGAGGGAGAAGCAGGCTCCATGCAAGGAGCCTGATGTGGGACTTGATCCTGGGACTCCAGGATCACACCCTGGGCTGAAGGTGGCGCTAAATCACTGAGCCACCTGCGCTGCCCCCAGTGAAACAATTTGATCTATCATTAAAAAAACTTGAATTTGGGACTCTCATGTCATAAATTGTGTGGTTATATTTATAATCAGTTCTTCTGAATATCCAATAGTTACTCAAAATGAGCAAACACCTTGGCCAAGTCACTTAAACCAAAAAAGACAGTTTTCTCTTTAAAATGGGAATAATCAGGGATCCCTGGGTGGCGCAGCGGTTTGGCGCCTGCCTTTGGCCCAGGGCGCGATCCTGGAGACCCGGGATCGAATCCCACGTCGGGCTCCCGGTGCATGGAGCCTGCTTCTCCCTCTGCCTGTGTCTCTGCCTCTCTCTCTCTCTGTGACTATCATAAATAAATAAAAAAAAAAAATTAAAAAAAAATAAAAAAATAAAATAAAATAAAATGGGAATAATCAGTGTGCCTGACTGGCTCAGTAGGTAGAGCATATGACTCCTGATGTCAGGATTGTGAGTTCAAGCCCCATGTTGGTTGTAAAGCTTACTTTAAAAAGACATAAATAAATAAAATAGTAATAATAACTTCACATTACTCTGTCTCACACTTTGTGTGTTTCACAGAAAGTACATATAATATTGTGGGCAGAAAATTTCCTTGCCTTCCCCACTCCTGTTTTAGGGTATCATTGAATAATCAAGAATCAGAGACTTATTTCCTCATGGATATTTATTTATATAGGTAAGAATAGTAAGATTTCTTGGAGAAACCCAGAAAACACACCTTAACCAAGTGATCAAGGATAAGATCACCAGTTAAATCATATTGATATTATGTGTCCCCTGAAATGATACACAGAGAAAAATACAAGTTCACTTCTGTAGTATTCATGACAAAAATGCAGAATCTCAATCTAATCTTGAGAAAAATCAAACCCAAAATAAGAGACAGTCTCCAAAGTAACTGACCAGCACTCGTCAGTGGTGTCAAGGTCATTAAAGACAAGGAAAGAATGAAGAATTGTCACAGCCTGAAGAAAACTAAGGAGGCAACTAAATTTGGTATGGAATCCTAGAATTAAAAAAAAAAAGGACTTTAGGGGAAGAACTGGAGCAGTTTGAATAGGTTTAGCCCATAGTATTTTGGTAATGGTAGCTTCCTAGTTTTGATGATTATACAATGATTATATGAATTATTAGGGGAAACCAGGTGAAGGGTGTATAAGAACGCCCTATCTTCTATTTGCAACTTTTTTAAGTTTAAAATTATTCCCAATAAAAAGTTTGAAAGGAAATATCAGAAAAATACTTAACTTTTTTTTTTTTTTTAATTGGGAAAGGATGGAATGAGATCCCAATTGCTATGGATTAAATCCTCCCCAAATTCATAACTAGAAGCCATAGCCTCCAATGTTAGGAATTTGGAGATGGGCTTTTAGGGAGTAATCAGAGTTAGATGGGGTCATGAGAGTGAGGCCCTAATCCAATAGGATTAGTCCTTATAAGAAGAGGAAGAACACTCTCTCCATTCTCCTTCTCTCTCTCTTTCCTCACCACCGCCACCTGCCACTGGAAGCATGCACAAAAAAGAGGTCTTGTGAGCCTGCAGCAGGATGGCAGCCCTCTACAAGCCAGAAGAGCTTTCACCAGAGCCCATCCATATTAGCACCCTAATCTGCCACTTCTAGCCTCCAGGACGGTGAGAAAATAAATCCTTGATTTTTAAGCCACCCTAGTCTACAGTATGTTGTTATGGCAGGCCAAGCTGACTACTTGGTGATTTATATACTAAAGAGCCTCTCACTATAGTTCTCTAAAATCATGTCCTATATATCTGTTTTTTTCCTAAAGTTTTTGCCTCTTATTGGATGCAGCTTCGTTCCTACTAGTAATGGAGACTTCCTGGGCTCTAACTTATCATTGCTAAGTCTGTTATTGATAAATAATGACCTTTTTCTCCATTTCTTCCCAGTTCTATTCTGTCTTGCTCTGTGCTCTGGAATAACCTCTGTGGTAGGAAGCTCCTCACCTCTGCCTCAGTCCCTTGCCCTTAGGCTTTTAGTTGATTCCTCCTGTTTAGTGTCACCTCACCCCCTAAGGCGTTGGCTGGTCCTTCAACAATCGTACCTCTTGTTGCCGGTCACGTCCAAGATTACCACTCTCATCAGCTCTGATAACACCCTTTCCTCTCTTACCCTTCAGATTTATGAAGGTAATGTCTTTTCGCTGTTACTAATCCTTGCTGTTTAAACATCTATTGTTGAGTCTCTTAACTGCATAAACCATTCACATCTCTGTAAATAATTATTTTAATAGAGACTACATTTTTTTTAACTCCACAGTTACGCACAATGAGTAAGTTCTGAAAATCTAATGTATAGCATGGTGTCTATAGTTGATAATACTATATCACAGAGCTGAAGTTCTAAGAAAACTGATGTTAAATGTTTTCACCACAGACACACACACACACGCACACAAATCATGACTATGTGAGGTGATGGATATGTTAATTATCTTGATTGTGGCAGTTATTTCACAATATATACATATATCAAAACATCACACTGTATACACTAAATAAATACAATTTTTATTTGTCAGTTATACCCCAACAAAGCTGGGGGATAAACAATCCTAGCTGAGTATGCTACCCCTTTTCTGCCAGAATTCCAACCGATACAGATGTTACTCAAAATCATTGGGAATTTTTAATATGCTCCTTTTTTTTTTCTTTTTTTCCCAGTTACTCTTAGGACTTCTGAATTCAAGTCACATAGACCAATATAATGAATTGTACTCGCTACACTATAAAAAATATCATTTATTGTTATAACTACGTAGTTATTTTGAGATGATCTTTTATGGAAATTTGAAACTTCTCCTACCCTAAGCACATTTCCCTAAAGCCCTTTAGGAGAAATATCCAGTTCTCATAACAATCTCAGCTCTAAAACACAGCAAAAATTAAAGTGTCTACTGAATAACCTATACAGAGAAGCAGTACAGCCTAACGGTTCACAATACAGACTGCTCATGTTCTCTGTGTTTGTTCATCTGTCAAGTAGACAACAATACCACTACGTCAATGAGGTGTTACAAGGATCAAATGAGATATTCTAAGGTCGGCTCTTAGCATAATACCTTACACATAGTGTATGCTCATTTTTATTATTTTTATTAAATAGGCATGTTTTTATCAATTGTTGATAAGATGTAACCCAAGAGGAGGCAATATTCAGCCCAAGTATTATTGAATTATTTACCCAAAGATTTCCTAGATTATGCAGTATTTGTCTTTCCCTGACTTATTTCATTTAGCATAATGCTCTCAAGTTTCATTCATGTTGTCACAAATGGCAAGATTGCCTTCTTTTTATGGCTGAATAATATTCCTTTGTATAAATACACCATATTTTCTCTATACACTCATTCATTATTGGACACTCCAGTTGTTTCCATGTTTTGGCTATTATGAATAACGCTTCAATGAACATAAATATACAGATGACTCTTAAAGATAGTGATTTCATTTCATTCAGATACATACCCAGAAGTAGAATTGCTGAGTCATATGGTTCTGTTTTTTACATAAAATTTTTTTATACGATTAAGTTCTGGGGATCTATCATATAGCATAGTGACTGTGGTGAATAATATTGTGTACTTGAAAATTGCTAGGGCAGTAGACCTTTAATGTTCTCAGCACATATATACAGAAATGACAACTATGTGAGGTGATGGATGTGTTAACTCACCTTAATGGGGCAATCATTTCACAACACATACAAATATATATATCAAAACATCGCATTGTACATCTTAAATGCATACAATTTTTGTCAATTATGTCTCCATAAAGCTGGAAACACAAGACGAATAAAAAAGGTTTGGTAGAGCTCACTGGCACAATACCCAACTGAGTCAATTACTTGGAAAATGGGAAACAGAGAACTGTTTTTTCTCCTCAAAACCCCTCTCTATGCTTCCTTAACATGGGTAAACATCCTAGAGTCTAGATTTGATATGGAAAGTCTTTAGAGCAACTTGTTCCACAAAGAGAAAGAAGTAGCTACTCAGTTGTTTGGAGAAAATCCAACCACAATTCCTGCTTGGGTAGGGGAATGGAGATAGCAGAACAGTCTGAAAAAAAAAAAAAAAAAAAAGAAAGAAAAGAAAAGAAACACAAAACACAAAAACATACTGATGACTTTTCTTTTCTAAAATTATCCTAGCTCAGGAATGAAAGGGAAGTTTCTCAAGATTATCCATTTTAATTTTTGATGGCCTGATTTTCAGATATTTGTGGTAAAGAAACATGCTTTGTTTTCATCTTCATATTCTTATAAAAGGACTATGTACTTGGAATAAATCTTAAAATCTTGAAATGCATGAAGTAAAAACATGATAGTCACCCTCTCAACACATACTTTGAAATTCAGAAATCTCTCTTCTACTTCCAACTTTTATCCTTAGGAGTATATTGACACACGAGTGAAAATACGAACAAGGGGAATTGAAATGCATTACTCTAAACTTAAATTAACTTAAAAGGCTACGTTTAAATATACCCAAAATAATTCAACCTATTCGAAGATTTAATTTTTATTCATTTAACAAATACGTGTTTCCATCAGTCTTGGCCTAAGTGGAATCTGACTGCTCCTGGGAACATGTCTACCCTGGTTTTCTCACCTTCTTTACCTTTGACCTGAATTTATATAAATTACCCTTTCTATTCATCTGTCCCTGAAAAACTCCACTTTTATGAAGTTATTCCATCCAGTGTAACAACTCCCTGCCCCTCCCCATGCTGCCATCCACCATCTCTTAAGTTGCCTCAGGGGAGACAGCACAAAGCTCACGGCCTTCCTGTCCACTCTGCTCCTGTCACCGTTCTCAGTGGTCACGGACTGCAACACCCAGGTGCTGTCACATTCAGCATCAAGTCTGCTCAGCAACCCGGCCTCTTCCCCAGGAATCCTTTCGTCTTCCACATGATCCTCTCACTTCTAAAGTCATGACTTTACCTCATTGTTACCAGTTCTTCCACCACCTCCCAAAAAGTCATCCTTTCTAGCGCCTTCCCTCAGAGCCCGTTTCAAAAATTCTTCAGCCTCACTGAACACTTTGATCCTTTGACTCTACAACTTTTTCACTGTGTAGTACCCACTTCCTGGCTTCACTTCCCCTTCTCCACTTACTGTGTATTTCTCTCCAATAAAATGTAAACTCCCTAAGGACAAAAACCCACTTTTTCACTCTTATCTCTAGTGTTCAGGACAGAACTATGTCTGGTACAAAGAATATACTCATAACCATTTAATAAGTACATGAACGCCTATTATAGGCCAGGCATTAGGCAAGGATAAGGAAACAAAAACAGTCTCTCCCTTCAAGGAGTTTAAACAGATATATTTTATGCACATGTATTAGGACATTCATTACAAATGTCAACTATTTTCACTTGAATCAACTACCTGTTCTTAGCTCATTCTGAAAATACTTTTATATTTCATTATTCCAATGTTCTTATAACACATTTATGAAGACTCTTACTGGCAAGAAAATCTTTCAGGGTTCCAAACATATCTTTTAGGTATAATAACTAATAGTGTAAGGCATTTAAAACCTTAAAAATAATTAGCTCTTTTAAAAATCTATCTGATGCAAATAATCTATCAACCCAGAAAACACTAGAAAGTGAGGATGTTGGCAATACATTAAAAAATGGGACCATATCCACGTGTCAGACATCTCATACTATTCCCACCTTTGGCCCCAGTGAGAGTCCAAATGGCACCATTCTGCAAAACAGAAAATTCCCCTACTCAAGACACATTTTTGCCATCTCCTGGAAAAATGTTGTAACAACTATGTAAATCCACTACAACTACAATAAGAATGGCTCTCTCTAACGCTGTAGAGTTCTACAGTTAAAACAATAACTGTTCATTGCTTCCAAAACACTTATTTAGTCACAGAATCTTTTTTCTTTATGTCATTCATACATGTCATATGAAACTAACATTCTCTGATACATAATTTGGGAAGTACTGCTCTATCATACTATAAAAGGTGGTAGGCCTATAACTTTTCTTAAATTTTTTAAATTTTACATATTTTTAAATTTTTTTTTTAATTTTACATATTTGCAATATACTCTGAGGGTAGTAGGGCAATATTCCCTGGAGTATATGGACTTTAGTTTGAAGGCCAGCTCTGACACTAACTTTGAGCAAGTTATGTAACCTTCCTAAAATTCAGTTACCTCATCTGTAAAATACAAATAGCAACAGTAATACCCTTTTAAGATAAGGATTACAAGAAACCTGGATATGGTCCCTGGTATATACTAAATTCTCATTAAGTGGTAATTTTACTAATACCATTCTTCAGGCCATCTGACATATAGAGCAAAATTACTTAAAGGGGACGACGCCTGGGTGGCTCAGCAATTGAGCATCTGCCTTCGGCTTAGGGTATGATCCTAGGATCCGGGATCAAGTCCCATATCGGGCTCCCTACAGGGAGCCTGCTTCTCCCTCTGCCTACATCTCTGACTCTCTTTCTGTGTCTCTCATGAATAAATAAGTAAATATTTTTTTAAAAAATTACTTAAAGGAAGTTGTGTTTAAGTGAGGAAGCATAATTTTGAAAGAGTAACTATAAATCATAAAAGTCAACTAGACTTGTAAATTCATTTTCATAGAAACAAAAATAATTTTGACTTTAATCAGAATTTATGGGCTCCTCAGAAGACAACACATACAAAATTCGAGTCATATGTAAATATGGAAAGACAACCAAAGTTTAATATGCACGTGCTTCACATTTTTGTCAATTGTTAAGGTACATACTCCCATACTTATGTCATATGGTCGTATAATGTCTCTGTCAGTGAGCAAGGGCACTAGTAATACAGTCTAGAGACCATCCCTCAGTCCATGGACCAGAGAAGTCAGCTTTGCACTTCACTGCAAATTAATTCATTAATCACCCCAGAAACTCAGGGATGTGCTGACCTAACTGCAGTGAAGCTGGGCCAGTTCATAGATCATTTGTCCAGTATCCAATCTGCCCTTAAGCCTTAACATTTTTACCAACTGTGTGTGCATGACAGAAATGTGAACTTTTGGGATCCCTGGGTGGTGCAGTGGTTTAGCGCCTGCCTTTGGCCCAGGGTGCGATCCTGGAGACCCGGGATCGAATCCCACGTCGGGCTCCCGGTGCATGGAGCCTGCTTCTCCCTCTGCCTATGTCTCTGCCTCTCTCTCTCTGTGTGTGACGATCATAAATAAATAAAAATTAAAAAAAAAAAAGAAATGTGAACTTTTATAGAGAGGACAATTTGTAACTACCACTAAATAAATGGGGAAGAAGACAAACATATTGCCAGGAATATTCTCATGGCACCCACATCCTTTTTCTACCTTCAGAACTGGCTTGTGGTGTGACCACAGGGCTATCCATGTGAAAAAAATACAGTTCCTGCACCATTAACTGGGAAAAGGGAGCCCAATTCACAGAGCAGCTGGAGCACTTGGCACTCCTGTAAGAGTTCTGGATTATTTGCCCCAGGCTTACACAAGGACAGAGGCCTCTCCAGCCCTGGAGAGTACTTGAGCTTTTTCTAAATACATTTTTTTTTCAGCATAATAATAAACTCTATTTCCATTTCTGCCTCTGCAACTGAGAATTGAGAACAACGGAATAATCCGTGATCATTATCTGTATGTTTCTATAAAGGGTGGTAAAGTGCTTATTGTGAAGAACACAGCTGAAATGCCCATATTAGCATTTACAGCGGGAGACATGCACCTCCCTTATCGCTTCATTTGTGGTTTACCAGTTATCCTCTTACCTCCTACTGACTCAAAGCTGTACCAGCAGCTACCCTCCGAATGTTCCTTCCTCAAGATGAGCCTCTCTAAAAAATGAGAGCCAGTGCAAGTGGCAGCTGAGATGTGCAGCTTTCAACTTACACAGTTACTTGGAGCTTTTTAAAAATCTCTTTTCATCTGGGCATACTAATAAGGAAACCAACAAATGAATTAGCAGGAAAAAAAGTAACATTAAAAAAACTTAAAGGAAAGGGAAAATACTGTATAAATGCAATAAATATACAGATACTACAATAAAATGGCAGTCTTAATAGCGAAGAGATGATTACCAAGAAGGCAGAGATTATAAATGCATTCATACTTGGCTTGGGAAATTAGAAACAGTAATTAACACTAATTAAGATGGATGGAAACAAGTTGAGAAGAGAAAGGCTGGTGTAAGATGATTGCAAGTAGACGGTCACCAAATCAACTTTGATGATTCACACTAAAATTATTGGAAAAAGCATTTCGATGATTAAGACACTTTTTTCTTACATTAGTCCCTGTGAATGTAGGGAATAATGGTTGTGAAGCAAGTCCGTCTTTTGTTCTAATGTGGATTTTAAAGCATAAACCGACTCGCAGTACCATGGGCACACCCCAAGTGTTTTACTTTTCAGGCGCATTGCCCATAATCCGTTTGGCAGCAGGGGGCGCTCTTCTGTTAAAATCCGAAATTTCTTTTTAAAAAGCTTTTAGGGTAGCACTTGCTTTAGCATCCAACGAACAGCAGTTAAAGTATCGTTTTCAAACAACGAGAGTACGTTTGAGCTTTGGGCTTCAGTTAGGGGAGAAGGATAGCAAAGTGTAACGTTTATGAAATAGAATTTAATGAGAGCGTTGGTTTTAGCGCATGCTTACTCTCTTCTGAATAAATGTATTCATCCCGCCAATATTTACTGAGGTGCAAGATCCCAGCCTATGGATCTTCCAGCAGCCATCCCCTGGGGCTTGGATAGTGTTGTTACAGGAAGGCTTGGAACTTTAGAAAATGCTGTGTGCGCTTTCAGGGAAGAACATCTTAAAACAAAGAGAAGGAATTAAGTCATCACCTTTATCCCACTCAGATGTAAAGAATTCACTGTGTAAAATAGATCCTACCCAAGGTGTTTGGAACAAACAGCAGAAAGTCCCCACCCTCAGTTCACAACCTGCAGAGATAAATGATTTTGAAACATCCGACTATGAATATATGACACTATCTGCATTTTTCCTCGCCTGATCTACAGCTCTTTTCTGGACAGAACCTTCTGTGCCCTTCTACAGTCCACAACATCGGATTGCTTCCTGGTTTGCAAACCGTGGTCGGTTCCTCCCTCCCTGACCTTCCCCACCACCGGCTCCCAGAGCGAACCAACCCCGGGCAGGGTCAAGTTGCTGCACATTTTCAATTGCTACAAGAGATTCTCTTCTGCAAGAACCGTGGGGAAAGTTTCCGGATCGCCGTTTGGATTAGCTAACTGGCTCATTTAAAAAAAAAAAAAAAAACTAAAGACTGAAACGAGGAGGCATCCTACATCTTGCATCTTCCGAACCCTCCTTGTTTCATTTTCAAGCTCATGAGGTCTTCTCAGTGATCATGTATGCAAAAGCCATTTTTGAACACCCCAAGTCGCAAGTCATTGGACAGGACTCTCGATGCGAGTCGCACTCCCACGTGGTGCCTCTGCGATCCACCTTGAGCGTTTGCTCGGGTTATAAACCCTTAAAACTTGGTGCCTTTTCTTTCGGATAAAAGCAAAAAAAAAAAAAAAAGTCTAAAAGGGCGGGCCTCCGGCTTCCCCAAAGTGATCCTTCTGGGAAGCAATCTGCATCCCGCAGCACTGCTGCACCGCCCGAGACCTACAGGGCCCGCAGCGCTGGCGGCGCCGCCCGCCGCCCGGCCGCCCCGCAGCCCCTCCGCGGTCCCCGCGCGCCGCCGGCGGAGGAGGGGCGCTCGCGGCCGAGGTCGCCGCCCGGTTGAGCAATCCGCCTATGCAAATAAGCAGGATCACGACAGCCAATGGGAGGCCGCCTCTGCCCTGACGCGCGCGCCCGAGCCCGTAGTATTTATAGATCGTATTTAAAGAGCCCTTGGGAGTCTCCCCGGGCTCGGCTGGGCGGCGGCGGCGGCGGCGCATTTAGCCCGGCGCGTGCGGTGGCGGAGCGGTCGCTGCCGGTCCCATCCCAGTGGGGGTGTCGGACGTGGGGGGGCGTCCGAGCACGCTCCGCGGCGGTTTTTACCCACTTCCCAGCCTCGGTGTCTGGAGAGGGGGAGGAAATGCTGCAGCTTCGGCAATAGTTTGACTTAAAACAAAGGCAGGGATGTGGGATCTCCCAGCCCCCGGGGCGGGCGCGGGGGGGGGGGTGGCTGAGAAGGGGGCAGAACGTTTGAACCGACCCCGCCCCGGCCCCACACTTGAGCCCCGAGCGGGCGCCGTTTCCTGGCGCTGGGCTGTGCTCCGCAGAGGGCGGCCTTCCTGGGGGGAGGGGAGGGCGATAGGGCCCGAAAAGCCCAAAGCCGTGGAATTCGGGGGCGGGGCTAGTGGGCCAGTCAAAGCGTCCTCGCGGAAAATAAATGGCAAGATAGTGGCAATGATGATCTCGGCGCGCGGTCGGCGGATCTCCAGGCTCCCCGCCAGCGGGCTGCACGCTGCAGCGCGAGAGCAGGAAGCTGGCATTACGTCAGAGCAGCGGAGAGCCCCGAAGTGCAGCCGTTGCGTTTGCAGGGCTGGCCGGCTTCCTCCCCCACATTTCCCCCTTTGAGTTCTTGGAGAGGCCTGGCCGGCCGCGGCCCGGGGTGCTGGGCGCTGCGGGGCTTCGCCGCAAAAGGGGAGGGGGGCGTCCGGGCAGCCCCGAGCTGCTGCGCGTCGCCCTCCCCCGCCGGCTTCTTAGAAGCCACAGCCAATTCCTTTCGAAGGTAGCCCGGCGCTCAGCTGGAGGTCCTAAATTCCGGGGGGGCGGGGGGGCGGCGCCGGCGCACGTCGACCCCAGCCGAGGGGCGGCTGGTGGAGGAGAAGGCCCAGCCACGTGTAGGAAGGGACGAGGGCCCCCCACCCCCCCACCTTGTCAGGGCCTGGGCACAGGAAACCATCGTCTGGGGCCGGGTCAGCGCTCCTTCGACCCCTCCTGACCGACGTGAACCGGCAGAGTGTTGTGAATGAGCACAGTTTGCCTTTGGGCGTGTGGAGCGGGCCGCGAGCTTCACCTGCGCCGCTGCTCCTCCGCTCCCCGGGTCGGGGTCATTGCGAGGTAACCTTGGCAACCGGTTCCAGGCTCCGGCCCGCTCCACCCCTGGGCAAAGCTTAACACGCACACAAAAAAGGTGGTGACGATAGCTAATGATTGTTGACTGTTCTGTGCAAATGCAGCTTGCTCAGGGCTTTGTCCGACTTTATCTCCCAGCAGCTGGATGAGGTGCGTGCGTACTATTATCCCCGGTTTACAGATAAGGAAACCGATTCCAAGAACCCGAGCGTCCACCAGGCAGGGGGAGGGGGACGCGGGCAGCCGGACTCCAAAGCCCACAGCGTTAACCTCTCTGGGCCACCTGGAGGGTGGAGGGGAGACGACTGTGGTCTGGGGGAGCTTCCAGGCCCACCGCGCCCCGCACCTTTATTCAGCCCTGATATCCTATGCACTATAATAAACCTGCCCTGGTCATGAGGCACCTGACCGGCTTAGTCAGTGGAGCACGTGACTCTTGATCTCAGGGTGGTGAGTTCTAGCCCCGTGTTGGGGGTGAAGATTACTTAAAAACCAACCCAAACCTAGTCTTGGTTAAACTGGTGGGTGTCATGTGGCAGGCTTAGCAGGTTTAGTCTCTTTAGATAAGAGAGATCTTGGGAAAACCCAAGTTACCTAAGCTAATTTTCTCATTTGCCCTGTTTGCAACAGTATCTTATAAACTGTTTAATGATTAACTTTATATAGCACCTCATTTTTAGCGCAGGCCATTGGATAATGTGAAATCCTTTTCTCCCCATTAAGCTTATAGGGAATCGAAAGAACTGAGTGAGATTATCATGTAAATAAGGATTGAGGCCACGTTCAGAATTAGCACGGAGCCTAAATCAAGGTCAGAGGAGTCTGGTCTTTGTTTTCCCTGTTGGTTGCCTTATCCTCTTCTCTAGCATCTGGGCAACGGAGCGAGCAGGGAAGGGAAACTGCCTGTGCTTTTGGAAGATTGTGATTAGTGTCTGGGAAGGGAAATCCAAATGAGGAAAGGCTTATAAGGACCTGCTTATACAACCACAACTGTGTACACAGGTATACTTGGGAGATACTGCAGATTCAGTTCCAGATCATTGCAATAAAGCAAATGTCATAATAAAGTGAATCAAATTAATTTTTTGGTTTCCCAGTTTATATACAGGTTATGTTTGCACTATACTGTAGTCTGTTAAGTGTGCAATAGCATTATGTCAAAAAAAATGTTTTCACATTTAGAACTTAAAATATTCTATTGCTGAGGCACCTGGCTGGCTCAGTCAGAGGAATATGCAACTCTTGGTCTCAAGGTTGTGAGTTCGAGTGCCACGTTGGGTATAGAGATCACCTGAATAAAATAAAATACTTCATTGCTAAAAATGCTAACCATCAAAAAAATAAATAAAAATAAATAAATAAAATAAAAATGCTAACCATCATCTGAGCTTCCAGCAGGTTGTAATCAGTGATCACAAGTACAATAATTAAAAGGTTGAAATACTGCAAGAATTAACCAAAATGTGACAAAGACATGAGGTGAACACATGCTGTTGGAAAAACTCTGCCAATAGACTTGCTCAATGCAGGGTTGCCACAAACCTTCAATTTGTATATATTTTAAAAAATTGCAGTATCTTCCAAGTGCAATAAAGCCAAGTGTAATAAAACAAGGTATGCCTATAATAGAAACAAGTAATTTGAAAGCCAGACGCCTGATAGAAGTTGAAGCTCATTTCTGCCCCATCCCAGCTGGAAGGCCTTAGACACGCTGTGAAATGTGGAACCCAGTTTCCTCGTCTGTGAAATGGAAGGTAACCTGCTACACTTCTGATAGCTTTGCTCCTCACATTCTCCTCTGCTACCTCCTCTAGTTCTTTAAATGCTGGTATTAAAAGATCAAAATCCCTGCCCTCTGCTAGGTCTCTGCTCACTTACACTCTTCCCAGATGATTTTATTCAGGCCACGGGCCCTGCTACCATTGGAACCCTTCTCTCTTGCCCAGCTCTTTTCTCTGAGCTCCAGATCTATGTCTCTGACTATAGGTAAAAGTCCCCACTTGGACACCTCAAACTTAAATGCTCCAAGCTGAACTGGTATCTGCCTCCCAGCCACCTATGGTAAAAGGTCTGCCCTGCCTTTGTATCCCCCCTCCCCCACTGGTGTTCAAGTCAAAACCTACCTAATCCCTCTTTCCCTTAATCAATACATCCAATTAATGGCCAACTCCTACCATGCATCAAGCTGTTAGCTGTGTTCTGTCTACCAGTCCCTAAAACCTTCTTCACTGTGCAGCCATATCCTCTTCCTCAATCCCCTTCAGTGGCTTCCACTACCCTCAGAATGAAGCAGGGCATGGGTTACAAAGCCCTTCAGAATAAGATCCAGACCTAGGTATCAAGCTGTTCCTCTTTCTTACACTCCAGCCTTCAGCCATTCTTAAATTGTTTTAATTCTTCGAATAGCACCTGATTCTTTTGTTGTTTTTCCGAGCTTTACCATAAGCTGCTCCTAGAATAAATACTGCCATACCATGTTTTCCCATCCTCTTCCCTCCTAACAGCTCCTACTACTCTTTCAGTTCTCATTGTATGTTACTTCCTCCAGAAAGCTCTTTGACCTCCCCCCAACTCCACTCTAGATGCTTCTGAGCTTGCTCAGTGAACTGCTTTCGCATCATAGAACTTATACACTGCATACTAAGTGCCTTTAAACTTTGCTGAATCTGTGTCCTTATTCATGTGGAAGGGAGAGATATCAGAATCAGGGTGCTTTGTCAACCTGCACCCCCAAACCCTACCCAACCTTCCCCACTCCCAATCTGCCATGAATACGTTTTGAAAATCACAACACAGTGAGCCCCTGGCACTTATGACATTACGGTGTGCCCCTCAAGTGGGCTAGGATGGAAGAAAGGTTGAGAACTACTTGGATTGGCAGTTCCACAAGGAGAGGGATGGTATCTACCCTCTCCACCTTTCTTTCCTTCATGCCTGGTGCAGTGTGAGGCAGAGAGTAGAAAGTACTCTGGAAGGAAGTGCTTGTAAGATTGATTGGGGATGTGAAGATTAGATAAAATATGTATATTGAATCACCAGAACCTAAAAGACATTGGGTAAATCTGAATTGTCTTTCCTTCCACTTGCTAAAATGAAGCTGAGGGCGCTTGAGTGGCTCAGTCAGTAGAGCATGTGACTCTAGACATCAGGGTTGTGAGTTCGAGCCCCATGTTGAGTGGAGGCTACTTAAAAAAAAATAACATAAATAATGAAACTTAGGAGTTATCATTTGATGCTTTGTGCCTATTATTGTTAGCCTTTATCTCCCCCAAGTAAGTGAAAGATATTTACAGTAGGTTCCTAGAATCCTGCTACATCACGAAACTTTTTTCTTATTTTTTAAAAACACCTAGGCTTGATTTTTGTTTGTTTTTTAAGATTTTATTTTATTTTTTTTTTATTTTTATTTATTTATGATAGTCACACACACAGAGAGAGAGGCAGAGACATAGGCAGAGGGAGAAGCAAGCTCCATGCACCGGGAGCCCGACATGGGATTTGATCCTGGGTCTCCAGGATCGCGCCCTGGGCCAAAGGCAGGCGCCAAACCGCTGCGCCACCCAGGGATCCCTAGGCTTGATTTTTGACTGAAACTCTGCTGTTAGCAAGCAAAGTGCCTCATATCTACTGTTTCCCTGGGGGTCAGGTATTTTGTTGGTTTTACAAGAGAATATATCTCCCCAAATCCTTTCTAGGGGGAAGCCACCTTCAGAAAAGGAATTTTATTCGGATTGTCTTTGAAGAAGTGGGACTGAAACTCAGGAGGGGTCAGACCAGAGCTAGAAAGCTATAAATTGAAAGCTAGTGAGAGCCTTAGCACTTCTCTGAATGTGGACAGGGGCTCCATTCTCAGATGCATGGCTGTTAAGTGTTAGTGGCCTCAGGTAGTTCCCTCCAAAAGAAAACTAGATACAGCTGGCTTTGAGTTGGGGCTGGATGTAAGTTTGGCTGTGTGGCCTTAGTCAATAGTACAGCCTCTCTGAATCTTCCTCGGTAAAATAGGATTCCATTTGTCCTACAATATACCCCACTAATTGTCAGAGTCAATGGGTTGCATTTGGAGAAATACTTTGTAAGATGTAACTATAAAGTACTATATAAATATAGGATGTTATTAATATACAATAATTATAAATATAGAATATTAATTTACGAGTTAGAAGTCAGCACACATTTATTGAGGATCATGTGGTAGATGATAGGACACAAAGATGAGTGAAAAGGAAAAGGAGGGGCAGCAGTTTAGTGCAGCCTGCAGCCCAGGGTGTGGTCCTGGCAACTCGGGGTCGAGTCCCACGTCGGGCTCCCTGCACGAAGTCTGCTTCTCCCTCTGCCTGTGCCTCTGCCTCTCTCTCTCTCTGTGTCTCTCATGAATAAATAAATAAATCTTTTAAAAAAAAAGGAAAAGGAATTTATTGTGTATTGATCTTGCCAACTTCTATCCCAAATGCTTTACAGTCATTATCTCTTCTAATAGCACAAATATTCCGCCCTCAAGAGGCTCATAACAGAAAGGTGATGACAATAGGGACATCTTAAGCCTCATAGAAAGCAATAATGATAACGCCAAAGTTGTCAAATGGGAACACAAATGAGGAGGTTGTTACTGCTAGCCTCTGAGAGGTGGGAGGAAGGTGAGTGAGATGTAAAGAAATATTGATGTTGATGCTTAGGCCTTGAAGAATAAAGTAAGATAAACCTGTAAGAAGGGGAAGGGCACGTGAATTAGAGGGAACAGCAGTGGTGAAGGATGGAGCTAGGAATGTGTCTGCAAGAAGAAAGGTAAAAGTTGGGTGGTGTGATAGGGTGACGGCAGTGGGTAGGCATCAGGGTGAAAGTGAAGCTGTGCTGATCCTGGAGGACTTGATGTGTCCTTGCTAAGGAATAAGGATTTCATTCTACAGGTAGTAGGGAGTCAGTCTCTTAGACATTTTTTTTATCTAGAAGGAAAGTGACATGATTAGACTTGTCTCTTTTAGATAGGTAGCTGCATGGAGACCAGCCTGGGGGGACAAGGAGGTGAGTTGGAAGTAATAGCAGTAGTTCAAGCAAGTGATCGTGAAAGCCTACCACCAGTGGTTTTCAAACTGTGGCTTACAACCCATAAGTGGATCTTGAAATGATTTTAGTGAGTCACAACCTGCATTTAGAAAAAAAAAATAGATTTGAATGGAAAAAAATAGAATCTCATGTAATATAAGGGTCAATGCTTCATAAAATTTCTTTTTGATTTACTTGTGCATAACTTTCTAGGCAATTTGAATTTTTTTTTAAAGATCTGTACTTTCCTTTTTTTAATTTTATTTATTTATTCATGAGAGAGAGAGAAAGGCAGAGATACAGGCAGAGGGAGAAGCAGGCTCCATGCAGGGACCCCGACGTGGGACTCGATCCGGGGACTCCAGGATCACACCCTGAGCAGAAGGCGGCACTAAACCGCTGAGCCACCCGGGCGTCCCGCAATTTGAATTTTTAATGAATTCATTTCTACAAGGGATTTAAATAACCTTCAAAATGAACAAAGTGTATTTACTTAAAATTTAGCATGTTTAAGTGCCTGTGTATCAACATAAGCACTATCACGTTGGATAGAAAGGATGACAGCTTGAGGCCATTCGATGTAATGTAGAATTTATGACCTGGAAAATAAAAGAAATTAAAAAAAATGAGTGGTTAATTATTAAGTTTAAATCTTGAGTAAGTTTCCTCTTGGCTGCAAATGATATCTTAGAAGTGATTTTCTTAGAAATATGAACTACAGAATGCATATCCCAGGCCAGAATGCAAAATATAATTCTTACCATGGGGTTAGGATTCAAGAAAGCTTAAAAACATTGAGTTGGAAGATGAGGCAGTGGCTATCCGGTGAGATAGAAGGATCAAGATATCAGAGGAATTTTTGAGGTACAGTTAAAGCCAGTTAACCAACTAGATGTAGGAGTAAAGGAGAAGGAAATTAGGGATGATTCACAGGTTCCTAATTTGGGCTGCTGAGGCACATGGGGCTATAGTTCAGCTCAGTTCAACCAATATCTCTTGATAGGAAGTACAGAACAGACAAATGAGGAAGACATGGTTGAGGCCCTTGAGGCACACCATGTGGGTAAAAGAGATGCATAAGCAGAATATGTTAATAAAATGTGGTAACTGCACTCATAAAAGTATTCACAAGATGCTGTTCAAGCTCAGAAGAAGCCCAGGGTGGATCATCACAGAAGTTTTCTGGAGGAGACCTCTTTTGAGCTGAGTTTTGAAGGAGAGTTAGCCAGATATGTAGGAAAGAAACAGTCTGAAAAAGGCCAAAGATGTGGAACAGAATGTTTGTGTGTGAGGAGCTATGTGCATACCTAAGTATGAATGTGAGCGTGAGGCAATCTTATAAGCAATTTGGTGTTCTTAGGATATGGAGAAGCCAGAGATGCAGTTGGCAAAGGTAAAGAGGTGATGAAAAGTTTTGTCTATCATGCCAGGGAGCTCAGAGCTCTTGTATGAGATAGAGAGCCACTGAAGGTGTTTTTAAAAAGGTTAGTAACAGAGTCACAATGGGGTGATTGCATTTTAGAAAGGTTTCTTTGGCAGGATGTGGAAAAGGTCTTTACAGAAAACTAGACTGAAGTTCAAGAGACTAGAAATGAGGACGTTAGATTAGTCCAGGTGAGAGATGATGGCCCTACTTTGGGCAGTGAGAAAGAGATGAAGAGAAATAGAGACAAAAATTGGCAAGGCAAGGTCACTAATTAGATATAGAGGGCTCTGTCCGGCAGCGTCTAATCAGGGAAATGGAACCCATGCCAATAAGTTTCATAGAAGAACTTTAACGTGGGGAACTATTTTTGAAGGTGTTAGAAAAATGAAAAGGCTGATAGGAAACAGTTGGAAAACCCAAGATTAGGAAGAGCAGGACTATTACCCCTAAGACTGGAGGGCCCAAAGAGGCAGGTAGTGTCACCAGAGCCCAGGAGCTATGGCTGCCTAGAGGGAGCTGGACCATGAAAGAGGCGGTCTGCAGCAAGAGGGAAGAAATGCCCTCCCCTGGTCCTGTTATCTCCACTGGCCAAACCCGATGAGGAGCTGGTTGGCAAGGGAGCCTAAGAAAGGTAGCTTGCCTTTTGCAGGAAGAATAAAGCAGAGGAAGGTAAGAAAATAGATTTGAGCATAAATAACAAATGAGCAAGGCATGAGGATAAAGAAGAAAGAGGAGATTGATTCCTCCTTGCTATCCGGCGTGGATGGAGATGGGGTGGTAGTGTCACAACCTGAGATTAGGAAACCGGGAAGATGGCGGGAGTGAGAGGGATGACGGAAGGGAGACAGAGGACACAAATAATCTAACTTTTAAAGACTCCCTCATTGGGGCACCTGGGTGGCTTAACCAAGAGGTTAAGATTAAGCATCCAACTCTTGATTACAGCTCAGGTCATGATCTCAGGGTCATGAGATAGAGCCCCATGTTAGGGTCTGTGCTCAGCAGGGAGTCTGCTTGGGTTTATCTCTCTCCCTCTCCCTCTGGCCCTCCTCCAAGCATGGTCACACTTTTGTACTCTCTCTCTCTTTAAAATAATAAATCTTTAAAAAATAATAATAATAACTCCCTCATTGTAGTATTGTTATGTATACGCAGCATTGGTAGGTACGATTTATTTTAAAAGAACAGTTCTAATAAATGTTCAGAACAACTTTATAACTGTGTCTTTTAACATAGGGAGAGACCATTATGCTCTGAAATGCACAAAATTTCTGCCCCCTAGTACTTGATCCTTCCCCTAGGTCTCATTTATAATGTTGGTGGGAACTAACATTAGGAGAACAGGAGGAAGTTATTGAATCTCTACCAAATACCACTCACTATATGGCTTATGTAAAGTTTGCACACAACAGATTACATGTACTACCTCATTTAATCCTTACAATTGTTTTATGAGATTGAAATTATTATTCTTCCTTCTTTACATGGAAGAAAAGTGATATATAGGGAGGTTTGGTTCATCTTCTTCCTTCCCACCTAAGCCTCTCCACCAGTGAAGTGTAAGCTGGGACTGGGACTGTGGGCTACCTGACTCAAAACCCATGTCCTTCACCTCTGTACTATAAAACCTCACAAGCTCCAAAGTGTTTAAGTCCACGTAAATAAAATTGTGATAGTGTCATTGTGTCCATTTATATCCATTTGCTGATGGAGTAGTGAACATTTGGATGGGTTTTCCCACATATTTTTCACTATAGATTTTAACAATTATCGTGCTTTTGTTTCCCAATCTGTAAGACAGGAGTGTAATATTAACCACTCTTTTGGTAGAAGTGACAGAAATGTGAGTACACATAGGTTACAGAAAAAAGAAGCTTATGGCTCACTTCACATAAAAATTCCAGGAATTGGCTTATCTTCATCATCGCTGGATAGGCTCAAACATTGCCACAGGATTGTTTTTCACTCTTGATCTCTTGGCTCCAGCTCTACTTTGGACTCATTCTCTTGCAGACTCTCTCCTGGTGGCAAGAAAGGTGGTCTTCCATCATCCTAGGTTTATATGGACTTGCTAGCCGGTTGTCCCAGAAGAAGAGGTGGCGTCTATTCTCCAAGAGCCACACTAATCTCCAAGGCTCAGTTAAGAACCACAGCCACCTTGGACTAACCACAGTGCCCAGGGATGGGGTTTCTCTGATGCTCAGGCCTGTGGTCAGTCAGACAGAGCTATGTGATTCGCTGTCCTATCAAGATCCCACGGAGCTGGAAAGGAAAGTACTTGCCCAGAGTGAGGCCGATAGAGCAGCAAAAAAGCCACAGATTTCCACTACAGGGAACTAGGAAACTTTCATTTTGCCTTTTTATCCAAACAGAATAGTGGAACTATATCAAAATCACTGGATAATTGTGCATTCTGTTCTTCATTTGAACTAAGAAAACATTTCCTCATGCCTTTTTTTTTTTTTTTTTTTTTTTTAGCATTTTACTTAGAATTCTAAGCTTCTTTAAGAGGCAAAGTTAAAGCATCAAGGTTATATCTGATTGCAAAAACATCCAGAAGCTCTCTGGCAACACCACTTTTCTACTCCTCACTCTCTCCCTTCCAGATTCCTCCCACATCTTCCCACAAGGATTCTGAATCATGATTCTTTAGAGGACCACCAGGTCTGTATCTTGATATATATGGTCATCAGGGTAGTCCAAGATCTATGGCATTGTACTGGCAATCAGTCATGCTTTCTTTTGGGGGGAGAGGGGAGGAGAGTGCAGGGGTAGCAGCTGAAGACACTCATTATCAAAATATTTTAAAACGTTTCAAAAGAAGTAATTAGTAGCATTTGAAAACAGCCTTCTTCTGTTTTGCTATCTTTAATCCTAACCTGGTGTATATTAGAAACCAGCCTAATGACCAAGATTATTCTTTAAAACACTGAGTTTAGGGGATCCCTGGGTGGCTCAGTGGTTTAGCGCCTGCCTTTGGCCCAGGGCTTGTTCCTGGAGACTCAGGATCGAGTCCCACATCGGGCTCCCTGCGTGGAGCCTGCTTCTCCCTCTGCCTGTGTCTCTGCCTCTCTCTCTCTCTCTCTCTCTCTCTCTCTCTCTCCTGGGCAGCCCAGGTGGCTCAACTCTCTCATGAATGAATAAATAAATAAAATCTTCAAACAAACACTGAGTTTGTGACAAGGCAGGTACTTTGCAGAAACTAGACAGGGACCCAAGAGCCAGCAATTTGTTTTTTCTCTGTCGGCATGGAGCCTAGGTTTAAGAATAAGTGTTACTACTGGAGATTCAAATCTGTCAGTACATGTTAAGTATGTCTTGTACAATTATTCATAAAACTTGCTGTAACTTGCTAATGCCAGCTAGCTTGCTGCCTATGAGAATGAGTTATCCTATGGAAATATCTGCAACTGGTCCATTTGCTGGCCTCCCCATTAATGGTTTTCCCCATGACAATAATAGTTGGAGTATTTCCTCTTGTAATGAAATATTTAGATATTAATCCAGCAATCCCCAGATACCACAGAAGTTCTGTCATTCAGCCAGAGTTCCATTTTCCTGGCATTTTTTACATTGTGGAGGTTCAGTTGATCTGGCTAGCTATTTTGGAATCAAAGGGTAGAACCAGTTCTCAATTATGTGATTGTCATGCAAACCTTATGTTCTTATTTCTTTAATTCTATGCCATTACTGTCTGGATGGTTAGGACTTTTATCTGTAAGTTGTCTATATTTTATTTTTCTAGCCAAGAATGCTAAGTTGCATATTAAAAGCATTTAGCCTTCTTTTGGCTAAATAAAGCCAGTTCCCTGCCTTACCTTTTTTATGCCCTATTTTTTCTAGTTCCTTAATCAGTCTTTGTACTATGCTCTGTTCCCTTTCTAGTCTCTGCACATTCTTTTTTTAATTATTATTTTAAAGGAGCCTCAAGGCATCTAGGTGGCTTAGTCAGTTAAGTATCTGCCTTGAGTTAAGCATCTTCTTTGGGCTGGAGTCATGATCCTAGGTATCCTCTGAGGTGGGAGTCTAAGTCCCTTCACCCTGGCCTTCTACCCTTCCCCCTCACTCATGCTTTCTCTCTTTGTGAAATAAATAAATAAAAATCTTAAAAAAAAAAAAAAAAAAAAGAGCCTCAGACTAGATGTGAGTTTCTAATATGAGTTTGACCAACCCTGTATATATATAGGGAAACATTACTTCATGGTTTTTGTGTGTCATATTTCAGTTAGTATACTGTAGGATCGTGTCAGCACTTTTTAAATAGCAGTTCTACATTGCTAACATGTTCACAATGGTATAATGATATGACTTGAACTCCTAGGTGGTACTGTAAGACTTCCTTTTAACTATTTTAAGGTAAAGCATCATGAAAATTGTTATGGTGGCTATAACTACCATTCAAGAGAAATATCCTTCAGAATAAATGATCATCACCATAGTCTACATTTGAAGGCTATTTTCCTCTCCTAAAAGTGCAAAATTCTCTACAGTTGTCTAACGCCAATTAATTATATGGTTTCAAAGTAAGATTTTACACATCTCCTGCGTGTAATTTTAGTTCTCCAAGCAAAACTTTTTATAAAGGGCTCCCCTTTGAAGCCAGTACCCTCAAATACTTGGGGGCCCTCTCTTTTGGGGATGCCATTGACTTCTTACAGGATTTGCTTAAGACTTTTCCTAACTAAATAAAATCAGTAGATTTTCATAAAATTAACATATTTTAGAAAAGTTTCCATTAAAAAAAATATTTTTCACATGCCTCTCTTCCGCTTCTAACTAATCATGCCTAGTATCAGTTTCAAATCATGTTATCAAAATGAAAATATCATAAATCTACAGGTCCTGATCAATACTTTCTTATTTCAGCCGATGTTCAATGTGTATGCAATATGTAGCCTTCTCTTTGGAGTTCATTAGATTACGAATAGACAAAGACTTCCCATCTAAACTTACAATGTAAATTCCTTCCTTTTAGCTAGGCTCAGCAGTCATTTTGGTCATTGTATTGATTGACAGAATAGTGCTATCATCCATTTAATTTTTGTCCTTAGATGACTACAATCCATTTCATTTCTCTACTGGTCAGGGTTCATTTGCCAAGAATAAAATCTACTTGAGCTTATTTACGCAGGAAAGGATTTATTATGAGGTATTAAATGACTTAAACCATTGAAATGGCTGAAGAAATAGCCCCGAAGCTTTAGCTTTTAAAACAATTCACAAAGCCACTGCACAGAACCGACCACCAAAGCCTCTTCTGTAGTTGGGAAGTTGCAGCTCCAGAACAGCACTGCTAATGCCTTGATCAGAAAACCAGCACTATGGCTGCTGGTTTGAGCACCACTTCGCACTCATTGCTCTCCAAACCAGCAAAGCCCATGCCCCATGCCCATGAAGCTAGAGACTATACAGAGGGAGGACGTGCTGTACTAAAGCTGTCACACCAAAGCCAACACCTCCACAACTGTGCTTGCAGCAGAGGCAACAGAAGTGTTTGCTCTTCCAAAAGTGCATCTCATTCACTGATCCTAAATAAAACCTCAGACCCAGCTGCAAGGAGTCTGGGAGCCTCAGCCGAACAGGCAGGCACATTAGAAGGATGATGGAAAGTATGCCCAACACTAATCTACAAAAGCCATCACAACCACAATCAAGTGGTATCTTAAATTCATTGGAATGGAATTAAGTTATGCTTCCAGGCCTTGTGTAATAAGTGGAGATATATTTTCAAAAATAAAATGACTTTCAAGGATAAATTATAAATCAGTTTTGTTATTGATGTAGGAAGAAGCCCTTCCCCACAACTCTTTTTTTAAGCTTTTATTTATTTATTAGAGAGAGGAAAGAGAGAGCAGGGTGGGAGGGCCAGAGGAAGAGGTAGAGGGAGAAGCAGACTTCCTGCTGAGCAGGATGCCTCCATAATGAGGGGATGATAAGGACCCCAGGAATGATGCAGGGCTCCATCCCAGGACTCTGAGCTGAGGGCAGATGCTTAACCAACTGAGCCATCCAGGTACCCCCCCGCCATAACTCTTAATATAAATATATCTCCAAAAAGATTCTGAGGTAAGACTAAATATTACAGCAGCATACAACTCTGTGATGACTATTGACGGGTCGGTTTTGTCCTTGTGCAACAATATATGAGTGTGTCTGTGCGCATTAGACTGAGGTCAGTACAGTGATGATCACAAATGAGGACACATACTGCATTGCTCCTTCCATCAAACGATTCACATAATAGTATAAAACAGAAATAGACATGAAAATATACATTTTTCCAATTGAAAAAATCTAGATTCGATATCTCCGATTTTATTTATTAAATGTGTAACATTGCCATGTACATATACCCAGAAAATTATAATGTGGATGATCTATTACTTCAACAAACAATAAAGAAGTGTCTGTGTCAAGGGAACGAAGTCAGGTAAGTTCTTTTTAAAAAAGGAGAGAACAGAGAGCCAGAGAGGCAAGGGAACGGCTGGCGTTTAGTAGGTGTTTAATGAATGATAGCTTATTCAATGGTTGTAATAATGAGAGCAAAAGATGAATTATAGAAGGATACAGTAAATGATTAATAGTGGGGTGAATGATGAAAGTATGTACCATGTAAAACATTTGATCGTCTACGTTGTAGGAACTAAGTTTAGCTTAAAGAGATTCTATCCAGACTGGTTTTAAAACCTTTTTCTCATCAAGTTTTCTATGATGAAGATTAAAAATTGGGGGCAGTCATAAAACCTCCAGTAACTATAGATTCAATTTTGTTTGATGCCATAGTGTATTTTCAGCATTAGTTAACTCTAATTAGTTAACTCTAACAACATACTCTGGTCAAAATATGTAGTTAAACCTATTATTAATATATTTATGTCAAATTTTGAGTTATAATTTACTTATGTTAAAATTCATCCCTTTTAATTATACTTCAATGAGTTTTGACAAATGCACAGTCATGTAACAACAACCACAATCAAAATACAGAACATTTCCATCAGCCCAGAAAGTTCCCTAGTGCACCTTTGTAGTCAGTGCCCCTTCTCCTGCAGCTCCTGGGAAGCATTAATCCATTTTCTGTCTTAAAGTTTTGCTTTTCCAAATATGATATACATGGAATCATGCAGCAGTAGTCTTTTCTTTCTGGCTTTTTTCACTATAAGTATTATATTTTGTTTTAAATGTATTTCATTATACATTTTATATTTTTTATTAAAATATACAATTTGGCCCCGGGGATATTGAATAAGCTTTTAGTTAATTTGTAAATGCATAGATACAATTATAGTTACGGTAGTTTTCATTATCTTTGGCCTTTTAATTAAGAACTAAACCTTTTCCCTTCAAAAAGCTTTTATATTATATAAGGCAGTCAACAAAATCTAATTAACAAGATTTTTTTGGTGCTTGTGGCAGTGCCAGAAGTAAAAAACTAAAACAAACAAAAATAGACTTGCCTATTTTAGAGCACACTACTGTTATTTACATATATATATATATATATATATATATATATATATATATATATATAGTAACCCAGAGGAAAACAATTTCTTTGTAACCCTTTGAAAGAATTAAAATGCAAACTATCTGGCATGCATTGTTGTGGTTACAGTAATGTCTTTGAAAAGCGTGCCTTTTTCACCTGTAAGAGTTTCAGTTTTGCACTGTGCCATTTGCCTTGATAGTAACTGCCAACAACTGCAGCTATCACCTCTTCAGTTCTGAAAGCAAGTTCAAAGTCTATCAAATTCATTGTCAGAGCACAAGGTGAAGCACACCTCCAAGCTTAAATAAAGCCTCTTAAATGGTTTCCTGTTAGAGAGGTTTTTTTTAACGTACCAGGAGAGCATCTTAAAATTTGATTTCAGCACTGGTTATGCACATCTAACAGCTCAGAAGTAGGAAGAAAACATTTCAGCTAGAAGGCCTTCCTTTGGTGACTTTTTGCACACTGCTAATACCCTAGTTGAATATTTTCAGGCATTGACAATTTTTAAGAACAGTCTTACTGAGATATAATTTGTATTCCTAGTATACAATTCAATGGTTTTTTAGTAAATTTACAGAGCTGTACAACCATCGGCATAATCTAATTTTAGAACATTTTCATCACTCTCAAAAAGAAACCTTGAGCCCATTAGCTGTCACTCCCCATCCCTTGCACCCCCAGCCCCAGACAACCACTTTCTGAATGACAATGACTTTTAGTTTGGTAGGATTTTTTTTTATAGCCCTGCAGCTAAAAAGGAACCATATTTTCGTATTTACTCATGTTAAATTCTATCATTTTAGACTTGAACTTAAGACAATGCATTGTTACCTTTGTTCCAACGCCTAGGTCAATTTGAATTTTTCTAAAAATAGGTCTTTTTTAGAAAAACAGTTTTTTCTCCCTCTTCCTTCTTGCAGTATTTAAAGCTCTTTCTTTGACTCTTTTGAACATGTAGCTAAGGGACAGTTGGTGTTCAGGAAAGCAAATATTAGCATGAGTGGTTCCAGAAACCCCTTCCTTTAGCAATTAACAAGGAGTTTATATAACTAAAAATATTTCAGTAGCCTGCATTTTTCTCAACAAGTTACTTAGCGAAGGTAACAACAAAAAATTCTAAAATAAAGGAACAGCAGCACTTTTGTTAAATGTGTTGTTTATAAGGCGCAGGTCTGTTTAGCATTTAAAGGAAAACCTGTTGGGTGGGGTGGAGAGGTATTGCCCAACTGCTACTTTGTATTCTTTCTCTAGTGACCTCAGCTCTTGCCTGAATTTTTACTACTGGTAAAGAAAACAGGATTTTGAGTTTTCTCTTCAGCAAACATCTCATTGGCTGAAGACAAATGTTTAATTATTAGTGCCTTAGAGATATGTACTTCTCAGAACAGGAGCTTCAACAGGAAAAAGGAACCAAAAAACATATTTCATTTGCGGTAATGTGGTCTAATTTGACATCTCAAAATTGACTTAGAATTGCAGAAGAAAATATCGCTAAGTATACGGAAATGTATTTGCTAAATTTATTTTTATTAGTTTATATATTAGTTATTTTGTGTTGCGTAAGAATTCCCCCCAAAATTTAATGGCTTAAAACAATGAACGGTTCCTATTTCCCACAATATTCATCCAGAGGCCAGAATCAGGGAATGGCAGGGCTGGGCGATTCAGGCCCAGTCTTCTCAAGAGATTTTCTCAGGTGTCTCCTAAGAGTGACCTCATGTAAAGGCTTCACCAGGGTCAAGGTGGCCCACCCGCATGATTGGCAAGTTGGTGTGGCTCTTGGCAGGAGACATTAGTTTCTTTCCACATATGCCCCTCCACAGAGCAGTTTGAATATCCATGATGCAGCATCTGACTTCACCCAGAGTGAATAATACCAGAGGACAAGCCACAGCTGCAGAGTCACCTAGCCTGGGAAACTATTACCTCTGTCTTACTTTATGGGTCACACAAAATGGCCTTGATTCCTCGTGGGAGAAGAGTGTGCAAGGGCACGAATGCCAGGGAAGTGGGAGTCCCTTGGGCCCTTCTCAAAGGCTGGCTGCCACAGCTCAGGATAGAAAGGCGGGCAGATAATTTTTAAACATTACCAAACTGCAAAACCATTAACTTATTTAAAATATATATATAAAGATATATTTAATATATACTTTATATAAATATATATAATTTTATATATTTTTATTTTTTATAAAAATTTAAATTTATATATAAATTTTAAATATATATTTTATATAAGTATATAATATAAATATATATATGTTTGCATGTAAAATCATAGATAACGAATGGCAGAGGCCCGATGAAAATACATACCAACTTGGGTTTCTGAACTTATAGCCTTGACTAGTATTTCTGGAGATGGTGTTGGGGAGATTATTCCACCTTCAACTTTGTATATTAATTGTCAGGGCAGGGGGCGGGGCTGCAAAGGATGGAAGCTCTATTTGAGCTAGAATAAACAGAGAAGGAGTTTTTTGGGGTCATGTTCCCAAATGTAGGAAGGGCATGCATGCAGCTGGCCTGAGGAATATCTAGAATCAAGCATCTAAATGCCATAAACAATTTCTGCTATTTTTCTTTCTGTATCTCACCTATATTCCTCTTTAACTGCAGGCCCGCTTCTTACACCCAGTGGGGACATGGCCATTGCTGCCAGATTCTAGGCTCACATCTTCCCAGAAAGTTCTTCTTCCCTCATCTTGGATTAGCAAGAATCTCAGGGAAGGATTCTGATTGGCCTGGCTTGGGTCACATGCTCATTCCTGCACCAATGACTGGGGCCAGTAATGTAGGTACTGTCATTGCCCAAATTGGTTCACATACCCTCCTGGTCCTGTAGCCTGGGATGTTCAGTCATGTAAGACCATGGCAGTTCCTATCTAGAAGTAATATCTAGAGTGAAAGAAAAGAAATTATTATTCAAAAGGGAGTGAAACTGGCTAGACGGGGACATTTGGTAAGTCATTACCAGAAGAATGGCAGTAGATGCCTAATTTTTTGTGTTTACCACAATTCCATATTGTCCATCTATTTTATAACACATATGTAACTTTTTGAAAAGATATTAAATCTATACTATATATTTGGTTTTATTTTTCTAAGATTTTATTTATTTATTTGAATGAGAAAGGGAACGAGTGGGGTTCGGCAGAGGCAGAGAGAGAAGCAGACTCCCACTGACCAGGGACAATCCCAGGACCCTGGGATCATGACCTGGGCTGAAGACAGACGCTTAACTGACTAAGCCACCCAGGTAGCCCATACGTACTTGGTTTTAATATTAAGTGCTTTCTACCTAAAGTAATATCACATTTATAAGAAATCTCAGAAATCATCGGTTTGATTACTGCTAATGCAAAATACTTTTTTAAAAATTTTAAACTCAAGTTAATTAACATATAGTGTAGCATTGGTTTCAGGAGTAGAATTTAGTGATTCATCGCTTACATATAATAGCCAGTGCTCATCACAACAAGTGCCCTCCTTAATGCCCATCACCCATTTAGCCCATCCTCCCACCCATCTCTCCTCCAGCAACCCTCAGTTTATTCCCTATATTTCAGAGTCTCTTATGGCTTGCCTCTCTCTCTGTTTTTATCTTATTTTATTTTTCCTTCCTTTCCCCCATCTTCATCTATTTTATTTCTTAATTTCCATATATGAGTGAAATCATATGGTATTTGTCTTTCTCTGAATGGCTTATTTCGCTTTGCGTAATACACTCTAATTCCATCCACGTTGTTGCAAATGGCAAGATTTCAGTCTTTTTGATTGCAGAGTAATACTCCATTGTATATCTATACACCACATCTTCCTTATCCATTCACCCATCAGTCAATGGACATTTGGACTCTTTCCATAATTTGGCTACTGTAAGTGATGCTATACATATTGTGCCCCTATGAATCAGCATTGCAAAATACTTGCTTATGTTGTCCCGAACATCTTCCTATCTGCAGTGATGTGAAAATACATTTCTCTTGGAAAACACAAAATTGAAACATAAGAGTTAAAGCATAACCTGACTGAATAAGAAACTATTAATTGACCTGTAGTCATTGTATTATCTTGGAAAAAGGATTATCTCTCTGATTGCCTTTTCTTATTCAAAAATGAAAGTAACCGGATCCCTGGGTGGGGATCCCTGGGTGGCTCAGCGGTTTAGCGCCTGCCTTTGGTCCAGGGCGTGATCCTGGAGTCCTGGGATCAGTCCTGCATCGGGCTCCCTCCATGGAGCCTGCTTCTCCCTCTGCCTGTGTCTCTGCCTCTTTCTCTCTCTCTCTCTCTCTCTTTCTCTCTATCATGAGTATATAAATTTAAAAATCTTTAAAAAAATGAAAGTAGCAATAGTAATACTATTAATATTTTAAATACACCACAGGGGTTAGGGAAGGCTCTAACATTTTATAAGCACAATCTGCAAGTAGTAGTTTTAATAATTTTCTTTTTACTGTTAGAAAAATAATACCCGGGATCCCTGGGTGGCGCAGCGGTTTGGCGCCTGCCTTTGGCCCAGGGCGCGATCCTGGAGACCCGGGATCGAATCCCACGTCAGGCTCCCGGTGCATGGAGCCTGCTTCTCCCTCTGCCTGTGTCTCTGCCTCTCTCTCTCTCTCTCTCACTGTGTGCCTATCATAAATAAATAAAAAATTAAAAAAAAAATAATAAAAAAAGAAAAATAATACCCATTCTAGTAGGGTATAAAATTAGCCTGAAATGCTGAATGGTAATTTAAATTCAATTGGTATATTATTTTGTATTTATGGAACAGCAGTTTGTTCCAGGTCCTTAAAAGGGTACAAAATGTGGTTGGTCTGTCTTCTCCTGCACATTTGACTCCTTCAGTAAAAATTCGATTTGCTGTTCAGGGACACTACAGTCTTTTGTCAGTGAAGTGCTTTCCCCCGAAGTAAACTAAAATTTTGAGGTGTAAGTGGTATTCACAATTGAGAATATTTGAAAGGATGTGGATTGGGTATCTGTCATGGGTGTTTAGAGAAATATGACAATTATAAAGGCACAAAGAAGGTAAAAATCAATATGAAAATAAAAATTAAAAAAGAGTGATTCATGCAACATAATGTTTGTCCTGCTTGAATATTCAGTCAAAATCATGATTAATAATAACAATAATTAATAATAACTACTGATCTCTGTAGGTAGGTATGAAAATCTGTTTCATTTCTGAAATTCCAGAGGAACTTTTTTTACACCTAAAACAAGCTGCTTCGAAAATGGCCTGGGTCCAAGGTAAGATGGATACTAGCTGGCTAGGATTTGCCCAAGTTTGCTCTTGTCTATACAGTGGGAAGGACATGGACAGGCATGAATTTCAATCCTATTCCACCTATTGGCAGTGTGAATTTTGACCTGTCTTACTTAACCTTCATAGACTTCAGTTTCCTCATCTATGTGTAAATATATACACACAAATATATTTAGGTATAAAAATAAATTTAAATATATTAAATATATATATAGTAGGGTATAAAATTAGCCTGTACTATATATATATACACATATATATACACTCTATAATAGCAGCAAATAATTTTCAGACTTGTGTGGGTTACATGAGATGACTATATGAGGTAGATTGCCTGGTATATAGTAGGCATTCAACAGATATTAGCTGAATTGTACGTATATTATTCTGTTGTGAGAATATAGCCTCACCTCCCTAAAAGATAATATGGTTTAAAGAGCAAACTGTAGGGTTGTGAAGACCGTGAGATCGGGAATATTACTGGTTGGCAGAGCACTGCTGAATGAAGTAAAGGTTTAGGCAGTGCTAATAGGTCTCCCTTCCTGTGGGTGGGGAAAGGGGAGTTCAGACTCTCCTGGGTCTCTTTGTCTTGCTCGCTCTATGCTGCCTGATGGTCTTCTGAATATGTCTCAAGTCCATTGAAGTGCCCCCTATAAACCAGTGCTTCATCTGAATGCAGCCTGTCCCCAACTCAGCACCCCTCATCCAGAACCTTCAGGCTTCCATCTTGCTTTGTCCCATCCATCCAGCTGTGAGAGGGAGACACTACATAGCATGTTGCTGATGTAATGCTTTAGTTGCTGTGCGTTTTTATTTTGAAATGACATCAAAACCAATAGGATGTGGAACTAAAGCTATAAAATTAATTATGGTAATTAGCAGAATGATACATTTCCCAATGTTTCAGTTTGAGGGTTTAAAGAGAGAACTGTTATTTAGGGAGAGTTTGTGGGGATGCAGCTCCTCTAATCTAGCAGTACCTGGCCACGGTCATTGCTTTGCAGAAGACTGGTCTCCAGCTATAAAGAGTCGCATGGTGACGTGAGAACAAGGGGTCTAATACTGCTAACTAAACTGGCAAGAGATTGCCGCATTAAACAGAGCACCCAATTCTTCATTTAAATGAGGAGGAGAGCAAATGGAACAGAGGCTCCAGTTCATTTGCTCAGTGCATTCTCTCCTTCTGAGCAGCCAAATGCAAAAGGTAGCTTAGTGAGGAGAGAAAAAGTGTAACACGGGAGTGAGCAAGTCTGGAGAGGGATGTGTCCAAGTCCAGGTGAGGTGAATGAACCACACCTGTCCCCCATGGAGAACACCAAGTGTTTCCCAACTAAGGTGCCACGTTATTGCTTGTTAGAATCCCCCTTTCAAGGCTCCTTCTGTTTTTCTAAACACAGTCTTCCCTCATTTGTTGTGCATATACAGTTGTTTATATTTTGTCTTCCTTAATTATAATCACATCCATTCATACCTTCCTCAAATAATACCTTAAATACCTTGAGTAGGATTTGTTTTGTAAATTTCCCCCAAAAACTCTATTCGCTATTGCCAGCACTCTCTTGAGTTGCTCTTATGTATCACTACTCTCATTTATCCTTTATATTAGGAAAATAATCTTTTTCTAGCTTCTAAATCTTTAGAGAAACAACTTACTTTCCTCTATCGACGTTAGTAAGAAGCCAAGTTATTACTTTATTTAATCTTCAAGGCTCTGGAAGAAGTAATTAGCTAATTTATGTCTATAAATTATAGTGGAATCAGGTTTTACTTTATGGATTCTGAGTGCTAAGTTGAATCGTACTGCGCTTGGATAGATTAGCCATTCAACAGCTGGATTGCTCATTTAGGTGGCTAGAATCATTGTCGTAAACAAACTTGCAGACAGGCTTCTTAGAATGCATCTGAGTGACTTGGTACAAGATTCTTTTCCATTTGTGACTTTGTACGGGGACGGGGGGGGGGGGGGGGGGTGAGCGGGGCAGGGGAAGACTTGAAAACTCTACTTATCAGTAATGATCACCATCACATAAGATTAAGTGGCTATCTTCAAACTGTGATCTATTCAAGATAAAAAGGATTCCAGGGGGGTTCCTGGACACTCAGCTGAAATTACCCCTTTACCAAAACAGCTATTTTTTTTTTAAAGAGTTCTATCAAAACTGGGAGTTCTTAAACAGTGTAACAGATAAGAAAGGAACAAACTCTTGCTTCCACAGATTGTATAAATGTTAGCCAGCAATGGGTGCACTGGAGTAAGCCAAAGTCCTCCCATACCAATTATTACATGACAATGCAACAAATATGCATTCTAATTCTTCCAAACTCGCTTTTTCTTTATTTCATATGAATATGTAATTTTGGCCAATTACTTAAATTATTTTCCTCCATATCTTAATTTGTAAATTAGAGATCTAATAAAGCCTCACAGATCTCTCCAAGGTCTCAGCTTATGGTTTGTTAGCCTTTTCCATGGATCATTCAGTCTCTACCTCACTGCAGGATACTAGCTATTTGAGTAGATTCTGAGCTTTTCCATCAGAGAGAGAATCCTTAAGGCATGCAGGACACCATGAGAACATCTCACTGTTTGACAAGCGAGAAATTGAATGCCAATAATAAGTGGTCACATTTAGTGACAACGTTGTGATTCCTGTGACAGAAGCATGATCACACCCCCCACCAACTCAAACCGTGTTCTGGTTTGGATAGGCTCTTTCTTTAAACACAGTCTATGTAAATCAATTATATCAAATAATAAACTGAATGCCTCTTTGAAGCATTTTTTCCTTTTTTAACTTTGTTATTAAGTTTATAAAATTTTTTTTTTTAATTTTTATTTATTTATGATAGTCACACAGAGAGAAAGAGAGAGAGGCAGAGACACAGGCAGAGGGAGAAGCAGGCTCCATGCACCGGGAGCCCGATGTGGGATTCGATCCCGGGTCTCCAGGATCACGCCCTGGGCCAAAGGCAGGCGCCAAACCGCTGCGCCACCCAGGGATCCCAACTTTGTTATTAAGTTTAAATTTAAATTATTATTGGGGTGCCTGGGTAGCTCAGTCTGTTAAGCATCTGCCTTCGGCTCAGGTCAAGATCCCAGGGTCCTGGCATCAAGCCCTGCATTGGGCTCTCTGCACAGTGGGGACACTGCTTCTTTCTCCCTCTGCCTGCCGCTCCCCCTGCTTATGCTCTCCCTCTTTCTCTCTCTGTCAAATAAATAAATAAAACCTTTAAAAAAATAATGTAAATTTAAATTATTATTTTAAACTTTAAATGATCTCTTTTGAAAAATCCAAACTTACCACAAAGTTTCAAGAGTAATACAAATAACTCCCATATACAACTTACACAGATTCACCAAATTTTAAAACTTTGCTACATATGTTATTACTCTTTACTATTTTTAAAAGTATATATTTTTTTATTTATTTGAGAGAGAGACAGAGGGAGCACAAGCAAGGCAGAAGCAGGCTCCCCACGGAGCAGGGAGCCAGATTCAGGGCTCCATCCCAGGACCCTGGGATCAGGAGCCAAGCTAAAGGCAGCTGCTTAACTGACTGAGCCACCCAGGGGCCCCACTCTTTATTATTTTTTTAACCAGTTAAGAATAAGTGGCATATATCATGCCCCTTTATCCCTTTACTCTTCAGTGTGTATTTCCAAAGCATAAAGATACTGTTTATCACAGTCCAGTTATCAAATTGAGGAAATTCAATATTGCTACAGTAGTTTGATCTATAACCCTTGTTTGAATTTTGTCAATTTATTCAGTAATGAGCCATATCACATTTTCTCTCTTTGGTCTGGGATTTGCTCTACAATCATGTGTTAGACTTGTCATTTTTCTTCATTCTCCTTTAATCTGAAACACGTTCTCAGCCTTCTTTTGTCTGACATTTCTGTTTTGCAGCTGTTGTTTTATGAAATATTCCTCTGCTTGGGCTTGTTTGATGTTTCCTCATGATTAGATTCAGGTTATGTATCATTATGTAAGTGATGTCATGTCCTCTTCAAGGTATTCCTCCATGGTGGACACATGATGTCCGCCTCCTCCTCACTGGCAATTGAATTCTGGTTATCTAGTCAAGGTGTAGTCTTTTTCTCCCCTGCGTAGTTACTAGCTTTCCGCCTTGTGAATAATATGCTATCTATGGAGTCACAACTACGTTTTAGATCAGTGTTTGCACCAATTGTCAGGACCATCATAGAATTTAAAATTTTTTTTCTCTAAGTATGTAATGATTCCTGTTATGTTTATACAAAAATAAAACCAAACATATTCATGTGTAACACTGATATATAACAGAGAGCCAGTAGGATGTAGTAATTGAGACTACAGATCCCAGCGTGTGATAGCTTGGGTTTGAATCTCCATTCCTCAACCTCCCTGCTGAGCAACTTTAGTAAGTTGCCTTATCTCCCTGGGCTTTAGTTTTAGCATCTATAAAATTTAGAAGGTAAATATACTGCCCTAGCTCATAGCGTTGCTGTGGGATTGAGTCGATAATATGTGTCTGGCACATAGTAAGCACACAATAAATATTGGGCTTTTCTATGTAATATATATTTCTGTTTTATATAAAATATATGCTTTTTCAGAGCACTCTTTAAAAAAATACAGGATAGTAACTACAAACCCAAATAATGAGGTAACATTTTTTTTTTTAAGATTTTATTTTTATTTATTTGAGATAGAGAGTGAGAGAGAACGTGAGCAGGGTGGAAGAGGGAGGCAGAGAGAGAAGGAGAAGCAGGGAGCCCAATGTGGGACTCGGTCACAGGACCCCAGGATCATGACCTGAGCTGAAGGCAGACACTTAACTGACTGAGCCACCCAGGGACCCCGAGGTATCATTTTTAGTTGGAACTATATTATTCTTCTGCTACCAGATCCAAAACATAAACTTAGCCAGATAAAAATTTTTTAAATCCCTCGTGCAAGAACTTTGACTTTCTTTTTTATTTCTTGAACAAATTTTTTTGTGGAGGTTATGTTCTAGTAGAGGGTATACGTAACACACAATTAGTATATAAATTAAGATAAGTTCAGGTAGTACCAAGTGTTCTGAGGAAAACAAAAGAGGCAATGCGATAAAAGCTGGAGTTGTAGTAGAGAAGCCTTTTTATGACATATTTAATGTCTTTTCGTTGTTTATCCGACAAAAATTTGTATAGACTTATGATTTGATCTGAAAGTGGAACAGAGCTTTCCTAGCACACTAAGCTCTCTATAAATAAGATAATCTCACAGTTAAAGGAGCTTTTTCAGTCTTGCAGTTAAGGCAATACATAAGTGCTGTTCTTAATTGAAAATATGCCCCTTTGTCATCATCTCTTATTAATTAAGCTGTTGATGTTGTTGATTACATAGTTATTTAGAATCTAGCTGCAAAAATACCTCTTTCCTTCCCTCAATGAATTTTCTATCCTAGAAAATGGATGCAAGCTGTCCTTTCAAATATGCCTCAAGGGATGCCGGGGTGGCTTAGCCATTGAACATCTACTGTTGGCTCAAGTTGTGATCCCGAATTCCCAGGATCGAGCCCCACATTGGGATCCTTGCATGGATCCTGTTTCTCCTCCCTCCGCCTGTGTCTCTGCCTCTCTTGTTGTGTCTCTCATGAATAAATAAATACAATCTTTAAAAAAAAACAAGTATGCCTCAAGTGTCCAAAAGTAAACAAAACATTGATATTTACCTCATAGCACACATCATCATTTCTTAATTTCTCACAATCTGTCATTTGCCCCTTTTAGAGCTACCTTGGCCTCAGAGATTGTAATATTCCTCAATTCTTTTTCGTGGCTTGTGAGATCTTACTTAGGGTTTCTTATGTGACCCCCTTGGACGTAAGGTATTCTGGGCTTGAAAGACAGATTTTCATTTGAAACTGGGACTTAGTACTTACTGGCTGTGTGAGTTTGGGAGGTTGCTTACCCTCTTTGGGCCTGAAGGCTAAAATGTAGGATAATTTGAAGTTGGGATGAAATTAAATGAGATTGGGGATGTGTAATTTGAAGTTGGGATGAAATTAAATGAGATTAGGGATGTGAGAGCCAAATATAGTTTTTTTGCCTAGAGTTCAAGTTGTTCATTAAATATGAAGTCCTCCTACTCTGCTCATATTGTTGGTAACCCGAGTCTCTCCAAGGAGTCCCTGAAACTGGCCCTACTCTGCTCATGATAGTTTCTTATCCTGAGAGGACAGCAAATACCTGGATGATGAGGCAGGTTCCAAAACTACCTCAACAGGCTGGTCCAGGATTTCTTAACTTGGAAACCATAAACCCTAAAGCACAGGAACCCTGGGGTGTGCTGAAAAAGCTCAGAGGTGTGAAGCATGAAAAGCAAGCTTAGCCTTTTCTGAGTTTTGTGTGATTTGTGTCCTGGTTGACACCGCAGACATTCTTGCCCTTTCTAGCTCTGCTCTAGAAGGAGTTGTGCCCCTGCATCTTCATGAAGCATTTATCCGGCATTGCTATTTAATTGCTAATAAGTTAAAATTTAATGGTTTCATCATAATCCTTAGTTCATAGCACTGATGCATCTATCAGTTGCATGTCTTTTTTTTTTTTTTTTTTGCTTCTCATGATTGTAGTTGTGCATTAAGAGCCTGGCTCAAATAATTCAGTCTGCTTGGAGATTGGAGGAAGAGACTGAGCACCAACAGAGAATTCTTAATGCCCACTTGTGCATTTTTTAGAGACTAAAATTCAGCAGGAAATCTTGGGATATGTTGGAAGTTTTGCAAAGTATTTATGGTAGCCCAAGGCAGCAGCTGGAATAATTTTCTTTTTGTTAAAACTAGATGTTTGGTTCTGATTACAAAAATAATACAATCTCAAAACTGAAAAAGTTAGAAAACAAGCAAAGTGATTATATAGTATTCCAGAACAGTAGTCCAGACAGTATTTCTTAGAAATGTGATCTGCTTCAGAATCTCCTGGTTGCTTAACTATGCTACTTCATGGACCCTCCAGAAGTACTAAGTCCAAATCCCAGAGGGCGGGACCCAGAATCAACACTAAATGAACTTCATTCATGACTCTTCAGGTAGATGAAAGTCCTGCAGGTAGGCTCTTACCATATATATAATATATTTCTTGTCCTTTAAATACTAGGTTTTTTTTTTTTTCCTCAAGTGTGTAATTGCAGGTAAGATTCTGAAATTGTCTGTTTTGTTTTATAAATGATTTGCAGGGCACCTGCGTGGCTTAGTCCGTTGAGTGGGCTGACTCTTGATTTGGCTCAGGTCCTGATCTCAGGGTGCAAGGATCCAGCCCAGGGTCAGGCTCCACACTCAATGGGGAGTCTGCTTGAGATTCTTTTTCTCCTTCTGCTCTCCCCCACTAAAATTAACAAATAAATTGCTAAAAAATAAATATATAAATAAAAATAAAATGATTGCAAGCTTCTATAAAACAATTTGCAAGTTTCTGGTGAATTAAATTTTACCAGATTAAAAACTTTTTTTTTTTTTAAAGACTTTATTTATTTATTCATGAGAGACATAGAGGCAGGGACACAGGCAGAAGGAGAACCAGGCTCCTCACAGGGAGCCTGGTGTGAGACTGGATCCCGAACTGAGATCATGCCCTAAGCCAAAGCTAGACACTCAACAGCTGAGCCTATAGGGAGGTGAGTGCAGAGTGTAAGAAAAACACTGATCAACTAGGCAATTAGGTGCTGGTTTACATAAATTTGCAAACAAACTCCACCCTCACTAATATGCAGCAGTCATAAAAGCCTAAAGGAGTATTCAATGAGATTGCTTGCATTAACTCTTTTGTTTGGGTTTTAGTTCCCATAAACCAGCTGAGAGGCTAATCCTGTATGCACTCTTTATGTTTGGGCAACAGAGGCAGGGTGAGTACTCCACCCCAGCCTGAGACATCTGCATTTTACCATGTTTGTTTTGGGTTCTGTGGCTTTGAAAGAGGTCTGGCAACCAGGATGAAGTTTCTGCAAGTGTACAGTGGGCAAGCTTATATCTGGGTATGGCTTTGTCTCTGTGGGTTTAGGACACCATGTACAAGCCCGCTGTTTTGAGCATCAGCACTCACTGACCACAGAAATGGTTGACTAATTCTGTCGACCATTTTTTTTCCCAAGCAGAGTTGCATAAAGGAAGGTACTTAGAAAATGAGCTTTGGGGTCAGATAGACCTGACTTCAAGTTCTGACCCCAACATTCCAAACTATGTGACTTAGGTCTCAGTTTTCTCATATGCAAAACAAGCACAGTTTCTAGCAGCAGATTCAGAGGTTAATGTCATAATGTAGATATAGCGCATGACACATAGCAGTCCTAATAAATGACGCTATAATTATTATCCTTCCGCATAAACTTTGAACACCTACTCAAATACACACCTAAGAAGGGACAAAGGATGGACTGAATGCACCCACCAGCGATGGGTGGTTTTTCTTTAGGAAGGGAAGGGGAGCCTGCCGGAAGCTGCTGGTCTCCTGATAAAGATTGGGGGCCTGTATTCAGGGCCAGTCTCTGCGCCAGCCAACTGAGGACTTCCCAGCACTTCCAGACATTAGCAAAGGACACCTAATGGCTGAAGAGATGGAAGGAGCGGACTTCTGAAGACCTGGGGCAAAGCCCTAAGCAAGTGTGCCAAACAGAAAAGTTTGCTTTCAACTTCACAATATATACATGTTTATTTTTATATAAAAATGAGGTTTTTACCCTCCCCAAATCTTCATGTTAAATTGGTACTCTAGGAAGCTGCACTATGTTTATCCTAAAGCCTCAAATGCCACTGGGTGAGTACATACAGGCAGTTTGAGAAGTAGCCATCTAAACCCTAGAGAACAAAGCCCATATTCCTCCTTAAGGCCTTCAGAATCCAAATGCTATTTACTTCTCCACCCTCTGAGCCTTTCAGATGCCTCCCCACTTGTCAAACATAGGAGGTCCTCCAATGCCTCTTGCCTTTATTTCTGGTTCTACCCCACCTGAAATGAAGGGCCTTCTTTCCACCCTCTGCTCTCTGCTTCCCCACCCAGCCAACTCCCCCTCCCAGCTCCAGTGAAAAGACACTTGTGGGAAGCCTTCCCCAGTGTCCCCAGGCAGGTCACCTGGCTCCCCGCAGTGTGCTTGTTCAGGGCATTGCTGTAACTCTTCCTGACAGGATAGACCTAGTTTTATTCATTTTTGTATCTCCTAGTGCAGGAGAAACTTAGGAAGTGTTCAATAGTTACAGACTTCATTGATTAACAGAAGGAAGATAACTGGAAAGGAAGCTATTTTATTTTATTTTATTTTTTTAAAGAGTTTATTTATTTATTCATGAGAGACACAGAGAGAGAGGCAGAGACACCGGCAGAGGGAGACACAGGCAGAGGGAGAAGCAGGTTCCCTGCAGGGAACCTGATGCGGGGAGGCCCTGGGATCACGACCTGAGCCAAAGGCAGACACTCAGCCACTGAGCCACCCAGGCACCCCAGGAAACTGTTTTATTTTTTTTTTATTTTATTTTATTATTTATTTATTTATTTATTTATTTATTTATTTGTTTGTTTTATGATAGTCACAGAGAGAGAGAGAGAGAGAGAGAGAGAGGCAGAGACACAGGCAGAGGGAGAAGCAGGCTCCATGCACCGGGAGCCTGACGTGGGATTCGATCCCGGGTCTCCAGGATCGCGCCCTGGGCCAAAGGCAGGCGCCAAACCACTGCGCCACCCAGGGATCCCCAGGAAACTGTTTTAAAAGATGCTTCTCTTCCTCATACCCAGGATTGTCCTTTGTGTAAAGAGGATAGAATGAGCCCAACATTTATTTTATTTAAAGATTTTATTTATTTGTTTGAGAGAGAAAGAGACAGAGAGCACTAGAGACAGAGCAAGCACAAGTGGGGGGCAGAGGGAGAGGGAGAAACAGGCTTCCTACTGAACAAGAAGCCAGATGCAGGGCTGAATGCCAGGCTGGATGCAGGGCTAGATCGCAGGGCCCTGGGATCATGACCTGAGCCCTGAGCAGAAAGCAGTTGCTTAGCTGACTGAGCCACTCAGGTTCCCTGAGCCCAACATTTTAAAGGGAGACATCCTGAATGATGTTAGCTCGTATGCTAACATCCGAGGACCCTGGAAACCTGTACAAACCCTGGCTTTGCATTAATTATATGTTATTCTTCCCTTTCATATTATATATTTTTAGGGAAAGACAACTTTTAAGTTATAAGTTTATAATTTTGCAAATGGATCTGGTGTTTGTAAAGTGAGGTAAGAGATGATTTGCCAAAACTGGTTCATTTTTGTTTTCATATTTTTAGTTTGTCAGAACAGACTAAACTCAGTTCTTTGGTGATTTTTCTCAGAACTCTTCCTCTTTAAATAGGTAGGTAATGATATAAAAAAGCACACACACACGCACACATGGGCACACACACGCACACAGCTGTTGAGAAAGGAAAGAAGCAAAGCCATTATAAGAATCCACTGCTCTGGGAATCTTGCTATATTTGGCTTTAAATAGACAATAAGCACTGAAAATTGTTGGATACAGCAGTTCAGTTCCTTTAATTGCAGAAACTAGAAATAACAACAACCAAGAAAAAAACAGGGGAAAAAAATCCACTCAGACTACTTTGCTCAAAAAATGTGTCCCTGCTCTGGAGAGCTGCATTACATTCTACCTACTATTACCTTAGCAATTCTATATACAGTGCTAGGGCATCAAATATCTTAAAGAAATCCATGACCAGAATTAAAAGTTTATTTTAAATTTTCATTCCAATTCTTACTTATCCGTAGTCTAATTGCTTTTAGGGCCCATTTGAGAATCTAGTTCAAGAATTATTTATTGAGATTCCATTAGGTGTCGGGTCTGTGCATCCTTAATAATCTCAGTCCCTAATCTCTAGTAACTGACGGTCTAATCAGAGAGAGATGTAAAAAAATTCATACAAAACAACTCATTTATTAAGTCTAAGGACCTAGGGCCTTCACTAACTGACCTAATAACACATGCTTTAACTTTATTAACAAAACTGTAATCATATGTCCTTCTCAACAAATTTCGAATTTCCTTGAAAATGTCTATCTCTGTAAGCACTCAGACGCTGAGGTCTACATAGAGGCAACAAGAAGGATGGGAATTTAAATTTGAATTTGAATGTGATATTTTTAACTGAGAAATATATAAGATAAATTGTTACCCACAATCTAAGCCTAGCTTTAAGAGAAATGTTCCTTCAGTTTAGACAAAAGTTGTAATAATTCTTTCCAATTTGAAAGTGTACTTCTAATTTTTTTTTTTTTAAAGGACAAATTTTAAATCATGAATGATTTCCTCAATATTTTGCCCCTGGTTCAACGTCATTGAATTACTTAACATTTTCAAAAAAATTAGAAATTGTCAGCTTTTTTAAGGAATGTTTTCTGAAGGTTACTTGTTAGCAGATAAGCAAGGAACTTTGAATAGATTTGTTTCTCCCTAAGCATGGGTCACTTCTAGGTGGCTCAGGGTGTTGCTGAATTTTATTTTTATTTTTATTTTTATTTTTATTTTTTTTGTTGCTGAATTTTATTTTATTTTATTTTATTTTAAATGTTTATTTATTTATGATAGTCACACACAGATAGAGAGAGAGAGGCAGAGACACAGGCAGAGGGAGAAGCAGGCTCCATGGACCGGGAGCCCGACGTGGGACTCGATCCCAGGTCTCCAGGATCGCGCCCTGGGCCAAAGGCAGGCGCCAAACCGCTGCGCCACCCAGGGATCCCTGTTGCTGAATTTTAATTATGATTTTCTTTTGTGTTGATGAGTATCAATTGGTAAACCTCCATGAACAAATATCACAGAGACCTCTGTGGTTGAAAGTTGATCAAAGAGAATTCACAATGACCAGAAAGAAAGGTGTGAGGCTGTGAGGTAAATATTATCAAATTCCTCAACCCTAGAGCCCAAGATACATAAGCACTCAGTAAGTGTTGAGGGAGGCTAATAATCTACCTTGAAACTCAAGAGAAAAAAACCACTGTGAAATGGCTTAAGAGGTTATCACACACAAGAACTATATCCACTTGGAGATTTTGCTTCCAGGATCCGCTGAATGTAAATAGTCTAGGAAGAAAACCAAAATACTTTTATGAGAATTGATTTCCCAGCAGGAAAATAGGATTGGTGTTATTTAGCCAAGACATTTATACTCTTGCACCTTTACAAAAAGATCTACAGAGAGATAATTTACTCACTGAAACTGTGGTTCAGGCTTGACTTGCAAAATGACTGTAATATCTATTCTTACTGTGGCTGGCCACGCTTGGGTTAGAGTCAGGCATTCATATTCACACTTCTGGTTGTAGAAATGAAAAGAAAAACTTTAATGATACTAATGAGGTAGTCCATTTCAAAGCTCTTTTTTAAATCATCTGCTTCTCATAAAGGAGAATTGTGACATTGGAAGCTAGACTTTCAGCAAATGAAATCTCCAATGAGTTATGAAAGATTTAGGGGAAGTTTCTGGGGCTCTTGTCTTCCCCAGTGCATTGAAACTCTTATTGTAAAATTCCTCATTCTCCACTTCACTCTTCAATCTCACCATACAATAATCTTTTTTGACAGCACAAATGCTATCTTATTCACCGATGGATTTCCAGCTGTTAGTAAACTACCCAGTACATGTTAAGTCCTTAAAAAATACAGTTGTTAAAGAAATACATGGATATCTATTAAATTAATCTATTGACCAATAGATAAGCAGTGCTATGTCATATGTATGATGAAGCGCCATGTTAGAAAGTTCCCTTTCCTCGAAAAGTCTAGATTTTTAGGAGCAGTCTGAAAAATTAACATAAATAGTACAAAATTGAAGAGTAAAATTGATACAATTTAACCTACATATGAGAGCGGTTTCAATGATGCAAAGCATTACTATATAGTTTCTTACACATTAAAAAGGGAGAAAAGATTGTGCATTTAATCTTTTCATATCATGCCAAGATAAACTTGGAATATCCTCACACATTCAGTTTTTTGTAATTGCAAGTGCCATTGGGTGGTTTCCTGGAATATATCTTTATACTTTGGTCCAGTGAACTTTTAAAAAAGTATCTTCAAAACCATACCTGGAAAAAGAAATAAAGAAATAAATACCTATGGATTTGACAGTGTGCCCCCCAGATGCTATACTAGATGTTTTCTTTATATCATCAAGATGATCTTGTGAAGTAGCTATTATATTCCTATTTTACGAGTTAAGGAAATTGGTGTCATTATTTGAAACCTCTCAAGGAACGGGACAAATCTTGATTGGATGATGTCTATGCCACAACTATGCTCAATTCTGAAATATATCAGAACTGGAAGGTATCTTGAACAGGTAAAACAGATCAAAACACAGCTCCCCAAGGAATAACCACCTATCACATCATCCACTGTGATAAATGCGTGCAGTACTGTTAAACATATTCCACAGAGTCTTTTAAATTAATTGAATTGGAACTAGGAAATTTTAAGCCTTCTGAGTGAGGTTCCTACCTAGTGAAGAATAGGTAAGTCAGTCAACTTTGAGGAAAAGCTTCTCTATTTGGCTCACAGACAAATACTGGGGTACCACTCCTGCCTCCAAATCAGTCCTTAGAATTCTTTATCCCAAATTTATAAACAAATTGAATATCTATTTATTTGTTCCAAATTTATAGCTCCAACATGGACCTCACTTGAGCCTAGACACAAGGATAAACTGACTCTGACATTTCCCAACAATGCCCCATGTTGGGTTCTTCATATTTTTTCCTCAAATCCTCTTTTCCTGTATCCTCCTTTTCCATCAATGGCAAATCAGTTTATAAAGCCATTCATAACTGGCACTCCATTACCTCTTTTTTTTATTTGAAGATTTTTTTTAAAGATCTTATTTATTTATTCATGAGAGACACACACACAGAGAGAGAGAGAGAGAGAGAGAGAGAGAGAGAGAAGAACAGACACAGGTAGAGGGAAAAGCAGGCTCCATGCAGGGAGCCTGACATGGGACTCAATCCCGGGTGTCCAGGATCACACCCTGGGCTGAAGGCAGCACTAAACTGTTGAGCCACCCAGGCTGCCCTTATTTGAAGATTTTATTTATTTATTCATGAGAGACAGAGAGAGAGAGAGAGAGAGAGAGAGAGAGAGGTAAAGACAGGTGGAGGGAGAAGCAGGCTTTCTGCCGGGAGTCCGATGCAGGACTCGATCCCAGGACCCCAGGACCATGCCCTGAGCCAAAGGCAGACACTCAACCACTGAGCCACCCACCCAGGGGTCCCTCCATTACCTCTTTGAACTGCTCTCCCCTTTACTCACTCTATTACAGTCACATATTTTTGCTTGCTATTCTTTAAACATTCCTGGCAAGCTCCTACCTCAGGACCTTTGCACTTGCAGTTCTCTATTTGGGATGCTTTTCCCTTAGATGACCCAATGGCTCACCATCTCTCAGATTCTTCACCATTCTCAAGTCTGCATGAATGTCACATGAATGAGACCTTCCCATCTAACATTGCAATTTCTCCCCTGCATCCTGATATCACCAGCACTTTCTGCCTCTCCCTTCTTGCTTTACTCTCTATTTTGTACTTCACACTAAGTATGAACTTTTTATTAACTGTAGTTCATCAAATCTAAGATGCCTTTGATTATAAGATGCAATATTATTTTACGTATCACGAAGAGAGAAAAACGGCTGCCAATTGTAAATGTAAGATAGTGTTGAATAAGCCACATTACAATTTCAGAAATGTTGAAATGTGAGAAATTAATTGTGCATCTTTGGCTTCATGGAATTGGGCATTTTCTTTATTATATCTCTCTTCCACTAGAATGCAAACTCCATATGTTTTTTTTTTAATTTTTAATTTATTTATGATAGTCACAGAGAGAGAGAGAGAGAGGAGAGAGGCAGAGACACAGGCAGAGGGAGAAGCAGGCTCCATGCACTGGGAGCCCGACGTGGGATTTGATCCCGGGTCTCCAGGATCGCGCCCTGGGCCAAAGGCAGGTGCTAAACCGCTGCGCCACCCAGGGATCCCTGCAAACTCCATATGGATATGGATTTTTATCTATTTGGTTCACTGCTGTATCATTTGGCACGTGGTAGATAATAAATATTTATTGAATGAATGTTAAAGAACTAATGAATAAATGAATAATTAGAAGCTTATATGAGCCATGTATGTCTATTCTAATTGCCTAGAAGATTACAATCTAAGAAGAAAAAGATCAGGGAGGATGTCAAATTTTGGTCTGAATTTCCTAGTTTTATGGAACCTCTAGAGACAATGAGAGCCCAGTATTACCAGGATTACTGGTATTCTTTGGATGAATTTGTGAAGACCATCCAGCTTCACTGGAAGATTTTTTTGGAAAACTCTGCCCCAAAATATTTACCTGGCTAGTTCTGTATTACTCAGATTCTCAGCCCAAGTGTTACGTCCTCAGAGAGAAGTCCCAAAACTGCCCAATCAAGAAAAAGGAGCACATCCCCCACCATTCCCACCCACACTGGCTATCATGCCCAACCTTGCCCAGTCACTGTCTTATCACCATTTTGTTTTCTTCATAGTGCATATCACCATATGAAATTACAGTTGTCTCCCCTAAATCCCACTAAAACACAATCCTATGAGAAAGAAATGTTGCATAACTTGTTCCTCTCTGATGTCACCATGCCTAGAACAATGTCTGGAACACAGTGTCTGGAAGTGCTTTATAACTATTTATTGAATGCATGAATATGCATGGAGTATTTAGATCCCTTCCGCTCCCAAATTTGCTTTTCCCACCCAGACCTAACAAAGTTCCAGAGAGTTCTATTATTGAAGCAATTTCTTTGAGTGAAGTTTTAAATACTCAGGAGAATCTGATTATAAAGTAAATATATTTGGGCAAAGATCACTTTAGCCAAAGGGCATCTATTAGCAACTTATTAAGTACTACCTCATCAGATGAGCAAGATTTTTATTTCATCAAAAACAAAGCCCTGAGGGCTGGAGACAGGTTGGTTAGAGAAAGACAAGTGAGGTTCAGAGCAAGGACTGTGACAGTGAGGGTTCTGAGGAGCTAGTTTCCTGGGGCATGAACAGGAGGTAGGGAAGTTGGAGTAACTATAGGACTGAATTCGACATCTAAAATTTTGTCTAGGACTTGACTATGCTCAAGGGCTGCTTCTCCCTTCCTTTCCTTTCGCTTCTGCTCTGTGAGGTTTCCTCAACACCTTTTTCTGGTTATCTCTGGTCATCAAAGAATGGTGTCGGTTAAATTCATTCCTAAGTATTTCATTGTTTTTAACATACTGTAAGTAGGATCAATTCCTTTTTTCTTTTTAAGAAAATTCATTGCTAGGGTATAGAAATGCTACTGAGTTTTGTATGTTAAATTTGTATGCTCCAACTTTAATGAATTTGTTGATTAGATCTTTTGGTTGAGTTTTTAGAATTTTGTCAATACTTAGTATGTGAAATATGGTAGACACGACAGTAATATATTTACAACTATAGACTTGTACTTAAGGGCTTAAAATATATAACAGAAATGTTCATGAAATATGATAATTTGGCACATTTACTATCATATTAGTTGACACTATTCTTTTTTTTATTTTTTTTTATTTTTAAGTAAGCTCTGCAGCCAATATAGGGCTTGAACGCCATATCCCAAGATCAAGCGTCACATGCTCTACTGACTGAGCCAGCCAGGCGCCCCCACATTAATTGACATTAAACCATCATAAAAGGGATCCCTGGTGGCACAGGGTTTGGCGCCTGCCTTTGGCCCAGGGCGATACTGGAGACCCGGGATCGAATCCCACATCGGGCTCCAGGTGCATGGAGCCTGCTTCTCCCTCTGCCTATGTCTCTGCCTCTCTCTCTCTCTCTCTCTGTATGACTATCATAAATAAATTAAAAAAAAATAAAGTGCACAAAAATAAACCATCATAAAAATCAATTGTTTTGGTACATAACAAGCGAACAAAAAGAATATTAATTAACTTATCATAAAGTTTGGTTAATTAAGCATAGAGGCATATGGATAGCCTTTTTGGTTTTTTTTGTTTGTTTTTGTTTAGTTTTTTTACCAATAAGGAAAGGAAACAAATTATTTTCCAATACCAGAAAATTATTTAAAATAAGAAGGATTTAGGTAAAAAATATGCTACTATCTTTATGAAAGGAGAACTCTAACAGCTCGTATTTGTTATGCCTTCTAAAATAACAATAAGAACTCTTAATAAAGTGTAACCAACAATTAAAATCTAGGTGCATGCTAATTTAATTTAAGACTCTTTTAAATAGCTTGTAAATTAAGTGGAGAATCCATCCTGAGATTACCTTTTTGGTATCAGAGATATTTTAAGGAGGAAACAAAAAGGACCTTTGAAAGTGTAGGTCATAGCTTCAGGTTATTGAAAAACAGTAATACTGATCATATGTGGGGTAGCATTTAGTGTAGTGGAGCCTTATCATTTCATAAATCTGTACAGAACATAAACTACATTTTCAGTTGTTAAAAAAAATAATCACACTATTCAAAACAAAACAAAAGATTTCTATTTATTTTAGTTCTTTTTCCAGAAAAAAAAAAAAGATGGTACATTTGTACAATGCTATCTTGAGATCTAAAGCTTTTTTTTTTCTAATGTCAACCTATAATCTTTCTGTAGTTGTGTTTTTGTTTATTTTGTTTTGTTTTTTAGATTTTACTTGTTTATTCATGAGAGACACAGAAAGAGAGAGGCAGAGACATAGGCAGAGAGAGAAGCAGGCTCCATGCAGGAAGCCCCGCTAGTGGAACTTGATCCTGGGACTCCAGGATTATCCTCTGGGTCAGAGGCAGGTGCACAACTGCTGAGCCACCCAGGCGTCCCTTCTTTTTGTAGTTAAAGCAAATTCTGTTCTGGCACTATCTCAAATGGAAAGAAAATGTCTATTTAGCATATGATTCATAAAATGTCTCATCCCATACTAAGAAAACTTCAAATTCTATACTTAATAAACCAGCTGATGAATTAAAAAAAAATCTCAGCTTCATTTGCTTTCATGTGTGGAGGAGGAGGGAGGTGTTTATTGGAAGGACTCCAGTTAGTATTTACAAGGCAAATTTAAACCCACTTTGTTGAGACATTTCAGTTTTCTCCAGTTTACAGATTGCAGATCTTTAAACTTTTTCCTGTGGGGCTTATATCACAAACCTTAATTATTTTGTGGTTCTTTCATAAAGTCAATTCTTTTTTTTCCTACCTAGTAATATGAAAACTTAACAACCAGTAAATTTCTTTAGAATCTCTGAATTCTAAACATGCATTTTTATCCCTAGAACTTCATTATGCCAGTCAGTTTATAAATCAGAATATGTGCCCTAGACCAAGATTGTTCAAACTTCAGTAGAATAAGAAGAGTAAAGTAAGTGATTAAAAAGAAAGATTAAAAATGTGTTGTGGGGATAATGCTATGCACATGGTGGGGATAAATTAATCAGGGGTCGAGAATTCAAAACTTCAAACACAGACAACCCAATAGTTACCAAAAGCCTAGACATTTGTATTAATTTGTATGCATTTGTATTAATATGCATGCATTTGTATTAATCCTATGTTAAAAGTCAGATTTTTTAAAATGATTTTGGAAGAAGGATTTTTGTATTCAGAAAAGATCATTCAGAACTTTTTTTTTTTTTTTTTTAAATTTTTATTTATTTATGATAGTCACAGAGGGAGAGAGAGAGAGGCAGAGACACAGGCAGAGGGAGAAGCAGGCTCCATGCACCGGGAGCCTGATATGGGATTCGATCCCGGGTCTCCAGGATCGCGCCCTGGGCCAAAGGCAGGCGCCAAACCACTGCGCCACCCAGGGATCCCTCATTCAGAACTTTTTAAATTAAAGTTACAATTTCTAAAGAGTAGGACTTTTTTATTAACATGTTATATTAAGTTTACAAATAATATTCTAAGTCCAAGAAATACTTCCAAACATATTTAAGGACCATCAATTAATGTTTGATCTCATTTACAGTTAAATGAATACTTTTGAACATCTTAAACTCTATTTACAAATTTAAAACCTTCATTTTCCTTTTTAATACTGTAATTGTCTGATTTAGGAGACAAAATCTTCCTGGTATCAAATAAACCATAAATCTAACAAAATAAATTCACAAGTACAATGAACTTTAACTTAACTATTCTGTTATATCAACTCAATAAGATTTTAGCTTAAACCACAAGCCTAAATCCAACACATACGACATGTCCTAAATTGTAACTAAAAAAACGATTTGTTAACTCTACTAGCCAAATTCCAAACATTGAAAGTACCAAAAATACTATGTACAGATTTCCTAACACCAAATATATTAATACCAAGAAAAATTCTCTCAATCTTTGAGTTGAAAGATGCTTAGCTACTAGTGAAGTAATTATGCTACCCTTCATAGTTTGGGGGACTACCTCCCCATTGCAACTTTTACACTGTTTTCAGCTTGCTGAAGCCTCATAAGGACCAGATGGTACAGACTGAGACAATATTGGGTCCTTGTTTGTGACACTGATGGGGCATACTGAACCCTACTTACAACCTCTAACAGAGAAGTTATCATTTAAAACCAAAGATGGTCATTTAGCAAAAGATTTTAGATTTGAGTCATTTTATTACCTAATTTTCAAGACATATTAGAATTTGTGACACCTACTCTTAAAAATGCCTCACTGGGGATGCCTGGCTGGCTCAATAGGTGGAGTGTGTGACTCTTGATCTTGGGTTTGTGAATTTGAGCCCCATGTGGGATGCAGAGATAACTTAAAAATCTAAAAAAAAAAAAAGAAAAGCAAAAATGCCTCATTGGATTGGATTTTTGTATTTCATTGGAATTTGAGGTATTTAAATGTCTTTTTAGTCAAATGCTTGCATTCTTTTTATATATTTTTAGTTTTAGAGCCATGCAACTCCCACAGATATCAAAATAATAATCCATTAAGTTCTATGTATGTCTCATGGATTTGTCTGGTTATTTCATCATAAGTTCTAAGATCACCAAATGACACCTTACAAATCCCCTTCTAAAAATGTATCCCAAGGAAATATTTATAGATGTGCAAAGGAATTTAACCACAGGGATTTCATCACAGTATTATTTTTAGTAGAAAATGACCTAAGTGTCAAACAAAGTCTTTTTGTTATTTAAAAAATTCCATAAAAGCAGAAACCAAAGTTTGTTTATTTTTTGTTTCTGTTTTCATCTAGAATCTACTTTATGGCATTGCACATAGAAGGTGTTCAATAAATGCTTATTAGCTGAATAAACTAGATGGCCTCTTGAACATTCCTCTGCAGCAGTTGTGGCATTAGGAGTATGGCGTGGGAGGATTTCATATTCCAGAACATCTCATGAGCCCATCTTTAAAATGAATAATTGACATATTCCAGGTCTTATGTCAAGTGCTATGCAAACTCAGCCTCTCTTTTTAATAATAGGACATGGCCCCAAAGCCCCTCTGTGTAAAATTTTAGATATGCCATTCCTCTGTAAGATGCAATTGTGAAAAGAAAAAAAGGGAAAGGAACTTCTTGATACCCTTTGTCACATTTGTCTTTTAATGAGAGCAGAGGATGTGGAAGGAGTGGCCCCCAAATCAGCTAAGAGATGCTTCTGCTTTGTTGTCATTAATCATATCAAAATGCTTATCTTTTACAGAGTTTGCAAAATAAATATGGATTCCTTTTGTAATAAAGCAAAATAGGCTTTAAAATTGTGCATTATTCCATAATTTGCTTTAAACTTTTTAAAAAAGATTTTATTTATTTATTTGAGAGACACAGAGAGAGAGCACAAGCACATGAGCTGGGAGAGGGGTGGAGGGGGAGGGAGAAGCAGGTTCCCCGCTGAGCAGGGAGCTGAACAGGGAGCTGGGCTGGGAGCTGGGCTGGGAGCTGAGCAGGGAGCTGAGCTGGGAGCTGAGTTGGGAGCTCCATGACATGCAGGGCTCCATGTGGGCTCAGTCCCAGGACCCTGGGATCATGACCCCAGCTAAAGGCAGCTGCTTAACTGACTAAGCCACCCAGGTGTCCCTGCTCTAACCTTTTTTCACCAATTATTGAAAAGCTCTTGTTGCTCAGTGGTAGGAGCACAGACACTATGGTAGTTGCACACCACAAGCTTCAGAGGCTGGGGCTCCTCTAGACACTGTGCTGATTGGTATTCATCGTCTTTGAAAACTCTACCTATGCCATGCTAAGAGTAAACTGGTAAGTCCAAGAGCAAAAGGGGGAACCTAGAAAATATCCCAAAGCTTCAAGACAGGCTGGTCTGGCTCCTGGGAGTTTTACTGCCCTCCTTGAAGTGGAAATGCTCACAGGTTTTCAAATTCAAGATCTTTCCCAAGTCTTCTAGTAAACTGGTCAGGCAGTTCTGCTGTGCAAGATGAAGCAGACCAATAAGCAGAGTATACTCTGTGGAGTATAAAAGGTGTGTAGACAGTGTTATTATCAAAGTTCAGTAAAAGGGTGAGATTTACTGAAAAAATGGAAAGATCAGAAGCCCTGAAGAGGAAGAGTGACAAGTAGGAGGGAATCACAGGAATTTACCATTGCCTATCTTGGGTGGAGTTGCTGGCACTCATGACATCTGTGGCGGTAGTCCTGGAAGGCCTGCTGGAAGAGGTGGGTTTTTAGCAGCCACTTTTCTCAAACAGAGTTATCATAGAAATCCATATATAACAAATTTTGCTGCCCACCCCCCCCCTGCAAAATCCTGTAAGTAAATGAGGAAACAAATATATTTCTGGGGTCTCACTGTGAACCTCAAAAAATGTGAATTAATAGTACATTGGATTATTTTAGAAGATGATTGTCTGAGAGTCTCCTGCCTACTCAGTCCCCATTTCAATCCCGTGGCTTGCAATGCCACATCCCCACCTCCATCCCAAGAACTCAAAATCTCCCTCCACACTTTGATTTTCCTACCCTCTGTGCCCCCATCTCAGTTACTGTTTTGAAATTTAAGAGCAGTGGTGGAAAATCATTGTGATATGGGATAGAGATATAGACATGTATGTGATGTGCAACATGCTGTGGTTAAAGGCAAACAGCAACAACACCCATGATCTAATCCTGGCTCTGCTAGGATCTCTGAACTTATTTTGTCATAGTTAAAGTGAGAATAATGCACACTTGTCAACATTGCTGTCAGGGTGAAATGAGATCATGTCTGTGAAAGCACCAAGCCAATGCTTAACTTAATATGTGATGGGAAGATAAACCGGTATATTTTTCAAAATATGAAAACATGGCCAATAACAGATTTCTCTGTTATTTCTTATTTCTGGTCAAAGAAAATTGCAGTCATAATAACCATACCCGACTTAAACATAGTGTTAAGAACAATGTACTATCCTATTGACCAAAAAAATGCAGAGATTTTCGATTTATAATCCTTCCATTGTGGCTTTAGCATGTAGTCCTAAGCAAGATCAAAGAAAGGGCTTCATTCTAAATCAAGTTTCTTCCCTCTCACCCTCATTGGTTGTCCACAACCTGCTCATGCACAGGTCTTACCTCTGCGAGGCCCGGGGCCTTTCTTGGCTGCCTTGAGCTATCTCACCCCTTACTGACTATACCTGTTAGCACTTTCTAGCTGGGAAACTCCAATAGACACTTGTACATAAAAACATTTTCGTCAATGGTCCCCAGTTTTTGAGCACTTTGTATTTGTGTAATGCTCACAACCAACCCGTAGACCCTGCAAAACAATCGCAATTTTTACAAATGTGGGCATTATGGCAAAAAGAGATTAGGTAACCATTCCAGAGCTTGGATTCAAAGCATGAAGTTTTTCACTACAGCGACTTATCTTCCAAATGTGCTTATTATTCACTCATTTGGGTGTTTTAATTTATGGGTTAATTTAATTTGTGCCTCCATCCATAAACCATTTGTGACAATACCACTGAAAAAAAGATATTTTGTGATGCTGCTTCATTGGTTTAGGCCACTCGTGTATGTTACAGACACCTGTTAAAGCTAAGGACAGAGCTATGGATGCTAAATAGTTTCTATACATGCTTATTAAACTAACTGCGTTAGTAAAGAAAAAGGGAAATCATGAGAACCCCAAATCATTGCTAGCCCTTCGAATTGGAACCCAAGGACCTAAGTCAATGTGTGTTCATATTGACTCAGAAAGTCCAACTCAGTGTCACCAATTTTCCAAATGAAAGATTTGTGTTATTTGTTTTTCATGACGAGGTGACCCAATGCAGGGCTAACTCAAATCCTTGCTTCTCAAGTGTTTTTTAAAAAATAAATTTAGTTGATATTTAGTTATAGCCAAACATACTCAAAAGGTGGCAATGTTTTTTGTCGCCCAGTTTTTAAAAATAGCTCACCTATGTGTTAGTTGTTTAGACATTCAGATATTACTAAATATATTCTCTTACTAAAATGCTAACTGCCAAGATTCAGCCCACAGGCATATTTTTATAGGCAAGTTACATATCCCTGAAAATTTATCGTAGAAATACACAATAACGCCTACATCCCCAGGGCCAAAATCCACAAGCAGCTTCTACAGACCTGTGTGCCACAGTAGGCAACAGTTTTTCCCAACCGAAAAGAACTCATAAAAATCTCAAAGGAAATGAAAACATCTTTTTAAAAACATGAAACATCAAACCATCCAGTCTCATAAGAAGGGAAAACACAGGCTAAAAATACATCCTGTATTCTTTCCAATCCTGTTTATTGTACTCATAAATAAAAATGTCCTATATATTTTGTTTCTGCATAGATCATAAATATTTATTTATATTTATTCAACAGCAACAGGGCTAGAGGCTCCTGACAGTATCATGGTTTTGACATTTGTGCTCATGTGATTCGGCCCCTATAGACTTAGTTATTATCAACAAAAATTACCCCTGTGAATTATACCTGGGGCTTAGAGAAATTGCATCATCAGCCAAATATCAAACATTTAGCGAGTGTTTACAACACACAAGACTCCGTGGTAGATGATGTGGTCATATTCAGAATAAAAGATGTAATCCTTTACTTTAAAATGAGAGTTAAGTTGAATCCAGATATTATTACTATGTGCTTAATGTAGTATAAACAGCTGATTTCTGTAGAACTTTGAAGACTAAACCATGAAAAAAAAAACCAAAAAAGCTTCAGAAAGTCTGAGCTGAAAACAATTGGTTAGTCAATATTTTGAGAAGATCAGTCTTTGTATTATGGGGTTCTCTGTCAGTGTATTGATTCCAATACCCTGGGTATCATTGTTTAGAGTGGCATTCGCCAAAATGCATTCTAGTTTAAACTGAATGAAACAAAGTTAATGAGATTTCTCAGATCCTTTAATATGGTAATGAGTTTCCCAAACATATTTGACTATAGAAAGGTGTTTTTGGTTTTGTTTTGTTTGTTGTTGTTTTTTTTTTTGTTGTTGTTGTTGTTTTTTTATAGCTCATTTACTAACCTCTACTGGTATCCACGTTCATGTCCTTAGCAGTCTGGACATTCAAGGAAATTTTTAAAAATTTTGTGCTTTTTTTTTTTTTTGTTCTCCAAGTGTCTTTTGGATCATCAGGACAATTCCTTTTTATCTGAGTGTTGTCATGTGCTTTCAGGATCCTCTGTACCTTTCTGTTTATGATTGGGTTCCTAGCAAGCCAAATGACATCATGTCATGTTGCACGAGCAAAGATTTCCCAGTCATTTGAATATAGGAAAGTGGTAGGAAAATTGAATCATTATCTTGAGCATGGTGTATAGACTTGTTGAACTTAAGAGAAACTGTGCTGTAGTTGACAATTTGTTATTCTAGAGTCGGTAGTGTATATGTCTGTATGCCTTCTGACTTATGACAGTTTATTAACATTAGCAAAGTTAAAATGATAAAACTTTACAAAATTGTCATAGTGATTATGTTTTGAAGGACATTATTAAAATTCTTAGCAGAACAAAATAGTAAATGATAGTCAAAAATTAAAAAAAAAAAAAAAAAGAACTGCAGGTTTAATGGCAATGCACCAGAGAATTAATCATGTGAGAGAGCAATCATGTAGACAAGTAGAGTAAAATCCACAAAACATCTTTCCATTATTTAATTTGACAATTTAGTTTCAACAAAATAACATAAAATTTCATATTAATGCTGTAGGTTTATATTCTATTAGTTTAATTTGGCTTTGATTTGTAAATTTGCTTTGGTTTTATTGTCATATGAGAGCCATAGTAATTAGGAGTTTTACCCTTGTCTTTCATTTTTTAAAACTGGGAAGTAAAAAGGATTGGGTTCAAACTCAACATTTAAATCTTTCTGAGCCAGTTTTCTCACCTGTGAAATTTTCTCACTAAAACCACCTTTCTCACATAGCCATTGGCTGAAGGTCATAGATCATAAATATTTATTTATATTTATTCAACAGCAACAGGGCTAGAGGCTCCTGACAGTATCATGTGTGGCACATAATAGGAGTCCATAAAGAGCAGTTGATTATTCATCAGTAACAATGTCAAAATGTGTCACTATATTGTTTTTTTTTTTTATAGGCCTAGTTTGAAATTATAGTTTCTACTAGACTAGTTAAGATAGCTGGATTGGGCAGCAAAGGTAATGGACCAAAGAGCAAAAGAATGACTTAGCAGTATGATCTTTATGATTCTGTTTATAAGATAATAATAATAATAATACATTTCTGCAAGTAGATATATACACACATTTATATCACCAAATATACACAATAGCCAAGTGTTAAAATCAGTAGTTGGTGAAGCTGAAGATTAATATCACCATTAAAAAATAAACTGGGATTCAATAATAAATTTGGAGTATTGTTTTTTAAAACATTATTATTATTATTATTATTATTATTTTAAATAAACACTATGCCTAATGTGGGGCTCAAACTCACAACCCTGAGGTCAAGAGTTACATGCTTGGAGAGCACCTGGGTGGCTCAGCAGTTAAGCATATGCCTTCGGCTGAGGGTGTGATCCCAGGGTCTTGAGATCAAGTCCTGTATGAGGCTCTCCACAGGGATCCTGCTTTTCCCTCTGCCTATGTCTCTGCCTCTCTCATGAATGGATAAATAAAATCTTAAAAAAAAAAAAAAAGAGTTGCATGCTTAGGGTGTCTGGCTGGCTCAGTCAGTGGAGTATGAAATTCTTAATCTCAGGGTTATAAGTTTGAACCCCACAATGGATATAGAGAGACTACCTTAAAAAAAACAAAAACAAAAACAAAAACACTTGCATGCTCTACTGACTGAGCCAGCCAGGGATCCTTACAGGTTTTTTTTTTTTTTTTCTTTTTCATTTGTTTTTATTGAAGTTCAATTTGCCAACATATAGTATAACAGCCAGTGCTCATCCCATCAAGTGCCCTCCTCAGTGCCTGTTACCCAGTCAGGTTTTTTTGTTTTGTTTTGTTTCATTTTACGATGAAATCATTGCTATTTTATTTCATTTTTAAATTTAAAAATTTTTTAAATTTAAATTCAATTAACCAATATATATCGTTAGTTTCAGACATAGTGTTCAATAATTTATCAGTTGCGTATAATACCCAGTGCTCATCACATACATGCCCTCCTTAATGCCCATCACCCAATTACCCCATCCCTCTACTCAACTCCCCTCCAGCAATCTTCTGTTTGTTTCCTAGAGTTAAGAGTCTTTCATGGTTTGTCTCCCTCTCTGATGACTTCCCATTCAGTTTTCTCTCCCTTTCCCTATGATCCTCTGTGCTGTTTCTTATATTCCACATATGAGAGGAACCATATGATTGTCTTTCTCCGATTGACTTAGTTCACTCAGCATAATAACCTCCAGTTCTATCCACGTCAATATACATGGTAAGTATTCATTCTTTCTGATGTCTGTTTATAGTTTTATTATTAAAAATTAGATAAGTTTTCCAAAAAAATTAGATAAGTTTTCAAAGTTTGATATCACAGGAACAATAATTCCTTAGCATAATCAGCTGTTAGTTCTAGAGACTACATTTATGTCAATGGAGATATGCCCCCATTTTGAGTGATATCACTTATTTTTTTTGTGCAAAGCAGATGTTTTTCGGTAACATGTTTTCTAGAAGAAAATTTGTACCTAGGACTCACAGGGTAGATAAGTCTGAAAATCCTCTATCTTAACATAGTTGGCAAGCTATAACAATATTTTAAACAGGCTTTTTGTTTAAATTTTTTGAATTCATGGACTCAAAACCAAAAGAGAGTTTCTTACTAAAACATTCCTACAAAGTCTATTGTTTTGAAATTTGAGTAGTGAGTACAGGATATGTTTTGAGTACCTTATCTTTTTCTAAGATTATCTTCTTTCCTTCATACATTTTATCTTCATCATGAATGTTATTGTACATTCTTTCAGAGCTTTTTATCCTTGTGGAATTTATAGATGGTAACACTGAATTATTTTAATTCATCCTCACAAGCTACAGAGAAATCCCAAATAGAGACGTTCTTTAAAAATAGCCTAAATGGAACTAAATAGCTAAAAATTAAATACTATTTTAAAAGATGATTGTTGTGACACTGAGGTGGCTCAGTAGTTGAGCATCTGCATTTGGCTCTGGTCACAATCCCACGGTCCTGAGATCAAGTCCCACATCAGGTTCCCACTAGGGAGCCTCCCTCTGCCTATGCCTCTGCCTCTCTCTGTGTCTCTCATGAATAAGTGAATAAAATCTTTAAAAAAATGATTGTTGTTTAAAGTTATGAATCTCAGTTCATAAAACTATCAATATCAATATCCCCCATCCTCCAGAAGAATGGATAAATATGGTGTATGTAATATATTACCTTCCTGACATTTGAATATTGCTGAATTCCATAAGATGAAATATGACAAAAGACCTAAATTTATAGTAACTATGAATCTTTAACTTGGCCACTGAGGGCCACTTCTAGTGCATAAAATTGGTAAGCTTAGAATTATGATCAGTTATTGCAGAATTTTATTCTCAGAATAGTCAAAATGAACAATGCTTCAACGGACAAAATCTGAACAAACACACAAGTGAAATTTTACTCTAAGTACTTTGTAGAATGCTTATAAGTATTATGTTTCGGGATCCTTGGGTGGCGCAGCGGTTTGGCGCCTGCCTTTGGCCCAGGGCGCGATCCTGGAGACCCGGGATCGAATCCCACGTCAGGCTCCCGGTGCACGGAGCCTGCTTCTCCCTCTGCCTGTGTCTCTGCCTCTCTCTCTCTCTCTCTCTCTCTGTGTGACTGTCATAAAAAAAAAAAAAAAAAGTATTATGTTTCTATAAATAAATACATGATAAATTTCATCATAAAATCTCCTTTCTAGAAAGCTTATATTACAAATATATAATAATATAATATGTAAGCATATAATCACTTATAATTGAAAGTAAATATTCAGATATTAATATTAATCTGAATAACATACTTTGTATTACTGATATGTTTTGGCATAGGCATTTAGCTATTCTGACTTATAGAAGCCAAGTTTAAGTCTGAAACTGAAGTCAAATAGTAAATTTTGACTGCGTACTGAGGTTGAAACCAGACTCCAGGGACACCTGGGTGGCTCAGTGGTTTAGCGCCTGCCTTAGGCTCAGGGTGTGATCCCGGAGTCCTAGAATCAAGTCCCACGTCGGGCTCCCTGCATGGAGCCTGCTTCTCCCTCTGCCTGTGTCTCTACCTCTCTCTCTCTCTCTCTCCCTGTCTCTCATGAATAAATAAATAAAATCTTAAAAAAAAAAGAAAAGAAAAGAAAAAGGAACCAGACTCCTGTGGGCCCTAATTATTTATATATATATAAATATATATAAATATATATAATTTATATATATATAAATATATATAATTATTTATATATATGTGTGTATTTTTAAATTTTTCTCAAAATACATTATTATATTTTATTTTGAAGTAGTTTAGATCTTTAGTATTTAATACAGAATGAGCATTTGTAACACTGGTAATTACTTTTCAGAAAAGAAATTATGGATCTCTCTTCTTCATTACTTTAAGAGCACAGATTTACTGAAAAGCAAGATTTTTTTTTTTTTTAACCAAGGAAAGGATAAGACTATTTGTCAGGGGGAGGATGGTAGTGTATATATATATATATATATATATATATATATATATATATATATATATATAGAAGGTCCATGGAGAAGTGGCTTCCTAGGGTGTAAAGACCATGGGCTTTGTGTACATATAGTTTATATTCAAATTTCAGTTCTACTTTTTTCTAGCTGAATGATCTTGGGAAAATTTCTTATTTTCCAGATAGATGACATCTTCGTTGATAAAATTGAGGCAATAAAAACTACCTTTCAGAGTTGTTAACATTAGGCAAATTAATTTATGTGAATGAATAACACACAGCCTATTACCTAGTAAATAGTCAAAAACTGTGACTTCCTCCTTAGGGGAAAAAGTTTTGAAAAGGTCAAATGTAAGATGTGATTAAACCTCTGCCTTTACTAAGTGAACTAATGGATAACCCAGGTGCCTCCTCTGCCTTAGGCTAGTTACTATACGCATCCATATGTGGGAATTCTCTGTAGGACAAAGATGTCTGAGCTCCTTAGATGAAAAGCGTGGTAACAGAGAGAAGTGATGTTCTTTTTAAAATATTTTAATTTATTTATTCATGAGAGACACAGAGAGAGAAGTACAGACATAGGTAGAGGAAGAAGCAGGCTCCCTACAGGGAGCCTGATGTAGGACTTGATTCCAGAACCCTGGGATCAGGACCTGAACCAAAGGCAGATGTTTAAGCACTAAGCCACCCAGGTGCCCCGAAAAGCAGTATTCTGATCACTTCTAGGTGCATTGCAAATGTGCCACACAGAAAGTTTTCTTTTTTTTTTTTAATTTTTTTTCTTTTTTTTTTTTCACAGAAAGTTTTCTGTTCACCATTCCCCTCGCATGTTTTCTCCAGGATTCAGCTCTTCTCTGTGCTCGTCAGAGAGCTGCTGAGCATGGACCCAGCAGCTACATGCCAACCCTTTCAGAACAACCAGGAAATCCCTGAGCCTGCTCATATCTCCAGAAAAATGGAGGAGTGGGGGAGTGCTTTGGAGGAGCTGGGCTGGAGTTCATCTCATTCTGACCCTTTAAAGTTCAGTCCCTGACCCACAGTTGGGAAGAACTAGAAATGTTTCTATTTATTGTTATCATCAACAGTGATGTTATTGTTACTTACACTATTCAAGGATGTTTCTTCTTGTCTTGAAATAGGACAAATGAAGTTATGAGGAACAATCATTAAAAGTAAAAATATGTTTCCCATTTTCCTAGCTAATGCTTAGAAAATGTAGAGAATGCAGTTGGCCATTGAAGACAAAGCTCAAGTGATTTAACCATCATTTTCAGGAAATTCATGGGAAATCTTATTTTGGGTTCTTCACTTGGGTGTTTTTATGACAAGAGTTGTCATTATATTTATTGTATCTATTTCTTGTTTTGCTACAATTGTGTCTTATAAAATGTTTACTCTTTTTCATAGAATGTTAAATATATTTCATAAGTGCCAGGAAAAACTGAGAACCACCTAAAAATCTGGAAACCTACTGTGTCTTGTGCTCAATGCCAGAAGAGACAACAACAAGAAGTCAGTAAAAGGAAATGAGAGATGACATCTGGGATGGGCCATTCAACAATATGGCAGGAAAAGGTAAAAGATAAGGGTCTGGATTGCTCCCTCCTCTCACAGCCCTGAGATATGCCTCCAGCCATTCAACTTCAGCAGATGATTATTTGTGTCAACTTTTTGAGGAAACAGAGATCTGGCCACATAGGCCCCCTTCACTCTGCTGCCTTCACCATGAGTTTCCTTGGATCTCCGAAGAGAAGAGGACTTACTTCCCTTAGGAAAGACTCCTTAGCTACATGTGATCCCATCCTTTCCAAACTTCTTTATGGCCTTGTTCTCCACGGTCATCTTTCCATGGAGTGTCAGTTATCCTTGCTACCTTGACGTCTCCTCAACCTATAAACATGTTCTCTTTCCTCATTCCCATCCAAATGTCCCACCTCTTTTCCTCCTTTTATTACCAAACCCTCACTTTTCAACTCAGGTCTGCTCCTTCCACTCTCCTAAAAGGGTTCTCCCGTAGGTCCCATCCATGGCCTTGCTACACAGTAATCCATGGGCCTTTCTCCTGTTCTTATCTTCTCTGGCCTCAGTAGCACTGGTCACTATTGACCATCTAGTGCTGGCTGAACGTCTCTTCCCAGAAGTCTTAGACTTTCCTCCCTGACCTTTGACCTCACTACACTCTGCAGACTTTTTTCTCTTCTCCCCATTAAATGAAATGTTACAAAGGGTCTTCTTGATCCTCTTCATCCCGCTCTCTTTTTGCGGTGTCTGTTGAGAGCTTTTCCACTTTTTGTAAGTGATTCTAAAAGTTATGTTTCCAATCGTTTACCCCCCATCCTGCCCTGACAATGAATCCTTGTGTTTCCAATCCTGACTTCTCTCTTAAATCAGCACCTGAATTTCCAACTGCCTGCTACATGCCTCTGTCCTAAGACAATTTAAAATTTAAAATCAGGGATCCCTGGGTGGCGCAGCGGTTTGGCGCCTGCCTTTGGCCCAGGGCGTGATCCTGGAGACCCGGGATCGAATCCCACATCGGGCTCCCGGTGCATGGAGCCTGCTTCTCCCTCTGCCTGTGTCTCTGCCTCTCTCTCTCTCTCACTGTGTGCCTATCATAAATAAATAAAAATTAAAAAAAAATAAAAAATAAAAAAATAAAATTTAAAATCAAAGCAAAAGGAGTCATCTCATCTCTGAAACTTTCTTGCGTGGGTTTAGTGCATTTCTAGCCACTCAGAACATTTGGGAGCACATTCAGCTCCTTCTTTTCATTTCCTTCGTGAACTTAATCAGTGAGAAAAGACCAGACTTTGGAACCAAATTGACTTGGGTTGAATCCCTCTTCTGCTTACTAGAACTGTGACCTCAGGCTAATTGCTTAATCTCCCTGAATTTCTTAATCTGAATTAATCGAGTACCCATATTTACCCAACATAGATGTTGCACCAATTAAATGTTTTACAAACCACCTTGTACAGGCCTGACATATAATAGACATGCAAATAATTTTTCTGTTTTACTTTTTTTGGTTTGTTCCCAAATAGTGTCTATTGCCTTAGCATTTTCTCTCTCAATATTGCTGACATTGTCAACATCTTAGTTTCATATTGCATTATCATTTACCTATGTCATTGCAACTTTTTAAAAACTATCTTCTTGACTGCATCATCTCCCAGCATCCTATCCATCCTCCCTACATTTCCAGGATTCTTTCTAGAACACTGACATAGTGCTGGGATGGCACATGGCACACAGAAGAGATTACAAACACCCCATCTGGGTGTTCAAGTTATTCCATAAATTGGTCCTTTCAACTTTTTAAAATCACTACTACATAAGCAGGCAGGCCCCTGGGCCCAGTACTTTAGTCAGACCGGACTCTTTGTTAGACATTCTTTTCTTTCCCACCTCCTTGCCTTTGCTCCCTCAGTGCTCTTTGCCAGCCAGTGGTGTCCTAAGACCCAGCTAGGGCATGTGGCCATAGAGCCTATTGTTTTCAATTTAATAAACAGCACTAAGAGACTATCACAAGGAGGTAAGTTTAATTTAATACAGAAATCAGATGTCAGGAACCTTTCTAAGTGCTTTGGAAGTATTAATTCAGTCCCTACAACAACCCTACAAAGTAGACACTATTATAATTCTAGTTCAAAAGATTAGGAAACTGTAACATTAACAACAGGTTATGTCATGTGCCCAAGATAATAATAAGGAGCTAAGAAACAGCAGAGCCAGTTTTCAAACACAGATGGTCAAAGATAGTTAAGAGTCTGTGCTCTCTAACTCATCACCATGCCCTTCATCCTAAATGTTTGCTGGGGCAGCACCAAGGTAAGCAGTTCTAACTAGGGTTACCAGTCCAAGTGAAGCTTGACACCAACAGGTAGAACCAAGATATAAAGCCAAATGGATCCAGAATGACATAGAGTGAAGTGTAAGAAGGTTCAAAGTTGACAGTTGCAAGATAAGCAGATAGGAATTACATAAGCAACATTCAGGGGCTCGTGATCGCTATGAATGGTTCAGGGATCCAATACAGGCAAGTCTGTCCTAACAGTCACTGTCCCCCCATGAGAGGTGAGCCTCCAGAGAGGAGGAATGATGTGTTTCTCACTTCGTAGCCTCCATAGCATCTGGCACAGCACCTTTATTTAGTTGACAAGTGTTTTTCAGGTGCTTATATGTGTTGGGAACACTACAGGGTTTAGGAATATTTCATGGTCACTGCCCACCCCCCCAACCTTGGAATTGCTTCTGTGCTTTTGCTCTGATTTGATCTATAAATTGTGTTTGTACGAGACATCTGATTACCAAGGGTTTTCTCCATGGTCTTTGCAGAAGATCTACAAATCACCTTAAAATACTGGGATATCTGGAAGTGAATTAGAGCTGGGGCTTAAAGATGCCACTCTGGGGAGTTTTAATTAGAACTGCAAATGCATCATAGATTCTTCGCCATTTGGTGAATCAAACCTGATCCCAATAAAATTGCCACATGGCTCAATTACAAGCGTTGTGCCTTAGCCTTCTCTGTATTCCCCCTGGTGTCTTGCAGAGACTCTAAATATGGTAGGTTTGCTAGATCTGTTAGATGATAAGTCATGCTAGTGAAAACTTTGTATTTGAGCACTTTCTCTTTTTGTCTTTTGAAGATTAAAGGTGTTTTCCTTGGGGGAAAATTGGCTGTTACAACACAGAAAAATCTGGGTTGTCACAAGTCTCCAACTCTAGGATTTAACAATAGCAGAAAAAGAGTCCTGATTTTTTGAGATAAATGTCTCTATTTTAAAAGCTTACAAAGTAAAGTTCATTCTGTTTATTATTTACTATCAACACACAATGTTTTGCTTCCACTTGGGTTAAAAAAGAGGTTTTTATGGGCATTTCCCTCCAAATCGTGTAATTATGGGGATTTTGAAATTACTGGAACTACTCTCTGACCTTCAGACAGAACTATGTTTTAAAATTTCCCTGAGTAGCTGAGAATTTGTCCTGTTTTTAGATATCTTTAGAGCAGATTGCACAACCACCACTAGTAACCTGTTGTGTTTAATGGCTCGAGTCTTATTTCTAATGTAATCTCACCTGTGACATTTCCCTTCCTCTCTTCAGTGGAGCTTGAGAACAGCTGGGTAACTTTGGGTAATTACATTGTGAAGTCATTTCTCTTAAGAAGAGATGTGAGAAACTTTAGGAAATGGAATTAGTGGAATTATACATCCTTGCATGTGGGAACTTCCTGAATAGTGATGATGCTTATATATAGAGAAGAGTTACTTGGATATATGGTGTGACTGCTCTTGGAGTACAAATACTTGAGATTGAGTCTTGGCTCCAACTCCTACAACTTATGTGACTTTAAAGGAATATAATATAATCTTTATGAGATTCAATTTCTTTTTTTTTTTTTAAGATTCTATTTATTTATTCATAGAGACACAGAGAGAGAGAGAGAGAGAGAGAGAGAGGCAGAGACACAGGCAGAGGGAGAAGCAGGCTCCATGCAGCGAGCCCGATGTGGGACTCAATCCCGGGTCTCCAGGATCACACCCCCGGCTGCAGGCGTCGCTAAACCGCCACGCCACCGGGGCTGCCAGAGATTCAATTTCTTTATGTGTAAAATAGGATCATAATTACCCAACAGAGTGATGTTTCCAACACTCAAGTACTATGCGTATATGATGCATGACTGTTGCACCCCAGGTATAAACCTCAAATCCTATTCCATTTTGACTTCACCTTTATAGAAAACATTATGCTGTATCTTACATTAAACAGATCTAAACAATATTTCTTTTGGGATGGAAACAGCCATTTAGCTGCAATTCATTATTACTCAGTTATCACAGAAGAATAGGAAATTATACTTGTGTGCCTACCTTCCTCATGAGGTTGTAAGTTTTTTAGGGCACGGATTCAGTGTTATTACTCTTTATAGCCTCCACTATATGCACAAAGTACATATTTAGAAATATTTATTGGTTTCAAAAATTGTGTGCTTGGAACATCTGGATGGCTCAGTTTGTTAAGCATCTGCCTTCAGCTCAGGTCATGATCTCGAGGTCCTGGGATCCAGGCCTAAGTCGGGCTCTCTTCTCAGTGGGGAGCCTGCTTCTCCCTCTGCCCTTCTCTCCCTGCTTGTGCTCTATCTCTTTCTCTATCAAATAAATAAATAAATAAAATCTTTAAAGAAATTATGTGTTTGAATGACTTTTAATGCTTTAAATGTTAGCTGGTCACCTAAAGGGAGACTTGATATGCTATTAAGTACTAGTAACTTCTTCCTATCTTCAAGTATATAAAAGATGTTTTCCTTCACATACTCCACATTTATCCTCATAGAGATCCTTAATATTGAGTAATATGGCATATCCCAAATCCTGGAAATTCTTCTTTGACCTGAAACTGTATGTTTATCCTAAAAGTGAGAAAAATTTGATGATTGCAGATTGTAAATGAATTATTAGACAAAGAAGTAAGATATTTAAAAATAGGCACGAGTGAAAGAAGCAATGAACATTTAAATGACAAATATTTTACTTCAGGGACTTGGCTAAATCATTTGAAAATCTTGGGGCCAATTATGTGAACTCTGGAGACTGTTGGGAGGGTAGTTACAGCTATGTGGGTGCTGGAAAAGAATATGTCTTTTCTTTACACAAGCTTCCAGAACTAGTTCTCATGAATGCCTAAAATATTTGGTGTGGTGTTTTGTAAAGTCATGTCAGGAGGGTTTTTTTCCCTCCCCTTTGCTTTAAGAGAAACTATTGTCTTCTTGAGCTTCTTTTCAAACACAATTTGCTTCATGTTGGTGTATGTTGTTGAATATTTGCAGCAACTTCATAAATTATTTTAAGCTTTTCAGTTTAGCTATATGATTTAAACCTGTTCCATTTAAAATGCAAATTTGCCAAAAGGGGGTGTAAATAAGAATAATTTAGCTTTTCCTCTTTTTTTTTTTTTTTTGGTTGACCTTATTAAACAAAAGAACTACTTGAGTTCACCTTCTTCAGACTGGGGGAGGGAGTGAATAAACACTTTCTCTCCTAATTGGAATTGGGCATCTTGTACATTTGGCTTAGTTGGGCTGATGGTCAGAGATCCCACAGCCCACCAACTAGACAATGTTTTTAGGATAGCCACAGCCTCCAAGGCACTTGGGCTACACAAGACCACCCAAACCCAGCTGCAGAAATTTCTGATCAATTATAGAGACTCATTGCTACTACTCAGGAGTATAACCTTATTATTTCTCCTAGTACAGTACTCCAGGTCCTTGATAGGAAATCCTCTTGCCACCCTAGGTATAGAGAATCCTGACACAGTTAAGTATGTGATTTGAATGACAGGTATCATACATAGGAGAGATATACCCTGAGGGTTCCTCTTCACAACATGGGGGGGGGGGGGCGCTGTGATTAGAGCTGTCCTCCAGAACTTTCAAAAAAATTTGAAAGTTCTAAATGCCTTTCCTATTATTAGTGTAAACCAGGAAAATAAGCCAGAGTTAAATCATGAGATTGGAAATTAATTTGGAATCTATACTTCACCTCTGAAAGGATGTCATGTTAAATTTAACACCAATCCTAGTAGGACAAATGATAAATGTCTTCTGTCAATATTTGTTGTAGCCATTTTCTGATTTACTCTGGGAATTATCCTCTCAGCATGAATTGATTTTTTTTTAAAATTTTTATTTATTTATGATAGTCACACAGAGAGAGAGAGAGAGAGAGAGGCAGAGACACAGGCAGAGAGAGAAACAGGCTCCATGCACGGGGAGCCCGACGTGGGATTCGATCCCGGGTCTCCAGGATCGCGCCCTGGGCCAAAGGCAGGCGCCAAACCGCTGCGCCACCCAGGGATCCCTTTTTTTTTTTTTTTTAATTTTTATTTATTTATGATAGTCACACAGAGAGAGAGAGAGAGGCAGAGACACAGGCAGAGGGAGAAGCATCAGCATGAATTGATTTGAATTGAAATTACATCAATAATTAAAATAATTGATCATTGTAGTAGTGAGAAAACAACTTCCAGTTTCTGCATTATGTATGCAAATATCAGGTCACCATGCTTGTTGAGAAATGGCAGTCTGGTTAAAGATGATGGAAGCAGAGCTACAGTCTTTCAGAAGAGAAAACTCTGGAAGCAGAAAAACTGTAGGGGTGACTTCTCTGTACACAAAGAGCTCTGTCTTCATCCTGGCTAGACAATAAGGAATGTAAGTGTCTGGGAAGTGGGCCCTACTGGCTGGAATTAACAAAGGCCTTTTCCAGGTAGATGCAGGGAAGTAGCTAGGAAGGATGGACCAGAGCTTGCAGGTTGAGTGCAAGATGAGAGTCTCATCTACATTGTTAGCAATATTTTCTAAATGCTTTACTCTCTGTGTTATCTTTGTGATTGTTCCACCTTCCAGTCAAACTTAGGTGACAGTTACAGATTTGTTAGGGCTTACAGATAAGAGAAAAAATGGGTGAGAGTTTTGGAGATGATATCACAAAGCTTTAACACCAAGGCGGTGGCAGGAAATAATAATCAGCAAGACCCTCCCAGGCAGGAGAAGGAGAACTGCAAGACCCATTGCTCTAACTCTCTGCACTGACCCTGGAAGATGCTGAGTTTTACCAGATTGAGAAAAGTGATTCTACCTCGCAGACGGGACTGGGGCACTTAGCTTATTTATGAATGAGATGTTTCCATAAGCCAGTGAGGTTGCACAAACAGAGAAGATTAGGGGACCAGCTTGGGGCATCCATTATCCTTTGCATTTGAGCAAGTCTTACTTTATGACTAAATGCAGACATTTAGGAACAAAGAGTAGAAAAAAAATGTATCATAACACTAGAATGTTTATTGTCAGCAAGAAAGTATTTGTTGGTGTGGCAAAAACCATGTAATAGGGAGAAGAGAGATCTCTTAGAAAAAAAGGATGATGAACTGACCAGCACAAAGATCATAAGGGTAGGTCATTTAGGGCAAAGTTTCTAAGAATGCTCTTAGAAACTTAAAAAAAGTATAACTGGCATATGGGAGACAGCCTCTAGATGGCCCTCAATGAATCCCACTTTCTGGTAGTCACACCTTTGTGTAATCCCCTCTTGCACTGTACCAAATTAGGCTATGTGACCCATATCTTATAACAGAAAGTGATGATATGTTGCTTTTGAAGTTAGCCTATGAAAAGATTTTGGCTTCCATTTTGAGATTCTTTCTTTCTTTGTTTATTTCTTTGTTTCTTTTTCTTCTTTCTTTCTCTTCCTTCCTTCCTTCCTTCCTTCTTTCTTTTTCTTTCCTCTTTCTTTCCTTCTTTCACCTCTATCTCTCTCTCATAGATCAGTTTCTCTGAGGGAAGTCATGCCATAAGCGGCCCATGGAGAGGCCCATGTGGTAAGGAACTGAGGCTACTTGTCAACAGACAGGCATGAGCTTGGAAGCAAATCTTTTAGCCCCAGTCAAGTCTTCAGAAACTCCAGCCCTGACTGATACTGTGAATGCTGCCTCATACAAGATCCTCCAGAATCATCCAGCTAAGTCAAGCCAGATTCTTGATCCTCAGAACTATGTGAGATAATAACATTTGCTGTTTTAATCTGCTAAATTTTGGGATGATTTATTACACAATGAGAGATAATGAAGGCATGGCAGAAAAGAGCCAAGAAGTCCAGAAGGAATGTTAAATGGGTGAGGCAGATTTAGATCTTACCCAATATAGATCTCATTCTCAGCACATCTTCTGATATGGTGGGCTTTGGGTTGAACACAAGTTAAGGGATAAGATGGTGGATTAGCTTGTCCTCATCAAATCTTCCAACAAAGTGGAGAGGAAAATGCCTACTCTGGACAATAGAAACCTAACTGGGGAGGACCAAGTAGAGTCAGCATCCAGGCAGAGAGAAGCTTCTGGGAATCTGTTCAAGAGTGGGAGGAAGTACTTATAACATGGAGGAGAAATGGGTAAGTGGAGAAACTTGCTTCCCACAAATCTCTCACTTCAAAGGGAAAAGGAGAATGACCATTCAAAACAAGAAGGGCCTCAACTTATTTTTCACCAGCAGAGTCAGAGATCATTTGGGGAGGTGGGGTCTGAGAACCAGGCATTCATGATGATCATTTCCAAGTGATCTTTTTGCTTCCTGGAAAAAAAGGAGAGCACAGAGGTCCATGAACAGCCTCTTATCAGAAGGAAGCATACCCAAGGAAGGGGACTTTAAAATCCCATCTCTGAGTAGTCATTCCTTTATTCTGATTTATCAAATTTCTATGTCAAATTTCCATATGGGTGAGGTGAATGAAACAGCAAATTGGGCTACATGTTTTGCTATAGGAAACCTATCCAGTTAAACAGAAGACTCCATGGAAGCAGTGAGGAAAAAAGTAACTTTGGAAGAAATTACCTGACACAATCAACCCCAGGAGAAGTATGTGGCATGCTCTTGGAAAACTAACACAACCATGGTAAAATAGGAACATGTTGAGATCAGGGCAGTTAGTGTGTGGGTCCCAAGAGGTCCAATGGATCCCAGGGAAAGAGGAGTCATCATGGTAGTAAACCGTCTCTAAGATCTGTTACAAGACACTAGGTAAAGAAAGTCTCCCACAGGGAGGGAAGAAGAGCAAACTCGTTCTGAACCCTTTGATCTTGGAGAAGCTGATCAAGCAGTGAGAAGTGAATCGGACGGAAGAGACCAAGACATTAGAGATTGAACTACGGAGTGGATTACTCTGCCAGTTCCCTCTCCAACTGAAGTCTATTCCAGAAAGAGATAAGGGAAATGGAGAAATCAGACACTAAATAATAACCTGTAGCCTCTTCCAAGAGGGAAAGCAAATTATGGGAAAGAGTTGGAGATAAGTGTCCTTTTGGCACCAAAATGTGAATTCTTGATTTACTTTTTTTTATTAGAGGAAGTGGCATCACTTACAGGATTCCTCATCTATTTTTCACATTTGCTAGCCAATAATTTACTTAGACTTTAGACAATAGTTGATTGTATTATAGAACAATATGAATGACACATGTTAAGTGGGAAATAAAAAGTAGATTACAAAAAGTATATGTAATATCATTCAACATTTATTTATTTATTTATTTATTTATTTATTTATTTTTAAAGGTTTTATTTATTTATTCATGAGAGACACACACACACACACACACACACAGAGAGAGAGAGAGAGAGAGAGAGGCAGAGACACAGGCAGAGGGAGAAGCAGGCTCCATGCAGGGAGCTTGACGTGGGACTCCATCCCAGGTTCCCAGGATCACGCCCTGGGCTGAAGGTGGTGCTAAACTACTGAGCCACCTGGGCTACCCTCAATTTTTGTTTTTTAAAAGCATAGATGTTATATAAAAAGATGCTCAGTATCATAGTAACTAAGTTAATGCAATTTTTTTTTAAGATTTTATTTATATATTCATGAGAGACACAGAGTGAGAGAGAGGCAGAGGGGAAAGCAGGCTCCATACAGGAAGCCTGATGTGGGACTCGATCCCGAGTCTCCAGGATCACACCCCGGGCTGCAAGCGGCGCTAAACTGCAATGCCACCGGGGCTGCCCAGTTAATGCAAATTAAAACACAAATGAGATATCACTATGCATCTATTGGAATACCTAAAGTGTTGTTGTTGTTGTTGTTGTTGTTTAATGTTATAATACCATATGTGGGCAAGGATTAGACCAACTAGAACTCTCATTCATTGCTGGTGCAAATGCAACCGAAAAGCAATTTGGCAGTTTTACTTTCAAGGTTTTTGTTTTTGTTTTTGTTTTTGTTTTGTTTTGTTTTGTTTTGGTTTTTTAACTGTATGAAGTTAAGGGCATTTTTATACTTTATTTTTAAATAATTTATAAAGTTTTATTTTATAAAGTTAAACACATCATGTTTTCTAGTAATGTTATTCCTAGGTATTTCCCTAAAAGAAATGAAAAATGTATGTTCACACAAAAACTTATCATATATTTTATAGTGGCTTTCTTTATTCATAATTGCCAAAGCTGAAATATTCTTCAGGCGATGAAAGGACAAACTTAATATATCCAACGGCACATCACGTAGCAATAAAAAAATAAAACCTACACAGTACCAATATAAGCAATAACATGGAAAAAGCTCAATGAGTAATGTTAAGAGAAAGAAGGCTATGTACTGTATGACTCCAATTATAAGGCATTCTGGAAAGGCAAAGGTATAGAGGCAGAAAATACATCAGTGGCAAAGGTATAGGGGCAGAAAATACATCAGTGGGTGGAAGGTGAGATTGACTTTAAGGGGGCACAGATAATTTGTGTGGGTTCTGGAAATGTACTATATCTTGATTGATTGATAGAGACTTTACTAATGGCCTGAATTTCACTTTTAAAACTTCTTTTTTAAATTATTTTTTAAAAGATTGTATTTATTTGAGAGAGAGAGAGGGAGAAAGAACACAAGCAGTGAGGAGAAGCAGATGGAGAGGGAGAAGCAGATTCCCCATATAGGGCTTCACCCAGGACCCCAAGACCATGACCTGAGCCCAGGTGCCTCTGTTTTTTCTTATTATAATGATTGCATATTTTATTTTATAAATACAAAGTAGAAAGAAAACAATTAAATTACCCTTTCTACATGCATTTGTTAACAAATATAAATAAATATTATATATGCTACCTGAATCTAGCTTCCTAAATATCATTCTCTACTAAATAGAACTAGAGCCCCTTAAAAAAATTGATTCCAAAGCTCGGGCAGGGGATATGCCACACGAGTCTGGGATATCTCATTGTACCAGAAAATTAGGATTTACTCAACAAATGAAAGCATGATGGGGCTCTATCAAAAGGACACAGGAGACATCTGGAAAGGGCTCCCCACTGACCAAATCTTAGACAATTTAGACATCAAAATAAATAATGGTAGCAATGGATTATAGCCCACTGAGCAAAATAAAAATCCAAGAGCCTATACTGACATACATACACACATAAAGGAAAGCTCTTCTTCCTTACAGTAGAATGTCAACTCATTAAATATAGAAGAAATAAAAAGAGTTTAAAATCTTCAATGGATGCTAAAGCAAATATGTCAAACATTGCTGAGTAACAATATATTTATATAGCTTCACAGTGAAGACACCTAGAGAACACCACCCTAATCAAGTGATTGAAATTAATATTATCAATCGTATGTTCCTCCATATGATTGATACAAAATGAAGGACATACCATCACTTCTGTGATTTTTCTGGCCAAAATGCATAACTAAATATAAGGAAACAACGGACAAACACAAATAGAGAGCCTACAGTATAACCGCTGTATTCTTTAAAAACTACAAGGTTAAGGAAACCATAGCAAGGCCAAGGTACCATTTCAGTTTAGAGACGACAAAGAGATATGATAAATACATGCAATTTCTACCCTTGGATTGGATCCTTAATTAGGAAAAAATAGAACTAAAGTATCACAGGATCATTGATAAAATTTGAACTATGGATTAGATAGTAGTATTAAATCTATGTTAAATGTCCTGATGTTGATAATGGGAAATATATCAAAGTATTTAGGGGGAAAGTTGACATGATGTCTCCAATTCATGCTTAACATGCTTCAGAAAAATATATATTCAGTGTAGATAGATCAAAGATAAAATAAATAGGGCAATATGCAAAAAATTAGTGAAGCTGCATAAAGGGCATATGGGAGATCCATGTATTATTGCAACTTCTGCAAGTTTAAAATTATGTCAAAATAAGTTGTACAAAATAATGTTAGGGACATACTAGAGTTGGTCTGTACCATCTTTTGCTCTCAGTGAGCGAGCAGGGTTGCAACCAGAGTTTTTAGAACTCTTTAAGGGAAGTTGCCAGAATGTTTATAGGAACTCTGGATGCTTCTTAAATCTAGTGGGATCTTTACCCAGCAAAGGTGGTATCATATGTAGCTTTACATCCATATGGAAACTTGAGGAGGCCTATATTCAATTGGGAACATGTTGGGTTACCACTTTATTTATAGATCCTTCCCCACAACTTTCCATATATTTTGCTATTCCAAAAAAAATTTTAAGGTGATTTATTGGCTTAGCATATATACTCTGTACAGACCTAAATCCCCTATTGTGTTGTATTTTGCCTGGTCTTGAATGTGTAGGACAGAAATCAGGCCAGAAGATGTGTGGGAATATGAATCAGCTGAAAAAAAGGTCTATAGGAATTAAAGTTGTAGTTTCTCCAAATAGTCTTCCAGTCCTGGCTGAGGGGATAAAGGGACATGTGGAAGGTTTATGAACTTTTCTTCCTTAAGTACCATCACCTGCTCCTCCATGCTCTTAAAGCTTGTACTACCTTAAGCAATGAGGAAAGATCAGTGACTAAAATAAATAAAAATAATCCTGCATTAAAAATTGACATTAATATGGTGTAATGGAGATAAAGCAGAATTTGGTATCAAAATAGCTGGATATGAGTTTGGCAAACCACCCTATCTCGCTATGTCTCCATTTCTCTAGAACAGGACATACCTTCCTGTTTTTGAAGGTAAATAGAGAGTTCTTATATAACAAAGAAAGCACATGAAAAATGATAACCATAAAGGAAAAGATTGATAAATTAGACTACATTAAAATTGATAATTGAAAAAATAAAAATAAAATAAAATTGAGAATTGTTCATCAGAAGATACCACGAAGAAAGTGAAAAAGCAAGCCATAAACCAGGAAAAAAAATGTATCTTTAATATAAATTACAAAGAATTTATATCCAAAATATATTAAGAACTCCTACCAATCAATAAGAAAAAGATAACCCAATAGAAAAAAATGAGCAACAGATTTCAACAGACACATTAGAAGAAAAGATATCCAAGTGGCAATAAACACATGAAAAAGGGCTCAATCCCATTGGTAATAATCAAAGAAATGCAAATTAAAATAGGTACTCTATTTTCCCATCAGGAAGTATGAAATTAAAGATCAAATAGCAATGTACTAGTGAGTAGCCAGAACAAGAATATTCATTTGCTCTTGATGGAGATGTAAATTGGTATAATCAAATGAAAGCAATTTGACATTATCTAATAAGTGTATAGTTTGTGACCCAATAATTCCACTACCAGATATATTTACCTTAACATATGCATATGTGCACTCCAGAACGCAAGTAGAAAAAAGCTCATAAAAGCATCATTTGCATTAGCCAAAACCTGGTAATAATCTGAATGTCCATCAATAGTAAAGGGATAAATAAGTTGTGGGATATTCATTCAATGAAAATACTTCATTGTAATGAAAACAAATGAACTACAGCTGGAAACCATGTCGATAAATCTCAAAAACATTATGTGGAGTGAAAGAAGCCAGGCTTCAAAGAATACATAGAGTACAACTCTATTTAACTCAAGTTAAACACACAAACAAACATTACAATGTTTAGGAATGGATATAGGGTGGCAAAATTGTAAAGAAAAGCCAGGAAGTGATGGCCATAAAAATGGTTCCTTGTGGAATACAGGTTGGCGGGGGAGTTGAGGAGGGAAGGAAGTGATTTGGGTGCTCTGACATTGGTTTGCAACCTGGAGGTGGTTCCACAGTTGATGGTCTTAATTCCTTGAGTTGTGCATGTTTTGCGTACTTTATGATATGTTCATTATATTTCATAATAAAGGGGTTAGCTTTTATTTTAAAGGACTTAATTCTATCAGCCATATCTATATCAAACATCTGTTACGAGTCAAGTAAGAAATGTAAGGACATTTTTAAAACTATAAGTTATCCTGTGTCTACAGTATCATTATTTTTAGTAATAACAATAGGTAAATACTTATAAAGAACCGAAGAGTAGTGTATCCTCAATTGAAAAATCACATTTCTAAGGGCCTAATGGCTACTAGCCGAAAGTTCTGTTAAAATAAATTCATCCTGTCTAGACCAACTCAGCATCAAAAGTGAAAACAGATGACTTAGCTATTTCCTTTTCTTTTAACATATGACTGGTAATGCTCACCGATAGGGCTTTGGGGCTAAGTATGTGAAGATTAAGTCAAAAGGCTCAGGGTAAGAACTGAAAACCAAGGAAGAAAATTTTAATTGAAAATCTAGAAGCGCTACTGAAAATGTTATGTTTCTTTTTTTTTTTTTTTTTTTTTGAAAATGTTATGTTTCTTTTGGCTTCTTGTGTATAGCTGTTTATTTTAAATATTTATTATTTATTATTATTGATAACATTGAAAATCAGATTAATAATAAATACTAACTACACTGAATTTTAGAGAATGTTTGTTTCATTTAATATCATTCACTTTGTGAATTTAGTGAGGATCTTTTCTTCAATTCTCTACACCCTACCATGTCTAAAATCTGTTACCTATTATTATTAATAAATTATTAATGCATTACTTTCATAATGCTTTTCTGTCTTCAGTGATTTAGTGACATACATAAACACAGGAGCTTTTATGGAAGAAATTATTTGTATATCTCCTTGGAGTTTTATACTATAATTCTTGGAATAATCCTCAACATTCCCTTTTCTCCCTCCACAACTAATCAGTCACCTGATCCTCCTGATTGTACTTTTGTTTCATTTCTTAAAAAAATCTCTGGATTCTGTATTTTCGTTCTTCTCATTGGATATGAGTTTAATTCTCTCCAAGGAGCTATTAAGATAGCTCCTAACTGGTTCTTCTGCTTCTAATCTCTCTCTCCACAAATTCATTCTTCTCATGAAACACTTTCCAAAACACATGATTCGATCATGTCACTCTCTCTCATTGAAATCTTGATGGCTTATTCAGCTTTGGGTTTCATCTCTTGCCACCAATGCTTCCCTGACATCCCCCATGGACTCCAGAGCTATAAAGCTATAATTACCCTGAACCTTGTCTCAACCCAGACTTCCTATGCCTGTGTAAGCTTCCCATGTCTCTCTACTGGCACACAGTAGGCATTCAATAAGAGTTCATGAACTCTAAGGCTATTAGACTTACAGGGAAATACATGTGGTTCCCCTATGCATTTAATTGCCTTCTGCTTTAGACTACTAAATCGACTTGTTCCTATCTTGATGATTGTCTTGCAACTCTTTCTTCTTTAAGAAGAGTAGCCCTATTTTATTGACCTTTGTATTGAAATAATACCTAGCATATAGTCAGTGTTCAGTAACATGTAACTCTTTCTTCTTCCTTTTCTAGTCTTTACAGACCATAAAAACAATGGTAGCAAATAAATAAGGAAACTCCTTTGAGGGACCTATCAATGGCTGTTGCTAGGGGAGAATCAATCCCTTCTTTTCAGCCTTTCCATTGTATGTATATTCAGCAAACAACAATTAGATGTTTCTTCTGTACCAGTCACTATGCCAGGTACTGGGACACAATGAATTATAATCCTGTTGTCATGGCACTCTATACGTGATGAAATAATGGAGCTATCATGATCTGGTCCAAGAATAATAACTTCTCATCTGCCTTCACTCATAGATGCTTGGAATATCCCATTCAGAAAGGATCAGTTTTTCTTTTTTTATCTTAGCCTTTAAAATAGCTCCTTTCATCATAAATGCTCATAAAAGCATTTCTCAGCTTCTCTGTCACTTGACCTGAGGTTTTCAAAGTATCCCCTGAAGAATCTAATTTGAAAAAAGAAATCTTCAGTTGTGATGATGTGAAATTGATCCTTGGTCACATGTTCTCCTTACCCAGACAGCAATATTAACCACCATCCTATTAAGTGGCGCCAATTATGTTTGAGAGCCCATCATGTGTCCATGGCGTGAGCTAGCCCCATTTGAATGAAATTCTTCAGATGTACAGGCCTTGCAGAAAGTAAATAATCACAGTAAGCTTTATTCTTTGCAGTCAGTTCTAAGCGTGGACTGTACAAGATATGATGTGAAAGTATTCCTTTTGTTTAAGAAAGCGATTTTCTTCTTTTCTAATGTAATTCATTTCATATCTTTTTAGCCTTAACAAAGAGGAAAGTTATATGTTCATTATTAAATATACACATTAAATTTGCATCCTCCAGACCAAGTTGAGAATAGAAGCCAAACACTCTGGTTAATTATATTTCTATGTATGTCACTCATAGATGATCAACATTCCAAGATTTAGAGTTGAAAAAAATACACATAACATTAGATACATGTTGATATAATTTAGCCTAGCCTCAAGGAAGAATGAGTTAAGAGCCAACTTCAGATATTTCCTCACGTTGCTTGAAATTCTCTTCATTTTGTCACTTTTCCTAAACTTAAACCAATCCAAGTTTTATTTCAGTGAACAAATTCTGCGTTGGGAATATGGATGCTCTAAGAGGACCAGTTATTCTCAGCTTAGTATGACTCAGCATCAGATTGGTTGTCTCCTGGAAAAATTTTAGTGAAAATTAGCATCAGATAGATTTTCCTCTAGAATCTAGCTGAAAATAGAGGCAGTCAGCTAATTGCAGTTTTAATGAATAATGAGCTAAAAGAAGTAGTAATGTAGAGCTCTGGAGAAACACTGTGAAGAGTAGATTGGATGGTTTCTGATGAGGGGTTTTGGGTACCAAAGGAAAACATGAGAATTCCAGTACTCAGAAGAAAGTTTAAGGTGCTTTTAGCAGCAAGTGACAGAAAACTTCAGATAAGATTGGCTGACACAGAAGTCAGGTAGACCACATAGAGCTCAGATCCATTTCTCCTTCTCTACATGTTGGTTTCATCTTCAGCTTCATAGCAAGAAGGCCATAAGAAGTTCAGGTGCCAATGCCAGATATAGCAGAACAATGTCCAGAGGACAATGATGCTATCTGTTCTTGTGTGTTACGAGATGGCTAAATCTTTCCCCAATGTTCCCAGGCAAATTTCCCCATTATGTTGTACTGGTTGAAATTATGTCATAAATGAGTGCCTATATTAGTCTCTGGCCAGGGCAATCAAAATGCCATGGTTGCCTCTGAAGCCAGAGGTGGAGCCAATATCCCTTCAAGCACCTAGCCCTTATAGGCAGATGAATACCTAAATAAAAGCAGAGTTCTATTAGAACAGAAAAACCAATAAAATTGGGTATTGATTATGCAGCCAGTGTCTGTTATAAGGGGTGAAGAATACAAGATTCTATAAAGTAGAAGAGAGAGAAGACACAAGAGGGGAAGGCTCCAAATATACAATTCATAACCTTCAAACTTTTCCCTGGAGCTCAACTCTGGTTTTAACTTCTTTAATATCCATCATCATTGTATACCAGTCACAGCAACACCTGTCAATAGGATCTGTTAATAGAAGCAGTCTATTAATGGAATTATTGGGTATACTTCCTAGGGCATTATGCTTTCTTTTCCCTACCAGAGCTAGTATACGACACCTAATTTTTGTAATAACAGTTTCAGAAATTTCAACATGACTCCTATAATTTAATGAAATGTAATTTGGTACATGCATGCATCCCTAGTGTTTTATGATTTAATGTTAAGAGGGGATTATATGTTGTTTAATTTACTATTTAATGCATGGTCATTAGTTGCATTTTCTAGTATTCTGGTATCACGCTTGGTATCATCCACTTATTTATTCAAGTAATATTTATTATCTATATATTTTTATGCCAAGAATTATCAAAACTCCAAGAATATAAAGTTTGGTAAGAACAGAAAGAGTTCAAATGAACAAACGTATGTTTCACTAAGTGGGCTCAGATGATTTAATCTCTTCAGAGATACTCATATTTTAAAAGTCATTCAGATGAAAACAGATCTTGTGAGAATAAGCAAAAAAAAAGAAAAGAAAAAACAATAAGCCAAATTTTCTTTAAAGGGAGAAATTGCCTGATGCATAAGTAATATTGTGTTTTAAGAATTATTTTCTTAAAAGCCTCTTATGGATGTGAGTTTGCATTTTGGAGGAAGCCATTGGGAAATTTAAGGCTCACTCAGTCTCTGTTCTTATCTCCGTAGATGGTAAACAATGTGCCTAAACCGATGACGTCATCTATCATTACACCTTTGCAAATAGCTATCTCATTATCAAATGCGAATAGAAAAATGAAAGGGGGAGGGACACCTGAATGGTTCTGTGGTTGAGCATCTGTCTGGCTCACCGCATGATACTGGAGTCCTGGGATCAAGTCCCTCATAGGGCTCCCCTGCATGGAGCCTGCTTCTCCCTCTGCCTATGTCTCTGTCTCTCTCACTCCGTGTCTCTCATGAATAAATAAAATCTTAAAAAAAAAATGAAAGGGAGAAAAACCCACAGAATCTAGCATCAAAGCATGTATTTTAAAGGATTCTATTGGTGTTTCATAAGACGTAGGAATTTTGACTGTCAAGATCATGGAGGCAGGAGCTATTTTTTGATAATTAGATAATTTATTGCACTCCCTAGTGTTTCCTACAATATTTCATATACAAAATTGCTGGAGTTTTTTTACCGAGATAAATTTTAAAAATTCATTTCTTAGGGTGCCTGGGTGGCTCAGTCAGTTAGGCAGCCAACTTTTGATCTGGGCTCAGATCATGACATTGGGGTCCTGGGCTCCATGCTCAGTGGGGAGTCTGCTTGGAGGATTCTCTCTCTCTGCCCTCTCCCTCTGCCCCTTCCCTCACTTTCTCTCTCTCTCTCTTAAATAAATAAATAAATAAATAAATAAATAAATAAATAAATAAATAATTTAATTCTTAAGAAAGAAAAAGCATTCATTTCTCACTGTCCAATTGTAGAACTTTATACAAAGTTTGTTTCTTGCTTATTTGGGGAAAAATTCAAAGTAAGGCCCTAAGGGCTAAAAACAAAAATACAATTTTGAAACTACTCTGAACTGGAAATGTATTCAAATGACAATTTCTATTTACATACAAAAATCTTAAAGTTATCTGATATGAAAGCAGGAAAAATCATGTAAACTCTGAAGAAATATAAGTGCATCTTTCATATCTGATTCAGTTCAGCCTGATTTGATTAAATAAATATGGCACCAAAGCCCAGATGAAGGTTAATGAGGGTGTGACTAAAGACACTAGCAGTGAGAATAGCAAGACAATTAAGCAATACTGCTGCACAGGATAAAATATAAGCTCCTCATCATGGCATGAAAGGCCCTTCACAGTCCTCCTTGGGATCGCCTTTCCTGCTTCATCTTTTGCCAAACCACTCCATGTTCCAGCCATTGAACACCATCTGGGATTCCCGACATCTTTCACATATCCCTGATGTTTCCCCTAAAATTTTATTTTGAATATTTTCAAGCTAATGTTTCAAGAATTTTACAGTGAGTACCCATACCACAACCTAAAGTTTATCACTAACATTTTATTTTATCATGTATCCACCTATCTCTCTATACCCTGTATCCATCAAAGGAAATTGCAGTGACCAGTACGTTTCCTCCTAAACATCTCAGCATGTTTAGTCATTTACAAGAGATCAGTACTTATTTATGGCCTTTTATTTTCCTGCTGAGGTAAAATTTACATATAATAGTAAAGTGTACAAATCTTAAGTATACCATTCACTGAATTTTTTAAAAAGATTTTATTTACTTATTTATATTTAGAGAGAGACAAAAAGAGAGTAGGGTGAGGGTCAGAGAGAGAGAGAATCTCAAGCAGACTCCACGCTGAGCACAGAGCCCATGGGCTCCATCTCACAACCCTAAGATCACCACCCCAGCTGAAGTCAAGAGTCTGATGATCAACCGACTGAGCTACCCAGTTCCCCCCCATCATTCCCTGAACTTTGACCAATGCCTATAATATAAATCTCTATTGAGATGTAGCACTGTATCATCACTCCAGGAATTTCCTTCATACTCTTTTCCAGTCTATTCCAGCCCAGCCTTCCAGAAGCAACCGCTACTCAAATTTTTTTTCCACCAGAGATGAGATCAATTTTTCCTGTCATAGGGATCCCTGGGTGGCGCAGCGGTTTAGCGCCTGCCTTTGGCCCAGGGCGCCATCCTGGAGACCCGGGATCGAATCCCACGTCGGGCTCCCGGTGCATGGAGCCTGCTTCTCCCTCTGCCTGTATCTCTGCCTCTCTTTCTCTCTCTCTCTGTGTGACTATCATAAATAAATTTAAAAAAAATTTAAAAAAAAAGAAAAAAAAAAGAAATTTTTCCTGTCATAGAACTTCACATAGATTGAACTATACAGCATATACTCTTCTCTTACTGTTTTTGAGTGTAGCTGAATGTATAGTAGTTTATTTCTTTTTCACCACTGAATAGTATTCCTCTGCATAGATATCTCACAGTTTGATTATCCATTTTCCTGTTGTCAGAAACCTGAAGTGTTTTCAGTGTGTGGCTATCACAAAGAAATCTGCTTTGAACATTCTTGGACAACTCTTTCTTTAGACATATTTTTCATTTCTTTTGGATAAATATTAGTGGAATTGCTGGGTCGTAAGTTAGGTATACATTTAACTTTATAAGGAATAGCCAAATTTCTTTCCTGGGTGGATCCTGCGGCCACAGACCAGCAGGCAGTGGCTGGTGAGACAGACGGGATGGGGGGTGAGGGTGGGGGTGGGGCTCCAGTTGCTGTTTTCCTTGGTGGATTGTTATGTTTTCTAAGTAATCTGTTCTGGTAATGTATTGCTTTTACAAGTGGGGAGAAAAATAAATGGCACATTTTATTAAAAAAAAAAGTAGTTGTATTATGTTACACTTCTCTACCAACATATGTATGAGAGTTCTGTTGCTCCACATACCTATCAACATTTGGTTAATTTTTTAAACCATTTTTAATTTTAGCCATTCTGGTGGGTGTGTAGTATCATCTCATATTGTTTAATTTCTCTTCTCTTCTCTTTAATTTCTCTGTTGACTGATGACTTCCTTTTGTAATGTATCCAAATCACTGGCTTTTTAATTATTGAGTTGGAGATTGTTATATATCTTGGTTACCAGTGCTTCCTCAGATGTGAGTTTTTTTAATGTTTTCTTTGCTATGTAGCTTACCTATTTCTTTTCCTAATGGTATCTTTTGATAATCAGAAGTTTGCCATTTCATGATCAATTTTTTTCTTTTATGGATATTGCTTTCCATATCCTAAGAAACTTTCACCAAGTCACAAAGATACTCTTCTATGTCTTCCTTAAAAGCTTTATGAGTTTAGCTTTTATGTTTAGGTCTATAATCTTTGTTTTTTTTTTAGATTTATCTATTTATTCATTAGGGACAGAGAGAGAGAGAGAGGCAGAGACACAGGCAAAGAGAGAAGCAGACTCCATGCAGGGAGCCCGATGTGGGACTCGATCCCAGGACCCCGGGATCATGCTCTGAGCCAAAGGCAGATGTTCAACAACTGAGCCACCCAGGGGTCCCATTTAGCTCTACAATCTAACTGGATTTACTTTTTTGCATACGGTGTGAGATAAAGGTTAAGAATATATATATTTTTCCATATTAATGCATTGTTACTGCAGAACTATTTGTTGAAAAGAATTTCTTTTTCCATAGGGTTACTTTGGTATTTTGTCAAAATCAAATGACATTCTAAGTGTAGATTTTTTGGGGGGTTTTCAATTCTGTTCTATTGATCTTGTTGATATTTATGTAGTACCATCATTTATTGATTATTGTAACCTTATAGTAGGTTTTGAAATAATATAGTATAAATGCTCCAAAGCTTTTCAAGTTTGCTTTCCATTCCAAGTCCTTTGTGTTTCCATTTAATTTTAGAATCAGCTTGTTGATTTCTATAAAAAGAAAAAAAACGTCCTGAGACTGTCATTTCCATGGCATTAATCTATAGATCGACTTTGTACCATGTCTTTTCAAAAAAATTTTATGTTTCCATGATTTTTGTATGTTAGTCTATCTGCCCGAAATATACTTTTTCTAACTTCACTAAAAGGTAACTCCTGCTCATTTTCTAGGACTCAGTTCAAATACTACTTCTGTTAAGTCTTCCCAGGCAGCCTTCTCTGTGGGTAGAATTAATTACTTATTCCTTCTTTTGAGCTCCTATAACAACTAATCATACATACATCAGTAGAACTTATCATATTGTATTATGATTGTTTTTGCTTACATACCTTTCTTCCAAACTAACCTGAAAGGTCATGAGCAGAGTCCAATATTTTATTCAGTTATTCCCTTTACCTAGTATAGTAACTGGCACATAGTAAAGTATCTTTAAATTTTTATCCATCCAACTCTTTATTGTGTGTCTTACTGTATACCAGAAGTTACATCTTACCTGGGGGACACAGAAAAAAATATGTATACGGATAAGTGAATAAAATTATTGCAAATAATGCTAAATGATATAAAGACAATAAAACCAAGAGAAGGGATAGAGAGAAATGGGAGCACAGTGCAAGTACTTTACCTTAGATGGCCACAGAAAGACTCTGAGGAAGTGACTTGAGCTGAGACATAAATAAAAAATGGAGCATCCATAGGATTTCTGAGGGCTAGAGCCTTTCAGGCAGAAAGAACAAGAAATACAAAAGCCCTGAGGTGAAATCAAGCTTAGACCAAGGAAGGAACAATTATTGAGCAATTGTATGTCTAGCAGAGAAGGGTGTCTGGGAAAACCTCATAGAGCTGAGGCTTGAGAAAATGAGTAGGTGTTATTCTGTCAGAGAAGTCAGAGAGAAAATATTCTAGGCAGAGGGAACTATATATGGCAAGAAGAAATATACAGTCAGAGTGGTAAGAGGTGACTTTACAAAGGTAGGCAGAGGCCAAATAATGCAAATAATGCAAATAATGTACATCTGTGGTAGTTTGGATTTTATTCTGATTGCAAAAGAAAGTCATTAAAGTCAAAAGTCAATCTGGTATATGCTGTGTGAGAATAACTATGGGTCCTAAGTAGCAAATAGACATGGGTGGTGAGGCAAAAGCAGATTCCTGAGACTAGCTGGGAGACTATTGCAGTGGAGTAGGTGGGAGATAAGGGAGATTTGGATCAGAGTTCCCAGTGGAATGGATGGAAAGTTGTCACCTTCAGGCTATACTGAAGGTGTCACAAATAGGACTTGAATATAAGACATGAGAAAAACAGGATCAAGGATGAGTTCCACCTTCTCTGGCTTGGGTGTGTCATGAGACCATTTACAGAGATGAAGGGCACATTTGGGCAGGGGGAGTGGGAAGGCAGAAAAGCCAGGAATCAGAAGTTCCACTGTGGGAATGTTAAGTTTGAGATAACTGGTAGATATCCATGAAGAGATGTCGAGTAGATGATTGGATATATGAGTCGAGAACGCAGAGGAAAGGTCAGAGCGGGTGTACTGCGAGTCATATGCATATGGCAGGTATCCAAGACCATAGACCTGAATGAGGTCACTACAGAGAAAAAAAGAGGACTGAGGAACAAAGGAGATTGGGAAAGAGGAACTACTGTGAGAGGATAAGATCAGGAGCCTGTGATACCAGGGAAGACTGGAGAAGGAAATATTTCAACAGAGAATAATTGAGAGATCAAATCAAGTGATGGGTAGAAAGTTGGCCTGTAAGAACCTTGCAAAATGAAATTATTTGATGACATTCATAAAATCCATTTCGGTAGAGTGATATTCACAAAAACCTGATCACAGTGATTTGAGGAGTGATCATAATGGAGAAAGAAGGAGGCAGGTTACATGGACAATTTTAAAATTTTGTCCTGAAGGTGATCAAAGACATTTATAGTACCTAGAGATGACTTGAAGTCAAAGAATGTGTTTTCATCATTTATTTTTTAACATAGATGACGTTAAGGCTTGTTTGTCTGTGAATGGAAAGAACCTACCCTTAAGGGAGAAAGTAAAAGAAAAGGAGAGAATTTGGATTCGAGATCCTTGTTAAGTTCTAAATAAATGAACGCATGAATGAATGAGTGAATGAGATGAATGTGTTCATTAACTAGACGGTGGAATCTTTCATGAAGTATATGTATGTCAAATCATTACCATGCGCATTTAAAAAATATCACAATGTTTTCATTTATATCACAATAAAGCTGAAAAATTTTATTAAATATAGTGACTACTTTCTTTCAAAAAAAGCTTTCTATAAAAATAAAGCAGAAACTAAAGGATACTTAATTTATATAAGGAAAAAGGGAAATCAGGAAGCCTGTCAAATATGTATCCCCTAAAACAAAATATAGTGATTTTTCTGCTATTTTCCAACTCTTTTGTGTCAGGCATAATTGTAAAGATCACCACAATATTACTGATATTTAAAAATATACAGTCCTGGGGAGTCTGGTTGGCTCAGTTGGTAAAGCATCTAACTCTTGATTTCAGCTCAGGTTATGATCTCAGTGTTGTGAGATGAGCTTGGCCTCCCGCTCCATGGGAAGTCTGCTTGAGTTTCTCTTCCTTTGCCCCTCCCCCTTTCTTTAAAATACACACACACACACACGTGTGTGCAATCTCTAATTAGTTTATCTATCATTGCCATCTCAATTTGCTGTCAGTATTTCCCTGTTGACATGGACTGAAACACTGTGAATTGCTGGCATTCACTAAAATGCTAATGGCTCTGAGTGAAAAAGTCCATCTTCATACATGACCCTGGAGAACTGAGAAGGTATTCTAAAAAATTGTATTACCATAACTCACTTTTATTTTATTATTTAAAACAGTTTTTTAACATCCTAAACATGAATAAATGAACAAATAAATCTTATTTGATTTATCAACATATAAGCCAAAGAAATATCCTTGTTAAAATGAGGAAATGAAATGAGAGCACAAAATGAGGGCTTGGCCTCAGACAGAAGGGACATTTATTGCTTTGTAAGAGGAAGGCAAGCAGAGTACTTGGGTACTAAGGTAGGTGATAATTTTGGTGGTGGAAAAACAAAATAAAATAAATGAAGTGGTGAAAAGTTACTAAAAGTCTCCTTAGGACCTGAGGATTGTTTGGATGTTAGTAATGGAATTGGTTTGAAAAGCACTGAAAGGTTTCCAGAATCATAGATAAATGGGGGTGGGGGGTGGGGGGTGGGCAGACACACAGGTGCTAACACATTGATCTGTTCATTCATTATTTATTTTATTTTATTTTATTTTATTTTATTTTATTTTATTTTATTTTATTTTATTTTATTTTATTTTATTTTATTTTATTTTATTTTATTTTATTTTATTTTATTTTATATTTTATTTATTCATGAGAGACACAGAGAGAGAGAGGGAGAGGCAGAGATACAGGCAGAGGCAGAAGCAGGCTCCATGCAGGGAGCCTGACATGGGACTCCCAGGCCTCCAGGATCAGGTCCTAGGCTGAAGGTGGCGCTAAACCACTGAGCCACCCAGGCTGCCCTGTTGGTTCGTTCATTCTACTCATTCACTCATTCACTCAACACGAGGCAGCATGAACAAAATGGACACCAAAGGAAATTCCAGTTGAATTTACATACTAGTTCTTGATTCCATTCTCAATGAGACATTATCAGTAAATGTATAACTAAATGTTGTTCTGGGGTCATGAATAAGAACGAATGCTATTTGTTGTTCCTGAGATGTGTTCTTTAGTTAAGATAGCTTGAAATACTCTTTTATATTATAAGAATTGCTTTTTATGGTGACTGCATCACAACATTTGTAGACAGTCTCACATCTTTCTCCTTAGTTACAGGGTGGGCACATTATTCTTTCCATAGGCTTTTTTTTTTTTTAGACCCTATCTCCTGAACTTTACACATATTTTGATTACATTCTTTCTTTAGATATGCTGATATAATCATTCAAGTTACTGCAATATTCTAAATTGAGATACAATAGAGCTTAATGATTAGAAGTATGGACTCTGGTGCCAAATTGCCCAGATTTAAAGAATGGTTTCACCGCATACAAATTGAGTGACCTTGGGAACATTACTTAGCCTTTTAGGCCTCAGTTTCCCTATCTGTAAAATGAGAATAAAACGTAGAGCTTAAAAACATACAAATGAGTGCATGTGCAAGTGGTGAAATCTGAATAAGCTCAGTGGATTATACTAATGTCAATTTCTTGGTTTTGATATTGCATGTATATGTGTAAGATGTTAACATTGGGGAGTCTGGAGGAAGTGTGGGTGGGACTTCTCTATACTTTTCTTTGCAAATTTACATCAGTTTATAATTATTTCAAAATATGTGGATAGTAATAATACCTACTTCATAAAGTTTTAGGAGGGTTAAATTATTTGATATGGTTATATTAAATGCTTAGAATAGTGTCTGTTACACATAAAGCATTATATAAATGTCAACCATCAATCAAAGGTGATTTTCATCTGCTCTGATTCATTTTTATAGTTTAAGTCCCTGAGGGGAACCATATTTTTCTTATTTAATAGCTCCTGGGAGAAGTATGCATAATATGAATATTACATATGTGATATATGTATTATATTTAATATGTATGTAATACATGTATACATTATATAATATATGTAATCTACTTCAGGATCTAGTCCAGGATAGAACATGCCTTTCAGTTGTCATGTCTTCTTAGTCTCCTCCTATCTGCAACAGCTCTTTTGTCTGTCTTTGTGTTTCATGATCTTGATAATTTTGAAGAGTACTAGTCAGGTATTCTGTAGAATGTCCCTCAATTTAGGTTTGTCTGATGTATCTCCTGATTAAACCAGGAGTATGGATTTGGGAAAGAATTCCATAGGGTGAAGTGCCATCCATATTGCATCGTACCAGAGTGTACATAATACCCACATGTCTTATCGCTGATGATAGTAACCTAGATCGCTCTGTTAAGGTAGTGTCTGCCAGTTTTCTCCACTATTAAGTTACTTTTTATTTTTTAAGATTTTTAAAATTTATTCATGAGTGACACAGAGAGAGAGGCAGAGACACAGTCAGAGAGGGAAGCAGGCCCGATGCAGGGAGCCCCATGTGGGACTCAATCCTGGGTCTCGGGGATCAAGCCCTGGGCCAATAGCAGATGCTCAACTGCTGAGCCACCCAGCCATCCCATTAAGTTATTATTTTTTTCTTTCTATATTCCTTTTTCCTTTCCATACTTTGAAAGTATGCCACAAAGTCCGGCTCATACCCAAGGGGCAGGGAGTTAAGCACCACCCCCTGGGGTAGCAGTGTTTAAATATATTACTTGCAGTTTCTTATAAGAAAGATTTCTCCCTTATCCCCAATTTATTTACTTATTCAATCATCTGTTAGTATCAGTATGGACTTATAGATATTTATGTTATTCTTTGAATTATAAACCAATACTACGTTATTTATTTTGTTGTTCAAATTGTTCCAGCTTTGGTCATTGGGGGTTCTTTTGGGCTAACTCCTGTGTCTTTCTGACATGCTCCCAATCTTTTATGTTTTTAGCCATTCTTTGGAAGGATAATAAATGACAATACACACTAAAATGTGTTATACGCAAATTAAATACATTGGCATCCTCTAGAACATTAATTTGTGTTGGTAGGTACGTTTGTTATGGCATTCTGCAATAAATGCTTCCTGATATCACTGGTTTTAAATAAACTTTTGTTTTAGAAAGTGGGATTCCTTGAAATTTTTCATGTATTGTTCTACTAAAAAAAAAAAAGAACTTGGAAACAACTGAGAATATTTTGTGTTTCTTATGCTTTTTTTACTTTCTACTTCTCATTCTCTTAAAAAGTGAGAAACATAAAAGAATTCTTTCATAATTTTAGTTTTTTATAAAAATAATAGTATGGTACAGTAAATAGATCTGCTTAGAGTGAGGAGGGGCCTCATGATCTTGATATCTTGTCGCTTTAGAAATTCTAGAATAGAATTGCCAAGTGCTCTCATATTGCCTTTCTAAATATTTGTCTGAGGGGTTCTTGCAGAGGCTTTTCTGAACTATTAGGCATTCATGAACATGACTATACTGGCAGTAAGGAAATTTTCTGGAGAGAAATGAAAATGTGATGAAGGTCTTTGTATTATTTACAAATTAGTTCAGAAAGAAGCCAGGACACTGAGCTGAAAGAGCAACAAATTAGTTTATTTGGGATGTTACAGAGTTAAGTGGATTTGTAATTTTAAAATACTTTAAAAAAATAACCAACCTAACAGTATAAAGTACTTACTTGGTACTAGCCATTAGAACAATCATTTTTACCTTTCTTATAACCTCAATGTCTTTTTTTTTTTTTTTTTTTAAGAATCCTTGTTGTAAGTGACAGAAAAGCCAAAGCTGAAGTGGCATATATAAAAGTGTAACTGTCCATGAGCTGGTTTGGTGCTTCAAGGTATGCATGGCCTTGATCTTATGGTCCAAGATGGCAGCATATGTGTTCTAAGTAGGAGAAAGGTAGAAGAGGCCAATGAGGGCTCACAAGAGGGCACACATGCTTGGAAAGATTCCCAGAACCCTTCCCATGAATCTTCTGTTTACCTATTGGTCAGAACTTAAGCATGTAGCCACCTCTAGCTGCAATCAGATTACTCTGGAAATGTAGTAGTTCTTTTCCTGAGTGGTTTTTCTATGTCTACAGCTAAATTTTCTATGTCTACAGAAGGGCAAGACAGGTATTGGGGACAATTAAAAGTCCCTGCAGCAGCCATAAGTGACAAAGATGGGATTTGAACTCAGGTATGTCTTGCTCTCATGTTCTTTCTAAATCAGATTTGTTCATTGGAGAAAAATGTAGAGAATGCGTTGAATGTTAGCTATCAATTTACTGAAAGAAAGGAACATGCATATGACAGGGAATGCAAAGAAGCTGAAGAATTGTGCACTGGTTTCACAGCTTCCTTTACCTGGGCAAAGAACAATCTTGATAAGTTTTCAGGTCCTCCTGGAAAGGAGGAACAATACTTTGAGAACCAACTGTCCATAATTCTGGACTAGAGCTGTACTGTCCAACACAGCAGCCACTATCTATATGTGGCTACTGAGCACTTGAAATGTGACTAGAGCTGAAATGTACTCTAAGTATAAAATATATACATACTTAGTACAAACAAACATGATGTGTAGCTCAATAATTTGTATATTGATTACATGTTCAGAATATAGCATTTTTGATAAATTGGGGTAAATAAAATATGTTATTAATTTCACGTTGCTTTTTACTTTTTCAATGTAGCTATTAAATTTAAAATTATATGTGTGATTCACGTTTGTGGATTGCATTATATATCTATTGGGAACCAATCTGTCTAGGAGACAATGAATTATCTTACAGAAGCCCTATCATTGGGGCTTTGTTGTTGAAACAGTTTTTCAAAATGCTCATAGGATCTGTGAGAACTTATCTCTAAGTGTTCTGAAAAAAAAGGATGTAGCAAATCTGGCTAGAATAAATGACCCTAGATTCTTCCTGGGGTCTTTCTCTCATCTTCAATGAAATGTGAATGATATTGACTATCCTCTGGGTAACTTATATGGATTCATGCCAACCTGTGGATTGTACTGAGCCTCTCCAGTCCAAATTTCTGAGGCATATGGCCATTGTTATTATTAGATGAGGTGATTTATTGAGATTACTTTTCGAAAGCATCTCTGGTTTATTCACATCCACGAGGAGAAATACTTTTAGTTTAGACACAGTAATAACAGCTGGTCAACATAGCCTACTTGAAGAACCTTGTGATTTCTTAAAGATTGCTGAAATTAAGTCCTCAAGCACATTTGCAAATTATGTAGTAATTTAGTAAGTCCTTGGCTGGCTCAATATGAATTCATTAAAGCAATTAGTTGCTCTCTTGTTATCTTTTTATCCATCTTTAGCTTGAAGTTTCCCTTAGCAGTGATTGATCTATACTTCTCGGTTGAAACTTTAGTATTTTCTCTGTAGAAAAAAGAAGGAGAATTTGAGGAGTTCTGCATTTTTTTGGTCCATTAATAATTTATCACATATTGTTAAAAGTGAGTATATCTGTTCCTTGTTCTTCTATTATGGAAATGTTATATAGATCTATATATATAGAATATCTTCTTATTCTAAATATTTATGTATGTAGGTAGACGAAGAGGTGGGACCAATATTTTATGTTCTTAGCATTTTCATCAGATTCATCTCATTCCAGATTACAAATATTCTGTTTGTCCAATCTACCAATGTAACTATCTTTTATTAACTTCACATTATTCAGCACCTGCATTGTTTATTTGAACTATCTGCAAATTATACTGATATCAAATAAAAATAATGCATAATCTATAGCTTTTAAGATGAGCCTTTAAAAATGATTTTAAAGGGCTTTCTTGGGGCACCTGGGTGGCTCAGCGGTTGAGCATCTGCCTTCTGCTCAGGGCGTGATCCAGGTCCAGGGATCAAGTCCCACATTGGGCTCCCTGTGGGGAGCCTGCTTTTCCCTCTGTCTATATCTCTGCCTCTCTCTGTCTGTCTCATGAATAAATAAATAAAATCTTAAAAAAATAATGAGAAAGGGGTTTCTTGTTTAATGAATACTGTCCTTGATGGCAAAAAATTGAAAAGTATATTAATGATAAAAGCGAGTAAAAGGAAATAGTGGCAGTGAAAGAAGGTAGCTGTTGCCTACTCAGAGTGGATTAGTTTTTAAAAAGTGCCAAAGTGATTGTTTTTTAGGTTACTTAAGATATTTAATTTTAAAAAATATTTATTTATGCTATTTGAAAGAGAGCATGTGGGGGCGAGGGGCAGAGAGAGAGGGAGAGAGAATCTTCAAGAGGGGGAGAATGGACAGAGCTATCACGGGTCTTGATCTTATAGCTCCAAGACCATGACCTGAACCAAAATCAAGAGTTGAATGCTTAACTGACGTAACAACCCAGGTGCTTCAAGATATTTAATTTTTGTAGACCCCTATTATTTGATTGTCCCTCAAATCTTCTCTTCTTCTGGGGACAGCACCATTTATTTTGGGAAACTTGTCTGCCTTGCGTTCCAACCTAGTGGTTCTGGTATGAACAGCCAACTGTAGTATCCAAACCAATTGCCAATAAAATGACCATATGATGCCAATGAGTTTTTCCACAGGACTTTTCTAACTGAATTAAGGGAAGACAGTTAGCTCTTCTTTGAAGAATGCAAAGGTAAAAGGGGTATATTTCACCATGTGATAGGTTTGAGAGCAAACACACTACTGATATGCAAAAAGGAGCAGATGCCTGGAATAGACAGAGTTCTCAGAGTGCTTGTGTATCTGGTTTCATAAATATTTAAGGGACAGACACATATCACCCTTAAGGACTATTCAGTTATGTGAACCAATAAATTCCCCTTTGCCTAAGTAAATTTGAGTTGTGTTTCTGCCCCTTGAGGACCAAAAAAACCCTGGCTAATACATTATCCTTTTGGTAGCCAGTCTACAAGATGACCCCCAATGATCTTAAACTCTAGGAGTCATACCCTTGTGTAATATCCTCATAGGTTGAGTAGAAGTATGATTGATAAAGTATATAAGGCATGTTGATGTGTGGCTACTCTAGCTAGGTCATAGAAAATATTGAGGCTTCTATCTTGGCCTTTTTGATTGCTTGCAAAGGAGGAAGCCAGCTGTCATAGTTGTAAAGTCATCCAAATAGTCTCAAGAAGAGGCCTATGTGGAGAAGAACTAAGGCCATTTGCCGATAGCCAGCACCAACTTGTCACCGTGTGAGTGAGCCACCATTGAAGCAGATCCTGCAGACCAGAAAAGTCTTCAGATGACTGCAACCTCATGAGAGACCTGACTTAAAACCACCTACCAAGCTATCCCTAAATGCCAGAGACATAGAAACTATAAGAGATAATTGTTTTTCTGAGCCACTTGTTTTCAGGTAGTTTGTTAACTTAAGCAAATATATTATCTGTATAACAACCAATAACTCATACAGCATTGTGGGGATATTGTTAAGAAGAGTGAGAAGCCTGGGGCACCTGGGTGGCTCAGTGGTTGAGCATCTGCCTTTGGCTCAGGTTGTGATTCCAGAGTCCTGGGATCGAGTCCCACATCAGGCTCCCCGTGGAGAGCCTGCTTCTCACTCTGCCTGTGTCTCTGCCTCTGTATATGTGTCTTTCATTAATAATAATAATAAAAAAAAAGTGGGAAGCCTAAAACAATGATATGGTTCTTTCCCAGAGACATGGTCACTAAGTTGACAGCCATTAATATCCAGTATTTCTATCTACTATCTGCTTTATATACTTACATTGGTTATATATATTAGCACAAACCATCAGAAAAAGTAATATCTCAATATAGAAGAAAAATAGCAAATCAACTTATCTGAATTCCATTTCGCGATCTGTTAGTTTAAATAAGAATCTATATTGATGCTTACTTAAACATATTAAATCTCAGTTGCTGTTACTCATAGAAAAATAAATATTAACTTGTAGACATTTAAATACATTTTCCCACTGCTTAATATAATAAAGGTAAGACTTTCTTTCAGACAAATGAATAATTGAGCATTTCTGATACTATCATCTAAAGAGAACTCTAATCAATGGATTTTCTCATTGACTTTTCTATTAGAATACTGGATTTTTGGCTTTAATGGAGAATAATTTACAAATACAATACAAATTTTTGGTTTTGACATGTGTTTAAACTTGCTAAATAGCATTAAATTTTTAGTCTTTTTACTACTTTTATTCTCTATTTTTCTAGTTTTAATCATTATTACATACTTAAAAAATAGACTAGTTCAACTTCCTGTTCAAATGATAACTCAGCAAATGGTTCACTGGTCTCGACGTGAGGCAGAGGGTTGAGAGCCAATAGGTCTACATTTGTTTGTGGCCCCAGCATTAACTATGGTATGGCTCTCCATACCTTCTCTACATTTATTTCCCTCATTTATCAAATAAGTGCCTTGAACACGTACAACCCTAACATTCTATAAAAATGGGAAAGTCATCAAATATTGAGACTTCAGTTATCCAACTTATATATTGGCAAGTCAAAAAAATCAACATTTGTATGTGTAAGGCAATAGGTCTTTAGTCACATTTGTGTTCTTAACACCTAGAGTTGCATTTTGTACAATTAATATCACTGTTGTAAAGATTGTGAAAAGGAAACATTATCAATAAGGTAAAATTAATGTTTTAAAATGCTATTAAGAAAAAGTACATAGAAGTCAGGAATGAGTCATAATTATAAAAATTATAATACTTTATATTTGAAAAACACTATTTTCAAGAAATTATGGCTTATAACTGAATTATATATTAAATAATACGTGTGAATAATCCAATAGGATAATGTTTCTTCCTTATGTTCTCCCTAATTTGTACAATGCAAAGTTTTTGGAACACTTGATTTTTACAACAATAGTATAGTTTGGTATCTTTTAATACAATTTTGAATATTTCTACATCAGACACTGTAGGTAACACTCGGCCAACATTTTATGGAGCTGCTGAAAAATCCTTCTTGAAACCAGTAATGAAAAATTAAGTCATGACCAGTAGAGTTTCACTGCTCAGTGTTTGATGTGGACAGAACTAACGTTTATCTAGTTAAACAGTGATCCTGGACCATAGCATGCTGTATTTCAGTAGATCACACATCAAACCTGTGAAAGAGCTACTGTTATCCCCATTTTCAAAGCAAAGAAAGAAAAGCAAAAGAAGGTAATTAACTTAGCACATTTTGACATAGCAATAAAGAGGAGGAACTGGGACTTGAACATACATCTCCAAAAATAGCTTCCAAAGTTTTTGTCAAGCTGTGGAATCTTTTCTTAAAGCCAAAGCTTCTTTGCATGTGGAAAATAGAAAACAGACATACTGGAGGCTCTGGTTGAGGAGCTGATTTCGCTGCTCTACTACTCTTCCTGCCTCTGACCCCCAACTGCCCTGTAACACCCTCAGTTTGAAAACTACTGGGTTATGCCATTGTGTCTTCTTACTTGACTTTTTCTAAAAGTAACAATCCTCAGCGTTCCAAACCGTTCTCTACTAACAAGAATATTTGACAGCACACTTATGCAAGGTAATATCTGTCAAGCTTTAGATATTATTATGCAAGATAGATATGATGACGTTGCTAATGGTATGGTGAGGATAGAGTTTATATAAAAGTTGTGCATTTGTTTGGTTTCAAAGTTAATAAATAACATATATGCAGGCCTTTTAAGGCACCTCGTCAGTTCCATTCCTCTTTCTCCTGAAAAGCATCAGAGTAATTCTTTGTGAGAGGTTCCCTAAGGTGCGTGAACCATGTGTTTTTGTCATGTACTCTGCCAATTCGAGAGGGATTGACATGACCTAAAGACTAATGGCCTACAATGAAACCTGGTACAAAAGGAATGCCTTTTCTTCTCTCTTACAGAATTTGAGTATAAAACATCCAGGGAGGGTCAGTACTGGGTAAATGCAGAAGTGGAAAGAAGGGAGACAGGAAACAGAAGCCATGAGTAAGCAAAGCCATGAGGCAGGGAGAAAGTGAGTGGAGTGCAGTCAGTAGCAGTAGCTGGAAAAATAAGCAGGTAGACAGAAACAGAGACAGAAGAGCTGAATCATGTGCATGGCAGGAAGCCAAGAGTTCCTGTGAGGTCACCGAAGGGTAGCTTCTACTACTAGACTATGAGCTATTACTCCGTTATTGCTGATTGACTGTAACGAAAATCTAGTTTGTCACAAGCCTGCCAGTGAGACCTTTACTTATCCTTCCTACTTCTCTAGATCATATCCTTTTTAATAAACCTACAGTTTAATAAATTAAATAAAGTTTTCTTTATTAATAAACCACATGATCATTTCTCTGTTCTTTGCACCCCTAAATAATCCAATTAACAGAATAGTGAAAGCTTGCACAGCTCTTAGAACATAAAAAGAGCTCCATATAGTGTGGCTATTATTTTAAAAGTGATCATTCAAGCAAAAGTAAGAACTGCACACTAACACTCAAATTCAAGAGTCACAGTTGATTTGGAGTTGGAGCTTGGTAGCTTTTTTTCCCTCCTGCTTTAAAGGTTTTTGTTTTGTTTTGTTTTTTGTTTTTAATTCTAGGAGAGGCCCCAAATTGGATAAGTTAGGTGTGGAAGTAAAACATATGTTCTAACAATTTTGGAGAGATGAATGAATCTCTTGGGAAATGAGGTTTCACAAAATATTTCAAATTATTTTTCAAATATTATTGGCTTGGCAAAAACAAAATGATTTTCTAAAAGAATTTCTCTTTTCAACATTCAAATGGTCTCAAGGGAAATGTAATGTACATATTTCTAACTCATTTTACTAAACTCAGTATTGTTTAATAGGATTTGATTGATGTTTAAAAATTCAGTAAGGTTTTTAACTAAGAGGTGTTCTTGGGCGGTGAAACTGCCTCCTCAAGAGAGTTGAATTAGATGTTTTCTTAAAAGGGTCTCGGAGCTTGGACTCAAACCTTACCAAATATTTTCCCTTCCTTTGTACACAGAAAAAAGTAATCTTTGAAAAGTCTCCTTTCTTTCAGAGTGAACAAAAAGACAGTAATTGAATTCCAGAAAATTAACAGACAATAGGAAAGAAACTGAACTTTAAAAATATATATATTTTATTTATTTATTCATGAGAGACACACACAGAGAGGCAGAGACATAGGCAGAGAGAGAAGTAGGCTTCCTATGGGGAGCCTGATGTGGGACTTGATCCCAGGACTCCAGGATCATGCCCTGGGTAGAAGGCAGGCGCTAAACTGCTGAGCCACCCAGGTGTCCCCATTATTTTTTTTTAAAGATTTATTTCTTTACTTGAGAGAGAGAGAGAGTGGGTGCAGACAGAGAATCCAAGCAGATTCCTGCTGAGCATGGAGCCTTTGGTGAGGTGATCCTATGACTTTAGATATGACCCAAGCCGAAATCAAGAGTTGGCTGCTCAACCAACTGAGCCACCAGTAGCCCTGAAACCAAACATATTCTTAATCTAGGTGCTTAAAGGAAAGGAAAAAAAGGGAATAACAGGGACGCCTGAGTCCCACGCCAGGCTCCCTGCATGGAACCTGCTTCTCCATCTGCCTGTGTCTCTGTCTTCTCTGTCTCTGTGTCTCTCATGAATAAATAAAAAAAAATTTTTTTTTTAAGGGAAGAACAGAGACAGAAAGAGGAAAAGAAGGAAAAAGTCCTTCTGGGATGATAAAGAATTATAGGTTTGTGAACTAAATGACGTATCATCAACAACCCACATTTTGCTATGGAATGCAGTAAGTCTCAGAACTATCTGGAGTGCTCAGCTGGTTGTAAAATTATACTCGAACTCTGTTCCCTCGGCATCTTGTCTTTCTCCCATTATAATAGTCATCAGACTTTACTGAAATCACTTCATAATTGACTGCCTTTCTTCTGCACTGTAAACTGTGTGAGGATAGAATCCATTTCTGTTTGCTCCCATTACTCCCATAACCTAGCATAATACAGGTGCTCAAACTATTTGTTGAATAAACCATTATAATACAGTATGTCTAAGGGTTAAAATCACAAGCTCTGGAATCAAATTTAGTGTCATTTTTGAGATCTGAAGAGTACATACAATACCAGTGTTTGGCCCACTAAGTTGTTGTGAGGATTATGTGAGGAAATATGCATACAGCTCCCAGTAGGATGCTTGGCATATTGTTAGTGCTCAAAAATGTTTGCTATAAAAATAATCACTAGTATTTCCCATAGCAATGAATCTAAGTATTTTTATTTGAAAAATGTTTTTATAAAAGCCACATAAAGATAGATTTTTAAAAACACACATTGTGATTTAGTCACGCACATTTTATCAGCACATCCTGAAGCATTACTGGTGACACTCTTTTCAGATTTCTTTTTTCTCCAATTGGCTGATTGGGCATTCTTACCATTAGTGAGTCATTTGATCTTACTCATTTCTGGCTGAATTCAGTTGGATGAAGCATTGTAATTCTAGATTCTTCCAGCCTAATAAGTATGTCAATTGTCTAAGAGGATGACCATGATTTAATGGTTACATAATCAAGAATTCCTAGAGTAAGATTTTTCTTTTTCCAACACTGGCATGACTCTGACCCTGAACAGAGTGTACTTGGGTCACTCTGGATATGTGGCCACTGCTCAAGTGTCCCTTGGACAGATGACACAGAGATTGAAAGCCCATCAACGACTGGACTGTAAGTCCAGGAATGGCATTAGCCTTTAGCTGAACCCATTCACATGGCTGGAGGACAATAATAAGAGCTAAAAGTTATTGAACATTCACCAAGTGTGAGATGTTTTATAAATATTCTTTCTAATTGTTACAACAGACCTATGAAAGGTATCCTATGTTCCCCATTTCACAGATTAGGGAACAGACTCAGGTTAAGTCAGTTGCTCAAAAGTTCACAGATTTAAGGGGCACCTGGGTAGTACAGTTGATTAAATATCCAACTCTTGATTTTGGCTCAAGTCATGATCTCAGGGTCCAGACCCAGGCTGCTTTGAGCTCCTTGCTTGCACGTGTGTGTGTTTGTGTGTGTGTGTGTGTGTTCTCTCTCTCTCCACCCCCTGCCAAAAGCTGCTGAATTAAAAAAAAAAAAAAAAAAAAAAAGCTGCTGAATTGTACTATCTTCACAATTTTTATGTAAATCTAAAACTGTTATAAAATATAAAGCTTATTTTATTTTTTAAAGATTGATTTGGGGAAGAGGGAGAGAGAAAGAGAAAATCTCAGACTCCCCACCAAGCACAGAGCCCAATGGGGATCCCACAGTGCTGAGATAATGACCTGAGCTGAAATCCAGAGAAATCAAGAGTCTAACACCTAACTGACTAAGCCACTGATGCCCCCCAAAATATCAAGTTTATTTTAAAAATAAAACAGAAACATTTCCTTTGTAAATGGAAACCCTCAGAAGAAAAAGTTGATTAAAAATTATTTCTAGATATGGAAATAAAAATAATTTCTAAAACATTCCTAAAACATGGAATCTAAGGAGGAAGAAAAAAAAAAAAAACCGCTGGGCCTGAGATTAAACCCAGCTTTGAGCTTTGCCTTGAATTCAACGTAAAAAGCCTGTGCTTTACTGCCTAGCACTTGCATATGGGATTTATAAGATAGAACCCACTGTGTAGATAGTATCTTTTGTTTTACACCTGGGTTATATACTTTGTGAGAACAGGAGCGTTGCCTATCTTATTCATTGTTCTATCTTTGCCATTTAATCCAATTCCTGGAATAAAATAGTCCACAATAAATGTGTATTAAATGAGTGAATACACTCCCCCTTCTCTCTGGTGGCCTCTGAGAAAAGCAATGAGTAGCTATCACTAATTAATCAGACATATGTCATCAGGCATTGTTTTCATTAAGGTCTTCAATCAGTAAACTGTACAGGGACTTACTGCATTAGGGACAAGACTAGCTTTTTGTTGGGAACGCAATCTAAGGGATGCATCCCCAGTCTCACCACCATAGCTCTTGCACCCACATACACTTTTAAATGCTCTCCATTCAATAGCTATGCTCTCTAACTTGCACCACTTTAAAAATTTCTCCATTAAGTAAATAAATGCTCTTTTGAGGAAGGTGATAGGAAGAAAGTGTCTTACTGCATACTTACCCTTAATGGAAGAAGAACTCTAATAAAGGGGATTGTGACAGCTAAAAAGAACCTCCTGGGGTACAGGCAAGGAAGGCCAGGGAGCATGCTTCTAGAAGGTGGGGGTGATGATTGTGCACCAGTGGATGACATGAGGCCGACAACTCATGACTGAGTGACTGACTGAGTTCTTCACTCAGCAGCTTTCTAGGCAAGACAGCTGAGCCCTCTTCTGCCAGATTCAAGCCAGGCCTTGAGCTACTCCATTATAGAATAGACATTGGCAAACTGTTAGCACAGTTCTGCTCCTCTGTTTGGAATTCAGTGAGATTAGGAGCTACATCCGACCTGTTCACTTGTGCACACTGAGCATCTAACTCAGTAGTGCCTGCACAAAGTGGGTTCAGAAAATATCTGTAGTCTGAATAAGTAAGCTTGTTTTGTTTTAGGGATTTCACTTCCTAATCATTTTTGGGGAAAAAGGGATATGGGTAAAGAAACCCCCAAATTGGCAGCTATAAGGATTGCAAAGCCTTTATAAGAGCAATTCTTATTCCTAATTCCTTTTACATTTCATTTCTATTTTTAGAAGTCCTGTATGGTTTTATTACTTTATAAGCAACAAACTTAATGCTAAAATTTAAAAATAGTTTAAGACTTTTCATTTCACCACCATTTTTCTCCATTAATAGTTCACTGAATAGCCTTCTAAATACATATGTAGATATTTATTTCTTATTATAGAAACAAGATCATACAATTTTATAATTTCTTACTTCCATTTAATAATATATTATACTAGCAAAAATATTGCCAGTATATAGTATAGCCACTTAGGAATGCCAGATAGCTGCTAAGAAAGGTGACATCGAAGTGTATTTCTTATAATTTATTCCCAATAAATACACTTATGCTAAATATCTATATTACTTGTTTTTAAACACTGAACGAAGTATTACTGAAGGCTCAGGTTAACAGGAGAAAATAACAATACGGGGGCACCTGGGTGGCTCAGTGGTTGAGCATCTGCCCTTGTCGTAATCCCAGGGTCCTGGGATCAAGTACCACATCAGGCATCCTGCAGGGAGCTTCTCCCTCTGCCTGTGTCTCTGCCTCTTTCTCTGTGCTCATGAATAAATAAATAAAATCTTAAAAAAAGAAAAGAACAATACAGAAAGCAGTTAGTTCAAAACTGGATACTAGAACTGGTAACTCTCAGAGTCTAGAGGCCCAAGGCCCTTTGCAGGATTCCCCTAAGGCCTGTAGGCCATCTCTTACCTTAGGCATAATCTGCTACCACACTATAGAATTTCCTCACCTCCATCCATGTCCTGATTTAATTTTTAAATATACCTCTACCTCTAATTTTTTTGGAAGGCCTTATTACCTGTTGTCCACCTTCACCTCCATTCTCCCTTTATCTTTACTCCCAGTCATTAAATGTAACCCTAGTAGGACAGAAAGTTTTTTCACCAGTTCAAGGAGAAGAGCATCTCAGGGCAATTTACTCAGTTAAAATAAGCTCATTGACTTCTGCCCAGTTCTTTAAGGCTTACACACTTAGGCGATGAAAGAGAATTTCCTGGTACCTTTTAAATTACTTCCCTATGTCCTTAGCCACCCCCATCACTCATCAGCCAGTATCCTGAGAGCATCTTGCACAGGTGCAGGCCATGCCACAGTGACCTTGTGCCACTCCTTACCTTCTGCATGCTTGAGTCACCACCACAAACCTTTCTCTGCAGGTCCCACGTCACCTGCAGATGGGCCCCACAACAATGTGCTGATGTTTTTTTAACTTTGGGAATGCCATAGGCTATGTCTCCATAGAACACAGAGAAACAATGATTCAGTGCAACAAACATCTCTTGAACGCTAGACACTGAGCAAGACTGAGTCAGATCAGGGACAAGGAGTAAAGACAGGGAGGGGATAAGAGACATCAAAGCACAGAAAACACATAGGCAAGTAGGTCTAAAAAAGGCAACGCAACACCGAACCTCTTAAGACTATAAGCTGTAGGAGGGCAGGGAGTTTTGTTTTGTTGGTTGGTTCTGTTTTGTATTTTTGGTTTGGTGTTATTTGGGTTTTGCACTCCTGTCTTCCCAGTGCCCGAAATAGTGACTGGCACATAGTAGACATTTGATTAATATTTGTTGTATAAATGAAGACTCACATTCTAGTAAAAGAGACAAAGACTGCGCCATAGCACGTGTTCCTGTAGTGCCATAAAAAGTAAAGGCACCAAATCCGCTCTTGAGGTGATTTAAGACTTTGGTCTTCCCAGTGTGCCCAGGCTACAGAGGAAGACTAAGAGGGTGCTAAAACAAATAGTTCTATCTCTTGGCCAAATGGTTCTGCTCAACAAGCAAAATATTGAAGAGTCAAACTTTTTATTCTGTTTCTTATTAGTGTGTAGCTGTACCTTTAATTTTTCTTCACAGCTGGATGTGTGTTTAGTATACCTATTTATTTCCATTTTATTGAGTATCATTGGAATCCAAATATACATTTCTGTGAATAATTTTATGTTTTTAAAAAGATTTTATTTATTTATTCATGAAAGACACACAGAGAGAGGCAGAGACACAGGCAGAGGGAGGGACAGGCTTCCTGCAGGGAGCCCTCTGCAGGACTCGATCCGGATCCAGGTCCTGGGGCTCTCGGACTCCCGGGATCAGGCCCTGAGCTGAAGGCAGATGCTCAACTGCAGAGGCACCCTGGCGTCCCATAAATAATTTTAATATAACCTCCCTTTGTATCCCTGGGACAGGTGTTATTATTCCTGATCAAATACTGAAGTGAAGTAGAGAAGAAGAGAAAAGATAGCGGTGGAGTCCCCCAGGAAAATCAGAAGGAGGGAGTTTATGGATTACTGAGTTACTAGGGGGCCCTATTTTCTAAAAACTGCTCTTAATACTTAAAGGGAAATTTTCCTATCACAGAACAAAGTAGAAGTTAAAAGTAAAGTTACCAAAGCCTTTCACCACATCATTCTAATCTAAATATGCAAGCGAAAAATTTGATGGTCAGGCTCCACTGCTAGCTGTGCATTGACTTTACGCAGTCATAAAATAATTGGTATTCTAGCTTGAAAAACCCCTTGGCTGAGACCTGAAAAGAAGACAGTATTCCTTTTGGAAGGACCATTATCTCCTGAAATGAAAGTGTGCTGTTGAACATTACTTTCTGGGTCCTTGTTCCCAAGTAAACACAGAAAAGGATTTTCTAGCCGAGATTTTCAACTCTGAGTGTACCTCTGACTCTAAACATATTGTTGGCTTCCACAGATTCCTACAGGACCAAGGCACAGATGGCTTATTATATTGAGATTCTTGAAGGGCTCTCTGTATGTTGATGATATTAGTTTTATGCACATGAGTGACATTGCTTAATTTGCAAATAATAGACAACAAGAGCACTTAGTGATAAAATAGAATGCCATTTGGACTATTAACATTTTCATCATGGAAAATGCAGAGTGGTGTGTAAAGTTTGGGGTGGATATGTTTATCTCTGTTAATGGTATGGATGCTTTGCAACAAAGACTTGCTGAATATAAATTGAGGCTGGTGGTGGTCATACATTATGTATAATATTGAAGAGCTAATGCCACAAAAGCCTGCATTTCCTGGGTAACAAAACATTTAATATAGAATCTACACATATTATTTCACAAGTCAACTCAAGAGGTTAAAACTGATAGATAATAAATTGAGGGAGAGTGGTATAAAGAATCCATCCTGTTTTATTTTTCCAGTAGACAAGCAAAATATTTATTTCTTTAACTTGTTAATGCTTTAGACTAGAATTATTTTCTAAACAAGACTGGTGCTGTTTCATAGATCCATAAAGTTTTTTCTCACTATGCATTTAATATTCATTCTTCTCATCTTTTTCAGTTCAAGTAGCAATGCTTCTCATGAAAAATTTTCAAAATAGATGTCTAATAAAATAATTTTGTGTTTCTCTTTTTAAGCACTGAGGAAATCATGCAGGAAAAGCACAGAAATCATTCTGTTTTGGGGTGAAAGCATTCATATTTGATAAGTGATTTGAAAGTAAAATGAGATTTTATATGAAAATTTTACTTTTTTTATGGACTTATCTTTATTGGTATTCTTTTCAGGAAAGAGTCATTACTAAAAGAAATATGAACATATCCAAAATATGTGTGACAAAGTACAGTTATTGATAATTTGTGTTAGAGAAATAAAGAAATCTTGCAAAGTGAATATGAGAAAGATCCTAGTGATAAAAAAACTTCCAGGAGAGTAGTATTAAAGACAAAACCCGAAAACGTTTTCCTTTATGTGAACATAGGACTGCTACCTAGAAATACAATCCAAAAGATATAAAGGAGAAACAACAAATTACTTGGGGAAAAAACCCCAGAAAATTCCCTAGTAAATCTCTGTTTTCAGAATGTCATCTATATCATAACGTGGCCCCTCTGGATGGCTGCCAAATCACTGGACTAGAAATGTGGTTATGGGATCTAAGGCATAATCTTTGTTTCACATTCTTGTTCCACCCCTGAAATTCTTTTTACCACATTTAAACCATCAATTGGTAATTAGTTTAACATTTCTTGTGTATATGTGGGGACTCTGGGCTCTAGTGAAATCTTATAAAACAGTTTTTAACATATACCACAGTGGAGAAAAAAAGCAAACTAACTAGCCACTCCACCTTTAGCTTTGCACCCTTCTGGCTAGAATTACATGCAAAAACCAGCACGACTATGTTGGTCTGACTGCTGCTGAGAACAGGGGTAGTGCATATTCATCTTAGAGAATAAGCAAAGCCAGATTGCACTTTTCAGCATTTTGTAGGGAGGCACAGGATTTACATCCAGGGTATAATCTTGGCATATATTAATGTATATTTATTGAGTATCTACTCTGTGCCAGGTACAGTTCTACTCACTGAAATATGCAAAGATGAATGGAATACAATTATGATTTCAAGGGGCTTACCATAAGGAGGGGACCTGAAATATTATACAAACAGCTATCATAAAGGTAGGTCTGATATGAAACTTTGATTGTCCGATATACTCATACACACCTTCAAAGAAAAATAGATTGAAACTGTTACTTTTTGTATACTTTCTGCACCCCAAGGCTTTAAGATTCAATCTGAGACCAACACCCAAATCCAGAAAAGGTCTGGAGCAGAAGCTGTGCCCAAGACAGGAGTCCAAAATTGAGTGCCTTGCTGGCCCCTTGATTAAGCGCACCTTCCAGAAGTTTGAATGTGAGACAGGCAGAGAAAATAAGTTTGTTGGTAATGTGGCTGAAGTTGAAGAAGTAGAGATAGATGCTTACCACACCACTGTGATTAGCAGAAAATCAGAATAAGGAGCAAGCAATGAGGTGCTTCTTGAGTGGAAGGAATGGGGATGGCTAACCCAGCAGAACCCTAGAACTCCTCCTGAGGCCGGAGGGTCCCAACCACTGCTGTGTCCTGGAATCAGGCTCTGTTCTCCATCGCTTTGCCTGTTGAGACTGGTTCTATCCTAGGCGCCCTGGGTATGCCTATTCCTCACATACTGAGAAGACTTCTCCCAACACAACAAAATGTGGGAAGTTTAAAGGGTTATTTATATGCACAGCAGTAGAATCGTTCTTACCTTGAAGTTTTGGCATCAGACACTTAGAAAGTTCACAGATATTGCAATGAATATTGTGAACAAGATAAGTGGGCAAAGTACAAAGAAAGGTAAGAAGAATGGAAAATTTCCCTTGCTAAGAGAATCAGAGACCAGCCTTCACAGAGACATGGTCATTAGAACAGAGCCTCCATGTCAGAGAGTGTTTAGTTGGAAGTGAGGGGAGAGACTGCTCCCCAATGTACTGTCTTAAAAGAGGATTTTTAAGCTGTTCTTAGGGTATTCCGTGGTTGCGATAGTTTTTAAAGCTACAATAGAAATACATTGGTGATAACGTTATGAAAAGAGCAGTTAAAGGGCTCAGATTTTGAAAGTGGTCAGTTCCCCATAAACGCAAGCACTCGGTCTTACCCCACACTTGCCTTTGCAAATGCGTGAGAGTTAGGGAGGATTCAGACTTGGAAATAAGAATTATAGGCAGCAGACAACGTCTTGGAGGTAGGGCAAGGAGGGAAGTAGTTTAGCTTCAAATCAACACCAAAAGAGGAATAGTCATGGGAAATGAGGTTGGAAAAGCAGATCCAGATTTGAACTTTATTCTGGAGGTATTTATGATTTCTAAATAAGGCGGCAGGGTGGGGGCATGGGATGTCATTGTTGTGCTTCAAGAGCATTCATCTGAAAATAGATTTGAAGAGTCAGTGGGGGCAAGTTAGGAACCCAGTGCAAAAGCCCAACTGAGGAGTAATGTGTATTATGGTCAGTGTAAAACTAAATATACTTGACAGTGTTACTATTCAGTATCTGTGTCAGTGTCTTGAATTGATAACATCTTCATTATTTATTTATTACAGCTCTTTATGGTAAGTCAGTACCATAGCAATACTGCACATGTTTCTTCAATTTATAGCAATAAGATTGCATACAAGATGCAAAATTCCAAAACAGCTTGTTTCTTCAACAGCACATAAGGAAAAATAACAACCATTCCATACATTGTTTACTATTTTAGGTAGAGATGTTACTGAAACCTAGTAAGTCCCAATTTTTTTTTTTTTTTTTTTTTTTTACAAAGTGGATGCTTTTTTTCTTCTTCTTCTCAGATATTTTGTGAATTCTCAGATTTGAGAGAAAACCAAAAGCAATCTACTTTTTGATATTGTTTTATAGGCTAATGTCTCAGGGCATAACGCTGCACTATGTAAGGATTTTTTTAATTAAAAAAATTTTTTTGTTTATTTATTCATGAGACACAGAGAGAAAGGCAGAGACATAGCAAAGGAAAAGACAGGCTCCCCACAGGGAGCCTGATGCGGCATTTGATCCCAGGACCCCAGGATCATGCCTTGAGCCAAAGGTAGACACTCAACCACTGAGCCACCCAGGCATTCCTATGTCAGGATTTTAAAACTCACATCTCACCATGTGTAATTACACTCATTGCAGCAGCTTATCTCTATCTGAAAGCAAGCTCATGATGAACGGTTTTCAAGTGTTCTATTCCAGAAATATTTGAGGAAGATAGCCCAACAGTCTCTTGATAATGGCATCAAAGCTTTTCTTTCTTTTTTTTTGCTTTTTCTTGGAGAATTTCTTATTTTCCTTAGAAAAAGAACCAGACCAATGGATCCCCAATCTTTTCCATCTGAGATACAAAGGATTGGAGCTAATCACAGTCATCACATACTTCATGGGAACTAGCTGCAAGTCCTACTCAAGAGAGCATAGGAATATGCACTTCAGTTTGAGAAGCATGTACTAGGGTTAAACCTGACCATAAATTAAAATTTTGAAGTCAATTCAAGTATGAAATGCTTTAACATTAATTAGAAATGACTTATGGATATCCTCACCACTAAATACATCTTAACACCTTGTCAGTTAAAAACCTCTAGCCTTGATGATCCTGTCACCATCAAGGATTATTCAGTGTCGGTAAAGCCCACACATACAACATACTTCCCCACCATCCACACACGTGCTTATTCCCAGTCTTAACTAGACATAGACTTTGTCTTTCTTCGTTCTTTCCTCTGTTTTCTGAACTTTGATTTTTCAAACTCTCTCAACAATTATATATAATTGCACAGAATTCACTCTTTAATTTTAGATACAAATGCATTTAATAATAACAAATTTTCATTTGGAACACTAGATGGGTTGTTGAGGGTTTGTTTTGTTTTATTCATTTTCATAAAACTGATTTCAGGCTTGTAAGTATCCTACACCATAAAGAAAAAAGCACAAAATGCACAGAATATGTTTGAAGGTACTTAAGTACCTTCTCTCCTATAAAATCATGAGGAGAATTTGTACTCTGTTCACATTTTTTTTTCTATTAGCAGAACTCCTTTGGGTAATCCTATCATTAACTTTTTTCTTTAATGATTTTATTTATTCATGGGAGACACAGAGAGAGAGGCAGAGACACAGATAGAGGGAGAAGCAGGTTCCCTGCGGGAAGCCTGATGTAGGACTCGATCCCAGGACCCCAGGATCATGCCCTGAGCCAACGGCAGATGCTCAACCACCCAGGTGTCCCCTACCATTAACTTTTAAAAATACAAGCTGTATAAAATTCTGAAACCAGAAAAAACAATGGAGTAGACTGTCCATTTGTCCTTATTTGTTGATGTAATAGCTTACTTCAGGATGGTTTTTTGGAAGTACATATTAATTATATTTTGGCATATTTTCGTTGTTGGCCACATTCTCATCATTCTGACACATATCAAAGTTTATTTTAGGATTTCTGTATTTTTTACTCAACAAATATTTTTTGACTGTCTACTATGTATTCTGGTGATGGGAATTCACCAGTGAATAGAACAGATACCAATCTTAGCTCACGTATAGCTTAGTTTCTGGTGGGGAGAAGACAGACCGTGAACAAATAAATAAGTCAAACATATTGTGTGACAGATGGTGATCTGAGGATAAAAGCAAAGCACATAAAGGAAAGAGAGTTCTGGAGTGGAAGGTGCAATTTTAAATAAGGTGGTCAGGGACCTCATTGAGAAAGAGGCATTTCAGCAAAGACCTGAAGAGAGTGAATCATGTGGTTACCTGAGGAGAGGAGCCTTCCAGGTAGGAGGAACCCTAAGTGCAGAAGCCCTGAGGTGACTGTATGCCAGTCTGTCCAGGGAACAAGAGGAGGCTGGTGTGACATCAAAAGAGGAGGAGGAGCTGATGTAATTAAGATCCCTAATCACTTGACTGAATTAAAAGGGAAATTACAAAAGAGTGCCTAAAGGTAAGTGTGCCATAAGAAGCAGAAATTGCAGATGTGTTCTCCTGTTAGCCTTCAGGCAAACTGCCCTGATGTGGAGAGGGTCAAGGCAGGCTTAGCAGAGCACCTCACTACCACAACCACAAGAACTAAATTCTGCCAACAACCAGTGAGCTTGGAGAAGGACCCCAGCTCCAGATGAGATCACCGCCCTGGCTGACATCTTCACTGCAATCTCAAGACACTGGGAAAGGGACCCATTATGCTATGCCTAGACTCTTGACCATGGAAACTGAGGTAATAAATGTTTATTACCTTAAGATGCTCAATTTGTGGTACTTTGTTATGCAGTAATAGAAATTAATATAGCTACTAGAAAGTGATGAGAACTTTAAAGACAATGGGAATAGGAGATAATAAGGGAAGCCGCTACCTCTAGCGCTGAGACACAGCACCCAAGGAAGGGACACTCTACGGTCCCCTAAACCCCACACCCTGGGCTGAGATCCAGACCCTGTGCAAGAGGGCAGGTGTGGCTCACTGAAAAGCAGAGAAGTTGCTGTGGCGCAGCACTGGTAGGGCTTGTTGAAAATCCGCTTTAGGGAACTTGCTGGAAATCTGCCCTCTGGGACAGGAGTCATCAAACTACAGCCTGCAGCCTGGCCCACCACTTGTTTTTATACTGTCTAGGAGCTAAGAATGGTTTTGCATTTTTAAGTGGTTGAAAAAAATCAAAAGAATATTTTCTGGTATGTGAAAGTCACATGAGAAAAAGGTCAATGTTTATAAATAAAGTTGTATTGGAGCACACACCAAAAAAAAAAAAAAAAAAAAAAAAAGAAGAAGAAGGAGGATATACAATGAGGAAATTAGGAATGATCTCCTCATAGATCATTTTGAGAGTTCTGCCTTTGAATGAGATGGGAAGTTATTGGAGGTTTTGAACAAAGGAGTGATGAGGTTTTATTGTGATTGACCTGAATGTCAGTGTTTGAGGTCACCTAATGATGACTTCCAGAAAGCCAAGGTGTTTTATGGAGCTGAGCTAAGATTTAGTGTCTGAGAAGTTTCATAGTTTTGGTTTTGTTGTTGTTGTCCTTGTTGTTTTTATTTAAAAAAAAAAAAAAAAGGAAGGAAAGGGGACTCCTGGGTTGCTCAGTGGTTGAGCGTCTGCCTTTGGCTCAGGGCGCGATCCCAGGGTCCTGGGATAGAGTCCAGCATCAGAGGGCCCTGCCTCTCCCTCTGCTTATGTCTCTGCCTCTCTCTGTGTGTCTCTCATGAATAATAAATAAAGTCTTTTTAAAAATTTTTTTAAGAAAGGGAAGGAAGGAAGGAGGGAGAGAAAGAGATCAAGCATTGTTGAGACATTGAGAGTAGAAACTTTGATTAAAACATTATCCATACTTCTGATGAGGCTGATGAGTTAAAATAATCTGGAGAATATATACAGACGGACCCCAATTTACCATGGTTCAACTTATAATGTTTTACTTTTAGTGGTGAGAAGGCCATGCACATTCAGTAGAAGCCATACTTTGAATTTTGAATTTGGACCTTTTCCCAGGCTAGTGATACTCATTATGATCCTCTCCTGTGGTGCTGGGTAGTGGCAGCCACAGCTCCCAGTCAGCCATGCAATCAGGAGGGTAAACGACCAGTATACTGACAATCATTCTGTACCTGTACAACCATTCTAGTTTTTCACTTTCAGTACAGTATTCCATAAATTACATGAGATATTCCACACTCTAATTATAAAATAGGCTTTGTGTTAGATGATTTTGCCCAAGTTACGCTAATGTAAGGGTTTTGAGCATATTTAAAGTAGGCTTGGCTAAGCTATGATATGTGGTAGCTTAGGTGTATTCTTTGCATTTTTGACTTTAGATATTTTCAATTTATGATGGGGTCACTAGGAGATGTAACCTCATCATAAGTTAAGGAAGATTTGTAGTGTGTTTATAGTCATAATAAACACATGGTAATTCTTTGTCTCTACTCACAGCTTTTTCTTCAAGCCAGGACAAGCCCTGCCACTGTGTCAGTTAAACCATCTGCAAAATGCACAAAAATTGTATTTGGAAACATTTCCTTGGCATTCTGGGATATTCAATTAAGTAATGTCTGTAAAGTACTTCAAAATCCTGAAGAACACAAAACTGACCTAAAAAAAAGAATTTTCAATTATTGTAAGGAAGTACATTATTTGGGGCATCTGTTTTACCTTTTTATATTATCTTAGTGATAACTTCTTCCAAAAACTATTATCAATGGATACCGTATAATAGGGACTCAGCCTATTCTGAGACATAAAACAATAATTTTGGAAAAAGCTAATTACTAAATCTGGCCTTGTTTTACTACCAAAAAAATTGAACAAAATTTCTTTTGAACAGTAGTTCTCAAAGTGTGGTCCTGGCACCTCTGAATGTTCTAAGACATTTTTAGGAGGTCTGTAAGGTCAAATATATTTATAATAACACCTTTAAGCTATTATTTTCTTTCTTCATCTTCATTTCTCTTATGAGTGTACATTGGAATTTTCTAGAGGCTGTTTCATTCTAAATTGATAGAATACAAAAAAAAATAGATAGAATACAGGAGCAGATATGAGAACCTATCTTCTTGTATTAAGCCAGACATTACAGAGATTTGCAAACATGTTAAAATAGTGCTATTCTTTTCATTATTTTTCAAGATATAGGTTATTTTCATAAAAATATTTTTTATGTTAACATTCAATAAGTTTACTACTGTTATTTGAAATGAATAGACAAGGAACTTCATAATTTTTTTTAAAGATTTTTTTATTTATTCATGAGAGACACAGAAAGAGAGGCAGAGACACGGGCAGAGGGAGGAGAAGCAGGCTCCATGCAAGGAGCCCGATGCGGAACTCGATCTGGGGTCAGGCCCTGAGCCAAAGGCAGACACTCAACTGCTGAGCCACCCAGGTGTCCCAAGAATTCCATATTTTTTAAGTGTGTGAAAGGATTCTGAAATCAACAAGTCTGAGAACCATTGTTTTAGAATGTGATTTACAAGAGAGCAGACGTTTTTTGTGTTGTGCATCGATGCATCAGGTACCCCAAAGAGTACCTGGTTTATTAAGTACTCAGCAAACACTTGCTAAATGAATACATGAATGAATGAATGGTTACTAAATTGTCAGATAAACTAACACAGACTTCTTAAGGGTCTGAAACAAACAGTAATATTTGGGTTGTTGAGGTTTGTACACACATTAGGATAGACTTATTTTATGCATGCACTAGAATTATTCATGAAAATAATTCAGAATAATGTGAAATAATCATTTATATTTCCATTTACATCCTCTCCACACATTCAAAGACCCCTGATAAGACAAATAATCACCCTTGGGGTGCCTGGGTGGCATAGTGGTTGAGCATCTGCCTTTGGCTCAGGGCCTGATCCTGGGGTCCTGGAATCAAGTCCCACATAAGGCTCCCTGTAAGGAGCCTGCTTCTCTCTCTGCCTATGTCTCTGCCCCTCTCTCTGTGTCTCTCATGAATAAATAAGTAAAATCTTTTTTTTTTTATATATATATTTTTTTAATTTATTTATGATAGGCACACAGTGAGAGAGAGAGAGGCAGAGACACAGGCAGAGGGAGAAGCAGGCTCCATGCACCGGGAGCCTGACGTGGGATTCGATTCCGGATCTCCAGGATCGCGCCCTGGGCCAAAGGCAGGCGCCAAACCGCTGCGCCACCCAGGGATCCCTAAATAAGTAAAATCTTAAAAAAAAAAAAAAGAAGAAGAATCACCCTTTTAATGAAAACCAAGTTCTTTTGAGTTTTCAGCATCTGAATGACTGGTCCTCTTATCTTTTTGGTACATTCACAAACTCCTATATCTTAGCTTTCACTGGACATTTGACAAGGCAAATAATCTTCCATAGAAACTAGAAGAATTGAGCAAAAAAACGTGACTTGCTTCTTTTAGCTGAGGACATGTGGATACTAAATTAGAAGCCTGGTCCCAAAGGGTTAATGCTCCTAGACTCCAGAACTAATGTTACACTATATCTAATAACTGTAATTAAGGAGAAAAGACAGAAACTAGGAAATTCAGGTTTGTAATTAATAGTAGTCCAATGAGCTCTTCCTTGGAGAACTAGAAGAAAGCAATTAAAAAAATAATAATCTGACTTTTAAAAATTATTTATTTGTTTATTTGAAAGAGTATGTGGGCATGCACAAGCAGGAGCAGGGCAGAGGGTGAGGGAGAAAGAGGATCTCAAGCAGACTCTGCATCAAGCATGGAGCCGGAAGGGAGGCTCAATATCAAGACCCTGAGATTGTGACCCCAAATCAAGAATTAGACAAGTAACCAATTGAGCCACCCAGGTGCCCCCTGACTTTGAATATCCTTAAAGACAAAACAAGCATTATGTAAAGTACTATTGCGTTAGGTAGGTAGAAATAAAAACAAAAGACTTAAATTGATTTGCAAAGACCTTACTTAGAATGGATTATTTGTCCTATTATTTTCTCCAGAGCAACTTATCAGTAAATCTTTATTAAAGTAACTACTATGTGCTAAGCTCTCCCTGGCTCATAAAATCTGAAAATTCAGTAGTCCTTGGCTCATAAAATGTACATTTCAGCAGAGAAAGAGACAAGCAAACAAATAAACAACAGAGATAATTTCAGGTATGAGCACTAAGGAAAAGAAGGAGACAGGCCATTGTGTTAAAGGGTGATTATTTGAAGGGTCAAAGTGAGGGAACAGGGTGGGGAGTGACAATGTAGAGTGGATGCTGGGGAATCTCTCACTGAAGTGGTGGTTTCAAGCTGACACCTGAAAGGCAGGAAGAGGCTTGCTGGCAGGAGCTTGCAAGGACAAGGCCTCAAAGAGTTTGGAAGAAAAAGGTGGCTAGTGTAGCTGGAGCCCAGAGAGGAGAAGGGTCCTCCTACATGGTATGGTCAGAAGCCAGTAAAAACAATGTCATGAAATAGCTTGAAGAAATTTGAATTTTATTTTTGAGTGCAATGAAAAGCCTTTGAAGAGCTTGTTCTAGTCATGTGATTCAGTTTGCATTTTGAAAATCAGTCTGAAAAAAAAAGAAAAAAAAGAAAAGAAAAAAAAGAAAATCAGTCTGGCTGCTTCGTGGAAAATGGATGACAGAGGAACAAGAGTAGAAGCAAGGAGACTTGTTAGAGATGACTGTCCACCTGGGATGGGGACAATGGATGGTGGTTTGGACAGCAGTGGTGGCAGTGAAGAAGGGGACAAGTGGACAGATAAGGGATCAATGTGTTCTTTGTTTAAAATTATGCATAAAACTTATCTGGCTTATAAGAGGAGTTTAGCAAATGGTAGCTTTTATGTCACGGCTCTATCCTTAAGCAAGAAGCTTGCAGAGATGAACAAATTTGTGCTAGCTCCCAGGACTAGTAAATTCAGCCAGTGCACTGTCACTGGGTACTATTACACCATTCACAAAATGCCTTACCTGCAGTCTTTTTCCTTCCAATCTTTTATGCATTTAGCTGCCATCCTGATCATCCTTAAACGTTGCTTTCATCATGTTTATCTTGCTGATAAGCACAGTATATGTATTCATGCAGTTATTGGGTAATTGCAGTGAAGTAGGCTTACATGGCGCGTGGGGGTAGGTTCATACACCTAAGGTAGGGTTTTTGCCTCTGGGATTTTATAGAATTTGCTTGGGGAGACATGATTAACTCAAATGAAATAATAGAGAGATCAAAAGAGATGGCATAATTAGCAAAGCTTTCATAACAGAGGTAGGACTTCTAGATCTTGAAAGGGAAACTCTTAGTAAAGGGAGAGGCAAAAAGATGCTAGGTTAAAAGAAAAGCAAAAATAACATCCTGGTTTTGTGGCATAGAGTGGGGATGTGCTTGAGAGGTGAGAGTCTGCTCTGGGAAAGTGGAAGACAAAGTTGCAGGGCAGGATGGTGCCAGACCGTGAATGTGATCAAAAGCTGGGCATCAAGGATTTGGACCTGATTCAGCCAGATATAAAGTGTTATTAAAGATTTGTAAGTAAGATTCGGTTGAGTGAAGGCTTTACTGGGACCAATGATCATTTCTCCCTCTAATTTCTAAGGTAATTATCATTATCTTTAGGTACTCATTAGGTACTTAGCTTATAACTCTTTGCACTTTAAAACTATATAATCTGTAATGACTGCAGCCTGTATGGAGTAGGTGCAGAGTAAATGTTTGATGATGATGAAAGACATGTGTAAGGAAGATGAATTTGGCAACAGCATATGGCCTGAATTGAAAAGAAGAAAGCCAAGAGGTAGGGAAATCATGAGGATGTTGTTCCAGAAATATAGGCATGAAGGAAGGAATGTGGAAGAGACAGATATGAGAAGATACTTAGGAAGTATAATTAAAGGGAACCGAACCAATTTGAATGTGGAGTGCGTTAAAAATTAATTTAAGTTTTCAAGTCTAAGTGTTTTGAAGGGTCACGATGCCACTCGGGTAAGATGGAAAACTTTGGGGAGAGGGAATTGGTTTGGGGGAATAAAGTGAAGAATTTGGTTTTGGACAGTCATCCAGGATGATGACAGGATATTCATTTAGAAATGGCCTTGGAATTTGGCTAGATGAGAATGAAGTGACTATGTAGATACAGGCTGGAGTTTTGTTATAATTTTATTCACTTCGGCAAATATTTATAGAGGCCCCACTATGTGCTAAGAGCTATGGGATATAGAGTTAAATGGGGCAGAGACTTTGAGGAATTAACCTAACAGGGAAAACAGATATGCGAAAGGGAATATAAAGCCTAATAAAATGAGTGTCCAGAGGAGATTATATACTGAGGAGGTGAATTAAATAGTGCCTTAGTGGTACAAATTTCTCCAGAGAAAACTGGAGAGTCCATGAAAGTACTCATAGGTAACTCTTTCTGCTTAATTTTTCCTCCCTGTGTCCTGCTATTTCTGGCCACCACTGTCTAGACTCAGGATTGGCCCTCAAATAAAGGCAATCGTCTCTAAGCTGGGCATGAAGAAGACCAACAACCAATCAGGTGGCCCATCAGGAAAATTGTCTTCCATAAAAGCCCTTCTTACTGAATAGTGAATGACAGATACACTTAGATCCTCTCTCTTGGGATGTTTTAAGTGTAAGTCACAGAGAATAGTCACTAGAAGCAGACATAGCAGTAGAAGTTGGGACTGTATATGAGAAAGAAGCGGAGAGATGCTGATTTAGAATGACAAAATTACTAGAGCATGGGCAATAGATGCTTGTCAATGAGGGAATGAACAAGGCACTAGAGCCTGTTGTGGAATCATAAGAACTGCAGTTGATTTCTGGAATCAACAATAGTTTTGGCTGCTGCTATGTTTTTCTAAAGTTTCCTTATTTCCTTAAAATAAACCCTCAGTATTTGTAGTGCTCTGAACACGTCCTGGCAGTTTGTATCTCATAAGAACCCAGCTAGCACAAAGGAATTCCTGTTGTTTTGGCTTTCATTATATCTGCAGAAGAGGGTATCTTGTGAAGGATAGGTCAGTATGATCTTCATAAAGCAAGATCAAAAGGATGTTCACAAGGGCACGTGCGTATGTGGCTGCCTTCCCAGAAGAGTGTAACAGTAGAGGGTAAAAACCTCAGTTATATCTTAGAGCAACCCTGAATCCCCAAATTTATACTTTTTGGTATTCCTTCTCTCTTTTCTCATCATGATCACAGTATAGGTCTTGGTGCTTGACCTTGGGGAGAGCAGAAAAAAGGAGAGCCATGGAGACTATTCAACGCAGCCACCAAGCTTAAGGAAGAAAATCCCAGAAGACAGTAGGCAGCGTAGATGCCAAGAGCAACGTGTCAAGATCAGAGTTTCTGAGTGTGTAGACGGCTAACCACCAGTTTATGATCACATGATTTGTTAAAAATGAAGATTTCTAGATCACCTTGCCTCAACTGAATGGGATCTTTGGGTGGGAGACCGAGGAACTTGCATTTTCCTAAGTATGCAAGGTGCTTCCCTTTGAGACTCACTGCTGTGAGCCTGGTATCAAGGAAAGGAAGAGAATGTTGGCTTCTGAGGAAGCACTCAGGACTGAAGGGTGGAAAAGCTTGGCAGAGCATACGCATACATTGCTGTAGGAGTGAAAAGGAAGGAGAGAGAAAGTGTGTGAGGTAAAACTGGAGTAGAGGGTGTGCAGAAAAGAGAGTGGGATGCAGGTTTGCTCTGGGAATGAGCCTAGATGATAATTGAGACAATGGAGATGGATTAGGTTTCTGCTAATGCCAGAATTTTCACCATCAGCATAAAAGTGCTATATAACGCTTTCCCCTCCTCTTTATTATAGTCCTTTTAAGATTTATGGAGCACCAACTACAGGGAGAACATTGTATTAGCAGCTGTCAAGGAAAACAAGAGCTTATCATGTACTTAGAGTTGGACAAAATAAATCTATAATTTATATTTAAGAGCGACTACAGAGCAACATGCAAGTAAGTGCAAATTCACTCATTTTACCAAAACTCATTGTGTTCATTAAGTGCGGATACTTTCCTTGACTCCGCAGGGTGTGGTTTATCAGAAGGTGACCTGGGTGAGTTTAAAGGCAGATTTTGAAAGAAAGTGAAAACAGATTACAGTCAGTTTAAGGCATTCTGAGTAAGGATTTAGAATCATAGAGTTCAGAAAGAGGGTACATAACTTCATTCATTTAACATTCCATAAATATTTATCAAGTGCCTCTTGTGTTATAGACACTGGAAATACAGCGGTAAGTAATAGACAAAAATCCCTGCCCTCCCGGTGCTTAGTATTCTGGTGGGAGAAAGACAATAAAACACAATAAACAAATTGTACAGTATATTTGAAAATGGTAAGTGATTTGGAAAAAAAATAAAGCAGGGAGAAAGGATTTTGGAGGAGGAGGGAGAGCTGCAATATCAAAGATGGTCTTTTGGGAAGAACTCACTGGAAGGAGACGTTTAAATAAAAATCTTTAAGTAAGTGTCAGGAAGATTTGTGGATATGTAGTGGACATGTGTTCTGTTAGAGGCAGCAAGTGCAAATTCCTCCACGAAAAGCCTGCCTGGCATTTTCAAGGAACAGCCAGGAACCAGTGTGTGTGTGTACACGCACCCCACCCCGCACGTGCAAGTGAGGAACGGGGTAGTAGGATAGAGGTCAAAGAGGAGAGGGGTGAGGGGTGTTACATAACCTAAGGCAGTAGGACCTGGAGATTTTTGCTTTTCAGTCAAGTGGAATGGGGAGCCACTTGAGCAGGATGGGAGCCTCTAGAGCTGAGACCAGAGAAGTGAACATGAAATGACACAGACACTTCATTTCAGCTGAGTGAACTTGGGCCCAATTTTTAGCCTCTCTAAAATAGTGACAAATATTCCTCCTTATGAGGTTGTTGCAATGATTAAATAAGATGATTTGTGCAAAACTTTTATTTTTTTTTAAAGATTTATTTATTTATTCACGAAAGCTATAGACTGAGAGAGGGAGAGAGGCAGAGACACAGGCAGAGGGAGAAGCAGAGTCCTCGAAGCCCGATGCTGGACTCCGGGATCATGACCTGAGCAGGTGCCCAACGTCCCTGTGCAAAACTTTTAGCAACGACCTGACATAGCGTAGACACATTCTTTTCCCTTCCCTGTCTTCTATTTCCTCATTTCTGTCTTTTCCACCTGCTACTAGGTGCTAGGAGAAAAAGACCAGAGTAAGCCTTGCAGGTAACAGCCCACTTAAGGGGGAGGTAGAAAAGGGTGACAGTTGGTGTAAGGCCTATGTTAAGTGAGGTAATAGCTGAGATGCAAAAACAATCGTTATGTCGTGTTTTACGGTGTGGACGAGAGAGAGGAGAGAGAGAGAGAACTGCAAGTAGAGATTCAGATAGGTGGTCCTATTAGGTACAGACGCTGGTCGGCCAGGCCTCGGTCTTCATTTTTTTATTCATGATAGACATAGAGAGAGGGGCAGAGACACAGGCAGAGGGAGAAGCAGGCTCCATGCAGGGAGCCCGACGCAGGACTCGATCCCGGGACCCCAGGATCACGCCCTGAGCCAAAAGGCAGGCGCTAAACCCCTGAGCTCCCCAGGGATCCCCCAGGCCTCGGTCTTTTAAAACCCACCCCAACAATTTACCTTTCTAGGTAGTTTATCAGACTCCGGGATATGGCAGCAGTTTTAATTGCTCCGTTGTTGAGCGTGTTAACTCCCTGCACGTTACCCGATTAATCTGGGGTCTTCTCCCAGGTCTAAACTATCACGGGGCTCTTCTACTTGAACAGTTTGTCTGGTCTGTGCCGTCAGGGGCAGTAGGCACCTTTGAGGTCGCTGCCTAGAACGACCTGTGATGACTTGGAAACCTCCCTAAAGACAACAACAGAAAAGCAACAGACCTTCTCCCGGGGAAAGCCTGTGTCACGCCCGCTCGGGCTTGGGGCTGGGGCTGGGGCTGGGGCTGGGGCTGGGGAGCCCCCCGGGTGCGGAGGCTGGTGCACCCCCAGGCGAGCGGCGGCGCGGACTAGCCCGCGCGGGGGAGCTGTCTGCCGGATGTCAGGGTCCCTAAGTGCCCGGAGTCGCCTCCCACAGTTGCTCCCCGCATGTTTATTTACTTGCTCGACCGGCGGTAACCGAACGCGCCCGAGTGCGGCGGGCGGCGGCCTCCTCGCGGCTTCTCCGCGTGCTCCCGAAGGGCGTACGGCGGGGTCGCTCCCCGCGGGCTCCCGGCGCGTGCAGCCCCCCGCCCCCCGCCCCCCGGCCGGTGCGGGTCTGCGGCCGCAGTCCCGGGGCGGGCCGCCGCGTGGGTGCCGCCCAGACCGCCGAGGCTGCGCCGGCCCGGCTCCCCCGCCCCCCGCCGCCCGCCGCCCGCCGGCGCGGCCCCCTCCTCCTCCTCCTCCTCCTCCTCCTCCCCGGCGGCGCTCGCGGGCTCCCTCTCTTCCCTCTTCCCACACCGCCCTCAGCCGCTCCCTCCCCGCACGCCGGTCTGGCGAGGAATCGAGCGCCGCGCGCATCGATGGTCCTGCCCTCTGCGGCCGCCAGGCCCCGAACCCATCGGTGAGCTCGGAGCTCGATTTCCCTAGGCGGCGGCCGCGGCGGCGGAGGCACAGCGGCGGCGGCGGCGGCGGTGGCGGCGGCGGCGGTGGCGGCTGCCCGGCCAGTACTCCCGGCCCCCGCCATTTCGGACGGGGAGCTAGCGCGGCGCGGGCACTGAAGGCGGCGGCGGGGGCCAGAGGCTCGGCGGCTCCCAGGTGCGGGAGAGAGGTACGGCGCGGACCACCCCTCCCGGGCCCCTGCCCCGGTCCCGACCCTCCTCGCCGGCGCCGGGCGGGGCCGGCGGCGAGTGAATGAATTAGGGGTCCCCGGAGGGGCGGGGCGGGGAGGGGGCGCGGGCGCGGGCGCGGGGCCCCGGCGGGCGGGCGGGCGGGCGGGGCGGGGGCGTCTGCAGGGGGAGGCGCGGGGACGCGGCGACGCGGGGAATGAGGAATGGGCGGTGCGGGGCTGAGCAGGGTGAGGCTGGAGGCGGCCGCCGCCGGGGCTGCTTCCTGGACGGGGAACCCCTTCCTTCCTCCTCCCCGAGAGCCGCGGCCGGAGGCGGCCGGGTGCGGAGAAACTCGCGGGCTGGGCGGGCTGCCCCTCGGGGCGGCCGGGTGCGGTGGAGGTTACTCCCGATGCTCTCCAGGCTCCCCTCCCCCTCGTCCTCTCTCTCTCTCTCTCTCTCTCTCTCTCTCCTCTCCCTTCGCTCCCGCACCTCTTCCTCCCTTCCCAGCCCTCGGCTGCCTCGGTTACTGCCTCCTCCTCTGCTGCATCGAGCATCTCTAGGACGGAGGCATAAACTTCTCCCTCGAGCGCAGACCGGACGGATAGTGGTCCTTTTCAGAGTATAGGGTGGGTATGGGAGTAATAGGAGAAGGTCACGTTTCGGAAGAGCCGAGGAAAGTGCTGAGGAGACCACTGTTGGTGGTTATTGTGTTTGGAAAAAAAAAAAAATGCATCTGCAGCCGAGTTCCTGACTGCTCCCCTCCCCCATGTATGGGCTGTGACATTGCTGTGGCCACAAAGGAGGAGGTGGAGGTAGAGATGGTGGTGGAAGAACAGGTGGCCAACACCCTGCAACGTAAAGCCCGTGACTTCGTGAAAAGGAAAAAGTTAATCCCAGAAGGTCTGTTTTGCTTTGTCAAGTTAAAACACACACACACACACACACACACACACACACACACACAAAACCCGCAGAGCAGAAACAGGGCTTTTTCCTTGCTAGTTGAGTGTAGACAGCAATAGCTAGAATCCTACTTAAAGTTTAATTTGCCTGTTCTTGTCCTTTCCCGTGTCTCTTGTATATTACCTTTGTCCTCACAAATTTGACCCCCATCCCAAGAAGTACTACTAAATGGCACTCACACACATTTTTTTTTTGTTTTTTTAAATTGACTTGCAAAGAGGACTTAATTGTAGCAGTCTCCCAGCCAACTGCCTGAAATACTCTTAAGCATGTGTATGCTCTAGCAGAAGTCCTAAGCTACCTTCTTAAGTCTTGGCATTTATCAAAATAAGAGTTAAAGCAGAAAGGTACTTTCTGATTTTTATACAATATACATGTTATATTTGTAGTGGGGAAAAAAAATCATTTACATAGAAATTACAAAGGGAAATTCTGTTCCTAATCATCATCTCAGAATCAACCATATGAGTGATGTCACTCTTAGGTGACTAAGGTCCAACGTGCTGACTTGACCATATGATAGACTATAGACACCAAATACGGTTGATATCAATACTGTTTACTTTGAGACTGTAGACATCCACAGCCATACTTGATTTTAAGAGACTGTAGATGAGAGGATAATTCAGTTTTATGATTCAAGTGACTTTCTTTTTCCTGTAACAAAACACTGGGGTCTAGTCCCACTTTACCCCTCTGTAGCTATGGGTGAGGGCGGCTCTTTCTGGGCTATGATCTTCAGTAAGACTCCGTGGGAACCCAGTTCTGTCTAGTGGATTTAAATATTATTTGGTTTCTAAAATCCAATACAGGGATTTTTTTTTTTTTTCTTCCCCAGAAACAACGGCTGCATAAACAGGTAGACACCAGAAGGTGTGTGTCTCTCAGAATTCACACAGTTAAGCTCTAGTCTGGCATCTGTCCACAGTATCTCCTAGGCTATCAAACTTTTTAGTTGAAAGGACACCTTATACTCTTGAAAATTATTGAAGATCCCCATATGGGGTGTGTCGATACGTACCCTAATACAAATTAAAACTGAGAATTAAAAAAATTGGTTAATTCATTTAAAAATAGAAATAATAAGCCTATTACTTGGTAACATAATAGCATTTTTATGAAAACGGTTTTTCAAAACAGAATAGTGGCATTGTTTCACATTTTTGCTAATTTCTTTAACTATATTGCTTAATAGAAGACATCTGTATATCTGGTTCTGTGTTCACTGTATTGTGATCACGCCTGGAAAACTCTGCACTTGTGCAAAGAGTGGAAAGGGTAAATAACATTGTGGTAGTAATAGTATTGTTACTATTAGTGTGGTTTTGACCTCTTGGACCCCCAAAAGTTTTAGTAATGCTACTGGATTCTCTTGGATGACAGTTTGATTAACTACTGTTCTAGGCTATCCAAATTGTTGAGGGGGAAGGATAGGCAGAGAGGTGGCGTACATTTTGGTGTGATTCTTCTCATTGTTCCCCATTTCCTATGGCCTGTTGGAATAAAAAGTGGGAGTGAACAGGATAAGATACATGCTTGTAGAGGCTTCCATGATGGCCTAGCACATAAGGCTAGGTGGCACAGAATAGGCCACGGAGCTGTAATATAACAATTGTGTAGCCTAACTGTTCTTTGTGAGAAGACCAAAATAGCTTAAGGAGGTAACGGTTAATATATTATCATTTGGAAAATCATATTACCTTTCCTTTGAGGGTGGGGTACTGCCTATTTGGATAATTCTTGGTCTTCAGTGACTAGGATTCTACTTCTATAGTGTTTATATCTGCACATTCGTTAATTGAGAATAACGTATCCTGTGATAAATTATTGTGAATTTACTGCCATTCTTTCTGTAATTCATTCCTTATTTTTAATAATATGTAGTTATTGGGGAAAAGGAGGTAAATTAAATAAATGTACTTTATTTCAAAAAGTTTGAAACGGCTGATTAAGAAATATTTCCTCTCTTGAGTTGTCAGTCTTACAAGTTGCCAGTATTTATGACAACTGTTGAGAGACTATGTACAAGAAGCAGAGAGTAAAAGTCACTGAGAAGTAGTCACTTACAGATTTTAAAGTTTGTCTCATTAAAAGCAGTGCTTATCTTTGAATTTTATGTAATTATATTTTTCTGGTGCAAAGTGCTTTTCTCAGCACTAATGTAGGATTATATATTGTGACATGATGAAATCATACTGAATAGTTCAAAAATTTTTAAGTTCTCTTAGTTTTTATACACTGTTATTTTCCCTAGCGGATATGTTATAGACCGAAATGTTATCAGATCTGCTTTGGTGTCTCAATTTTTATTTCCCCACTCTACTGTCCAGCTTTATTTGACAGTGTTCCCTTCACTCCCTCATCTGACTCTTGCTAATAACTCCAGGAGAACTACTGTCATGATGCTTTTTAAAAAGGTTTCTATAGCTGTTGGCTCCGACAGAGACAATCAGCATATCCACTTGTAACTCTTAGGGGCCAGAGTCGACTAGGAATACTGTAGAGGTAGCTGTCAACAAGTTTTGTGTGGGTGTGTCCACAGGGTATAGACACTTGTACTGAGTGAAGTCATGGCATGTTCCTTTGAGAGCCATTAACTGCTACAGAACAGCAGACTGGCTGTTTAGATAGAACAACCTGAATATAAGATAAAAGAACTTTGTACTCTGAATGCATTTTTCTCAAATGTTGTTGGGGGAGTTTGTTAACAAAATGCAATTCATTATAATACTCATCTGTGGTCAACTGAAATTTTCGTCACTGAATTTTCTGAAGCATTTTGAAATGATTTTTTATATAAAGGTGAATTTGTGTTAAAAGGTGTTGATAGAGTGGGTTATACTAACCTCATGTTCTAATTTATATTAACCACATGTTCTAATTGAGTTACATTTTCATTATTTTTATTATAAGGCCTGCTGAAAATGACTGAATATAAACTTGTGGTAGTTGGAGCTGGTGGCGTAGGCAAGAGTGCCTTGACGATACAGCTAATTCAGAATCACTTTGTGGATGAATATGATCCTACAATAGAGGTAAATTTTGTTTTAATATTATATTGATTTGTGCAGGCCCATTTTTTTGGTACAAAAAATAGATTTCTCTGATCATTTTTTTGTGACTACTCATTACAAGGCAATTATACTGCAAATGATTTTTACTGAATTTTCTGAAATGTACTTGGGTTCCATTGGCTTTATTCTGAAGTTATATATACAACCAGAGATCTGGAGAGCTCTTCTGCTCTCTAGAGAATATTAAGATATATAACATTCGTTCTATGTTAATATGTGTTTTTTGATTGCCAGTGTATTTCACAGTTTTGTAAGAGGGTATAAATGTGAATTTACAGCTTACCTAACAGTTGTTTTTTTAAAAAAGTGGCTATTATTTTTAGGGGGTGGTTTTTTGTTTTCTATTTTAATGTCATGTTTAAAAGATATAGTTAAAAAAAAAGATATAGTTGAATTATACAGGTAGAATGTAATCATTTGGTGGTTGGTTTTTAAAAAACTACTTAATTAGTAGCATTTTCCCGTTTTCTCTTCACACTGAAGTGGTGGAGAACCCACAGGCACCTGATGCATTTTAAAATCTCATTATTTGTATATTTTTATCTGTATCTATATCTGGTAGTATATAAGGGTACCACTACCAGTCCTTACCTTTGCTTTGCAGCCCTCTCTTAACTTACTAAAAGAAATGTTAGAATTGATTAATGAATAATTTTTAAACTTTTTATTTTTATTTTTTTATTTATTTTTATTTATTTTTAATTTTTAAACTTTTTAAACTTCATGAAAAATTGCCAAAGTAAAGGCCAACAGGAAAATAAAAGAGTAAAGGCCTGCAAGAGACCTTGAGGGGTCACATATTTCCTACTGCCTTCTGGCAGCACTAAACTCAAATGATCTCAAAGCAGATAAGGATTTATTTAATCCTAAAGACCTGTAAGAGGGGGTGTCACATCACTGTCCTTGTTAACTCACTTCCAGAATGTAATTATAAGCATATTTTATACATAATCTGAATATTCATGTTAACTATAACATCAGTGGAGATGGTTCACCTCATCTTTGAAATAGACTTATGTTGTTAGATTACTTCTTAGACTTCTTTACCCCAGGTTAAGCAATCCTGATCCCTTAGCTTTTATTCTGGATCTGCAGATCATAGCAATTTTTAAATCCGCTCTGAAAAATTTTCCAGAACTTTCTCTGAGTTTCTTACCGTGGAATCTAGAACAGGTTAAGATGCCCTGCCAAGAGACTGTGTCATATAATGTCTTCAAGAACATTTTGACTGCACTGAGGTAGATTCTGAGGGCATTGGTGGCCTTGGCAAGACGTTTGCGCAGCTAGGACTTTGAGGATTGATTAGATGACTTCATAAGGAAGTGTCAAATATTTTTGGTACTGCAGGGAAAAAAAGAGAGAATACTTATTTGCAAAGATTTGATTTAAACCTAGCCAGCTTTTATTTGGCATGAGTAAAGGAGAAGACTCTAACTGAAGTGGACCACCTGGATAATAGTCTTCTATATTTCCTGTTGACAAATCAGTTCAGTGCTGTATGGTGGTTTTTCTTTTTCTTTTTTTCTTTGAGGAGGATTAAATAGTTTACCCAATTCTAAAACCGAGGTTATATGGCATATACTCCATTTAAATCGGACTTAAAAGGAAATTTTAATAGAATTCAGGCTAAACACAGAAGTTTTCCTGGGATTTTGAAAGGTGATTTTAGCAGAAGTGATCTCCATCTTCTCTGAAAGGCCTAGGGATACCATTACACTATTTCCTATATGCTGATAGTGTGATAAAACGTGTTAGGAAGCTTTTCTTGTTAGAATTGTTAAAGTACAATATAGATCTAAAAGCCAAAAGTTAATCCTTTATTTTGAGCAAAAGTGGAACATTTATAAATTCAAACCTGTAACTCTGATTGTAATTTCTGCCAGACTAGAAGACTTGACTCTGGGAAGCATTGATTACCTGTGAACTTTGAAACCTTGACACTCCCTCACTAGTTTAGCCATCTGGGAAAAGCTATCAGAGATTGTTTCTTGTCTCCCAAATTACAGTGAGTCTCAGGGAACTGACACATTAAATTCTTGGTGTAGTCCAACTACAAGAAAGACAAGATAATTTAGTAGCTTATTTTAATAAATAGTAGTTAAGCAAAGATGCTGACTTGATGTTTTTATAAAAAGTTAAAAAGGAGATTTGGGGATATCACTACTGCTATTAGGTTTTGATTCGTGAGTAATGTAGGTCAGAGAAAATGAGAGGACATAGATTGCGCATTTGGAATTCTCATCAGTTTTCCTGCACTAAAACAAATGGAAAGAAATTTTTTAAAAAATTAAGTAATATCTTTTCCTAGTGGTTTAGAATTTACAGAGATAGCAGGAGAAAGATAAGGAAGGTGGTCATTATTTCTTTCATTTTATAGATAACAATAGTCTCTGAGAGGTTGTAACTTGCCTGAGAATACTTAGTAAATAGTGGAATTATAAGTTTTCTGAGACCAAGTTAAGTGGGATTTCCATTGTACCCTTGTATATAACTTTAAAAATGAAAAATTGATCTTTAAGCTAGGAAGATATTTAATATTGGAGGCTGATTCAGATTTATCCATATACCAAAACTTGAACTTATGATACAAAATTAAACAAGTGTGGTGTATAGATAGAGCATGTTTATATTTGAGGCTGTGCACATGATAACTTCTGAAACATTTTACCTTATCTTTTGTAAAGTTCACCAAAGAGTTCCAGAAATAATGTAGTACATTGTTAGTGGTACAAGAATATTAAAAAGTCAAAGCAATCTCCAAGTGCAATACCAGGCTAGAAATAATATATGCTTTTACAGTTTAGAGATCGCTTGTTATTAAAAGACATTCTCTGAGATGTATTTTCCATGGTAAAATTTAGTAGAAGGAGAAAACTTTGTTTAAAAAAAAATACCAAATAGCTATAGACATGGAGATCAGAATGATCATTTGATTGATGAGCAAATATATTGTGTATCTGTTAGATAAAATATGCTAGTAAAAATAGATATATTTATATATAGATATCTATAGATATAAAAGTATTTTTTTTTAGGTTCCAATTAATTGACATTTGCATGCTTCTGTTAATGTGACACTTAATTCAGTCTAAGTACTATGCCCTTCTTCGATGAAAGTTTCCTACTCAGTAAGATGATGGATCCATGATTGGATTGATCTTTATCACTCTGAGCTATGGAGTATTTATTCAAGATTTATCAGTTCCTCTGTTTTTTTACTTTTTGTGTTAATTACAGAATTTATTTTACTTGCTGAATAAGGTGTTATAGAGAGAACATTTGTAATATTAAACCAGTATTGAAGAGTGGTGTGAGAAAAGAATTGTATAATGTTGTAAGCTGTTATTTTTCTGGTTTTATACATTACATATTGGTAGTTACCAATGGTATCAACTACCATTGGTAGTTATCAATGAGGGGTGGGTGACTTTGCTTGCCAGGGGACATTTGGCAATATATAGAGGTATTTTTGGTTGTCACAACTTGAGAAGGGGGATGCTATTGGCATCTGTGATCTAGAGGGGGAGGCAGGGATGTTGTTAAACTTCCTACAGTGCACAGGACAGCTCCCACAACAAATTAGCTGACCTCAAATGTCAGTAGTGCTGGGATTGAGACCCTCCTATGTGATAAAGCTTTAAACATCTCTGTCAATTTCAAGTCTTTGAATAAGCTTAATGATAGATACTCTAACATAGCGCAGATTTAAACCTTACTTTTTCTAAACTAATAATACATTAACTTTAACATTCTGTTAAAACATTTTTTTTTAAAATAAGGTACACAGTAAATTTGTAAATGGATTTCTCTTCGAGGCTTTGGCCAGCTCTCCCCCCCCCCCTTTCAAGTGAGTGCCCTCTACTGGTCAATTTATATGGTTTTGTAATAAATAACAATGAAATACCAGGTTTGAGTAAATTTCCTATTTAAACTGTGGATATAATCAGTTTTATAAATATGTAAGTTTTATTTAAAAGTCTTATTTTATATACTTAATTTAAAAAAATCTAAAGTCAGTTTTACTCTTTGCTAATACTATGATTACTTTGTGGACTAATTAGGCCTAATTAAATATGTAGGTGAATATTTTTAACTAAGAAGGGAAATGTGGCAGGGAAGGAGAAAAGGGGTGGTTCTGGCGTTAACCCTGATTGGGTTACCTTGCCTGAGGGGATAAAAGTGACACTTTGACTCTGAATTTCTCTACATGCACACAGGAGCTAAGCTAGAGTTCAGAGCTAGGGATATGCTGTGCTACATGGGGTGTGAGGAAAGGGCCTATTGGAAAGTGGCAAATTGTAAAAGTTCACATTGTGTAGATTTTTGTTTTTATATAGTATTGTAGAATAGTCGTGAACACCTGATTCTTAGAATAAAGTAACACAAAATTCAGGCCCTGTATTTGGGTCAATTTATGAATAAGTATTTACTTAATTATAACTGCTTATTTAGATCTGAATATTAAAAATTATCAGACATGTTTTATTCTAACTTGGATTTTTATAAATACAAAGCTTTACAAACATAGAAATGAAAGTTGGCAATGAAAACAAGTGAAAGGAAAAAAATGTTTTCATAATTTGGCATCTCTTAAGATTCCAGTTTTAACAATGCAACTAATTCCTTCATAATAATTATTCAGTGCTCACTCTGTACCATTCAGGCTTTTTGGGGGCTGGAGATACATTGAGGAACAAAGGGACCAGATCACACTGCGTTCATGAAGTATACTGGCCTCAGCTGTATTTTGAAGAGCAGTCCTTCTAGACAATGATCCTAATTCTATTTAATATAATTTAGAGGCTATATGCTTTAGTAAGGCATTAGATTTCTTGCATCTCCTTTAACTATATTGTCAAAGAGCGTCTAGGTTTATGGAACAGTTATATTTTTGTTTTATGCTTTTTAAAAAAAATTTTATTTATTTATTTATTCATGAGAGAGAGAGAGGCAGAGACACAGACAGAGGGAGAAGCAGGCTCCATGCAGGGAGCCCGATGTGGGACCCGATCCCAGGACTCCAGGACCATGCCCTGGGCCAAAGGCAGGCGCCAAACTGCTGAGCCACCCAGGGATAATCTTAATAAAATTAGTAGAAATGGGTAGTAAAAATAAATATTTGAGAGGATTAAGTAGGGATACAGTGCTTATGTTAGATAATTTTTCATCTCCTTATTTTGAAAATTTTCAGCCAATGGAAAAGTAGTGAAAAGTAGTACTTGTGAATACCTGTTACCCTTAAACAGGTTACATCTATTATTTGGTTAAGGTGATGTCTGTCAGTTTTCTCTCTTTATGTAAAGGTTTCTTCTTTATCTTTAGTACATATCTTGTGGGGAGATGCTTTGAGACTGTAACTTATCCTATTCTCCAGTGTACATACACTCAATGGGATGTAGCACCAACTGAAAACTCTTGCCAGAATAAATTACTACAATAGTGGTTGCAGAATGGTAGGTCATCTTATAACCCTGTCATTACTTCTACATTTGTTAGTTGACAATTACCATAAATAAGGGCTTTTTCTCTTTTCTCTTTCCTTATTTGTTTTCTTCTTTCATTTTTATTAGTGTGGACACATGGATTCTTTTTTTAGTCATTGTATTCAAGCCTATTACTGTAATTTTTGAGTTTTGATCTCAATTTTGTTTTTGATATGGCCAGTGAATCCCTTTCAAGCTGGCCTCTGTATCCTTTTGACATATCTCCACCAGATTCTGAGCTCTTTCTTCTTTTCTGGCACAGTGTGTTCCAGGTTCACGTTGTACTTTGCCTTGGATTCAGCCATTTGTCCAAAGAGTCCTAATTCCTTTTAGCGGGGAATGATATTTAGAAATTAAGACCCAGATGTTAGAGGGGCATCTGGTTGACTCGGGGTGTGGTGATTGCTTAAGAAAAAAAAAAAGAGACCTAGGTGTCATGTATGTTTATTGCTGCTGAGCTGTCACTGCTTCTAGACCCTTTTCAACGGACAGAACTGAGAAACGTATTTTATTTAAAAATGAGTTCATTCTTCCTCACCTTCCTCCATTATCTTCTTTTCCTGTGGGAGACCCCTGGTTCTAGTCTGTATACATTTTATTGTTAAATATCAAACAGCTGTTGAAATAAAATGATTATCAGTCTTCAGTCCTGGTTCTTGCAGTGTTATTTTAAGTAATACAGATTGAGTGAATTAACATTAGGTTAGTTTCTATATTTGTGGAATTGGGATTATTCCTTTTTCCCCACTGATGAAAGAAGGGATCCTTTCCATTTTCAAAATATTCTTAAACCGCTTAGGAAAACATTTAGGAAAAGATTGAGCTGTTTGGGTACATGAAAATTAAGACATCTTTAACAAAAATACAAGGAAACTTGGGAAAAGTATTTGCATCATCTATCAGGAAGCTCATATATAAATTAGAAAAAAGCAAACATTCCGATGAAATAAGAGGCTAAGGATATAACCAACTTATCCATCAAAAATAAATAAATGAATGACATATATAAAAAGATAGTTCCATAATATAGAAATACAAGTTCAAAACAATAAATAATGTTTTTTTCTTTGATACTGGCTAAGATTATAATCATAGGGGTGTTGGGAAGGGTGTGTAGGCAAGTGTACTCTTTATGAGGTAGTGAGAGTGTTATGTTCTTATAAACTTTCTGGAGGTCAGTTTTGTAATATGTATCAAAATGTAAACTGCATGTTCTTTGACCAAGTAATATCACTTCTAGGAATTTATCCCAAGAATTCAATCAGGTAAATGTTTAAGATGTATAATATATAGGAATGTTTCTAACAGTGTTGTTAATGATTTTTTTTTTTTTTTTTTTTTTGGTTAATGATTTTTAAAAATGGAAACAATCCGCACAGCTACCAATAGGGAATGGGTAAATTATCATGTATCTATACAAGTTATATTATACAATTGTCAAGATGCGGTAGATCTATATGTACTAACTTTGAAAAATACTCATTTTGTAAGTTAAGCTGCATCACAGTACATTGTGTAGAATGTGTATTTCCATTTATATAAAAACTGTGAATATGTACATAAACTATGGTAGTTTAGTCAGACTCATTCTCTGTAGTAGTTGGTTTTCAAAAATGAGCATATACTTTTTTGAGAGAGAAATGTATTCATTTTTGAGAGAGAAGAGTCACTGACATTAACTACCAGTAGATTTGTTAATATTTGCTTCTCCCTTTTTAAAGCCTCTACAAATTGGACTAGGCAGAGATATCTTGGATAAAGAAATTGGTATTAGGCTAATGAAAGAAGAGCTGAGAGAGATAATACAAAGCATGAAAATTATATTGGCATCTGTAATTATTAAAATTGGATCCATGCTCAATCCTGCCTCACATTCTGACCTTGGCATCAAGTGATAATTTATGGCGGGATGCCACATGACTTCATTAGGTTACAGATGTATGCTTATTATATCTTTATTTTCAAAATCTGTTATGCAAGTTTTCCTTGAGTTTATTCAGATTTTTAAACCAGTTTTATCTCTTGGAAGCAGTACACATTTTATTCTCTCCAGTCTTAGGCAAAGATTCATCATTCTCATAATTTAAAGTATACTTAATATAGTAAAGAAATTGTTGTTTACCTTTCATGAATGGCTTAATCAAAACTTCTGTCATGAGAACAAGCTCTTTTAACACCCTTTCTGCCTAATCAAAACAGATCCTTTGTAATCTTCAGGGTTTTAGCTCTCCTTCCCGGGAGCTTGCCCAGTGCCATTGTATTTATTTTGAAATTTAGTGACCAGTTTTGCAAAAAGTCCAAGTGTAGATGTTCAGTGATCCTATAAAGACAGAATACTACTGTTGTCATATGGTTCACAGTAGCCAGTGGCCTGCCCTCTAACCTTTTTGGCCTATAATAGCATGTGCAATGTAATATATGACATGATACAGTTAACTTTTGATAGCACTTTTCATTTTATAAAGAATTTTTATAGTCTTTAATACTAGCCTGTATACAGAGTCTTGTATGGTACTATTTACCTACTTTTTACCGCTGAAGGAACAGTGGTTTAGAGCTTAGAGTACAGGAGACAAGTAGTTTGCCCGCACTCACACCACAAGTAAGTGAAGTTCTGTGGCGCCCATAGACTGAAGATTTGGGTATATATCTCTAGCCTAGATTTCTGTTCTAGCATCAGATCTGTGTATCAAGCTGCCTCTGGGTCATGGCCACCAGAACAACATAGGGAATTTGCCCAGATTGAACTCATCTTTTCCTCAACTCTTCCCCTTTTGTTCTTATGCCCAGGCAGTAAGCTGCCATTAAAAAAAATTGAGATATAATTCATACAGCATACAATTCATTCTTTTAAAATACACAGTTCAGTGGTTTTTAGTATATTCATGAAGTTATACAGCCATAACACTTTTGTCACCTCAAAAAGAAGCCCCGAGCCTTAGTCCCTTCTCCTGCCAGCACCGGGCAACGACTAATTTCCTTTCTGTCTTTGTGGACTTTCCTGTGAATATTTCATATAATTAGTATCATACAATATGTACCTTTTGTGTCTGGGCTTCTATCATGTAAGAAGTGTTTTCAAGGTTCATCCTTATTATCACATGGTTCAACATTTCATTCCTTTTTATGGTTGAATAATATTATGTTGTATGGATAATACCATACTTTGTCAGTTCATGGGCATTTAGATTGTCTCCTCTTTTTGGCTATTGTGAATAATGTTGCTGTAAACATTTGTGTGTACTTTTTTGTGTGGACATATATTTTCAGTTCTCTTGGGTATATAGCTAGAAGTGGAATTGCTAAGTCATGTGGTATCTTTATGTTTAACTTTTTGAGCAGCTGTCAGATGCTTCCACAGTGGTTGCAATGTTTACATTCCTACCAGCAATGTATGAGGATAGTTCTGCCAATTTTACCCATTAAATATTTCTCAAAACTAATGTTCTCCATCTGCTGCTATTGCTGCCTTCAGGTTCTATCATTTCTTATAATAGCTTGCTCACTCATCTTCCAGCCTCCGACCTGGTCCCTTTCTATAATTTTTCATACTAATGCTAACAGTGAATCTGGTAAATCTGATCTTTCCTTCCTACTTAAAAATCTTCCACTAATTTAGTTTAAGATAAAGTTCAAAATTCTTAACGTGGCATACAAGACCCTCCATAAGCTGACTTCTGCTTGATTGTTCAATTTCTCTTCTACTTACCTAGAATCCCTCTCAGTTAAAGTTGTATTGAACGTTTTGGTTCCATGTACTCAATGTAATACTTTATGTTTTTATACATTCTCTTTGCTCCTTGTTGCCTGGAGTGGCCCTATCCTCCCTTGTGTTTCTTGCCTCATATAAGCAAAGTTGATCTCTCCTTTCTGTATTCCACCAATGTACTTTTTTTTTTTTTTTTTTTTAAAGATTTCGTTTATTTATTCGTGAGAGACACAGAGACACAGGCAGAGGGAGAGACAGGTTCCATGCACGGAGCTGGATGTGGGACTGGATCCCGCGTCTCCAGGATCACACCCTGGGCCAAAGGCAGCGCCAAACCTTTGAGCCATCCGGGCTGCCCCACCAATGTACTTTGTCCTGCATATGGCGTTTGCATTTATTTCATAGTATTTTAATAATTTATATATTGTATCTCTTCTGCCAGACCTAGCTCTTTGAGTTCAGAAACATTATAATTCCTGGTATAAGATATGACACTTAGTAGGTGTTTGGTAAATGTCCCTGTGCTTCAAGGGAGAATAGGGTGAGTGAGAATGAACTAATAAGCCTGTGTTTATAGCTCCCATATTTCTTCCCTACTACAATTCCAATATACCAGGCTATTATACATGATTCTGGCTGTCTTTGAAAGCTAGCTGTCTACAACAGCCTTTGATTGGTATAACCAATAGTGTGGAACACATTATTCAAATAATCTTCTGGAAGAGTAACAAAATACTTGAGTATTAAGAGAGTAAAGTGAGTTTCTCTTTTCTATAGGTGTTATTTAGCAGTATGTGAAGAGTACTTATGACACTTAATGCATTAAGAAAACCTTACAAACATTTCGAAAGTAAATCCTCAAATAATACTTTAGCTGACATTTTCAGCAATCCTCTTCATATTTACAAGAGCATCTGATGGAATCAGCAGCATGAAGATGGAGATTAAATGGCATAATGCTTGTAATATGCTTATCACAGTATCTGGCATATTTTTTTGTTTGTTTGTTTACTATAGTGCCTGAGTTGGAAAACTAAATTGAGTGTGTTAAAAGGTGAACATACCGAGCAACTTGGTTACTATTAATTATAATAGAAAATTGACAAAGTGATGTCCTGATCAATGAGTTTATCTGATCTTGAACGATTTAGTGTTAATTTTAAAATTCCTCTAATGGGTCTACAGATAAGTTTCTGTACATAAAACAACACTTAAATGTGTGGAGTTTTTTAAATTAGCTAATTCTTTTTAGTAATCTCTGTAATCTGATTTGGGCCTCGAACTAATGACCCTGAGATCAAGAGTCACATGCTCTTCCGACTGAACCAGCCAGGTGCCCCTTAAAGGAGTTTTAATAAACTGGAAAACACTTAAAAAAATTATACAAGTCAGCAAAAAAAGGTGAGATTCCAAGTGGGCAAAGGACGCAGGTGATGGGAATAAATATGGAAATATGAAAAAACTCTATATGACATTATTAGTCCTCAAATGGATATTAAAACAATAAGAATTTTTAGCTTAATAAACAGAAATTTAAAGGAAAATAAAATTATAAAATTCATTATGAGTGGTGATGAAATTCATACATTCTTAATGTCATGGAAAATTAATAAATATAATGAACATCATGTATACACCAGCCAGCTTTTTTGTCTCTTAACATTCTGCCATTTGGTGTAGATACTTTTTGTTTTTCAAGATGTAAAACTTAATACAGTTGAAAGCCGCTTTGTTCTCTGCAATCTTACTCTCTTCCCTCCCAAAAATCTTTTTAATTTTTTCTCTTATATATTATTTTCATATTTTTATTTTTTTATTTTTATTTTTTTTAAAAGATTTTATTTATTTATTCATGATAGAGAGAGAGAGAGAGAGAGAGAGAGGCAGAGACACAGGCAGAGGGAGAAGCGGGCTCCATGCAGGGAGCCCGATGTGGGATTCGATCCCGGGTCTCCAGGATCGCGCCCTGGGCCAAAGGCAGGTGCCAAACCGCTGCGCCACCCAGGGATCCCCTATTTTCATATTTTTACATTAAGGTTTCATATTCTATAAAACTTGCTTGAATACATTTAAGATACTCTTTATATATTATAATTTTAAAATTTACAACTTCGTTTTAATATAATTTACAGTATCTTAAACTCGTGCTTATTTTTATAAGACTGTGTTATAGTGTATGCATATATTTATATTGAATGGATTCATTCATTTATTCATCAAACAGTACTGATTGCCTACTGTATTCAAGATTTTACACATAGAGTGTGTATAGTGAGCAGAGCAGATGTGAGCCCAACCGTCATGGAATTCACAGCATAGGAGGGGGTATGCACAATTACACAAAAAATCGTAGTTACAAATTATAATACATTCTGTGAAGGAAATACAGAGGTGCTGAAGAAGAAGAGTGGTAAATCCTTTGGATTTTGTTTTTAAAAAGGCAGAGATGTTATTAGAAGGCTTCAAGCAAGCAAGCAACATGGTCCAACCTACATTTAAAAAGGATCACTGGCTGCTCTGTGGAGAAGTTATCTTAAGAGTAACAATAGGGATCCCTTTTGTAAGCAGTTGTAAGAAATTACATGAAAACAGTTGTCAGGGACTAGGGTGATAGTGGTGGTGGTGGATGCTTGGATTTGCAGTATATTTTGAAAATAGATAAGTGGCATAAGATTGTGCATCATGATTAAACGCCTATGTAATTTTTCTTTGTAAGACATTTTAGGATGCCATGTTTAGTGTATCTCTATTATAACTATTATTTAAAAACAACAGCAACAACATGTTTCTTCAGCATCGTTTACCATAAGTGGCATTACTGTGAACATTTATATGGCTCTTGATAAATACTGTAATTGCTTTCCGAAAGGATTGTGCCTTCAGCAAATTAAAAAACAGCACTTTCACCAGGAGTGAAGGAAAATATATGGAATAACTTTCTTTCATTTAATGTTATATTGAATTCATTTAAGTAGCTTTATCCTCTTTTGCAAAGGATATTAGTAACCTATGTACCCAATCTAAAAGTTTTTTCTGTTTGAAAGGCTGGAAATAATACTAATTAAAAATGTAAGGTCTTGGGACTCCTGGCTGGCTCACTTTGGTAGATCATGTGACTCTTCATCTCAGGGTCCTGAGTTTGAGCCCTACATTGGGCATAGTAGAGCTTACTTTAAAAAAAAAAGGAGGGGGGTGATCGCTGGGTGGCTTAGCGGTTTAGCGCCTGCCTTGAGCCCAGGGCGTGATCCTGGAGTCCGGGATCAAGTCCCCACATCAGGCTCCCTGCGTGGAACCTGCTTCTCCCTCTGCTTCTTCCTCTGCCTGTGTCTCTGCCTCTCTGTATGTCTCTCATGAATAAATAAAATCTTTTTTTAAAAAAAAAAAGTAAAGTCTTGATCATTTTCTTGCTTCATTCTTAACTAGTTTAATTACAGAATCTATGTGTATTTAAATTGGTTGGGTTTTGGTAACTCGTACTTTCTCAGAGGTGATTTTTTTTTTTTTTTTTAATATAAAAAGAATAGGGCAGCTGGGTGGCTCAGTGGTTGAGCATCTGCCTTTGGCTCAGGTCCCAGGGTCCTGGGATTGATTCCTGCATCAGGCTCCCCAGGGGGAGCCTGCTTCTCCTTCTGCCTATGTCTCTGCCTCTCTCTCTGTGTTTCTCGTGAATAAATAAATAAAATCTTAAAAAGAAAAAAAATAAATATTGAGAATACTTCAGATTTGTGAAAAGTTATTTTATTAGCTTAGAGCAGGGGTTGGCAAACTTCTCTGTAAAGGACCGCATTTTCTGTAAAGGTCTTCATCACATCTTTGCCATTATTTTTTTAAATAACCATTTAAAACCACAAAAACTATTTTTAGTTTGTTGGCCATGCAAAAACAGGTGGGCAGGATTTGGCCTGTGGGCCAGTAGTTTGCGGAAACCTTATTTAGACTCTAATCCTGGGAAAGAGTCTACATTGATGTAAATTTTTTCTGCTTTCATAAACTTCTTTTCTTATGGCTAACCTGGAGTTAGAATAAAATGTTTAGTATTTGTATGTTATTTTTGTTTTGCTTGCTTTCTGCTTTATCACCATACCTGTCATTATTTTCAGATTATACTTCGCCATTTAACTCTTTGTTCTTAAGCTTTCACCAAGTTGCACTCCCTTTTTACATAGCTCAGTGCCTGATTGCACTTCTAAGGGGGACTCTAGTTAGAACTAACTTTGGAAATACTGAATTTTTAACCAAAACTATTATTTCTAATAAAGATATTCTGCTCATTGCTCATAAGTAGGTTGTAGATTAATTATTTCAGTAACTGAGTGAGTCAGAACTTTGCTGGCAGTTTTTTTAGGGTTAGGGTTTAGAAGGAAAAAGGTGATGGGAATGAGATTTGTTGGTGAATAGGGACTGTTTTTCCAGTTTCTCAGTCCCTTTGGTGGAGAGTATTCATCATGAAAACATGTTAATGAAATACACATAATATTCCACATTATATACTTTTGAAACACAAAGTGTTTCAAAATTTTGTAAATGAGAATTCATTGAGGTACATCTTGGAGGTATTATATGTGGGTGGATGGTGAGTAATCCACTAGCTACACCTTAGGTATAGACTGTGTGGCTCCAGAAACTGTGGTCTTTAACTTTATTGTTGGTAGAAAATTTTAGATGTAAAGACTAAGAAAACTATCACTATAAGGTTAAGTTAGCATTGATAAGTGAAGATGTGAGGTGACAGCAATAGGTAAGTGTATAGTATAGTGTATAGCCACACCTGGATAATGAATGAATGGATTGACTCTAAGACACTCTCCTTTGCTTTTAATTCCTGCTCTTCAAAAACACTGGTTTTCAATTTATAATATACAAGAGTTCTTTCAAGTGGTTAGTTAAGGGAATAGGTTAAAATAATAAAATGATGACCAAATGTTCTAATCTTTAGTAAAAAACTTCTTGTTTAGAAAATAAATATCCTTTTTTTCTGACTGATGGAGAACTAATTTTTTATTATGGACAACTTGGAAAATATAGTTTACTTTAAAAGATAAACATGAGATCAGAGTCTAATATGATAGTTTTTCACACTTTTAAAAATTAAAAGTCATAGAAGGGAAAATGTTCTAACATAGCATCTAGAACCAAAAATAAAAAGATAAGAGATAAGTTATTTCTTAAATTAACTCCATCAACAACATACACTTTTAACATTTGATGTATATACCACCAGTTTTTAAATATATATACAGATACATTTAAATAGGTATATACATATATTTGTGGTCATGCTACATATGTATCTTTGTGTTCTATTATAAAGATTTTTCAAATATTTTACCAGAAACATGATTTTTAATGACCATTCTTTTTTTTAATGATAGCGTGGTCTATGCAGAAATTCATGACCTAAAGGCACGTTAATACTACAGCCCACATGTGGAACAATAAGGAAGAATCCTTGGTTTACACCTTATACCCTTTTTCAGCCCAGTCTCTTTTTCTATGACTTCACATTGCACCATCCCTTTTCCTTATTTTTTTGAGTCCTATTTTAGCCGAGAGTACATGAAGCCTTTTAGGCATAAGCATTAACAGAAGAGGAAAATAAGATTTTTATCGTAAGATTCATTATAGTTCCCCATTCCCTTTCTTTGTATTCAGTCTTAGAGTTGCACAGTCATATTTTTCTGACTGTAAGTAAAATAGATACATGACAGTTATTTGTAAATTGACTGATTTTTCTTGCCCTAAATCATCTGAATAATAGAGTTGGTAGAGCTATCCCATTTCTGTAAGAATTCTTTCCTTTCATAGAACATTTGGGTCTTTTTGTTAATAATATGAACACTTGCATTGTTGAATCTCTACATAACACTATTTTGTAAATTTTTAAAATTGTGGTAAGATATCTATCTATCTATCTATCTATCTAATAATACATATCTTGCAGCTGTTCTTAAGTGTTCTGTTCAGTGACATTAAGTAAATTTACAATGTTGAGCAACCATTAGCTCCTTTTCCAGAACTTTTTCATCATCTCAAACCGAAACCCTGTATCCAATAAACAGTAACTCTCAAATCCCTTCTTCCCCTGTCCTAGGTAATGTCTATTTTACTTTTTGTCTCTGTGATTTTACCTATTTTAGGTACTTCATGTAAGTGGAATCATAAATATATGCCTTTTTAATGTCTGGCATAATGTTTGCAAGGTTCTTCCATGTTGTAACATGTATCAGAATTTCATTATCTATCTATCTATCTATCTATCTATCTATCTATCTATTTATTTATTTATTTTTAAAGATTTTATTTATTCATGAGAGACACAGAGAGAGGCAGAGACACAGGCAGAGGAGAAGCAGCTGAAAAAATATTCCACTATATTCCACTATATATATATATACATATATTTGAGGAACTGCCAAACTTGTCCACAATGGCTGTACCATTTTACATTCCTGCCAGCAACGTATACCTATCTTTCCACATCATTGCTAACACTTGTCTTCCTTTCTTTTTTTTTTTTAATAATAACCATCCTAATGGATGTGAAATTGTAGCTCCTTGTGGTTTTGATTTGCATTTCCCTAATGATGTATTGAGCATCTTTTCATGTGCATAATGGCCATTTGTATGTCACCTTTGGAGGAATGTCTGTTCAGGTCTTTTATCCAGTTTTGAATTGGGTTGTCTTTTTGTTGTTGAGTTGCATATAACACCTCCTTAAAAGTAAAAGGTGCACTGTAATAATTCAGACTGTGTTTCTCCCTTCTCAGGATTCCTACAGGAAACAAGTAGTAATTGATGGAGAAACCTGTCTCTTGGATATTCTCGACACAGCAGGTCAAGAGGAGTACAGTGCAATGAGGGACCAGTACATGAGGACTGGGGAGGGCTTTCTTTGTGTATTTGCCATAAATAATACTAAATCATTTGAAGATATTCACCATTATAGGTGGGTTTAAATTGAATATAATAAAATGACATCGAGGGCTAATTATATCTTTTCATTTTATTGAGTCTTTGCTGATTACCATGCATAAATTGTCTAAATTTTAAAATAATAATGAGGTATGTAATGTACCCCTGTTTTACAAATGGAGTTGTTGAGGATTAGAACAGTTGAGTAACTTGTTCCAGATTGTGTAGATAGTGGTACTGGAATTGAAACCTTGGCTTGTTTGACTTCAAAACCTGTGCTCTTAACTGCTGTACACTGTGGTCACAAGGCTTTAAGCTAGAGCCATCATAAAAATGAAAACCATCAACATGAATATGAAAAGGTCATAGAGGTGGTACCACTCAAATAGCCTTAAAGATAATCGAATATAGTGTAGAATTTCTTGGAACTGGATAAACATTGGCTTTAGATAGTTAAGAAAAACTCTGGAGTTGTAAAAGATTGAAATATTAGAACAATTACAATCTGTAAAGTGACAAATCTGCATAAAATCGACTACTTTAAAATAATTGTTACTGTATTAAATATACTTTATATTCTATTTCTCTGAGGGTTTATGGTTTTCAAAAAAGTGCATATTAAATATCCCATTCATTAACTATGTTCTATAATAGTGAGTTAGCCTATTTGAGAGGTATGACATTTTATTAAATACATTTCTTACAGCGTGTTTTGTTTGTAGTCTAGTGATAGAGAAAAAGAAATTTTTTTTTTAAATTTTTATTTATTTATGATAGTCACAGAGAGAGAGAGAGAGAGGCAGAGACACAGGCAGAGGGAGAAGCAGGCTCCATGCAGTGGGAGCCTGACGTGGGATTCGATCCCGGGTCTCCAGGATCGCGCCCTGGGCCAAAGGCAGGCGCCAAACCGCTGCGCCACCCAGGGATCCCAGAAAAAGAAATTTTAACAGGTGACTTTTTTTAGAATAGTAAATAGATGTCAGTATGTTAAGCTGTAAAGTTAACTTAGCTATTGAGTAGAGGAACTGGGAATTTGAAACAGTTCTGACTCCATTGTTCCTATTTCATGCTGTATCTTTGAAATTCACCTAAAATTGTGAAAGAATATAATTTTACCCCAAATTAAGAGTTTATGCACATCTTATAGAAAAAAAAAAAAAACCAACCCAATTTGTAGAAGGATTTGTAACAGAATAAACAGTGTAGTAAGGTCAGTGTTAACCATGTAGAAATCAGAGTCTTTCCAATTGGTGCTCTTTTTTGAGAAAAATATGTGAAAATTATGTCATAAAATTCTATATGTATATAATAACATTTAATATATGTTTCTAAGATTATAATTTTAAAAATTAGGCACAGCACATTTTTAGCCGAATTTTTCAGTATTTCCTGTTTTATCATTGTGACCTACCTGCATGGACCTATTAAGTTGTAGTTTTACTATATTTCTGGGTATTTTATCTTTTAAGAGACATAGAAATTCTCTGTTTAAGTTGGAGAAGAAAACAAAAGGAAAAGCAAGGAAAATTTGGTGTGGTTGGAAATCAGGAATTAATTAAATGTCTTCTTTCAGCCATGTTTTATAAGACAAAATTATGGATAATTTTTGAAAGATTTATTTTGTTACTAATGTCTCTGCTATAACTTTTTTTTCCTCCCCAGAGAACAAATTAAAAGAGTTAAAGACTCTGAAGATGTACCTATGGTCCTAGTAGGAAATAAATGTGATTTGCCTTCTAGAACAGTAGACACAAAACAGGCTCAGGACTTAGCAAGAAGTTATGGAATTCCTTTTATTGAAACATCAGCAAAGACAAGACAGGTAAGTAAAATTTTAATAAATATGAGTCGATTCTCCATAAACTATATCAAATAATTTTAATCATCAGTCGTAATTTGCTAACATATATTCTGATAACATCATTTTGAGGGCAGGAAGGCAAGAACATTGATAAATGTACATACCTGATTGCATAACTGTTATATCATTTCATGTAACTTAATTTTTCTTCCCATCATGCTAAAATAGAGAATAAAACAATGTTTATTTAGCAAATGTTCTCTTAAGGATAGGAAAGGGCAGCATTTTTTAATCCAGTGTCCATGGTATTGCTTTTGGCTTTGGTTTCTTTCCACATATGAATATTTCTGTTCAACTCAGCACATCTTGCATTAAGCATTCAAGAAATGTAGGGATTTTTTTTTTTTTTTTCAACTGTTATATTTATAAAGTCAAAGATTGGGAACAAAATACTGAGTTTCCTATTTTAGAAGTGTTTTGAAGAGTATTATGTCGTGTTTCTAGATTAAATTCTATTGTATTTGAAGAATTTTACTTTGCTAGAATTATATTTAGATACATTTATTTTTGGAGGAAGTTTTCATTAAGCAAAAAATATTTAGAAAGTAAATAGAAATTCTCAGTTATTCATTTACTGTGGTGTTCTGAGAAAAATTAATGCTAGATTGACTCTGAATTTTAAAAATTATCTTCATTTTTAAAAGTAACTTTTTCTCTAGGTAAAATAATTTCAGTTGACATTATTTAACCTGTTTGTATGAAATGAGAGTTTAACGTATAGAAAATTCTAGAAAGGAATACATAAAGATATGATGGAATATAATTTTCATATATTAAAAATTGATCAGTTATATTCCCTTCAAGACGAACATTTATTTTGGGCTCTGCTAGTTTGTACCTGTGAACCCACAAAGCCAATTTTGTGGAATTAACTTCTAAATGCTAGGAATTAAGAAAATTGATGAATACTTGTTTAAATGTATAAAAACAGGTATTCTGTAACTTTTATTGAATTTGTAAAAGGGTAAAAATTTTAAACCATCTTAATGGTTAATTTTAACCATCTTTTAGCTAATATTATGTGTCTGTTTTCTTAGTGGAAGATCACATTTACTGCTTCCTGATTGTACAAATTTGATACACACTGAAGAAATAATGAATTCTCTTCTTTAGGGATTAAAAGCTAAATTTCTGTAGCTTGATTATAGTACAAATATCTCATTCTAAAACCTGATTTATAGGTTAAAGAATGATGTTGTATACAGCACTTCACTTGAGTTTAGTGGAATTAAGATTTCATTCAAATCTATTCCCAGGTCCCAAAGACTGGGAAAAGTTTAGTTTTTGTCTTCTTTTTACTGGTCTTCTCTAACCAGACCTCTTGATTTCTCCTATAGAGGAGGTATTCATAAAACATGACTATAATATCGATAGCTTTTCTCCAAACATTTTCTTATGAAAATATTTCAAATGTAAAATAGGACTATTATTAAAACCATTTATCAACATACTGCCTATTACTAAATCATATCATTAACATTTTATTAACCTGCAGTATTGTAACTTTTAATACTTTTTAGACAACATTAGTTAATATTTTAATTTACATTTTATAAAAAAAACATTTTGCCTTATGTTGGTAAAGGGCTGCAAATATAGCAGGGCTTCTTATGCTTAATATGCATATTCAAATCCAGATTCTAATCAGTGGGTGGGTTCAGGTTGTGACCTGTGACCCTGCATTTCTAACAGACTCAAGTGATGATGATTTTGGTACATGGACCACACTTGGGGTAGAAAGACAACAGAAGAGACAGTAAAAGGGTGTTGTCTGTTACTCTGACATTGTTACTCTCTACTTAAGAGCCTAAGATAGCTAGCTGTGTTTTTTTTCCTTATTGTATAGTTACTACCTAAGAAGTACTAGTTTATTCTAGTGCTTGATGTTAATGCTTTAATATACCACAGCATTCATAATAATCAGAAAATTACCTGGATTCCTTTTAAAGTAGATTTGTTGGTTTTATACAGTTTTTAGGGGGAGAGGGTAGGGAAAGTGAATGTAGTATGTATGATATGGAAGTAGATTAATTTAAATTTGTTTTGTAGACATTTACGTAGATCATCTAATTAAAATACAGAGTAATATAAAGGAATACTTGTACTTTATTTTAACATTCAGCTTTTCTTATATTTGTTAACTGTTTTATTTATATCTTTATATAGTTTTGGTTGCTAAACTATAACTTAGATATTTTAGTTTCTGATCTTTGATTTCTTTTTATTTCATGGACTTATTGATTTGCCTTTCAAAAGTTTATTCATCTTCCTCTGTTGAAATTAATTTGGTATTTGCATGCTTTTGGAAGACTTTAAAGAGCTATTCCAAGTGATTGTGGAGATTATGATACATGTAAATTTTTATGAATTTTACATTTCCAGTTTTTGTGAAAATTTGAAGCCCTATTTTCTGCAGAGTAGTTATTTATGTGCTATTATTTGTTGTTTGAACAAAATATGCATACTCTTGTTGCATTTTATCAGTAGCTACTTATTTCATACCCTAAGTTTTAGTCTTGAGCATGAATGTAAAACAAACACAAAAAAGAATTATATATTCCAGTTGGCAGGAAAAGGACATTCACTTAGAAGGACTTAGTGAGTATTTTAAGCATTGGGGTCCATAAGGGGTTTCTGTTAGAAATTTTTTTTCTTTAAAAATGCAAACATCGTTATTAGCTTGTGGCCAGTACAAAAAATAGGCTGTGGCTACATTTGGCCTTTGGGCTGTAGTGTGCTGATCCCTGATTCTCTGGGGAACTGTATTGTTTGGTTTGATGCTAGAAGTTAGGTCAGGCTTTAGACTTAAATTTTACAGGCTAACATTAGTAATTTTAAAATAAAACTTACTCTGTGAAAGGGAAATAGGAGTTTTACTCTAGTACTTTTTAAGATAGAGTTGCAGAATGTATATTTTATGAAATTGACTTGTAATTTTAAAAAGCCTATTATATGGGCTAGAATATAAGAAATTATATATTTTTTACAATAGGTTAGTCCACATCTGAAAGGTCAGAGTAATTTTTATTTTCTGCTAGTATGCTTTCTGTGGCATGGCTTCTATATTCCCAGTATATAAAGACTGCTGTCTATTTCACATTTATCTGGGTAGTTTAGTAATTGCCAGATTTCTCTGGCTTCATTGGGCTGTGCATGCAGTGTTGGCAAAGATTGTTGAAACCAAAACATTGACACCATGGTAATCAGCTGTGTGTTTTCCAGTCTGCTAAAATCAGAATTGGGGAGGGTTCAGGAAAGTGGTTGACAAAAGCAGAATTAGCATATCTGCTACTCTTGATTCAGCTTTTTTGCTTTCTGGAGGTCTCAATTTGAGCATAATGTGAAAATTAGTTTTATAAATTTAAAAATGTCATTAATTTTCTAGTTTTTGTTGTTAATTTCTCGATACTTAAAATTAGTTGTTAGAAGATCTCCATTAAAGAAAGCTTTTGGTCAAATTGTTCTGAAACAAAAATAAACTCCCTTATGTGCCATATTTCTGTTGGTTAGTAGTTGAGTTTTTGTACATCAGATAAATATTTTGAACTTTAGTTTTTTCAGGAGTTAAAAATAAAACAGTAACTGAACACCTGATGTGCACCATGCATAACCTCCCAAGTTAGTGGTATTGCTGCATTTCAGTAGTACCTGAGATGGACTACAGTTTGGCAAGGTTTCTTGAGAAATTCAGCAATACAGAATTTTTTTTAGAGTACATCTAGTTTCTCTCATTCCTGTCCCCCAAGAAGGCTAGTAGTATCTGTCTATACTGAGGGTATTTGAAGTGTTATTTCCTTGAAAGTGTTTTCAGTAATTTTTGCTGATAATAAGCCACTCAACAGGAACTTGTTTAGAATGAAATCGCTTAGTTGAAAGCATTATAGGCACCAGGATATAGGATTATGTTATTTATTGAAATTTCCTTTTCTGGTATGGAATGCTCTTTTTTTAGTCTCACAAGTATGTTTTCAGATAATAGCTGAGCTGAAATTATTGTCACATTTCTTGATTTAAAAACAATTTGCATATATGAACTTTGTATACTTTTGTTCATACATATTTTCAATTGTTCTGAGTTTTGTAAGTGACATTTGAAAATGAGTATATGTGGCAATAAGCCATATTCTCAAGAATAAATCATTGAGTGACAGGAGCTCAGCACCTCACTAAGTGGGTATTGAAAATCTGTTTCAGCTACACTTTGTCTTCAGAAATTACCCACACATTTAGGAGCATGAAACCAGTGTTCTTCAGTAGTGCCAGTGGTTTAAGGTGCACAAAGATAAATAATGTTCTCTTGATGTCGTATGACTTTAAAGCATATTATCAAGAAATGACAAGTAGTTTGAGTCTGAGAAAATATGGTAAATAACTGACTTTAAAATTTAATATAATTTCCTCTTAATAAAAGTAGGAAGTGCCCAGAGCCACTCTGGAATAACTATTTCTCAGTATTACCTTAGCCACTCATATCCTAATACTGAATTCTTGGTGGTGGGTAGTAATCTCTTCTCTTAAATTATTGGCCTCCAGTTCTCTCTCTGCATTGCTGGAAACAAAAATCATATATTCTGTACTGGTGATGGGGATGTGCACATTTAAAAAGTAGACACGGTTCAAACTGATTTTAGAATAAGTTACAATCAGAATTTGCTTCTGCTAAATTAGTGGAGGACCAAAACCTGTCTCTACCCCCAGCATGTTTTCCTACTTCTTTTATTGAAGTTGTAACTTTTTTAAAAATTAAGAGATTACATTCTTAAAAAATATGAGCTTTTACCTGGTTTGTTTAATTTGTGTGTGTGTGTGTGTGTGTGTGTGTATTTTTAAATTTCTTGCATTGATTTTTGAATTGAAAGATAATTTATGAAAATATCTTCAATGCCAGCTCGTACTTTACATTTTACATGTTTTACAGGAGCCATTTTAATGCTTTAAATTACTTATTTAATGAGGATTTCTAATATATATATATTTTAAAGACTTATAAACCCTTTTCCCTTGAGAATGATAAATACAAAGTATCAAAGATATGCCTGTATACAGGCATAAATGGCTATCTAATTTAAAGTACCAGCATATTTAATAATTTCAGAAAATGGTTAAAAATTTTTATTTTGTAGTTGACTTAGCTAGCTGGCTAACTCGTTGAGTAAATTGATTCCATTAAAAGAGATCTGCAAGTTTTCTTAGGCTGTTAGGATTTTTGTATTAGATAGCTGAATAGAAATATATCACTGGATGGTTATAAATAACTTGATGTACATTTTAATATCTAAACTATATTTAAATACCTATTTCTTAACTGAAACTTAATTTTACGAATTTTAAAGTTTTACTTTAAAGGTAAATTATTGAACTCCATTGAAGCAGTTCTTAGTATATTCTTGAGATTCATAAAAATTGATACACCCTGAAGAATTGAGGTGTCTTTTTTTTTTCCCTTTTCCTTAAAGGCCATGAATATGTGATGACTTTTGCATGCATTAAACCTTAGCTTTTGGTTTATCTCAGTTAATATTTAAATGGCCAATTCTCTGTGCCAAATCATATTTTTGATATGTATTAGCTTTCTAGGTATTGGGTCCATTTTGTCACATTTGTTTCATAGAAAAACATGTTTTTCTAAATATGCCATTCCACATAGTAAATAATTCATTTTAAAAATTAAAAACAGATTAGGCTTAAAATTAAATGTGCAATAAAATATATCAGCCTTTCTAAATATCTATATTTTTAGAAGAATAAACACAATTATTAATCTCTTAAATTAATCTGCAGTACATGTAGATTAATACTTATGTGCATTTATCTTTAGATGTAAGCTTCAACTTTTGGTGGCTATATTTTTCTAGATAAACTAGGAGTACAGTTAACTGAATACTGTCCCCCTTGGCTACTGCTTACTTTTCTGAACTGGAGAAAACCTTAAATACTTTGTTGATCTCCATATAGCCATATATGATTGTGTTTGCTGTTACAGCATTTTTACTATAGCCTGAAGCAGAAGTCCCTTTAGAGTACTTAGATTAGAATAGAAGGTATGAAGCCAGTATAATTGGATACTGTTCTAAAAATTATTTTTAAGACTTCTTTCTAATAAGGAAACAAAATGCAGTATTATTACTATTTTGTGTATATTCTTTAAACAATTCATGTTGTTTTCATATTATGGCAAACAGCCCTCACATAGCATTTTTATTTAAATAATATAGCTATCCACCCACAAAAGTCTGTCTCAGCTCCACTTGTGGACTCTAGAAATTGGCTGGATAGTGTTTTAATTGCACATAGAACTCAAGATTCCAGTCTCTTGACCCAGCTTTATTTTGAGGTACTGTGTGTGTGTGTGTGTGTGTGTGTGTGTGTGTGTGTGTGTGTTTTAACTTTAAACATCCCTTTCGCACCATTTTTCTCCTCATTCCCCACGTAGGGCAGGGTGGGAGAGGTGTTTTTCGTTAAGTCAAATAATTTAAATCTAACTTCAGTTTAAGCTTCGATTAATTCCATGACTCTCAAACTAAAATGATTGCATTAATTGATACACAGATACTAATATACATGCTTCGGCTTTTCATAATCTCTCCTAATTCCTAATTTAAATTTTTTAAAAAATTCTAATTCCATTACAAAATAAAAATGATTTTAAAGAACAAACCAGGATTCAAGCCCATATTTTAAAACTGCATCCCCAGTTTTATTCAGACAACCTGCTGCCTGTTGTAAAAATAAATTCTCAAGGTCATAATTTCAAACCTCTTGCACAAGGCTCTCCCAGTAAATTACTGTTCCCAATGAAACAGACTTTAAAGAAGTTGTGTTTTACAATGCAGAGAGTGGAGGATGCTTTTTATACATTGGTGAGAGAGATCCGACAATACAGATTGAAAAAAATCAACAAAGAAGAAAAGACTCCTGGCTGTGTGAAAATTAAAAAATGCATTGTAATGTAATCTGGTAAGTTCAGCATACTAATTTTGGCAGAAAGCAGATGTCTTTCAAAGGTAACAAAGTAGCCACTACTTTAGAACTACCTAGGTGTGGGATTCTGATTTGAAGTATTAAAAGATAAGAAATTGGTAGTTTGTTTCCATAATTAGAACATTTATTTTTTTAATCAAATGTGTATTGATTATAATTGACACAGTTTTGATAGGCGTAGACTACATTTGTCATCAGGTCTAGAAAGTAAAAGAAAAGGAAACTGTATAGAGTAGTCAGGTTGAATGCCCAGAAAGTAGGGAAGGGCCCACTTTTACAATGTATTCTTTCTGTAGTACAGTCCACAAGCAAATACTTGTTCTGCCTGTGTTCTCTAACTCAGTGGCGTCATCATTTTTTTTTTTTTTTACCTAAGTAAGAAACCTGGGAGTCTTGGGATGACTCCCATCCCTCTTTTGCACCCCCATTTGGAGGCAACTGCAGATTCCCTTGATGTTACATTTTGACTTTTGTCACATCATTAGTTCAGGTTCCTATCATTTCTTGCTGGGCGTGTTATATTCTCTTATGTGGTTTACCTATCACTGCCTTTATTCACAGTGCAGCCCGAGAGATAGACTTAAAAGAAAGGTCATCCTCTTTTCTTTAAGTCCGGTCACTGACTTCCTGTTTGCTATGGAATAAAATCTCAAACTTCATAGTATGTTATGTATATCTTTTAACATTTCTAGCCTTTGGCCTTATCTCTAAAAACTCCTTGCCTGAAGTTTTTTGTTGTTCTTATGTAGATAAACACTATGTTATTTCATACCTTCCCTTGAGTCTTGGCTGTTGCTCTTGGTTGGAATGCCAGTATCTTTATCCATAGTGTTATTAATTAGCTAACATTTCTATCATGATTCTCTATTGTCCAAGAATCTTTCTTTATAGCCTTAGACTGGACATAATGCCCTTCCTGTATATTCCCAATGTACTTCTCTTAACTGTTACATGCTTGTCATGTTAAATTGAAATAATCTCTTATATTTGATTCCTAGACAGGATTCTAGCCAGAATTCTGTATTTTTAATCTTTGCACGACAATGGGCTAACAAGGTTCCTGGCGCATTGTGGCTGGATTTATTGAGTGGAATTTTTCAGTTTCCTTTTTGTGTGTGTGAGATTCACTTACTTATTTTAGAGAGAACGTGCATGTGCGTGTGTGCACATGAGGGGAAGGGCAGAGGGAGAGAGATAATCTCCAGCAGACTCTACACCGAGCAAGGACCTTAGACAGAGCTCCATGTCATGACCCTGAGATCATGATCTGAGCCCAAATTAAGAGTTGCACACTTAACCAATTGAGCTACCCACTCATCACAGTTCATTGCTAAACCAACTCATATTAAGTTTGGTTTTGCTCAGGAAATATTTCACTCTGTAGTTTTTATTATATAGCTTTAAAGTCTGAAAAAATTAGTGTATCTCCCAAAAGCAAAATGCACATCTGAATAATAGACTCAGTCTCAAAATATCTATGCTATACTAATCTGCTAAACTCAGAAGAAGAAATAAATATTAATTTTATTGAGTTTATGGACTCAATATTTTTTGAGTCATTGTATAGAGCAATATCTTAACTTAGAAGTTGTGATCAAATTTAATATTGCAGGGCAGCCCAGGTGGCTCAACGGTTTAGTGCTGCCTTCAGCTCAGGGTGTGATCGTAGAGACCTGAGATCGAGTCCCGCGTCAGGCTCCCTGCATGGAGCCTGCTTCTCCTTCTGCCTGTGTCTCTGCCTCTCTCTCTCCCCCTGTGTCTGTCATGAATAAATAAAATCTTTTAAAAAAAATTAACATTGCAATGCAATTTGAAAAGTTAACCTTTTTAAATAACAGTAGCTATGACCAGATTTAAGTGATGGGTTTTAAAATTTTTTTCCCTCTTGTTTTATCAGTAGGTGATTTTTAAGGTGCAACTATTAAGAATAAAGTAGTTTTACACTTTAACTTTTATTTAAAACTAAGGTGGAAGCACATGCTTTTCTAAGATTTCCTATTTATGACTTTGTAGTATGAATGCCAAATAATTAGTGGGCATGATGGATTGAATCCTTGTTTTTTCAGTGGGTGTGGATAGTATTTAAATAAAAAAGTAGTTGGTAATACTTAAAATTTTAAATAAAAATAGTCTTACAAAACAAATTTGACAGTAATCAATATATACAAATGAGGTTTTTTAAGTCCTAAGATGGTTGGATTTAAACAAAATTACTAAGATAATATTTTTGTCTTTTGTATGTGTACATGAAAATGACTAGTTCCCATATGGAAAAAAAGGAATTCAGTGCCTGGTTTGACTAATTATAACCTTTCCCTAACCATTGAAATTATTTAATTTTAATAAGTTACATTACAGAGTTCAATATTAAGAAAGAATGTAATATTAAAGTATTTGTCAGAATCTTAGCAGAAGGTAATGTTAACAATTTTGTTTTCATTGTCTCCTAAATACTTGTGTCTTATTTTCACCTTAGAATGTGTCGTCTCTATATCCATTTCATGGTTTCTCATTTTATCTGCTTCACCATCTTAGTATCATTGACATTTTCTTCATTATAAAAGTAGTTGAAGTGGAGTAGACTACATAAGCTTGTGTGTGTGATCAAAGGGAATTTGTGAAGGGTGGGAAAGTTGGACTAGATCCTCTCTTAAGATTTCATACCATTCTGAGGGTTTATGATTATAAATTAGTCAAAAGTTATGGTCAAGCTATAAAATAATTATTCTTTATTATATCATTAGAAGTTTTTGGTTTTTATGTAAGAAGGTTAGCTTGAAGGTTATGTATATATTAAGCCTTGATTATATTGCTGATAAATTATATTTTATCACTTTTCCTCTCTCCTTTGGGTAAAGGAAAAGCATATATGTGTCAGTAATGAATGCTGTCAGAAAGTGGGGCACATCAGTGAATGTGGTTTCAGTGTTTTATTTGGGGACTTTTTTCACTAGACTTCTTTTCACACAAAAATTCTGGTTTTTATCCTAGAACCATTTATTTACTTATTAAAAGATTTTATTTATTTATTTATTTTTATTTTTTTAAGACTTTATTTATTCATAAGACAGAGAGAGAGAGAGAGAGGAGAGGGAGGGAGGGACAGAGGCAGAGACACAGGCAGAGGGAGAAGAGATTCCATGCAGGGAGCCCAGTGTGGGGATCCCCGGGTCCCTGGGATCACACCTTAGGCCAAAGGCAGATGCCCAACTGTTATCAGTATTTACAGTTAGTAAATACTGTTACTTTGAATATTTAAGAGCCACCCAGGAGTCCCAGATTTATTTTTTAAAGATTTATTTATTTAGTGGGGAGGGACAGAGGAAGAGGGAAAGAAATCCTCAAGCAGACTCCCCTCTGAGTGTAGACCTTAATGTGGAACTCGATCCCATAACCTGGAGGTCATGGTCTGAGCCAAAATCAAGTCTAACGCTTAACTGGCTGAACGACCCAGGCACCCCTTATTTATTTATTTATCGACAGAGAGTGAGAGCGAGCGCAGGGGGAGGGGCAAAAGGCGAGGGTAAGAGAGAATCTCAAGCATACTCTGCTCAGAGTGGAGTCTGTAGTGGGGCTCTATCCTATGACTCCAAGATCATGACCTGAGCTGAAATCAAGAGTTGGATACTTAACCAACTGAGCCACCCAGGCACCCCTACAATTAACTTTATTTAACCCCTACAATTAACTGTTTATTTAAACCTGAGCAGGCCTCTGATTCCAGCTCTGTGCTTCTTTAAAAATGTTGATAATATTTTTCTGATTTTTAGATCTGTTGTGAAAATTAGTTAAATGTAATTTGAATAAAAATGCCTTAATATTATTTTTAAATACTAATTATAAAAGATCTTAGTATAGTAAAAGGAGAAATCATATCACTGTTAACTTTTTATGTTCTAAATTAGATTCAAGATAATCTAACTTAATGAATGGGTTTATATGAATATTCAACAAGTGGTTAAAATGAATAGAAACCCAATTTTCATTGTTCTCAAAGTGGCTTGATTTATACAACTTTATTTCTGGGCATTTGTTCCTAGAACTCCCTCTAGTGTCTCCGTTTGAAAGCATCATTAGGTTAACAGGCTTTTAAAAAACAATTATTTTTCTGTTGAACAGATTTTAAAATACATAGAGGATCATACTTTTTAAACTATTTTGTTTGTTGTATTCAATATTTTATTTTGCTTTTATATTTAATTTGGTTTTTAGTGCGGTCATGACAGGAATTGACTTCTGTAATCTTGTATAATTTCAATATTGCAGAGTTAAAATCTCCTGTTCTGCTACCACTTGCAGAGTGCCATTTTCCACTTTATGAATTATTAGGCTAAAAATTATTCTGACTTTAAATTACTTTCAGCCATTACTTATTTATATACCTTACTTCAATCAGGAATAGATGTACCAAAATGACAAATGGAAATTTCTTTGAAGATACAGCATTTGGCTTTATATGGCAAACTTTTTAATACATAATACATTAAACAAAACTAAATAAAAGAGAATCTACTCTAAATTGGTAACAGTGTCACCATTTAAATGATTTAGCTCATTTCTCTACAAATCTGAGGTATTACATTTTTCAAACTATTGTGTCTTTGGGGTAACTTTATTTATGTTAGATATATGAATTGAAATTAATGTCTTAATATATGTTATTTGAAAGTTGAAAGTATATTTGAATACTGTTTACTTCCAGGGGATTAAATCTAATGGATTTAAGTAAGTATTTACCTCAGAGTTCAAATACTGTTACTTTGAATATTTAAGAAAATAGTATGTACTTGATTGGCTTAGATCTCATTTCTAGAAACTCGGGGATAATTAAGTATAAGTGTATATTCATACCCAGAAAAACACATACAAATGCATTTGGATTTTGGTGACAAAATATGCCAATATGGAAAAAAGTAGCAAAGTTTTGGGGAAAAAGTTATTTGTTCAGCTTATGTAAGATTTTGTACATGTAAGATTTTTCTTTGTCTTTTGTGAAAATTAGTGTTCCTCTTTATAGTATTGATGAAATATTCATAAAAATGACGTTATAAGAATCCTAAAAGTCTGAGAATATATTCAGTTTCCTAAAGACAAATGTAAAGTAAATGTAAAGTGTCTTTATTCTTTGTACGTACTAGTGTTTCCAGTAGTCCTGTATCTTTTCTGTTATCTGTATACTTCAGTCCATCATACATACTCACATTTAAATGCTTATTATGTGTTTCAGGGTGTTGACGATGCCTTCTATACATTAGTTCGAGAAATTCGAAAACATAAAGAAAAGATGAGCAAAGATGGTAAAAAGAAGAAAAAGAAGTCAAAGACAAAGTGTATAATTATGTAAATACAATTTGTACTTTTTTCTTAAGGCATACTTAAGTAAAAGTGGTAATTTTTGTACATTACACTAAATTATTAGCATTTGTTTTAGCATTACCTAATTTTCTGCTCCATCCAAACTGTTAGCTTTTATCTTGAATGCTTATTTTAAAATGACAGTGGAAACTTTTTCCTCTAAGTGCCAGTATTCCCTGAGTTTTGGTTTTGAACTAGCAATGCCTGTGAAAAAGAAACTGAATACCTGAGATTTCTGTCTTGGGGTTTTTGGTGCATGCAGTTGATTACTTCCTATTTTTCTTACCAATTGTGAACTTTGGTGTGAAACAAATTAATGAAGCTTTCGAATCATCCCTATTCTGTGTTTTACCTAGTCACATACATGGATTAATTACTAATTATAACTTCAGTTGATATTTCATGATTGGTTTTACTGAAACATTGAGGGAACATGAATTTATGGGCTGCTTCTTATAGGTATAATGTCCTATAGTTTCAGTCACCCTTAATGAATGTAAAGCTACACTGTTCACAAAGGTTTTCTCCATCTTTTCACTGCTATTTGTCATAGCCACGCTCCCAAAAATATTATATTTTTTCTATAAAAAAGGGAAAAAATAGAAAAAAATACAAGGCAATGGAAAATATTAAAAGGCATTTACTTTCCATATTAGATAAATTCCTATAATACTCTGAATAGCTTTTCCTGTTAAGGCAGACCCAGTATGTAATGAGGATTATAGCAACCATTTTGGGGCTATATTTACATGCTACTAAATTTTTGTATTAATTGAAAAAGTTTTAACATGTATAAAAAATTCCCATAGGAATTAAATATAGTCTCCCTGTGTCAGATTGCTCTTTCTTAGCATAACTTTAAATCTTTTCTTGATCTTCAATCTTAGAAAATAGTTTTAATTCTTGTAGTGATGTTAAAGATTATTTGGGCCAGTTAGTTTTTAATAGATGTTAAAGAGACCACAGTTCCAAGGCCAGGCCTTGTGTGAACCTTTAAGCTTCATTAAGAGTTTCATAGTACAGACTGCATCCCTGTGGTCTCCCAGGGTCATCATGCATTGATTGGGTGGTCAAAAGTGGGGACAAAGAGTGTTTAGATAAGATGCATCCTCACTGTATGGTGGTCCTGCTGACAGATCAGGACCATCACTTTTGTTTTTTAAAAAACCAACAGAGCTTTTTAAAAACATTATTTAAAATGAGATTTTTGGGGGCAGGGGGTGGCAAGACTTGAATTTTTTTTAAACAATGAAGTAAAAAGGTTTCAAAATCTCTAGTGTTGGCTAGTTCTCAACATTGGCTAAAGTAACATTTCATAAACACTTTACAAGTATTGGTCCATATTTAAGAATATCTAATGCTTAAATAATAGATTAATAACAATTCTTTCAGTGCATTTAAAATGTATTTTTAAATATCTGAAGTGAGATGGTGTGTTGAGGTGAAAATATCACTGGACTAGGAGGAAGGTGACTTAGATTCTAGTTACGTGTCTTTTACAACTTCAGTTTTGGGCAAATCACTCACTATCCATTTCTTCATGTTAAGTCATCTCAAAGGCTATATCTAGCATCAACTATGTGATTTACATTCAGTTTACATAAGGATATACCTATTTGTCAATCTCAGCACAATCTGTAACTTTTTACCTATGTTCTCTTCAGCGCCAGTCTTAGGCAAAGTTGTGCAAGAGGTGAGGTTTATTTTTGAGAATCTGATCTCCGGTAGCAGGTACTCCTCTCCCATGTTAGTGTCATCTTGCCTGCCTACCTTCTACATGCCCCATGACTTGATGCTTTCTAATTCCCCGAACCTCAAGATGTAGTGCTGCTTTGGATATCTCCATGAGGTAATAAGTCACATTAGTCAGGCTCAACATAATCTGACAGATACTGTAGTGGGATTTGATCTAATAGCTAATTTTCAGGTGGTAACTGTATCAATTTAATTTTGATCTTTTGAACATCATCTCTGCTACCTGGTCCATTAGTGACTAAGTAGGAAAAGTAGGAATTTTCATATCTGCGATGTGTAGACAGACCCTATCCAGTAGAAGAATTTAATAAATTTAATTAATAAATACTGAAAGATTTCCTTAGATAATCCAAAACTAGGACTAGCCCTGGTAACGGTGATACATTCCATTATTTTAATAAGTAAAATCTTCTTACAATGAAAAATACTTTAAAATTTAATTCATAAAGCTTACTTTTTAGCAGAATTCATTTATTCAACAAATACTTGAGTGCCTGCTAGATGCCAGGTTCTACACAAGGCACCGGGGATATTATGGTATTCCCAACAAGGGACATAATCCCTATCCTTAAGTAGTACTGTTATTTTAGAGTGGTCTGTAGTATATTAGTGAGGCATTTGGCACATGACCCAGAGATAATATAATGCATATTTTAGTTTTGCACAGAAGGGATATGGTCTCTAAGGTTTTTTCCAGCTCTAAAATAATTGTTCGCTCTGATTCCAATAAACTGTTTAATCAAGCTACTTTATATAAATCACTTTACTTCATTATTTTAAAGAAGTAAACTTGACTATATTGTTTTTTATTTGGGATAATTATGTGATTCTGTTGGGATACTTATATAGTACACATTAAATTGTATGTCAGATGATAACATTAAAATTCCCAAGTGTAATATTCTACTTGGTCTCTGTGTATCATAATTAAAATAGATTTAAATATTGAGTTCAAAAATAGTTTTATTTATCTGGGTGTGAATAAACAGATGCCTGAACTAATTCACAGAAAAGGAAACTTCTGTGTAAAAAGTCAGTCCAATTTCTGAAATGCTATGCTAAACTACAGGTTTATGGAACATTAGATAGGGTGTTAAGACTTTATATAGTACTTCCTCTTGTCTCTATACAAGAGAAAGAAATGGCCATACTTCAGGAATTGCAGTGCATAACTGAGGGATTTTTAGGACTCTTGAATTTTTGATGTAGCCGGGCAACTTTTTTTAGGCAGTGGTAATTATCCTTTATTATGTGAATTTTGAATGGTTTGACAAAACGTTTGTTTTTGTAGAGATTTTAAAAGGGGAGCGCTAATCCTAGAAATAAATATTATGTAATTATTACGGCCTTAAAGATAAAAATCCTTGTTGAAAGTTGAAAAAAATTGCTAAATTACATAGTCTTAGACATTAACATGTTTGTGGAAGAATGTAGCAGAGGTATGTAGTATAATTTGAGTGAATATTCCCAATTAGGAATTCTAGGCTCTAGTTTAACTGAGTCACACTGCATAGGAATTTAGAACCTAACTTCTAGGTTATCAAAATCTTTGCCACCATTGCACAATTTTGTCCTAATATATAGAGAAACTTTGTGAGGCATGTTCAGTTGCGGTTTGCACAAGTTCATCTCATTTGTATTCCAGTGATTTTTTTTCTTCTAACCATTTTTTTAAACAACATGTACACATTGTTTTTTTTGGTAGGCAATGAAAACTGTCATTTCCATTGTCAAACAGTAATTCCTCGATAACTGTATTAATGGTTTTTAAAAAACCATCAGTTACTTTAAAACTGAATTTATATTTAATAACTTCTGTATTAGTATTGGGTAGCATGAAATCTCTATTGAGAAATTGAACAGCATACAACTAGTAGCTGTAAATTCCTTCAGAAAGTGAAAATTATTTCTTCCTAAAGATATCTTGACATCAGTGCTTGAAGAATAGTCATAACTAGATTAATAATTGTTTTAGTTAAACAGTTTTAAGTGCCTGTTTCAGATGATGATAGGCAATTTAGACGAATTTAGGAAAAATCAAAGTTTTTACTTGCAGAAATGTCCATTATAGGGGGCCCCCCTCCTCATAGAGCTGAATGGGTTATGTAATGTTTTATCCAAAAGTTTCCAATTCCACTGTCTTGTGTTTTCATGTTGAAAATACTTTTGCATTTTTCCTTTGAGTGCCAATTTCTTACTAGTACTATTTCTTAATGTAACATGTTTACCTGGAATGTATTTTAACTATTTTTGTATAGTGTAAACTGAAACATGCACATTTTGTACATTGTGCTTTTTTTTGTGGGACATATGCAGTGTGATCCAGTTGTTTTCCATCATTTGGTTGCGCTGACCTAGGAATGTTGGTCATATCAAACATTAAATTTAAAAATGACCACTCTTTTAATTAAAATTAACTTTTAAATGTTTATAGGAGTATGTGCTGTGAAGTGATCTGAAATTTGTAATATTTTTGTCATGAACTGTACTGCTCCTAATTATTGTAATGTAATAAAAATAGTTATGGTGACTATGATAGTGTGTGCTTCTTGACAGAAATTCAAAACATTTGCCCCATAGTTGATATGGAATACTTTACAAGCTACAGACACTATAGTATATTAGTGAATCTTTTGCAGCTTATATGTTAGATATAGTCTTTATTTGTGAAAGGTGCTGTGAACATTATGTAAAGGTTTAAGTGTTTGCTTAAAATCATGTTAGATTTAGGTCCATTACTATGTTAACTCATTTAGAAGTAGATGCAAAACAGATCTGCCTTTATGATGAAAGAACAGAACATTATTTATTACTTTTTATCAGTAAAGGTAATTAATACACAAAGGTAACTGATACAGGTGATTTAAGACCCAAAGGTAGCCAGCAGCAAAATTAATAATGGAAGGTACTACATAGGTATGTATGTAATGCCAATCACTGGCAGCCTACTTCAAGATCAGAAATTATCTTACTCCATATATGTTATTTCTGTAACTGCACTTAAATCATTACCACGTGCTATTTGTTTTGTAGTGAACCTTGAATGTGTGCTATTAATGTAACAAATAGGATCAAAAGTAAGGTGGTACTCCTTCAAAAGTTAAGGGAAATCAATGTGCAGGAAATTATTTTGCTTTAACTAAATGCATTAAGTAGTATTCTCTACTCAGTGAAATGGAGAAATGGGCTAAGAATAATTGGTAAAAGCTTACTGAGTTAAAATAAGTACACTGTATTTTCATTCAAAATTGAGTATCCATTAATTTTTAATTGGTATAGTTGGCTATATTGCTGATTTTCTATAAAAATTAAACATAAAGGGTTGTTGATAAAATAAAGCTTTCTGTGAACAGAAGCTGAAACCCATTAATTCAATAAGGCAGCTCAGGTATTTTTTACATAACTATATCTTGCCATTTTAAGTTACAGTTACTTTTATCATAACTGTTATACATAATCAGCTGGCACTGAATTCCAGTCAAATTATAGTAAAAGTGATCAGTTAGTTTTGTTGGTATCTGAATAATAGCGTTGTTTCATTGCTCTGTATTTCCTAAGGAAGTATAAGGCTTCTAGCTCTTTCATTACAAATTCACCCCGTCCAATAAGTTCTTTGATCTTCTCTGGGTCCTTCACGTCTTTGTTTTTAAGGAAAACATTCTTCAGACGCCTTTTAAAATAGTCTGCTCCTTTTGGATAGTCTCGTCCAAGATACAGCAGCTTAAAAAACAAAGGTTATATGTTTCTAAATGATCTGTATCTCAATAACATATGTATAAAACTGGCAACATAATTACTTACATTTTTATAAAGATTCAGTACTTCTCCTCTTAAAGAGTTGGCCATTTTCATTTATTATGGAAAGCATCCACTTTTATACATAACATACCTAAAGAAAAATAAAAAAAAATTGTAAATATCTGCATTGTAATCTCAAAAAAGAATCCGTTGTAACTTTTTTCACTCAGTAAATACTTATTGAGCACTTTTATGTTCCAGGCACTGGGATATAGCTATGAAATGTCAGGTAAGATACCTGCTCTCACAGAACTAACTTCTCCTGGGGGAGACATAATAAACAAACAAGAGAATTAGGAATTGTGTAAGTCTTATGAAGGAAAAAGGGTAATGAGAGAGAAAATGAGTTGTCAAAGATAGTTATATAGATGAACCTTCTTTTATAGAGTGGAATGAATTAGAATCTCAGCTACATAATGTTATAGAAATTACTTATGAGCTTCAGTTTCTTTACTGTTCAAAGGAAGACTGTCTACATTGCTCTCAAGGCAAGGCCAGATTCATTTGGAGGACACTGGAAAGAGGCCCGATCATACCTAGAAGGGTGCTATCCTAAGGAAGGCTAAAGAGTAGAAGATATGAGAGTCAAGCAGGTTCATGGCTAATGGTAGATGGGCAGTAAGAGTAGTGGTTAAGGAGGACAGTCAACAACTCCTAAGTGGGGTACATATGTGAGAAGCAGGCAATATCCAGTGGAGTAGATTATACTTTACATATAACTTGTTAGTGCTAGTAGGGAAAAGTGGCTCCTTAAAGGTACCAGGAGAGCCTAAATATAGAAAATAATTCTCATTATTTGTTATAGTCATGGGGATTAAATCATAAAATTCCTAACACCATAAGCATTTAGTTCATGGTAGGCCCAAAGCAAATGTCCATGTCATTTATAACCTATCTTAAATTTCTGTTATTTCTATTTTCCCAGTGACCTAAGAAAACTTTTATACTTTATGTCTCCCATTAACATAATTATTTTGAAATAATTTCAATCTTGCAAAAAAGTTGCAACATTTTTCCTTAGGAATTTGAGAGTAAGTTGGTAACATGATAAACAGTGGGAATACTTTGCAGTGCCATCCAACAGAATGTAATTCAAGATGCCTATGTAATTTTATATTTTCTAGTATTAAAAAAACAAGTGAAATTATTTTAATATATTTTGTTCATACTCAAAATATTATTTCAATGTGTCATGTTAGCTACATTTCAAGTGCTTATAGGTATCAGGGGCTTAATTGGCACCATACTGGACAACACAGCTTTAGAGTGTATTTTCCTGTGAACATAGACTTTTTTCCTACAGAACAGTACAAACATCAGAATCAGGAAACTAACACTGTTACATGACTACATCAAATCCACAACTACATGTTTTGGCAGTCATCCCAAAGATGCCTTTTATCGCAGAAGCTTCCAATCCAAGATTACACATGGCATTTAGTTTTCATGTTTCTTTAGCCTTCAGTCTGAAACAGTTCCTCAGTTTTCCTTGACTTTTATGAACTTCATAGTTGTGAAGGTCACAGGCCACTTACTTTGTAGAATAGCTGGAGACTACTACAGATATTTAAAATGCTCAGAAATAACAGAGTAGCCTGGGAATGGAAGCAAGGGACTGGAGAACAGGAAGGGAGCAAAAGGCAGGAGGAAGTCCTTGGGGATAATGGAGATGTTTATTATTGTAATAGTTTTATAACTGTATGCATATGCCAAATTTGTCAGATTGATTCACACTTTAAACAAGTATAGCTTACTGTATGTCAATTGTACCTCAGTAAACTTTTTTTTTTTTTAATTTATGATAGTCACAACAGAGAGAGAGAGAGAGAGAGAGAGGCACAGACATAGGCAGAGGGAGAAGCAGGCTCCATGCACCGGGAGCCCGGTGTGGGATTCGATCCCGGGTCTCCAGAATCGCGCCCTGGGCCAAAGGCAGGTGCTAAACCGCTGCACCACCCAGGGATCCCCCCTCAGTAAACTTTTTAATGGTGTAAATATGCTGGCAAAATGTTAAGAGTAGGGCTGGGAGATAGTGAGGTAGGTACACATGGAAATAGAGATCTATCTAAACCACAAGGCTGCCAATTAGTGGTCAGGGTAGGTGGTTAAACCAGCCACCAGTCAAGCTGCATAAAACCAGGTATGCCTTGCTGGAGTGGGAGCTCTGGGTGTAAATACATATTTTAAATTTTTAAAAAATATACTTGGAAGACTTCCCCTGGCAGGATGGCAGCTAAATGAAGACCTTTTCATTTCTTGCTAAAAAGTTTATAAATCTGATTCTTTGGCTTCATTTTGTTAAGGGAGAAATAATCACATAGGAACATTATTCCCATTTTAATTCTTATATAATTCCCCTCTTTACTGGTAGCTTTTGAGCTAATTCACATAGCAAACATACACGTTTGCTATTAACATAGCAGAATAATTATTTTTTAGCTTTTTTGCAATTTTTTCTCCAAATTGCTTTCTCTTCTTTATCTGGGTTGCTTTCAAGCTTTCTTCCCAAGTCTTTCCCCCTGCCCCCCTTTTTATGAGGACAAAAAAAAAAAAAAGTTTTAGAAGATCTGTATACATAGTTGCAATTTACACTCTGGGCTTCACTTAGGATAATCTGAATGAGCCCTTTGTTGGGGAACCTCTAGAAATCAAAAGTGTCAGATCATTCCTCCTGGGCTGGTCATTCCCCAGAGAAGAAACTTCGAATTTGCTGAGGATTTGCCTATTCAATCTTAAGTGGAAGAATGGGAGCCTTGCATTCAGCATTCTATATACCAAATTCACTTAATTTGTTTCCAGTGTGATTCTTACATACTTAGTATAGGTGAGGACACTCCAGTGCAGAGAATAGTATTATTTGGTCAGAAATAAGTCTCCATGCTTCTATGGGAGTGAGAAGTGCAATCCCTCTAGAGGTGTTTTTCAAATAGTTTTCACTTAATCTCTGATTTACTTCATTTTTCATTTCCAATTCCATTGTCTTTGTTCCAATGCCTTTGGAGAATTATGCAGTATAAATCGGGCTTTTCTGGTGTGTTGAGTCACATTCATTCATCTGGTTTGCAGCTCCCAAAATTTTACTGATGTCATCTCTCTCATTTTTCCAGTTTATTTTTATATCCCTTCACTGAAGATCAGTGGAGTTTTGAAAGGGAATGAAATTAGAAGGGTTCATTTTTAAACTACTATATTAATAGCTAATTTCAATTCAAAAAAAATTTTTTTCCCTGAGAGCCAGTTTCCAGTGGTTTAATCTTATTGAAGAATGGCTCTTAAGAATCACATGCTTTAAAAATGATTCTAAATCTACACAGACATACTGTCAAATTGCAAATTATAGCCTGTTTAATTTTCTGGCAAGGAACACAGCTTTAACTCCAAATTTGTAATTTGTTAAAGCTTAAACTGTCCTTTTAAGCTATTGCCTTTTTAAAAAATCATACATAATAGAGGATTAGCCCAGCAAAAAAAATGTAGCTGGTTTGACTAGAGCAAAATTGTCTTGTTCTTTGATATGCTGATTTACAGAAATTAAGGCAGTTTATCATTATTATTTTATGTTGTCCTTCAGGCATTTAAGTTTATTAGCCATTCGGAGAAAGTTCACTCTGGGTTCACAATTGGTGAAATTAAAATGCAGCAGGGACCTGGGGCTGCTCCTTAACCCTACATGAAGTTATGGAGGTTACTTGTAAAGAGCCAAACTATTAGGCCGAGAGAAGCCCCCTATCATTCTGAGACAGTGTGTGGTGGGCAAGGGGAAGAAGCAACAATCGCCACTGATAGCTTTTTTCCAATGACTGTGAGCTAAGGAGTTCAGACTTAACTAACTCCAGTCCTGGGTTAACTAAGAATTGTCATTTTACTGGTGGCCAAAGCTGTTGTTAATTCTTCCTGATGAAGTTCGGATGGCAATAAAAGCTGAAGGAAAACGGGCAGAGAAAAGCAGTGCAATGTTACTGTTTATTGGTTTCTGGTAGATTTTGACTTCAAACAGCTTCAAACAGGAAAGTGTGTTTTCCCGAATTGGTTAAGCCTAAAAAAGCTTCATGTAAAAAACTCTTAACACCAGATCCAAAGGATAGGTCATCAGAAGTAGGTGTCAAAAGATTTTTACGCCTTAAGACTGACATTTGGCTTGGTCAAGGCATCCTAGGAAGCCAGATTATAGGAGTTGAAAGGAGCATAGTATCCCGAATGGGTGGATACTATGCCTGTCTGAAGGCAGAACAGGAAACCGCCCTTTCACTTAGCAGCTTGCAAGAAAAGTCCTAGAGGAGAACCAAAGTCACGGGGATAGTTTTTACAGCATAGTGTCCCTAAAACAGTCTAGTATGTTCTTTTTTACACATCACTAGCAATCCCTCCTCCCTAGGAGGGAGGTGGCTTAGAGTGAGAGCGTGACCAAGTCCTCTTCCCTACAGGTAATTTCGCCCATCAATCCAAATTGAGTTGACTGAGGTTTTATAAACACTAGAACAAAAACTCACTTCCATAGCAAATGGCTTCAAAACTTTATATGAAGTGGACATTAAGATGTTTTTTATTTTGCAGGGGTTGGGGGATGGGATGTCATATTTTACAACCTGGATTTCTGTTACAGTGGGAGTAACAACACCTCAGCCCACAAAGACTGGCTCAGTAATACTTATTTACTAATACATGTAGTCAATAAAGTTGAAAGGGAGAGAACATTATAAAACTACAATTCAGAGATAAGAAACGGATGCCAGTGATTTTAAAGTATTCCATGTTGGAACGCCCGGGTTGCTCAGCGGTTGAGCGTCGGCCTTTGGCTCCAGGGCGTGATCCTGGAGTCCTGGCATCGAGTCCCGCATCGGGCTCCAGGCATGGAGCCTGCCTCTCTCTCTCTGTCTCTCATGAATAAATAAATTTAAAAAAAAAAGGTATTTGATGTTTTGTCTTGCTAAAACATGGCCCTAAAGTCAAAGAATTGAGATTTTGGAGGAGCTTAATTTCTTAATTTCTTCTAGTTTTCCTGCTGGTCTAAGTTGCCAGTGGTTTACTCATGTGGGGAGGAGACTGAAATTCTGAAGGTTATGCTCCTGGCTGGTACAATCAGCCTGTGACCTTGGGCTGAAGGAGTCTTGCTAGGCCTCAGTGACCTCCAACTGTAGGAAATCCTTTACCCAGGAATTGCTTCAGGTAATTTCCAGTTCTTGTTGAAGAGCCGCCCTGAGGAAAAACGGCATTACATAGCTTTGCACAGAAAGTAAACTGCACCCTGTGCAGAGAGAAGAATCCAAAGGTCATTAATTCCAAAATAACCAACCCTCTCAGAACCAAGTGGTTTGCCTCCCTCCCTAAACTGCCAGTCGGGCCCATCCCCCTCCTCGGGCCTAAACTGCGGTGGAAGAGGCGGCCCCCTCGAGTGGGTGTCAGTCACATCACGCAGTCGCGTAGCCGCCGGCTCCCTTCCTTCTGGAATCCCTCACACACAGATGCGTCCCAACACACTCCCAGTGAGAAAGAGACCGTCAGCGTCGGAAGGCGTTCAGAACCCCCCGTGCCACACCTGACGGGCCCTGCCCAGACCATACTTCACCGCCTCCAGACCCCAGGATCTGGGAAAAGAAAACGCCCCGGCGGCCGCACTCACGCACTTTCCGGCAGGCACAGCCTTTACGGCCTCCGACCGCTTCGACTCCGGGATCTGTCAACCGCAAAGCAGGGTGGGTGTGGGTGTCCGGGAGCCAGTCAGGGAAGGGGGCGGGGCGCCTCCCGGAAGAACCCCAGCGCGATTGCGCGGACCCGTACGTGAGGATTTGCGCCCTTTCCCCTGGGCGCGAGTGGGCGGGGCTTGTCGTCCTGACAACGCGGGAGCGTTCGTCCGCACGACGACTCTGAGCTCCGATTTGGCCGCCTGCAGAGGTTGTGCTCGCTGCAGAATGGTGAGCAAGGAAAAGTGTGTGTGTGTGTGTGTGGGGGGGGGGGGGGGCAGGTGAAGGGGCGAGCAGTGATTCACCCGTGTTAAATGATGTAATAAGAGCCTGACATGTTTTAGAGGGGAGCGGGTGGGTTTAAGAAAGAACCCTTACCCCCGTGGGGAACCAGCCTCCTGATGTGTGGTCTTCCCGTCCGGGATGAGTCGCAAACCGGCGTTTGCACACGGGACGGTCAGTGCGGTCCAGTAGTGTCCTAACCTCGCACTGCTGCTACGTTTCAGAATTGGCCTCACCTTGGTAATTTCTGAGAATGCTCGACGTTTCCATCAAATTGCTTTTTTTTCATTGGCAGCTTGGCGAAAATGTGTTTTTGCGCCTCCTCGGTAGTTCATGAACAACCGTTGGAATTAACGCTTCTTTGAAAAGTTATTCTATGTGGTCTTTTGTGGGAATATGAATTGCTTTGTGACTCGAGTTACTCCGCTTGCCTTGAATTTATTAAATATAATAAAGCTGCTTGTCTTAATGAACTCCTCAGCTGTCATGTCTTTTTCAAGAACACAGACCAACCTGCCCGTATGAAATTATCTCTGTTCCCATTTTCTTAAACGTGACTTCCGTTTTCTATGATTAAAACCAAAGGAAGTAGGAAATGTATTTAATTCGTTAACTAAGGGGAAATACGGGGTACATTCTTTGCATTTGACACTAGGCTAGAAGTAGGGATCTAAAAATGAATATTACAAACCCTCCCTGCTGTTGGAGACAGGCTAACCAAGTAAGAATACAGGTTTTTAACTGTAATATTGAAATGTCTACAATGGAGTAAGATTAAATTGGAAATGATGAAATTGGGGTGGGAAAGGGCACAGAAAGGGAAGAACAATGCTTTTCAAACTGTGTTTTAAAGTATGAATATGAGTTTACCAGAATTGATGGAGAATGGTCATGTGAGAAGAACCAGAAGTATATGGACATTAAGCTGACTTAAAGCTGCTGATAAATTGAGGGAACAATAAGCCTCTATTTTCCAATGGAACACAAATTTCATCTTATCATTCTAGCAACGTTTTTCAAAATGTTCCTGGAATATTTGCTTCTAACATCTGGAATACTTGTTAAGATTCAGATTCCAGCAACATCCTGGACTCCAAACAAATCTACTGTATTAGTTTCCAGGGCTGCCAAGTAACAAAGTGAAACAAAACGGCTTAAGCAGTAGAAACTTACTGTTGGCTGAAAACTCTGGTGGCTGATAAATCCAAGATCAAGGTATTTCCAGGCCTCTGCTCCTTTTGCAAGTGGAGGCATCTGTTCAGACCTCTTTGCTTGCTTCTGGTAGTTCTTGGCTTGTGGCAACATACCGCCCCACTTGTTATATGGTGTTCTTTATGTGTGCATGTCTGTGTCCATATTTCTCCTTTTTATAGGGATACCAGTTATAGTGGATTAAAGGCTATCCTATTCCATTTTGATCTCATCTTAATTTAACTAATTACATCAACAACAACCCCAGTTCCAAATAAGATAAGATTTGGAGATACCGTGGGATAGGATTTCAATGTACAAATTTTGCGGGGATGCAGTTCAATCCATAATATCTACTGAACCACAATGGGGAGGGAGAAGTGTGTACACTTTTACTGCAGAAATATGCATTTTTTTAACAAGCTCTCTGAACTTTGAGAGCTACAGTTGACTCTTGAATAACACTGATTCACTCTGAACCGCAGGAATCCACTTATAGGCAGATATTTTTGGCTAAATACAGTCTAATACTGTTAATGTATTTTTAATCATTTTGTTAATAGTTCTTTTCTTAAGCTTATTTTGTCATAGTATATAATACATATAACATACAAAATATGTGTTAACTGTTTACGTTATGAGTAAGTCTTCTAGTCAACAATAGGCCATTAGTTAAGTTTTGGGGGAGTTAAAAGTTATATGTGGATTTTTGACTGCATGGGGGTCAGCACTCCAACCCCTGTGTTGTCCAAGGGCCAACTGTACTCTACTACATGATGCTTTTATGATTTGCAGGAGGGGTTAGGGTAAGGACATTAAAAGCACTAGTGAGAGATGATAATTTGCCCATCTTAAAACATGGCTACTTGAGAACAGGAACAGCATATTCTGCTATATAGTACTTTTTTCAAGATGTAAGTCTATTAACTATTAATTGATAGTAAATATGATAATAAAAATAGAACCCAATTGTAAAAATTTTATGAGAGCAAAGTCTCTACTATTCCTCTTTATATCATCTCCAGTGTCCCAGAGCACCCTGTGTGCAAATCACTAATAAATACTTGCTAAATGAATTAATGAAATAAATGTACTTTCAAGAAGATAAAATCTACTGGTTCATGTCAGTTTCAACAATTATATTTAATACAGTGATAATCTTATAGCTTGAACCAGTAATTTCTCCTGGATAGGTCTTCAGATGTGGAATGCACATAATCTCATAGTCACATGATTTCCTACATCTTTTCTCCCTATTAGAAATCTTATGAACTCATGAGCCTAATCAGGAAATTACAAGTAGTATTAATTGAAAAACACATGTAATGATAATCCTAATAAATATTTATTGCAATCCTGGGCTTTCCAAAATAATTTCCAAAGAGGAATAGATCTGCTTTAAAACACGTTGCTGAACAGAATCATTTTATCATAGCTTTGCCTGATTTAAATAACTGACTCTGTCTATACAACCAACAATCTAATTTTACAGAAAGATTATTTATTTATTTATTTATTTATTTATTTATTTATTTTTAGAAAGATTATTTATTTATAATTTCCACACTTTCAAATTTGACATCAGTGCCAATATTTAGTCAATCACTTATTGTTCCTTGGAGCCTTTTAAATCAGTACCTACCTGATTGCTACTCTGGTAGCAGGTAGTGGTAGGTCATTTCATTATATATAAGACACTGAGTGACTGTCAAGAAAGAGTGTAAGATTTAAAAAGTGTATAATTCATAAAGGTGCTTTAGTAGGTGAACTATTTTAGTTTCACCTAGACCTGCTTATAGTTTTGTCTAAATTCTTTTTAAAAAGACTTTATTTTGAGGTAATTTTAGATTTACACAAAAGTTGCAAAGATGATGCAGAGAGTTTCCTTATGCTTTTTTACCCGGCTTCTCCTAATTTCACATTTAATATAATCTTGGTACTTTTGTTAAATATCTGAGGTTTTAAAAATTTATCAATCCTTTTGTCTTTTCCAACCTTTAGGGTCCCAAAGCAAAAAAGGTAGGTAGAAATTATTTTCTCAAAATAGTTTTATAAGCACTGACATTGTATGAACAGAGTTTTTAAATTTTTTAAGTTAGTTTTATTATAATTTAAATAGGATTTACTAAGCTTACTTTTTAAGATGTTAATGCTGTTTAAATCATGGGTAATCCTTTAAAAACAGGACGTACTTCAAATTTGACGTAAAAAGATATGTCTAGTTTCACAGTCTTTAATTTTTACTTGTACCTAGAGTTTGAGGCTTTATTAGTTGTGCTCTAGGAAGTGTTAGATTAGGAATCCCTTTTCTTTATCCCAGATAAACACAAAAATTTAGCTACCAAACCTTAAAAGTGGACCCTAAGGTAATATATCTTTAAATGGATTGTACAGTAATGCATACTTGATTTTCTTTTGTACTTTGTAGAAATTTGAATTTAATAAAGGATGTCTAGGATGCCTAATTCTCTCCTTTTCATTTAGTAGATTTATGCTTCAAAGCAGAGATTATAATATCTTGTCTGGCAAGCCAGATTTAGTTTCTAAACATTTTCTTTGACCTGAAACTTTTTTTTATTAGTTGCCAAATTATTTTCATAGAAAAATATGATTTCCATCTATTCTTGAAAAATTGGAAACCTGATAACATTGGGTCTATAGTACCGTGAGGCAGCAGTTGGCTAGACTGAATAGCAGCCACCCCTTTTTAGAAATGCATAAACTCTTCAGATTGCCATAATCTTGACTATAACCAAATTCCTTACTTTATTTACCTGCCTGATCCCAATAGGAATTTGAATTTGAAATGCTGACTTTAAGGCATATTTCATAAGGTCATGTCTCTGTAAAATTTTCTACTATTCTTTCTTCCACAATCAGTTATCCTGTGTGTTCTCATAGAACCTTCATTTGCACATACATCGGTTATAACCTTTATATCATTTTATTGTAATAATTTATAATTGTGAGCTGTCCAAGGTCAGGAGCATTGTCATATTAATTTTTATGTTCATAGCATTTAGTGCAGTGCCTGGTGCATAGTAGAAATTCAATCAATATTTGTATATTGAATATGGGAAGCCCATTTACTCTGCCATTTAAAAACATCTATTTAAAGGAAATGCTTTTTTTAAAAATGTGTATTCAATATTTATACAATTAAACATTTCTTCAAGAGACACTTTTGAGTGCCTCCTCTGTTTGCTTCTCTCAGTCATTTGGACCCACTACTAACCTGATACTGTTTTAAAGGCCGTGAATATGACTGAACAAAATTTATGAAGGCTCTGGGCTCATTTTCATGGAAGTATTCTGGAAGACTACAATTATTTGTATGTGGGTCTGTAGTTACTGGTTTGTGTGGATTTTCAATTTTGGCTTTAGATTGTGAAATCTTAGAGGCATTGTTCTCAATATGAAAACTCATTATTCTAATTGTGTATGCATGGGTGCTAAATAAATACTTCTGGATTATTTTGTTTAAGAGTGTTGTATCCCTTAGAGAATGGTGATAGGAAGCCAATGAAATTTGAAACCAAACATAAGGACCAAATCACTCACTTTTTACTTATTCCATTCTTAAAGATTGTGGTTTGGGATAAATTGAGTCTGTAAGGGAAATTACAGTATGGTTAGGAAAACATTGAAAGCTATACTTTATTCTTTCTGATTGATCATAAATTTTTAAAGGGAAACTAATAAATGCACATGGTACAAAATTTAAATAGCATAAAAATGAAAAATTTCCATTTCTTCAAGACTGGAAGAACTATTGTGTATCTTTTCACAAATTGTCTAAGTGTTAAAGAGTACACACACATCCCTTTTCTCCCCACAGACAGGAGCATTCTGCACCTTCCATTTATCATTTAATAATACTGTTTTTCATTAATTCTAGGATACTCATATTTTTACATTTAAAATTTAAATGTAAAAGTTAAAACATTACTAAAATTGGAATATGTCTTATAGTCACTATCATCTTATAATCATTGTAGTCCTGGATTGACATCCATTTCTTCCAGAGAGGATGTTTGCTTCTGCCAGTCACATGAGCTTACTCATACCTGATATTACTTTCAGTTCTCTGCCTGAGAGTTTTGGGACCATCCTAATGGTATCAGTCAGACTGTAAATCCACATGAACTGGCTTGTGATTTAAATTTTCAGGATTTTCTTCTTCTATCTATTCCTTTTCAGGATTAAGATCTGCGAGTTTTCTTGCTGTATCTTTCTGTGCTGTGGGCTCATTTCTCATTACTCAGGTTCCAGCTTTACACAGGCATCTCCTATTAGACCCCCATTTTGGGCATTCCCTGTTTAGGTAGTATAATTTAAAGGTACATCTTACATCTTATGGCATCATAGGTTGGATAGAATAGGTATGTCTTTGGACTGTCTTGTATCAGCACATTGAGATAGTGTCACTTCTTTTCACAGCTGCATCATATTTCATTGAAAGTATATACTATGATTTTTATGTTGTCCCTCTTTTTTGGTACCACAAACAAGGTAAGGATGAAGATCTTTGTTTATAATGTCTTGCAGTTATATAGAAGAATACTTATTTTACTGATTTAGCAGTGTCCTAGACATTAAGAAAACAGTAGCAAGACAGAGTCCCGGATCTCATGAAGCTTACATTCTTTTTTAATTTCGCTTTAAGGAGATATGATTGACATATAACATTGTATAAGTTTAAGGTATACAATGTAACAATTTTATGTATGTATGTATTATGAAGTGATTACTAAATTCAAGTTAATTACACATCTTTCACCTCACATAATTGTCATTACATATGTGTGTGTGGTGAAAATATTTAAGATTGATAAGAGTTTATGCCCTCTTCCCCAGTGTCCCAGCCCCTGACAATCACCAATTTATTCTGCTTCTATGAGTTCAACTTTATTAGGTTCCCCATGCTAGACCATACAGTGTTTGTCTCTGACTTACTTCATTTAGCATAATGCTCTCAAGGTTCATCCATATTGTCACAAATAGCAAGATTTTCTTCTTTTTTATGGCAGAATAATATTTCATTTTTATGTATTTATCTATTAATCTATGGATGGATACTTTGTTTCCATGTCCTACAGTGCACACAGGGGTGCAGATATCTCTTCAAGATAGTGGTTTCATTTTATAAAACTTACATTCTATCAGGGGGCAGGGTGGGTAGGAATATAATTTCAGATAGTTTTGGAAATGCAGAAAACCAAGAAAGGGGTCAGTGAGAAATGTGTGGTAGGCAATAGTGGCGATGCTGTTTCATATAGGGTGATTAAAGAAGTAAAGTTTGAGAAGAGACTTAGATGAAGCAAATTAGTCAATAATTACCTGGGGGATAAGATTCTAGAAAGAAAAAATAGTTATTGCAGTAATGGCTAAGTAGGCCATGGTGAAATGTTTGGGTTTTATTCTGACTGCGGTGGGTAGCCTGAGAAAGTTGTAAGCAGAAGAATGGTATTTACGTTTTTATTTTTATTTTTTCTCACATTTTATTATTATTTTTTACCCCATCCCCCTACCCCTCTCCCCTCCAGCAAGCATCAGTTTGTTTCCTATGATTAAGAGTCTCTTATGGCTTATCTTCCTCTCTGATTTCATCTTGTTTTATTTTTTTTCTCTGTTTCCTTATAAGCCTCTGTTTTGTTTCTTAAATTCCACATATGAGTAAAATCGTATGATAATTTTCTTTCTCTAATTGACTTATTTTGCTTAGCATAATATCCTCTAGTTCCTTCTACATTGTTGCAAATGGCAAGATTTCATTTTTTGATGGTTGAGTAATATTCCATGTATATACACCACACTTTCTTTATCCGTTCATATGTTGATGGACATCTGGGCTCTTTCCATAGTTTGGCTATTGTGAACATTGCTGCTATAAACATTGGGGTTCAGGTGCTCCTTCAGATCACTATATTTATATCTTTGAGTTAGATACCTAGTAGTGCAATTGCTGGGTTGTAGCAATTTAACTTCTTGAGGAACCTCCATACTGTTTTCCAGAGTGGCTATACCAGCTTGCATTCCTACCAACAGCATAAGAGGGTTCTCCTTTCTCTACATCCTTGCTTTTCATATATGGCTTTTATGATATCGAGATATATTCCCTCTATCCCTATATTGTGAAGAGTTTTATCCATTCATGGATGCTGTACTTTGTCAAATGCTTTTTCTACATCTATTGAGAGGATCATATGATTCTTATCCTTTCTTTTATTAATGTAGTGTATTACATTGATCAAGTTGCAGATGTTAAACCACCCTTACAGCCAGGAATAAATCTCACTTGAATAATCCTTTTAATGTACTCTTGGATCCGATTGTCTAGTATTTTGGTGAGAATTTTTGCACCCATGTTCATCAGGGATATTGATCTGTAATTCTCCTTTTAGGTAGGGTCTTTGTCTGGTATTGAGGTCAAGGTAATGCTGGCCTCATAGAAAAATCTTGGGAGTTTTTCTTCCATTTCTATTTTTTGAAACAGCTTCAGAAAACTATTAAATCTTCTTTAAATGTTTGGTAGAATTCCCCTGGGAAGCCATCCAGGCCTGGACTCTTATTTATTAGGAGATTTTTGATGACTGCTTCAATTTCCTTGCTGGTTATGGGTCTGTGCACGTTTTGTTTCTTCCTGTTTCAGTTTTGGTAGTTTATATATCTCTAGGAATGCATCCATTTCTTCCAGATTGCCTAGTTTGTTGGCATATAGTTGCTGATAACATGTGCTTACTAAGTGTTTATATTTCTTTGGTGTTGGTTGTGATCTGTTTCATTCATGATTTTATTTATTTGGGTCCTTGCCCTTTTTGATAAGCCTGGCCAGGAGTTTATCAATCTTATTGTTTTCATTTTTTGAAAGGTGAGTGGAAAATTTATTGTAGGTCAGCAAGAGTAGAAGCAGGAGGACCAGTTATGAATCTTTTGCAGCAGTTGGGATCAGAAGTCTTTCCAGCAAAATAAACCTACAAATAAAAAGATACACAAAGGATGCCAGGACACAGATGCTGTGACACAGTTTTATGGAAATCAATTTCCAGATCATCAACTTCCATATTTCCCCTTTTCTGGGAAAAATCTACTGTCTTCCCTTTTCAGAATTACTCTCCTTGCTCTACGAAACCAAAGCAGATCTAAATCTTCATTGCCCCAGGGCCTGGGCTTCATTGCTTCATTGCCCCAGGGCCTGGGCTATAAAACTAAGGGACAGTTCAAATACTGATTTTTGGCCAAGCTTTCTCTAATCAAGGTACCAAGGGACTTTTTTCTTTTGTTCTTTGTGGTGAAATGTGACATTAGTAGGAATGAGATAGTCTGAATTTTTTATATATTGTGGTCTGGAGTTGTGGAACTGGTAATACTTTGTCTTGACATTACCTGTGAGATTATTGTGAAACGGTGATGCAGAAAATCCTCTCACAATGTAAGTTATTGATAAAACATCGACTCCAAAAATAATATTAATTTTTTAATGAAGAAAGGTTAAATGTATCAGAAAAAATGTAAATAGGCTTAATGTTTTCACTAAAGATGCTTGTGAAAAATTACTTAAATCAGTATTAGTCATTGCAAAAGCTAGAAAAATTGTACAAGACTACAGAAAAGGTACATTATCAGAAGGTCTATCACTGCATTTATAGCATATTTTTTTCCCCAGAAAGTACTGTACTTCATAGAATATATGTAATATCAGAAGACATTGGTTAGATTGTAGGGGAAAATTGCCTCTTAAATTGATGAATACATAGATAATTCCAGTTGTTCTAGCTAATAATTATGACTGTTCTTTCAGTAAAGAAAATGATATTATTAATAAAATTTTGATATTTGAATTCTTTTAGTAACACATCAATGAAGAGATTTTACAGGACTTAGAATACTTTTCTTTGAATTGACTTTATTTGAATGGATTAAGAGTGATGTCCAAGTACCAGCCAGCATAGAACTGTAAAGAATGGACAAAGGGGGGGGGGGATCCTATTGTTCAGATCTTTTTATTTTTTATTTTTTTTTATTTTTATTTTTTATTTATTTATTTTTTTAATTTATTTTTTATTGGTGTTCAATTTACTAACATACAGAATAACCCCCAGTGCCCGTCACCCATTCACTCCCACCCCCCGCCCTCCTCCCCTTCTACCACCCCTAGTTCGTTTCCCAGAGTTAGCAGTCTTTACGTTCTGTCTCCCTTTGTTCAGATCTTTTTTGTTTTGTTTTGTTTTGTTTTTGTTCAGATCTCTACTTTAAATCCTATTTTAATTTTAGAACACTGTATGTATGGTCCCCAAATTATAATGGTTCTACTTGTGATTTTTCAAATTTATGATGGTGTAAAAGTGATACATATTCAGTAGAAACCATTCTTCAAATTTTGAACTTTGATCTTTTCCTGTGCTAGTGATATGTGGTATGGTACTCTCTCCTGATGCTGGGTGGTGGCAGTGAGCCACAGCTCCCAGATAGCCACCTGATCAGAAGGTTAGCCAACCAAAACACTTATAACCATTCTGTACCCATACAACCATTTTGTTTCTCACTTTCAGTACAATATTCAATACATGACATGAGTTATTCAGTACTTTATTATAAAAGAGACGTGTTAGATGATTTTGTCTAATTGTAGGCCAATATAAGTATTCTAAACACTTTTAAGGTAATGTAGGCTAAACTATGATGTTTGGTAGGCTAAGTGTATTAAATGCATTTTTGGCTTACTATAGTTTCAACTTAAAATGCGTTGACTGACATGTAACCCCCTCTCAAGAAAGCTCTGTATTCACGAACAGGCTTTGGTTGCCTAAAATTTGAGTCCTGATGTCTATGGGACATTCATGTTGACCCTAAAATGTACGTGGTGTTAGGATCAGAACATTAAAAATGCATCTTTTTAAAACAATGCAGGATTAGTTTATACCTAGCTCATTATGAAACATAAAGTAGCTTGAAGATTTGTATGAGCACATTTATTTGTACTGAAATTGTTTGTATTTCTGTGGTATTGGTTGTGATCTCCCCTCTTTCATTCCTGATATTATTAATTTGAGTCTTTTTTCTTGTTAATAAGGTTGCCTAGGGGTTTATCTATCTTATTAATTCTTTCAAAGAACCAGCTCCTGGTTTCATTGATCTTTCTAAAGTTCTTCTGGTCTCTATTTCATTGATTTCTGCTCTAATCTTTATTATCTCTCTTCTCTGCTTGGGTTAGGCTTAATTTGCTCTTCTTTCTCATATTCCTTTAGGTGGAAGTTTAGCTTGTGTATTTGAGTTTTTTCCAAATTTTGAGGGAGGCTTGCATTGTGCTGTATTTCTCTCTTAGGACTGCTTTTGGTGTATCCCAAGATTTTGAACAATTGTATTTTCATTTTCATTAGTTTCCATGAATCTTTTTAATTCTTCTCTAATTTTCTGGTTCACCCATTCATCATTTAGTAGGATGCTCTTTAACCTCTCTGTGTTTGAGTTTCTTCCAAATTTCTTCATTGTGTGATTGAGTTCTAGTTCAAAGCATTGTGGTCTTGAAAATATGCAGGGGACAAACTCCAATCTTTTGGTATCAGTTGAGACCTGATTTGTGACCCAGTATGTGGTATATTCTGGAGAAAGTTCCATGTGCACATGAGAAGAATGTGTATTCAGTTGCATTGGGATGAAATGTTCTGTGTATATCTGTCAAATGCATTTGGTTCAGTGTATCATTCAAGGCCCTTGTTTCTTTGGTGATGTTCTGCTTAGAATATCTGTCTTTTGCTGAGAGTGCTGTGTTGAAGTCTCCTACTATTAATGTATTATTATCTATGAGTTTCTTTACTTTGGTTATTAATTGATATACTTGGCTGCTCCCACATTAGGGGCATAAATATTCATAATTCTTAGGTATTCTTGTTGGATAGCACCTTTAAATATGATATAGTGTCCCTCTTCATCTCTTATTACAGTCTTTGGTATAAACTCTAATTTATCTGATATGATATGATATATCTGATTGCTACCCCAGCTTTCTTTTGAGGACCATTTGAATGGTAAATGGTTCTCCTCCCCTTCATTTTCAGTCTGGAGGTGTCCTTAGGTCTAAAATGAGTCTCAGCATATAGATGGATCTTGCTTTTTTATCCAGTCTGATACCCTCCATCTTTTGATGGGATCATTTAGTCCATTTATGTTCAGAGTAACTATTGAAAGATCTGAATTTAGTATCATAGTATTATCTATACAGTCCTTGTTTTTATGGATTGTTTCTTTGGGCTCCCTCTTTCTTTTACAGGGTCCCCCTTAATATTTCTTGCAGAGCCAGTTTGGTGGTCACATATTCTTTCAGTTTCTGTCTATCCTGGAAGCTCTTTATCTTTCCTTCTATTCTGATGACAGCCTCGCTGGATAAAGTATTCTTGGCTGCATGTTTTTCTTGTTTAGTACCCTGTATACATCCTGCCAGCCCTTTCTGGCCTGCCAGGTCTCTGTGGATAGGATAGGTCTGTTGTTAATCTGATATTTCTCCCCTTATAAGTTAAGAATCTCTTGTCTCAAGCTGCTTTTAGAATTCTCTCTTTATCTCTGAAATTTGCAAGTTTCACTATTAAATGTCAAGGTGTTGAATGGTTTTTGTTGATTGGAGTGGGGGATCCTCTCTATTTCTTGTATCTGAATGCCTGTTTCCTTCCCCAGATTAGGAAAGTTGTCAGCTAGGATTTGTTCAAATATACTTTGTGGTTCTCTCTCTCTCTCTCTCTCTCTCCCCCTCTCCCTCTCCCTCTCCCTCTTCTAGAATCCCAATAAGATGAATATTATTCCTTCTCAAGCCATCATTTTTCCCCCTAAGCCTTTCCTCATGGGCTCTGGTTTTTCTCTTTTTTCCCTCAGCTTCCTCCCTTTCCAGCAACTTGTCTTCTATGACACTCTCTCTCTTCCACCTCATTAACCCTAGCAGTTAGAGCATCCAGTTTAGAATGCATCTCAGTTAAAGTATTTTTAATTTTGGCCTGGTAGGTCTCAATTCTGTAACAAGAGAATCTCTAGGGTCCTTTATGCTTTTTTCCAGAGACACTAGTAATTTTATAATTGTACTTCTGAATTATATCTTTTACATGGTATTTAAATCTACATCCAGCAAGTCTGTGGCAGAGTATTACTTCTGGTTCTTTCTTTTGTGGTGAATTCTTCCTTCTAGTCATTTTGTGTCGTGTAGAGTGGCTGTATGAGTGAGCAGAGTACAAAATATCAACCACGACCTAAGTAAAATACATCCTAGACAATTCTGAAGAGGTCAGAGACCAGAAAATAAAAGAAAAGGAACAGAACAAAATAAAAGAACCACTAAAGTGAAAAACAATTTTTTTTTAAAAAAAAAGTAAGAATAAAAAAACAAAAAACAAAGAAAAAAAAAGAAAAAAGGGGTGATGAGGAAGTTATGGTGGAGAGAGAATATAGTTCCACTGAGGGGACCTAGAGGGTGATCCTCTTGGTTCTGAGTGTATTTTGTTCTGTATGTTAGAAGATGCTCAATTCCAATTTATATAAACCAGGAAAACTTATATAGAGACCCAACATCAACCACAAAAACAGAAACAAGATAAAAGAGAGAGGCAGAATGGGAAGGAGGAGAGAATATAGTCTTACAGAATAAACCAACATGGTGTTCCACTTGGTTCTGGGTGTATTTTGGTCTGTGCGTTAGAAGGTACTAACTTCCACCATAATAAAACAAAACAAGACAGAAAAAACAAAAACCAAAAAAACAAAAACTCATAACTCATATATCTACCAAAATTAAATTGAATGCGTTGAAGGGAATCCTAAAATGAGGAATATATCTAAGACATGTAATTGTGGAAATAGGAAAGTCAAAAAGGAAAAGGCTTAAAAATGAAGAGTTGGTAAAATATTGTAGTTAAGGCAGGAAAAGAAAAAAAATACTGGAAATTTTTAACCTGAGAAATGAATTATAAGGAAAAAACCTCTAGTTCTGTATACTATATTCCCTCATTCCTGGAGCTTTCCAGGCTGTTTGGTCAGTAAACTTGCTCTTCCCCTGTTCTTCCAGCTGGTCTTCCGGGGAAGGGGCCTGCTGCATTGATTTTCAGGTCTCTGTGCCTGGGTAGAGATGCCTCACCCCTTGCCGGGTGGCCCTGCTCAGTATGAGCTGTTTATCCTGTGAGGTGTTTGTTCCCTAGAGGCCCTGCCTCTCCCAGGTGAAAGGCAAAAGGAAGAAAAAAATAAATGGTGGCAGCCAGATCTCCAGCTCTGGAGCAAGAGCTCCCCACGAGTACCAAACCGCAGTTTCCCGGTGCACTGGCCTAGATGCTCCTGGGGGCAAGCGCTGGGGCAGTGATCTGTAGGAACTGAAGGGCGCCTAGCATCAGGAGAGTTCTTGCTGTCCCGTGCCCTCCCGGGGTCTGTGTCTCCCAAAGGGAACAGAGGACAGCCATCTCCATCCATTGCTGGGTTCTAGGGTAAAGGGAGCTCCTGTGCTGGCCTGAGTAACCGGCTGGCTTCTCCCAAATGCCTCAGAGGGTTGCGGCATTCCAGCCCTTTACCGAGATCCTACCGTGGTTTGTGGAGCTTTCTCCTGGGTGCCCCCATAGTGAGGCTTCACTGCCCCTCCTGCAATTCTGCCCTATTACCCTACTGAGCACTTTTCAGTCAGGGAAGACTCTTTCAGGCACAGATTTCTAAAGTTCCCACTTGTCCAGGGCTTGGCTTTCATGCCTCAGTTTGCCCCTCCCCTGCCTTTTATCTTCTCCATCTTCTTGTCAGAAGCAATCACTTTTCTCTCCGTGGCATTTCAGCTGTTCACTCTTTATAGCTCAGGTTGAACTCAGGTGTGCAGGATGTTTTGCAAGTTATCTAGGTAAGTTTGTGGGACCAGAGGAATTGAGAACCCCTATCTTCCTCCATCTTGCCTCCTCCCATTTATTAGTACTGAAAAATGAAGTCAGACTGGCCATCTTAAGATTCCTTGACGGGAGAGGTTTTAATGGAGCAATAGAAATGAAGTGAAAGCCTGATTAGAGTGAGCCATGCAGAAAACAGGAAGGTAGGCAAGCCTTTTAGGTGGTCTTATATAAGGATATCGGATATATAAAGGATAACAGAATTAGAGCAAAAAATGGAGAGGGATGTGAAATCTGGGGAGGGAAAAATTTATGAAAAACTAGAGGTATTAATTACGGGGGCCAAGGCTTGTCAAAGAGGCCATAAAGGATAGGATCCAGTGTAAAGGTGGCAGAAGGTACATATAGACCATACCATAAAGGGAGGAAAGGCAAAGATTTACCTAACCAAAGGTAGGTTCAAAGACTTAGGTGTCTAACTGAGATTATTCTTTCCAGTGTTATGAGAGATAAAGTCAATAGCTGAACATAGGAAAGAGGAGAGGATTTTGTAGGCTTGAAGAGTGAGGAGAATGAAACAGTAGTAGGAACACTGGATGGTACAAAGTCTATTTAAAATCTGTGCTCCATAAATTTGAGCTCATGTATTTTTCTCTGACAAGATTCAGCTGCTCATATTGCCAGCGCAGAATAAATGGAGACTTGAGTTGAACTAGATAGAACTAACAGTTTGCCAGCTAAGCTTCTCAGAGGGACAGGAACATAAGGGAAGTGAAAATATATAAATTAGTGATTATGGTGATGAGCTGTGAAACCTAACCTGGGTAAGGAAGTGAAAGAATGAAGGGCTTAATGGTCAATGAAGAAATGGTAGGGCTAATGGATTGGAGATTCCAACGGAGCATTCTGCAGTAAGTGGGTGAGCCAAAAGGAGAGAAGATCGTCATCCAAAAGTCTGTATATTCTGGGGATTAGCCACTCTATTGATTAGTAACTTTAGATAGTGTTCTTTTCTTTCTATACTTTCCCTTAGGGAAATGAGGAGGCAGTGGTTATCATCAAGACAGTTCTCAAATTTGTATTCTGTAGCCCTGACCTCTTTGCTAAACCTCAGTTCTCTAGGTTCAGTGCCTGCAAATATTGCCTGGATGCTCTACCAGCACCTCATACTAATTATATTTAAACTTCTTTCAACACTATTTCATCCAAATTTACTTGTTCTGGACTACAGTTTTGTTTTGTTTTTACTCTTATTGCTGTCCTTGCCTCCAGTTTCAATCATTATCAAATAAGTTAGCTTAAATAATACTTATTGGATTGATTCTGCTGTGTTTATTACATTGTCATGACTTTAGTTTTAGTAACTACTCTTAATAGTTCCTCTTCATAATCATTTTTTTTCTAATACAAGATTCATTTTCAAAATTATATTCTTAATAGCCTCAGCCTATCTCAATAGCTTTTTGGGTTACCATTTCTTTTAGAATAATGTCATTTATAGCATAGCCTCCAGTCTTCTTATCTATTCCCATGTCTATCACCTTTTCTTGGAATCTCCCAGGACCCATGAATTTGTTGGCCTTTCCAGTGCAATCCCATTTCCATATCTTGTTGCCTGAATTTCCCTCTTCCTGAGATACCTTCCCCTTATATCTGAATGTTAAAATCTTTTGGGCACAAACTTAAATACGACCTGCTCTATAAAATTTTTTACTTCATTCTAGGTGTTGAAAATAATTTTTCATTTCTCTAAACTTGTTAAATAACTCTCTGTATATCTGTCAGTCATAAAAGTCAGTCATTAATCTTTCTAGGCATCTAGTAGTATTAAAACTGTTTTTACATATATTTTATTTTGATCCTTACAATAACAAAAAGAGGCCTTTTTTAAAGATTTTATTTATTTAGTTGAGAGACAGAGACAGAAAAAATGTGTATGTGAGTGGGAAGATAGGCAGGGGGAGAGAGAGAATTTTAAGCAGACCCTATGCTAAACACAGAACCTGTCTTGGGGCTTGACACACAGTCCTGAGATCATGACCTCTTCTGAAATCAAGAGTTGGACACTCAACCGAGTGACCCAGGCACTCCAACATGAGGTCTTATTTACCACCATTTTAAAGATGTGGAAACTGAGAATGAGAAAATTATTTAAATTGCATATTAGTTGCATAGTATTAATTGTATAGTAATTAAATTGTCACTGTCACTCTTGCCTTTGAATGACTTATATACCTATTTTTTTTTTTTTTTTTACTTGTTTCCATACTTTGTTCTTAATGCATTGGGTCATGACTTTGTACATAATGGATAGTCTTACTTGAATGAATGAAAGACTGGATTCATGGAAGCAAAAGTGTTTTTCATAATTACTATTTGAGGGATATGTGTTTTAAAGTAATTTGGGTGCATATTAATAGCCTTTTGTTATGTTGTGACATTTAAGTCTGGCAGGAAGAAGAAGAAAGTCACCAAAGCTGAACGATTAAAGCAGCTACAAGAGGAGGAGGAAAGACGGCAAAAAGAGGAAGGTACAAAATACACAATGATACTATTTTCATATGCAGGGAATATAACAATAGGTTGATGTTTCTACATCCCAGGCAATATTTTTAAAAAGAATTTTCAAAACTCTTCCAATTTTTCAAATTTAATTTGTTTTATAATAGATATCTGCTGTTTAAAGGACACCCAGAAAGTTGTTAGTACATACCAATCATTTTCAGGTATATCTTGAAATAGAGTTGATAAAATACAGAATGCCCAGTTAAATTTGAATTTCAGATAAACAGTGGATAATTTGGGATAATTTGTCTCATGCAATGTGGAACCTACTTAAATAAAAAAAAAAAAAAAGAGGCAATTCATTTATCTGAAATTCAAGTCAACTGAGCATCCTGTATTTTTATTTGCTAACTCTGGCAGCCCTATCTTGAAGCATTTGTATTTACTGATGAACTTAGGGGAAGTAGGCTAATTGTACATTAAGAATTCTGAAATTCAAATGCATTAAATATGGGAAATAGATACTAGCAAGAATTGTACACAGTAGCCTAAGTTCTTATAGTTTAATAATATTTATTTGCCAAATTTAAAGAGGATTTTCATTTGTAAAAAAGAAAGTCAATTAAAAATTTATAAAAACATCAGTATTTAAAATACTAAAAGGCAATTTAAAAAATCTGAATATTTCAAGTGGTTGTAACTTTTAGCATTAAGAATATTTATGGATTCAAATTCAGGTTTTAAAAGTCTGTCCTCAGGTTCCATGTTGATTTTTTATGTATAATCATTATAAACCCTTGTTAGGTGACTTGTGATAAGAATACAATCTCGGGATCTAGATCTTGGGGAAAGTTTTCTTGAATTAAACTCATATTTTTCCACATGTATTCGTATTTTGTTTTTAATAGTGAAAGCAAGAGAAGATTAAGGTAATTGCTTCTGATGATGTAGACGTCATAAACTTACAGAAATCTGAAGATTTTACACATAAGAGATCTTAATTACTCATGATAGATCTGTCCTCTTTTATTGGTTATAATTATTATTGGATTTCTATAAACTTTTTGGGGAAGAGAAACATCATTATAGGGCTATTTTCTTGGCCGGAAAGTTTGAATCATGTTACTTTTCTTTCTTTTTTTTTTTTTTTAAAGACTATTTATTTTTTCATGAGAAACACAGAGAGAAAGGGACACAGAGACACAGGCAGAGGGAGAAGCAGGCTCCTCTTGAATAGAGAGAGCCCAATGCGGGACTCGATCCCAGACCTCCAGGATCATGCCCTGGGCTGAAGGTGGCGCTAAACCACTGAGCCACCTGGGCTGCCCTCATGTTACTTTTCTAAAGAAATCCAGTATTTGTCTTATTTCTACTCCATGACATGGGTTGTGACTTCTATAAAATATTCCACTATCCTTAAATCTTGAAAATATTTTATGTAAGTTTAAGGGCTTAAAAATAGATTGATTTAATCACTGAGAAAAAACTTTTTTTTGGTTCTTTAGAGGAAGCCCGTGTGAAATATGAAAAAGAAGAAATGGAAAGGCTTGAACTAGAACGGATTGAGAAAGAAAAATGGAATCAACTCGAATCAAAAGTATATAAACATTAGTATTGTTATCAATGAAGACAAAACTATATGGCTATCAGATCTGTAATGTCACTCCCCCATATCTATCACTAATGTTTAGGCCTATATAACCTGATTTAACTCATTTAATCCTACCAGAAAGTTAATGAAATTATTACCCACATTTCACAGATAAGGAAATTGAGGAATAGAGAAAGTAAGAGGCTAATAAGTTGCAGAGCCAGGATTTAGGCATAAATAGTCTTGCTTCAGAGCCCTTGCTTGTAAGCATTAAGTTACTTTTCTCAGTCTGTTTTGTAGATAATTAAACAGGAAACCCCCTCCCCTAAAATTCAAATTCTACCTCTCCTTTTCTAGTTTTACTTCTCTTTTTCACCAGAATTTTTCAGCTCTGTAGTTCTGAAATATTTTGATCAGAGGGCAACCTCATAAGTATTAAAAATTGAAGACCCCCAAGGAGATTTGTTTATGTGGGTTATATCTATCAATGTTTACCATTTTAGAAACTCAAACTGAGAAATTTTAAAACATATTAACAGACAGTAAATATTGTTAAAGATAAACATTAATAAAAATAAATATATTAACATGTATTTATATTATAAGAAAACAACTATACATATTATATATAATGTATATTGAGTTATAATTGATATGTACCATTAGGTTCAGGTGTACAACATGGTGATCAATATTTGTATATATTGTGAAATGATTATTACAATAAGTCTAGCTAACATCCATCACGACACTTTATATATTTTTTAAATTTGGGAAATAAGTGGCATTGTTTATATTTTTAAAATCTCTTTGATGTCAGACTTAACAAAACACAGCTGGATTCTCATAACTACTTCAGGATTCTGTCTGTTTCAGTGTTTTTTGTTTTTTTTTTTTAAAGAATTTATTTATTCATGAGAGACACACACACAGAGAGAGGAGAGAGGCAGAGACACAGGCAGAGGGAGAAGCAGGCTCCATGCAGGGAGCCCAGTGTGGGACTGGATCCTGGGTCTCCAGGATCACACCCTGGGCCAAAGGCAAGCAATAAACTGCTGAGCCACCCAGGGGTCCCTCAATGTGTTGTTTTGATTGAAGTATATGAAGAAAATCTGGCCTCATAGATTCATAGTTGGAAAAAGGAATATTTAATAGCCTTTCAGATAATTGTGAATATTCTTTTTGATACTATACTAAAACTCAGTAAGTCATTGTTTCTCAATAAGGAATCTGAAGTCATATCAATGATGTTTTCATGCTCTGTTACACTAAAACATTGATTTATTTTACCCTTTAAATAGATTTATTTTACCATTTCTTTATCATGTATGATTTTGTAATATGTATTCATTGCTTGGAAAAATTTGGTTTACTGAATTATTTCATTTTAAATGTTGATACAGGGCAGCCTGGGTGGCTCAGTGGTTTAGTGTTGCCTTCAGCCCAGGGCCTGATCCTGGAGACCCGGGATCGAGTCCCACATCGGGCTCCCTGTATGGAGCCTGCTTCTCCCTCTGCCTGTGTCTCTGCCTCTCTCTCTCTCTCTGTCTGTGTGTCTCATGAATAAATAAATAAAATCTTAAAAATAATAAAGATAAATGTTGACACATATTTATTATTATCAACAATCACATGCATTAATGTCATCTCTAATCAAATCAGAAAGGAGAAAATGTTAAGCTCACCATGGTAGATACAACTTTCTTAAGATGTGAAATTTTTTTAAAGATTCTCATTTATTTGGGAGAGAAAGAGAGAGTACAGAAGACAGCAGAGGTAGGGAGAGAGAGAATCTCAAGCAGGTTCCCTGCTGAGGGTGGAGCCCCACAATGTGGGGCCTGGGGCCTGATCCCATGACCCTGAGATCATGACCTGATCTCAACCTGAACTGACCCTGAGATCATGAACTGATCTCAACCTGAACTCAGCCGACTGAGCCACCCATGCGCCCCTTTAAAATTTGAATTAAAAAAAAAAAAAACCAAATAAATAAATAAATAAATTTTTAAAAATTTGAATTTTATCATTGGTAGTAAATACTTTTGTTTCCTGAAAGTGACATGTTTATTTCATTCATTTTTGAGAGTGTCTGCCAAAATACTCAAATAATTGCACAAGTATTTATTTCTCAAGACAGCCTTGTCTTTTGATATATTGCAGAAGTGCTTTATACATACTTCCCATTTTATCACACAGAATAACCAAAAGACATATACTGATGAGTTGACATTTAATAAAATTTATAATTTTTTATTTCATCAGGTCACTCTTATGTGAAACTGGCTGTTTACCACCCCTCTCCTCCAAAGAATGTGATCCCCTAATACAGCTTGTGCCTTGATTTGTGCTGAGGCAACAGCAATTTTATACCATTTTGCACCATTAGTACAAATGTATATGCTGCAAAAAAGGTGAATAGTGTTTTAGTGTTACTATGAAGACAGATTTGACCTCTCATATCCCTAAAGAGTCTTGGGGACCTGCCAGGAGTCGCAAACCAAACCACTGTTGCAGGTGAAACTTTTTGGAAATACCAGGTACATACAAGCTAACGTTAGTGTTCATTTTGAAACTAAGTATTTTACCAGTAAAGTTTAGATACTACCTGTGAAACATAAAGCTAAAATTGAAGAACTGGCCAATGTATCTATCCCCATGCAACAGGATCTAGAAAGGAGAAATGAAGAACTTGAAGAACTTTCTTTATTAGAGAGGTGTTTTCCTGAAGCAGAGAAATTGAAACAAGATACTAGATTGCTTTCTCAGGTAAGACTGATTTTTTTTTAAGTGAGCTAATACTTTTGTGCCACAAGAGGGAGTTATAATCTGATATCCTTTTCAGTCCTTCCCACACTAAGTTTGTGTGTAAAACATGTGTAATCTGACAAAGTTCTCATATTGCATGTAGCAAAGTAAATTCACCTAGCTTTGTAGAAAACTATTTGTCAATAATAAGACCCTTGAAATTTTTACATATTTTGACTCTGATTTAATTTTGTGGAATCTATACTGAGGAAATTAGTCTAAATTAAAATAGAAAACTGAATTTAGGGTAATCTAGTGTTGCTCAGAATAGCATAATTTGGAAATAATAAAGATTATCAGGAGTAAAAGGAAAAACTAATAATATGGCAAAAGATTGTGGTATAACTTAAGCAAAAAAGGGTAAGTCCAAATGTAGAATTTGCATAGACTACAAAATGAATGGAAGAACTCACACTAAAATGCCAGTGGCATTTATAATTAGTAACAATTTGAGAAGTAGAAATTAGCCCATGTTGGCTGTTGTAAATATAGAAGTTATATGATTAGAGAAGAAAGCAAGACAAAACCGACTTATAAATACTGTTTTAAAAATATGACAGATACTAGAATTGCTATTTATTTGAATTATGGAAGCTTTTAAATTATTTTGATGAAGAGAATTTTGTTATTTTAGAGATATTTAAAGTCAATGTTTTTGCCTAAATTGGGAAAACTAGATTATGAGAACTGATACTTTGAAAAAAGTTACTTAATCTTTGAATTTTCATCAGTGTGAACTTTCAGACATTTTTATTCCACAGTGGAAACACTACATTCAATGTGATGGGAGTCCTGATCCTTCAATAGCCCCAGAAATTAATACTTTCATTAGTCTATGGAAAGAAGAAACAAATGAGACCTTTGAGGAAGTGATTGCAAAGAGTAAACTAGTGCTAAATGTAGGTACTGGAATATTATTCTATTATTTTAAATTATTTAAATTACAAATTGTCTGATATTGACTTCAAAATAGAAATAAATTGAATAACTATGGTACTTGCCAATTAATAACACTACTACTTGCTTGGCTATGGAGAAAAAATATTTGCTAATCTTTTCATTTTCTTTTTTATTTTTACAACTTCTATTTTTATTTTTTATCTTTGCCACCTTAGATAAGGTCAGCATAACATAAATGTGAAACATTATGTGTGTTAATCCAAGCAGGAAAAAAAGTCAAGTTGTATCCATTTATTTAGATAACTTTGGGGAAAAATGCATGATTTTATCCTGAGTTGAAATTTTTTACTATTCTGTGATTCACTACAGATGTTTTTCAATGATAACTATGTGCCAGGCACCTACTTTTTTAAGCATGAAAGTACAAAGATGAGTAAGAATATTATACCTTGTATTTCTGCAAATAGGATGAATAGGCTACCCTGAGGAACTACCATTTTATGATGCACTTAAAAATGCTAAAAAAAACTTTTAAAAATGATATTTAAATTAATTGCGTAGGGATGTCTAGGTGGCTCAGTTGGTTAAGTGTCTGACTCTTGGTTTCATCTCAGGTTCTGATCGTAAGGATCATGAGATCAAGTCCTACATTGGGCTCTGTGCTCAGCAGGGAGTCTACTTGAAGATTCTCTCCCTCTGTCCCTTATACTACTTTCATGCTCTCTCTCACATGTTGTGTCTCTCTCTCTAAATTAGATAAATAAATCTTAAATAAATTGATTTCCTAGTTCAAAACCAAGTAAGGGAAAATCTTTGAGTCCATAAAACAATTAAGAAAAGTGGGCAAGTCTCAGGATGCCTGGGTGGCTCAGTGGTTGAGCATCTGCTTTGGGCTTAGGGCATGCTCCTGCAGTCCTAGGATCAAGTCCCACATTGGACTCCCTGCTTCTCCCTCTGCCTATGTCTCTCTCTCTCTCTGTGTGTGTGTCTCTCTCATGAATAAATACTCTGTGTATGTGTGTGTGTCTCTCATGAATAAATAAAATCTTAAAAAAAAAAAGTGAGGGATCCCTGGGTGGCGCAGCGGTTTGGCGCCTGCCTTTGGCCCAGGGCGCGATCCTGGAGACCCCGGATCGAATCCCACATCGGGCTCCCAGTGCATGGAGCCTGCTTCTCCCTCTGCCTGAGTCTCTGCCTCTCTCTCTCTCTCTCTCTCTCCCTCTCTGTGAGAAAATAAAAAAAAAAAAAAAAAGTGAGCATGTCTCAAAGTCAGTGGCTTCCCAGAGAAGCCACATCCCCAGAGGCTCCTCTCTCTAGTAAGTCTTAGGTTAGCATTAGTTTCAAGGACCATCAGGAGGCAAAGTCTAGAGTACATAAAAGGTGGCAACTTGAATCAGAGATTCCTTATATGGCTGGGAGCCTCAAAAAGTTACTGTGGATAATAGGGGAAATGCCTATTCTGCAAAAAAAAAAAAAAAAAAAAAAAAAAGGAAAAAAAAGATATGAACTTGTTTGGCTCATCTTTAGCTTAGAGAAGGGAAACAAAAAAAATAATTCTTAATCACAAGTGAATCAGAAGTTGGATTGGAAGAATGTACCAGAGTATAGCACAGATATAAAGAGATGGAAAATATGAATGAGCAGTTAATGGACATGTATGATAGAGGAAAAGAGGCTAAAATACACTGAAAAGGAGTACCAGGAGGAGATGCAAAAGACTGAGGGAATGACAATATTCAAAGAGAAAATGGCTGACATTTTCCAGAATTGAGGAAGGATACAAACCCTCAGATTCAGGAAACCCAACAAATCCTAACTTAGATTGAATAGAAGAATCTACACTAGACTCACCTGTATCATTGTTGAAACGGGAAGGAGGGGATCCCTGGGTGGCGCAGTGGTTTGGCGCCTGCCTTTGGCCCAGGGCGCGATCCTGGAGACCCGGGATCGAATCCCACGTCGGGCTCCCGGTGCATGGAGCCTGCTTCTGTCTCTGCCTCTCTCTCTCTCTCTCGCTCTCTCTCTCTCTGTCTCTCTGTGTGTGACTATCATAAATAAATAAAAACTAAAAAAAAAAAAAAAAAAAAAGAAACGGGAAGGAATTCACTGCTCTTGGTCCTATTGTCCTCTAATGTTTTTTGTTACAATGCATCACCACGTTTTGTGTTTCTTGTCACTGTGGTTTACTCCACATTTACATGTTGTAAGATTGAGTAACTCCAGACTCTACCTAACATGCATTTGATCTGAACATGCTTGTGAGACCCATTTTACATATGAAGAGAGAGAAACTGTGACTTGAGTCAGAGATTTTTGATGGATCTTACTCTGACTTTCCAAAGGCTCCACGGAGCCTCCTATACACTGTGAGGCGGTCTTGCCATTGCACATCCTCTCTGCCAGGCTGTCATGGCATGATGCTGGTCTAGGGATCCAGTGCTCTGCAAAAGCCGAGAGAGAGGGGAAGTAGAAGAAGTAGTAGAGTTTATCAGTGATGAGCTGGAAATGACATCTTCCTATTATGAGAATGGGTTACAGAAGTAGAAAAAAATAGTAGAGGAAAATGAGAAAAAGATAAGTAAAACAAAACAGGAGACAGAAGTGGGGGATGATTATAGCAATAGGAAACTAAAGCAGGCAGCACATGAGGAACAAATAATTGGATAGCAGTGATGCCATCCATGGCAAACACAGAGATCCAAATGATCAAATTTATTCATTTGGCAAGTTCTTAACTAATACTATGCCAGGCTTTAGAAATAGCAACTTGCTGAATTCTTATAATAACCCTATGAGGTAGGCACCATTATTCCTATTTTACAAATGAAGAAGGCACAGTGATGCATAGAGGCACAAAGACATTACATACCTTGCCCAAGATCTACTAATAAGAAGTGGTTAGGATTGAAGCCTTGCATTTCTGACTTGAGTCCACACTGGCCTAGACCACTATGCTGCCTTTCTTAATTTAGAAATTGTTTAGGTATTATCTGTGTCAGTGTTCAAAACTAAATCTTGCCACTTACTTCTTGTCCCTTGATCATGCTGTGCCTCTGTTTCTCCCAACACTTTAAATATCTCCACTCTCTTCTTGCTTGTATGGTTTCTGAGATGTTAAATTCAATTCTTAATTTTGTTCCTCTAAAGGTAGGGTATTTTTATACTCTGGCTCCTGTAGGGATTTTTTCCTTATCTTTGATTTTCTGTAGTTTGAAAATGATATACCTAAGTGTAGTTTTTTAGGGCACTTATCCTTGCTTGGTGTTCTTTGAGCTTCCTGAACCTGTGGTTTGGCATCTGATATTAACTTAGGAAATTCTGTTATTATTATTTCAAATATTTCTTCTGTTCCTTTCTCTCTTTTTTTCCTCCTTCTAGTAGTCCCATTATGTGTATGTTACATCCTTTGTAGTTGTCCCACAGGCCTTGGATATTTTTGTCTGTTTTTTAAATTGTTTTTTTCAGGTTTTTGTTGTCTTTGCCATTTGGTTTTCAAGGATTCTATTGCTATGTCCTCTGACTCAGAGATTCTTTCTTCAGCTGAGTCCAGTCTACTAACAAGCCACCAAAGGCATGCCATCAAAGGCATTCCTATTACAGTATCCGATGATCTAACATTTCTGTGTGGTTCTTTCTTAGGATTTCCATCTCTCTCCTTTACATTGCCCATCCATGTATGCTATCTATTTTATCCAGTAGAGCTCCTAGCATATTAATCATAGTTGTTTTAAATTCATGGTCTGGTAATTCCAACATCTCAGCCATGTGTGGTTCTGATGTTTGCTTTGTCTTTTCAAATTGTGGTTTTTGCCTTTTGGTATGGCTTATAATTTTCTCCTGATAGCTGGACATGATGTACCAGGTAAAAGGAGGTACTATAAATACTGTAATAATGTGACTGTGAGGTAAGGTAAGGGGAGGGGAAGAATCCTATAGTCCTGCAATTAGGCCTCAATCTTTTAGTAATCCTATGCCTGTGTCTCTGTACAGAGAACTTCACAAGTGTTTTTAATTTTTTTTTAAAGGAATTAATTTTTTTTATAGATTTTCTTTATTTATTCATAAGAGACACAGAGAGAAAGGCACAGAGACACAGGCAGAGGGAGAAGCAGGTTCCATGCAAGGAGCCAGCTGTGGGACTCGATCCTGGGTCTCCAGGATCACACCCCGGGCTGCAGGCGGCGCTAAACCGCTGCACCACCGGGGCTGCCCGTGTTTTTAATTTTTTTATTCCCTCTTAGGTGGAAGGGAATGGCTAGAGCCAGCTGGAGTTGTGTATTTTCTTTTCCCCAGGTGAGTTAGGCTCAGATAAAATTCCTGCAGATTAGGCTCTAATTAGTTCCCCCCAAGATTGGGCCTTGTTAAGAACAGAGTACTCTGGCATATTTCAAAATCATTCCTTTCCCCTTTCCTCTGCTAGAAGTAGGAGGGGATTTTACTCCTGTAGTTATTGTAAGAACCTGGTAGAGTTTTTGGAGGTAAATCTAACAATATTGTGGGCTCTTTTCCTTCCAGGACTGTGCTCTCCTGGAGTTTTTTTTTTTTTTTAAATTTTTATTTATTTATGATAGTCACACAGAGAGAGAGAGAGAGGCAGAGACATAGGCAGAGGGAGAAGCAGGCTCCATGCACCGGGAGCCCGATGTGGGACTCGATCCTGGGGTCTCCAGGATCGCGCCCTGGGCCAAAGGCAGGCGCTAAACCGCTGCGCCACCCAGGGATCCCTCTCCTGGAGTTTTTAATTCTCAAGAGTTGTCTACACTGAGCCTCCAATAATTTGTCATTTACAATTCAGTTTTTACCTCTCACTGGTTTCTGCAGTGGCTTTTGCTCCTAAGTATAGGTCCCTCCAATCTTGAGGGCAGGTGTTTGCCCTTTCTCCTTCCCTCTTGTGGATCAAAGAAGACTTGCTGATTTTTCAGTCTGTTGAGCTTTTTACTTGTTAGGATGGGTGGGATCTCCCAAACTCCTTACAGTTGAAACCTTGTTTTCCTTATCTATAAAAATAGACACAATAACAGTATCTAGCTCATAGAGTTATGATGAAGACAGAATGAATTAAAACGTAAGCATTTAGAACAATTCTTGGCATATAGTAAGTGTAGGAGAGAAAATTCTCCTACCCTTCAAGGTCTTTCAGCTGGACTGAAAATTCAGTTCACATGAGACAGGTTAATGGGAGAAAAAAAGACTATTTTATTACATGCATATGGATATCCAATAATGAAATTGTGACCCAAAGAAATGACGAAGGCAGGCACATTTTAAACAAAGAAACAATAGATTTGTGAGGAATTTACAAGATAAGGAAAAGAGGTGTTAGTGAACTTGAGTTAGTGAGGAATTCTAAGTGCAATTTGGGCTGAGGTAGTAGATTAGTAAAAATTCAATTCAAAATGTTAAATATTGTGTCTTTTTGGTGCATTTGAGGGTAGCCTGCCCTGGGCTCCTACATAAACATTCAATATATATTAGTAACTCTCTTCTTATCCTCTTGTTGTTATACTATTGTTGTTATACTATTATTTCTACTGTTCCATAGTCATAGGTATCCAGGCTGTCCCTGCTGTATTAACTTGCTAATGAAAATACTGTTACACATAGTTGGGAATTCTTACAATGGAGTTCCTGGAAGGAAATATTTTATTTTTCCATGATCTTAAATAATACAATAAATAAATAAAAGGTTTTTATCATGTTTTACTGATGATGTGTTTTTCAATTCAAAAGATAGAATATCCCCTTTTCACTTTTTGAGTAGTTTTCAAAAGATTAATTTATTTTTATAAAGTTTTTACTTTGTTTTTATTTTATAGTTAATTGAGAAATTGAAATTAATTTTATTGGAAACGCCACCATATTATTTGGAAGATAAAAATATAATACAATACCAAGGATCAGTTCTAGAAATGCAGGAGCTCCTTCATCTTAAGTTTAATATAGCCACAGAAATACTTCTCAGAGTAAGTGTTATTATTTTGCCTCTAAGTTATGATTAACTTTTTTTTGATTAACTTTTTTGACTGTTAAAATTTTATACTATATGATAAAAATCCAGTATATTTTTAATTAAAAGGCTAGGAAAAAGTCATATATTTATGACTTTAAGTCATATATTTATCCAGTTTAACAATCATAAATATTTCTAAAGAAAAAAAACATTGTTAGTATAGTTAAAGTCCAGTTTTTTTCTTATTCTTGCTAAGGTTTACTAGGATCACTATGAAAATAAATTCACGAAACATTATATGTTAGACATTCACTACTCTAGGAAGTCAATTGATAAAGATCATAATTATTGGTAGTCAGTCACTCTATTTTTCCCAAATATCTTGTCACTAATAATAATATCCATATAACTGTAAAATCATTATTATACCTTAGAAAGTACTAATTCCATTATCTAATGTCCAGTTCATATTTAAATTTTGGCTAATATCCTATCCCATGAATGTCTTCTATGGCTATTTTTGTTTTATTTTGTTCTTTAAATCAGAAAACAACAAAGTTACACTTTTTTTGGGTGGGGGGCATATTTTATCTTTTGATTTATTTTGGTCTCTGTATAGCCTTAGTAGAATATGTTCTAAATACTGCAAAGAAGGAGTCAACTTCTTTCTTACTAAATTTATTTTTAGTAGTAATATTCATAATGTAATTTTGGAACTATTTTGTTTATATTGTAAGAAAAGCAAGGAAATGTATTACAATTATTAGTAATTGAGATTATTTTAAGATAAAAAAGGATACATTATGTAAAAGGAAAGGAGATTAGAAAAAATACTGTAATATTAAATTCAAAATGGAAAAATCAGTATGAACCAGGCTTCTTTTTAATTCATAAAGTGGAATCAGATGTAATTGAGGTAGACAGCCAATTCCAGGCTGGGAGTAGGGAAAATGAAAGATGAAGGGAGTTATCTTGTGCTAAAAAGCAGGGATCCCTGGGTGGCGCAGCGGTTTGGCGCCTGCCTTTGGCCCAGGGCACGATCCTGGAGACCCGGGATCGAATCCCACATCGGGCTCCCGCTGCATGGAGCCTGCTTCTCCCTCTGCCTGTGTCTCTGCACCTCTCTCTCTCTCTGTGACTATCATAAATAAATAAAAATTTAAAAAAAAAAAAAAAAAAGCAAATAAATGCTCAGATAGTAAATGGAGTCATATCCAAAGGGACCGAACCAGCTTAAAGGGGCTCCCACTGGTCAAATTTTGGAATAATTTGAATATCAGAAAGAATAATTGTAATTGATTATAGTACATTGAATAAAAATCCATAGATCTAAAGTGTACTCCAAAAAAGGAAGGGGGAAAAGAGGGGTGGGGGAAAGAATAGTTCTTTATTGAAGAATGCTGTCTGATAAATGTAGAAGGAATTGTCAGAAAATCACAATTTTTTAATCCTCAGTGTAATGAATGATAAGAATCACTTTCACTTAAATAATTAGGTGAAAAGTTGTTGAGGAACAATTACTTTTTAAAAACTACTAAACTGAAAATCAATGACTTTTTAAAACTTGGCAATAAATTCAATCTCCAATACTTCTAAGTTTTTATATTATGGCAACTAAATACATATAATATTGACTTAGTTAAGCCATTTAAGAGAGTTAATATGCATCAAGCTATCTTTACTAAAAGATTTTTAAGAACATCCACAAATTGTACTTGGTGTTGGACATCAAGTAATACTAATAAAACATGACTCATTTGGATTTCATAAACTGGATTTTTTTTTCTAAATTTGATAATATTCAGAAATAGACTAACATTTGCAGTAATCTGATCTACATTTTAAGGTACAGATAAAGGGGACGCCTGGGTGGCTCAGTGGCTGAGCATCTGCCTTTGGTTCAGGGCATGATCCTAGGGTCCTGATATCAAGTCCCGCATCAGGCTTCCTGCATAGAGCCTGCTTCTGCACCGCATCAGACTTCCTGCATGGAGCCTGCTTCTCCCTCACCTGTGTCTCTGCCTCTCTCTCTTTCTCTCTCTGTATCTCTCATGAATAAATAAATAAAACCCTTTAAAAAAAATAAGGTACAGATAAAGAAGCATGTGTATAAAGTCATGATAATGTTAAAATTGGAAAGGGTAATATAATAGTAATCCTAGGAATATAGGAACAACTTTAATCCTCAGACACAGTTGTGAAGCACATTTAGTTAAGTAATTAAATAAATCATTTGTATCATTAAGATAATTTTTTAAACAATTTTTTTGTTATTTTGATACTTTTACCCAAATTACTCTCTTAAGTAACGAATCTAACACCTAAGTGATGAAATAACTCATCTAAGTTGCATAGTTTATGAGGCCTCTCGTCTTTTATAATGTTTTCTTTTTCTTCTTATAGCAAGCTAGTACATTAGCAGATCTGGACAGTGGAAATATGGAAAAAGTCATTCAAGATGAAAATGTTACTCTATATGTGTGGGCAAACCTCAAGAAGAATCCAAGGTATTCCCATGGGTGATACTGTAGGTTAAAATATATTGGGAGTTGCCTCATGATGACTAAGCAGATGGCTGTTGCATACTAGTATGGTATATTTAGAAAAAACCCATGTTAGGAAGTCAACCAACTGGAGTTTGTATCACAGACCTGCCATTTGTTTACCTTAGGCATGTTATTTTTAGCTAATAGCATCTTTCTGAGAAATGATAGTGATAATGATAAACTCATGATCATTTCTGCTGCTTAATCTTCAACATTTCAAATTAATTGAGTTAGTATGGCAGGGGAAAAAAAACAAAAACAAAGTATATGCTAGGAGGCCTAGGTTCTAGGGTGCCAGCTCTGAAAAGACTAGTCATATGAGAATGGAAAGAATTGGACTTTAATTTGGTATTTAGTAACAGGAAGGAACAAAATATTTTCCAAGTTACATTTGCTTTAAAATATTCTGTCTTCAAATCTAATGAGACAATATAGCAATATATCCTTTTTCATTGTAAAATGTGTTACATACAGAAGAGTAAAAAATTAATCTTTGTTCAAAGATCAATACTTTTCCACATTTTATTATTTTTGAAATTGGAAGGTATAATAAATGTCAAAAGAAATTGTCCAGTTGTGATATAGTTGTTATTGTACATATCTGTGTGAACTTAATTTGCAAGTAAATTATTCAATTGAATTCTCTCTATGGGTGTTCGCATTGGTAGCACCAACCATGGCTGCACGTGAGCTTAAAAATGGATCTTAATTGCTTCTAAAATTACACCTTTATGTAGCAATGAAATAAAAATCTACAGTCTGTCAATTAAGACTACTGACAATTATGACTGTGGAGCAATGAAGAGCACCAGAAAACTCTAAACTCTATTGGAATAGATTATGGAATTTCCCAAGGTAGGAGAGATTTGTAAAGCCTAGTTATGCAACATGAAGGATTAATTACTCAAGTGCTGAATAAACTTCCTGTAAAAAGCTTCTGGCTAAAAAATTAATCTGTATAATTTTAAAAGAAGTAAAATGGATAGCCCTGTATTAGCTACCAGATTTAAGAAGAGAATTAGATGGTGTCCTTTTACTAAGATAATGAATAGTGGAGGCAGAAACAAATTTTGTTTTATTTGATAGTGATAGAGGGGTTGCAGGGATGGTGTGTTCAATGTTGGACTTGTTGAGTTTACATACTTATAAAATAGCAAAGTTCAACTGTCTGAAGGCATTGAAAAATATCTGAGTTGTAGATCTGTTTTGAGGAGACCTATAGATCAGGACTTTTTAACTTTTGGGGAGTCATACATTCTTACGAACTTTATCACACATACTCATCATAGGTAAGGGCATGTTTGGACCTCATAAAACCCATTGAAGGATGCCTCTTCCCCTGCAACCCCCCCCCCCCCCAGGAAACATAGAACTCATGTTAAAAATTCCTGTTAAGTTATGATTGAGGCCATCAAAATAATAATATCTAAGGAGAGTATGTTGAGGGGAGTTGTAGGAGGTCCTGGGTAGAAAGCAGAGTAATGTCAACTTTTAAGGGACAGTTAGGAAGAAGACCATACAGAGGAAGCAGAGAAGGACTTGCCAGAAGTGGAAGAGAAGAGTATGGGGTCATAGACACCAAGAGAGTGTTTTGAGAAGTATGACATTAACAACTGGGTCCAAATGCCACAAAGCAAGCAAGCATGGATTGGGACTCCAAACTTTGGCAAAATTCAAATGAAGAGAAATATTGCTTAGGTATACATTCTCAACAGACTTAGTTTCATAGGGTCTCCTCCTTTTTGTTGTAATTATTAACAGGTACAAAAGTGTCAGATTCTCTGAAACACAAACTGGATTTGAAATTCCAAGGATTTTGGCAACAAGTGACATTGCTTTGCGACTCCTACATACACACTATGATCATGTCACACCACTGCGCCCCATCTCAACATCATTCCAAGGACATACTACCAGAATACCACAGTTTGTCAAAGATGAAGTCAAGAGTGTAGAAGCAGCAATCAGCAAAGAGCTCCCAGAAGAGAGTAAACAACTAGAAAATGAGTCTAACTCTGTTCACGAAGAAGAAGAAACAAAATGTGAGGAACAAGGTGATATTGAAGTACAAACGGTAGGACACATTTTTTTAAATTTTATTTTTTATTGGTGTTCAATTTGCCAACATATAGAATAACACCCAGTGCTCATCCCATCAAGTGCTCCCCTCAGTGCCTGTCACCCAGTCACTCCCACCCCTGCCCACCTCCCTTTCTACCACCCCTTGTTCGTTTCCCAGAGTTAGGAGTCTCTCATGTTCTGTCTCCCTTTCTGATATTTCCCACTCATTTTTTCTCCTTTCCCCTTTATTCCCTCTCGCTATTTTTTATATTCCCCAAATGAATGAGAACATATAATGTTTGTCCTTCTCCAATTGACTTATTTCACTCAGCATAATACCCTCCAGTTCCATCCACGTCAAAACAAATGGTGGGTATTTGTCATTTCTAATGGCTGAGTAATATTCCATTGTGTACATAAACCACATCTTCTTTATCCATTCATCTTTTGATGGACACCGAGGCTCCTTCCACAGTTTGGCTATTGTGGACGTTGCTGCTAGAAACATCGAGGTGCAGGTGTCCCGGCGTTTCACTGCGTCAGTATCTTTGGCGTAAATCCCCAGCAGTGCAATTGCTGGGTGGTAGGGCAGATCTATTTTTAAGTCTTTGAGGAACCTCCACAGTTTTCCAGAGTGGCTGCACCAGTTCACATTCCCACCAACAGTGCAAGAGGGTTCCCCTTTCTCCACATCCTCTCCAACATTTGTGGTTTCCTGCCTTATTAATTTTCCACATTCTCACTGGTGTGAGGTGGTATCTCATTGTGGTTTTGATCTGTATTTCCCTAATGGCAAGTGATGTGGAGCATTTTCTCATGTGCTTGTTGGCCAGGACACATTTTTTAAATACACATTTTTTAAGTATACATTTTTTCTTTGTGTAGTCAATGTTACTAGATTCCCCTGGAGCATTCTTAAGATGTTTTCCTAAACAACTAGAACTTGTCTGATAGTCACTTTCTTGCCAATTGCTCAACTTTGAATGTATCAATTTCCTTCTTGCCTTCTATCAATAGTCACTATTCAGAGTTAGTTCAGCCTGTTGCTTCAGTATTCTAAAGTTCAACACAAGAATTGCTCAGTTTTATTTTAGGGTCATACCTGAACAGCTTTGAAGCAAATTTATATTTGTTTATTGTATTTCAAACTCAAGGAAACATGCCATTACATGGAATCTTGAAGTAAATACCTTCACAAACTAAGGGATCATCTTACATTACTTACAAAAGTAAGAAAGAATTTTATAAAGTAAAATTGATTTTCTTAAAGTATTATACTGCTCTCTTAAAACTTGACATCTTTAGACATAGTAACATATTTGGGCAACTTAATAATCACATTCCCTTAATTGGTTCCTGTTCTTTTCTATTTCTGGGATTTTCAAGCTACTTACTTAATACGTTAGCACTGTCTCTGTAGTATTTTTCAGAACTAAGTACCCGTTTTGTTTGGCCATAAACAATCTGCATTTTAGGAAGGACCAGAAATAGCAGGTTTTTCTATAAGTGCCTAAGATGCGTATTGTTTTATTGGTTTATTTTCTTTAAACACAAGGAAGGGTTAAGAATTAGATTGAATACAAATTTGAAATCAGAATAGGAATTATTAGATAATCTAAGAATATATGGAATTGCAAAATTCCATTTCAACTATTACATCAGAATAAAAAATTATGAAGGTTCTTTAGCAAAATAGAAAATGGTAAAATTTAAAAAAAAAAAAATTAAAAAAAAAAAAAAAAAAAGGGATCCCTGGGTGGCGCAGTGGTTTGGCGCCTGCCTTTGGCCCAGGGCACGATCCTGGAGACTCAGGATCGAATCCCACGTCAGGCTCCCGGTGCATGGAGCCTGCTTCTCCCTCTGCCTGTGTCTCTGCCTCTCTCTCTCTCTCTCTCTCTGTATGCCTATCATAAATAAATAAAAATTAAAAAAAAAAAAAAAAAAAAAAAGAAAATGGTTATGACATAATGTTCAATACAAAGAATAGTATTTAGAGTATGATTACAACCATGTAAAAATTAAAAGGAATAGAGAAGAAGAACCCAGAAACCTGCACGTAACTGATATTTTAGAGAGGTCGGAAACAATTTGCTCTTTAAAAACGTGTCACTTGGGATCCCTGGGTGGCTCAGCGGTTAAGTGTTTGCCTTCGGCTCTGGGCGTGATCCTGGGGTCCTGGGATCGAGTCCCACATCGGGCTCCCTGCATGGAGTCTGCTTCTGCCTCTGCCTGTGTCTCTGCTTCTCTCTGTGTCTCTTGTGAATAAATAAATAAAATATTAAAAAAAAAAAACTTGTCACTTAAAATAAATGTTCTGTGAGCAATACAATAGCTTTTAAAATTTAAAAAAAAAAAAAAGATTTTACCTCTTAGGTGACGTGGTAGCTCCCCTAGATAGAGTTCAACAATATTTCCAGTTCTGCCTTTTGTGAACATATGGGATGATTACTCTCCTCACCCCCCTGAAGTTAGGCATGACTAGGACTTGCTTTAGCTAATAAAATGTGGTGGATGGAAATACTGATTTCTGAGGGGACAAAAATAAAGAATGAGTAAATGGACCCTGACTTCACAACAGCAAATATATAGTAAAAAATAAAACAAAAACCTATCAACCCAAAATTTGACAGGATTTGTGGTTGAACATTCATGAAAACAGGACAAATTAAAAAACAAGGCAACAAAATTGTTGTATGAAACAAGTATTTAAAAATGTTTGGTCTTGATCTGATTCAAAATATTGGACAAGTCCTCCCCATAGTCAAGACCTTTGATTATAGTTAATATTTAATGAAAACTTATCAACATTTTATTGAAGAATTTCACATTATTTAACAATTGTGAAATAATAATTAGAAAACATTATTTGATGGGTTATTTGAATTTACAGGGCTAACAATTCTTTCTTATGTAGTAAGGATTTATTATAGTTCTGTTAATGTTGAAAATAATTTTATATGGAAAATATAAGCATATAAATTCACTATAATGCCAGACAGTACAATTATAGATTTTTCTCAAGGTCTGTTCTTTGTTACAATAAGGACTTATTTCCTTTACTCTCAGCCAGTGAGCTCAGAGGTACCAAACTAAGCTTTCCACAGTTCAAATAGCTCTTACCATGTGATCACATCTGGTTTTTCTGTTATTATTTATGTTTTCTAGAACACTTTCAACCTGTAACTAAAGGTATGCCAATGACTGATATTGATAATGCCACGATAGTATGTCCAGAAAAAGCATTCTACCCAGTGGTAAAATGCATGTTTCATGGAATGTTGAAGCTATCCTCAAATAAGTAGTCTAGGAAACCCAGAGTAAAGATCAGCAGGATGAGTGGTATGGAAGAAATAGTTTTATTTTGTGGAACTTTACCACAGCTTGGGGAAACTTGACTAACAGTTGTGTGAATGGTACACAAGGAAACCTGGCTGGAAGTGATACAAGAGAGCTAACTAGGTTCTTGTCTCACAGAGTCGAAGAAAATCTCGTGGACAATGGAGAGTGAGCAAAGCAATAGAAATTTATTAAGCAAAGATACAGAGAAAGCTCTCAGCAGTGAGAGGGGTCCCAACAGGGTTGCCACTGAGGGCTTTTAGTGGCAGTCTTTAATTGAGAACCTAGCCAGGGAGCCCAGGGCCTTGAGATTCTTGTGCAGTCTTGGGGACTATTGATAACACCTTAATGAGTTATTTCTTTGTGGTCTGGTGAGTTTTTGTGATTTCTTAGTAACCATCAAAGGGAGATACTCCCTGACATTTTGGAGCTAGGGAGCCAGATATATATATATTTATTTAGTTTTTGCTGCTTTATTTCTGTTTCCTTGGAATGGGTAGAAGCCTGACTCTTGGGCCTCTTGGTGTCCTTGGGGTTTATGGGAGCCCACAGATTCCTGGGAACCTGACTTTGGGCCCTTCTCTTATATTTCCCCGCCTGGCCCCATCTACCCCTAATTTGTTCCTACATCAGAGGAAACACGGTTATTAAGGGAGTTGAAAAGAGAAAATTGCCCAAAAGAAGAGTAATATTAATTCACTTAGCACCCCTAATTCCAGGAACCACTCCTTTTATCACACCGAACTAGCATGTCTATAGATGTTTATGCACATGTGCTCTATCATCCTTCCAAAACCTCCACAGCATTCTGAGAATGTTAATATGAATAATGCTAAAGCATGTATGATTTCCACAGAAGCAGATGAATCCCATAATAATGTTAAGTGTGCCAAGGCAGGAGGGAAAGGCCATCTCCTGTGCTGAGGGAAGATTGATGGGGCAGGGGCAGGTCTGGGGAGCAGTAACTGCTTACAATGAAGAATCCCCCAGGCACTTGCTGTGGTAAGCTGGGTAGGAAAGGAGAGAGAGCAGATTTTAACAATGGTTAGCTGGGCCTATACTTGTCACTAATTCTGAACAGTGTAAACCACCTTTTGTAGGTGCGAGTAATCTGCAGGGGGCAAAAATCATTGGATATATAAAGAGAATCAGCAGCTTGAAAGAGGAGGATAAAGAAAATTTGATGGAATTTATGGGGGTGGGGAGTAAAAGACAGGATGGGAAGAAGTAAGAGGTTCAAAATCTGTATAAAAGAAGTTCCAGAAATTGAGAAGGGAAAGGAGTTTGATATAATAATTGGCGTAGGATCTGAAATCAATTTTTATTTGTATTTCATTCTACAGATTAAAAAATAACATTAAAGTTTTAAATAGAAAAACAAACTAATCAAAACTCAAAATGATAAAAATATATGAGGAGAACATAGGAAAGTTATTACCTTTACAGGAAGATTTTTCTTATCAGTACATCAAAATCAAGACCATAAAAGGAGATTCACTGGATTCAACCATTTGTATAGTCAAATAAACCTCACTATGAACAAAGTTGGAAGATAACAAAATGAAAAAACTAAATATGTAAAACAAGGGGTTAATATTTTAATATAGAGAGCTCTTACAAATTGGTAAGATAATTTCCTAATAAATAATTAGGCAAAGGACTTGAGTAGGCAGATGAGAGGAGATATGCAACTAGCTAATGAAAAAATTCAAAGATACTGAATCAAATAAGTGATCAAACTGGAAGCATCATTATAACCTGTCTTCTCAAATTGAACATGAGGGGGAGGAGGCATTTTCACATACTGTTAGAAATGTAAACTTTTACAGTCTTTCTGAAGGGCAGCTTGCTACTATGTAAATGTACCTATCAGTGATTTTAATTTTAGTAATTTATTATGAAATAATAGGACAGGTAAAAATGTGTTACAGTGTTTTTTGAGATTTAAAAAAATGTTATTTAATTTTTTAAAAAGATTTTTATTTATTTATTCATGAGAGACACAGAGAGAGAAGGAAAGAGAGAGGCAGAGACACAGGCAGAGGGAGAAGCAGGCTCCATGGTGGGAGCCTGACACAGGACATGATCCTGGGTCTCTAGGATCAGGCCCTGGGATGAAGGCAGGTGCTGAACCGCCGGGCCACCCAGGGATCCCCGAGATATTTTTATAGTAGCAAGTATAGTCCATGAAGTAATTACCAAATAGTCAACAGTCAAATATTAGTAGCCATTCAAAATAATGATACAGATTTTCTATATTTTTTTAATTTAAAATTTTTTATTGAGATAAAATTGACATATTAGTTTCAGGTATTCAACATAATGATTTGATATCTTTACTAATTAACATCCATCATCACACATAGTTACAAATATTTTTTTTTCTTGTGATGAGAACTTTTAAGATCTCTCTTAGCAACACTCAAATATACAATACAGTATTATTAAGTACGGTCACCATGCTGCTCGTTACAACCCCAGGACTTATTCTATAACTGGAGTTTTGTACTCCTTAGCCATCTTCACCCATTTTACTCACCACCACCCCCTCCACCTTTGGTAATTACCAGCCTCTTCTCTGTGTCTAAGTTTGATTTTTTTTTTTAAGATTTTATTTATTTATTCATGAGACACACACACACACACACACACACACACACACACACAGAGAGGCAGATACACAGGCAGAGGGAGAAGCAGGCCCTGTGCAGGGAGCCCGATGTGGGACTCAATCCCCGGTCTCCAGGATTGCCCTGGGCTGAAGGCAGATGCTAAACTGCTGAGCCACCTGGGCTGCCCTCTAAGTTTGTTTTTGTTGAACTTCCACATATTAGTGAGATTATCCATATTTACCTTTCTCTGACTCATTTCATATGATCTTCAAGGTCCATCCATGTTGTCACAAATGGCAAGATTTCCTTTTTTATTGCTTAATAATATTCCATTGTCTATATGTACCATAATTTTCTTTATCCATTCATCCATCAGTAAACACTTACATTATGTCTATGTCTTGACTACTGTAAATAATGCTGTAGTGAACATAACAGTGCATACATCTTTTCAAGTTAGTGTTTTTATTTCCTTTCTACCCAAGAGCAGAATTACTGGATCATATGGTAATTCTATTTTTAATTATTTTGAGGAAGCTCCAGACTGTTTTCTATAGCAGCTGCACCAATTTACATTCCCACCAACAGTGCACAAGTGTTCTTTTCTCTCTACTTCATTGCCAACCCTTATTATCTTTTTGTAAATAGCTATTCTAAGCTAAGAGGTGATATCCTTTGTTTCTTCATTTTACTTGACTCTCTGTGTTGGTTTCTGTGCATTAAACAGCCATCTCCCCCAGTCTTGGAATGGCTTCATGTAGCAGATAAAATGTATCATTCAACCCTTCCCTAGCTCTCCGATGTCTCTTGATCTTTTGTGATTGTCCAAAGCAGCCTACAGTCTTTTTAGTGGCTCTCAGTAGTTGAGGATGCACCAAGATCTATCAGTTTCCCAAACAAGAGGGTCTCAGTCAGCACCTAGGTTCAGGCTAATTGGAAACCAGGCTTCAGGCAGCAGTTTTTAAAGTATGCAAATATACATTTTTCAGGGGAATATTGAGAGAAGGATATTTTTGTCTGCTCCCTCTGAGCTAAGCCCTGGGGTAATAGCCAGTTAAGAACTCTCTCTTTCTTTGCAACTGTTTTATTGAACTCCTGAATACAAGCCCTGTTGGCCACCAGACCCAGGCAATCAAAGCAGCATCCTGTGGGCAGCAGCCACAAAAACCAGGGAACTAGATGCAAAACTCTGGCACCAGGCATATATGCAAGGGCTCCTCTGCTAAATACTGGTGCTCTAGAGTGTAGCAAAGAGAGACCAACCACCTTCTGTAGTCTCTGGGGAGGATTACAGTTAGCCCTTAGGTGTGTGTTTAATTGGAAGCCTGCCCCTCAGGCCACAACTCTGAAGATAAACTAATAGGCCTCTTTCACAAAAGACAGCTCCTGGGTCTGTTGCCTCTCTGCTGTGCCCTGGGGATGGTAGCCAGTTAAGAACTGGCTATTTGTTATAGTCCCGTGGGAGTTGTGAGTGAGTCCTATTGGTCACGAGAGCCAGGCAATCTAAAGTGTCCCCTGGGTGGTGGCTGCAAAAATCACACACAGAAAAAGGTTACAGGCTCCTCTCTGGGAAATAGTGGAACCTGGAGCTAGACGGAGGGAGAACAGAGATGGTACCCACTGGCCTCTGTTTTTTGAGTAACTTAGTAGGCCCCTAGATGTGTATTAAATTAGATGCCTGGCCCTTAGGTCTATACTTTAAGATAAGCAAATAAACCTCTTTCACAGAAAGTCTGGGTGATTTTCAGTCAGCCTCTTCTGCCTGGGCCCTGGGGTTGGTAAGTCCTACACCAGGAACCTTTTAACCCTTTCTCAGCTTGCTATAGCCTTGTGGATGCAAGCCCCATCAGCTGTCAAAGCTAAGTGTTTAGGGGCTGGTCTCTCAATTGCAGGTTTTAAAAGTTAGGATGCTAGATGTGGGATTCAGATACTTAAGCCCTAGAGAAGATAGTGTTTATGCATTCCCTCCTGATTGTGGGTCTTTGCATGGAGGTGGGATTCATAGCAAGATTGTGTCTCAGCCTTTCTTACCTCATTCACCCAATGTGTAGGAGTCACTCAGCTAGTTTTGGGCTCCCCACCCCTTAGCCCCAGAGGAAACTGTTCCAAGTAGCTGTAGTTTTGATGTGCCTGTCTAGGGGTTGGTTCAAGTTCCCCTACATCTTGAACTGGAACGTATGTGCTATTATATAGAAAGATACCAAAAATGTATTAAGATATTTGTTCAAGTTACTAAATCGTATTAGCCATAGGATTCTGTTATGTGAGTGGATTTCTGTTACTTGTTAATGCATAGAAAAAAGTCTGGAAACCTAGTCACCAAACAGTGGCTATCTTGGTGATCAGGTTGTGGGGAGTTTGAGAAAGGTGAGATGATTCTATAGCATCAGTAATTTTTAAATTTTCTTTATACTCTGTATTATTTGAATTTTCAATAAGCAAGTACTAAATACACATTACTTTTTTTATTTTTTCACATTACTTTTCTAATAGAAAATGAATCTTTCTTTCTTTCTTTCTTTCTTTCTTTCTTTCTTTCTTTCTTTCTTTCTTTCTTTCTTTTCTTTCTTTTCTTTCTTTCATTCTTTCAAAGGAAGAAATTTCATAAGCCTCTGTGGTGCCCCATTTGCTTTTTTGTCATTGTGAAATTCTCTTCCATCCATCACCCTCATCCACTGTACCTAACTTCTTGTCTTTAAATGCTTACCTTAAATTTTGCTACCATAAAGTTTTCCCCTTCAGGCTGAATTAGATGTCTCTACTCCATTTTTATTATGCTTTATTATCTTAATCTTAAACAATAATTATGATCTTAAGGACAAGAATATCTTGATGGAGTTTGAATTTACTGTAGGCACAGGGCCTGGTATATGATAGGGACTCAATGAACATTTATTATTGAATGAATGAGATAAGTGAATGAATGTATGGTTAAGTGATTAAAAGTAAGCCCTGACTTGAGTCTAATTTGTTGTAAACAACCTACATAAGAACAGCCACCCATATCAAGGAATCAACCACTATTCCCATTTAAGTTATTCTGTATTGGATATGCTTAAGACTCTTTCAATTACAGTTGAGTGTGTTGGGAACCACTTATGCTATCTTTAGGGAATCTTCAAGCTTGTCACTAGAGATTCTTGGGACCCTCTCCTCAGCAGTTCTGATCCCGGTAGTGATCTGACATAGTACAAGTGGTGATAAGGAGGCCTTGCTTCCACTCCAAAGCCTCAGGAAGTGTGCCCCTTGCAGTCCAGTTGGAACTCAAGAGTGAAATTGAAGTAATACATACGGAGGGCAGTTAGGTTTGTATTCCTTTATAATCACAGCAGTACAGGGACTACCATAACCCTCATTGTCATTCACAACACTCATTTGTTTGGCAAGTGTATTCTAAATTTTTTAAACTGGCAGGTAAATTCATGAAATTTAATTTATATGTATCTGTGTACATGTATTTATGTAAGCATATGGGTAAATGAGGGGCTACCTGTAGTATCAGTAGGAAAACGTACTATATTTTGGCTTCACAGGAAGAAATTTCTGTATTTTTACAACTTTTTTCATTTAGGGTAAACTGCTTATCTTTAAATTTTTTGGTTGGTATATTTTAATATAAATAGATTTCCCGTATCTTTTTAATGTTTTAGAGGCTGATTGCAAGACAGATTATTTATATAATAATGTAGGAATTACCCAGAGTACCTGAGTTGTGCGTGATATGTGATATGATTACAAATAACAAGTATTTAGCACCTTGTGAAAAGAATTAAATCTCTTAGATTTAGAAGATGATCCAAATTATTTATTTATAGATCTACTTTGCCACTAGAGGGCTCTTAATACCATATTTTAGTTAATTTAAATATAATAATACAATAAAATTGTAGGTATTGAGTAATACTGTCTTCCCAATTTATATATTTTACAAAATTTTTAGAAAAGCCTAATTTAAATATCACACATTTAAGAGAAATTTTGTTTTTTTAAAAAAGATAACCACCTTCAGAAATATTTTAGTGATCTTGGGGATCCCTGGGTGGCTCAGTGGTTTAGTGCCTGCCTTCAGCTGAGGGCATAATCCTGGAATCCCGGGATTGAGTCCTACATTGGGCTCCCTGTGTGGAGCCTGCTTCTCCTTCTGCCTGTGTCTCTGCCTCTCTCTCTCTCTCTCTCTGTCTCTCATGAATAAATAAATAAAATCTTTAAAAAATATATTTTAGTGATTTTTAAAAATATTTTAGTGATCTAAGGGACATGCATAATATATGGGCTTTTAAACTTTTGAAAGTTCAGATTAAAAATAGTCTTTTTTTTTAAGATTTTATTTAGTTATTTGAGAGAGATAGAGAGTATGACCAAGATAAGGGGCAGAGGGAGAAGCAGACTCCCCACTGAGCAGGGAGCCCATTATGGGGCTCGATCCCATGACTCCAGGATCATGACCTGAACTGAAGGCAGATGTTAACCAACTGAGCCACCCAGGTGCCCAGAAATAGTCTTTATCTTTAAGATACTCTAAACAGATATAAAATTTAACATAAATATGAGTACATATAGTATATATGAAACATTATGAAGTAACTTCTATAAGAAATTCAACATGATCATTATTTTCAATGAGCTAACCATCTTGTAACAGTTGTTACCATATATTTGGATATGTGTAATGAGAGAGATTACGGGTGGGAGTTAAGAGATTACAGTTAATCCAAAGGAAAAATAGAATGAATAGAAATGGAAGTCTTCTCTGATGAGGTAACATTTGGACTAAATCTTTTGATAGACATGGAGAAGTTTAGATGAGAAGGAAAGGAAATTATTCTGGTTATGGGGAAAAGCGTGAGGACGTGAAATATTCTTAGAGATTTGGGTACTTCTTGGTATCATTGTGGATAAATTTTAAATCCATGAGAATAACTCCTGTAAAAAATATAGCATTAACATTCAACAACCTTCAACTTCCCACAAATTTACTTCAGCAACCCATTTTCATGATCATATCATGGACCTTGTACTTATTTCTTTACTAAATAAATATCTATTGAATGCCTACCTATGTATGCTGGTACTGTTCTGCCCTCAAAAGATACTTATGAAAGGACAAATGAGATTCCTGCTCTGATGATTTATACCCAAGTCACGAGAAACCAACAATAAATTTTAAAAAATGGAAAACAGATAGTAATAAATGTCATGCACCGAATTAAACAGGATTATGGGAGTGACTGGTATAGAGACTAGATTGGGTGGTAAGGATACAAGAGAGCTAGGTTCTTGTCTCACGGAGTCAAAGAATGAATCTCACAGACAATGGAGAGTGAGTAAAGCGATAGAAGTTTATTAAGCAAAGAAAGAGAGAAATCTGTCAGAAATGAGAAGAGTCCTGACAGGGTTTCCACTGAGGGCTTTTAGTGGCAGTCTTTTATTGAGAACTGACTGGCTTATGACCTTGAGAGTCTTGTGCTGTCTTGGTTTGAATTAGGACTGGTGATAACATCTTTAATGGTTTACTGCTTCTTTGGGGTCCGGTTATTCTTTGTTGGTCACAGATGACTGCCATAAAAAGACACCCTCCTTGCCCACACCTAGGGCAGGGTGGCCTGGCTTGTTCCCTTATCTCTGGTTTCCTTACACCTCAGCATTTTGGGGATTTCTGTGAGCCTGACTCTATGGCCCCCTACCTAGCCCTTCCTAGCCCTGTTTGTCCCTAACTCAGTTAGGGAGAGCTTATATGATGAGTTATTATTTAAGCTGAGAATGACTAGAAGGAATCAGATATGTAATAGGGTAAATATATTCTAGTCTGAGACTACCATTACTGCGAAGGTCATGAACTGAGTGCCAGGTAAGAAGGCCAGTGGACTGATATATGGTGGCAAGGAGGAAAGTGGTATGTGATGACATTGGAGAGGAAAGCAGAAGCCAGAAGCAGGGTTTTGCAGACCAGAGAAAGAAGTTAAGATTTTATTGTAAATGTAATGGAAAGCCATTAGAGGATTTTAAGTGGGAGGGTGGCACGATCTGATTTATAGCTTTGGAAGGTTTTCTCGTTACTATGTAGAGAATGGATTGTGTAGGGCCAGAGTGGAAGCCCAGCATCTGATTAAATAGCACTGGGGAGGTATGAGAGGCAGTGGTGCTTGGTTGAAAGTGGTAGTAAGAGACATGGAAAGGTGAATATGGTTGGGATATGTTTTGCAGGTAAAATAAACAATCCTGCGGAGTTTTTATTTTGGGAAACTAAACAGATGGTGGTGCAATTTACTGAGATGCACAGAACTGGGCTGAACTGGTTGACAGTGACAGTAAAACAAAAGTTTTATTGTGGTCATAGCACTTTTGGGACACACAAATGGAAATGTCAAGTGGGCAGATGTGAACCTGGAGTTCTGAGCCAAGTCAGGCGCAGCTACGTGTCCGTGTGCAGATTGTGCTCTGCACTTGTAGAGAAGTACAGATTGTGTGTGTCCTAAAGAGCATCGTTAGCATAGATTTGGAAACCCCTGGCCTACAGATGGTATTAAAGCCACAGGAATAAGTGAGAATTCAGCAAACTCAGGATAATCATTCTTAGCTTTTAAACAAAATGAAGCAAATGATGCTGTATTTTCAAAATTCACTCTAATTCTGTATGAAGAGCCAATTCAAACAATTTATTCTGAAGCGCTAAATTTAAATCACCTTTTGATGGAAAAAATTGGATTTCAGATCAGTGAACTTCCTTTATATAGATGTTCTTCTTTTGATGGACAGCAGAATTCTAGATGAAGTTGTATCAATGCTGATGTTTGGCAGATGTGCAATATATGTGTAAGATTGCCTGCTGCACTAATAATTGTTAGTATCAGTCTTTTGTGTTCTTGTTAAATACTTTCATGATTTTTGTGGCTTTTGATTGGTTTAGTTATGTTTTTACATTTAAATCTTTTATCCATCTGGAATTTATTTTGGTGTAAAGTGGGAAGAATCTAAATTTATTTTATTTCAAATCTTAGCCAACTGTCTCAGAACACTTACCATATGAACCTAGGCTTTTCCTATTGATCTGAAATGCCAAATGCTAAATTCCCAAGTGGATCATGAGATCTATTTCTGGAATCTCTATTCTGTTTCCATGGATCTTATTCATGATCCAGGTCATTTTATATCAAATTCAAATCACATATGTATTAAAAATTTTCCATGTTAAAATATCTGCTCATTTATCAAGTTGCAACAAAAAATACTTTGCTAGTGTTCTATGAAGTTCTTCCCATATTATAAGCCAATTCCAGTATCTACTGAGCCAAGGTGTCATTGAAAAGTTATACTTTAGCTACCTTCTCTATCAGATTCTGTCAATGTTTCCAGGCAAACTGGAATTCTTTTTAGAAAGTATTATTTTTATAGATTTATTATACATATAAATTTAGTACAATTCAATAAAAATTCCAGTTGGTAATTTTTGAAACTTAATAAAAACACCCTAAAGTTTATTTGGAGAAGAAAAAAAATCCATGGAAAATAGCTGATTTTATAAAACAATTATGATGAAACAGGATTTTTTATTATCAGATATAAACATGATGATAATAACATGAAGAAAGAAGCATTTTTTTCTTTTCTTTTAAAATGTTATTTATTTATTCATGAGAGACACAGAGACACAGGCAGAGAGAGGAGAAGCAGGCTCCATGCAGGGAGCCCGATGTGGGACTTGATCCCAGGAATCCGGAATCACACCCTAACCCAAAGGCAGACGCTCTACCCCTGAGCCACCCAGGCATCCCAAAAAGCAATTTTTTTCAACTTCATTGCCAACTAACACAAGGAGCTTTATAATGTATAAAATTATGATTATATTGTCAACAGATGCAGTTTGGAGCTTATGTTTTGTGCAGGAGTTATATTCTGATGGTGCAGCTGCAATGGCAGGAAAACGTTCTGGAGTGGTTAGCAAGATTAAGGAGGTTGCACCAGAAGATAACCTGACATATTGCTTCTTGAATAAAGAAGTCTAGCTTTAAAAAAGGAGTCAGTTGAGCTAAAGAGTACCATAAAATAATAAAAATTCTGAATTAGGTAAAGTCAATGTGTTAAATACAAGATTATTCTACTATGTGATAACATAGAAGCTGATAAATTCCTGTTGTTTCATGCTGCAGTACTATGGCTATCAAGGTAAAAATTCCTTTCAGAAATCTAAATTCTTAGTTTTCCTGCAAGGTAAGAAATCAGTTTGGTCTAAACTCTGAAGAATCCTTAACTTTTTGAAGATGTGAATTGGAAAGCCTGCCTCGCTTATTGGCCTGGTATCTTTGGTATTTTTAATGATCATAATCCTTCCTGTAAGAAAGAAATGCAACTGGCTTGTTAATGATAGTGCTAAAGGCCATCTGGATGTCCATGGGCACCTGAAATTCAACATATCCACAGCTGAATTCGTTACTTTTCCCCCAAACCTGTCCTTCCTCCTTGTCTTTTCCTGATAATTGTATCACCCACCATCCACCTTATTACCTAAGCCAGACACCTGAAAATTGGCTTTCACCTATGTCTTGTCTTCTTTATCAACTTGCCTTCCAAGTTACGTTGATCCTACCTCCGTGTCATCTGTGTGTCATCTCTGTGTCATATATGCTCCTTCTAATGAATCTGATTACTTCTACCTTGAGGTAGTCCCTGGTCCTCTTGCCTTGGGCTTCTTACTCTCCACCAATGAATCCATTCTTCAGCGGGCCACCAGAATACGTTTCCAAATACAAACATCTTTTTAAAAAAAAAAAAAAAAAAGATTTATTTATTTATTTATTTATTTATTTATTTATTTATTCATGAGAGACCGAGAGAGAGAGAGAGAGAGAGAGAGAGAGGCAGAGACACAAGCAGAGGGAGAAGCAGGCTCCATGCAGGGAGCCCGACGTGGGACTCGATCCCGGATCTCCAGGATCACACCCTGGGCTGCAGGCAGTGCTAAACCACTGCACCACTGGGGCTGCCCAAATACAAACATCTTCATGTCACTTTCCTATTAAGTCTTTTCTGAGCTTTCTTTACCCACAGGAGAAACTGTACTCTTTAGAGTGTCATCTTAACCCTAAACTCTGGCTCCTGCCTCTCTCCACCTTAAAATTTTTACATTCTCTTAGTATTTCTCACCTCAGCCATACCTGAGTACTTGAGGTGCTTGGAACTCTGTTTTGCTTCATAACTTTCTGCCTTTACGCACACTTGGAATTCTATCCCATTATTCTTCCTAATTATCTTTCAAGATTTAGTTCAAACTTTACCACCTTTGGGTAGCATTTCCTATCTTCATCCTCTCACGTAATATTTTTTTCCCACAGAATCAATGGTTTCTCCTTTATATTCCTCTTCTGGAGGACTTTTTAACTATAGTACCCACAATACCGTATTATAATTATTTGTTTACCGTTTTCCTTAATAAATTGGGAGCACCTTGAGTCAGGGACCTTATCTTTTTGTTGTTGTTGTTTATTCCTAGTATCTGTCAATACCTGTACAATTTAGGCAGTCTGTTAAAATTCTTTGAATGAATGAGTTAGTAAATGAGAAGTTTCAGAGGTGCAATGAAAAGGGTTGGCAGAGAATGCAGTAGTGTTAAAACTGGTCAAGAGGAAGACACAGGGAAATGCAGCGACAGTAATAAGGGAAAGGATAATTTATTAAGGGAGACTTGGCTTTGTATGGTGGTTGAGGATGAGAGACGTGGTGGGGTTAACTAGCTTTAAGCTTCTCACTAAAAATTCTGGTACAAGGTTTTTCTATTGCTCTAGAAGTATAGATGGTATCTGGGGTCAAATGAAGTTTGGTGGATATCATTCAGTTTGCAAATATTAGCACACACAAACTAAATCTTTACAGTAACAACACTGCATTTATATAGTGCTTTACTGTGTACAAAATTCTTTACTTCTATTATTTTGAATCTTAGAACAGTTATTTCCCTAAGCTTCAGTTTTCTTTTTTTTTTTTTTTTGTAAAATGAAGATAATAGCCATCTCCTAGGATTGTTTACAAGATGTGTTGTTATGTCTGTCACACAGTTTAGTACCAAATATATTGTTAGAGCAGGAATTTGAGGCCCAAAATGGGTCAATGACTTGCTCGAGGTTACAAAAGTAAGTTAGTGGCAGATTTAGATATACATTCTATATCTTATGGCTTCCTGTTGAAATATTCACTTTACTACACTACACTATAGTATTTTTTACATTACTTGGTGCATGACATCTTTAATTTCCTTGAGAGGCTCACCCAAAAGCAGGCTTTGGAATTACTCTATCAGAGAGCTGATTGCCAAAATCAAGCAAAGTCTAAAAGATGGCTAAAATCAAAATGCAAATATAAATAATTTTTATAGCTTGCATTGTTTCCTAGTCTATTTTATACTTGAAGGTTGTCATCAGAGAATCTTAGCAGACTCGCTCCTGCCCTCGTGAAGTTCTGTGGAGATGTGCTCTCATTTTAACTGATTTTTAAAATATTGTTTTTGAGTCCAGTTTTTCTGCCAGAACAAGTGTCAGTTTGGGGCCCTAGAATTAAGGTAGCAGGCATCTGAAGTGGGAACTGGAGCAGAAAGAGAGTGAAGAGTGAATCTGGGCTACAGCAGACACTGACAATCATACCCATCTGTCCTTGTGTTTTCTGTAGAGTTTTGTCCAGGAAGAATCTGACGCCACAAAATGTGAACTGGAGATGAAATTATTAAGTGAAACAGTTTTATCAGGTATTCTTCTAAATTACATTTGTAGAATTTAACTTTATTGGGATTTTCTGCTTAAACAGAAATGCAGGGTCATTATTTAAAAAGTTCGGATATTGCAGAAATATATTTAAAGTGAAAATTCTTCATAATCTCTCTTCTAAAATAGTAAATATTAACAAAAATTTCTCCTATTTGTATTTCTTCTCTTTGCGGCTCTCTTTTCATTTTTAATGAAACCATGATATATCATTACAAATGTTTGAAAATTACTTTTTTATCAGTAATATTTGTTATTTTATGTAACATATTCTGCATACATACATAGAACATACTACATATTCTACTTAAATGAATTATAGTCAACACTATCCTAAATCAGAACACATTATAACCTTGCTTTTTAGTAGCTGTATATTCCATCCTATAGTGGAACATTATTTAAATCTTCATTGATATACAATAAAGTTCTTTTTAATTTTTTTATTACAAACAATGTTGTAATGAATATTCACAAACACATACACAATCATAAATTTCTCAACACTTTTGTATTCAGTCCTGGAAAATCGCAATTGGAGAGAGTTTTAAAATGTCAAAATGATAGTGATGTCTAATTTGCAAATCTTTATTTTATTTTTTTCAATGCCTTAAAATAACAACTCTCATTTATTTTATTTTTTAATATTTTATTTCAATTCAATTTGCCAAAAATAGTGTAACACCCAGTGCTCATCTCATCATGTGGCTTCCCTTAATGCCCATCACTCAGTTACCCCATTCCCCACCCACCTCTCCTTTTGCAACTCTTTGTTTCCCAGAGTTAGGAGGCTCTCATGGTTTGTCTTCCTCTCCCATTTTTCCTGACTCAGTTTCCCTTCTTTCCCTTATGTTCCCTATCACTATTTCTTATATTCCACAGATAAGTGAAACCATATGATAATTGTCTTTCTCTGATTGACTTATTTCACTCACATAATACCCTCCAGTTCCATCCATGTCAAAGTAAATGGTTTGTATTCCTCCTTTTTGATGGCTGAGTAATATTCCATCATTTATATATCTTCCACAGTTTGGCTATTGTGGACATGGCTGCTATGAACATTTGGGGTCGTTTCATTACATCTATATCTACATCTGTATCTTTGGGGTAAATACCCAGTGATGTAATTGCAGAGTCATAGGGTAGCTCTATTTTTAATTTCTTGAGGAACCTCCACACTGTTTTCCAGAGTGGTTGTACCAGTTTGTATTCCCACCAACAGTGTAAGAGGGTTCCCCTTTCTCCACATACTCCCCAACATTTGTTTCCCATCTTCTTAATTTTAACCATTCTCAGTGGTGTAAAGTAGTATCTCATTGTGGTTTTGATTTGTATTTCCCTGATGGCAAGTGATGTAGAACAGTTTTTCATGTGTTTGTTGGCCATCTGTAGGTCATCTTTGGAGAACTGCCTGTTCATGTCTTCTGCCCATTTCATAACTGGATTGTTTGTCTCTTGGGAGTTGAGTTTAATAAGTTCTTAATAGATCTTGGATATTAGCCCTTTATCTGATATGTCATTTGCAAATTATCTTCTCCCAGTCTAAAAGTTGCCTTTTAGTTTTGTTGGCTGTTTCCTTTGCTGTGCAGAAGCATTTTACCTTGATGAAGTCCTAATAGTTCATTTTTGTTTTTGTTTCCCTTGCCTTCATAGATGTGTCTTGCAAGAAATTGCTGTGGCCAAGTTCAAAAAGGTTGTTGCCTGTGTTCTCCTCTAGGATTTTGATGGATTCTTGTCTCACATTTAGATCTTTTAGCCATTTTGAATTTAGCTTTCTGTATGATGTAAGAAAATGATCTAGTTTCATTCTTCTGCTTGTGGCTGTCCAATTTTCCCAAGACTATTTATTGAAGAAACTGTCTTTTTTTTTTCCATTGGATATTCTTCATTGCTTTGTCAAAGATGAGTTGACCATAGAGTTGAGGGTCCATTTTAGGATTCTCTATTCTGTTCCAATGATCTATGTGTCTGTTTTTGTGCCAGTACCATACTGCCTTGATGATCACAGCTTTGTAATACAGCTTGAAGTCAGGCATTGTGATGCCCCAGCTTTGGTTTTCTTTTTCAACATTCCTCTGGCTATTTGGGGTCTTTTCTGGTTCCGTACAAATCTTAGGAATATTTGTTCCAACTCTGTGAAGAAAATCCATTGTATATTGTTAGGGATTGCATTGAATATGTAAATTGCTCTGGGTAGCACAGACATTTTCACAATATTTATTCTTCCAATCCATGGGCATGGAATGCTTTTCCATCTCTTTGTGTCTTCCTCGGTTTCTCTAATAAGTGTGTAGTTTTTAGAGCATAGATCCTATACCTCTTTGGTTAGATTTATTCCTAGGTATCTTACAGTTTTGGGTGCAATTATAAATGGGATTGATTCCTTAATTTGTCTTTCTTCATTCTCATTGTTAGTGTATAGAAATGCAGCTAATTTCTGTGCATTGATGTTGTATCCTGCCATGTTGCTAAATTGTTGTATGAGTTCTAGCAATTTTGGGGTGGAATCTTTTGGGTTTTCTACATACAGTATCATGTCGTCTGTGAAGAGGGAGAGTTTGACTTCTTCTTTGCCAACTTGAATGCCTTTATTTCTTTTTGTTGTCTGATTGCTGAAGCTAGAACTTCTAGGACTCTGTTGAATAACAGTGGTAAGAGTGGATATCCCTGCCATGTTCCTGACCTAAAGGGAAAAACTCATTTTTTCCCCGTTGAGAATGATATTCACTATGGGCTTTTCATAGATGGCTTTTATGATATTGAGATATGTTCCCACTATCCCTACACTTTGAAGAGTTTTAATAAGGAATGGATGCTATATTTTGTCAAATGCTTTCTCTGCATCTATTGAGAGGATCATATGGTTTTCTTGTCTTTTCTTTTATTGATGTGATCTATCATATTCACTGTTTTACGAATGTTGAGCCACCCTTGCATCCCAGGGATAAATCTCGCTTGGTCATGGTGAATAATCCTCTTAATGTACTGTTGGATCCTATTGGCTAGTATCTTGGTGAGAATTTTTGCATACATGTTCATCAGGGATATTGCTCTGTAATAATTCTTTTTGGTGGGATCTTTGTCTGGTTTTGGAATCAAGGTAATGCTGGCCCCATAGAACGAGTTTGGAGGTATTCCTTCCATTTCTATCCTTTGAAATAGCTTTAGTAGAATAGGTATTATTTCTCCTTTAAGGGAAGCCCAGGTGGCTCAGCAGTTTAGTGCCACCTTTAGCCCAGGGCCTGATCCTGGAGACCCGGGATCGAGTCCCACGCTGGGATCCCTGCATGGAGCCTGCTTCTCCCTCTGCCTGCATCTCTGCCTCTCTCTCTCTCTCTCTCTCTTTCTCTCATGAATAAATAAATAAAATCTTTAAAAAAATCATTTTTCCATTAAATGTTCTGTGGAATTCCCCCTGGGAAGCCATCTGGTCCTGGACTTTTGTTTCTTTGGAGGTTTTTGATGACTGCTTCAATTTCCTCACTCATTATTTGTCTGTTCAGGTTTTCTATTTCTTCCTATTTCAGTTTTGGTAATTTGTAGGTTTCCAGGAATGCATCCATTTCTTGCATATTGCCTAATTTTTTGGCATATAGTTGCTCATAATATGTTTTTAAATTCATTTATATTTCCTTGGTATTGTTTGTGATCTCTCCTCTTTCATTCATGATTTTGTTAATTTGAATCTTTTTTCTTTTTAATTAGTCTGGCCAGGGGTTTATTTATCTTCTTAATTCTTTCAAAGAACCAGCTCTTGGTTTTCTTGATCTCTGAGTTCTGCTCTAATCTTTATTTCTCTCCTTCTGCTTGGTTTGGGATTTATTTGCTGTTCTTTCTCATATTCCCTTAAGTGGAAGGTTAACCTGTGTATTTGAGATTTTTCCAATTTTTTGAGGGAGGCTTGTGTTGAGATGTATTTCCTTCTTAGGACTACCTTTGCTGTATCCCAAAGATTTTGAACAGTTGTGCTTTCATTTTTGTTAGCTAATTCTTCTCTGATTTCCTGGTTGACCCATTCATCTTTTAGTAGGATACTCTTTGACCTCCAAGTGTTTGAGTTTCTTCCAAATTTCTTCATGTGGATTGAATTCTAGTTTCAAACCATTGTGGTCTGAAAATATGCAGGGGACAATCCCAATCTTTTGGTATTGGTTGAGGCCTGATATGTGACCCAGTATGTGGTCTATTCTGGAGAAAGTTCCACGTGCACTTGAGAAGAATATGTATTCTGGTTGCATTAGGATGAAATGTTCTGTATATATCTGTCAAATCCATTTGGTTCAGTGTGTCATTCAAAGCCCTTGTTTCTTTGGTGATGTTCTGCTTAGAATATCTGTCTTTTGCTGAGAGTTCTGTGTTGAAGTCTCCTACTATTAAGGTATTATTACGTATGAGTCTCTTTACTTTGGTTATTAATTGATTGATATACTTGGCTGCTCCCACATTAGGGGCATAAATATTCATAAGTCTTAGGTCTTCTTGTTGGATAGCGCCTTTAAGTATGACATAGTGTCCCTCTTCATCTCTTATTGCAGTCTTTGGTATAAACTCTAATTTATCTGATAATGAAGATTGCTACCCCAGCTTTCTTTTGAGGACCATTTGAATGGTAAATGGTTCTCCTCCCCTTCATTTTCAGTCTGGAGGTGTCCTTAGGTCTAAAATGAGTCTCAGCATATAGATGGATCTTGCTTTTTTTTATCCAGTCTGATACCCTACATCTTTGGTGGGATCATTTAGCCCATTCACGTTAAGATACTATTGAAAGATCTGAATTTAGTATCATAGTATTACCTATACAGTCCCTGTTTTTATGGATTGTTTCTTTGGGCTCCTTTTTTCTTTTACAGGGTCCCCCTTAATATTTCTTGCAGAGCCAGTTTGGTGGTCACAAATTCTTTCAGTTTCTGGCTATCCTGGAAGTTCTTTATCTCTCCTATTTTAAATGACAGCCTTGATGGATAAAGTATTCTTGGCTGCATGTTTTTCTCATTTAGTACCCTGTATACATCATGCAAGCCCTTTCTGGCCTGCCAGGTCTCTGGGGATAGGTCTGCTGTTAATCTGATGTTTCTCCCCATATAAGTTAAGAATCTCTTGTCTCAAGCTGCTTTTAGGATTTTCTCTTTATCTCTGAAATTTGCAAGCTTCACTACTATATGTCTGGGTGTTGATTGGTTTCTATTGATTCTGGGGCGATCCTCTCTATCTCTTGGATATGTATGCCTGATTCCTTCCTCAAGTTAGGGAAGTCTCAGCTATGATTTGTTCAAACATATTTTCTGGTCCTTGCTCTCTCTCTCCACGTCCTCTGGAATCCCAGTAAGACAAATATTATTCTTTCACAAGCTATCACTTAATTTTCAGAGTCTCATGGACTCTCATGGACTCTTAGTTGTTTTCTCTCTTTTTCTTAGCTTCCTTTCCATCAACTCATCTTCTATGTCACTCACTCTCTCTTCTGCCTCATTAACCCTAGCTGTTAGAGCATCCAGTTCAGATTGCATCTTGGTTAAAGTATTTTTAATTTAGGCCTGATTAGTTTTCAATTCTGCAGTAAGAGAATCTCTAGAGTCTTTTATGCTTTTTTAAAGAGCCACCAGGAATTTTATCATTGTAATGTTGAATTATGTCTCTGACATCTTACTTAAATCGATATCCATTCGAACTGTGGCAGAGAGTATTACTTCCAGTTGTTTCTTTTGTGGTGCATCATTCCTTCCATTGTTATTTTGTCCAGTGCAGAATGGCTGTATGAGTGAGTAGAGTAAAAAAATATCAACCACGACCTAAGTAAAATACACCCTATCTGACTGTGATTTGCAGTTTATAGCACAAGTTGAGCTTTCTCCTGGGCACTCCTGTTTTTTATGCATCTCCAGGAATATTGAGACTTTGCTGCTCCTTCTGGAATTTTGCCCTATTTCACCACTGAGCACTTTTCAGGCAGGCAAGACTCTCTCAGGAGCAGATTTTAAAGGATCCAATTGCATGCCCTAGTGCTGCACCACTTTCCTGCAGTGTCTTACAAAGCCTCCCTCCCCTACACTGTTTATCTTCCAATATATCCCGTTTCTCTTCTTCACACTCCTACTTGTAAGACGTGATCACTTTTCTCTCTGTAGTGTTCCAGCTGTTCTTTCTTTACATCTCAGGTTGAATTCATAAGTGTTCAGGGTGGTTTGAAAGTTATCTAGCTAAATTTGGGAGACCAGATGAAACAAGGATCCCTACTCTTCTACCATCCTGCCTCCTCTCCACTGTCATTTATTTCGCATATAAATGCCAATTTTTGACAAAGTTCAGCAAAGATAGCTCATCTCTGCTTCATGTAGCATCAGCTGAGGTGGTGATACAGGGGCCTGGAGAATCTAATCTACATTCCAGGCAGCTCACTCACCTGGATGGCAAGATGGTCTAATTTGCAAATCTTTTAGTTTGGGATTTATGTACACCACTTCCCACTAACTCCAAGGGAATCCATTTCCTATAGATTTCTTAGCATTTTTTCATAACATACTTCTTGTCTACTTCACTTTTTTCCAACACACTTTTATGTCAGCAGCCAATTAGGTTTATACCTTTATAACTTTTCTATAACCCTAAGGAGGTAATTTTCCTGTTTAGAGTTAAGATAATATAGTCAGTTCATGAACCTCTGTCAGTAATACCTAGGTTTTCTACATGGTGATCCCTGAATAGTATATATTATAAATGTCTGAATTTGGGGCAGCCCTGGTGGCACAGCGGTTTAGCGCCGCCTGCAGCCTGGGGTGTGATCCTGGAGATCCAGGATCGAGTCCCACATCGGGCTCCTTGCATGGAGCCTGCTTCTCCCTCTGCCTGTCTGTCTCTCTCTCTCTCTGTGTGTCTCTCATGAATAAATAAATAAAATCTTAAAAAAAAAACCTTAAAAAAACCAAACATAAATGTCTGATTTTGGATACAATACTCTTTTTCCTTTCTTTTTAGGTTAAATGGATTCTTAATTAGATACATTTGAAAATTAAAGTCTGCTTTTTATTGAAGGTATACAAGGGAAAAGGGGCAATTGCTTAACAGGAACTTTCTTTGCATGTCATCATTAATTCTCAGTGTCTGATCTCCATGGGTTAAACTCAGTGGTTTCTCGGTGTTTCCTTTTATGGGAGAGGGAAATTGTAATGATAAATAATAAGAGTAACAGTTTCTAAGATTTACTATGTGTTTGGCACCTGTTTTAAGCTTTTTACATGTATTAACTTACAACTCCCCCAAATTCAATAAGGTAGATACTAATATCTCTTTTTTAGAGGAAGGGAAGAAAAGACATGTTAATTAGCATATATTGCATAAGGTCACACAGCTAGTAAAGAGTGAAACCTATAAGAGGTCTGATTTCCCTTTCTTATCCATCACACTACATTGAAAGCGTTTTGGTGACAGTTGGGAATGGTCTTAGTGATATGTAACTTAAAATATTCACTTGCTTATGCACTGACAATCATGGAATTATAGAATTTCCCCATAAAATTTCTAAACAATAGGGATTATACAATACAGTTCTTCACTTTTAAGCCTCAATCCCCACCCCACCCCCCTTTTTTTTAATGAGCTGGCCCTGTTTTTGCTAAAAAAAAAAAAAAAATTAGCTTTAATTTAATATATGGACCAAAATTTATTTTTTTCATGATTTTACTTTCTTCTTTCAGATTTTTAGCCCCATAAGGTCCAATTAAAAAATATTATGTTATCAAATTTTGTGTTAAGCCACTTTTTTGTTATTTTATAATGAGAGGTAGTGGAATATGCCACCCCAAAATATGCTACTTTGGCATAAGGATATTTTAAGTTAAGAGCAATTGAAAAGATGCAGATGTAAGAAAAGCTGCTTACCCTCCCCCTATTTCCCTAAAAGTAGGACATAAAATTTCAAAGGTGTCCCTCCTCCCCTCTTTACCAGGAGAGACAGTGGTTAATGACCAGAGACAGCTTCAAACCCTGTCAGCCTGGAGAGGGGACAAGGGGAATCTGCATAACAAACTTTACTAACTAGTCCTTTTCTCTACCCTCAGAAACTGCTTTCCTTTGTCAGTTCTCCACAAATTTGTTGTATTTGGTTGAAGATGCTGTATAGGCCAGGATTCTGAGCCATCTCTTCAGGTTTACTCATTTTTCTCTGGGTATCTCTCATGCATGAGGAATACATATTAATAAGTGAATGGGTTTTTTTCTCTTGTTAATCTGTCTTTTGTTATAGGAGTTTCAGCCAAGAACTCAGAAGGGTAGAGGGAAAATTATTTTCCTCTTCTATAATACAACATATTTTTATACTTATTTTATTAGTAGCATGCTTATTATATGAAAATTCCTAAAATGTTGGTATATAAAATATAAATGGAACCTTCCCCTTTATCCTACCACTATACATCCCTATTACTATTTTGAAGGTTAGCTTTGTGAATAGTTTTGAATTAACTACTTTTTGAAGATTTAGTAGCTAAATAAAAACTTTGTTTTTCAGTATCAGAATTTTTTCCTTTCCCTCCTAATACCAAAATGTTACAATTTATTTAGAAACTGAATTAATCTGATTAATTTTAGCACAGTTGTTGCTGATAGAGAATGCTACTGAAAAACCGACTTTCTTTGAAGACAATGAGGTCGACTTATGCCAATTCACAACCCTGGGTGGAGTGTACCACTTGGATATTTTGGAGCTTCCCCCACAGTATAAACCAATGAAAAGCTGGATGATTGTAGAAGTAGGTTGGTTTTTGAGTCAGATTTATGAGTAAAATAATTTCTCACACTTTTATCTTAAATAATCTAACATCTAGTGAACTTTAACCTTTAACCCTATTAACCATAAAGGAAAAAACTAATTTTAAACTGTCTTGAATTTATGTGTTTAGATTGTGCCAATTTGGTCTTAATGATAGTCTATTTAAAAGGCTTTCAAACTTTTTCTGTAAAGGGTCAGATGGTAAATATTTTCATATTTGTGGGCATGCCAGCTCCATTGCAACACTACCATTGTAACAATACGACAGCCGTATGTAAATAAAAACCTTATTGTCATTTACATATGGACCAGATTTTCCAGGGACCATAGTTTGTATACTCTGGTCTAGATCAGTGGTTCTCAACATGTGGTCCCTTGGCCAAAAGCATTGGCATCATCTGGGGATTTTCTAGAAATGCAAATTCATGGGCCCCATTCTAGTTTTACTGAATCAGAAAGTCTGGAGATGAGGCTTGGCAGTCTGTATTAGCAAAACACACCTTAAAGTTTGAGAACCACTGGTCTGGATCCTTGATGTGTAAAGTATGTCCATGAACCAGCAGCATCAGCATCACCCAAAAACCTGTTAGAAATGCCTAATTTGGTACTTCACCTCAGTTCAACTTAATCTGAATTTTAAAAAGACCCTCAGGTGTTTCATATGCACATTTAAGTTTGAGAAGCACAGATCCAGGTTATGGCAATGTTGCTGATGCATGTTCCATGCTTTTAGTAAGGATGCTGATGACAGCAGTTGTTAGATCATTTTTGAAGGAGTTCCTCACTCCTGTTTCAATAAATAGTAGCATTTTCCCTAGTTAGTGACTTTGTTTACTTTAACTTTGCTTCATGGTGGCTTATGTACCAATTATATCCTGTTCTGTTGTCATAGCTCTTTCCTCCTTCCTTCCCTGCTCTCCAGGCTTTCTGTTTTTTCCCCCTCCCTCCCATTCTCCCTGTTTCTCCACCTCTTTCACTTTCTCTTCCAGCACATCATGTACATAGATTGCCAGGCACTTCTCACCCACAGTTCTACCCATTAACGACCTTGGTACATTTTTTTTTTCAATCCTTGGTACATTTTTGTATTAGAGTGGTATTTCTCAGCATTTCCCCCCCATTATTACCCCTCTAAGGAGACTTTGTAGATCTTTTCTTTCCTAACCCCCCACCCCACGAAATTTTAATACCACAGTTATATAGTATTTTTGTGTATGTAATATATCTATATCTATCTGTGCTTTATACCTAAACAGTATGATTTATGCCCCCTAAACATTTTCACCCCTTTGGGATGATATTGCAGTTCTTTTCCCATTCTCCCCACAAATGAGAATGCACTTACTAGAGCATGCCTGGGGGAGATAATCTGGACTGTAACCACTTTAAACAATCTTTTAAAAAATTTTTTAAAAATATTTATTTATTTATTTATTTATTTATTTTATTAGAGTTGAATTTGCCAACATAGAGCTCATCCCATCAAGTGCCCCCCTCAGTGCCTGTCACCCAGTCACCCCCACCCCCTGCCCACCTCCCTTTCTACCACCCCTTGTTCGTTTCCCAGAGTTAGGAGTCTCTCATGTTCTGTCTCCCTTTCTGATATTTCCCACTCATTTTTTCTCCTTTCCCTTTTATTCCCTTTCACTATTTTTTATATTCCCCAAATGAATGAGACCATATAATGTTTTTCCTTCTCCGATTGACTTATTTCACTCAGCATAATACCCTCCAGTTACATCCCCGTCGAAGCAAATGGTGGGTATTTGTCATTTCTAATGGCTGAGTAATATTCCATGGTATACATAGACCACATCTTCTTTATCCATTCATCTTTCGATGGACACTGAGGCTCGTTCCACAGTTTGGCTATTGTGGACATTGCTGCTAGAAACATCAGGGTGCAGGTGTCCCGGCGTTTCACTGCATCTGTATCTTTAAACAACCTGTTTGAATCAGCTTTTCCTATCCCACGGTTACTTGAAGGACAATGGGGAGTCCAAGAAAGGCATCCCTTTGGTGAAGGTAGGCTTTCAAAACTCTTTATCCATAGAAAGGGCCCAGCCAGAGCTGGGGTTTCCAAGAATTCATTCAAAGATCTGTTCTTGAATTTTGTTGGTGTCCTGATATGACCATTTCATATTCTCCACTTGAGCCCAAAGTATCCTCCTTTACACATGTTTTTCTCTTCTGCAACAGAAGTCTTCTTCCTTTTATTCAAGTCTCTTTTCAATAATCTCCCACCTCCTCTAGAGTTTCTACCAATTCTCTGTTTTTCCTCTGTTTTGTACTATTCTTAATCTTCCCTCCTTCTCCCTCCCTAGATCCTTCCCTGCTATGTTCAGATAATAGACAAATCTCCCTGATCCCAGAGATATCTGCTGTTGGCTTAATTTACTTTCTCTTCCCAGCTTTATTGAGATATAATTGACATAAAGCATTGTATAAGTTTAAGGTGTACCAACGTGATGATTTTTAATTTACTTTCATCCATTCATTTCTACACTTCTCAGAAGTTTGCTAATACTCCTTTCTCTCTACACACCCTAACCAAGGTATTAGAAAATGGTATTTGGGGTCCTATAGCTCTATTTTTGAGTTGTGATGCCTCCTTGAAGTCATTTGTAATCTTTGGCAAATTATTTGATTTCTCTAAGTTCTAGCTATCTCTGTTAAATATATGTCTTGTAGTATTCCTTGGAGGAATAAGATAATGAGTAAGTCCCAGCATAGAACCTGGACCATAAGAAAATTCTGTAATTCAGATTTAGTGATTTTACCCCTTAATCATTATGTCTTAAGTTTGTTGTGACATTTTGTTAATCTGTAGTTAAATGAGGCCAATCTTCAGTGCTTATAAAGAATAATTATATATAGCTTACTCAGCATTGTTTACATCTTTAATTGTTGCCAGTCAGCTTCTAACTAGATGTTATTTTGGTCATTTTTGAAAAGATACTCAAAGAAGGATTGCAGAAATACATATATCCTCCAGAAACTACTGAAGATGTAGAAACAGAAAATGCTTTCCCACCCATAGAGGTCACGCTTGAGGTTCAAGAGAATGTAATCTTTTTTGAGGATCCTATGGTTGCAAGGTGGGATGCTGAAGGTACAGCAAAACGTTATTCAGCTTTGATAATTATGTAATGAAAAGAGCTATAACACAAATCCTTAAAACAGAAAATACAGTGTGTAAACTCTGAGTTTCTAATCTTCACATTCCTGTGAAAATTCTGGAGTCTTTGTTTGCTCTTTATGGAAATAGAGATTAGAGTTTATTTATAGTTTTGTAACTGTTAATTCCTGAAGTGTTATATCTGCCATCATCTCTGAATAATTACTCATATCATGTTTTAAAAAAAATAACAAAAATATCAAAATAACACATGAAAAACAAATAAATGAAAAACCTACTCTCTCCTGAAATGACTACACAATTCAGATTTGGGTAATTGAAATTTACTTTAATAACTTAGAAATTGCAAATCTTATTACAAACAAGTACTGGAGATCGGGAGTGGGCCATTGGCAGACCTGAGATAGAGGAACACTAGCTGCTTTCTGCCTCTTTATAACTTGATTGTTGAACCATGGGAAATTATTGCTTATCCAAAATGTGAAATAAGTAAATAACAAAATCTGAAGTACCAGCAGAATTACAAGCTAATGATTTACTAATTACTAACAAATACTTCATTTGGGGTTGACTGGCTCAACTTTGAAAAGTCTTGTTCTAAAAAAAAAATTTAAAAAAAGTCTTGTTCTTGTGAATTAATGTACATAGGCTTGAGGCTGCTAGAGGAAAGGTATATAGTTTTAAAAGTTAAGGCCTAACATACCACGCGGAGGAGTTTGGACTTGATCCTGTAGACAGGAAGAAACTCCCAGCAAAATTGGCTTTTTGTAGAGATTCTCTTCCAAACATAAAAGATCAATTTATACATATTTTCAGTTGAGTGGTTTCATTCATCTTATTTTTATATAGAAAAAGTGAAACTGTTACTTTCTTCCTTATTCTGAAGGTAAACATTGGCAAACTGATGGCATCAGCAATGTCTCTTATAAATCAGAAGAAAGACTTATAACATTCAGCCTAGAAACGTTTGGCCCTGTTACCTTGATTCAAGATACTCATGTTAATATGCCCTTCCAGTCATGGGAACTAAGACCACTTGGTGTGAATAAAGTACTTTTGACCGTGACTACAGTATTTACTGAAGTTCAAATACAAATTAAGGTAAATCCCGGTTATAGTAAGTCATATGAAAGAGGTAAACTGCTTTGATGACAGGAAAAGTATGTCAAAGCAGTCAGTTACTGGTGGTTTACATATTGAAATGTCTTTTATAAATATATTTAAAATATACTTTGAGCCATAATTTCTAAATGCAATAGTAATTGGATAGGTAGTATCATGTAATAAGTAAGGTGCAAATTTGTACCCTAAAGCTACAATCCTGGTTGCAGTGTGACTTCCAGAGAATTTTTGATCCACTCTAAAGAGGCTTCCTCTTCAAAACCAGATGAGAGATTTGAACTCTGTACACCTTCAAATTTCCACTTTGCAAACTTTAAAACTGGATAATTTTGCAATATTATGTTAGATCTTATATATGTAAAAAAATTATCCTTAAAAGTTGCAACATGAATAGCTATCAAATAGCTACTGTAATTCAATGTGACAATATTCAGTGTTCTTAGATCATACTTCACAATGAGAGGAGACCTAGGAGATCTTTTAGTCCCATGATTGTTCAGATAAAGCCCAAAAAGACTTGACCCGCTGGGTGAGATAACAGGGAGACTTTGTGGCAGAGTTCTCAGAGCTAGCCTAAAATAGACCTGTCTTGCATTATTTTTAATACAGAAGAACATAAGGCTAAAAATACATACATAATATACATATATATATATGTATATTATGTAGAACCTAAAGGCTGGAAATGGAATAATAAAGAAATAATTTACTTATACAAGTAAAAAGCTGCTTTCTTCTTCTTGAAACTAGGAAGACCTCTGCATGTTAGCATCAATCAAACTAAGTGACAAAAAGCATTCATCTACTTTGGAAGGAAAATGGATGACTCCGATTTCTTTCATTTTTGCTTTGAAAGAAACTGGATTAAATATCTTCCCTAGTGGACACTCTCATTTTTATGTTATTATAAATTATAAGGTAAGAACAAATCTTTCCAAATTTAATGTAATAGATATTTAGAATGTTAGCAAATATTAAATGTTACATAACTCTTCAGATGTGTTTTAGGCTTTCTATATTCACTTATACAGAATTATAGTTAGGAAGGAATAAACAAGACCAGAAATCCAGGGTTCTTTCAAGTTTAATAATCCTCCCCAAGAAAGTAAGTGTATAGAATGATCTTCATATTGACAAATGGAGCATTATCCACAGCTGGTCAGTTTAGTGCAAAGGTAGGTAGAGCAACTCTGCATTTTGTGTATTTTCTTTCTTCTTCCAGGCTGGATATATAGATTTCTTAAAAGAGTAAATGACTCAGCAGTTTCCCAAATATGACAAATTAGGCAAAATTAAATACATAAAAAGACCACCAATATACAGAACCCACTTCCTTCTTTCTTGGGAGAGGATCCTTGTCTGCATACTGCTTCATGTTACTCATAAGGCTTTAGTTAAATAACATCCTTCCATATTAAACTGTGTGTCCCTTGAGAAGGGGGATTATTCTTTCATCACCTATGATCCTCTGACACCTAGCATATTCCTTGAATCAGATGTTTTGTAAATATGTGATATGTAAATTAAGCCAAAGTAGGTTCTAATCATGAAAGATGTGTTGGGCAGAAAAGTTCTATACCCCAAAACAAGTTTACAGTATACCAGAAAATGATAATCTAGGTTGACATGTAACACATGAAAATAGTATCACTGAGATACTGTACATATGTGTAGAGAAAAAAAATACCTTGGTTTTAGTAACTCAATTGCCAGCTTCTCTACGAAGGCTGAATGTAGTGTACTTTTCATCTCAGAATATTCAAGAATTTTTTTTCTGAACACATATTCTAGGCATTGTTTTAGATGCTTAGGATCCATTAATGAATAAAAAAAAGGTTCCTGCCCTTGTGGAGCTTACATTTTAGCAGAAGAAGGCAAAAAATATACTAGATAATCTTATATTTTATGAAAAAGAAAAAAGGGCAGACCAGGAATCATGAGGTTAAGGCAACATACAAATAGGGTATTGGAGGAGGGGTGTTCATTGAGAAGGTATTAGATCTGAGCAAAACTCAAAAGTGGGGAATTTAGCCAAGTTGTCTGAGAGAGCAAAGGAAACGCAAAGGCGATGATAATGGTGTGTGTGTGTGGGTGGGTGGGTGGATATCTGATCAGAGAGGCCGTTGTGGATTAGGACTTTGGTTTCTCTTCTGAGAGAAAGGCAACACTATTGCCCAGTCTTAGCAGTCATGCAATATGACTTACATTTAAAATGGATTTTTCTAAAAAATAAAAAAAAGTGTTTTTCTGTGTTGAGAAGTGACCATAGGAGGCCAAAGATGGGAGACTAGTTGAGAGGCTCTATGATTAATTCTATTTTATATTGACAGGATCCTTTGGTGGAATTGAAAGCTTATCGACAACTGGCCCTGCTAAGTTCTGCTTTTGCATTTGGTTGGAGCAAGTGGAACGCAGTATGTACTTCAAAAAAAGTTATAGTTAAGGTATAGTATGTAAAATCCATAACAATGCTTTGTCCTCCAAAAGTAAGTACTCCAAAGTTAAATGAATGTAGGCCATGGTTTCTCCTCTTGAAAAGGTGAAAAAAATTAACATTCAAAATAGTTTTAAAACTTCACTTTTATTTTTGTCAAAAATATAAAACCAAACTATATAAAGATTATGCCTTCATTGTCCATTATGGTATCAAACACTCTTGACTTCAGGCTAGCGTCCTTTAGCTCTTTACATCAACAGGAGAACAAATGGAAGCTTTTCATGTGAATCAAACTTTTTCCTCAGAGATGGTTAGGCCTCCTAGTTAACTTTCTGGCACATTTACTAGTGCCTGATAAGAAAGAGATCACATTCTTAAAGCTGACTGATGAATTGTTTTAGTATAAGCGAGCCACCATATGTACTAGTGTATTGTGTGTTTCTCCCACTTAAAATAAGCTCTTTGAGGATAGGATTTTATTGTTGCAATTGTTAGTATGTTTTTGCCCTTCGTTGTAATATCCCCAGCACCTAGAATGTTCCCTGGCACATGGTAGCTACTAAATAAACCTCTGTTGAGTGAGTTAATACATTTTAATAAGCTCCATAAAAACATGGTTTAAGAAATGGAACACTAAGAATGTTTCTTTTACATTAGCAATTTTGGGGACCAAATTCAAATTATACTCTGCCAAAATACCCAATAGAAGAACTATTAACGAATTTCTCTAATTTTCTTTTTCATTAGCTGAGTGAACACCTTACTGAAGAACCTATTCAGAATCCTAATTGGACCCTTTTAATGTTTAGTGGTAACAGAGCACAAAGGCTCAAGATCAACGAAAACAGTGAGACATTCTCTGAAGCCCTTAAAGAAGAAACTGAGTTTCATTCTACTTTATATCACATGGTTAAGGATTTTGCTTCCAAAGAAGCCATGGAGAAAATCAGGAGCTCCAACTGCCAGTTTATTGACTCTGTGTGTTATATGCTACTCTCCACTAGATTACTCAGCTATTCTTAATCCCCACTGATAAATTTTATGCAATATGAAGAATCAAGCAACTTGGAGCAAAATCAGGTATTTCTTCAATAAAATGTAATGAGTGACTATATTTCAGGACCTTATTAAAATCTCATAAGCATTTTATTCTCAAATTTTATTTTTTAAAAAGTAGGGTTTTTTTTCCCCTATGGCTATTTAGCTTACTGAAACTTTCACTTTTCACTCTATGAAGATTTGAGTGGTTCTTTATTTCAATACATTTTAACAAACAATATATAATATCTCCTCCTCAAAAAGCTCATTAAAAGATCATAGGCAGGCTTCCTCACCATTGTATTTTAGAGAGGAAATCACAGAAAGAGGGAGTATAAAATATCTTACGGTCCTTCTGAGACCCTCTGGTTCTAAGCTATAATTTCCCAACTAAAAATGACTTAATTTACGAAGTTCAGATACTGAAACTTTAAAAATCAAGACACACACACACAGTAAGATATGCTGTAGTCACACTGGTGGTGGTCCATTGTGTTGGAGTCTGGTAAATGGCCACAAGATTTGTTCTAGAGACATCCAGGAGTCCCCATCTGGTGTGGGAGCAGCATCCACAGACTTTTGGAAAAATCGTCCTGTGAGGAAGCTCATCAAAGCTGCAAACAGTACGATGAATGCAACAGAAAGCCAGAGTGCCTTATTTGCTTTTGTGATGGAAGTCGTGAGATTTGTTGCCCAGGAAGCTATTGTGTCATAACTATAAGGAAAATACAAATTCAGAATTTGTTAATAGCAATATTAAAGAATATTGCCAGCAATACCAATCAAGTCATCGATCTGCCCTACATACCACAAACATTGCCTTGTGATAAGCTACGTAATGATCTGCTCTCTTGGTTTGGGCCACAATTTGCACCCCCCCCCCCAATAATTTTTAGAATTAGAGAAATTATTTAGACTTAAATGCAATGATGATGATCAGATCAATGATGATCTGAAAATTGGGTGACTCAGGTATTATATTTGAGTATTTATCTCATTGTTTCAATCAGGTAAGGCAACTTAAATCCCTATAGTAGAAACAAAAATGTTATTTACTGGGTAGAGTATGGTGTGTGTGTGTGTGTGTGTGTGTGTGTGTGTGTATCACTTATTTCTCACCATAACCTGGATTTTTGCTCTATTGAAATATTTAAACTATTTTTAGAAACACCCACAAGAAAAACTTATAAATCTTAGCATTTTACACATGCTACTACTATCATCCCTATCTTCTCGATGAAGAAATTGATGCTCAAAAGTGGATGAACTATGCCATCTGGCTCTAGAACCTAACACTGTGACCTGTCACAGGTTCAGGGATAACTCCTGTAGACCATGTGAAGTTTGTTTTTTATCTTAAACTTAACCCTGCCTCATCTTTTCCATTCTATAAAAATGGTATCATTAGCAAGCAGACAACTTACATTGAAGAGCCATCCCATTTTGATGGATTTTTTCTCTTTTCAGAAAGACTTGGCTTTCTTGTCCTTTCTACTATTTCTTCTCCAGGGAGTTCTGAGTCATCTTTAGTTCTGTAAACAAGTATTATTTTTAAATATTTGAAACTATGGATAATATACTATTTATAAAATATTGCTAAATTTTATTATATTACTAAAGAGGCTCATAACTATTTGTTTTGCTTTAGAAAGATTTGCTATATATCTAATTCTAAAATTCAAATCACTCATCTTTTATTTATGGAAATTTAATTTTAAAAACTTGCTATATAGAAAAATGTTTGTTGTAGGAAGTTGAGATACTAGCCAAAGGATAAATAAAAAGGAAAAATTTATAAAGAACATGTAGAAGTTAGTTATCACCACTCCATAATTAACCAGTGTTATTAACCTGTGATTTCTTTCTCTGCTTGTGTATAGTTACTATGCTTTAAAAAACAAAGGTGAATATTTCTTGCTCTGTATTTTCTTATTAAACATATGGTAAAATTTTTTTCCTTCTACCACAAAATTATTAACAGTGGATTTTATGCTAAACTGGAGTAATATCAAAGTGTCATTTCTTCTTTTAAAATCTTAATTTAAAAAGTGTTTATAACAATACATTCAGTACAATCCTATCTAAAATTAATATTTAATGAGCTGGGAAATAGAAATAGGAGCAAATATATTTTAAATAAAATCATCTTGTCTTTAACCCGAACAAAACTTGTTTCATTATCATGTTCATTGATGAGTTCCTAGTTGGATTTGAATTTTGAAATTCCAGGCTCATAATGCCATCACTATTACCAAAGGCAGCTGTTTCTCAAAGTTGTTTTTTTCTTTTCTTCTTGGACATCTAAAGGGAATGTGTTTGTCTGGTTTTAGTTTTTAAGGGAAACATGGGTCCCTTGGTGGTATGTATGGTCGGTTGAATGACTGACTCTTGATTTTAGTTCAGGTCATGATCTTAGGGTCCTAGGATCCAGCCTGGTGGCCAGCTCCATGCTAAGTGGGTGTCTGCTTGTCCCTCTCCCTCTGCTCTTTCCCCAGCTTGCTTGCTATCTCTCTCTAAAATAAAAAAAAATCTAAATAAATAAATAAATATAAACAAGGCCTTACAAAAATTCTTGTAAGATTCTCAAGATTTCAATCTTTGGTTCACTAAGACTTCTCAATAGAAATCGTACCATACTAACAAAAAGCAAAAAATAGATTTTAATCTTTTGAAGAAAAATTGATTTTTTTTTTTTTAACCCAGATCAGAAAAATCCATTATGTTAACTGAAAAGAGTTTCGACACATGCAGTGGGCTCCCGGGATTATTTTAAAAACAAAAACCTGAGAGTAGGCACTATGTCTCATTCATCTTTATACCCCTTAGGATTGAGTTTAGTACCTACCACATAGTAGGCAGGTAATGAACATGTATAAAATGAACATAAAATCGTTTCATTAAAATCTCTCTAGATGAGGAAACTGAGACCAAATAAAGTTAAACAATTTGTCCAATGTCATTCAAGGACTTAGAGGCCACATTTCTTCATGTCCCTCCTCCGTTGCCCTCTACCTGTTGCTATGAAGTATAGCAATACAGAGTTTTGTTTCCCCTACTGTTCATTTACATAAAGAGTAGATAGATGCATATACAATACACATATATTACATATATACCTATATAATTCATGTTTTGCTTTTTAATCTAAGTGGATGGACGTTTCTTCTATGGCTCTTTACTGACCTTTCTCCTTGATGACCAGATACTTAGAGGAAAAAAATAATATTCACAATTCTGGCACACTTCAGGGTCTTCTAACTTAAGACCTCAAACCCTGCAGTTTTGAGTGCTACAGGAGGGCATATGTTTTGCGAATAACATTTATATAATGCTTTACAGTTTATAAAAGTTTTAATTATTTTTTTGATAATGTAGCAATGTCTCATATTTCCATAGAGTAAAAGTGATCCCCACTATTTCCCAGCTCACATCAAGTTAAGACACACACACACACACACACACACCAAACTTCACCTACTTTAGTTCACATTTTTCTTCTTCAGCATCTGCCCAGGAATAGGTGCTAATAAATCGGTGTAATGAGGGACGGTGTTCACTCTGCTTTGACCCCAAAATACGCCTAAGTAAAGATGATTATAGCCACTTGTCAAATTAATATATCTGTAGCCATTATCAATTTATTTTCTACTACCCAAATTAATACAAAAATTGTATGTTCTATTTTTTTGGCACATTCACATTATACTTCAAGGAAATTTCATGATTATATACCTATTTTATAATTATTGTACATATACTATGTGTAAATCAAAAGTTACTTTGTTACTTATTGCAAACATTTACTTCAGTAAGTGACAAAGCAGTAGGTTTCCCAAAGAGCAACCATAAAATTAAACTTACCAGCTGCTTGACCTCCTACTGAATCGGTCATTTTCCATCCCAGCCACCTTTAAATTTCAGATGTTAAAGAAATAATGAAATATGAATTTAGTGAAGTTTATGTTTTTGTTACATGAAAATTAATTTGCTTTTGACTAAGAAAGAACACGTAAGAATTTGCTCACCATTCCTGCATTTCCAATATTTCTGGGCAAAGAGGCAATGGTCACCCTTCGGAGAGAAGATGGCTATCCAGAGAGGCCAAAGGTACATTTAGAAAACTACTAGTATTTTATTATTGTATACAACACTAATATATACCCTTGCACATACATATCCCTGCATCTGACCACTGCTGAGCTAACCAGCAGACACATTGTGTTATGGCCATAGTGTCTTCCAGAAATATTGTACCAGTTTATATTCTACCTTCTCCAAAACCTGGATGAGGGCAGCCCCGGTGGCCCAGCGGTTTAGCGCCACCTTCAGCCCGGGGTGTGATCCTGGAGACCCGGGATCGAGTCCCATGTCAGGCTCCCTGCACAGAGCCTCCTTCTCCCTCTGCCTGTGTCTCTGCCCCTCTCTCTCTGTGTCTGTCATGAATAAATAAATAAAATTTAAAAAAAAACAACACTGGATGAGTATAATTTTTGCCAGTCAAATAAGGTTTCTTGTTTAGTTTTTCTGGTAACATCAAGATCAGGAACAAGACAGGGATGTCCACTCTCACCACTGCTGTTCAACATAGTACTGGAAGTCCTAGCCTCAACATCAAACACTTTTTTAATGCTAAATAATCACATATATATCTGCTCTGGAAACTATGATCTTTGCCCATATCAATTTTATTAATGATAATTCTGGAAGAAATTTTTTTCATTGTTAATGCAGCCAAATATATCCTTCTTTTGCTGTCATTTCTTTTATGCTGAGCTTTTCTCAACTCAAGAGGAGATAAAACGTGCACCTATTTTGTAGCTTTTGTTTTCATGGTTTCATTTTTTCCCATTTAACACATTTAAAGATGGATATGATATTTTGATAAACTGATGTGTTTATCAGCCTTGAGATTTGCACAGGAAAATGTTGTATACTATTAGGTGATTCTTTTATTAAAAAAAGACTTTATCTATTTCTTTGGGAGAGAGAGAGCATGAGTGGGGTAAGCCCCCCACCCCAACCCAGTGATGGAGGCTTGATTCCAGGACTCTAGGATCATGACCTGAGCTGAAGGCAGACACAAAGAGCTGAGCCACCCAGGGGCCCCTACTATATGATTCTTAAACACAACTTTAGGAAGTAAAAATATATTAAATGTAGGAAATTAGTTAAAGAAGCTTAAGATTAATCCTTTTATTAAAGCAACATTCCTAATCTAATTTCATAGGTTAGCTGAATATCAAGAATTTCAAATTGCAATCCAAGAAATTTGGCTTCTCACCATGGTTCTGCCCACTACATGATCATAACTAATCACTTAACTTCTGTGAAAGTGATTTTCCTCATCTGTGAAAGACAGAGATTTGGATGGAATGATTTTAAAGTCTCTTGCTTAAAAATTCTGTGAAATCCTGATTTTCAAACTGGCAAAAACTGCTGGTTGACTTTCAATATCCCATTTTCCTCCTTTTTATTTGGTAAAGAACTCCTTGATTTTTAGTTAAGCCGCAAAACTCTAGAATTTTTTTTTTAAGATTTTATTTTATTTATTCATAGAGACAGAGAGAGAGAGAGGCAGAGACACAGGCAGAGCACCACACAGAGAGCCTGACGTGGGACTCGATCCCGGGTCTCCAGGATCATGCCCTGGGCTGCAGGCAGCGCTAAACCGCTGGGCCACTGGGGCTGCCCAAAACTCTAAAATTAAAAATGGATTTTCTAGTCTCATTTTCAACCAAGAATGAAAAGGAAATGTTAATTGGGAATTCTAGGAATTATCATTAGAGGGAGAGGGAACACTTGTTTTTATGTCTTCCTTTTTCTTAGAATGTGACTTGATGTAATGACCAGGACTTAGCCTTCAGCACTGAGGAAGCCACCCTAGGCCATGAAGTGGAAGCAAAGGGCTGAGGGTGATGAAGCAGTGAGAGAATACTGGGCCCTGTGGATTCTTGAAGCCTCTCTACCATTTTTGTACTGCATATTTCCAACTCCAGTGTTACATGAGAGAGAAACTATCTGGCTTTCCTCTTGCCTTCAGTAAAACTTAAAAGATATACAAAGAAGTACAAAAGCATACATATATAAACTTAAACACATACATGCATATCTACATAAACATATATGATTTACATTTAAAACTGTTGTTTCAAATAGTATTTTAAAACCATCTCTTCTGTAACATTTGATAGACTGTTAAGTCCATTAGTAATTACCTTGGAGTTTAGAGAAGATGAACGCTTTTTAATTTGGCAGTCATCTGAAAGGAAAAACACATTTGCACATTTTAGGAATTACACAAGCAATTTATTGCAATGGTCTCAATTCTTTTCAAAGAAAAGCAATAGAACATATTTAAGACCCTAGAGACTACTGAGCAGCAAAAATATCCAGTTATTATTGGTTGATTCATAACAATTACTATCTTAACTGATGAAATACAGTCCTCTACATCACTGTATATGTCTGCAATGCTTCCCCAGCACATGGGAGACACTAAATGAATATATGCTGAATAAATAAATCCAAAACTACACATCAGAAGGTTATTAAATATGATTACTTTTTCTAGAAAAGGGAACAGATCATTGAAATATTCTTTTTAGAAAAGTTAATATTATTTAAAATAAAACTATTACAGGATTTATATAAAGTTTATATTTTAAGGGATTTTTTTATGATCTTAGATGTGTTGTGCTCACTTCGGCAGCACATATAACTAAAATCAGATGTCTTCTTATTTTCTAATCCATCTGCCAGCTTACTAAGCCAGAGTCACTCCTCCTTCAAGAAATAGAAAATCATTGTTGATGAGAATAGCTCATTTAACTTAATTTACTATGCTTTATGTGTGGAGAAAGAGCCAATTCTAACATACCCTAAGTTGGAGAACATTAGAGTCAACTCAATAGGTTGGATGAATATATAATCTCATCTCAGCAATCTAATGAATTTTTGGTGTCATTACCAAAGAATCCTTCTTGTCTCCCAATCTGTTTTCTAGCTAACATTTTCCTTTGGGCTATATAAATAACAGGAATGAGTTATTATTGTAACATAATCTTAACATAAGGGTTTTATACTAAAGACATAGTAAGAATTAATAAGAGATAGAGTGAGAGAAGAGAATGTTAGAAAAACAACTGACACTATTCAACTTTTATTACCTTCATCTTCAAGAGGGTTAAAAGACCTTTCATTTTGCAGAAGAACTTGTTTCAGTTCTTCTAATTCAGCATGCTCCTTGGCATACATTCTCTTCAGGTTTTCTACATGCTGAATCATCACTTCAACTGCTTTACTAACCCGGCTTTCCTAGTAGGAAAGAAAAAGAATTAATTTACACTGAAAATACTATTCTCCATATCCAGTTTAAAAATGATAATTAGACACGTGCATCTATCTTCACTTCATCCCCAAATCTCACCAAAATGACAATAAAGATTTCTTTTTAAAAAAAAAAAAGAAGACACAGAAGAGAACAGAAGAAGATATAACAAAAGTTTGAAAGCTTGCTAAGTAGAAGAACTAGCAGAACTAGTGGTGAATGACAAAGACCTGAAAAAGCTGAACCCTTAAAAAAAAAAAAAGTAAGAAAGCCTACAAGCAACCTGGACTGCACCACAGAAAGCCATACAGGCTCAGGAATTAGTAGTGCCTCTAGAATTAAATGTGAAAAAAAAAATGTGAAGGTAAATAATGAACAGAAGAAATGGTAAAAAAAAAAAAAAAAAAATCTGCATAAAAAGTGATTAGATCCACAGATGATCTCCCTTACTCAGACCAGCTGAGCAACTTCCCTTCATCACTTTGCTGAAAAACCACCAACGTTGGATATCTAGAGAGAGAGAGAAACAGAGAGCCTGTGGATTGGGCAGTAAGAGATCATTTATAGTGAATGGATTGTAGAGAAAAGAATAGATTTAAGCAAAAGTCTGTATACATAATTGAATGCTGAGATACACAGCCTGATTTCTCCTTTCAGCTTGTAAACACTGATAGCCAGGCTTATACTCGCAAACGAGGTAGTTGGAAGATTTTCCTCTGAGGAATCTAACATAGCAAGATGAACGTCAAAACTACTGACATTAAGAGTATCCCAGTGAAACATCCCAGTTTGTGTGAAGTTCAGAGCCAACAAGAACCTTCTCCAGCCAACATACAGCTCCCATTCAGCTATATAGTGGATCATCACTAGTCAGAGGAAAGTTTCGACCATGAAAGAGGAAAATCAACACAGAAAAAGAGCAAGCTGGAAGAGGTCAACTACAGGAAAGCTTCAAGGAAACTAGTAATATCCTCAGAGAGTTAAGAATAAATGTTGCATCCATGAAATAAGAACAAGATAAAAAACTACATGCTGAGAATAAAGAGTCTAGGAATTAAAAATATGACAAAAAAAACATAAATGAATAAAAAAGTTTCAAGGTAATGTTGAGAAAATCTCCCCGAAACTAGAGCAAAAAAACCTCAAAGGTAGAAAATAGATGAAAAAGGATCTGTTCAGGAGATCCAAAAGGCAAAGAACAGGAACTCAAAGCATAGAAAAATTCCACAAAATGTGGAAAAGGAAATAATTCAAAAATGATCTCTAAGAATTCAAGAACATAACTTGCCAACTTATATCCATTCGGAGCTTACCACAGTGAATGAAAATAAATCCACCAAGAGAGGACAGTAGGGATAAGAGGATGTCTTAAAATATGGAAAGTAAGAAAAGGTATAAACGAAAGCTCATGGGTCAGAATGGCATCAAACTTTGACAACACCACCAGAAGGTAAGAAGGAAATGAAAAAAGTGAAAGAAAGATTCTAAAGAAAATAATCTCTAAACTAGAATCTTTCACCTAGCTAGACTATCTATATTAAGCATAAAAATAAAAACATTTTTAGTTCTATAACATCTCAAAAAGTTTCTCAGGATTTTAAAAAAAAATTATAGTTGACATACACTTTATTAGTTTCAAGTGTACAATGATTTGACAATTCTATACATTATGCTATGCTCACCATCATAATAAATGTAGTTACCATCTGTCACTATACAACATTATTATAATATTATTGACTGCATTCCTATGCTGTACTTTTCATCCCTTGACTACAGGGCATTTTATAACTGGAAATTTTTACCCTTTTATATATTCTTGACTCCTTTGTTGTAGATTATTTGACTATATATACATGTGGGTTTATTTCTGGGTTTTCTGTCCTATTCCATTGATGTATGTGTCTATCTTTGTGCCAGTACCATGCTCTTTTAATTACTACGGCTTTGTAGTATATCTTGAAATCTGGGAGTATGATATCTCCAACTTTGTTCTTCTTTCTCAAGATTGCTTTGTCCATTCAGGGTCTTTTGTGGCTCCATATCAATCTCAGGATAATTTATTCTAGTTCTGTGAAAAATGCTGGTGGTATTTTAAGAGCAATTGCATTAATTCTGTAGATTGTTTTGGGGAGTGTGGATATTTATTTATTTATTTATTTGAGTGTGGATATTTTAATACCAATTCTTTCAGTCCATGAATATGGACTGTCTTTCTATTAGTGTCATCTTCAGTTTCTTTCATCAGTGTTTTGTAGTCTTTAGAGTACAGGTCTATCACCTCCTTGGTTAAATTTATTCCTAGGTATTTTATTACTTTTGGTGCAATTATAAATGGGATTGTTTTCTCAATTTCTCTTTCTGCTACTTCATTAGTAGTGTATAGAAACACAAGCAATTTCTGTATCTTGATTATGTATACTACAGCTTTACTGAATTCATTTTTTAGCTCCAAAATTTTTTTTGGTGGAGTCTTTACTTCAGGGTTTTCTATATATAGTATCACGTCATCTGCAAATAGTGACACTTCTTCCTTATTACCAATCTGGATGCCTTTTAGGTCTTTTTCTTGTCTGATTGGTGTGGCTAGGACTTCCAGTTCTATGTCGAATAAAAATAGTGAAAGTAGAGATCCTCATTCCTGATCTTAGAGGAAAATCTTTTAGCTTTTCACCATACTCATTGTTAGCTTTTTCATATATGGCCTTTATTATGCTGAGGTATATCTATATCCACTTTGCTGAGAGTTTTTAATCATGACTGGATATTGAATTTTGTCAGATGCTTTTCCTGCCGCTGAAATGATCATGTGGTTTTTAACCTTCATTTTGTTAATGTGATCTATCATGTTGAATGATTTGCAAATATTGAACCATTCTTGCACACCTGGAGAAAATCCCACTTGATCGTGAGGAATGATCCTTTTAATATACTATGGGATTTGGTTTGTTAATATTTTGTTGAGGATTTCTGCAGTTATAGTCATCAGGGATATTGGTCTATAGATTTCCTTTTGTGCAGTGTCTTTTGTTTTGGTATCAGGGTAATGCTGGCCTCATAGAATGAATTTGGAAACTTTTCTTCTTCTATTTTTTGAATAATTTGAGGAAAATAGGTAATACTTCTTCTTTAAATATCTGGTAAGAATTTACCTGTGGAGCCATCTACTCCTAAACTTTCAATTTTTTATTTAAATTTTAGTTCAACATATAGTGTAATATTTTACACTATATGTTATAGTTTCAGTAGAATTTAGTGACTCATCACTTATACACAACACCCAGTGCTTATCACAAGTGCCCTCTTTAATACTCATCACTCATTTACTCTATCCTCCACCCCTGCCCCTCCAGCAACCCTCAGTTTGTTCTCTATAGTTAAGAGTCTCCTTTATGGTTTGCCGTCCTCTTTTTTTTTTTTTTTTCTTTCCCCTGTGTTTATCTGTTTTGTCTCTTAAATTCCATATATGAGTGAAATTATATGGTATTTGTCTTTTTCTGACTTATTTTGCTTAGCATAATAATACTCTAGCTCCATCCACTCCATTGTAAATGGCAAGATTTGACTTTTTTGCTGGCTGAGTAATATTCTATTGTGTATGTATACCACATCTTCTTTACCCATTCATCAGTCCATGGACACTTAGGCTTTTCCACAATTTGGCTATTGTTGATAATGCTCCTATAAACATCAAGTTACACATACCACCTTGAATCTGTATTTTTGTATCTTTTGGGTAAATACCTAGTAGTGCAGTTGCTGGGGCATAGAGTAGTTCTGTTTTTAACTTTTTGAGGAAACTCCACACTGTTTTCCAGAGTGACTGCATCAGTTTGCATTACCACCAACACTATAAAAGGTTCCCCTTTCTCCACATCCTCACCTACATTTGTTGTTTCCTGTGTTATTAATTTTAGCCATTTTGAGAGGTGTGAGGTGGTATCTCATTGTAGTTTTGATTTTTATTTCCCTGATGATGAGTGATGTTGAGCATCTTTTGTCTGTTAACCATCTGGATGTCTTCTTTGGAAAAATGCCTATTTATGTCTTCTGTCCCATTTCTTACCTGGATTATTTGTTTTGGGGGTATTGAGTTTGATAAGTTCTTTATAAATTTTGGATACTAACCCGTCATCAGATATGTCATTTGCAAATATATTTTCCCATTCAAAAGGTTACCTTTTAAATTTGTTTCCTTTGCTGATTCAATTTCATTACATCTTTCTGTTCAGATTTTCTAGGTCTTCCTGATTCAGTTTTGGAAGATTGCATGTTTTGAAGAATTTATCTATTTCTCCTATGTGGTCCAATTTGTTGGTATATAATATTTTATATAGTCTCTTATCCTTTGTATTCTTGTGATGTCAGTTGTTATTTCTTCTGTTCCTGGATTTTGAGCCTCTTTTTTTTCCTTAATGAGTCTGGCTGAAACTTATCAATTCTCCTTATCTTTTAAAGAGACATCTCTTGGTCTCATTGATTTTTTTTTTTTTTGGTCTCTATTTCATTTATTTCTGTGTTGATCTTTATTGTTTCCTCCCTGATACTAACCTTGGACTTTGTTCTTTTCCTAGTTCCTTTAGGTATAAGATTAGATTGAGATTTTTCTTGGTTCTTGAGGTAGGCCCGTATAAACTCTAAAATTCCCTCTTAGACCTGCTTTTTCTACATCCCAAAGATTTTACACCATTGTATATTCATTTTTACATGTCTTTATAAAGTCCTCTTTGATTTCTTTGTTGGCCTGTTGATTGGTTAGTAGCATGTTGGTTAGCCTTCAAGTGTATTTTTTTTTTAAGATTTACTTATTTATTCATGAGAAACACAGGAAGAGAGGCAGAGACATAGGCAGAGGGAGAAGCAGAGCCTGATGTGGGACTCGATCCCAGAACTCCAGGATCATGCCCTGAGCCAAAGGCAGACACTTCACCACTGAGCATGTCGCTGTTTGTATCTTTTCAAGTTTTTTCCTGTAATTGATTTTTGGTTTCACACTGTTGTGATCAGAAAAGATGCTTGATACAATTTCAATCTTATTAAATTTATTGAGATTTGTTTTTTGGCCTAACGTGATCTAATGTGGAGAATGATCCATGTGCACTTGAAAAGAATGTGCATTCTTCCAGTTTTGGATGGAATGTTCTAATATATGTCTGTTAAGTCCATCTGTCTAATGTCTCATTCAAAGCCATGGTTTCCTTATTGATTTTCTGACTGGATGATCTATCTGTTGATGTAAGTGAGGTATTAAAGTGCCTTACTATTATTATATTATTGTCAATTCCTCCCTTTATGTCTGTTAATATTTGCTTTATGTATTTAGGTGCTTCTATGTTGGATACATAGATATTTACAATTTCATATCCTCTTGTTGGATTGATCCCATTATCATTATGTAATGCCTTTCTTTGTCTCTTGTTACAGTCTCTATTTAAAAGTCTGCTTTGTCTGAAAAAAAGTCTGATTTAATAATATTGTGCTTCCAGCTTTTTTCATTTCCATTTTCATGAAATATTCCTTTCCATCTCTTCACTTTCAGGCTGTACATGTCTTTAGCTCTGAAATGAGTCTTTTGTAGGTGACATGTAGATGGGTATTATTTTTTTATTCAGTCATCCCATGTCTTTTGCTAAGCATTTAGACCATTTGCATTTAAAGCAATTATTGCTACATATGTACTTATTGCCATTTTGTTAACTGTTTTCTGGTTGTTTGGTAGTTCTCTCTTCCTTTCTTCTCTTGCTCTCTTCCCTTGTGTTATGCTTGGATTCCTTTCTCTTTAATTTTTTGTGTATCTAGTATAGGTTTTTGATTTGTGGTTACCATGAAATTTGTATATAACATCCTAAGTACATAGAAGTCTATGTTAAGTTGATGGTCATTTAAGTTTAAACACATTCTGAACTAACTACATGTTTACTCCTATGTTTCATGAACAGAACAGAGATCAGTATGGCTGGAATGCAATAATTCAGGAAGATAATAATAAGAAATAAATTTCAAAAGGTGAGAGGGCAGGAAAATCATGTAGATCTTTTTAAGCCATCATAAGGACTTTGGGTTTTATTCTGAAAAAAAGTGAGGAGCTACTGGAGGACTTTGAACCCAAAAGAAACATGATCTGCTTTAAATTTTAGAAGGATTATTCTGGCTGTTTTATGGAGAACGGATTATGTTGCAGAGAGTACAGGGTTTGAACGGAAACAAGGCTACCATTTAGGAAGATATTGTATTAATCTGCAAAAATAGAATGGTAGTTTAGATCAAGGTGATAGCAGTGGAGAGGAAAATAAGCAGCTGAATTCTCATGGTGGAGTAAACAGGATTTATTCTGATGGTAGAGTAATTATGATCTTCTGTAGGATTAGAGGTGAATTGTGAGAGAAAAATTTTGAGAATTATTCCTAATGATTTCTAATCTGATCAACTTTGACTAAGATAAGATTATGTGTGGAAAAGGTTTTGGAGATACTTTAAGCAGTTCATTTTTGTATGTATTGTTTGAGTTTGTCAAACATCCAAGTGAAATGCTGCATCCATAGTAGTATATTCTAGTTTGAAACTCAAGGCAAAGGTTTAGGATAAGCATGAGAATTTGGGAGTCATCAGCTGACAACACTGGGTGATATGGGGATTGAAGGAAGATGGATATCACATGTACAAGGGTGGTGCCGTACAGCCCATGGGTATTATGAAGCTAGGGAGAACAGTGGGACCCATATAGGAGCCTGGACAGGCATGACCCATGATGTTGAGAAAAAAAAAACAAAAAACAAAAACAGGAGAATGTGGTACTTGGATGTCAAGTGAGGAAAGTATTTCCAGGAGGAGGAAGAGCTCAACCATGATTAATATAGCAGATCAACTAAGGAAAATGAGTATGTTAAGGCCAATTAGAGTAGATTTCAGAGTGAATGGGAGGAAAGAAATTGGAGACAGTGAGTACAATTATGCTGAGGAAATTTGCTATAAATGGGAGCAGAGAAAAAGGGTGGTAGAAGAGAAAGGGTCAAAGATGATTTTGCTTGTGTTTATGTTATTTTTCCAATCTCAAAAACAACATATTTGTGTACTCATGGGAATGGTTCAATGTAATGGGGAAAATTGAAGATGGAGGAAAGTAAGGAGAATATGAGCCCAAGATTCTGAGTAAATTAGGAGGAATGGGTTCTGGCATATAGGTGAGATGGTTAGCCTTAGATAGGATTAGAGACAACTTATAATTTGTACAAGGAAGAAGGAAAAAGCATGAGGGTTCAGATGTTACTAGGTTTGGAATTTGTGGCAGTTCCCCTCTGAATGACTCAATGTTCTCACTGAGGCAGGAAGCAGTCATTATTTGACAGAGAAGATGGGAAAGGACATGATGATGATTTGAAGAGAAAGGAGAAAGTATGAAACTGATGTGTGGAAAAGATTATTTGGATGATTGTCACTGCCTAATGCTATTATGAGAGGTTTTTTTTTTTTACATTTTTATTTACAGATTCCATTTTCTCTATATTAAACACATACTGTCCTATACAACACAGAAATCGTTTTTAAAACTTTTTCTTAGTAATCCATAGAAAAAAAGAAATGTAATCCATAATCTCAGGGAAAATAAATCTTTTTAGTAATTTCAGTTAGCTAAAGAAATGGAAACAGATTACCTGATTAATGGCTCCCAGCATCTCAGCCCTACTGGCCACTCGTGCAGTGCACTGACTAAGGAATGTTATACTCTTCTCCAGCTTCTTAACAATTTCCTGGGCATGGTTGTCATCTTCACAAAGTGGTGTTAAAGACTGTACAGAAAGCAAAGTATTAAAATATATCCAACACAAGTATTCAGCAAGTGATTCTAACAATGACTATGTTGTTAATGTAGATGACATCTCATTTATCTTTGTATAAAGTGAAAAGGATCAGCAAAGACCGATAATGAATAATGATATTGAAATATTAATTTCTTTGTTGGCTATTAAGCAGACCTATGCAGATGTTCACAAAACCTTTTATATCTAGTATCAATCTCTTCCTTCCTTCCTGAATTTGCCATTTCCTCTTGAACGTTTACATCACTTTCCACAATTAACAGATTGGGATATACTTAATTGGTAATGATAAAGAAATTATGCTTATGAATGAGTTGAATGTATTATATGAGGAGCATGGTTTGAACTTTTAATTAAAGTAGTGAAAACATACTAGATTTAGATATGGCCCTGACTACTCGCTGTTCCATTGATGGCAAAGCATTATTGAGATAGCTAGATGGGTATGTCTTCACTGCCTTATGAATATTTCTTTTAAATTGGTGCCCTTGATCCAAGATGATGGCTGTTCTAATGGAGAACCATCCATCTCACTAGGGTGGAGACAGAATTAAGGGGACAGCAGTTTTGGAAGCAAACAAGCCACTGCTTATTAGCTGTGTGACCATGAACAATTTTCTAAGACTTGCCCAAATCTAAAATACTATAAATTTTGTATATTATTTTAAAAAGGAAAAGTAGGGGCACCTGTGTGGCACAGTTAAGTGTCTGACTCTTGGTTTTAGCTCAGATCATGATCTCAGGGTCATGAGATTGAGCCCCATGTTGGGCTCCACACTCAGAGCAGAGTCTACTTAAGACTGTTTCTTCCTCTTCCTCTGTCCCTCCCCCCAGCCCCCATGGTTTCTCTTTCTCTCAAATAAATAACTAAATCTTTTTTAAAAAAGGAAAAATTGTGTAAATAAAATTATAAAGCATCATTGACTCTATGTTGAATTCTAAATCTAAAATTACTAAGTCATTTCTGATTTGTTCTTCCCTCATCTGCCAGATGGAGACAATTACAGGAATTCCTTTCCCGGAATACTGGACATGAATGATAATAGATGCAAATTATTTGTCACACTCTAGATGCTCAATAAATGTCAGCCACTTCTGAAACAGACAGATATATATGAGTTGCAGCTGAAGAGTTGCTAACCAACTAGAATGATCACTGTCAGACACACAGTTTCCTATTGGAGTTAAGTAACCATATTCAGTTGGGAAAGGAAGAAAATACGTTAATTGTTAGCCAAATAAAATATGGTTTATCAAAACCGAATCATGAAGAAATAGAAACTTTGAATAGGTCAATAACTAGTAAGGAGAGGGAAGCAGATATCAAAAATTTCCCGACAAAGAAAAATCCAAAACCATATGGAACCATATGAATGGTTCACCTGGAGAATTCTACCAAACATCTGAAGAAGAATTAAAACCAATCTTTCTAAAATAACAAGTGTTGGCAAGGTTGTGGAGAAAAAGGAATCTTTGTGCACTATTAGTGGTGCAGCCACTGTGCAAAATGGTGTGGAGGTTCCTCAAATAATTAAAAATAGAACTACCTTACAGTCTAATAATTGTACTACTGGGTATTTACCCTAAAAATACAAAAACACGAATTCAAAGGGATATATGCACCCTTATGTTTATTGTAGCATTATTTACAATAGTCAAACTATGGAGGCAGCCCAAGTGTCCAATGATTGATAAATGGATAAAGAAGATGTGGTATAAAGAATATTATTTGGCCATAAAAAGGATGAAATCTTGCCAGTTAAATAATATCAATAGAACTAGAAAGTATAAGCAAAATATGCCATTCAGATAAGACAAATATCAGATGATTTCACACATATGTGATATTTAAGAAACAAAACATGAACATGTGGATAGGGAAAAAAAAGAATAGGAAAGACATGGAGGCAAATCATAAGGCTATTTATTTTAAGATTTAATTTATTCATGAGAGACACAGAGAGAGAGGCAGAGACTTAGGCAGAGGGAGAAGCAGGCTCCACGCGGGGAGCCTGATGTGGGACTCAATCCTGCGACCCCAGATCACGCCCTGAGTCAAAGGCTCAACCGCTGAGCCACCCAAGCATCCCAAATCATAAGAATATATATTTTTTAAGACTCCTAATGATAGAGAACAAACAGGGTTTTGGAGATAGGTGGGGGGATGGGCTAAATGAGTAATGGGTATTAAAGAGGGCACTTGCTATAAAAGCACTAAGTGTAATATATCACCTAGTAATAAATCACAAAATTCTACTCCCGAAACCAACATTATACTATATGTTAAGTAACTAGAATTTAAATGAAAAATTGGAAGAAAAAAAATTTTTCCGGGTAAATAAATGAACAACATAAAAAACAATTCCACTTATAATACAATCAAAAAGAATAAAATACTTAGGAATAATCCTAACAAAGGAACTGAAAGACTTGAATTCTAAAATCTATAAACAGTGCTGAAGGAAATTAAAGACATAAAAGGAAAGAAAGGCACCCTGTGTTCATGGATTAGAAGACCTGATTTTCTTAAGATGTCCAGTCTACTCAAATCTATCTAGAGATTCAATGCAATCCCTATCAAAATCCCAGTGGCATTTTTTGTTTCATAAATAGAAAAATTCATCCTGAAATTCATAATGGGGTTTCAAAGGACCCCAAATAGCTAAAACAATTTGAAAAAGAACAAAGTTGGAGAACTGACACTTCTTGATTTCAAAACTTATTACAAAGCTGTAATACAGCCTTGTGATAATGATGTGGTTGGTGTTGAGATGACTTGGATGATATACATAACTCAGTTAAGACCTCTATATAAACTTCATCGTTTTGGTGGGTGGGTATAGAGATCTACTCATCTTGCAGCCAACCAAGACAAGCCTCATATATAAATTCCTTTGCTTATTAAATCTGCCATCTACCAACCTGAAGTGACCTGCCTCTTTCTTCAGTTTCTCCCTGCCTTTGAAGATGAGGGCCAATTTCAGATTACATCTGGGAAACTCCTGAGGATCTTGCAAACCAACAATATCCATATCCATATCCATGTCCATATCTAATATCCATATACAAAAAAAGTGAAAGTGGACTCTTATCTTACACTACATTCAAAAATCAACTCAAACTGGATTAAAGATCTAAGTGTAAGATCCAAATTATGTAATTTCAGAAGAAAACATAGGAAGAAATATTCATGACATTAGATTTGGCAATCATTTCTTGGATATGACAACAAAAGCACAGGCAACAAAACCAAAAATAGACAAATACCACTATATCAAGCTTAAACACTTTTGTGAATCAAAGAACATAATCAACAAAATGGAAAGGCAACCTATGGAATAAGAGAAAAGATAAATATCTTATTACAAAATTGACAAAGGGCTTGAATAAACATTTTTCCAGAGATGATATACAGAGGTGGTATACATGATGATAAACATGAAAAGATGCTCAACAATACAAATCATCAGAGAAATGCAAAGCAAACCACAATGAGATACTACCTTATACCCATTAGTATCGCTAATATCAAAAAAGCAGGAAAAAATGTACATATTGGACAAGATGTGGAGAAATTGGCACCCTGGTGCACTGTTAGTAGGATTGTAAAATGGTACAATTGCCACACAAAACAATGTGACAATTCTTCAGAAACTTAAAAAAACTTTCTAAAAGAATTAAAGGCAGGGTCTCAAAGAGACACACACTCATGTTCATAGCAGCAATCACTCACAATAGCCAAGAGATGGAAGCAATCCAAACATCCACTGATAAATAAATGGATAAATGAAATGCAGGATATATTACAATGAAATATTTTATTCAGCTTTAAAACGGAATCCTGCCACATGCTACAACATGGATGAAGCTTGAAAATATTATGCTAAGTGAAATGAGCCAGTTACAAGAAGACAAACACTGTATGATTTTACTTATATCAGAAGTAGTCAAATTCATAGAAATAGAAAGTAAACTGGTTAGCAGGAGCTGAGAGGTGGGGAAGAGGGGAGTTGTTTAATGGGCATGGAGTTTCAGAATGCAAGATGGAAAAGTTCTGGAGATCGGTTTTACAGCAATGTGAACATACTTAACACTAGTGAACTAACTTACACTTAAGATGGTTAATATGGTAACTTTGATGTTACATGTTTTTTATTACAAAAAAAGAACATGGTTTCTCAGTTTTCATTTTCTTTATCCAAAAATAACCCTCTTAATTTTTCAGCCAATCTCTATATTTATGGTGATTTCACAAAATGGAAAAATCATAGTTGTTACTTATGTACAAGTTCTAGAGAGAGCTTGGCTTGCCCATCATCTGACAAGACTAAAATCAATCACCATTTTCTTTTTTCAGTTAATTAAACGGAACTAGAATTTTGATTCTTTTCTTTGAAACTTAGAATTAGATATTATCTCCTATTGCTCAGTTTCCTGCATGATGACTCTTCTGCCTGAAACCTAAGCAAACGGTTCTAGAGGGAAGGCAGGTGACTCACAATGACTTTAAAAGGCATTTGTTTTATTAGTAAATCTTTTAGTTTAGCCTGACCCTGAATTTTTGTTTCCTATTAATTTACATTTGAGTCAGGCAGGGCTTGGTACCTGGTGTTGGTTTAGTTGTAAAAGTAAACTTGTATCTAATTTTGAAAACATTATTAACAGTATAATCTTCAAATGTGTAGTTCCCAAATGTTAAGATTCTCACCTCTAACAGCTTTAAACAGTTAGTTATTTCTTTTTTCAGATTTTCTTCGGCCAAGTCTCGTGATCTTTCTTCAAGCCTCACTCTTTTCTCCAAGGTGAACCAGTCACACTTAAATCCCAAAGATAATCTGAGAAATTCGGCCTGTTGTCAAAATAATGTGAGGGTGAAGGGAAAAAATTGGACATAGTGAAATATTTCAGTTTAATTCCAGATTATGCTGAGCTGTTTCTTTTCCCTCCCAGCAACACAATGCTAGCATGCATTGGCTTTACCTGCACTTAATCACTGCCAAGCCAGCCAGACACCAAACGTATGACAGCTTATGTAAAAGTATGAAGTGATTATAGACAAGGGAATCAGAAAAACTTTTTTTTTAACTTAAAGGGAAAAAACTCACCTCCACCTCCTTCTCATTAGCAGAAGTGCTGTAGGATAAGACAAAGAATTTATTCAAACACAATTCAATAGAAAAGCAAAAGCTGTGAGCATGCCATGTGAAGAACAACTTACTTGTCGCTTTGTCTAAAGTTAACTGATTTCACAGTGGTTACAGGAACAGAGGAAACAGCAGTGTCTATTAAAAGGTAATAAAATAGTAGGTTACAAAGGTTCCCAGCTGAAGGCACGCACATTCAATCAAATCTCTACTATACAAAGGCATTTCACTGAAGAATGTATGAAATAATAGCCAGTTAATAATGCATTTGCGTCAATATAAGATGATGTTATGCTATGCTATTGGGACCACAATGTCATTAAAATCATTGGCTCCCGGTAACAGCATTAAGGAGGGCACACGATGTGATATGAGCACTGTGTGTTATACTATATGTTGGTAAAATGAATTTAAATGAAAAAAAAATCATTGGCTCACACATCAGTATGTGAATAGTCTGAAGCCTGAAGATACCTCAGACCCCAGGAACAGTCCAATTATTCTCTTTGTATTTGAATGTTTATTTGACTTGATTCCATGGTTAAATGCATACCTTCCTAGTACCCTAATCCTTCAGATCAATGAAGGATGAAGAATGAAGAATCAAGAGCAGCAGCGTCAGCAGACATTGTAGTAGTGGTAGTAGTAGTAAGAGGAGGAGGAGTATAGTATAATAATAATAATAATAATAATAACAATAACAGCAACAATAAGCATTGTATCAACCACTTGTCACAAGTTTACTATATGCCAGCCCCAAAACAGGGCTCTTTACACATATTAATGATACTCTTCGTGGTAACTTCATAAAGAAGACAATATATTAGTTTATTAAGAGTATTAGATTTGAAAAAAACCTGGTTTAAGTCTCATCTTTGATCCTTATAGCTTTGTGACCTGGAACAAGTCAAAACGTCATCAAACCATCTACAAAATAAGGATGATACTATTCTTCTATAGTAGCTTTTAGAGAACTTTGCCAAGCATTTTTCTAACTGCTTTATACCTAATTTACTCAATCCTCAGAGCAAACCTGTGGTAGGTACTGTACAGGCTAGGAAATTGAGCTGCAACTTACCTATCCCACATAGATATTTGGGTGAACTAAATGAAACTATATATTTAAGGAATTTAGTCTAGAACTTAGCATATGATATATTCTTGTAAAGGTTAATTTTTTTGACTCATCGTTTTCATTTTGCAGATGAAGTTGACACTCAGGTTTAATAACCTTCTGAAGTCATAGCTAGTCAGAGAGTAACCCAATAGTCTGTGTGACCTCAAGGCCTCAACTCTATCCATTATTCCATCCTAATGGAGGTGAAATTGGGAGGGAAGCATATTAGCACATATTCTTTAAATACTGTCTTATTTACTTTGGGATGGGATAATAAAAAAGATCTCAAAGCAGAGCTTAGAATTGACTACCAATATTGGCATGGTTCTTGGATCACAATAGTGTAGTAGTTATTACAAGTCCTTTGGAGCTTAATAGTTAATGCAACATAAATGTGGCTTTTCATAAATGACACAAATTGAATCAAGAAATCAGTTTTATTGGCTGGATTTTACCTAGAGATGAAAAATTATAGACACCATATTTTTACTCAGAAAGATTTCACCCATAAAAATATTAGCAGGAATAAAAGTTTGCATGGGGGTTGGGAGAGAACATTCCTTACCTCCTGCAGCACATTCTTTTCTATGCTCATCTATTGTTCCTGGTTCCTCTTTGGCTTCCTAAAATCATAAAGAGATTTTTTTTTGCTGTAAATAGAATGGAAATCCTTCATAACCAATCATTTCCCAACTTCCTGTCCTCTCCTAAACCTACTCTATCAAAAATATTGTGGTATTCAAAGATCTAAGCTAGGGGTTAAGAAGAAAACAGGACTGGCTCTAAGGGGGTTTCCAATCTAGTTGAGGTACAAAAGACAGAAGCGTATGAACAGCTGTAAATGCGACACAGGTTACCATGAGGCAAACTAGCATTGATTGCCAAATAAATGAGATGTGAATAAATAAGTTCTCTACAAAGGGAGGGGAGAGACATCATGGCTAGAGAAGCATAAGAAGTCTCCACAGACAAGAAACATGCTGGCGCTTCATAAAATGGTAGGATTAGATGGATAAAGAGGTAGGCATCATCTAGGACTATCACACGTAGCCTTCTAGATGGACTCTTGGAGAACTTGTAGCAAAAACTGCAGCTAGGACTGTATTATGTTAGGCTTTTACTGCATATAAATACATTTAAAGGTCACTGACCAAATATCCTACAGATATATCGATACTTTGAGAAAGACCATATGAGGGTTGTACTATACTACCTGGGGAAAGCTAATGAGAAAGCTATAGGTATAAAATCATTTTTATGGTGATAATTATTCAACATTCTTAGAAGCTTTCCATGAAAAAAAGTCTAAGACAAAATTCCTTGGTAGAGCCAGTGATAACATGTCATGTAACTTTTAGAAAATTGAAGCTAAGATTTTGATAAAAAATAACAAATGCAATAATAGAGGTAACCAACACCCAAATATTCTTAAGTTTTCTGAATCCTCCCTCAACACCCTGACCTCTTCCAGATACACCATCTTCTTCCAATCCTATCCTTTATGATCATGCTTCTTCTGGGAAGAATTGTCCATGGGTTGCTATTTCCAGTTTTTCAGCTCTTATCTGTCCCTATAGGCAACACTCCAAGAAAACCTCCCTCCCCAGTTATCAGGGAACTCTCTATCACCAAATTCAATGGAAAATATTCACTCTTTATCTTACTTGACTTCACTGTAGCATCTAAAATAATCTATAATTATAGAAGATTTTTCTTTCCTTAATTTTCATTTCCTGATGTCCTCCTATTGCTACAGTAGCTCCTTCTGAATTTCCTCTACCATTGCCTTCTTTTGTCAGATGATGGAATCATCTAGAGTCCATTATTGTTAGTATTCTCTTCCTGCCTGCCAGAGTCCTTTGCACCCACGTACTTGTTTTTATTCGCTGGTAACTCAAAAATGTGTGTCTGCTCCTAAAAGTCCTAGGAATGAGTTTATGAATATAGGTATATAGCTATCTATATAATCTTTCAGAATACTGAGGTCTCACATCAAACTGAAATTTGACTTAAACTAATCTTATTTTACCCACCCACCCCCCAAATTCTACTCTTCTTACTTCCTCCCTATTCTCGTGATATTATATTCATTCTGTAGGATAAGCCATAAGCGTAAGTATTTATATTTTCCCATGCATCCCCAGCCCCTACCCTGGTAATTGGTCACCATGTACTATAAATTCTGTTCCTTAAATCTCTCCCAAATTACTCTTTTCTTCTCCATCCACACTAAATTCCTACTATCTTCATCTCTTGTCCAAATTGTTACAATAGCATCCTAACCAGTACTCCATCTGTATTTCTCCATTTTCTAATCCATTATTTTAAAGTTTATTTCTATCTTGTTTTATGATGAGAAAAAATTCTTTTTCTCAGAAGACTACCATGAAAGATTAGAGGACTCAAATATTTCTCTATTTTTTAGAAGGGGTAACCACTTCTGGCATGCTTGCTAGTCAACATTATACTCTATATATACTTTACACTACAAAGGATGATCCCAAATCACATACCCAATCATTCACTCCCTTCAGACTACAATATTATAACATTTTTATCTACCCTATTGCCACAAATGTATCTATGCCACAACCATCTATTAACTTGAGTTAGCTTTCATGAGTCTCTGTTTCTTCAAACCATATGGGTCTAATTAAAGCAATGTTTATATACTGAGGGGAAAACAACAATACACACACACACACACACACACACACACCTCTATACATATAATAGAAAGAGATATTAATACAGAAATAAGACCCTTGAAGAAGCTTGTAGACTGTGGAATTGGATCCATAGTCTACAAGTTACTCCTCAATAATTATAAATTCATATTAGTGACAATGAACCTTTTCTTTAAGGAAAGGAACTTAACTTTTTCTATAAACATTTTTTTAAAAGATTTTATTTATTTACTCATGAGAGACACGGAGAGAAAGGCAGAGACATAGGTAGAGGGAGAAGTAGGCTCCCTGTGGGGAAGCCTGATGTGGGACTCTATCCTGGGATCACGACCTGAGCTGAAGGCAGACGCTCAACCACTGAGCCACCCAGGTGTCCCTATAAACATTTAAATAATGATTTATAGCAGTTTTCCAGGTGCCTGGATAGCATTTGATACCATTCACAAAGTACTTCCTTTATGACACCTGGCCTCTTATCCTAAACATTTTTCTTTTATATCACTAACCACACTGAGTAGCTATATATTCCTGAGTAATTGTATGTTTCTTTCTTTAATTACAACATGTTCTCTTAATTAGAACATATCTTTAAGGTAAATATTACTGTCTTATTTAATCTTATTTATTAATGCATTTATTTACTTAGAAGTCCTCTATTGATAGATCAATAGACCTTTGATAAATAAATGAATGAAGGGATAAATGAAAAAACAATGTGGAGGGACATCTGGGTGGCTTAGTGGTTGAGCATCTGCCTTCGGCTCAGGTCGTGATCCTGGGGTCCTGGGATCGAGTCCCATATCGGGCTCCTCACAGAGAGACTGCTTCTCCCTCTGCCTGTGTCTCTGCCTCTCTCTGTCTCTCATAGATAAATAAATAAAATATTTTAAAAAAAAGAAAAGAAAAAGAACAATGTGAGTCAGGAGGTTTTAGCTTTGACTCTATTGTGTGACCTTGGACAAGTCACAAGGACTCTTTGGCACCAACTTTCTCATCTATAAAACACTGGGACAATTAAATTCTATTAACTTCATAATATTTTGACATTTTGAGATAGTGCTTTTAAGGGTATTTTGCAAACTTAAAGGGTCAGTTCTACCATTGTAATATATCATTACTCTTACTGTTAAAATATGCATATTTCCTTACCAGATTTAACATGGTTTTGTCCTCACTCACGGAGCCTTGGAATGCAATATTCTCAGGAACTGGACTTTTGCCTATGAGAAAATGGGAACACACTAAATAGTTGCCTGAACAGTAACAAGTAAAAGAGGAAGAAATAGTAAGGGTGCAATATGAGCAGACTATTAAGTGGCAAAGACCTTAACATGTGAGACAAATTATATATTAAAAAACTTTAAATGTGTCCACTGATTAAAAATAGGATTAGAACAGTTAAGGTTCCCAAGGAAGCTAGCCATATAAGATTTTTTAATAGAAATGAATAACTGTGTAAATGGCCTTCAAGTAATTATTTTAAAAATCTTTTTAAAGGCTGTTACTGCTTTTTAAAAATCAAACATTACTAGTATACTTATAGAAACTGAATGAAGGAAGGATGAACAATCAGCTTGACAAACAGGTTTTTTAAAAAAATTACAGATGTGAGACTGATAACCAAGTGTGATATCCTTCTAAAACATGGTATCTTTCTAAAAAAAAAAAAAAAAAAGTCATCAAACTAAGAAACAAAGCACTTTTAATTTATGCCATTCCTCTTTGTAATTTCCCTTTATTTTTGTGTATTTGTACTGTAATGTACTTGATAATGATTTTCCTCTTTACATGATCCATTGTCTTGAATTTAGTTCAGTGCAAGCACAAAGGTCAGCAACTATAAATAGGTTTTGTTTCTTTTTAGGAAAACAAAATAAAGAATGTATTATACCTTTAAAATTTATATGGAAATAAGAACAAAACGGTAACCATTTCCTTCAGAAATAAAGTGTCTTTTCCTGATGAATATTTTATTTTAATTTTTCATTGACTTTTAAGACAGATAATAGATTCATAAGGTCCATAAATTTTAAAGTGTAAGACGTTTTACGATAAGAATTTTCCCTCCCATCCATGCCTACAAGAAACCTACTTCCCCTCTCCATAGACGATGTTACTTAATTTTTGGTTAGCCTTTCAGAGATACTTTATGCATACCTAAAACTTCTTTCTATCCTTTTTATTTTCCCACAAAATTTTACATGCAATACATGTTCTATATTTGGGTTTTTAAAAAGAGTTTATTTATTTATTTGAGAGAGAAAGAGAGAATGAGAGAGAACAAGCCAGGGAAGAGAGAGAAGCAGATTCCCTAGTGAGCAGGGAGCCTGATGCTGGACTTGATCCCAGGACCTTGGGATCATGACCTGAGCTTGAAGGCAGACTCTTAACTGACTAAGCCATCTAGGTGCCCCAGGTTTTTGGGTTTTTTTTAAGAGACAGTAATTCTTCGATATCTTTTTTGTAAAAGATTTTATTTATTTATTCATGTGAGATACAGAAAGAGAGGCAGAGACACAGGCAGAGGGAGCAGAAGCAGGCTCCATGCAAGGAGCCCAATGTGGGACTCAATACTGGGGAATCTGGGATCACACCCTGAGCCAAAGGCAGACACCTCATCGCTGAACCATCCAGGCATCACTCTTCGATATCTTTCTAAGTTTCCTTATATACATTTTATGGATGGATGTTAGCATTCTATTACGTGGAGATGTCAATATATACTAACTAGGTTTCTTTTGATAATTAACTTTATCCCCAGTATTTTGTTCTTATAGACAAAACTGAAATATAGAAACTTCTACAAGTCATTTGAGTATTTAGATCTATAGGATAAATTCCAGAAAACAGATTGTTTTATCACAGGATATGTACATTTAACATTTTGGTAGATATTAGCAATTCCCCTTCCTATTAATTCCAATAATTTACATTCCCTACAGAAATGTATGAGATTTACTTTTTCCTCTATAATCTATCCAACAGAGTGTAATCAAAATTTTGCATCTTTGTCTACATGACTGGTTAAAAATGGTATCTTGGTGTAGCTCTAATTAAAATTTCTTTTTCAGCTTAAGCTGAAATATGAAGATATTCTTCCATTCATAAAGAATGGATTCCATTTCTACAATTTTACAACTCCCTTTAGTTTAGCATCTATACCTCAACTGAACTGTCAAGATCAAACAATAGAATGATTTTTTGGGGGGTGGGGGTGGGAATGGGAACCTATGTGCTTCCCATAAGTGTCAACTGTAGTGCTGCCTCAATGTGAATGGTTGAGAATAACTACTTTGTTTTCAGACTCAAGTAGTTAAAAAAAGGATGCAACGTATTATCTAGTTAATTCTTTTGCCTCCTTAGTGGACCATCACAAATTTGCCCAACCTTTCAGCCAGATTCTAATTAGGATTCTGAGAATTTTTTTTTTTTAAGAGAACGTGTGCACACGGATGTGAGTGTAGAGTGGCAGAAAGGCAAGGGAGAGGGAGAGAAGAGAGAATTTTTTTTTTTAATTTTTATTTATGATAGTCACACAGAGAGAGAGAGAGAGAGAGAGAGAGAGGCAGAGACACAGGCAGAGGGAGAGGCAGGCTCCATGCACCGGGAGCCCGATGTGGGACTCGATCCCAGGTCTCCAGGATCGCGCCCTGGGCCAAAGGCAGGCGCTAAACCGCTGCGCCACCCAGGGATCCCGAGAAGAGAGAATTTTAAACAGGCTCAATGCTCAGGGTGGAGCCCAGTGCAGGGCTTGATTTTATGACCCTGGGATCACCACCTGAGCAAAATCAGGAATCAGACACTTAAACAACTGAGGCACCCCAAGATTCTGAGAATTTCCTAAGCAGGTGATTCTACATCTGTGCCACAGTTTAAGACCCAGTTGTATCCAGTCAATCTTTGCCATGAAGAAATACTTAAGTCCTATCAAAATACATTATAATTTTTGTTCTATCTATAGAACTGGGGGAAAATGGCAACATGATAGTATATGAAGACTACAATTACCTCTTGGACTTCTTTTCCCCAGAGTATATCTTCAATTTTTAAAATAAAATAATATTACTTAACTATGAAGATAGTTGCTCCAGTAGCTTACAGGTTTGCTTGCTGCTTTGGAATGGAAACTATATTTGGATACTTCAATAGCTTACCTGTGATCTCTATCATAGCAGAAGCTGATCTTGTATCTTCCTCTTTCTCACAGAGTGATTTACAGTCAAGGTCACCAGAAGCCATATTCAAAATTTCTGACCCAGAATCTATCAGCAGGAAGAAACTAACAGCATGAACACTATGCAAAAAATTATTTGCCTATGTTCTTTTCATTTGCACTTACCTCAACAGTTCACAGAAACCAAACTTGTAGTTATAATAATAATACTCTATTTTTATATCTTTTCCAAGTCACTCACCACTTGAAGTCACAGCACTCTCTGTGGATGAAGCATGTCCAGGAGATGACAGTGTAGAACATTCTCTATCAAAAGAGTGGAGGAAATATTTTAGAGTGTCAAGTCCAAAGAATTCCTTAAAAATTAACCAAATATGCATTCAAATTCACATTTACAGACAAACAAGCAAACCTGGACTGTGGCACACTCTCAGAATACAAGCATTCAACACCATTATCCTAAGGGGGGAAAAAAGAGGAAAAACAAGTTCAACAATTTGACATTTTCCATTCCAGAGAGGTTGTTTTAAGCAAACATTTTCATACAGTTTTAAATGAATCTATATTTACCTTTGCTCTTTTAAAGAGGATATGGGAATGGATGGGATAGGGCAGATTGATATACATACTTTCTCAAAGCTGTACTTGCAAAATAAAATCCAATTTTAAATATATTTACAAGTCCAATATTTAAAGAATACCTGATAAATTCTTGGGCAAAACAAATTCTAAACTTAAAGGGCAGATAGAGTTTATTTCATGAACTTAAGTCAAGTTGTCTTTAAACAGAACATTTTATGTGGGCATAACACAACATTTCTATTTATGGAAATATTATTCAACCTAAAACTTTTGACCTGGTGATTTAAAAATGGTTTTCAATCTTCTAGCTAGACAAATAATACCTTTTAAACTTAATCCCATTCTCAAAGATCTGAGGGATTATCTCAACGTCAGCACCAATTACTTGGTGCTCAAAAGGAGCTTAACAGAATTGTGGTCCTAGCCTGCCAGGGCAAGCGTTTAAAAGTGTTATTTGAACTTCTTAATCTTGATTAAAAGTTCCTAATTTAGGGGGAACTTTAGGACATTAGGACTGATTAGTTCCTTACTCTCAAATAATATAGTGGGAACATGGTTTACCCTTTAATAATATTTTTCTAGTAAGTATATTTTCATTATTATTTGGTTTATGTAGGAATTTAATATTGAAAACTGAGACCATTTGAACATATCAAAAATCTACACAAGCAATGAAAAGATGAAGACATTCAATATTCTATAATCAAGCAGAGAACGTATTAACAGTCACAAACCAGCAACAGGTTTTAATGGAAGGATGCTGTGTATCACACACAGTATTTAGAATCTACCCCAGAAAATATTGACTATCATCACAAAAAATATAGGTTTAGTAAGAGTTTGCAGAATATGTAGTTACGCAATATAAGGACAGAATTTAAAATGTACAGAAGCCCTTTTATAAATCATTTTATTTAATTCTCCCAACAACCATTGAAAGTGGCTTTTGGCAAGAAAATATTTGCTTACTTCAGGTAAAGAAAGTAAAGCCAGTGAATAAAGTGATTTCCCGGGAGTATTCTGAATAGTAGTGTCACGTCAGTTCAACTAACTACAGTGTCCTCTCCACCATAAACAGAACTGTCTCTGAGATACCCTAACCCAGGCTGTTGGTGAGACTTCCCAATTATTGTCTTACACCAGTAGATGAGTTAAACATAAGCATTTAAAATGTTCAACTCTAATGTTTAGAAAAATCCACAAACTTGCAAAGCAAGAATTTATACCTAATCTTCCTACATATCAATGTTAGACCATCTCTATTCTATTTCTTTTTCTCTCTGCTTTAAATATCTTTGAGTCAGACCCTGTGTGCTTGAAGCCCCTCATGACATCAGCCTGATTTAATTCAACAACTTTCATCGAAAGCCCACTTTGTCCCAGGCGCAGTGACAGAGACAGAGGCTGGAGACTCACAGAAGTACAGTCCTTGTCCCAGAGGAGTTTGTGGCCCAGTCAGGAAGACAAATATATAAAATAAATCATAAATTATAGGCCGCATTCCACGGAGGAAAGTAGTATGCACAAAACAGAGTGGGGTAATCTTTGAATTACATTTTGAAGAGAAATTGTGCTTTAGAACCTACAGGTAAATGATGATAGCCTTATCATTAAAATATTTAATAGATTGTATTAGTAATTAATATAGTCTTATTTAACTATATTCCAATACATAGGTAATAAATAAAGCTATAGGGATGACTGGGTGGCTCAGTGGTTGAGCACCTGCCTTTGGCTCAGGGCATGATCCCAGGGTCCTAGGATGGAGTTCTACCTCAGGTTCCCCAGAGGGAGCCTGCTTTCCCCTCTGCCTATGTCTCTCTCATGAGTAAATAAATAAAATCTCTTAAAAAAAAAAAAGAAATGAAGCTATAAAAATCAGAAAATATTAATATCCCTCAGTTTCATCAAGTATTATACTTCATAAAAGTCAATAAGGATTTATTCCTTAATAAGAATTTAACAATCAGGCCCACTTAACACCCCATAACATATAAAAATTTGATTATATATGTCTTGAAATGACACTACTGTACTATCATTAATACATATATAATAATTATATTGCACTAAAAAGCTAATTTCGTCAGAAAAATACTTCTTTCACCTATGAGGGTTACAGATATCCATATCTGAACTTAAGATGTATAAAAGAGAATGCAGTCATTTTCTGTTTAATTAAACTGGCTTCTAATATGGGGGGAAAGGAAACACATTATTTCTACAAACTTAAAAAAAAAACAAAGTAAAAATAATAAATACATCAGAAATACAGTTTACCTCCATTATATTAAAAATGAAGTCTCATTTACTATAATGCTCTGTGTAAGCCCTTCTATTTAGTACTTTATATGTGAAATATTTTAATGAGAAGCTTTTTGATAAATATAAAATATTTATGGATTAAGTAATAATTCTGTAATTTTGGAGAAATGTCATATATTTACTAGTCACACATTACTATATTGTTCTGGAACAGTTGCAAGGTAAGCAATTGGATATTCCAATTCATTAGTCTTTATAAATCTCACTATCAGAAGACACCCCAATATACAACATATGTCAATCCTAGGTTTTCACATTTGATCTAACAGCATTTTCCCCCTTCTTACAAATATAACTAGACAAAAGAAGTTTTCTTTTTTCAAATTTAGAAAAAAAAACAAATTTAGAACTGTAATTAATGAAATTGGAAATATAACTCTTCAGGGTGTCCGTGCATATGGCGTGGGGGTGGGAGATAACTCATCAAAAATTTTCCACAAATGCGCTCTTTTTTTTCCAGCATCAAAAGTCACCACTATTCAAACCAGTATCCCAGACCCATAGGAAAGCCTAACACCCACATAACAACCATTAAGACCTGGGCAGGTCATGAAAAAGATAACCTGCTGGATATATTTTAAAAACCAAGGAAAGTTAAGAAATTGACTAAAAGCAAGAAAAAGAGAGTTCAGATGACAGACCTACTTACATGAAGAAGATTGGTTCAAGTCAATGAGACTAAACATGTCGATAGCACAGGGCAGGAAAAGGGTTCTTCCTGTCTGAGCCATTCAAATATCAACCTGAATAACATTTACATGAAAATCCGTGGTCCAGCCCATTTGCTTTTGACAATAAGCATCTACTGTAGGGTGGGGTAGGCAAGGTACTCATGGAAAAAAGTGAGACATATTCTCCCATGGGCTGGGTCAGCAAACACAGGCCACACATGCACACACGCGCACACACCACACACACACACACACACACACACACACAAACACACCAGTATTTTTCAATATTTAAGTAGAAAAATATGAAGAATAATAAGAAATAGCTTTTAAGATATTAATGGGGATAATTAATAGGCATAGATAATTTTCCAGGGTTACTTTATCTTTTTCTTTTTTAGATGAAATGTTTATCTATACATTTTATGATCAGAAACCCTTCCAGTAAGCTACATTCACGTTACCAATGTAATTTTTGCTATTAGATCTATTTTAGAGGATTGGTGTGACTCAAGCAAGGATTTTCTGAGAAAAAAACTGCAGAAAAGTCTATAGAGACCAATTTCATTCTAACTTAAAAATAATGCCCTTGACTCAACGTCAGTTTCAATGTTCTAAAAAGAGAAGGAATATAAAATTGAATGCCAAAAACTCACAGCTTACTGTAACCTAAACAAAACTGAATTTCTTCATAAGTTTGTAACTAAAAAGACACCACACCCTCAGATCTACAGGACACACCCACCACTCTGAGGTTCATTTATAGTACAGTTATCAGTCAACTTCTACATGTCCCAATTTTGCAACTGGCAATGTTATTTATTCTCCAAGGTTATTAATGCCGCAGCACACACAGCCCGAGAGAACAGAACAGACAATGGCCAGAAAATCTTCTGAGATATTTCAAAACTGATTCTGTCCTTTGTCTCATAATTCACCTCCTCCTAGTGATAGCACTTCTCAGACAAAAACATGTAATAACATGAAGAACACCTCAAAGGGATGGAAAGACATTTTTTTTTTGAACAGCCCAAGTAAAACAGAGAAATTCATCCCCATATCCTGACTGTACCAAGGTATCTTCTGCTGCTGCTTTTTTTCTTTTTAAGTAGGCACCATGCTCAGTGTGGAGCCCAACAAGGGGCTTGAACTCACTCACCATCCTGAGACCAAGACCTGAGCTGAGATCAAGAGTCAGATGCCCAACTGACTGAACTACCCAGGTGCCTTTTTTTTTTTTAATTGATGTGTAGTTGACACACAATGTTACATTAGTTTCAGGTGTACAAGATAGTGATTTGACAAGTCTACACACTACATAATGCTCATGACAAGGTATATTCTGAGCTTTATACTGCTGATCATTCTGATTCTGGGTAATAGTTACAGTTGCTATTTTCTGAGTTTACTAGGAACCAGGTACTTTGCATGCATTCTAAAGTGTCTTGGTGGGGTCAGATCTGAGACTGAAGTAGTTAGAATAATCATTTTCATAGTCAGAATTTTCATGAAGCTCCTTAATTCTTGGAGTAACTGGGGACATGCCCAGCTATCTAAGCACATGTCCAGTTTGGCATTTGGGCTGCTGTTCAGACTCCGTGTTTGGAGCGGTGCCTAAGGAAAAGAAGACAGACTATAAGGAGAGACAGTTTGGTCCTGGAGAGAAACTGCCAAGAGTGCAGAAGAGGTGAGGAAGTCGGGCTAAATGGACTGCTAGGCCTAGCTACTGAAGGAAGCCGCAGTACTTGAGGTAGTGGGAGGCAACTACTGACCATTATTCCTCCCAGCCCACTGGATTGTCTATGTGCCTTGAAGCTGAGAGGGTAATTTTACAATCCCATCACAAGCAGTCCACCTAACACCGCAGTAGGACCTCACTCTGAAGTATTGAGACAAAAAGGGAGAGTCATCTCTCCACCAGCCAGGGAGACATCACTGAGTCATCAGACACAGAGCTTCAAGGAGGTCAGCATGGAGGGCCTGTGGATGGTAGGGATAACAAACAAAGAGGACTGCAGAGATTTGAGTGGTGAAACTAGCTTCCTTTCCCCACAATCTCTCAAGAGGTCACATGACCTTCCCTGGACCCCCTAGTTGGTGGGAACCTGAAGGACATTAGGAGATATTGGTATATGCCCCTAGAGATTCTTGAACATGTTGAGAAGGGACCGCATGGAGGAGAAAGGCCTTACTATTAAGCAGCAAGTGGACAAACAGAATTAAGACTTGTCTTTTCTCTAAATACAACCGACTTGGTTTTTCATGGACTGGTTAGGCTAGAACCCAGCCATTGCAGATATGTGTATGCATACATGTAACATACGTATGTATGTATTTGAAACCTCAAAAGAACCCTGAAAAGTAGTATCTCTGTTTCATGGGGGGTCACAGGCAAATTCAGAGAGGTTAGGCTTGTCCCAGTTCACAAGGCTAATGAGTAACAGAGCCAGTCTTAAATCCAGGCCTGCCTCATTCCAGAGCCAATGCTATGTAGCTAAAAATTCAAAGTCGTTACTGGAAGAATTTTTAAATACAAAAGTAACAGAATAGAATAAGTCACCTTTGTGTACCCATTCTGCAGCTATTAGCTATTACCAACCTGTGGCCAATCTATTCTCTCACCCACTAAAACCATGCCTGCATTATTTTGATGCAATTCCCTGATATCATAAACATTTCTTCCATAAACATTTCAGTCTGAATCTTTAAAGACAAGGACTGAAAATAATTCATCTTCTTCTTTTCTCTCTACACTACGATATTCCAAACAAATGAATTTTCTGGAAAAAATGAATTTTCTGGGTCAATAAAGGAATTCTGCTTTCCCCAAGAATGTCCAAAACTGGATCCCAAATTATTTTATTATGAGATATTCTTTTTGAGACGATAATCTTATTAGAGTCCTTTGCTCACTCAAAAAGATCCTTTTAAGAATACAGATGTTCACTTTTACCTCCCATTGTACTTTCTGACAAGGATACCAGAATGCATTTGCTTCTGTGAATATGGGCGATGAATAAAAAACAAATCCCAAGTTCTCAGGAATACCAATCCAAAGAAGGAGGCAGAAAATAATGGGGGCAAGGTTGTCAACTCAACGATTTCATTGAGTCCTCAGCCTCGATGTTTTATTTTATTTTATTTTATTATTATTATTTTTTTGCCTCGATGTTTTAAATAGGCCCTTTAGGGACTATAAGAATAAACAAATAGGCATTCAACAGGTATTAATAGGCAGCAACCATATACCAAATTTATGCAGGGTGCTAGATGCACATCAGTTAAGAGCCAGCCAAAGGTACTCTCCACCAAGTTTCTGATCTACTACAGAAATAAATAGAAGAAAACAAAGAATTATAATGCAGCCAAAGTACAGGTGACAACAAGGAGGACTAGAGTTTCTGGGGTCCAAAAGAAGGGAGCAAACTCATTTTTTCCTGAGTGGGATAGTTGAGAAATGAGGAAATAGGGCTGAAAGACATGACTTTTCCAAACTTAGACAGAGAGAGAAACAGGGAACAATCTGATTTCTCAACTTCTAATTATCCTGATTTCCACCTCCAGTCTAGAACAACTGGAGATACTTGACTGTAAACACTTCTTGCTACCAAAAGAAAGGTTTTATGGAAGAGCTGGTTTTCAAATAGACCTCAATAGTCAAATAGAATTTGAGAAATGGAGAAGTGCATGTGTTCTGGGCAGAGAGAAGTATACCGGCAGGTTTTTGTGATATATCCCAACAATAAATATTACTTGAATTCACTGACATGCAGGGATAAACATAGGCAACAGGGAAGGATAGAAAGGTAGGTTGTGACCAGATTACAAAAGGACTTGAAAACTAAATCAAGTTGCTCGTCATGAAGGCTCTCTAGGGTGACAAAAATCCTAAAGTTGAATCCAAAGACTTAAGAAAACACCATAATTTATGGGTCACTGGGGTAAACACAGATTATGTTTTTTATAATTTTTATCTCATATTTCATTCCAATTCCCTGCACTTATTAATGAGAATGCTTAGATAATTGTTTTCTAAGGAGAATTTTCTATTTGTTTAAGATATGAGTTTGGGGAGTTTGAGAGGTAGGAAGTGAAGGTCTATTCAAGAAACAGGCATGAGAGAGTGAATCATGAAGTGAACAGGCTGCAGAGATTCTTCAGTGGAACAGAAACCTGAAAAGAGAATGGTGAGAAGTGGTGATAACAGCTACCAAGTGCAGCTGACAGACTAGTTTCTGGGGACTCTAGAAGAAATGGCACAGAAGACAGTATGAAAACCTTCAGGGAACGTGTGTGTACATTTGCCCAGGGACATTTGATAGGAGTTTCTATTATGGTCTATTAGCTCCTGTTTCTTAATGGTGTCAAGACAATAGACAAAAAACTGTCACATATCCTAATGATGGTGGATTAGGAGATCCTTTTAGATGGCACATTTCTTAGCCAAAAAACTACCTTCAAGGTAATTATGAGTAATTATGATCGAAAGGTCTAAATTCAGTGTTCTATGAGGGGCTGTGAGAAAGGCTTATCCTTTGAAATTAGACAAATCTGAATTTGAATCCCAGGTTTGCTAATTACCAACTGAGTGATTTTAGACAAGTTATTCAACCTCTTTGAACTTCAGTTGTCTCATCTGTAAAAGCAGAGAATACCTACCACTCAAAGTTGTGGAGAAAATTAATAACATGGCATATGGAAGTGCTTTCCCACAAAGTACCTGGTACACAACTGATATGTGTATCTTCCCCCTTGTTGGTGAAATCAGTGTCAGATAAAAGGGAAATTACTAGTAACCAAACATCCTGTAAGCTTCCAAGTCCAACTTCCTTTATTAAACTTTACAAGAACTGCTAAGTAATAGCAAAATAGATTCATTTCCTTTTTCTTTCCTTTTCTTAGCTACTCAATAGGATGGGTATTAAGGAACAGAAAAATGTCAGATACACTTTAAAGGAATAATGAGAGTAATTCATATAGCTCAGTAGTAAAAAGAACCCCATTTTAAAATGATTAAAGATCTGGGTAGATATAGCTCCAAAAAAGATGTATAAATGGCCAAGAAGTGCACAAAAAGATGTTCAACATCATTTGTCATTAGGGAAATACAAACCCAAACCATCAAAACTACTTCATACCTGCTAAGATGGCTATAATACAAAAAAAAAAAAAAAAAAAACAGACAAATGTTAACAAGGATGTAGAGAAATTGGAAGCCTCATACGTTACTCATGGGAATGGAAAATGGGATAGCCGCTTTGGAAACTTGTTTTGCAGGTCTTCAAAATGTTAGAATTACCATATGATGTAGCAATTCACTCCTAGGTATGTATCCAAAAGAATACCCATATGTGTACACAAAAACTTATACACTAACATTCATAGTAGCATTATTTACAAAGCCAAAATATGGAAATAACCCAAGTGCATCAGCCGATGAGTGGATACACAAAATGTGATATATCCATACACTGGAATATTATTCAGTCATAAAAAGGAATGAAATACTGATAACATGCTACAACTTGGGTGAAACTTGAGGACATTGCACTAAGTGAAAGAAGCCAGTCACAAGAGGTTACATATTGTTATTCCATTTATATGAGATATCCAGGTGAGGCAAATGTATAGAGACAGGAAGTGGATTAGTGATTACCTCAGGGTGAGGGTTTGGGGGTAGGGAGAATAGGGATAGACTGTCAATGGGCATGAGGTTTCTTTTTAGGATTGTCGAAATATTCTAAAATTGATTTTGGTGATGGTTGTGAAATTTTGTGAATTTATTTAAAATCATACAACTGAATAAACTGTTCAATATGTAAGTTACATATCAATTAAGCACTAAAAGAAAAAGGAAGAATGATGGATTGTTATATCCTGAAACAGAACTGTCTGTACCATTTGAGAAAATTATGGAGCTCAAGCTGTAGACTGAGGGAGGCACTCCATACACACCTCCAGAACCTGGAGAATTTGCCTACATGATATATTATTTAGTTGTTTTGCTTTGGTTTTTTGGGAGAGAAGTACCACTAGCACGCAACTGCAGCAATGAATATTCTCTGGGCATTGTTCTACTTTGTGCGTTTTTACAAAGTACCAGCACATCAAAGGATATCTAGGCTTGATTTCAATTCTTAGACAGACAATGATACCTGAGACTTCTTGGGGTCATTAGTGAATTTTAAGTCCCAAGTCAGCCTGCCTCTTAAGCAAAATGTTCAGTGTACTTCACCGAAGTCTCCTTCGGCATTATATCCTTGGGCTTACACTACAGAAGGGGTTGAAAGCCCCCAAGTGACTGAATTTTAATTTCATGCCATCAATGGTTAACATTTTCATGCATTTATGTATGTCTTATGGTATAAGATTCATTACTTTCTATAAGAGTGCCCATAATACTTCTAAAAATATATATACCCATAGAAGAAGACATAGTTAAAGCAGTGCTAAAAATAAAGTTAAAATATAGTCAAATGCTCACTTCCATCCTTAGGTCATCATTCATCCTGATGCAACCTAAAGGATCCGTTCCTGGTTGGGGGCCAACTTTAGGGCCTGGGCACCTGGCAATAGAAAACAAAGTTCCTTACTACAGGTGGAAAGACTGAGAATTCCAGCAGATACCAAATATTTCCCTTCCCTGCCTCAGCTTAACCAAATTTCTAATTAAGTTCATGGTTTTAGTAAGGCATAAGGAAAGAGAGCTCCAACCTTCAGCAGAGACAGGACAGAAACCAGAGAGAATCTAGCCAAAAATGAAAATAAAGAATTTGCAATTCAAAGCCTTGCTTCCTCACCCTAGATACAGGAAGGAAATTTCACCGAGGTGGATAGGGTTCATGAACTCCACTGACACTTTGAAACTTTTCCTAAGGAAGGTCAGTCTGTGGACTCAGAAAGGTGAGTATGGACAAGCTTTGAGCTTCGGGAGAGGGTAGGTGTGGGGACATGGATTTGCAGAGGCTCATTAACCTTGAGGAAGAAGGAATAGAATATGATCAAAGCCTCTCTGAATGAGTTAACTTAGCATATACAGAGTATATTCCTAAAACCTGGGAAACATTTCAGGCAGCCTAATCTGTCTTTTACATCTTAGAATGGACATTAGGGAATTCAGAGAACAAGAAAAGTCACTTCAAAAAACTATAGAGGTACCCTTGTTTTAAAATTTTCAATTTTCAGAAAGTCAGAGGAGTTCTATCACAAAAATTCCATTAATAAACATGTTACGGCCTCAGGATACTAAAGTCTAAGTGATTAAAAGTTCAGGCAATAGGAATAGGCCACCCATGAAGAATAGGGTAAATATATTTTGCTCTTTTAACTTACTTGTGTCTTCTAGTCACATCCAAAGCACCATCCTCTATTTCTCCATAGTTGGGGCTTTCACATGAAACCTGGATTTGTTTGGCTACACCTGAGAAAAGTGTCAATTCCAGCCGTGGAATTGCTGTGAGACTCTCTAGATGCAAGGCATCTGCAGAACAGAAGAGAATAAAACCAAATTTATTTCTGGTTTAAACTATATTTATAGATACATTTACATAAATACTATAGATATATAAATATTATTTATATTTACAAATATATATATTTATAAACATATATTTATAAACTTATAAATTATATATATATATAATTTATAATATATAAATTCTTTTCCTCTTCAGAGATTGGATCACTGCTGAAAAAGCAGAGGTCAGTTCAATTCTATTAACCCTTCCCCTCCTTGATGCCTAGTTATATGAAGTGAAAATGCTTTTTTTTTTTTTTTTAAGCACAGTGGAAAGGGGTCAGAAAATCTTTGCCCACTAAGCAACTAGAAGGGTCAACAATCTGCAGTCAGAGGGTAAAATTCAGCCAGCTGCCTGTTTTTGTCAATAAGGTTTTACTGTAACACAGACACACCCCTTCATTCAATACTGCCCATGGCTGTTTGTGTGATACAACAGCAAAACTGAGTAGTTGCTGCAGAAACCATAGACTCTACAGCGCTTGAAGTATTCACTGCCTGGCACTTGCCAGAAACAGCTTTTCCAACTCCTGAAGAGAAAATGGTTAGACATTGTGATGGGGACCTGAGAAAAGACAAGGGAAATAGGGTAACAGACAATGTTTTTTGGAGGAAACCATCTTGAGTCTAGGAAGCAGCAGAGTTTAATAGAAAAAACAGGCTTTGGCATCAATCAGAAATTTCTAGTTCAAATCCTGGTTCTGCCACATACTAGTTGTGTAATTTTGGATAACAAATAAGTAAACCACTCAGAGCCTCAGCTCACTTACATTTGAGGTGACACAGGACATTAGGCAAATTACTCAGTGTTCCTCTGTTTTGTTGTTTTAAAATGGAGATTACATTAGCACCTACCTGGCAGGGATGTAGTGAGGATTAAATGAGGTAATAGTGATGTTACGAGCAGAGAACTCTGCCTGGCATATAGCAGGCACCCACAGACACTGTCAGCGTTGTGGTTGTGTTATCACTAGTGTGGTGTGAGTAAAATCATTGCTATAAAGCACCCAACTATTGCTTGATACAAAATGGCCATTCCATTAGTCGTGGTAATAGTTTGCCCTTCTCCAGTTGAAATGATCCATAGATCAGTATACTTGTTATTTATTTCTTCTTAACTTATATATTTATTTTATAAGGATACCTTTTTTAAAAAGATTTTATTTATTCATGAGAAACAGAGAGAGAGAAAGAGGCAGAGACACAGGCAGAGGGAGAAGCAGGCCCCATGCAGGGAGCCCGACATGGGACTCGATCCCGGGTGTCCAGGATCACACCCTGAACCTAAACCTAAACCGCTGAGCCACCTGGGCTGCCCCTTAACTTTATTTTGATAATCATTCCATTTCTTTTGTTGTTTCAGAACCAGCCATTCACTTTTGCTTTCAACCACATCTAGGTTGTGATGAAAGATGTCACAACCCTGAGCATTTCCTAAGACAAAGCTCATTCCCCTTAGCCTGGCACTGAGTTATAGCCCATGATTTGACCGACAACCTGTTCCAAACATATTCTACTGTATCACAACCAAACTCCTCTTGCTTCCAAAATGACTTGTCTGACTTTGATCCTTCTTCAAACACTTGAGATTTTTGCATTTTTCTGTTTTATTTTTGTCTTCCCCAATAAGAATACGTTTTCCGTGCTCTTTGTTTTTCCAAATACAACCCGTCTTTCAAGGTCTGGTTCAACTCTCATTTCTTCTGTGGAGCCTTCTCTGAGTTCATTCTAATCTCCCTGATAAACTGTGAGCTATTTTAGGATTTATTCTCTGTTATACATAATATGGTGCCTTGCACACAGTAGGTGCTCAAACGTAAGTTGATTGATTGCATTCAGGGATAAACATCCAAATATTTAACAACTTTTCCTGTACAAATATAATTGTGATTAATTATTTTCCCTTTCGAAAAGAACCCTACTCCCCAGCCATGCACAATAGGATGGATGTAAGGGGTGGGGGGGATTCTCCATGCTTACCTAACAGAGGCGTGTACCAGCATGTATGTTTGAAGGTCAGGAGTGTCTGATGTATTCGTGCCTCTTGACCACTATATTGTTTATGGCTACACTGCTTCTGAACAGAAAATTAAATAGTATCAGATATCTAAAGGGGTGTAACATAACATATTTCATTATCTATTCTCCTCATCTCCAAAGGTATAAAGAATATCACTGGTCTCAACCCTGTGAGAGAGGTCAAAAGAAAATAAACGATTCCAAGTAATAAAGCTTTCAACATTTTGGTCAAAAGCTATACCCTATAAAGTATAATTCTCAATAAAAATCACAGTTCAATAATTTAACAGTATTTTATCAATTACCAATAGTCAACATTCTCATATAAACAAAAGCCTTGAGGAGAAAGGTATATATGAGAGGGAAGCTTAGTTAGTTATACAATATTTCTTCATGATACCACAATTAAGTAATTTAACATATTACCATATTGTAGGGTCTGCCAGAATCGTATGCATGTGTGTGACTAAGAAAAAATAGGGGCTCCTAGGTAGCTCAAGTCAGTTAAGCATATAACTCTTGATTTTGACTCAGGTCATGATCTCAGTCTTGAAATCGAGCCCTGTGTTGGGCTCTATTGGGCATGAAGTCTCCTTAGGATTATCTCTCTCTTTCTCTCCCTCTGTCCACCCTTCCCCATTTGTACGCTCTCTCTCTAGAAAAGAAAAAAGGTAAAAAAAGAAAAAAGTACGTATCCATTGCTTCATCTAATAATCTCTCAAAAATGATCTGGCTTAGAGTTCTAAGACTACTAACACATACTGGACATAACTTTCTCTTTTGACATAGTAGTGATTCACAACTGACACTCAAATCATTTCAAAAAGCTTAAAACTTACCAGTTGTTCTTGAAATGGTTGTTGAATTCCATCTGTGCAGGACAAGGGATCAGAGTGAGGAGATTTCTCATCTAAACAGCTCTGTCATGAGAAAATGGTGAAGCATATTCAAAGGCAGAATGATGACAAAGATACAAATCACATTACACTTATGAGAAGACATGATACTACCTGAGGAGGGTCGTATTGGCCAGTTTGGTCAAGTATTCAACTTTAAGGGAAGGTTTATGACTGTAAAGTTTTATTGCATTTCCCTCCTTGCTTCTTCTAGGAATGAAATTTAAAGATCAGGGACAGGAAATGCAATGGTTTTGTCATTGAAATCTTTAGGCAGAGGCCAAGGAAGCTTGTTGGAGACATGTCATGTAGTGAAGATGGTGCTTGTGAAAACTTCACAGCAATTGAATTGTGACCTTAATCCAGCAGGCAGAAACACACCTATCATAGTTATATTGTAATATAAAATTGTATTGGTGTTGCTAATAGGATTAAAGCATATTTAGATGTGGAGGTTTTCCCACTTCAATTTATTGTAGGGGGCTTTTTAGGCACTCTGCCTAGCTTAATCTCCCACATGAATAATTTTTTTTCTACTTAAACAGATGTGCCTGCATTATGCCCTGGAAACAGATAGATACAGACATCACCCTTCTATCTTCCCTTCCCCGGTCCCTTCCCCCAGTGCCAACCTTACTGTTCCTTATGTTCCTCATTTATGAACAAAAAAAGAGAAATTTGGCAAGCATCATAAGGGAAAGAAATACACTGAACTCTACCATGGATATATTGAGATAAACAGAAAGAAGCTGAAAGTTTAATTCAAATAGGAGGTAAAAGAGACAGTAACCACCCCAGCCCATCTAACAGTGCAGAAAGGAGGTGCCGAAGACTAAAACATTGGCCCTTTGCTAATAGATGCAGTAAATTCTAAAATGCTTCTTCCCTGAAAGATGTTATTAGGAGCCACTGACTAAATATGAGTTCTCCCCGCTTATTTTGCTAAATGCTTTCAGCGCAAAAGAGACAAAGTCCACCAGAGCATTTTCTTCTAAATTGGTTATTTAATTTTATGGTCAAAATCATTGTCTATTATAAATTAGCTTCCAATCCTTATACAAATTGGACCTCTTCCCCACAGTAAACACACATCACAGGGTTTGTTTTTGTTTTTTTTTTTTTTTACCTGAAACAGCAAGCCATGGAGGCGTCCTTTAATTAATTTCTTTCTCAGTGATTCAGTTGTTGCTATAAAGAGAATTCATAATCAGCTTAATATGACAATTTGTAACCCCCTTTCCCTTCATTCCTTTCATAAACTTTTAACAGTTTTAAATTTGGGGTCTGAGAAAAAGAGAAGGTAATGTCTTCTGAGAATGGCGTTCTCAACTCACATCTTGCAGAAATGGAAGAGCAGAAAAGGCTAGAGCAGCCAAACCACGACCACCTCTGGGCATTTAAAATTAACCTTGACAGGTGCATGTGAACTGTCCACTAGACATGAGTCACAGAATTATTTCACCTTAACATAGAAATATACCTTAGAGGTCATTCAGTACAACTGCCTAGAATGCAGAAATCCTCTCTCCAAGAAGCCTCTGCTTGAGCTGGTTGTGATGGCAGCCTTAGAAGTGGAACCCAGAATCCTATGGGTAGGTCTCAGATGATGAGAACACTATTGTCCAGAGGATTGATTGATTTCTTTCTTTCTTTTTAAAATTTTATTTCTTCATGAGAGATACAGAGAGAGACAGAGACAGAGGCAGAGAGAGAAGCAGGCTCCCCATGGGAGCCCGATGCAGGACTCAATCTCAGGACCCCGGGATCACACACTGAACTGAAGGCAGATGTTTAACCACTGAGCCACCCAGGTGTCCCTTCTGTAGCATTTTTATGTCTTAACAGGGATAGAGGATTTCAATGATAACTGGTTTTTTGTGGAGCTAGAATCAGACTCTTAGGAGAATGCTCAATTCAGTATACTTTTTCATGAAATTAAAAATGTCTGTCTTTCTACTTAACTGAAATCTGCCTCCCAATAACTTCAAATTCTCGTCTCTGGAGTAACAGAATGAGGAAGGAAAAATACCTTTTTAACTCTTTGAGTTACACACTGACATATTACTTACCTAACAATCCATACTCTTTGAAATATAGCCAAGGACCAGAAAATAGGCCCAAGTCTTTTGAACTAAAATACATGTTGATATTCATGCCCTTTATTCCTGTGGCAATTCCTCACATTTCCACTCATACAGTAAGCTCTGAATTTATACATAATTCTCACAAGCTGGGACTGTTTTCTCAGCCCACAGATGATTAAAAACAAAAATTACAGGAGGGTAGGAAGCTCTGCTAGATGGAGACATATTAATAGCTACCACTTTTTTTTTTTTTTAAATCACTAACAGCAAGGAAAATTAATAGCAAATACTCTGGTGTCCAAAACACATACGAATCTGGTACAACAGTTTTATATCTCAATAGCCTGAAAAACTCTGAGCCACAATAATACTAATATATGTGAAAGTACATAATCTAATTTTCTATTATATTGAATTTTATTTATTTATTTTTTTATTTTTTATTTATTTATGATAGTCACACAGAGAGAGAGGGAGGCAGAGACATAGGCAGAGGGAGAAGCAGGCTCCATGCACCGGGAGCCCGACGTGGGATTCGATTCCGGGTCTCCAGGATCGTGCCCTGGGCCAAAGGGCCAAAGGCAGGCGCTAAACCACTGCGCCACCCAGGGATCCCTATTATATTGAATTTTAGATAAGACAGAATATATCCACTCTATTTAATCTTTCAGTTATATTGAAAATTACCCCTGTAAAATTCTATTTTTTAAGAATTTTTTTTCTAAAAATAACTTATTTCACAATTAAACTTGACACAGTGTTACCAGGTCCACTAGGAGGGAAAATACTTTAAAATTTTTTTCTAACATATTTAAGTAATTACATTATTTAATTTTTTTATTAAATCTTTTTAAATTTTATTTATTTATTTATTTATTTATTTATTTATTTATTTATTTATTTATTTATTTATGATAGTCACACAGAGAGAGAGAGGGGGGCAGAGACACAGGCAGAGGGAGAAGCAGGCTCCATGCACCGGGAGCCCGACGTGGGATTCGATCCCGGGTCTCCAGGATCACGCCCTGGGCTGAAGGCAGGCGCTAAACCGCTGCGCCACCCAGGGATCCCCATTATTTAATTTTTAATACTTAAAACTCCAGTAAAGATTCTATTAACAGAAAATTCTGTTAATTCTACTAAATAAGGCATTATCCTTCTCCCGACCTACATTTAAGCAACAGTAACCAAACTTTTCAGAAGTGGCGAATATTATGTTTCTGAAGGTCGTGTATCTCCAAAACACTGCCTTTGGATTTCCAAATTAAGCTTGTGTTTCAGAAGAAATAATGAGTTAGTATAAGACTGTCTAAATTGCCCATCTGCTTTCCCACCAGGCAATCTTGGATTTTAGGAATAGTCCATCTCAAAACATTTAAATCGTAAACCTTATTTCAACAGATGTTTTGTGCAATGTGTAGCAACTGTTTCCATATGTTCCATAAGGCAAAACGGTTGCCTTATGACCCTAGTTTGCATTCACCTTTGCATTCTTTGTTATGTGTTTGGAGTTGGACCTGCTATGTCTCTAGGACATTTAGATTTCACATGGAAGCAAATAAAACAATGGCCACTGTATTCCCTGCTGTTGCCATCTGTGATATAGAATGAGACCAAGTATCTTGGATACATTGCCTTTGAAGGAAGCTGAGGTAAAACAACTTTCCAAATGACTATACAATGAGCTTTTCAGGCAAAGGCCCTGCAATTAATTAGCTGTTGATAATGAAAACTATAGTATTAGAGATATAATAATGCTAACTATCAATGATGGCTGACACTTATGGAGTATGGACTTTTATAACACAATATATATGTTACCTCAGGTACTATAAAACTGTATATTAAAAAAAATCAATTTCATTGAAAACCACAGACCAGAAAAAAATAATTTGCAAAACAAATACATATGTCTGTCAAAGGACTTGTATCCAAAATATGTAAAGAAATCCTACAACTCAGGAACAGAAAGACAAACGTCTAATTTGAAAATGAGCAAATGACTTAGATATTTCACAAAGAAGATATACAATAGCCAAACAGCACAACACACGAAAATTGCAAGATACCCAGAAGAATGGCAAAAATGAAAAAAATTGACAACCCAAGCATTGATGCCGTAGAAAACCTGGAACTCCCACACACTGCTTGTGGGAGTGTAAAATGTTACTGACCCTATGGAAAACTGGCAGTTTCTTAGTTACAGCTACACTATGACCTAACAACTCTGCTCGTAGATCTTTATCCTAGGTTAAAAAAAAACATATGTCCACACAAAGACCCATACACAGATGTTCAAGTAGTTTGCTCCATAACAACCCAAACTGCAAACAATTTAGATGTCCAATAATAGAGAAAAGATAACCAAATTTTGGAAAAATTTCATTCAAAGAAATAGGATTCAATCATGAAAAAAGGCATACCACTAATAAACACAACATATTAAGATAAATATTATGTTGAGGGAAAGAAGACAGACACATACAAAAGCACATATTTTATATCTCAATTCTAGAAACTAAACTAACCCATCAGTGATAAAAATCAGATCAGAGGCTGATCCTCATGGTGGTGAAAGTGGGGGAAGGGCAGTGACTGGAAAGTAGCACAAGGGAACTTTCAGGGGTTATAGGAGTGTTTCATGCTTGCTCCGGCAGCACATATACTAAAATTGGAATGATATGGAGAAGATTAGCATGACCCCTGTGCAAGGATGACATGCAAATTCTTGAAGCATTCCATATTTTTGCCATGATGTCCTTTGACAGATAAAAAGATAAAGAGGATGTAGGGGCAGCCCGGTGGCTCAGCGGTTTAGCACCTGCCTTTGGCCCAGGGCGTGATCCTGGAGACCCGGGTTGGCGTCCCATGTCAGGCTCCCTGCATGGAGCCTGATTCCCCCTCTGCCTGTGTCTTTGCCTCTCTCTCTGTCTGTGTCTTTCATGAATAAATAAATAAAATCTTAAAAAAAGAGGATGTGGTATATATCTATGGTGGAATATTACTCAGACATCAGAAAGGATGAATACCTACTATTTAAATTGACATGGATGGAACTGGAGTGAAATAAGTCAATCGGAGAAAGACAATTGGCATATGGCTTCACTCATATGTGAAATATAAGAAATAGTGAAAGGGACCATAAGGGAAGGGGGAAACTGGGGTAAAATTAGAGAGGATGACAAACCCTGAGAGACTCCTAACTCTGAGATGCAGAAGGGGAGGTGGGTGGGAGGATTGGGTAACTGGGTGACAGGCATTAAGGAAGGCACAGAATGAGATGAGCTCTGGGGGTTATACTATATGCTGACAAATTAAATTTAAATAAAAAAATTTAAAAAAAGATAGTAATCACAGGTATACCATTAATATGTTGAACATAGGCTGTCTCGGTGGCTGGGTTTGAATTCTAGTTCTGTAACTCGCTAACTCTGTGACTTTTGGTTCATTATTTACTTATTCTGAGCATTAAGGTCTTCATCTAAAAAAAGTGTTAAAAAAAAAAAAAAGTTCTGTGTTTGGGTGTGCATTTGGCAAACTGGAGAAACAATCCACTTAAGATCTGAACATTTCGTGATGTTAATTATGCATCAATAAAAGAAGGAATGTAAAAATCACAATAAGAACCAAAAATATCAGAGTTTGAGATAAACACGGTTAGGGAGAGACCATTAAAAATGTATACACAACACTGTAAGCAGAGTACTACCAAACACACTTCTACACTATTAGTGCCTAGGAAGATAACTTGGATCACAGAGACGTGCATCTTGAAAAGACCAAACGCTGCCTCACAGAATAATAGAAATGCACAATAACAAAAGCGTAGAGATGCTGGTGACATTTAAATGGCACAGTGCTGGTGGGATGCTAAGAAAATGCAGATGGAGGTGGAAGTCAGGCAGTGGGACTGCTGAATTGAACGCAAGAGGGAGTACAGTCTGCCACAAGCCAGAGCTCTGCAAGGCTGGGAGGCAGTTCGCTTGGGGGTGGGGTGGGGTGGGGGGATGGCCCAGGTGCAGACACTTGTTTTTAATTTTCTTAAAAGAAAGCTAAAAGGGCTTCTGCTGCCTGTCAGCAGCCAAGCTGAACACTTTCTCCTTCCCTGCTGAAGGTCACAGTTCTCTTCCTACCGTCCCAGATCTTATTCCCAGGAAAATCATGAATGAAACGATAAAACTTCCATATTACACTCACGTCATTATCCATTGGCTAGTGGTAAATGAGCTAATGCATGTGGCAGAAACGTGCTCTAGCGGAATAGACTCTGCCGAGTGTGACCAAGCACTAGCTTATTGCTTTGCATTTGTTATTTATAAATTAGCTACTGCATTTTCTGGAAGGGGATACTGAGACCAGAAAGATAAAGTGATTTGCCCAACTTTATCCAGTTTCGCTTTTTTTTTTCTTTCCAGTTTCGCTTTTGACCTCGAATCAGAAGGTAGGTTTAACTTCAAACACCATGCTCTTAATCATTATGCTATACTGCCTCTGGATTATTTTATCCATTTCTGCATCTTACATTTGGGAAAACTTAGGCCCCCATCTCATCAGAGCTGTTGAGCAAAGCTCCATCTGATTTTGGGTTTTTCTCTTGGTCCTCAACCCAACACCTATCTTTAAGGGTCTCAATCACCTGAACCCCCGTTTCTAATCTCATTTCCCTCTTGTGTACTGACTGTTCAAGACACGTGGCTCTCATCTTGCATCCATCCTCAAAGCCATAAGGTTCTTATCTGTCCCATACCACATGCCCTCTGTGCTAACTAAGGACAGCAAGTTAGAAGACAGTCTCCAGTGAGATCATCTAGGTGAAGCCCTTCTCTAAACTATAAGATTTATACAGATACTATGTTTAAGGAATTACGATATACAGGAGTGTTTCAGGCTCTTTTGCAGGGAAATATTCATAGTTTCTAAAGGTAATAAATTTCCTCATTGTTGATTAAATCAGGGACTCAATGAAGGTTTCATGTTAGGGGCAATAAGAAGATGAACAGCAAAGAGGTGATGTATTAGATCAAGTGGTCTATGTTTCATTAGATCACTCTAATATATTGAGTGAATGCCCTAGATCTAAAGCCTTTTTTTTTTTAAAGATTTATTTATTCATGAGAGACACAGAGAGAGAGAGGCAGAGGGAGAAGCAGGATCCTGGGATCAGACCCTGAGACAAAGGTAGATGCTTAACCACTGAGCCACCCAGGTGCCCCTAAGAAGCCTTTTTATTTCCTTTCCAAAACAAATATCCATTTATGCACCTAATACTGCCTTTGTTAACAAGATACTTAGATACATACATAGATAAGAAGCAGAAGAAAGGAAATATGTAAGTAACCATTCAAGAAATTTAGCAGTACTAATGGGACATTTCATGGAGGCTAGCATGTACACTGACAGCCTCATAAATCAGTCCAGTCCTGGTGGCAACTGAAAACTTGAACAATAGTACTTATCCAGTATTAAGTTCAGGATTTCTAATCAAATGTCATAAAAACTTCTGAGGTCCAGTTTATGAACAGTGTCATTAACCTGAGCATTTGGACAAAATAACAGAATCCCCACCCCATTTGCTAATGAACCATTCTCAGATGCAACAAAAAGCAATTGCCTTAAACACTTAATAGTTTATTAAGCTAACCAGAAAGTTTCAGAAGAACTAAATGGATTTGAATATTTTTGTTTTCTGACTCAGAATTCAAACGTCTGACTCAGAATTCAAACAGCATGTGGTGGCAGTGGTAATGGTAGAATGTGCCAGGATGTGTTTATGTGATAACTGTCCTACCTCACTGACATTTATTCACAGTCTATCTGGAAAATCTGCTCTACAGAACGTTTCAAAAATATGTGCTACCTAAATTTCCCTCTTGTTGCAAAGGTTGATTTTTAAGGGCATTGTTAGAGAAATCCTCATAAGCAAATGGGCTTCAGAGCAAAATCTTGATATGCATGCTGCTTCTGGGCAGCAAAAGATACAAACAAGTAACAGAGTTCAAAAAGGCAGGCAGGTTGTGAGCAACTCAAGACAGAAAGGAGGCATCCATTCTACTCTATAAATAGGAAAAAGAAACACATGCGTGCAACCCAAGAAGCTTTCACCTTCTGTTTTTAATATATTTGGACCAATGAACTGGGAAGATAATAGCAAGTTCATATGAAAAAAGTATATTCGGGGATAAGTTACAAAAGTTGACTCTTCCAAGAAGGTATGGGGGGGGGGGCACAGAACTACAGAAGGAGCTAAATTCTTAGTTTTATAAAACTATGGGGTATAATGTTGATTGAATCAAAGACAAATATAACTGAACCAAAAGATTAGTCCTCTAAGCACAGTATCTAAAGCAAACATACCATAAACCAAATCTGGAGTGCTTTATTATTCGTGTCTCAACAGGAACACTTCTAATCACAAGGGAATCTTTCCCAATACCCACTGAGCAATCAAAAAATAACATATAGATTATGTAATTTAAAGCTTTACACTGTTTGAGGGAGTCAACGGATACTTAGGATTATTGAAACCTAGCAAGTTCTGCAAGGTTTCAAAATAATAATAAAATATTGAATAATTACTGTTACGTTAGAATCAGCCAAGCCTTTTTAGACAGCATTCTCAGTTAGCAGGAGAAAGGATATAATAAATCCAAAACAAGCCCAAGTCTGAAAATCTCCACCTCTAGCTTAGTTTAAACTGATAATTCATTTGTTTGTTACCCAAATCAGTAGCTTTCTCTAAAAATGCATGTAGGACAGCCAGGGCAAGAAGCTGGCAAAACAAAAGCAATTGTCTGATAAATGGCCAAATAAGCAAGTTTTATTTTTACCATATTATGTTTCCAGAATAAAGTATGCTTACGAATAATCTGACATCTGTCATCTGACAATTGACTTTACACCTAAACACTCTCAGATAATACAGAAAAATGACAAATATTCTAATTTTTTAAAGCAAAATATATATGTAGAGAGCACATTAAAATTTTAAAAGGATTTTATATATTTAATATTTTGATATACTGAATTCATAAGTATTTTGCACAACCCTAAAATTACTACTTAAAACAAAAAAGGAGAGGCAGGTCCTTTCTTACCATATAATGGTTACAAGCTAGCTAATAAAATCAGGATGGAATATGTAAGCCATTTGCAAGTTCAAATACCCCATGCATACAAGATTTTTTTGTTTACTTTTACAGATATTGAGAACTTTTAATATTTAAAGAAATAACAGCCATGAACAAATCCAGCTCGTAATAATAATAAAAAATAAATAAACTGAAAGGGAAAGTTAGTCGTTTGAAATCAGTCTACTTGGCCACTAGGCAAACCTCTCTGGAAGCCCCACATTACTGCCTTCTGGAACCATCTTATTGTCATAAATGTGGGCAATAATGCAGCAGCTGTCATCTACAAAAATGGCTGTAGTCCTTTCGCCACACCTCAGAGCGGACCGAATTGGGACATAACACATATTTGCTACTCACTTTTCAATTTTCTCGTCTTCTGCTCAAGTGTCTGGCAAGTGTTCACTAACTCAGTATTTATAGTCCAGAGATTCCGTTGTTCCGAGATTGCTTCCTCTAATTTATGCAGCAAAGACTTAGCTTTTTCACGGGCTGAGTGGGCTGCTGGATCTCGATCCTCAACCTGAAAACGTACAGTTAATACTGGATTTTAGCAGGGTGGCCAGGAAAGAAAGCAATTGAGCGCTCACTGTTATTATGCATACGAAACTGAAAATGTGCTTTTCTTCTCAGGGAAGTGATAAGCCTCTACTGAACTTCTGCAATTCTGTGTTTGCATGGGCTTTGTATGCCTGAGCTATTTCTACAGTGGTAAGAGTCCTGATATGTCAAGTTGCCTCTTTCTGCAAAGATGCCTCTTTCATCAGCAGGCTGTTGACACCGCCTCTTTTACAACTCCCCCTTTACTTCCTCCGCTCACTGCTGGTCGCCAGGGACTGAACTTCGCAGTTCCTCTTTGGTTTTTTTTTTTTTTTTTTTTTTTCCTTCTTCTCTGTTCCTCCTCCGTTTTTTACTTCATGGTTTCAAGTACATCTGAGGAAACTTCCCCTTGAATACAAAGCAGTCAAAGGCTGCCCTACCTGCTTCTCTCTGTCCCCCAGCCATTGGCTGGTTCCTTGGACCTTCTTCCTAAGGACAGATTCCTGGTTGACAGCATCTTCTTGCAGTTGTTCAAGGGCTTCTAGTCGTTTCTGTCTGGCATTAAAAAAAAAAAAAAGTTCAAACCACAAGCTGTCAGTGACATTTCAACTAAGAGCCACCCCTGGGAAGTTGTGACAAGTTCAAACTTAATGCACTGCCTCAGATATCAGAGGAAAAAGTGAAAGTATTTACTACAAATAAATGCTTACCCAATACCGAATTTTAATCAAAGCAATCATATTGATCAGTTGGCCTGATACTCTCACTTTGCAAAAAAGGGCATTTGGTCTCCTGTTTTACACTGGAATATTCAGTTTCCCAAGCTACCTTCATAGTAACACTAGCATCGGTCAGCAATTGCCTAGAAGATGACGACTGTAATGAGGTCACCGTGATAGGTGCAGTATTTACACATCATAGCTAACTGTTTCAGAAAAAGAAAGGAAAGGGAATGACAAGGAAAGAAAAAAAGAGCCTTGTGTCATGACCTTGACCTTTTCTCTTTATGAGTTTTCAATCATGTTACATCACCAGCATAGGAAAGGCTGCCCCCAAGCACAGATGAACACTCCATGTTAGTATTTCTACTGCAGTCTTATCTTTCCCGAAAACTCGACACCTCCTTTCTTCCTTACTCCAAATCTTAGTGTTACTGTGTTACCCCTCTTTTGGATCTGAACCTAATCTTCCAAAATACATTAAACTGAGAGCACCTGCTTTCAGTTAGCTGATGAGACTATTTAAACCGTGCTATATATCAATATGTCAATGACAATCTGGAAAACAGCTTGACCCGAATAAGGATGATATCTTTAGCTCAAAGGGATGATAAACTTTGGGAGCTTCAAAGCAGTGAGGAAGACATCAGGTTTAGGCCTTTTGCATGCCTCTCAATCATTAGCACAGAATCACATTGTAAATTGGCATAAATCTAGACCTAACTACAAGAAGAACTGCATGAGAGACAAGAATGGTCACACAGAATGCTTACCATCATGGTAAACTGGCACACAAAACTCTATAAACAAAAATAAAAACTACCTAAACAATCTATTGAGCCTTGTTCAATGCCTTATAGTCAGTCTCCTTTTTTAAAATTGTAGTTAAGAACATTTGAGATCTACACCTTTAACACATTTTTAAGTATATAAAGTTTAACTATAGGCACAAGGTGGTATAGCAGATCTCTAGAACTTACTCATCTTGCATAACTGAAGCTTTATACCTGTTAAGTTGCAACTCTCCATTTCTTCTTCCTCTAGTCCCTAGAAATCACCATTCTACCCTCTGCTTCTATGAGTTTGACTATTCTAGAAGTGCTATCATGCCATATTTGTCCTTCTGTACCTGGTTAATTTTACTTAGCATAATATCCTCAAGATTTATCCATGCTATCACATGTGGCAAAATTTCTTTTTTAAGGCTGAATAATATTCCATTGTGTGTGCACACACTATATATATATATACACACACACACACATACACACATATACATACACCATATTTTGTCCATTTACCATTGATAAACATTTGGACTGTGTCTACATCTTAGCTATTGTGAATAATGCTGTAATAAACGTGGGTGTATAAATATCTCTTCAAGATTTTGCTTTGAATTCTTTTGGACACATATCCAGAAGCAGAATTGCTAGATCATATAGATCTATTTTTAATTTTTTGAGGAAATTCCATACTGTTTTCCATAGCAGTTGCACTGTATTAAATTCCCACCAACAGTATACAGAGTTTTAATTATTTCTCTATTTCTTTGCCAACACTTAGTATCTTTGGTGGTTATTTTTTTCCTTTGGCTTTCAATAATAGCCTTCCCTAACAGGTGTGATTCATTCATCATTGTGAATGACTCATTGTGGGTTTTATTTGCATTTCCCTGATGATGAGTGAGGTTGAGTATCTTTTCATATACCTGTTGGTCAACGATATGTCTTCTTTGGAAAAACATCTATTCTATTCAAGTTCTTTGCTATTTTTAAATTGGGTTATTTGGGGTTTTTTGTTATTGAGTTGTTGTAGTTCTTCAAGTATTTTTAATATTAACTCATTGGATATGTGGTTTGCAAATATTTTCTTTCATTGTATAATGTACATTTTCTCCCTGCCAATTCCTTTGCTGTTCAGAAACTTTGAAATACAATATAGACTCACTTATCTAACTTTTCTTTTGTTCTTTCGGTGTCATAGCCACGTCCAATGTCATGAAGACTTTCCCCATAAGTTTTCTTCTTATAAGACCACCTTTAGGTCTTATATTTAAGTCCTTAATTCATTTTGAGGTGACTTTTGTATATGGCATATAACAAGAGTTCAACTTCATTCTTTTGCATATGACTATCCAACTTTCTCAACACCATTTGTTGAAGACTATCCTTTCTCCATTGTATATTCTTGGCACCCTAGTCAAAGATCAGTTGGCCAATTATGTATGAGCTTATTTGTGGGCACTCTATTTTGTTCCACTGTCTTTAGGCCAGTGGCTATAGTTTTAATTACTATAGCTTTGTAATATATTTTGAGATAAGAATGTGTGCTACCTTCAGCTCTGTGTTTCTTTCTCATGATTGTTTTGGCTATTCAGGATCCCTTCTGGTTCCACATAAATATTAGAATTATTTTGGGGTGCCTGGGTGGCTCAGTTGGTTAAGAATCTGCCTTCAGCTCAGATAATGATCTCCAGGTCCTGAAATTGAGCCCTGCATCAGGCTCCTTGCTCAGTGAGAAGTCTGCTTCTCCCTCTGACCCTGCTGCTGTGCTCTCTCCTCTCTCTTCCTCCTTCTCAAATAAATAAAATCTTTAAAAAATATATTAGAATTTTTTCTATTACTGTAAAAAAGGTCATTAGGATTTTTATCAGTATTACACTGAATCTGTAGATGACTTTGGGGTAGTTTGAACATTTTTTTTAACAATATTAAGTCTTCTAGTCTACGAAAACAATGTCTTCAGTTTGTATCTTTTTAATTTCTTTCAGCAATGTTTTACAGTTTTCAATGATTAAGTCTTCACCTCCTTAAGGTTCATTCCTATTTCATTCTTTTGGGTGCTATTTTAAATGAGATTGCTTTTCCAATTTCCTTTTTGGATAGTTCATTGTTAGTGTACAGAAATGTATCTGATTTTTGTATGTTAATTTTGTATGCTGCAATTTTGCTGAATTTATTGATTATAACAACTTTTTGTGGAGTCTTTATAGAGTTTTCTATATAGAAGATCATGTCATCTGCAAATACAGATGATTTTACTTCTTCTTTTCTGATATGGATGCCCTTTATCTCTTTTTTTCTTTCTTGATTACTCTGGCTAGTACTATGTCTTTTAGAAGTGGTGAGAGTGGGCATGCTTGCCTTGGTTCTGATTTTAGAGAAAACATATTCAGTCTTTCATCATTAAGTACATTAGCTGTGTGTTTTTCATATATGGCCTTTATTATGTTGAGTTAGTTTCTTCCTATTTTGAATTGTATTTTGAATATGTTTATCATGAAAAAGTGTTAAATCTTGTCAAATGCTTTTCTTTGTCAATTCAGTTGATCATGTGATATTTATCTTCAATTCTGCTAATGTGGTATAACAAATTAATTTTGTATGGAACCATCCTTGCACTGCAGGGATAAATCTCACATGTCATTGTGTATAATCTTTTCAATGCATTATTAAAGTTGGCTACTAGAATTTTGTTGAGGATTTTGCATCTATACGCATCAGGGATCTTAACTTATAGTTTCTTTGCTTGCAGTGTCTTTGGTTTTGGTTTTAGGAGAGTACTGACCTCATAAAATGAATTGGGAAGTGGTCTCTCCTTTATAATTTTTTGAAAGTTTCAGAAGTTTTCAATAATCTCCTTCTATTAATCTTCTATTTGGAAGAATTCATCAGTGAAGCCACCCAGTCTTGATCTTTTCTTTGTTGTGTTTTTGAATACTGATTCAATCTCCTTACTATTTTTGTTCCATTAAGATTTTCTTTTTCTCACTGATTCAGTCTTGGTAAGTTGTTTCTTCCTACATATTTATCCATTTCTTCAAAGTTATCCAATTGTTGGTATATGACTGCTCACAGTGGTCTTTTATGACCCTCCTCCCCTACCCCTTCACTGTAGCATCAGTTGTAATATTTCCTCTTTTGTTTTTTATTTCATTTGAAACTACTTTTTTCTTAGTCTAGATAAATGTTTGTCAATTATATCTTTAAAAAACTTCAGACTTTCAGGGAAGATGTCAGAAGAGGAGGGTCCTAGGCTTACCCTATCCCACAGATACACCTAGATAACACACACATCACTATATATAACCCAGGTCATTTCCTGGGAGCATAGACTCTCCACAGATTAGTTACTAATCTCAGAGCAAGTGCTGGAGGGGCAAAGATCTTTGTAAGACTTCTTCAAGAACAAAAGAGATGGCAGGCACCATTTCCCTCCCCTCCCCTTCCTTCCCAGTCTAGATACATTGACACCAGTGGGAACCAGCACAGAGCAAACACTCTGCCTAGTTTGATAACAGTGCATCCCAGCCTGCATTCTCCTTTAGGTGCTCCTCCTCCACCCTGGACTAGGCAGGAGTTTTCATGCACCCTCCCACAGTAGAGCAGCACAGACTTTGCTGGCAGTGCACCCCACCCCTTCATTCTTCCTCAGACCTGTCCCCCAAAAAGTGTCCTTGGCAGGAATCCATTCAAAGCAGTGCCACAAGCTTGAAAGTGTACAAGCAGACCTGGCAGGGGCCAACACTCCTCCAAACTGGCTAGAGGGAGAAGAGAGAGGGAAAGATAACCACACACACTAGTTTGATTGTGTCCCTTGCAGTGCGCTAGGGGTAGATATCCAGTCTGATTGCAGTCCCTGCCTGTCAATGAAAGCTTCTCATGGAACAACACAGGAGAACATTCTGAAGTTTGATGCTACTGCAGCTCTGAAAAAAGCCTGGTCTGACACAAATCAAGCCCAGGATGGCCCCAGACTGGCCCATTAACAATGCAGGGATCAAGCTGTGTCCACAACAGGTGAGGAGAGCTACTGCAGATGACTGGACTGAAGGCCCAGTCACAATAGCAGTATACACATAACACACATAGGAGACACCTCTAAAAGACCAGGTTCTGGTGAATAGGGGACATGGCACAGCAGGGCTCCACCGGACCTCTTTTTTCATAAGGCCACTAATTTTAACATCGGAAACCTACCTGACTTTCCTCACATATAGAAACAGGCACAGAGTGTTAGACAAAATGAGGAAATAGAGGAATATGTCCCAAATGAACAAGTCAAAAATCATATCAAGCCAGGTAAACAAAACAGAGGTAAGTAATATGCCTGTTAGAAAATTTAAAGTAATGGTAAGAAAGATATTCAATGGATTGAAGAAAAGATAATAGGATCTCAGACCCTCAACAAAAGGATAGAGAACATAAAAAAGAACCAGTCAGAGATGTATAACTCAATAACTGAAATTTAAAATACTGTAGGGGAAGGAGAATGGATCAGTGACCTGAAGGACAGGGTAGTGGCAATCTAGGTGAACAGGAAAAAGAAAAAATGATAATAAATTGAAATAAACTAAGGGAAATCAATGACATGGTCAAGCCTAATAACATTCACATTACAGGGATCCCAGAAGGAAAAGAGAGAGCAAAGGGGGAAGAAATATAAATATATAAGAAATATATATATGTAAATATAAATATATATATACACATACATATTTTTTGAAGAAATAATAGCTGAAAACTTTCTGAATCTGGAAAATGAAACACAAATCTAGATCTGCAAGTCACAGGAACTTCCCCAAAAAATCAACCAAGCAGATCCACACCAAGACACATAGTAATTAACAATACAAAAAGGAGTAATAAAGAGAGAATTTTAAAAACAGCAAAAGAAAAGAGTTGTATACAAGGAAAACCCCATAAGGCTATAAGCTGATGTTTGAGCAGAAACTCTGTAGCCCAGAGGATGTGGAATGATATATTCAAAGTGCTGAAAGAAAAAACAGGCAACCAGAAGTTCTATCCAGCAAGACTGTTGTATAGAATAGAAGGAGAGACAGTTTCCTAGGGGGAAAAAAAGTTAAAAGAATTTATCCCCACTAAAGCAGCCTTACAAGAAATGTTAAAGGGGACTCTGAGTGGAAAAGAATGGCCGTAAGCAGGAGTAAGAAAAGTAAGATGAACAAATCCTCAATAAAATACTATTAAACAAAATCTAGTAATACATTAAGTCATTCATCGTGATTGAGATTTAATCCTAGGATGCAAGAGGGATTCAGTAGTTCACAAATCAATCAACATGATACATAACATCGACAAGAGAAAGGATAATAACTATATGATTATTTCAATAGATGCAGGAAAAGCATTTGGCAAGCACAACATCCATTCACGACCAAACCCTCAACATAGTAGGTTGAGGGAACATATCTCAACATAACAAAGGTTTCATATGAAAAACCCACAGCCAAATTATGGAAGCAACCCAAGTGTCCATTGATTGAAGAATGGATAAAGAAGATGTGGTGTGGTGTGCTGATATGCCCTAATACTCGGGCATAAATAAGAATAAAATCATGCCATTTGCAACAACATAGATGGATCTAGAAGGTGTAATGCTATGTGATGTAAGTTCACCAGAGAAAGAAAAATGCCATATGATTTCACTCATACATGGAATTTATGAACAAATGAACAAAGGACGAAGAGATACCAAAAAAAAAAAAAAATGGCTCTTAAGTATGGAGAACTGGTGGTCACCAGAGGTGGATGGGAGATGGGTGAAATGGGATAAGAATATAAGTATCATGGTGAGTACTGAGTAGTGGATAGAACTGTTGAATCACTATACTGTACACCTGTAACTAAAATAACAATGATATTAATATACTGGAATTAAAATTACAAATAGTTAAATTGCAGATATTTAAAAATTTAACTAAAAAAACCAGCTCTATTTTACCAATTTTATTTTTTAATGAGTTTTTCTACTCTCTATTTCATTTATTTCTCCTCTAATCTTTATTATTTCTTCCCTTGTACTAATTTTGAACTTAGTTTGTTCTTATTTTTTCTGGTTTCTTGAGCTATGAAGTTGTTAATTTGAAATCTTCCTTCTTTTTAATGTAGGCATTTGTCACTCTTAATTTCTCTTTTAATACTGCTTTTGCTGCATGCCATAGGTTTTGATATGTTCTTCCCACTTTTGTCTCAAGATATTTTCTAATTACCCTTTTAATTTCTTCTTTGTGGTTTTTTAGCAGTGTATTGTTTAATTTCTAAATATTTGTGAATTTTCTAGCTTTCCTTCTGGCATCGATTTCTATCTAGTTCTATTCCATTGTAGTTAGAAAAGATACTTAGTATAATTTCCATCTCCTAAAAAATTTTTTAAGACTTGTTTTGTGACCTAACATGTGATCTATCCTGGAAAATGTTTCATATGCACATGAGAAGAATGTATATCTGTAGCTATAGGGTAGAATGTTCTGTATGTGTCTGTTAGGTCCATTTGGTCTATAGTGGTGCTCCAGGGTATTGCTTTCTTATTTCCTATTTCAGTGTTCTATCCATTATTGAAAGTGATACAATGAAGTCTCTTACTATTATATTGCTTTCTACTTGTTCCTTCTATTCTGTCAATATAGGCTTTATATATTTAGGTGCTCTGACATTGAGTGCATGTATATTTATAATTGTGATATCTTTCTAGTGAACAGATTCTTTTATCACTGCATAATGTCCTTCCTTTGTTTTATGACTTGAAGTCTATTTTCTCTGATATAAATATCGCTACCCTGGCCCTCTTCTGGTTAGTATTTGCCTGAAATATCTTTTTTCATCACTTCACTTTCAGCCTATGTGTGTCTCTAAATCTGAAGTGAGTCTCTTGTAGACAGCATACAGTTGGATCTTATTTTTTAATTCATTGAGCCACACTCTATGTATTTTGATTGGAAAGTTTACTCTATTTACACTTAACATAATCAATAGAGTAGGAATTTATCATGGGCATTTTTTTCATTGTTTTCTGTCTCAGAGTACTTTAGTTCCTCTTTCCTCCCTTCTTGTCTTCGTGTTTTCCTTTTTTTATTAATATTTTGACTCATTTTTCTTTCGTACATCTTCTATAGGTATTTTCTTCATGGTTACCATAGGGCTTACATAAAACCTAATAGTCTATTTTAAGCTGATAACAATTTAACTTCAATTACATACAGTAACTACAATTTTACTTCTCTCCTCCCCCCACTTTGTTATTGATACCACAATTTACAACTTTGAATATAGTGTACCTTAATATGTTTTTACCATTTTATATACTTATAATTTTTAAACGTTCATCCTAGAATTAAAAGCTATTTACCCATCACTGCTATAGTTTTACAGTATTCTGGATTTGTCTATATATTTACCTTTACTAACAAATTTTATACTCTGATATGTTTTTGTATTAAGATCCTTTTGTTTCAACTTGAACTCCTTTAGCAATTCTATTAAGGCAGGTCTAGTGGTAATGAACTCTTTTAGCCTTTGTTTATATGGGAAAGTCTTTATAACACCTGGATTTTAGAGGGACAGTTTGCAGGGAATAGTGCTCTTGGTTGGTAGTCTTTTACTTTTAGTACTTTGAATATATCGTCCCACATACTCCGGGCTGCAAGGTTTCTGCTGAGAAATCCACTGATGGTCTTATGGTGCTTCCCCTGTATATCACAAAACTTTTCTCTTTGCTGTTTCCAAAATTCTCTATTTTTGGCTTTTGACAATTATTATGTGTCTCAATGTGAATTTCTTGGGTTCATCTTATTTGAGATCCATTGGATTTCCTGGATCTAGATGTCCTTCCCCAGCTTTTGGAAGTTTTGGGCCATATTTTTCTTTGTTTCTGTTTTTTAAATTTTTTATTTATTTGAGAGAGAAGGAGAACAAGCATAAGTCTGGGGGAGAGGCAGAGAGAAGCAGACTCCCCAATGAGTAGGGAGCCTGATGCAGGGCTTGATCCTGGGACTCTAAGATCATGACCTGAGCTGAAGGCAGATGCTTAACTGAGCCACCCAGGCACCCCCATATTTTTCTTTGAATAACTCTTCTTTCTCTCTTCTCCCTCTGAGACTGTAATAATACATATAGTGATCTACTTTATGGTATCCCATAAGTCCCTTAAGATTGCTTCACTTTCATTTTTCTTTTCATTTCTTTGACTAGACAATTTCCAGAGACCCATCTTAAATTCACTGATCTTTTCTTCTCTTTAGTCCATTGTTGAACTCTTGTAGTAAATTTTTCAGTCTATTTATTATGTTCTTCTGCTCTAAGATTTCTGTTGGGTATTCTTTTAATACTTTTATTTTTTTTATTGATATTCTCATTTTGGTTTGTTTTTAGAAAGATTTTATTGGGGATCCCTGGGTGGCACAGTGGTTTAGCGCCTGCCTTTGGCCCAGGGCGCGATCCTGGAGACCCGGGATCGAATCCCACATCAGGCTCCTGGTGCATGGAGCCTGCTTCTCCCTCTGCCTATGTCTCTGCCTCTCTCTCTCTCTCTCTCTTTCTCTCTGTGTGACTATCATAAATAAAAATTAAAAAAAAGATTTTATTGATTTGAGAGAGAGCAAGCATGAGCAGGGAGGGGCAGAGGGAGAGAGAGAAAGAATTGAAGCATACTACTCACTGAGCACAGAGCCTGACATGGGGTTCAATCCTACAACCATGAAATCATGACCAAAACCAAGAATCAGATGCCTAACTAAGCTACCCAGGCACTCTGATATTCTCACTTTATGGATTGTTCTCCTGATATCATTGATCATCTTTATGACAGTTAATTTTTTTTTTTTTAGTTATTTTGGATCCTTAGTGAGGTGAATCATTTATCTATGGTTCATTGGGATCAGTTTTTAGAGATTTTGTTCCTTTGGATGGAACATATTTCCCTATTTTTTATCCTGACTCCTTTTGTTGGTATCTGCACATTAGAAAAAACAACCACTTCTAGTCTCCACAGCCCGGACTTACATAGGAGAAAACCTGTATCAATCAGTTTGGTCAGAGGTTTTGAGGGCTCTCAAATCTTCATTCTAGTTCAAATCACCATGTTTGTCCTTACTGGGCCCTAAGTGTCTAGAGTATGATAGTAACATCATTGCTCTAAGATGGGTGTAACAGAAGGGAGTCTTTTAGACAACTCCCAGAAAAGTTGGAATATTGAATGTGTAGTCCTATTCTTTTCCTCCAGGAAAAAGCAAAGATCTGGGGTTCCACCTGCCATTATTGTTCTCAGTGTCCCTTAGGCATCTATAGTATGCCCAGTTCCATCTGCACTCTGAGACAGATGAGACAAAAGCCAGTATTTTGTTAAGTCCTCAGAAAAGTTGAAACACAGACACACAGTCTAACTCTTTCTCCCCAGGGAAAAACTGGGAGCTGGGGGATTCCTTCTGACCACACAGTCCTATGTCAGGAGCAGAAATTACACTGACAGGGTATCTAGAATTTTCCAACCAGTATTGATGTGGCTGGTTTCACAACTACCTAGGGTACAGGATCCTTTCAACTAGTTTCTGGATTTCTCACAAAGTGAACGCATCCATATATTACTGTTGAATCAGTATATCCCTTGGGGGAAGGAAAGCCAATTTCTTGCTGACATCACCTCTTTTTTTTTTTTTTAAGACATTAGTTTTATCAACTTTTCTCTTTTGTAGGAATAGTCTAAGCTATCAATACTGTACATTATGTTCCAAGGGAAAGCAAAAGGACCATCAGAAATCCACATTTAATAATATTACAACTTTTAATCCTGTATATTACATATGTATATGTATTTGTACCTTTAAGATAATTTTATGCACTTTTTGAATCATAACAGTCTTAAGGATAGCTTTCTAAAAATTATATAGTACCATCTATTAAATTAAAGATATTCAACAGATTTTAAACCTTTGAAGATTTTTCTTCCATAGAGACTTACATTATCATATTAATATAGTATTATCTTTGAAGGTGCTTTTGAATTCAGTAAGTCTCCTTGTTAACATGTCCTAATGCTAGATCTTGGTTTCTACACCTGCCAAGTCTGATTCTGAAACTTTGCCATTTAAATAGAATCCCATTTACCTAGTTTTCAGACCAAAAAGCTGTAAGTCAAAGATGACTCCTTCTTGCATTCCCACAACTAATTCACTACCACGTAAGATCTGACCCATCCTCAATGTTTGAATCCAACCGTTTCTTACCAACTGGCTCACTCTGACTCTTGTTAACACTCCTTCTCCTAGACTATGGAAATAGTTTCTAACTCAGTGGCTTTTTTTGACCACAACTTAGCAAATATTTTATATTTCAACCAAGTACATACGTATATATACACACACAAACGGCTGAATTAAAATTTTTATGAAATATTACTCTTACTATATGAAATGTACTCTGATATATTTATTTTTTAAAATAACTCATAATCTGGTAAATTGATTTCAAGAGCTCTAATTGGTGACCTGTTATTGAAAAAACTCTTCTCACTGGTGTCACTGCTTTCACCTTCCCCCTCTATAGACAATCCTCTACCAACAGCTAGAATAATTTTTCAAAATATGTCATATTACCTTCCTGTTTATGATCCTCTGATTTCTTCCCATCTATTCAGAATAAAATACCAATCTCTAAGCATGAACTGTAAGATCATGAATCTAACTCCTGTCTATCTCTCTAACTTCATCTCCTACCATTGCCTAGCATTCACTCTGCCCCAGCCATGCTGGCCTCTTGCTGCTGCTCAGACATACTAAGTTCATTAAAACCTCAGGGCCTTTGCACTAGCTAATTCTTCCAGCTAGAACCCTTCCTAGATCATCTTTTACCTCACTCTCTCACTCCACTCAGCTCTCCATTAAATTTATCAATCACAGACAGGTCTTTCCTGGCCATTTTCCTAAAATTAGGTCTTCCTGCCCCATCATTCTTATTCTTATCCTCCTTTTATTTTTTTATATCACTTACCACTCTCTGGCATTATATTATATAGTTATGTGTTTATTTGTTCACTATCTGTGTCCCTTAATAGATATTAGTTTCATGGATGTAGAGATTTTGATCTTATTTAATTTTCTAGCACCAAAAAGAAAAGAAAGAATCTGGCAAAGAGCTCATATTTGGGTGTTGCACAAATAACATGCTTTTCTGAGACCTTCAAGAGCGATTTTTTTCTTTCAATACTTCTCCTTGACTCACTCAATTCTTTCCATTCCTCAGCACTGGAGACTATTTATCTTGCAACAGAATGAAAGCCTTCTCCTTCTCAGCAAACAGCCCCTGAAAGTTACCTTTAATAAATATTGTCTACCTTACCTAAATTCTTATACTCATCTCTACAAAATAATACACACACACACACACACACACACACACACATTTTTAAGTAAGCTCCACACCCAGTGTGGAGCCCAACACAGGGCTTGAACTCTGAGATCAAGAACTTAGCTGAGACAAGAGTCAGACACTGAACTGACTGAGCCACCCAGGTGCCCAACTCCACTTATATTCTTATTCATTGTTAAAACTTATAGTTAAATCATTTTGTGTGTAGCCAATAAATGACTTTGTCTGTTTTAAATTATATCTAGAAGGCACAGGTTTTAACTATCCTTACAGTGATGAGTAGTATTTTGCCTGGTGCCAGGTTCTCAGAATATTTTTAATGAATATTTTATTTGATTTTAACAAGCAGATGGTGGGGGATTAATAGTTGAAAGAACACAAGTTTTGAAGTTACACACATCTAAGCCTGCTCCCAGCTGTCACTTAATCCCTCTTGAGTAACCTTGAGTGAGTCACTGAACCTCTCTAGAGATAAAAGTGTGTCAAATTCTTAGCACTACCTCCAACACAGTAAGCTCTCAACAAATTGCACCTACTGTTACTTAACTTGGTTGCTTGTGTGTCTTGTAGAATAATACAGAAGATTCACTTATTCAGAAATGACTCTAGTGCAGGCTCCTCTCCAAATAGTTCTTTGTGGCTAACTAGATTTCAATGCTCCCTTTTGTGGAGATGGTATCCCTGTAAGGAAGCTGCATATCCACTTAACCCACACCTTTACCCCTATGGGGAAGTCTGGGCTCCCTACTTCCTAGGGAAAGCAGAAGATCATTTTCTTGACTGTTTCTTCTGTTATTAACCTCTCTCTGGTATCTGGGTTTCTTATTTAGGGGGAATAAAATAGTTTCTTTTGGCTATTTTCTTTAAGCAATTTCAGTTACTAACTATATATATATATATATATAAATATATATATATATTTATATATATATATATATATATATATTTACTTTACTCAGATTCAATATGAATTTGAATCCATGTTCATTCACTCATCAAAAAAAGCATTTCTTAAGGGAATGCTTACTATGGTACTAGCAGCTATATAAATAGTGGTCAATAAAAGACAAAATAGCTCTCCTTGTTTATTATGTGGTTTACAGAGTATACAAATTTCAAGAATCTCTCCATAATTATAAGAATTAAGGTTAAAGGAACAGTAAGATAGTAAATTATTTTACATTTAGAGTCCTCCAATTCCCTGACTTCTTTACTTGAAATTTAATTGACTAGTGCCTAATACAATACACTGTATACTGAGACAGAAAATGAAGCCCAATGGGATAGGAGTCAATAGACTCAGCAAATTCTTCTGTTAATAGATCACTTCATAGATTTTCCATTAATAACTCTCAGGTCTTGATCAATTCACTTTATAGCCTTAATGCCTCATTCCTCTGTAAAATTATGAGGTTTTACTAAATGATCTCTAAAGACATTTCTGATTAAAAGAATTCTATATTCTGTAATTCCAACTTTCTTCTTTAGGGAAAATAACTCATTTTATGGGTTTCCAAAATTGCTAAAGTTCACGATTTGGAATTTTTTAAAGATTTAATTTATTTATTAATGAGAGACCCAGAGAGAGAGAGGCAGAGACACAGGCAGAGGGAGAAGCAGGCTCCATGCAGGGAGCCCGACTTGGGACTTGATCCCAGGGCTCCAGGATCACGCCCTGGGCTGAAGGCTGCACTAAACTGCTGAGCCACCAAGGCTGCCCTTGAGCCTTTCAGGCTGCCCACGATTTGGAATTTCGAATACATAGGTCTATTTCATACCTTTTGAGAATTCAAAATTATCAGACAAAATGCCTTCTTTGAAAAAGTGTCATTTGAAATCAATGTTTACAACATGAAAAAAGTAAACTGAATGCCAAAGTTCAATCTCAAATGTATTATGAATTTAAAGCATGGGTTTCTTACATATAAATGACCATCACCTGGAAAGGAATTCTTTTCTGAAATAAAAATATTCCAGTCTGAATCTCTTCAAAATCTCTATTAATTTGACAAATTCTTTGTCAAGAGACTCTTTGCGGTTTCCCAAGCTGTTCAGCATTAATATGCAAAGATTTAGTTTCTCTTCCATTATATATTTAAATTCCTACAAGAAAAGTCACAAGAAACCTCCACTATTCAAGTGTTAAATATAAAATAAATGCAATACAAAATACTGTGGTCATCCTTTCTCAATAGTATTCATGGTTATGAAACCCAAAAATTTTAATTGAATAGATACCAATTCTCAACTGCCCAAAGATTGATTATTCTTTGAACTGATTATCTCAATTTAACAAGCACTTATTGGGTACCTGTTATGTGCCTAAAACTGAGTTTTTTCTAATATAAGTGGTCCATGATCATTTATTTCATCAGTCGTCAGAATTGCTTTAGAATGGGATGAGACAAGGAAATGCAATAAATTCAGTATTTGTTGGTTAGCATATTAAAAAAAAAACTTTAAAAAAGAGTTTGTTAAAGGCGTTGAAATTAATATTCCAGAGTCTTCAGAGTTTATTCCTTGCTGTAACTTTACTTAGGAAGCTGATGGATGTTAGAAAGTTGTCTGGCAGTCAAGAAGTAGAGATAAGTAATAGATAAATTAATTTATTCTTATATGCTTCCTTTATAACAAAACTGGAAATAGCTGCTTAAAGTTCTCATGTTCTGCTAATTTCTGGGATAATAAAAATGTCAGAATTTCAGGAATAACATTTGCACAATCATTCCATTGAATTTAGAGAATTTTAATAGGTCAAGGAAAAATTCAGGCTTACAAGCAATTCTCAAAGGATGCAAATAATATACTTTTTCATTAAATCATTTTATCTATTGTCTCTTTAACATATATCATATGTCCTCACTCTCACTTTCTTCCTCACATTCACACACTTATCTTTACCCTCAGACATAGCTGCTCTCATCCTCAAGTTCACACTTATTCTCACCCTTACACGTACTTATCCTAACCCTCAGTCACACACTTACCTTCACCCTAACCCACACTTATACTCACCCTCATAGTCACACATACTTATCCTCACCCTCACATTCTTACTCTCACCCACATGCACACACTCACACACATCTCCAGACATACAGTCCATATATACCAACAGACCAAGATAGCAGAAGGCTACAATAAAATCTTAGAAGTGGTACTGCATATATAATGAGTATTACCTGGGTTAAGAAGGTAGAAGAAAAACCAGGAAAATCAAAAATATAAAACACTTACAGCAAGCTTGTTCTCCCACTTCTTTTTCACAGTAATTTCTGGATCAGTTACCCACTGCAGAGAGCTATCCATGAGAGTTTCAACTTTAGAAACTTCTTCATGCTGCAAAAGTTCCACATGTTCAACTAGGAATTCAGGTGAAAGGCATAGGCTCTTATATAAGAAGTAGTTTAGACCAAAGTTCTACTATATAATTAAGACACCGTACAAAATGCGACCCCCATGACTTTCCTTTATCCCAGGATGTTGCCATGTGTAAATGCTCTTATCAGGTGTTCTATATATGTTGAATATATACAAATAGAGCCATTTTTTCAAAACAAAATGTACTCATCTTTATTCTTCTCTCAAATAGTAGGAAACAAACATTTTCATGGATTTTTTCCCCACTTATTAAACTAAATGCTACCTACTATATGCTAAGCACTGTGAAAGGCACTAGAAATAGTGTCATGAATGTGTTCTGTTTTCTATGGTCATCTTGTTTCCAGTCAAAAATCAAAATGGAGTAAGAGGTACTAGCTATTAGCCAGAAGGAAACTGTTTAATAGATATGTCTTCAGTCCTCTGAAACTACAGGTTAGCCTGTGGGAAAAATAAGCCCAAACAATTCCTATCTAATGATCAACCTGATTGAGGTTGAACTGACTGAGCCAGAACTAGATCAACCTCAGGGAAGTTTTAGGAAAAACTTCTCTTTTCATAGTAGGATTAATTTAGGTCTCAACAAAACACAGATATGCCTGTATTCAGCAAATAGGCTGTAGATCAGTTATCTACAGATATTCCTAGTCAGTGAATCACCATAGTACACATGTTCTACGATTCCAGCTTTTTGAAGCATAGCTGTGAATTCCACTCCCTTTTGTTCAAGTTTTCTTAGTACTAGCAGCATTTCTTGGTCCATCATGATATCCAGAGATGACAAGCTAAATAAACTGCACTGCCACTCAGTTTCATTGTTATGAGACAATTATCAAATTTTCCACAACTCTGTCATTTTAATAAAGAACAGTGTTTTTATTTTATGAAAATGATGCTCATGGGTCAATATAACTGTCCCCATCAAAGAGTTCTAAGTAGTCTTACAAAATCTTCCTATGTTACCAAACAATGGTTTACATTTTCTCCCTAGGATGGCTTCAACTTAACATTTATTCATTCTTAAGGAAAAGCATTTATCCAATAGATAACATTTACATGTGGGTAATATAAACTGCTATGGCTCTAATTTTATGAAAAAGGGGAAGGTAAAGAAATTCACAGGAAAAAAAAACTGTTGGGAGGGTGTTCAATAAATCTTACTGAAAATAGATTGTTTTCTTTTGTCTTCCCCTTTCTTTCATAAAAGAAATTCTCAGATGATGTTTACCAAAGAATATTTCTTATAGTTCTCTCAAAGCATCCATGTCCTGTCATATTTTAGATATATGACAACACCATATTTAACTTTCTTTTTGTTGTCTACTGGAAAACATTTACAGATTTCTTATTTCTAGACTCCAATTAGAAGACAAAATTCCTAATCCAATATTGGATAAACCTCAGAGTTAGAACTTTGCTAGCTGCTTAACCCCTGTTTAGAAGTATAGAACTTTACAGGCTGGCATCTTGACATCATTATTATCTCAGAGGACTGCTGTGGCAGATTTGCCACCATTTCATTCAGTCTGGCAGATTGGCTTGGTTTCAAAAACACAGTAAGATGAGTATTTGAAACAGAATGTCAGGAAAGCACAGCCCTCAGCAGAATGTCCAAGGCTGCCTGAGACAGCTTTAGATGAAGGCAGCATATGTTGCCCCTGAATCTTTGGCAAGAGAGATTCAAACAGCATTTGCCCCAAAGACATTTTTCCTCTCCTTTCAAGGTCATATCACAGCTGTCAGGAGGAGGACATTCTAACATATCCATCGTCCACAGATATGGAGAGACCATCAAAGTGGTGAAAAGAAAGCTAATTTTGCTAATAAGCATTTCCTAACATAACAAGCACAAACTGGAAAGCACAAAGGAGTGAAAATAGAGTATTGAGAGGGATACCCAACATTTCATCCCCAGAAATGCTTTTATTTCCTCACATGCTGTAAAAAACTGGTTTTACCTAAAAAACTGAGAGTTAAATAATAATTCACTTGCATCTTAAAATTAACCAAAAACATGAAAATGCTAATTTCTGTTTAGAATGTAACAATCAATGCCATTTATATTGGGCTGCTACAATTACATTTTAGAGCAGAGCAATTTTGTGTTGTTTCTAAGCATCTTTATTTTTGGCAGATACATTTACTTTGGGGGTTTAGGAAAATACTGAAAAATAGTTCATGGATCTCTATTGTTACCTTTAGGACCCCAGGCTGGGGATCAACACAGGTACTTTCTCCTAAAAAGTATTGAGAATATAAAGATTTCTAAAGTCTGGATTCACTGAACACATGCTTTTTCAAATTTAGCCTTGAGCCTCACTATGGTTTTCAGCCAGAATTTGAAAAAGATCCTTTTTTTTTTTCTTCAGGTTAAGAGATTTTAGACTTGGATTCTAAAAACAATCAACAGATTCCTCAAAATGTCACAGGTACTCTTCAGCAAGTTTGGACCTTCACCTAATAGTAAGCTATTGCGTATGGTCTTATTTCAAGCTTTCCATTTGATAATTACCTACCTCTGCAGACTGAGCAAGAACGAGTTCACAATGTAAAGATTTTTCTTCTTCAGAGATGATACTATTACGCTCTCCACTAACATTCAACTGGATCCCATTTCTTGAAAAAACAAAAGCAATAGTCTAGTCTGGTTAGATGTGACTATGTTAAAAATCACCAAAGTGGGATTTATCACTAAACACAGTAAGCCCTTGTGTGCCAAAGACTGTATAAAGTATTCAGGAATAGAGAAATAAAAAGAGAGTCTCTGGACCCTCCAGGAGCTGCACCGACTAGTGACTCCAGGTGGTTGAAAACAACTAGGTCATGCTTGCTTGCTTGCTTGCTTGCTTATTTATTTATTTATTTATTTATTTATTTATTTATTTATTTATTTATTTGAGGACTGGAGTCAATAGTTAAAAATTAGAAACTTTCAATGAAAATCTAGATTTCTGGCTTTTTTTTTTTTTTTTGATTTCTGGCTTTTCTTTAAAAAAGCATGATACAGCTACACTGGGCCCATATATTCTTTTTTAAAAAAGATTTATTTGAGAGAAAGAAAAAGACAGAGAGAGAACGAGTAAGCATGCATAAGCAGGTGAAAGAGTAGAGGGAGAGGGAAAGAATCTCAAGTAGACTCCCTGATGAGCTTCAGCCCAAGATCATGATCTGAACTGAAATCAAGAGTCAGATGCCCAACCGACTAAGCCATCCAGGTGCCCCAGGCCCATATACTCCTGATTAGCTGGACTTCATCTGGGTAATGCATTTTTTTCATTTGTCATTCTCATAAGTATGTGCTCTTACCCCCAATGATTTTACTTACTTTTGTTATCTGTGTGACTCCTGGATTATCATGTTTTGCATATTAGAAAATAATTATAAGATGATGTGTGTTAAAAGGTAAGAATAGCATGTCATGCATGTACTCAAAGGGATTGCTCAATTTCAAGGTAAAAGAAAAGCAAGGGAGGGTCATAGAAAACTTGAGAAGGAGTTCTATTGGAGAAAAGCAGAGAAAACATCACTTATAAAAATATAGAAGAAAAGAATGTGGCATGTTCAAAGAATTGTATATAGCTCAGCAAATCAAGAATGTAGGGTAGAGAGGCACATAAGAAAATGCTGGTGAGAAGTTGCTTTACTCACATGATAAGTTCCTGTTGCAAGTGCTGTAATTCATGAGTCAGTTTGTTTTTATCCCCTCGTAAATTCTAGAATCACATACAACATTAGGCTATTTGTGTTACTTTAGTGGGGGATTTACATTTAAATAATTCTACTTCACGAACTGTGAGATTATTATGGTATACCTCTATAAAGTTTCCATATTCTATGATGGTTGACTTAAGTTCTTCTATACTTAAATCCTTCTGAAAAGTAGAAGAAAGAATAGCAAATAAATGTGTGAGTCTACCAAATCTTATTTAGTAGACTACCAATCAAAGCCACAGAACTGTAAATCCCCAAAGATGATAAAACCTTCTACCAATATTTTTTAAAAACTGAGCCAGTCTGTGTTTATGATTAAAAACACAAAAAGTATGGGACAGCAAGGCAGTTATACCTAATTGGTACCATTATATTCGTATTTGCCTAGTTCAATGGAATCAAAGTCTGACAGGTAATTCTCAAGTTCAAGTCAAAATTATATTATCATGACATACTTAAGGAAAAAAAAACTAGTCTACCTGCAAATGACTAATGAATTATTAAAGCATCCAATTTTATCCAGTTCAAATGATATGTTTTTTTTTAAAAATATTTTATTTATTTGAGAGATACTGAGAGAGAGAAAGAGCATAAGCGGAGTGAGGGGCAGAGGGAGAGGTCAACTCCCTGCCAAGCAGGGAGCCCGACATAGGACTCAATCCCAGGACCCTGCTGGCATCATGACCCAAGTCAAAGGCAGATGCTCAACCAACTGAGCTATCCAGGTGCCACTCAAATGATATCTATTAAAATCATAGTTTTATACTGTATTATCAGAGGGTATAGTCAGTGTCTAACCTGTAATTTTATCTCATGACTAGCATGGTGTTTGGCAAATGGGAAGTGCTCAATCAATACCTTATGAATTTGGGGCATAAATAAAAAGTGGTGGAAGGACCAGAGTTATGGAGGAGGTGAGCAGCTACCACTACCATAATGTCACTATGTGGAGAAAAAGAACACCCATGATGCATAAAGAAAGTTGGTATGATATTCAGTAATCTGGTCGATGTTCACAATTCATAAATGACTCCTTTGAAACTTTGTAACATTCAGAGAAAGGAAAAGAGAAACACTGCTTTTCATTTACTTTCATGTCTTAGGATATGGAAGTTTATTAACTTAACTCTATGTCCTTCCTATGTCTCTTAAAGCCACCATAAGGGCATTTCTGCAGCCAGAATCTTTTCTTATCACATAGGCAATGATCACAGGATATAAAGATAAAGAGAATGGTTATCTAACTACCTACCTACCAATCAAATCAATCCAAATAGATAGAAAATAACTGGGGTAAGTATTCTTCTTTTTCCCTAAAATAAATGACTGTACACTCATTTTTGTTATTATGACTTAAAACTACATCATCATGCCTAGCCAGTACTGGCAAATTGGCACACTAATATTTATTACATAAATGGATAAATACCACCAAAAGTTAGAGAGGATATGTTAAAACTTATCCCAGATAAAGAAGTCAGTATTCTTTACTCAGAAGAACATTTTTGTGAAGTATTATAAAGGAAAGTCTTGTGACAGAATAGTAGAATCAGGTATCTTAATAGAAGTGAAGTTATATAAATGGCCATATTCATTATGATTTAGGGAGAGCTAGCATTCCCATGGGACTTCATAGAAAGGAACAGTACCAACCTTCTGCAAACTTGCATCTTTATTAAGCAAGGTGTTCTCATATGTACGTAATTGCATCTGAAAAGAGACAAATTTAGGGATGGCCATTGGGACATTGCTTTGGTAAAAAATGCCACAAAATCATTGCAATAGGGGGACATGTTTCTCAAGCACCTTTAATGTGCAGGTGTTTCTTACTTTATAAACAACTTTCACATTAGCCTCACAACAACTTGAGAGGCCAGGTTTGTTGCCCTCACTTTACCATTGAGGAAATCAAAGCTCAGCACACTATTGGGAGACTTGCCCAATGTCACATACAGTAAGGATCAGAACTGAGCCCACAATATGAATCTTCGCCTCTAGCCAAGTGTTGTTCCCACTATTTTACCCTTCCTATAATAAGACGACCAATTGAGTCTTTGTTTTTTTGGTGAAAATCTAGATAGGACATGAACATAGAGTCCATGTGAACATATAAAAGGCTCTTCTTCTTGGACAACAAGTACTGTAGAAACCCACAGATTATCTGGCAATATAACCTTCACTTGCCAAAATTTGATTAGCTAGATTGCAAGGGGGAAAAAATAAAAGACTCTTCCTCTTCTAAGAACATAGTTTAAAGTGTTTAGATATCTTTTAGCAAAGTGAATATATCAGCTTATTCAAATCAAAAGCAAGTTTGTTGGCAAAGACTTCTAATATGATTGATAAATATGTAATAATTGAATTGAAAACTGAGAAAAATAATCAACATAGACAGAAGTAGAATTACCATATATATTTGATATCCCTTCATAGTTATAAAGATATTTTCACATAATCATTTGAGTTTCCACCAAGCTTTGGGATTAGGTAGAAAAAATTATATCCATTTAGTAGATGAGAAAATTGAAATAGAGGTTAATTGCTTGTTTAAGGTCATAAAACTTTTAAGTAGACAAGACATGATTTGAACCCATGTCTTCTCTTTCTACTACTAGTTTATAATAAGTGTGTTTTCCAAAAACAGTCATTCCTAGAATAAAATTAATTTGAACGTCTAAACTATGATTGATATATATGTAATAATATATGTATATGTATACATACATATGGAATTTAGGTATCTGTTAGGAAACTTGAAAATTCCACATACAAACATGAAATTTAAGTAATTACATACATATACTACATCAAAAAATATTGCTTAGAGAAACTATTAGAGATGACAATAAGTGTGACACAAATTCCTAAGTTTATTAATATTCTTTCTTCAGTTTCCTGGTAAGAATGTATGGAATATATAACAAAAATATGCACTAGATATAGACTTTTTAGATATAATATAATTTAAAAAATCATTTGTGGGCTCTCATCCCTTAATTCAATCAAGGATAGATTTTTCCCAGCTCTCATTTTTTGCATTAGAAAGTATAACAGCTGAAATCTTTACTGATTAAAGGATTTACAAAACTAGCTACTCTTAAATTAGAAATTGCTGCTGTAATAAAAAAAAATATAAATAGTAACAAGTGTTGGCAAGAATGTGGAGAAATCTGAGCCCTCCTGCATAGCTGGTGGAAATGTAAAATGGTACTGGAAGAGAGTCTGGGAGTTCCTAAAAAGGTCAAACTTAGGGGCACCTGTGTGCCTCAGTCAGTTAAGCAACTAACTCTTGATTTCAGCTCAGATCATGATCTCAGGTTCATAGGATTGAGCCCTGTTATCAGGCTCCATGTTGAGTGTAGAGCCTGCTTAAGATTCTCTCTCTCTCCCTTTTTCTCTGCCCACCCCACTCACATGTGCACACTCTCACTCTCTAAAAAAATTAAAAAGTCAAACACAGAAACACAGAGTTATCATATGACTCAGTAGATCCACTCCTAAATGCATACTTATGAGAAAATAAAGATTGACACAAAAATATATAATCAAATGTTCATAGAAGCATTATTCATGACAGTCAAAAAGTAGAAACAGTCCTTTTTTTTTTTTTTTTTTTTTTTTTTTAGTAGAAACAGTCCTAATACTCATCAACCAATGAATGGATAGACAAATTCTGGTGTATCCATAAAATGGAAAAATTTTCAATAATAAAAGGAAATAAGGTATTAATATGAGCTCTAACATAAATGAATCTTGGAAAACATTATGCTCAATGAAAGGAATCAATCACAAAAGACCCCACAGTGTATATGATTCCATTTATATGAAATGTTCAGAATAGGTAAATGTCTATTATAGAGACAAAAAGTCTCTATAGTGGTTGTCTAGGGTTGCTGGGGAGTGGGGAATGACTGCTAAAGTTATTTCTTTTGGGATGACGGAAATGTTTTAAAGTTGTTTTTGGTGATAGTTACCCAATTCTGTGAATATACACTAAAACCACTGACTTACATACTTTAAGTGGATGAATTTAATGGCATGTGTGTTATATATCAGTAAAGCCATTACATTTTGAAAAATAGAAATTGTGTTTCATACACTGTCATTCAGACATTTTGAAGAACACAAATTTAAAAATGTATAATCAAACATTATTTTGTCAATAAGTCATATACACTTTCATAAAGTAATATTAGTTTGACAAAAGAAAATATTTTACCAGTATTTGGGAAGTGCTTACTTGGTACTCTATCTCAGTTTTAGACAATTCCTCAATCTTCTTTTCCAATTTATATATATCCATAATGTTCTTAGTATTCTGATGTAAAAGAAGATAATATTCTTAGATTTAGACAAAAAAGAATAAAAGAACATCACAAAGCTTTTTTTAGGAAGTGGTATTTTCATCATTAACATCACAATCTATTTTAAACTAAGGGACAAAACTGTAGACTTTATCCAAAAATAACATGGTCCTTGTAACAAAACCATCCAGGAATACTCTTGAGAGATCCTTCTTATCTTACATGGTCACTCGACCATTCACTGCCCAGTCACATCTTCAGACTTGTCATTCCCAGCAAGTATGACCCCACCATGATTTTAATTACAAATATTTCACTCTTGAACCACCACTTTCTCTTTCCAGATTACTTTTTTGAGAGCCACCTAAACTTCAGTCCCTACTGAAGCCTGCAATCCGTTGTTTCTACCCCATTCTCATTATCCTTCCATCTCCTTATGAACTCAGTCCCCTCTTTATTCACCTTAAATTCATCCATGGTCAATCATTACAATAACCTGTCTTCCACCTCCCCTCAATTCCCTTGCCTCTCCCCTACCTACTTCTTAGTATTTGCTTAATTTCAGCTTGCTACCCACTCCATGACAGCACCCTTCCAGATTAAATATTGTTAAAGAAAAATACAAATGAACCACCAGGTCACACATTCAATCCATAATTTTTAACTTCAGTGTTTACTGGTGATCATATCATACAATTCTAGTCCATTCACTTGGCCACTGGCTTAAATCAGGGAAATTACACCAACTTCCCCACCCCCACCCCCACAACTGGTGTTGACCACCTGCTTTGTAAACAAAGCTTTTTCAAAACACAATGGCCTATTTTTTTCATATTGTCTATGGCTGTTTTCATATGACAATGGCAGAAGTAAGTGGTTACAGAAAAGGCCTTTTAGCCAGGGAAGCCTAAAAAATATTTACTATCAGATCCTTTACAAAATGTTTACTAATTCCTGACCTATTTCATCCCTTCTCTCTCCTTGAGCTTCCCATACTTCCTCCAACTTTCTCAGCATCAGCCAATGACTTTGCTTTTATCTCACTGAGACATTAGCAACAATCAGAAGAGAACATCCATATCACCAGAACATATAATAAATACCCTTGGGTAGGTTATAGAGCATTTGCTGATCTAACACTTCTCTCCACCTCCGCTCACCTCTGCATCAGACAGCCTCCGTAAATTCATGCCTGCATGTTACAAAGCCTTGTAATTGGTCTCCCACTTTTTTCCTTGTTCCACTACCATTTTTAAACCCAGAAGCCAGAGTTATCTTGTTAAAATAGAAATTAGATCACATTTCTGTTCTGCTCAAAACTGTCCAATGGCTCCCATCTCAATCAGCAGAAGCAGCCAGAGTCCATACAAGGCCTCTATGAGACACTGTGGGTCTGGCTCCCTGCAGCCCTCGTCTGTAATTCTTGTGCTTGTTATCTCTGCACTGACCACACTGGTCTTGGTGTCCTTCAAAAAGAGCATGCAGGCTGAGCCTGAGGACTTAGAGCTTATGGCTTCTTCTGCCTGGAATGTTCCTTCACTGATAAACATCCTTTCATTTTTATCAAATGATTAACTTCATAAGGCTACTTTTCCTAACCACTCTACTTTAAATTGCACTGTCCCACAATTCTGTTTTCTGCTTTTCCTTCCTCCATAGCACTAATCACCACCTAATATGCTAGTTCCACTTGGGCTTTTGTGCATAAGCTCGTATCCTCAACACCTAGAATAGTGCCTAGCTCACAAAGGTCTCCCAATGAGTATGTTTGAATGAATGAATGAAGTGAGTGAAAGTAACTACCAAGCTATTGTGCTGTTACTTTTCACAGTGCATCAGATTTTTACCACCTAAAGGAATCTCAGCTAGTCATGACATTGATATGCTTTTTCTAATGCAAATCAATAATTGCAATGCTCTCGTGATGAAGGGTTCCACATCTTCGTCCTAATACCTCAGGACGTCCTAATACCTAATACCTCTAAATTCAGTTCTGTACAATTCTTTGATGCTAGCCAATCCTCTTAAATATGAGGAGAAAAATGTCTTACACTGAGAGCTTAACCATAAAGTACTAGTTTCATGAAAACCTGGCCTTGTTGCTATACCACGTCTAAATCTAAGGTAGGGTTTCTTGACAGTCTTTTAATTGTTCCTTTCCAACCCACTATAAAATTTCTTTAATGTCCAGTTGGCCCATATTTGAGATAATGCTCCATCAGACTGTTCATTACAGCTTAATGAATACCCCTGATAAACCCAAATAAAAACCCGTACATAAATTTGACATTTTAAAGATAATTATAGAGAATTTTCTTCCAAAATCATAACTTATGAGTAGCTCTGTTACCTGTTGCTTCAGTGCTTTAACTCTGTTGATTAAAAAATTTAAGGCATAGGATAATTTTTTTTAGAGATTTAACTATTATTTCCTAACATATATGAAGTACATTACAATTCATCAAATAGCTTCACATGTATTATCTTAATCCCCAAAGTAGCTGTAGGGAATAGATATTATTAATTCCAGAAAGCTAAATGTTTTTTCTAAAGTCAGACTTTCAGACAGTGACTGGGTCTTAGATTCAAGACTTTTTCCACCTATTTCAGTGGAATAATGGAAAATTATTAGATAATGTCTACTTTTTCCTTCTTGATTTGTATACTTTTTTATATAAGTTAATTTCATTTCATTTTAAATCTGAATTTCTTAAACCCCATTCCTTCCATGGATAATTACAAGGTAATAACGTATTTCTGTTCAGACATGAAAGCCCTATCCACTCTTCCTCATTTGACAAAGCAATATGGTCTTTGATTCATAGGATCCTGAATATTCAGAATATTCACATGATTTCTATTTAATCCAGGGTCCGAACGCATGCCTATATGATTTCCATATGTTTTTCTGTACCTGTTTTTAGTAATTTCAACATACCTCTTCTTGGAGAATCCGAATCTTAAGAATCAGAGCCCGGTTTTCTGTCTCCTGATTCATTGAGAGAAAGGAATCAAAAAGCACTTAGAAATTTATTAAAATACTTCATATTTATCTCTAAGACTGACATTCTTTCTCTTTCTCAGCTTTAAACATGGTATTGAGAGATCACAAATGAGCCTAGTCTGAAAATAATCTCAGTATGAAGCTAAACCTTTGACTTCTAGTTTCTTGGGATTTGTAAGAAATCACTCTTCTCCTTGGCTCAATCTGACAGGGAGGGAAAGAGGGAAAAACAAAAAAAGGAATAGCCTGGCTTCTTTCTCACCCTCCACTTATGATAGGTAGTATGAATTCATCTATTTAAATGGCACCTTGAAATCACAAAAAGTTCTAGCTTTCTACTTGAAGCTATGGATATTCTCAAATTCAATATTACCAGAACATATGAATGTCAAAAACCATTTTATAATTAAGAGCATCAAATTCAGAACCACAAGAAGAAAAAATATTCTAGGACAAGATATATGCCAAATGTTAGCAGTAAATCTCATGGATAGGGTAAGTTAAGGATTTTTTTTTAAGATTTTATTTATGTATTCATGAGAGACATAGGGAGAGAGAGAGAGAGAAATAGAGGCAGAGACACAGGCAGAGGGAGGACCAGGCTCCATGCAGGGAGCCTGACACGGGACTCGATCCCAGGTCTCCAGGATCAGGCTTTAGGCCGAAGGCAGCGCTGAACCACTGAGCCACCTGGGCTGCCTGTAAGTTAAGGATTTTGTGGGATTTTATTTTTTCTTTGTTAATATGTACTTCCTCATTTTTTTGAGGGTGGGGTACGATGAGGGGTGGTGCAGAGGAGCAGAGGGAAAGGCAGGGACAGTATCCCAAGCAGGCTTCATGGTCAGTGCAGAGCCCACAACCCTGAGATCATGACCTGAGCTGAAATCAAGAGTTGGAGCCACAGCTGGCCAAGCCACCCAGGCACCCCTGCATTTCCTCATTTTACAGAGCAGACAGGTATTATTACTCCTATAACATAAAAATAAAAGGGGAAGCAGCTCAGGTTAAGATGTCATTTGTGCAAGAATGAAAGGACACACACACCACGTAATTGGAATCTGAAGAGCTGAGTTCAGTTGTAGCTCTACATTTATTAGATAATTGACTTTGAATAATCAAAACATCTCTGGTCTTTACCTATAACTATTAACTTTTTAAATTGAAGTACATTAACTTCTATTTTTACCTCATAGAAGTTCTATGACCAATGAGATAAAGTAGTAAAAATTCCTTTGAAATTGTAAAACACTATAAAATGCAAAAAGTTAGGGTTGTATATCTAGGACTCTGCACTTTTAACAATAGCAGCTAACAATATTGAGCCCTGAGAGGAAAAAAGACATTATTTGCTTTACATGTATTAACTTATTTAACCCTTCCAGCCCTCGGGTAAGTAGTACAGTTATCTTCATTTTATATGTGAGGACACTAAAGATGAAGAGGTTATGTGGTTTGCCTAAAGTTACGCAGGCATTGGAGTCAAGACTTGGATGCCAGCAGTCTGACTCCCAAGAGTGGCTACTTGATCATTTCTCAATATTTCCTCTACATACAAGTTCCTCTGTGGTACCAAATTGAGCCTTTCCTGTACCACATTCATAGAGACTTGTAGAGTCACCTGACAGTCAATGAGTCTAATCACCACATTTTGCTACTGAGGCAGGAGCTAAACTAATCTGTGTTGGTTGTAGGAATGACATAGATCTGGAACCCAAGTCTCCTGATGGCTTATAGATCTAAAAATGAATTAGTCTGAATGACTTTAATCTGACTTCACCATTGTTAGCAATGCTAAAATACTGCTGGAATTTATCAGGATTTTGAAGATTATTACCAAAGCTCTAAATAATAGTTTAACATTCTTAATTTAAAAAGACTACTTTTTTGGCAGTTGAGGTAAAGCTTAATCTAAATGTTTTGCTCTTAAAATTTCAAGCCTGTGTTTATTTAGTGTAAGGACTTAATTATGGGGTTTCTTAGTAACCTGTAAGTACTATGATAATGAATTTTTCTTTAACCTGAGGAAAAGGTGAAAATTTGAGAACTTTTTTTAGGAAATTAAAGTGGTTTTTAGCATCAGGTATTCATGAATTCACCTATCAACTTCAGGAGGCATTACAGAGATCTTCTAGATCTTTACAAACCATTGTGAATATGACTAATTTGTAAAGAATTGATTGAAAAGAAAAAGTTTATCCTATTTGTGTTTACTTTCCTAAGGTATTACAAATTCATTCATCAGCCTACTGACTTCTGATTTCTGCTTCCAAACCAGCCCTCTTGGATTTCAGTTATGTAAACTATATGCCAATTTCCAAGTACTTGGATGACTTACTAATTGTTTGTTCTGGGCTACAGTAATGGTCTTCTGCTCTTCAGAAGCATTCATACTAACTTTCAGTTCCTCCAGTTCTTCTTTTAACAGATTTGTTCTCTTAATAGCCTGGTGGGCACTGTGGGGGTGGGGGGAAAAGGCAATGAGCAAAACCTCAAATATAACTGTCAAAGACACAAAGTAAAGTCAAGGACTATTTTTGGACCCAAGCTTAAAACCACTAAAAGCTTAAACCAGATGCCAACAAGAGTATAAATATACCCGTGATCTTTCACAGTCCTTAGAAAAGGAAGAGATTTAGGGGGGTATGGTGGGGAAAGAGAGATGGAAAGAAACAAACATATTCTTGAAGATAAAGATTTGGAGTCTCCCTTCAAAATTAATCATTGGCTGAATCACATGATTCTTCCTTCCACTAAGATATAGTATTTAGTTAATGCAATTCTACAAATATTTATTGAATAATACCATGTTCCAAGTGCTGTACCCTATAAGGAGGCCTATGATGGTGAGCAAGAGATACAGTCCTTCTTGTCATTGTAGACATTACATACTAGTGAAGGAGAGGACAACTAAACAAACAATTACAAATGGTGTCTATTTATTTTACTTTAGAAATTTATTATTTAGCATTGTTTACAATACCAAAGCATTGGAGACAACCTAAATATCCAACGAAATCTATTAAATGAATTATGATAATCTATATCATGGAATTGCTTATTTGTATTCCCACTGGATTATGAACTATTTTCTGAGCAGAGTCTCAAAGAAGATACAATTTTTTTCCTTACTAAGGAATTACATTGATCATTCAACAAATGTTCATGGAACTCCAAATTTATGCCAGGCCCTGAAGAAGACAAAAGTGAATCCAATCATGAGAACTCTATACTCCCGGATCTTATAGAAGAGTAAATAGACAATTATAGTTTTAATACGGTCATAATTATAATACAATCATAATTATAATACAAGATTGGAGTGAACCCAAGTTCTGTAGACACTGTATAAAAGGCAGACAGGTCAGATAATGGAGGGGTAGGGAGGGTGGGTTGGAGGTGGAGAACAACCTGAAGCCCATTGAGGGGCTACAAGCAGATATTGTTGGAGCCTAGAGTGGAAAATAGGAGTAGAGATAAGCAACAGAAACCCCATTAGGAAGGACTCTGCAAATTGAATGTCATCCTGATGTGATAGGGATCCATCGGAGTGTTTAAAGCAGGGGCATGATCTGGTCAGACTGGCATTTAGGGAAAGCATTCCTGCCCATTTTGGAAAGGCAGGGAGACTAATCAGGAGGTTGCTGTAGTAATCCAGGTGAAAGATGATACTTAGTTGAAGTAGTAGATATAGAAATAGAAAGTAAATCTTCTTGAGGGATAATAAAGGAGGTAAAATTAACAGGGCTTGCTATCTGATTTAGAAGTGAAGGCAGAGGAAGACAAAGAAGATACGGATTTCTGGCTGGCAAACCACTGAAAGGATGAGGGAGGGAGCTATTCTATGGCAGACATTCTACTGAGCACTAGGGTAATCAGGATGAGTAACATATGGTTCCACTCATCCACACAGTCATAGACACATTTTAAAACTGACTTATCAATGAATCTCTCATAATATAGTTGGCCCTTGAACAACATGGGTGTTATGTGCACCAACCTTCCTAAAATATCTATGTATAATTTTTGACTCCCCCAAAACTTAACTACTAATAGCCTATTGTTGACCAGAAGCCTTACCAATAAGATAAATAACACATATTTTCTATGTTACATGTATTATACACTGTATTCTTGCAATCAAGTAAGCTAGAGAAAATGTTATTAAGAAAATCATAAGGAGGGACACCTGGGTGACTCAGCAGTTGAGCGTTTACCTTTGCCTAGGATGTGATTCCAGAGTCCCACGTCAGGCTCCCCACAAGGAGCCTGCATCTCCCTCTGCCTATGTCTCTGCCTCTCTGTGTCTCTCATGAATAAATAAAATATTTTTAAAAAATCATAAGGAAGAAAAATACATTTACAGTACTATACTGTATTTATTGAAGGAAATCCATGTATCAATGGACCCATGAAGATCAAATCAGCGTTATTCAAGAGTTAACTGTACTTAGCATGGGAATTTGCATAGAGTAGGAGTTCAACTGAATCACAGAATGCTTTGGATACCCTCCAGTTCCATCCATGCGAAGCAAATGGTGGGTATTCGTCATTTCTAGTGCCTGAGTAATATTCCATTGTGTGTATATACCACATCTCCTTTATCCATTCATCTTTTGGTGGACACTAAGGCTCCTTCCACAGTTTGACTATTGTGGACATTGCTGCTAGAAACATTGGAGTGCAGGTGTCTTGGTATTATGCTGAGTGAAGTAAGTCAATCGGAGAAGAACATTCATTATATGGTTTCACTTATATGGGGAATATAAAAAATAGTGAAAGGGATTATAGAGAGAAGGAGATAAAATGAGTGGGAAAAATCAGAGGGTGACAAAACATGAGAGACTCTTAACTCTGGGAAATGAACAAGGGGTAGTGGAAGGGGAAGTGGGCAGGGGTGTGGGGTGACTAGGTGACAGGCACCAAGCACTTGATGGGATGAGCACTGGGTGTTATACTATATGTTGGCAAATCGAACTCCAATAAAAAAATATTGAAAAAAAAAAGAAAAAGAAAGAAAGAAAGAAAGAATTTAGATACACAAAAAAGAAGGCTTTGGATAGATCCACACTTCATCAGTAGGCTTGTTGGTCTTCAATCAACAACACTACCTTGATTGACATAAAGAACATCATTGCTGGAAAAGAACTGACAAACATTGGTGGCAAAAGTCTAAAATAGTGCAGCTACTTTGGAAACAGTTTAATAGTTCTTCAAAATTTTAACTATAAGTCACTGAAGGGCAATTTCACTTCTAGGTATATATCGAGGAGAACTAAAAGCCTATGTTCACACAAAAACTTGTATAGAAATGTTCATAGCAGTGGTATTTGTAATAGCCAAAAAGTGAAAATAACCCAAAACAATGGATACCATTGATTACCATTGTAATTCATTCTCTGAACAATGGATAAATAAAATGTATATGCCCATACAATGGAATATGATTTCGCCACAAAAAGGGACGAAGCAGTGATATATGCTACACCAAACTCTGACAACATGCTAAGTGAAAGAAACCAGGCACAAAGGTCACATATTGTATGATTCCATTTATGTGAAATGTCCAGAACAGGTAAATCCAGAGAGACAGAAAGTAGACTAATGGTTGCCAGAGCTGAGGGGAAGGGAAATGGGGAGTACCTGCTAACAAGTATGGGTTTCCTTTTTGGAGTAATGAATTAGATCATAGTAATTGGCTGCACAACCTTCCAAACATACAAAAAAAATCCCACTGAATTGTACATCTCAAAGGGTAAATTTTTACCCTTTTGTGAATTATAACCCAATTTAAAAAATAATTATAATAAAATAAAATAATATATATTATATAATATAAATATAATAATATATAAATATATAATATAAATAATATAAATATATAATAATACTAATTATAACCCAATTTTAAAAAATGAAGAAAGAACAGAAAGCTCCCAGCACCCTGGACCATTCTCTATGGTTCACCTTTTTATCTGATGGCGCAATTCAGTATAATCCTCTGATAGCTGGCAATTAGCTTCTTCCAAGGTTTCTAATGCCAATTTAAACTTATTATTTTCTTCTTCCAATTTCTGCTTGTTAAAATGCAGGTCTGCTACATAGGTAATCAAATCAGACATCTCTCTGTAGGTGAAAGAATGAATGAGAATAATCTTCAACATCTCCAATTCCTTCCAATCAAAATAAGGCATATATTCACTGTCGGATTTTCTGCTTTATCCCCTTCCATCCTCATAAGTGTAGTCCATTTATACAATAAATATTTATTCAAGCATTGCTACAGTAGCAGATTTTTCCAAAATTGCCCAGTGTTCAGCATCTGCCAGTTGTGAAGTCAGCTGGCACAGCTTTTGTTAAATCTTTTCCACTTCACTCCTTACATTTGCCTTTGCCTACAATGAAGAGTTCCCATTTTGCCTGGGTTATGAGAGTTTCTGAAACAAATTGACACATTGTTACTCTTTCAGCCAAGGGATCTTGGCGGGTTTTAATAGGCCCTTAACTAGGAAAGAATTCCTAGAGACTTATGTTTGTAGCCTGTAGCTCACGGCTTAGTATTCATCTTTTGTAATATTTTCTACAGCATGTTAGTGTTTGTGTCACCCTGGACCCTGATATTACATCACAGACCCTTTGAGAGTCTAGACTGCGTGTTTCATGGAGTCCCAGGCCTTCCCTCCTCTTTGCTATATTATCCCAGTGTTTAACACAGCTTGGGTACACGGTTCCTACCACATCTTTTTGCATGAGCAAACCTAAAGAGACAGAATTGCCCCTCCTTGATATATAAAACTCACATTTAGCAGAAAACAGCTTTTCTCATTGATATCTAAAAGTATCTATTAAAGAGGTGCTTTAAAAGCAATCCCCAAAGAGCTTAAAGTCAATGTCATAACTCTACCTCAAATGAATTTGTTTTCCGTGGAAAACACATAAAAAGTTAATGTAGGAGAAGGGTTTTATTAGTGTGAAAATGTTGATTTATATAAAACTAGTCTTATATAAATCATGTTTCTAGTGAAATTTCTTCTGATGCAATTGGGACAGAGTAGTCAAGAGTTAAATGAAAGATTGATTGGCTCCATCTCACACACACACACACACACACACACACACACACACATATGTACACACACAAACTAAGTGGTTTTATCATAAGTAAAACATGTAGGCCTATGAAATAAATGAGAAAAATAAACAAGAAAGCATTAGAAGTAAGAATGCTTACAAGACTCCTTTAGACATATCTCCACCCAAAGCCTCGAAGCTCCATGACGTAGATTCTGTTTTATCTGTGGTCATCTTAACTGAAACGCATACAAGAGTGTTTTATGAAAAATCCATTTCTCCAAACCACAAGAAAGTGGCAAAACAAACCGGAAGAAACACATACTTACTTGCCCTACTTGATTTTATAGTGTCCTGTTCAAAAACAGAATCATCGATCCTGCCACTCGATTCACTACTCATTCTTTCCCTGCAACCAAAACAACAAAACCAATCAGTTAGGATTCTTTGTCAGCCCAAAGTTTAGCTTATTTTTCATATGTGCTCTGTAGCTTTTCTATTCAGGTATTTCTTTCTGAATTTTAAAACTATATATTCCTCAGCAACTCTTTGGAGCTCGACATTGTGCTTAGGCAGGGTAATAGAAAAGAAACATAAGGCTGTACCACTATCTTCCATAAACTTTTAATCTAACATGAAAAAGAAAATGTGCATGAAGAAGTAGACAGATGATGATGCGCAGCAGCTATGATTGGGGATGTGAAGTCTCAAAGGATTAGGAAGTCAACATAGTTTGGAGTAATAAGTGAACATTTGCTGAGATAACAAGATTGTGGGATTAAAAATTGGGAAGGATGGGACACCTGGGTGGCTCAGTGGTTGAGCGTCTGCCTTCGGCTCAGGGTGTGATCCTGGAGTCCTGGGATCAAGTCCCACATCTGGCTCCCTGCATGGAGCCTGCTTCTTTCTCCCTCTGCCTATATCTCTCCCTCTCTCTTTCTGTGTCTCTCATGAATAAATAAATTAAATTAAATTAAAAATTAAATTAAAATTGGGAAGGAAGAGGAATGAACAATTAATACTTCAGGACACATTTACGGTGCTATGATTTTTCCTTTCTCATGGAAAACCAAATTGAGCTTAGACAAACTGTACTTTGAGCATTTACTCCCCAAATTTGGGGAGTATGCAAACTCTAGCTCTAACCCTAAAAATAAATATATCAAAGTTTTCAACCATCTCCTTTTTAAGAGCCTCTATACAATAATTTAAGTTTTACTTAATCTTTCTAAATGACGAATACCTAGACTATCTCTCTGAAACAGCCACAAAATTCTCTATATTTATACTTACATCTCATTGTGTTTCAATGTGAGATGTCTATCAGAATAATTCATGTACCATTTTACTATTGAAAACTACATACCCATTGCCATTTGAGTTTCTGTTCTTATATTTTGTGTTTATATCTTTCATTTTTTTGTTATAAAAATTGGAGTTTTTTTCTTTTGCTGTCACACCATTTTATAAAGGATTATTAGTACTTTTATTATACAAAGTTAAGTATTTTAGAAAAATGAGAAAATGCATAAGAAAAAAATAAAAAGTTGAAACCATTATGGAAAGATGATCATTATGGAATATATTCCTCCTGACTTTTTTATGCATATTTTTTCTTGAAAAAAAAAGGGTTTGTAATTTTAGTCTGACCCTCCATTTAAAAATATTTAAGCTGCTTATATTTATCACTATCATAAACACACATATTAGGGTATAAGATTTGTTATTTTTCTTAAAGCTACATGACTAGTCCAAATATATCACATATTTTTAAGGGTTTGATACATATTCCTAAATCATTCTTGAAAAAACTATGCCAACTTGCACCACCACCACCAATGAATGAGAGGAGGCTTATTTTCTCTACCTGCCCTGACAACATGGAGTAGAGTTATTCTTTTAAAACTTTGCTAAACTGATGGGCAAAACTGATATGCTGTCTTTATTTGTATTTTTTTGATTACTAGTAAAATTAGATATTTTTATATATGTATCTTGCTTTCATGATTAACTCGATTTTGGCAAACATTTTAGTCATCTTAGTCATCTAGACATCCTAACCCTCTGTGAAATCTAGCAAGTTTTGTCACTTTTTGCACTTGCAGTGTTCTTTAAGAAAATTCCTAGTACATATAAACTAAAAACTGGAGATTGGTGGCTGATTAAAAGCCATAGAAATTAAGCTTCCTATGAAAGAAGGTAAAATTTCTCTAGGTTCCACCAAGGGCACCTAATATCATGCATAAATATTCTCCTTATCCATCTTTTTCCCCTCAACTCCACTAATTTTTTCCTTTTCCCTTTAGCTTCCCTTTATCCTAGGTTTCCAAATTATATTCACTGCCTAATTATCCCCACTGACCTCTAAAGGGCACTCACTCTGTGTGTAAATGCATTTGGACATTTGCCGGTCATTATCAATAATTTGCTTGACTCCTATGTCAGCTCACTTTGTTGTGAGAATATAATAATATGTTCTGCCCCTAATCACAATAAGTGGATGTTATTAGAATTAACATAATTAATATGATACATTCTCAAAGTATACTTATCACCCCCATGTGCACATATAAACTCATCAGCATCATTATCACTTGGAAATACGTTAGAAATGCAAATTATCAGGTTTCACTCCAGACCTCTTGAATCATGGTTAGGAGGCAACAATCAGGTATAATAAATAGTTCAGGTGATTCCAGTATGTGCTAACGTGTGAGGAGCACTGGATTATAGTACTTCCATCAACATGAAAAACAGTGATTAGTTTTAACTGTAATCAGTTGTTAAAACAGAACCTGGACATGCACCCTGCTAGGACTATGATTACCATTTGTTTCTACAGCAAGCCATCCATTCTTCCATGGTGGCAAGAAAAGTTTCCAGGTCCACATGCAGGTCTCTTTTTTCAGGATCAAGCATGTCCCACAGCTCCTCAAGTCCAGTAGCTTCAGAATTCAGACTAGTTGCTTGTCTCAAGTAATCTATTATTTTGGCCACTCCAACTGAACCTTAGAAAGAAAGGCAAATTAATTTTGAGATACATGTCAAGATTATGTTTTAAAAGTGAAAAGTGAAGTACTCAACTCTTTCAGGATCCTTGGGTCTTAGAAACATACCATATAACCTTCAGAGTCCTACTGAATTGGCATAGTAGAGTGATAAGAGCACTGGCCTTGGGCTGAAGTCTAATGGGCCTAGTGTCAAATCTTGGCTCTGAAATATATCAGCTGTGTAGATTTGGGAAAATTTCTTAATCGATTTAAGCCTCAGCTTCCTTATCTCTGGAATGGGGATGATAAAACCTACCACAGACAGTTGTTGTTAGGTTTAAATATGCATGATATATATAATCAATAATCATGTGTGAGAGTAATCAAAAGGCTACCTTATTTTTGTTTCCCATTCTTTCCTTAAAAAGCATTCAGTGAATACTAACAGCATCTTTCACAGAACTAGAACAATCCTAAAACATGTATGGGACCACAAATGATCCCAAATAGCCAAAGTAATCTTGAAAAAGAAGAACAAAGCTGAAGGCATCACAATCAGATTTCAAGTTATAATACAAAGCTATAGTAATCAAAACAGTATGGTACTGTCACAAAAACAGACACATGGGTCAACAGAACAGACTGCAGAGCCCAGAGACAAACCCATGCTTATATGGTCGATTAACTTATGACAAAGGAGACAAGCATATGCAATGGGAAAAACACAGTCTCTTCAGCAAATGGAAAAAAGACAGTCACTTCAATAAATGCCGCTGGGAAAACTTGACAGCTACATGAAAGAGAATGAAACTAGACTATTTTCTTACACCACAAACAAAAATAAGCTCAAAACGGATTAAGGACCAAATTGGTGAGAGACAAAACCATAAAACTCATAGGACATCTGGGGAAGATGGCAGAGTAGAAGGATCCTAAACTCACTTCATCTCATGGATACACCTAGATAACTCTCACAATAGTATAAATAAACCAGAGAAACTATGGTTTGGAAATATGGAAACTATGAAACTATATAGCAATAAACCAGGTTGTTCTCTGGTTTATTTATACAGAATCTCCACAGCCAAATGTAGAAAAGAATCAGAACAGAATCTCCACAGCCAAATGTAGAAAAGAGGCCACATCAAAAAAGATAGGAAGGGTAGAGACATGATTGGGAACCAAACTGATCCATGAGACTGTCAGTGGGACAGGTGGACACCACAGACACAGAGAAGAGAAAGGAGCACACCCCACACCAGGTATCCCAGGCATGGTGGATTCACATTGGGAAGACAAATCCCCATAACATTTGGGTTTTGAAAACCAGAGGAGCTTAACTTTTCAAGTTCTTAAAAATCAATGGGGCTTAGCACTTGGAACCCTAAAAAGCCATAGGTATGGCTCTGGAAGAGCAGGAGAGTGATAGGAAATGAAGTCCTGCTCTTAAAAGACAGCATAACAAACAACCCTGCTGAGATATAACCAAGAAGCAACAATTTGAAAAACACCTGGGATATATAGGAGGATTTACTTACTAATTTTATAACATGTGCAGAAGGGACAGGGACCATTGGGAAACTCCTCAAAGAAGGCAAGCATGGTAAGTACCATCCTTTCCCTCTCCCCAACCTATATGTGGACACCTTCAGGAACCTGCACAGTAGATTAGAGGAAAAAGAAGAATGGATCAGTGACATGGAGGGCAGAGTTGTAGAAAGCAATCTAATTGAACAGGAGAAAGAAAAAAGAATAATAATGAGAAGAGATTAAGGGAATTCAATGACACCATCAAATGTAATAACGTTGACATTAAAGGATCCCAGAAGAAGAGAAAAAAAAGGGAAGAAAATTTATTTGAAGAAATATTAGCTGAAAACTTTCCAACTCTGGGGAAGGAAACACAAATCCAGACCCATGGGGGCACAGAGGGGGCACAACACAACCAAACCAAGCAGGTCCACATCAAGACACATAGTAATTAAAATGGCAAAAAGTAGTGATAAAGAAGAATTTTAAAAGCAGCAATAGATGGGCACCTTAGTGCCTCAGTCAATTAAGCACCTGACTCTTGATTTCAGCTCAGATCATGATCTTAGGGCCAGGAGTGGGGTGGGGTGAGGTGGGGAAGGTTGGATAATGACTTGTTCGCAATTGAGTCCTGTGTTGGCCTCCATGCTCAGCTAGGAGTCTGCTTGAGGATTCTCTCTACCTTTGCCCCCTCCCCCTGTGCATGCTTTCTCTCTTTCAAATAAATAAATAGATAGATAGATAGATAGATAGATAGATAGATAGATAGATAGATATAGATATAGATAGATAGATATAGATAGATGATAGATAGATAGATAGATAGATAGATAGATAGATAGATAGATCCATCAATATTTTTTTAAAGGGCAGCAAGAGAAAGAAAACAGTCACATACAAGGAAACCCCATAAGGCTCTCAGCCAACATTTGAGCAGAAACCATGCAGGCCAGAGGGAATGGCATGATATATTTCCAAGCACTAGGAAAAAATTCCAGCCAAGAATACTCTATCCAACAATTCAGAATAGGAGAGATAATGAGTTTCCCAAACAAACGTTAAAAGAATTCATGACCAATAACCAGCCTTGTAAGAAATGATAAAGGGAATTCTATGATTGGAAAGAAAAGCAGGAGTAAGAAAAGTGGAATGAACAAAAGCACTGAAATTAAGTATATCTACAAAAATCAGTCAATAAAAGTATGAAACTATATAGCAAAAATGTGGGTGACAGAGGAGTAAAAATGCGTTGCTTTAAGACTGGGTTCAAACTTAAACGACCATCAACTTAATATAGAGTGCTATATGCATAAGATGTTACATATAAACTTAATGGTAATCACAAATCAAAAAATAAAGAGAAAGGAATCCAAGTATATAACTAATGAAAACCAGAATGGAAAGAGCCCAAACATCCATTGACTGATAAATGGATAAAGAAGATACTGTGTGTGTGTGTGTATTATATATATATGTATATAATATATATAATAGAATATTAGTCATCAAAAAGAATGTAATCTTGTTATTTGTAATGACATGGATGGAGCTGTCAGAGAAAGACAAATACCATATGATTACATTTGTATGTAGAATGTAAGAAACGAAAAGATTAACAGAGGGGAAGGGAAAAAATAAGAGAAGGAAGTAAACCATAAGAGACTACTAAATATAGAGAACTGAGGGTTGATGGAAGGGAGGTGAGCAAATGGGTGATAGGTATTAAGGAAGGCACTTGTGTTGAGCACTGAGTGTTGTATATAAGTGATGAATCACTAAATTGTACTCCTGAAATTAACATTACACTATATGTCAACTAACTAGAATTTAAATAAAATTTTGAAAAAAATATCACACACAAAAAGATTAAAAACAAAACAAAGCCAAAAATAAAATGAACAAACAAATAAAAATGTTAATTTTTTCCAGAGACACCCTTATAGACACATCCATAAATAAAGTTTGACCACTATCTGGGCATCCCTTAGTCCAATCAAGTTGACACATAAAATTAACCAGAACACTCTGTTGTATCATTAAGAAAACATTGAAAGTAGCCAATATTTGGGAGAGTCATGTGCTTTCTATATCTGAGAAGAAATGCCCCTTCTTAGAATTCTTAAGCACATGTAGTAGGTAAGCTATGAGAGTGACCTTAAAAAGATGACCAAGTACTTCTTATCAGAAGGGTATAGATTTCTATAGATTAAGATAATGGGCAAATACTTCTGGGATGTCACTATAACCAAACATAGAACGCATATTCTAAGCTTACTTGGATGAAGTTTTGTCATTTCTGTCCCAATGTAACATTTATTTGAAGCACAAATTTTGATTCCTAAGATTTTTTTTTTTTTTTTGCTGGAAATCATAATCCACATCCTTATGGGAAAATAAAAGATTGTATATATGGGGAAAAAAGAAAATCAGCAAACCATGAAAGAAAATAACAAGAGAAGAAAGGACCAGAAAAGAACTACAAAAACAACCATAAAACAAGTAACAAAAGGACATTAAGTACATACTTAAAAATTACTCTGAATGTAAATGGACTAAATGCTCTAATAAAAAAAACTAGGGTGACAGAATGGATAAACAAGCAAGAACCATTGATATGCTGCCTGCAAAAGACTCATTGCAAACTTATAGACACATGCAGATTGAAAGTGAAGGGATGGAAAAACACTCATCATGCATATGGAAGTGAAAAAAAAAAGCTAGGGTAGCAATATTTATATCAAACAAAATAGGTGTTAAACCAAAGACTGTAACAAGAGACAAAGAAGGATACTACTAATGATAAAGGGAGCAATACAAAAATATATACCCCACTTACATCAATGGATAGATCATCTAGACAGAACATCAACAATGAAACAGTGGCTTTGAATGACACCTTGGACCAGACAGATCTAACAGATATATTCAGAGCATTCCATCCTAAGACAGAAGTCATATTTTTCTCAAGTGCACAGGAAGCATCTTCCAGAATAGATCACATATTAAACCACAAAATAAGTCTCAACAAATTCAAAAGGACTGAAGTCATACCATGCATCTTTCCAGACCACAGCACTATGGAACTAGAAATCAAGCACAAGAAACAAAAATCTGAAAAGGACACAAATTAAGGAAGCTAAAGAACATGCTACTAAAAGATGAGTGGGTCAACCAAGAAATCAAAGATAAAATTTAAAAATACATGGAGACAAATTAAAATAGAACCACAATGACCCCAAATCTTTGGAATGTAGCAAAAGCTTTCTAATAGGGAAGATTATAGCAGTACGGGCCTAATTCAAGCAGCAAGAAAAATCTCAAATAAAAACTTAGCCATACACCTAAAAGACTTAGAAAAAAAAAAAAAGAACAAACAAAACCCCCAAACCAATAGAAGAAGGAAATAATATAGATTAAAGTAGAAATAAACAAAATAGAAACCAAAATAACAATAGAACAGATCAATGAAACCAGGACCTGGTTCTTTAAAAAGATCAACAAAATTGATAAATCTTTAGCCCGGCTCATGAAAGAGAGTGGTGGGGGGAGAGAAGGGAGGGAGTGAGGGAGGGAGAGAAGGAAGGAAGAAAGAAAGAGGGGAGGGAAGAAAAGAGAAAAGAACACAACAAAAATACAAAGGGTAAGGATTATAAAAAAATATTGTGAAAACTTATATACCAACAAATTGGACAAATTAAAAGAAATGAATAAATTCCTAGAAACATAATACCTCCCAAAGCTGACTCAGAAAGACCATTTGAACATATCAGTTACCAGCAATGCAATTGCATCTGTAATTTAAAAAAAAAACAAAATTCCCAACAAACAAAAGTTCAGAATCAGATCACTTCACAGGTGAATTCTACCAAACATTTAAAGAAGAGTTAATATCTATTCTTCTCAAACTATCCCCCCCCCCAAAAAAAAGTAGGAGAGAAAAGAAAGCTCCCAAATTCATTCTATGTGGCCAGGATTACCCTGATACCAAAAACGGATAAAGATACTATGAAAAAAGAGAACTACAGGCCAATATCTCTGATGACCACAGATGTAAAAATCCTCAACAAAATACAATCAAACTAAATCCAACAATACACTTAAAAAATTCTTCTTCATAATTAACTGGGATTTACTCTTAGGATGCAAGAGTGGTTCAATATTTGCAAATCAACCAATGTGATACATCACACCAACATGAGAAAGTATAAAAACCACATGATTATTTCAGTAGGTTTGGAAAAAGCATCTGACAAAGTACATAATTTATGATAAGAAAAATAAAACCTTTAGCAAAGCTGGTTTAGAGACAGCATACCTCAACATAATAAAGGTCATATATGAAAAACCCACAACATCTTACTTAATGGAGAAAAACAGCTTTTCCCCTAAGAGCAGGAACAAGGCAAGAATGTCCACTCTCACCACTTTTATTCCACATAGTATTAAAAGCCCTAGCTACAGCAATTAGAAAGACAGACAGAAAGAAAGAGCACCCAAATTAGTAAGGAAGTAAAACTTTCACTATTTGCTGATGACATGAGACTATAGATAGAAAACCCAAAGACTCCACCAAAAAACTACTAGAACTGAAAAATTCAATAAAGCCACAGGATACAAAATCAATATATAGAAATCCATCGCATTTCTATACACTAGTAATGAAGTAACAAAGAGAAATTAAGAAAACAATCCCATTTACAATTGCACCAAAACCTAGGAATAAATGCAACCAAGTACATGAAAGACCTCTACTCTAAAAACTATAAAACACTGATTTAAGATGATACAAATGAATGGAAAGATATTCCATGCTCATAGATTGGGAGAACAAATATTGTTAAAGTGTCCGTATTACCCAAAGCAATTGATAGATTTAATGCAATCCTTACCAAAATGCCAACAGCATTTTTTTTTACAGAATTAGAATAAATAATCTGAAAATTTATATGGAACCACAAAAGACTTCAAATTGCCAAAGCTATCTTGAAAAAGAAGAAGAAAACCAGAAGGATCACAATCCCAGATTTCAAAAACTACTACAAAACTGTAGTAATCAGAACAGTATGACACTGGCACAAAAACAGACAAATAGATCAACAGAACAGAAGAGAAAGCCCAGGGCTCCTGGGTGGCTCAGCTGATTAAAAGTCTGCCTTTGGTTCATATTGTGATTCTGGGGTGCTGGGATTGAGCCCTTCATCAGGCTCCTTGCTCAGTGGGGAGTCTGTTTCTTCCTCACCTTCTTCCTCTCTCCTCACTAATTCTCTTTCTCTTTTTTAAAAGATTTTATTTATTTATTCATGAGAGACAGAGAGAGAGAGAGGCAGAGACACAGGCAGAGGGAGAAGCAGGCTCCATGCAGGGAGCCTGATGTGGGACTCAATCCTGGGACTCCAGGATAATGTCCTGGGGTGAAGGCTGGCGCTAAACTGCTGAGCCACCCAGGGATCCCCTCAAATAAACAAAATCTTTAAAAAAAAAAAAAAAAGAAGAAGAAGAAGAAGAAAAAAGAAAAGAGAGCTCCAAAATAAACCCACACTTAAATGCCAATTTATCCTCGACAAAGGAGGCAAGAATGTGCAATTGAAAAAAAAAGTCTTCTACAAATGGTATTAGGAAAGTCTGATGAATGAAACTGGACCACTTCTTTATACCATATACAAAAATAGATTAAAGACCTAAATATGACTTCTCAAACTATTACAAAAATAATAGAAATGGAAGGAAAACATCTAAACTCATTCTACAAGGTCAGCATTATCCTGATTCCAAAAGCAAAGACTCCACTAAAAAAAAAAAAAAAAAAAAAAAAAAAAAGGAATACAGGCCAATATCCCTGATAACACAATACTAGCAAATTGAATCTAATAGTACATTAAAAGAATCACTCGCCATAATCAAGTGGGATTTATTCCTGGGTTGGAAGGGTGGCTCAATATTTGCAAATCAAGCAATGTGATACACTCCATTTATAAAAGAAAGGATAAGAACCATATGATCCTCTCAATAGATACAGAAAAGCATTTGACAAAAGTACAGCATCCGGTCTTGAGAAAAAGTCTCTACAAAGTAGGGATAAAGGGAACATACCTCACCATCATAAAGGCCATATACAAAAAACCCACAGCTAACATCATCCTTAGGATAAAATTGAGAGCTTTTCCTTATGGTCAGGAAAATTACAGGGATGCCTACTCTCACAACTATTACTTCACATAGTACTGGAAGTCCTAGACTCAGCAACCAGACAACAAAAAGAAATAAAAGGTATCCAAATCAGCAAGGAAAAAGCCAAACTTTCATTATTTGCAGACAACATGATACTCTATGTAGAAAAGACTCTACCAAAAAATTGGTAGAACTGATACACGAATTCAGTAGTCACAGGACACAAAACCAACCTACAGATACCTGTTGCATTTCTATACACCAATAATGAAGCAGCAGAAAAACAAGGAATCGATCCCATTTACAATTGCACCAAAAATCATAAGAAACTAAGAATAAACTTAATCGAAGAGGTAAAAGATCTATACACTGAAAACTATAAAACACTTATGAAAGAAATAGAAGATGACACAAAGAAATAAAAAATATACCATGCTCATGGATTGGAAGAACAAACATTGTTAAAATGTCTATACTACCCAAAGTAATCCACATATTTAATGGAATCTCTATCAAAATACCATTAACATTTTTCATAGAGCTAGAACAAATAATCCTAAAATTTATATGGAACTGCAAAAGACCCTGAATAGCCAAAGCAATCTTGAAAAAGAAAAGCAAAGCTGGAGGTATCACAATTCCAGACTTCAAATTATATTATAAAGCTGTAATGATCAAGATAGTATGATACTGGCACAAAACCAGACACATAGGTCAATGGAATAGAAAACCCAGAAATGGATCCACAACTATGTATGGTCAACTAATCTTTGACAAAGCAGGAAAGAATATCCGATGGGAAAAAGACAATCTATTCAACAAATGGTGTTGGAAAAACTGGACAGAAACATGCAAAAGAATGAAACTGGACCACTTGCTTATACCATACACAAAAATAAATTCAGAATGGATAAAAGACCTACCTGTGAGACAGGAAACCATTAAAATACTAGGCAGTAACCTCTTTGACATTGGCCATAGCAACTTCTTACTAGACATGTCTTCTGAGGCAAGGGAAACAAAAGCAAAAATAAACTATTGGGACTATATCAAGATGAAAAGATTTTGTATAGTGAAGGAAACAACAAAATGAAAGGCAACCTTAGTAATAAAAGAAGATATGTAAAAATGACATATCTGATAAAGGGTTAGTATCCAAAATCTATAAAGAGCTTATCAAACTCAACACCTCAAAAAAATTAATTCTGTTAAAAAATGGGTAGAAGACATGAAAAGACATTTTTATAAAGGAGACATCCAGATGGCTAACAGATACATGAAAAGATGCTCAACATCACTCATCATCAGGGAAATACAAATCAAAACTACAATGAGATATCATCTCACATTTTTCAGAATGGCTAAAATTAATGACAGAGGAAACAAGAAATGTTGGTAAGGATGTGAAGAAAAGGAACCCTTTAACAGTGTTGGTGGAAAGGCAGACTGGTACAGCCACTCTAGAAAACAATATGGATGTTCCTCAAAAAATTAAAAATAAAACTACTCTACAACCCAGCTTACCCAAAGGTCACAAAAATACGGATTCAAAGGGATACACATCACCCTAATGTTTCTATAGCAGCATTACCATCAAAAGCCAAAATATAGAAAGAACCCAAATGTCCATCAGGTGATGAGTGGACTACTACACAGCCATCAAAAAGAATGAAATCTTGCCATTTGCAAGACATGGGTAAAGCTAGACTATTACACTAAGTGGAATAAGCCAGTCAGAAGGACAAATACCATAGGATTTCACTCATATGTGTAATTTAAGAAACAAAACAGATGAACATTGCAGGAGTGATAAAAAGAGAAAAGCAAACCATAAATACACTCTTACTATAGAGAACAAACTAAGGGTTTCTGGAGGGGAGGTGGCGGGGAGATGGGTTAAATGGGTGATGGGTATTAAGGAGGGCACTTGTTGTGATGAGCACTGGATATCGTATATAAGTGATGAATCAATACATTCTCCACCTGAAAGGAAACAAAAAACTGACCACAGAGAAATCCTCAATAAATCTCCAAAAGGAAGCAGTACAGATGAAATGTATTTTGAAAGAAACTAGAAATTAAAGACAAAATGGGAAAAGAAAGAAAAAAAGATCTGTATAATGGAATTTAGGGTACAAGGGAGAGAAGACAGGACCTTTTCTGAAAAGAAAATGTTCTTTTACTATGGGAATCGTAGATCATAAGAATATTTTAAGTCATGCCCCTTGCCTGACATTTGTAGAAAAGACAGGGAAAAAAGAATTATGTTGATCTACATTATTTGCTTGCATCATTATATTTCATAAAATATGCTTGATTTGCCATGTGTTTATGATTCAAAAATATAATTTAGGCTTCTATTGTATAAAAAGCTGCATTATTGTAGGATCCTACAAATACTGACAAGTATAATTTCTTTGTACAGCAGTCAATATTAAGAGAGTTCACATGAATGTGAAAACTAAAGAATCAACAGCAGATACTGTAAATTACAACAGAAAATGAAAATAAACATAGGAATGAATTTGCATTTAAAAAAAAAAGACCTAAATATGAGACCTGAAACCATAAAAATTCTAGAAGAGAGCACAGGCAGTAATTTCTCTGACACAAACTGTAGCGACATTTTTCTAGGTATGATTCCTGAGGCAAAGGAAACAAAAGCTAAGATAAATTATTGGGATTACATCGAAATAAACAGTACCTGCACAATGAAGGAAAAAAATAAACAAAACTTAAAGGCAAACTTCAAAATGGGAGAAGACATTTGCAAGTAACATATCTGATAAAGGGTTCATGTCCAAATTACATAAAAAATTTATACAATTAAACACACACACAATACAAATAATCAATTAAAAAAGAGGCAGAAGACATACACAGATATTTCTTCAGAGAAGACATCCAAGAATGGCCAACAGACATACGAAAAGATGTTCAACATCACACATTTTCAGAGAAATGTAAATCAAAACTACAATGAGATATCACCTGACACTTGAAAGAATAGCTAAAATAAAAAACGCAAGAAACAAGTGTTGACAAGGATGTGGAGAAAAAGGAAAAAGGAATCTTCATGTTCCTCATGTTGGTGGGAATGCTAACTGTGCAGCCATTCTGGAAAACAGTATGAAGTTTCCACAAAAAGTTAAAAATAGAATTAGCATATGATCTAGTAATTCCACTACTGAGGATTTACTCAAAGAATACAAAAACACTAATTTGAAAAGATATATGCACCCCTATGTTTATTGCTGCATTATTTACAATAACCAAGATACAGTATCCACTGATTGAGGAATGGATAAAGAAGATGTGTGTGTACACACACACACACACACAGGAATGAGTTTGCATTTTAAAATGCATTATCTATACTTAAAAATTAAAAATGCATTATATATACATGGAATATTACTCAGCCTTAAAAAAGGATGAGATCTTGCCATTGGTGACAACATGGAGGGTATTGCGTCAAGTGAAATTAGATCAAACAGAGACAAATACCATATGATTTCACTTATATGTAGAATTTTAAACAACAAAACAATAAGTAAACCAACAAAAAAGCACAAACAGACCTATAAATATAGAGAACATACTGATTGCTGCCAGAGAGGAAGAGGTGGGGGGGATGGCTAAAAGAAGTGAAAAGGAGTGGCAGATATAGGCTCACAGTTGCAGAAAAAGTCATGGGGAGGGGTGTCTGGGTGGCTCAGTCGGCGAAGCATCTAATTCTTGATCTTGGCTCAGGTCATGATCTCAGGGAAATGAGATCAAGCCCCACATCAGGCTCCATGCTCAGTGTGGAGTCTGCTTGAGATTATCTCTCTCCCTCTGCCTCCCCCCTCCCCCTACTCACTAAGTAAGCAAAGAAATAAAATATTTTTTAAAAAAGAAAAAAATCTATGGGGACAAGATGCACAATATAGGGAATATAATCAGTAGTATTGTAATAGTGTGGTATGGTGACAGTAGCTACACTTGGGGTGAGCATAGCATGATGTAGATTTGTTGAACCACTATGTTGCACACCTGAAACTAATGTAACATTGTGTGTCAACTGTACATCAAAAATAAAGTTAAAAAAATAATAATACCGCATAGATATTTTTCTCCATGCACAAAAAAAGTATTATTAGTCAAATATAAAAATGGAGGGAAAAAAAACAAAGGCATTTAATGAAAGTAGTTTCCCCTCTACCCCAGATAAAATTTCAGTCTCAAGTAAGTACTTTTTAAAATCTGTTTTGGATAAACTGGTGTGTGTGTGTGGGGGGGGGGGGTTCATTCTTAGATATAGTCAGTCCTACTATCTTATTCAGAAATTAAATTAGCAATCCACACACCCATCTTATTTAAGCAAAAGACATCTCTTTTATTCTAACTGAAGTCTGCCTTGAGATAATTTGCTCTGGGGACAAGGTGGATGCAGGGATGAAGATTCTTCCCTCAAGAAGGTAAATATAGACTATAAGAACAGAAGTCTATGGGACACCTGGGTGGCTCAGGGGTTGAGCATCTGCCTTTGGCTCAGGGTGTGATCCCAGATTCCCGGGATCGAGTCCCACATCGGGCTTCCTGCATGGAGCCTGCTTCTCCCTCTGGCTATGTTTCTGCCTCTCTCTCTGTGTCTCTCATGAATAAGTAAATCTTTTTTTTTTTTTTTTTTTAAAGAAGTTTAGGGGAATGAGCAGTCATAAAGGAGAATGAAAACTGTAGAGAGAGTATAGCAAGTCCCCAAACTTACAATGGTTTGATTTCTGATTTTACAATGGTTGTAAAGTGATACGTATTCAGTGAAATTGTACTTCAAATTTTGAATTTTGATCTTTTCCCTGGCTATGACACTTTCTTGATCCTAGACAGTAGCAGTGAGCCACAGCTCCCAATCAGCTATGCAAACACAAAGGTAAACAACCAATACACTTACAATCATTTTGTACCCATACAACTCTTCTGTTTTTCACCTTTGGTACAATATTCATTACATGAGATATTCAATACTTTATTATAAAATGGGCTTTGTGTGAGATGATTTTGCCCAATTTTAGGCTAATGCAAGTGTTTTGTGCACTTAAAGTAGGTTAGACTAAGCCATGATGTTTGGTAGGTTAAGTGTATTAAATGCATTTTTAATTTAGAGTATTTTCGATTTACAATGGATTTGTTAGGATGTAACCCCATCATAGGTCAAAGAAGATCTGTATTAATTCAATGGCAAATGTCATTTGGCAGTGTTAGGAGGTATTGAGAAGAGAAAAACTTAAGACATTTAGAAAGATGATTTTTATTTTTTTTATTTGTAGTAGAATCGAAAAGAGTTGTAAAGCCAAAAAGAATATCTTTATCGTATTTTCCTCCACTAAAACTCTAAGCCCTCTATCACATATCTCAAACTAAAAAGGCTTCCTGTCATGGATTTTTCTGTGTCAACTTGGCTGGGCCATGGGATGTCCAAATATTTGGTCAAGTGTTATTCTGGATGTTTCCGTGAAGGTATTTTTAGATGAGATGAACATTTAAATTGGTAGACTAACTAATGCAGATTGTCCTTCCTAATAAAGATAAGTCTGAGTAGAACAAAAAGGTGGGCTCTCTCTAAATAAGAGAATTCTTCCCACCTGGCTGCCTTTGAACTGGGACATCAGCTTTCTTCCTGCCTTTGGGCTCAAACAGAGCCATCAGCTCTTCTTTGGTCTTGAATCAGCCTTTGGACAGGAACTCTATCATCAGCTTTCCTGGTTCTCCTTGGAGAAGCTTTGGACTCAGACTGGAACTAAATGGTTATTAGCTCCTTAGGTCTCTAGCTTGCTGATTACCAAGCAGATCTTGGGACTTGCCTGCCTCCATAATCACGTCAGCCAATTCCTTATAATTAATCCATCTATCTAAAAACACATACACACACAGAGAGAGTATTGGTTCAGTTTCTCTGAAGCACTCTGATTAATATCTTCCTTTAGTGAAGCTTCCTTATTTTCTTCAGGGAAATAGTTCCTTAAATCTGGTCCAAGCAGAGAAGCTTTCTGGGAATAAATTAGCACCATTCATCCTACAATGTAATTAAAGGTGCATGGAAATGTTTTGCTGCAAGAATATTCATTATGATGCTATTTATAATAGAGAAAAATAATAGCCAATTGAGACAGATTGGTTAAGTAAAATATGATACATCCTCCAAAAGGTATATGAAAAAAAATTTGTGGACACAGATGAACACTCAAAATTACTAAATGAGAAAAAGCAGATTATAAAAACAAGTCTGGAAACATTCCTATAGTTCCCTTAGGTAACATGTTATATATATAGATCTTAAGAAAAAAAGAATGACCCAAAAAATCTTAAGCCATTTTTAGCAATCATACTGTGGTAGTGAGGTACACAGAATCCAAAGTGTTCCTTATGATCCCTGCCTCCTGTTGTTTATATCCCTGAATAGTTCCCTCCCCTTGGATGTGGGCATGACCTGTGTCTTGCTTCTAACCAGTAGAACATTACAAAGGTGATGGGATATACATGTATGTGATTATATGATTAAGGTACATAAGATCATACAGTATCTGGCTTTAAAGAAGCAAGATACCATATTATGGGCTTCCTATGCTAAGAGGCCCAACTGGTAAGAAGCTGAAGGATACCTCCAGCTGACAGCAAGAATCTGAAACTGTGTTGTCCTATAACCACAAGCAACTGAATTCTGTTGCCAAAAGCAGGTCAGTTCCCTGTTAAGCCACAGATGACACAGCTGCTCTGGCCAACTTTGCAGCTTTGTGACTTCCTTAGCAGAGGACCCAGTTATGATGTGCATGGACTCCTGGTCCATAGAAGATATGGGGTAATAAATGTGTATTGTTGTAAGCCACCAAGCTGGTGGTAATTTAGCAAAGAGAAATAATACAAGTAGTTTGGGTATTATTATTCTAAAAGTATTGTATATATATTGAAGAATAAAACAAATGAACATTTATATTGGTGTCATTGAGGACCAGGATTTTCTATGGATAAGAGAGGAAATACAGATACAGAAGAGATAAGTAAAACCCCTATAGTACTAAATTTGCATTGGAAGAAATTTGCTGAACTCATAATGTATTTTATCTTCAAACAATTTAAGTACTTCCAAAATCTGACTATTGAAAAGGCCCATAAAATAACAGCAATCCCTTGCCTCCAGATTGTGGTCTCTATTATTTCCCATGAAAAAGAGCCATGGATACTTAAAGAAATAGATGATTCCAAGGTTGGAGCAGGAAATGTACAAGACAAGCCTAGAGACTTTTACAATACCAGGGAAAATAAGGAAGCTCTTAAAAATAATGAGGACAGGTTAAAAGTATTAGTACCTGGGACATCTGACTGTTACCAGGACGTAATGAAATGCTCAAGTAGATTGACAAGAAATATAGAAAGAATAAATGGCGATAAAAAATACTTCTATTTGGTAACAATTATAGTAATTGATTTAGCATCAATGGATGCTATGTTTCTAATCACAAATTCTAATGTGTAGATTTTTTTCCCCCAGACACATCCAAGCAATTCTTAAACACCAGCTGGGTGTGTTACAATTCAACTCAGTTCCGACGCTGTCTAGTGATAGTGTCAGATCACATAGGACCCAGCCCTACAACCTTCAGGTGCCAATCCCAAGTCTAGGATACTCTGACTGACCTGCTAATTGATTGGATGTTCCCATGACCCCTTCCTTGAGTTTGCTAGAATGGCTCACGAAACTCAGAGAAACATTGTGCTTACTAGATCCTCAATTATAACAGGATATAACTCAGAAACTCCCAGATGGAATAGATGTACAATTCAAGATATGGGGAAAAGGCACAGAGCTTCCAGCCTCTCCTTGGTATACCACTCTCTCCAAATCTTACATGTTCACCAACTTGGATGCTCTCCAAACCCTCTCCTTCTGGGTTTTTATGGAGGTTTTATTAAAGTTTTAATGAAGACTGATTAAATCATTGGCCATTGATGACTAAATTCAATATACAGGCTCTCTCTCATCATCAGGTCAGGAAAGAATGGCTTGAAGTTCCAAACTTCTAACCCTATGGTTGTCTCCTCTAGCAACCAGCTCCCCCCCCCCTTAGGTGGGGCCCAAAAGTCACCTCATTAACATAACAAGGCACGTTTATTGCTCTCATCATTTAGGAAATTCCTAAGGTTGTAGGAGCTCAGAGACAGAAATGGGACAAAAACCAAATATGTTATTATAAAGCACAATATCATAGATGCTAAAACTAGTGAATGAAAGTCTGATGAGAAATGGATTATTTATATAGACTCAAAGTGTCTTCCCCTAAGTTATTTATTAATTACAAAGGAACAATAGTAACTTTGCAATGGAGAAATTTGGCAGACACTACACATCAAGTGATCAAGTTTTAAAATCCTGATATATTGTACTAAGAAAAGTACATCATTTCTGTAATGTGTCTGTGAAAATGTAGAATTTGAAAAATCAAGGAAAATATCAGACATTCTACAAAGTAACTGGCCTATATTCTTCAAAAATTTCAAGGTCACAGAAGACAAGTGAGCAACTTTCCAGATGGAAGGAAACTGAAGAGCTGTGACTACTAAATAGAAGGTATGGGTCCTGGATTGGGAAACAAAACAAAACAAAACAAAACAAAAAAAGCTGTAAGGTATGATTGGGACAAATGAGAATATTTGAACATAGACCTTTGAAAAAAAATCATAGTATTGCAGTAATGTTAAATATCCCGATTTTGATCATTGCTCCGTAGTCAGGCAAGCAAATGTCCTTATTTATAGGAAATACATGGGGGTAAGGAGGCACAATATCCACACCCTACTCTTGAGTGATCAGGAGAAGCTTTTATCCTGCTTTTCCTCTAAGAAGACCTAGACAACCAGATAGCTGATGAAGCAAGGTAGAGTTTCCTTTTATCAATTATTCCAGCTGATAAATTAGGAAGGGATGATAGAATATCACCATTTGCACCACCTTATAAAGAATAGGAGCTCAGAGACAGAAATGGGACAAAAAAACAAATATTTTATTATAAAGCACTATATCATAGATGCTAAAACTAGTGAATGAAAGTCTGAATAATAGGCCTTATTAAAAAGAAAACCACAGGCCCAAATTGGTGTCACGTAGGCCAAGTCCCAAACCAGAGTTCAATACCTTATCTAACTGCGGTTTCAATCTCCCCAGAAATGTAGTCTCAACTGGGCAGTGGGGAGTTTTCTGGTGGGTACCAGTGAATCTGCTTCATGGGCCCTCTCTATGCCCTAAAGGAAGAAGAGGTATAGTCTGCATGGTAAGACATCACCATCCTCCACCCCATTCCCTTCCAAATCCTCCCCACTAGTCCCCCTAAGTGAAAGCCATCTTGCCTAGAACAATCCTTTCCCACTCTCCTTATAAAAACTTTCTATTTTATACATCTCTGAATTCCTTCCTACCTGCTAGATGAGATGCCAACCGATTCACAAATCATTTTAAAAAGCCAATTAGACCTTCAAATTTACTCGGTTGAATTTTGTTTTTTAATAGATTTGGTGGCAGTAAAGGATCCAAAGTGAACTTCCAGCAGCATTTGGGGATGATGAAACACAACCATGGTACCCGTGAACCCTGTGAGTTCACTGTTTTTCTTGTCATTTCCGAGAGCTGTGGGCAAATTCCTCTCAATTCTGACCTCTTATCTGTTGTGTTTGAGCTCTCTATCTAATTAGCTTTCCTTTCTATGGTAGGTCAGCTTGTGCTGGCAGACAATAATGCCCCAAGTACAGTTGACCTAGCAGATGTGCCCAGAGCCCCGTGGAGCTGGTGGTTCTGCCCAGAGTTTCGTTGAGCCGGCAGGAGGGCCTGCCTGGAGCCAAGCCCCTGGCCTCTCAGACCACAATTCCCATAGTGGAAAACTTCAAGTTTCCACAGGAACTGTTGGTGGTACACATAGGGCCTTCTTGTGGCCAGGACACAGTAACATCTCTTGGTTACTTCTGATATATGAAATTGCATGTGTTTATTTGCCTTATTTTGTGTAAAGGAGCAAGGATCTCAGAGGCCAAAAAGCTGCAAAAAATGGTAGGCATAGGCTGAGCATTTAAAGGCTGTTAGAGTACTAGCCACCTCAAGAAGAACCCCCTGACAGGATAAGTTGGTCACAGAATGGGTTAGATTGACATTAGGTCACCCACCAACTGCAAGGAAATTTCCATGCAACAAGGTACGCTATAAAACACACACAGACCCTAACCCTGTAGCGCATCCCTTTTAGGTATTAGTCTGGCTGAGAAACCCACAGTCTTAGGTAAGTGGATTCTTTGTTTTTTTTGTTTTTGTTTTTTTTTGTTTGTTTGTTTTTTCAATATCCTAGCAGTTAGCAAACAAGACAAATTCTAAAGAGTCACACACATTACCTTTCTGCACACCTGCTCATTTTGTGTCTATGAACTATAGTTCCAGAAATTTCAGATATCTAGAAAAAACAACAAAATCTCACTAAGCTTGTTTTGTGTCCTGTGGAACTTGGCTTGGTAACTGTCAGGTTAAGGCCAGGTCAAAATAAGGCCAGACCGAAATGTAAGTTGCACTTCCTCTGCAGGTAGATATGGCTGAACAGAAATGTGGGTTAACTCCCTTTTCAGCTAGGGTCCTACCAAACTGCTCCCAGCCCTCAAGGGTATTACAACCTGGAAATACAATGGCCATATGGGGAACGTTCCAATTAGGTAAGATCATTTAAGAAGTGCACTTGAAAGCAAAGGCTCTGAAATGAAACAGAATGGGGTACCTGTTTCAACTGCCATGCAGAAGCCTCCAAAAGGTTTTGAAATTCCAAAGGAATTCCACTGAAAGATTCATTACAAAAAAGCTAATGAAAAAGAGACAATGTACCTACAATAAGACTATAAGACTGATGTAACTCCTACTGCTCACCTCTTTCCTTTGAGCATTCATCCTAGTTATCCTCTGTCTGAATTTTCTTTCCACTCTAAAGAGACTATTAAACAGTTATATTTTAAAATAAGACCATTCAGGGCAGCCCTGGTGGCGCAGTGGTTTACCACCCCCTGCAGCCCCGGGTGTGATCCTGGAGACCCTGGATCAAGTCCCACGTCGGGCTCCCTGCATGGAGCCTGCTTCTCCCTCTGCCTGTGTCTCTGCCTCTCTCTCTGTGTCTCTATGAATGGATAAATAAAATCTTTAAAAAAAATAAAACAAAATAAGACCATTCAGAGCTACCAGAGATCCTCATCAGGCATCTTTCACTCCTTGGTCAAAGTCTGAACTAAGGGTCTTAGTTAAAGATTTTCCTAAATCCAGGGAGGATCCTCGAGAGTTTTTGTAAATAGATTGTTTCCTCAGTACAATCAAAAGATGGAAATAAAAATTCAGTGTTCCTTCTTTCCCAAATCCAGACCCATTGGTTATTGATCCCTTATCTCTTAGAAGTAACTCTTTCTTTCTTGTTTGTCTCCTTTTATGTCCCAATGAAGTAGGAAAGCTTGAAGCAACTTCATTTTAGAAAGGCTCCATCTCTGCTATTTTTCTGCTACACCCTATTCACTCATGTTCCATATTCTGCCTCTGAACAAGCCAAAGAAGCTATGTTTCCATTTCAAGGGATGATGAAGGATAGAAGCAGAAAAATGTTTGCCTTTAGCCCAGAAGGCTGACTATAGCCTGCATAGTTTTGATAAGGATCAAATACATGGTGGTTGCTACATTCTTAAAGGGTCTCATGACTGCCTTCACTTCTCACCAATAGTTAATATCAAGCTGAATGATAAGCATGAGAGAAATCTTGCAAAAGTAGTTTTATGGGAAAAAAAGTAGTTTTATGAACAGAAATTTTTTGAAAACATTTATGAGTTAATACCCTTTGCATATTTCTTCCCCTTTGAGCACTAAGCATAACCAATCACCAGCTTCATACAGCTCTTTCTGCCCACGGGGCCTGTCCTCATGTGACTTAAATAAGCTAAGTTGTACCATAAAACATCTCCAGAATTCTTTCTGGATTGGTGGCCTAATGACTCTGCAACAGGTGGACGCAAGAAAGTTAATCACTGAGTTTTGGCCAAGACCCCAAACACCAGATAACACTTAAGAAGAGCCAGATCCTAAACATGTTCCAGAACATTAGTTTCAAACAAACCTCAGCTGATGCTGGCCCCAATAACCTTATTTTCAGTAATTTATGGAATAACACCTATTGTTCACCTGCCATTTGCCTTGACTGGATCCTACCTACCCTAGATTCCTGGAGGAACAAGTACCCTAGACTCTCCTAATATAAACCTCTAGCAATGATGAGACTCATTTTTCCCCCCTTTCTGAGCGTCCCAGATACTCTGCTATTATCTGTCTATCACTTACTCTATTCAAAAAACTCTATTTTCACTTTCTCTGGCTCATACTTGATTCCTGTTCTGCACGAAGCCAAGGACCCTCTTGGCTGGTCTTGTGGGTCCCTCCCCTGGGTTCTGGGACTCGGCCTGCTTGCATCACTTAAGAATGTGGCTTGGCTTTCTGCCTGCCTGGGATATGCAGGTTGTCAGTTCTCTCATTGGCTATGTTTGGGAGTGACTTTAAATCTTGTAAGAATAGTAACTATTACATACTCTAAAATTAACAAATTTTTAAATAATTTTATTCATGTATTCATGAGAGACACAGAGAGAGGCAGAGACATAGGCAGAGGGAGAACTCAATCCCAGGACCCTGAGATCACAACCTGGGCCTAAGGCAGATGCTCAACCACTGAGACACCCAGGCGCCCTAAAATTAACAATTTTGAGCTAATTTTTTAAGTGGTTTTATAAATTTGAGATGTATATTTCTTGTGAGGAATCACTGATGATATGTAAGTAGTTCCAATGATTGAAGCTGGAAAATCAGTTGATAAGCTCAAAAAAATTATTCAAAACATTGGTAAAATAGGCAAAACAGGTATAAAGAAATTATAAAAAAATAACTAATGCCTAAACAGCCATTCTTACTCCCAAATTAGGTTGCATCCATCAGGTATGTAAACACAACCACATAGAGCACCACGCATAAACTACTTCCCTTTTGCTCACAATAGAAAGTACACATGACTTGATGAGAACGTTTCAGCAGATAATTTTCAACTTACCTCTACATTCTGTGTCACATGCATGAAAAATACTTGTGAGTAACTCCTCACAGGTCCTGCTAGTGCTGTAGGTTACATCTTCTTTGACATTATAGTTTCCTAGTTTCCATCCTATTAGAAGAAATTTTGTAAATCTAGGTGCTTTCTGTGCTACAATTGCTAATTTATTTTGTTTTAATTTTAACAAAAGAGACATATTTCAATAGCAGCCCATAATACCTATTACTTGACATGAAAAGACCAAACAAAAATTTTGTCTTGAAAGTCTATTATTCATTTTTCCTTTTAATTTATGTTTTGTTAAAGTAGAATAAAAGAGAGATGAAAGAGAAGGAAAGGAGTTTTTGCCTTATTAAATTAAAAGCATTCTATGAAAAAGTAACTAGTAAAAAATAAAAAAATAAAAAACTAGTACAACACAACAAAAATATTTTTTAAAAAGTAGAGGAAACAGAATAATTAGCTATACAGAAGAAATATCATCTTACATTGTTTTGCTTTTCAGTGCCCATCATGTATAGGACTCTATGAGTAATCCTCTAAACAGAGTTCACAACATTTGAATTGAAATTGGCCTGTGAAATCAATATTCTCCTCTGGCCTATCTATTGGCATTACAATGGAGCCTACACTGTCCTACATGTTTTACTTCTACACACACACACACACACACACACACACACACACACACACACAGTTAAAATTGTAGTTTTTGCTTTAGAGAAAATTTGTTTCCAGGTGAGTAAACAAATACCAATGATAATGATTATAAATACAGTCTGGAATTTCTATCATGTTTTTAATTAAAAACATATAGAGAATACTTACATTTCACATGTAAGATTTTCTTTTAAGAGAAAAAAAGGGTGAGTCTTGCTGAAAGGTGGCAGAGCAGGATCCTAGCTCACTTCCTCCCACAGACACACCAAGGCAACAATTACAGCTGACCCTTGAACAATGTGGGTTTGAACTGCATGGGTCTATTTATACATAGTTTTTAAAAAACAGACATGGTACATCACTATAAATGTATTTTCTCTTCCTTATGATATCCTTAATAACATTTTCTTTTCTCTGGATTATTTTATTGGAAAAATATATGTTACCTATAATATAGAAAATATGCATTAATCCAGTATTTATGTTATTGTTAATAACCTGATACTGGCAGAGATCTTCCACAGCTAAAAGGATAAAGAGAAGTCCCACTGAGAAGGGTAAGAGAGGAGAGACACAGTAGACAACCAAAGCCTCAGTGTGGTAGCAACCCACAATGAGGAACTATATCACAGATGTGGAGGTTCTCCCTGAGAAGCCAGGAGATCAAGCTCCAAATCAGGCACCCTGGGCCCTGAGGACCTGTGTGGTGAAAACAAGCCCCTATCACATCTGGCTTTGAAATTCAGCAGGGCTTAACTGTGACATAGAGGACTACAAGAAATGGAATCTCTGCTCTTGAAGGGCCAGTGCACTGCATCAGTTGGCCCAAGACTCAGCAGTTTGAAAAGTTCTTGGGATATACATGAAAGAGACTACTAATTTTAGGACATGTGTCAGTGGGGCAGGGATCTACAGGAGCTTTCTCTGGAATGAGGTACACTCCTTCAGCTTACCTCATCTGACACTTGCAGATATGGATTCTGACACTCTACATCTACCTCGATAGCACCACTTGGCACATGTAGGTATTCTCATGCAGAACTGCCCCAGTAGGTGCCTCTCTAGTCGGCTCCTGACCCACCACTCTGGAGTGTGGGGTGCAGAGGGTGGGCAGTCTCATTTGGAACCTGTGTCTCTCCAGAGCAACTACTTCTGCCCTGTCCAGGACTAGGGCCTCTCCAGAACTACTTCTGCTCCCAGGGAGTGGTGGAGCTGGCTGCATCTACCAGCTTACTGACAGTAGTTATAGTAAGGCAACCATTCAGCCTTTCCAGGAGCTAGCCCAATCCACCACAACAATCTCAATAGCCTCCCATTTAGCTGCACCAGGGATTTAACCACATCTACCAGTTTCCCTACAGATACTGAAGCTAGGCCTCTCACTCAGCTGCACCACATGCAAACAATGCCCCTCAGGGTACCTGCAGCAGTCAAGGTTAGACATTATAGACAGCCAGCCTGAGAGCTAACTCTGCCCACCAGCAGTGGCAGAAGCCAGGCCTTCCATTCAGCTGTGCTGGGGGCAAGCCCTGTAGTCAATCTTTGTAGACAGCTGGACTAAGGGCTGGCCCTGCCCCAGAGGACCAGTAGCAGTCATGACCCAGTCACAAGGGGAGTGCACACATAGTTCACACAAGGGACATATCTGGAGCACTTGGTTTTGCTGACTGGGAAGGGATTGCTACCAGGCCCACAGGACATGTTCTATATAAGACCACTACTTTCAAGACAAGAAGATAGCTGACCTACCTAATATATAGTAAGGAATAGAGTCAGACAAAATGAAGGGACAGAGGAATATGAACTGCATGAAAAAGACAAAACCCCAGAAAAAAAAGAGCTAAACAAAATGGAATTAAGCAATCTACCTGATAAAGAGTTCAAAGAAACAGTCATTAGATGTTCACCAGCCTTGATAGATTCAGAGATAACCTCAACAAAGAGATAGAAAATATTAAAAAAAGGACCGTCCAGAACTGAATACAATAACTGATATGAAAAAATACATTTGAGGGAATCAATAGCAGATTTGATGATGTAGGAGAATAGATTAAGTGATCTGGAAGACAAGATAGTGAAAAGAAACTAAATTGAACAGAAAAAAAAGAAAGAAAAGAACTTTAAAAAATGAGGACAGGTTAAGTAAGTTCCTGGAAAACATCAAGCATAATAATATTCACATACATCCAAGTATACTCTACATGGCAAGGTCATCATTTAGAATTGAAAAAGTTTCCAGACAAACAAAAGTTAAAGGAGTTCATCACTATAAGCCAGCCCTACAAGAAATGTTAAAGGGATTTCTTTAAGTGAAAAAAGAAAAGGTCATAACTAGATATAAGAAAATTATAAAAGGAAAAATTTTCACTGGTAAAAGCAAACATACAGTAAAAATACTAGATCAATCACTTATAAGGCTAGTATAAAGGTTAAAAGACAAAGTGGTAAAAATCAATTATACCTATAAAAATTAGTGAAGGGATACACAAAATAATAAAATATAAAATATGACATCATATACATAAAATGTAGAAGTGGGGAGTAAAACTCTAGTTCTTTCAGAATGTGTTTGAACTTCAGTGACCATCAACTTAACAGATGACTATATACATAGATGTTACATATGAACTTCACAGTAACCACAAACCAAAAACCTGTAGTAGATACAGAAAAAATAAAAAGAAGTCCAACACTAGAGAATAGGACTTACAAACATTTAACATGAGAGTAAGAGTAGGAGAAAGGAAAGAGAATAACTACAAAAACAGAAAATGATTAACACAATGGCAATAAGTACATACCTATCAATAGTTACTTTAAATGTAAATGGATTAAATGCTCCAATCAAAAGACACAGGGTGACTGGATAAAAAAAACAAGACTCATCTATATGCTGTTTACAAGAGACCCACTTCACATCTAAAATCATAAAGACTGAAAATGAAAGGATGGAAATGGAAAAAGATATTTCATGCAAATGGGAAAAAAAGCCTGGGGTAGCAATACTTAGACAAAAAAGAAAATATACATTAAAGCGCACATGGAATATTTTCCAAAATAGATCTCAGTAGGCCACAAAATAAATACCAGTAAATTTTAAGAAGACTGTGTATAATATCAAGCATCTTTTTCAACCACAGTGCTATGAAACTAGAAAACTACAAGGAAAAAAAAAAAAACAGAAAAAACACAAACACCTGGAGGCTAAACAACATGCTACTACACAACTATGGGTCAATGAGGAAGTCAAAGAGGAAATCAGGGAGTATCTGGAGACAAATGAAATCAGAAACATAAAATGTTTGTTGGTTCAGAATCTTTGGGACTTAGTAAAAACAGTTCTCAGATGGAAGTGTTTAGCAATACAGGCCTACTTCAAGAATCAAAACTATCAAACAATCTAACTATACATCTAAAGGAATTAGAAAAAGAAAAGGCAAAGTCCAAAGTTAGAAGAAAGGAAATAGAAGAAGGAAAATAAATGAAATGGAAACAAACAAACAAAAAAACCCACAATAGAAAAGATCAATGAAGCTAAGAGCTGGATTCTTTGAGAATATAAACAAAATCGACAAACTTTTAGTCAGACTTATAAAAAAAAAGAGAGAGAGAGAGAGGACTAGATAAGATCAGAAATGAAACAGAAGGGACACCTGGGTGGCTCAGTAGTTGAGCATCTGCCTTTGGCTCAGGGCATGATGCTGAAGTCCTGGGATGCAGTCCCACTTCCGGCTCCCCTCAGGGAGCCTGCTTCTCCCTCTGCCTATGTCTCTGCCTCTCTTTGTGTATCTCTCGTGAATAAATAAATCTTAAAAAAAAGAGAAATGAAACAGAAGTTAAAACCAACATCACAGAAATACAAAGGATTATAAGAAACTACTACAAAGTGTTGTATACCAACAAATTGGACAACCTAGAAAAAAATAGATCAATTCATAGAAACATACAATCTCCCAAAACTGAATCAGGAAGAAAGAAAAATCTGAACAGACCACTTACTAGTAATGAAATTGAACCAGTAATCAAAAACTCCCAACAAACAAAAGTCTAGGAGCAGATGGCTTCACAGTTGAATTCTACCAAACATTTAAAGAAGAGCTGATATCTATTATTAAACTATTCCAAAGATTAGAGGAGAAGGGAAAGCTTCCAGTTCATTCTACAAGCCCTGCATTACCCTAACACTAAAATCAGACAAATATTTCTGATGAACATAGATACAAAAATCCTCAACAAAATATTAGCAAATTGAACTTAATAGTACATTAAAAGGATCATTCACCACAATCCAAGTGGGATTTATTTCATGGATGCAAGGATTATTCTATATGCATCAATCAATCTATGTGACACATTAACAAAAAGAAAGATAAAAACCATATGATTATTTCAATAGATGCAGGAAAAGCATGTGACAAAGTACAACATCCATTCATGATAATAAAAAACTCAACAAAGTAGGCTTAGAGGGAACATATTGCAAAATAAAGACCTTATATGAAAAACCTACAACTATCATAGTCAACGATGAACAACTGAGAGCTTTTCCTCTAAGATGAGGAACAGGACAATGATATTCACTCTTACCACTTTTATTCAACATAGTACAGGAAGTCCTAGCCACAGCCATCAGATAAAAAAAGAAATTAAAGTCATCCAGATTGGTAAAGAAGTAAAACTGTCACTATTTCCAGATGACATCATACTATATATAGAAAATCCTAAAGACTACAGCAAAAACTCTTAGACGTATAAATGAATTCAGTAAAGTCTCAGGATACAAAAATCAACATACAGAAATCTGTTGCATTTCTTTTTTTTTTTTTTTGTAGGATTCTATTTTATTTATTTGACAAAGAGAGAAAGCACATACAGGGGGAGTGCAGGCAGAGAGAGAGGGAGAAGCAGGCTCCCCACCAAGCAGGGAGCCCAATGTGGGGCTTGATCTCAGGATCGTGATTGACCTGAGCTGAAGGTAGATAGATGTTAACCAACTGAGATGTTAACTAGGCACCCCTCTGTTGCATTTCTATACACCAATAGCAAAATAGCAGAAAGAGATATTAACAATCCAATTTACAATTGTATCAGGAAAAATAAAATCACTAGGAATAAATTTAACCAAAGAGGTGACATACCTGTAGTCTGAAAACTATAAGACTTGACAAAAGAAATTAAAAATACCACCAATAAATGGGAAGATATACCATCCTCATGGATTATGAGTTAATATTGTAAAAATATCCATACTACCCAATGCAATCTACAAATTTAGTGTAATCTCTACCAAAATACTACTTGTCAGGATAGCTAAAATTAACAACACAAGAAACAACAGGTGTTGGCAAGGATACAGAGAAAATAGAACCCTCTTGCTCTGTTGATGGGAATGCAAATTGGTGCAGCCACTCTGGAGAATGGTATGGAGGTTCCTCAAAATGTTAAAAATAGAACTACCCTGCAACCCAGCAATTGCACTGCTAGGTATTTACCCAAAGGATACAAAAATACAGATTCGTAAGGGATACATGCACCTGGTGTTTATAGCCAAACTATAGAGAGTGCCCAAATTTCCATCAACCAATGAATGGATGAAGAAGATGTGGTATATGCATACAATGGAATATACTCAACCATCAAAAAGAATGAAATCTTGCCATTTGCAATGACATGGATGGAGCTAGAGTGTATTATGCCAAGTAAAATAAGGCAGTCAGAGAAAGACAAATGCCATAGATCTCACTCAGATGTGACATTAAAGAGAGAAAACAGATGAAGATATGGGAAGGGGGAACAGGAAAAAAGGAGATAGGAAAACAAGCCATAAGAGGCTCTTAACTGAAGGTTGATGGAGGGAGCTGAGTAGGGTATAGGCTAGCTGGGTGACGGATATTAAGGAGGACACCTGTTATGATGAGCATTGGGTGTTGTATATAAGTAATAAATCACTGAATTCTACTCTACAACCCAATATTGCTGTGTATGTTAACTACCTAAAATATAAAAATACATATATATTTTTCAAAGAACTAGAACAAACACTACAATTTGTATGGAACCACAAAAGGCCCCAAATAGCCAATGCAATCTCAAAAAAGAAAAACAAAGGTGGAGGTATCACAATCCCAGATTTCAAACTATACTACAAAGCTAAAGTAATCAAAACAGTATGGTGTTGGCATAAAAAGAGGCTCATGGATCAATAGAACAGAATAGAAAGCCCAGAAATAAACCCATACTTAACATTGTCAATTAATCTATGATCAGGGAGATAAGAATGCATAATAGGGAAAAGATAGTCTCTTCAATAAGTAATACTGGGGAAACTGGACAACTATATGGAAAAGAGTGGAACTAAACCACTTCCTTATATCATACACAATAGTAAACTTAAAATGGAATAAATATCAGAATGTAAAGGCTGAAGCTATAAAACTCCTAAAAGAAAACACTGACAGTAAACTCTTGGACATTGACCTTAACAATATTTTTCTGAATCTTTCCCCTTAGGATATGGAAACAAAAGGAAAAATAAAGCATTGGGACCATATCAAACCAAAAAGGTTTTGCACAACTTAGAAAACTATCAATAAAATGAAAAGGCAGGGCAGCCCCAGTGGCCTAGTGGTTTAGTGCCACCTCCAGCCAGAGGTGTGATCCTAGAGACTGGGGATCAAGTCCCACATCAGGCTCCCTGCATGGAGCCTGCTTCTCCCTCTGCCTCTCTCTCTCTCTGTCTGTCATGAATAAATAAATAAATAAATCTTTAAAAAATGAAAAGGCAATGTACTAAGTGGAAGAAGATATTTGCAAATGATATATCCAATAAGTAGTTAATATCCAAAATACATAAATAAGAAACAACGCCAAAAAACAACCCAATTAAAAAATTGAGAGAGAAAAAAAAATTGGGAGAGGAAATGAATAGCCTTTTTCCCAAAGATGACATACAGGTGGCCACTGTTGGCCACACATGAAAAGATGTTTGACATCACTAATCGTCAGGGATACACAAATCAAAATCACAATGAGATATCACCTCATACCAGTCAGAATGACTAGTATCAAAAATTCAAGAATAACAACTGTTGGTAAGGATATGGAGAAAAGGGAGACCTTATGAACTACTGGTGGAATTGTAAACTGGTGCAGCCACTATGAAAAACAGTATGGAGTTTCCTCAAAAAATTAAAAATGAAAATACTAGTAATTTCACTTCTGGGTACTTAACCAAAGAAAACAAAAACATTAATTTGAAAAGATATATGCACTCCCATGTTTATGCAGCATTATTTTTACAACAGCCAAGACATGGAAGTGATCTAAATGCCTACTGATAAATGGATAAAAGAGAAGTGGTATATATACCCAATGGAACATTACTCAGCCATAAAAAAGAATAAAATCTTGCCATTCAGGATGACATGGGTAGACTTAGAGCGTATTATGCTAAGTAAAATAAGTCAGAGGAGGACACCATATACTTTCACTTGTGTGGAATCTAAAAAACAAAACAGACAAAAAGGAAATAGACTAAAAAATACAGAGAACAAACTGGTGATTGCCAGAGGAGATGGAGGTGACAGGATAGGTGAAGTGGATTAAGAGGTACAAATTTTCAGTTATAAAATAAAGAAGTCATGGGGATGAAAAGTACAGCATAGGGAATATGGTCAATAATGTAATAATTCTGCATGGTGACAGATGTTAACTGCCCTTATCATGGTGAGCATTTAATAAAGTATGTAATTGTTGAATCACTACATTGTATACCCAAATAGGTCAATTATATATCAATTAAAAATTCAAAAATAATTTTTATTTAAAGGTGAATAAAATTTTCTTAAAAGAGAGAAAGAAACATACTTAAAAAGGGTACGATGGATGCTTCCATCCAAGTTTTAATCATGTGGATTAGGTTTAACTCAGGTTTTAGAAAATGATAGGCTTATTCCTCTATTAGAATAAACATTAGAAAATTAATATTTACCAGCTTCATTTAGAGATAAGTTTTTCACCACTGATTCCTGAGGAGTGTAACATTCAGAGTTTTTATCAGAGGTTGAATCAAAGTCAGGTGTTGAGGCACTAAAGTTATTTTCACTATAATAGTTATTCAAATTCTTGTTAGAGAAGCACTCCCCTTTCCTGGTCTGTGATGTGAGATTCTGAGAGTTCTGTGATCTTGGCCTTGAGAGGTTTTCAGAACTTGTGAGGGAAACAGGGTACCTTGCAGTCTTGGGAGAGCTGAGATGAGAAATGGTTGGGGCTCTTGGAGACATCATTTGAGGAGATGTAACGATGACATAGTCTTTCTCGGTCCTTGAGAAAGAAGTGTTGGGCAAGGGAATAGGAGTGATACCCATGGTCTTCAGTACCTCTTCAAAATCTTTCTTGGTATTAATCTGTGGACTATCAAAATTGCTAGATTGGTATTTGAGAATCTGTCGGACTGGATCTGAAATCTCTTCTCTCTTTTGGATGGCTCTGATTTTTCTACAAATGCTTTCCACTGGGTTATGCCGCTTGTCAGTGACCTTCCTCACAGAAGCCATTGTTCACCTTCCTCCGATCATGGAAATGAGGTGGCTAAAGTGCAGGCAAAAGTTTTTTAAAGTTAGCATTGTCCTAACAGTAATCTAGCAATGCTACTTAAGTCCTAAATTAGCTGTGGAGGGATTAAGAGGTCTTTAAACAATTGGTTTAAATAACTTTCCATGCGTTTAATTTTGGCACTCAAATTTCCTGAAAATAACACCAGCTAACACATACAAAGTATTTGCCACGTGCTAGGCAGGGTACTACATTCTTTACATGTATCAATTAATCTCATTCTCAAAGCAACTCTATGAAGTAAATATTACTATTATCTCCATTTCTAGGCAAAGAGAGAATAAGAGACACACCCAAAGTCACCCCAGAGAAGTGCTGGAGCCAGAAGTGATCCCAGGTAGTCCTGCTCCAGAGGCTGGACTCTTAACCATATTTTCACTTACAATAATGTGTCACATATGATGGTGATGATGGGGATGCTAATAGCTCCTATTTGAGTACCTGTTTTGTTTCTCATATAATAAGAGCTTATTATATAGGCCCTCTATTAGGCACTTCACATATATTATACCTAAACTTCACAGAAACCCTGTTAGATACAGAAATATCCCCCTTTTTTATGTGTGAGAAAACTGAGTCTCAAAGAGGTCAAGTACCTTGCTCATGGTCACATCTCTAGGATTTGAGCCAAAGCGGTGTCTGACTCCAGCATAATTTTATTTAATGGTAGACCGTATGAAAAACAAAAAAGCATGATCTCACTTTTTATAAGATAGTAATCGGGGAATTTGGAAATAAATCCAAAATTCTGCCTAAACTGGCAAGTCTAAATTAATCTAGGCAAAGAGTTACAATACTTTGAATAGTTACAAATAGCTGGAGAGTTACCAAGAGTTTGAAAGTGATGATTTTTAGGATCTTAAAAAGATTTCCAGGGCAGCCCGGGTGGCTCAGCGGTTTAGCGCCACCTTCAGCCCAGGGCCTGATCCTGGAGACCCGGGATCGAATCCCATGTTGGGCTCCCTGCATGGAGCCTGCTTCTCCCTCTGCCTCTCTCTCTCTCTCTCTCTCTCTCTGTGTGTGTGTCTCATGAATAAATAAATAAAATCTTATTAAAAAAAGATTTCCACTCATAGTTCTTTAAAAATCCCTTCATAGAAAATGAACAACAAAAAAAATGAACAAAAAGTAGAGAAATTTTGGGATCCCTGGGTGGCGCAGCGGTTTAGCGCCTGCCTTTGGCCCAGGGCACGATCCTGGAGACCCGGGATCGAATCCCACATCAGGCTCCCGGTGCATGGAGCCTGCTTCTCCCTCTGCCTGTGTCTCTGCCTCTCTCTCCTCTCTCTCTCTCTCTGTGACTATCATAAAAAAAAAAAAAAAAAAAAAATTAAAAAAAAAAAGTAGAGAAATTTTAAAAGAACTGTAATTGGAAGGGGTATCTAGAAAGACTGGTATTTAGAAGATACTCAAAAAACTTCACAATCTGGCTTCATTTTACTTCAAGATGACAGCCACCATCTCCAGCCAATGAAGCTCCAACCAGCAGAATCCTATTTAGAGTAATGATCATCTTTGAAACTTTATATTGTCACTTGACACTACCCTCCTTTCCATATATTCAAGGGTTATCTTTCAATGCCAAGCCTAAAACACATTTCTCCATGGAAATTCTGGAATCAGTGTATGCTTACTGGACTCTATTTTTCTGATCTCACGTCGGCTTTATATTTGTACTGTATGTTTGTCATCTAATTAAATTTTGTCTTCTACCCTTGGATTGTTTAAACTGTGTATGAATGTTGTTTCCTCAAAAACAATTTTAATTCTTGTATTAAAAAAAACAAGATGTGATTTTTTTTCTAGATATACATTATTGTTGGTATCATTGATAATCCACAGTCATATATAATACACATGATTACCAGGTTTGTAGACATGTCCCTCATCTCCTGTGAATGTTGACCCTCAACTACCCACAGCTACCAGCTTTTCTGGAGAATTTCCCCTGACCAAATGGGAGCTGCCCATCACTCAACTGGGAGGTTGGAAGTGATGTAGAGGGAATGACAGAAGAGAATTCACTTGTGAACACACATGCTTTAAATCTCTGGTTGAGGGACACCTGGGTGGCTAAGTGGTTGAGTGTCTGCCTTCGGCTCAGGGAGTGATCCCAGGATCCGTGATCGAGTCCCACATTGGGCTCCCTACCAGGAGCCTACCTCTCTCTCTCTCTCTGTCTCTCATGAATAAATAAATTAAATCTTTGAAAATAAATAAATAAATCTATGGTTGACTGTGGAGAGGACACAGCAGGAGCCATCGGACTTCCTCGTGTTAAGTAGAGTCTTATAAGACTGATTATGTATCTGTCAAAGTTCTCAATATGAAAGGACTGTTTTTCCCTTCAAGAGCCAGAGAATAGAAGCACAGGTTGGGCACAGGACTAATAGAAGCCCTAAAACTGGAACCTCAAATTCTCAGATCTTGTCTTATCCCCCTTGTTGAACACTGAGGTGGGAAGTTCTTCAAGCCACAGCAAAAGGCCCTGCCTTGTGGGCATTTGTGACTGATCCAGATGAATGTTCCTAGCTTGGAAGACACTCATTTCTATTTGTAGTATATAAGACACGAATTTCTATTTGTTTCCCGAAGGCATTTTTCTCCTTTTACCGTCTGTTTGCTAAACTTCCATGACTCATTGAAGTGACCCCCACTCCATGGTTTATGAACTAAACCTTATAAAGAGCACACTTAAGGGGTGCCTGAGTGACTCAGTTGGTTGGGCATTTGCCTTTGGCTCAGGTCGTGATCCCAGAGTCCTGGGATCAAGCCCCATATCAGGTTCCCTGCTCAGCAGAGAGCCTGCTTCTCCCTCTCCCTCTGCTGCTCCTCCTGCTTGTGCATTCACTCACTTGCTGTCAAATAAATAAATAAAATATTTTTTAAAAAATAAAGAGCGCACTTAAGACCCCAGCTCTTCATGAGCTAGTCAACATTCACAAAATTAACTTGTTTTGCTTTTTCTACTATAAAGCAGAACATCTGAGTTCAATAAGATGTAATAAGGATTTCAAAATTCGGACCACCTCCTCCATATATGGCCTGGAAACATCTCCTGTCTGTCCTGTCCAAACCCCTGTTTTTTAGCTTTAGATCTTGATAGAAGAGATTAGCTGCAATCTGCCCTACCACTTAAAAATATGAGTCTACCTTGTACAATAACTATCTTTGAAAAAGTACTAACTGCAAATTAAAAACTGAAAGTTAATTATATTTACAGGATCAGTTGCTTGGAGTCTCTTTTAAATGGAATATCCTCTTTATCTGTTTTAGTTGATTGAATATTTACAGTGTAAAGATGGTACACTTGTAGAAATCCCAATGGCAAGAAGTGCTTTTTCAAGTTCATTATTTTTAGTAATCTCTACACCCAATGTGGAGCTCTAACTCACAACCATGGCATCCAGAGTCCCATGCTCTTCTGACTCAGCCAGTCAGGAGCCGCAAGAAGGGCTGCTTTTGTTTTTAAATTGTCTGAACTTCAGTTGTACTCAATATCACTCATCCCTTTTGCCATTCAACAATATTAATCAAGTTCCTAGAAGGTTACCTCTGCTCCAGAAAATATCTGCTCTGCAAGACTTGTAGTCTACAGGAGGTGTAGATATGAATAAGCTACTGGGAATGTCACATTAAAATGCCCAAGAAAATCTGAATTTCAGATAAGGAACTGCAAAATTTTTAGAAGTAGGTCATCAAAGTTGCACAGGAAAAACTTATACTGAAAAATTATTTGTTTAACTGAAATTCAAATTTCACTGAGCATCTTGTAATTTTATTAGATAAATCTAGCAACCCTAAAGCCCAAAGATAAGCATGTCATTACACATTGGGGGAGAAAAGTGCCAGGGACTGTGGGAGCACATAATAGGGAGTTATCCTAGTTTGGGAGTGAGGATGGAAACACTAAGGGGTCTCTCTTAAGTATCATGCACTGTGCATAATGCTATATTGTTTGCTAAATCCATGGTTATAAACAGAAAACTGGCACCATGAATCTGCTATAGAAATTTTCACTTGGATTCACATTAGCTGAATGTAAAATAATGTTAGAGATTATCCAAACCAATTATTTCACTCCTTTTATTCTATGTGTCATTGTTCTTATTCCTAGAATCTGAGTCTCATTATTATTGCCTGAATTGCTTTATTATATATAGTAAAAGCTCTTGAGTCAACACTTTTCAATCATCTCCCTGATCCAAAGCAAGAATTAAAAGCCTCTGAGGCATGGCAACATCTCTAAAACAAGTGTGATTTGTTTCTTCCTAAAGTAAATTTACTCGTTGTATATCTAATTTTCATCAGTGATATTAACTTCAGAGTTCAGCATTAATCTCTAGACATTTATACTCTTTGAGACTTACAGAAATCTGCATTTGTTCTGACTTCCTAAAGGAGTTAGAATAAACTAACCATGTACAGTATAGAGAATATTTTCATATTCCTTAGGAATTGACAAACATAAGGGCATAATTTGTACTTTTTAATATCCATAATCTTCAATAGCTAAGAAATCATTGAATTTCTTTGCAAAGAAGAGATAGAGATACAAAAGTAGCATCCTTGAAAAAAGATTTGTGTGATTCAAAAGCTCTTTAGAAGGCCTTCTGAATCAAATTCTAACTCAGAAGACTATGTTGACAATGTAATTATCTTTCCTTTACCAGCCATTTAGCTATTTTCTCCCTCTACTAACATTTCTTGAACTTTTAGCTTTCAAACTCAAATCGGGTAGGCATATTTTAATAATCATTCAATACTTAACTATGAAATTCAGACACGTATTTCACCTGAGTCCCAGTTGGTGATTTAATTAAGGCAAAACTCTTTAGGTAACTAAAATTTTTAAAATACCTGTGCGTATATATAGATGAACAAGAAATTCCTTTTGCCAAAAGAGACCTTTACTAACAGATGCCAGTAAACTCTTCATGGAAACAGAAGAAACATCTGTTCACTAAGATGTTCCCAGGAAAGTCATCTTTAACGAGCCTAGTGCGAGGGCGGAGCATGGTTTTCAACTTAACCATTTGCCAAATTATACTGTTTCACTGTTTTTAGCCTCTTTGTGACTAATATTTAGTGTAATAAAATAATAGCACTTTTTCCTGTCCTAAGATAGGTGACAGCAGCTGTTAATCAAAGTGATTTGCAAACCACAAGTCCCAGATTTAGTAAATGCTCAGCAAGTCTCATCTGCAAACCTGTTTGATTACTAATAAATGCAAGTTGGCATAGAACGGGACTCTCCCCTCCCACCATTCACCTAACGCTGTTATATTAAGCTCCTTGGCTGGGTCACACCAAACTTATTATAAACATCTCATACTGGAACAATTCCTGAAATAGCATAGTCACAATATGCTTCTGAAAACTCACTGTGCTCTTCTGTTTCAGTTCTTAGTATATGAAGTCTTGTTTTCTTCTCAGAGACTAGGAGAAGACCTGAAATCTATCCACAAGAATTCAGGAGCTCCCATGCTCTTGGGGTCTATAAAACCACACTTTCCACTAACATGCATGTCAAATGACTAAGGCTGGAAATGACAATTCAGGACCCTAGGTATCCAAAAGCCCCTTTGAAAACAATTCTAGGATTTGCCTGTGCTGAAAGCAACATCTCTGGGGAATCCTAGCTTTATCACCACAAGCATATAGAGTTGGCGGCTGGGAGTGAGGAGAAGATTGAGGCTACCCCGTGGATGGTTTTTACCTGTTTAAAACAGGACTTTATTGACCTTAGATGACTACAGGCCAGCATCCACCAAAGTTTAGCTACTTAGTTTGGGGAAAACTCACCACTTTATTTTCAGTTTACCAGCACTCCAAGGACCATCTTCTGAAAACAGACCCAAGAGCCGAGGCTCACAGGATCAGGTGATTGGGTGGAGTTAACTTCCACAGGGGCCCTAAGGAGCAAGCAGAGAGATTACCACTAGAGAAGAAGGAAGCCAGTGATCAGCTGCACCTGCCTCATTGGTCTGTGCCAAGATCTTAAGAGGGAGAGGGGGAGGAAAGATGGAGGAGGAGGGAGGACCACTACTTTGGCCATATCTATGCCATTTTTGTGTGCTCCCCACCATGGTAATAGCAACAAAATAAACATCATCCAGAATATAATCCGGATGGAGGAAATGTCACATTTTAACTTAAGTGTAATAGGTTTCTGTTGGACCAAGTGCTGTATGGTTTCTAAAAACACTGATGATATTAATCATTCCCTCTCTTATGGGACCATATCTGGTTTGGGAGACACAGGGTATCGAATACACAAAGTGCACTAATTAAGCCAAGAAGTACACGAACAGTACATCAAACTCCGTGGGAGGTCAGGACAGGGAGAGGTCAGTGTGAGTTGACAAGTGTTTTTGAAGTGAGACATAAACGGAGCTTTAAATAATACACTATTTGGGGAAGATACGGGCTTGGTCTAATCTGTGAGGTGGGGAGATTAAGCCTATTGCTTGGCAGCACTGGATAAACGGAACCTCGAGGTAGGTAAGAAGATACAGAATAGTGAAAAAAAAAATGTTAAGTCTACAGAGGTGATATACAGGCAGATTCAGACCTGAATGGCATTTTTTTTTTTTTGTGATGCCATTTCCCATCTGAGAAAATAATATTGGGGGGATACAGACTTTTTTTTAACGTCTTTTTTTTAGATTTTATTTATTTATTCATGATAGAGAGAGAGACACACACACACAGGCAGAGGGAGAAGCAGGCTCTATGCCAGGAGCCCAATGTGGGACTCGATCCCGGGACCCCAGGATCACTCCCTGGGCCAAAGGCAGGCGCTGAACCGCTGAGCCACCCAGGGATCCCCAATACAGACTTTTTGAAAGATTTTATTTCACAGAGAGACAGAGCTGAGAGGGGCAGGAGGAGAGGGAGAAGCAGGCTCTCCGCTGAGCAGGGAGCCCCAGGAGGGGCTGGATTCCAGGACTGAGATATCATGACCTGAGCTGAAGGCAGAGGCTTAACTGACTGAGCTGCCCAGGTATGGGGACACACACACACATCTTAAAAATAAAACAAAAAAACAAACCAGCATCAGGATTCCAAACATACAACATGAAACATGTAAGTGGAACATTTTGTTCTCAAACTAGCAGTTTTGCTTACTGCCCCCTGGGCTTCTCTAGTCAGACCACTTCATCCCTAATCACATGCTTCACAGACTTCAGCACTGGTGATTTCCTACTTCTCTTCTATTTTCTCTCTTCCTCACTTAGCCTTGGGTGCTCTGAAAATCTATTTTTGGAATATCTAGGTTTCTATATATGCTCCTATTCCTGTGTGTCATTTCTGTCCCCAAATGAGAGGGAGGAGAAGTATGGTAGTTGAGAGTTGGAGCTCTGGATTCAAATAGACTGAAGTCAGATCCCAACTCTGCCCAATTAGTTTTGTGACCTCCGACAAATTACTTAACTCTGTGTTTCAGTTTCTTTATCGGCAAAACCAATATTATGAATGACCTCTCGGGTTTGCTGCCAGGATTAAATGAGATAACACACGTATGAAGCGTTTTCTGAAACTCTCATTTATTCACTTTTACAGCACAAAATAGTGCCCAGAAAGAAATAACCAATTAACCCATTCCTCTCATTGACTTGCTCTGTTTAATTTACCATGAAGTGAACTATTATAACATCTACGCTTATGATCTTCTTATCAATTCACAGATACCGAAACCAGCAACACCCAGAGAGATTTCCCTCCTAGTCATAAAGGAAGCCAGCGGTGGAGCCAAAAATAATATTAAAATTCTGAATCCACTAGACCATATCACCTGTCTGGCAAATTGTACTCTTACTTCCTGCTCCACATGAGTGCATTACACTTGATGTTTCACAAAGTAGTGAAAGGAATAGCCTGAACAATAAATTCCAATGGATGTGTAAGGAATTAAATAAACATATTATTCCATTATTTATTTATTGTTTGCCTCATATGATTCTGACAGAATGTGCTCATGTGGTGCTTTGCCCCTGGGCAGCACAAGCTGGTGATCCCTGTACCTGCCCCAAGGCAGCCAGAAATGTGCAGTTGCCACCAAAACAGCTTCTCCCACCCCAAACACATGCTTTGTTAACACAAAAGAGGATATTAAGGGTTATAATATGGATTAGGCAAACAACAACAATAAAAAAACCAAGATGAACAAACCAACAAATAAAAAACCAAGATGAGGCTTTGAGTTTTTGGATATACTATAGATAGAGTTGATAACAGCATGGTGGTAGACTTGCCAAGTCATTTCCCCTTAAAGGCATGTTGACCAAGCAGGGCCCCTGACATTGCCAGACATGAAAGTAACTGTCTGTTTTGTATCAGAGAACCACTGAGGGATACTGCAAGGAAATAAAATCTTAGTAGGTGAGAAAGGGGAAAAAAAAAAAAATATATATATATATATATTTTTTTTTTTCACATAACGCATATCCCTTTCTAACTCAATCTTTAATGTTGCTAAACATTAGCCAGTAGCTAGGTCTCTGAGATTAACTCACATTGACCCAAGGGACTTACTTTATCAAACCAAGAGTAGATTGGAGGGGATAGGAGGAAGAAGGAAGGAAAGAAAACCAGATAGTGGAATCATCCTTCAGCAGAGTCAAACATAACATGCATTTCATTTTTCAAAGCCTGCTCTATGTAAAATGCATGATTTCTTATAATGTACTCTACTGTGCCCTTGTATTCTAGGTGTCATCATCTTTACATTTCTTTTAATAGAACTTTAAATAAAATCTGTGTCCTCAGGAAGCCAATTTTCTTTTTTTTTTCTTTAATTTAGGAAACCAATTTTCATAGAGATACTATCCCAGAAAGAAAAGGATTGGAAAGTAAGTAATCTATGGATTCCATTATGAAGTGAACATTTTATTTTGTTTTGCTTAAATTTTATTTATTCATGAGAGACACAGAGAGAGACAGAGGAAGAAGGCTCCCTTCAGGGAGCCTGATGTGGGACTTGATCCCAGGACCCCAGGATTGCACCCTGAGCTATAGGCAAATGCTCAACTACTGAGCTACACAAGCGCCCCTGAAGCGAACATTTCAAAAGGAAATTTGGCAATTCCTTTTCAGAGGACAGTGGAAGTAAAGCAAGGCCCTGAAGATAGTACCAAGATATATATTCGCTGAGTGAAAATCATCTGTTGCCCTTCCTTCCAGATCTACCCAGAAGTAAAGCAGGAGTGACAGTCCTCACTGCGCTCTATACCTCTGCCTTCCCTTGGCACTGGATGGGGATGGTAATGGCTTCCTAAAGCCATCATGCCAACACCAGGGGGTGCTCTCTTCTTCTTACTGTTTCTCTTCACCCTGCCCACACCTTCATGAATGAGATTCTTTCCAGCCTCCCCTTTAAAAAAAAAAAGAAAAGTGTCATCTGTTTCCTAAGGGACCCTGGCAGATATACACTAAGAGATCATTTTAGCTGTCATGTAAATGTCCATAGCCCAAAGTGGTTGTCACCCTAATTACACAAAGGGCATAATACCTTTCTCTTTTTTCCTTAAGATTTTTATCTATTTATTTGAGTGTGCAAGAGCTCAGGGGAGGGGCAGACTCTCTGCTGCGAGGGGAGCCAGACACAGGGCGATCCCAGGACCCTGAGATCACGACCTGAGCTAAAGGCAGACGCTTAATTGACTGAACCACCCAGGTGCCCTTATAATACCTCTCTTAAAATATTTTGGTTTTGTTTTTAAACTCTATGTAGCTTCTTCTTTTGGTTGCATACATACTGCTAATTCAAAGAAGGAGATTTGACTAAAAGGAAAAAAAAACTTCACAAAACTTCTTTTGAAAATTGTAATAGCTATTGCCAAATCAGTTTCCATAGAGATTATATCAATTTATGGTCCCACCAACAATCTGTGAGCCTGCTTTGTTCCCCACACCCTCATCACACACAATGTGTTGATCTTTGCCAATCTGATAGGTGAAATATGGCATCATGCCATTTTAATTTGCATTTCTCTCCTTATGAATACGGTTTCATGTGTTAAGAGCCATTTGTATTTCTATGTTCTATTTGTTTGTATTCTTTGGCCATTTTTCAATAGGGGCTTGATTTTATCAATTTACAAAAGCTCTTTATATATTAAATTTATTTTTAAATATGCATTAGCAATTCATTTGTAAATTGTCATTTCTATTTTTTGTTTGTGCTATTTTTTGCCATGCAGAATTATTTAAAAAATTACAGTCAAATTTCAACCTTCTCTGTGTGAATTCTGAGTTTGTGCTAGCCTTAGGAAGGTCTTCCTAACTTCAAAATCACACACACACACAAAAATTCCCATTTTTTTCTAATACTTTTATCATTGAATACATTTAGAATTTATTTTGGTATATAGAGAAATAGGACTTTACCTTCATTCCTTTTCAAATGGCTACCCAATTTTTCTAGGAATTTAACCTACAGATATATTGGCACATATTTACAAATGTAAATATAAAAATATATTTATTATAGTATTGTTTGGAATGGCAAAATATTGAAAATAATCTTTTTATCCTTCAAAAGGATACTGGCTACATAAATCACCATTTGTTCACACATTAGAATAAAATACAGATGTTTAAAAGAAAGAACTTTTATAAGTACTAATATGGAACCCCAAAATTATGTGGTCAAGTTATAAATCGATCCTAATATAAAGAACAGTACTTACATCATTTCTGATTAAAAATATATAGTATAAACACAAAGCGAAACATACACACACATAAATACAGAATAAACTAGAGACAATGATAACCTTGGGAAGAAAACTGGCAGTTTAAGAAGTAGGGTAGAAGAGAGATTTAATTATTTCTGTATATTTTTGTACCGTATCTATGGGCAATATCATCATTTTAAATAAATACAAAAAGAAAAAGAAATAGATTTTTTAAATTTAAGTCATTATTTTTGGGTACCTGACCCATTACCATATAATGTAGATATGTAATTTGTAAGGTATTGTCATTTACCGTGTTGAAATCTGACGATTTTTAAAATCAGCAACTCTTTTTAAACATGTATAGGAAAATGTAGATCCGTAGCACCCTCTGCTGGTAGTGAGTTGAAATTCAAGATCCAGAAATCATTAATAAACCTACCTAAAATTTCTCTTGAGCTCTATTTTGTGATTATTATCGAGTGCTCAAATAGTATATCATAAGAATGATAATATTTTATATCAAAATTTTTAAAAGTCATTGTGAGAATTTGATAAAGTTAAAAAATCACACATTTCTGTAGTAGTCCATAATTCTAATGTTTTAAGTGTTGCCTAAGTACAGAACTCCACTTTGTATGTGGGAATATTGAGAATAAAATTATAACTATTTTTAACAATAGTTATCACCAATTTGTATAAAAATGAGCATGATTGTGTATGTTTGTCTTGTCATTCTGTATATATTCCTCATGTTCTCAGCATTATAGTTAATTCATTTGACAAATATTGAGGACTTTGTGTGTGTCAGGCATGTCCTAGTGCTGGGGACACACAGTGAACCAAACAGACAAACTTCTCGCTCTCATAGAGGCTACTTCCTACCAAAGGAGACATAAAATTAACATAACTGACAAAAATATACAGTATGTCACAGTCTGACAAATTCCGAAGGAAGAAAAAAAAGGGAATGTGAAGAGTAAGTTTGGAGAAAGGCTTGCAATTTTTGATAGTGAGCCAAGGAAAAGCTCCCCAGAAGGTTAATTTGAATAAAGACCTGAAGGAAGTGAAGGAGCTAGTCAGAGGAAATGCATCCAGGCAGAAGAGCAAGTGCAAAAGTCCTGAGGTATAAATTTGCCTGGCATGTTTGAGAAATAGCAAGGAGGCCAGTGTGGCTAGAGTGAAAAGAATAGGAAGAAATAATAGGAAATGTGTCAGAGCACTAATAAAAGAGACAGATTATGTAGAGACTTAGGGTTATAGAAGGAATTTACTCTGAGATGGGAAGCCATTAGAAGGACTTAAGGAGATGAGATATGTCCTCTGAACAAATGTGTACACTGTTTGGGTCAAGGATAAAAGAGCGAGATTAATTAGATGTTTGTAGCAAGAATCTGGGAGAAGAAATGACAATAAGAAATCATAGGTAGGCTCAACTTTCCAAGATGGCATAGGAGTAGGAGACTTTAGTTTTATCTGCTCCCAGGAATTCAGCTAGCTATCAATTCATTCTGAACACCTGTGAACTCAACCAGAGATTGAGGAAAAGAATTGCTACAATTCTACAAATAGAAAAGTGACCACTTTCTGCAAGGTAGGAGGTACATAGCTGTGACTCTGAGGTAATACATAGGAAGATAAAGCATGGGAGGAGGGAGCCTCTGGCAGCTGGCATCAGAAAAGTGATACAGCAGCAGAGCTCAAAATTGGAACTTTTAGAAGTCTGCTGCAGGGAGGGACATCCCCGCCTGAAAGGTGCTCAGGCAGCGAAGTGAGGGAGGAATCCCCAGTAGGACAGTGTGATCTCAGGATCCCCGGGGTCACAGGAAGACCAGGGGTGCCTGAATGCAGCAGAGTTCCTAGGCATCAGAGCAGGAAACCGGCTGGAATCTGCGAACCCAGGAGTGGGCTCCCAGCTCAAGGTTGCCACAAACTGTGAACCAGGGCATGATTGGGCAACCTGTCTTCAAGCACAAGCCCAGCAAGTGGCAGAACAGAGTGAGGCCCCCATCCCCTGGGAGGAGCGGTGTGGGAGTGTGCCACAAGAGTCTACAGGGTTTGGAGATCTGCAATGAGGTCATGTGTCTAAAACAGAAACAGTCACAGGCTGGGTGAGCATTAAGTGCAGACAGAAACCAGGGAGACAGGAGTGATTGATGCTTTTCCTTGAGGGCACACTGAGGAGTGGGGACCCGAGCATTCAGTTCTGGGGCTGAAAATTGGGAAGCTGCCATTTTCACTCTCATCTTCTAAAATGATGTGGAAAGCCTTCAGGGAACAAAAGCCACATAGAGCAATCCCAAGTAACTTACATTGAGCCCGGCCTCCTGGCAAGGGCAGTCCAGTTCTGTCCAGGTACAGACACCTGAAAATTAGCACCACTGGGCCCCTTCCCCAAATCAGCAAGAACATCTGGCTAAGACTGAATTTACCAAACATACAGAACTGCAAAATGCCAGTGTTAGGGAAATAGTAGATAGAATTCATGTTTTTTTTTCTCATGATCCTCTAATCTTTTAATTTTAATTTTTTCTCTTTCCTTTTCAACCAATTTCTTATTTATTAACTCTTTTTTAAGGTATTTGTTAAATGTTCATGTTTACAGTTATATTCCATCCTTTCATTGTATTTAATTTTATTTCTGTGTGTATGTATATGTAAGTTTTTCTTTCTTTACAATTTTGTGATGTAGTTTCTTCTAACAAACAGACAAAAATATACCCAGGATATAGTATATTGCTCTGTTCTGTTCACCAGTCTGTTTATATTCTTTCTTTTTCTTTTAATTTTCATTTTTACAGTTACAGTCTATGCTTTCATTGTATTTAATTTCATTTTTGTACATATATAAGCTTTTTTTCAACTTTGGGATCTAGTTTTCTAACAATAGGCTAAAATACAAACAGAATCCAGTGTATTGCTCTGTTGTGTTAACCTGTCTGATTATATTATCCTTTTTAAAAAAAATGTTTTGTTTTGTTTTATTTTTTTGGTTTCTGAATTTTTTAGTGTATATTTCTCTCGGGCCATTATAGCCATTTTAGTATTTTGTTCTCTCATTCATCTATTCTTCTCTGGACAGGATGACAAGATGGAAAAACTCATCTCAAAAAAGAGAACAAGAGGCAGTACTGAATGCCAGAGACATAATCAGCATGGACATAAGTAAGATGTCAGAACTGGAGTTCAGAATAACAATTATAAAAATACTAGCTGGGCTCAAGAAAAGCATAGAAGACACTAGATAATCCCTTTCTGGAGAAATAAAAGAACTAAAATCAAATCAAGTCAAAATCAAAAAGGCTATTAATGAGATGCAGTAAAAAAATAAAAGCTCTAACTGCTAGGATAAAGGAGACAGAAGAAAGAATTAGTGATATAAAAGACAAAATGATGAAGAATTAAGAAGCTGAGCAAAAGAGAGAGAAACAGCTACTGGATCATGAGGGGAAAGTTTGAGAGATAAGTGATACCATAAAGTGAAACAATATTAGAATAATTAGGATCCCAGAAGAGGAAAGAGAGAAAGGGGGAGGCAGAAAACATACTTGGACAAATTATAGAAGAGAACTTCCCTAATCTAAGGAAGGAAACAAGCATCCAAGCTCAGGAAGCACAGAGAACCCCCTTCAAAATCGATAAAAATAGATCAACACCCTGACATATAATAGTGAGGCTTGCAAATTTCAGAGACAAAGAGAAATTTCTGAAAGCACCTTAGGACAAGAGATCTGTAACCTATAAGGGTAGAAACATTAGACTGGCAGCAGACCTATCCACATTATATACTCAGGGTACTAAATGAGAAAAATATGCAGCCCAAAATACTTTATCCAGCAAGGCTGTCATTCAAAATAGAAGAAGAAAAAAAAAAATAAAAAAACAAAAAAAAAAACAAAATAGAAGAAGAAATAAAGAGTTTCCAGGATAAACAGAAACTAAAAGAATTTGTGATCACCAAACCAGCCCTACAAAAAATATCACAGGGGATCCTTTAAGTGAAGAGAGAGCCCAAAAGTAACATAAACCAGAAAGGAACAGAGACAATATACAGAAACAGTAACTTCACAGGTAATACAATGGCACTAAATTCATATCTTTCAGTAGTTACTCTGAATATAAATAAGCTATATGTCTCAACCAAAAGACACAGGGTATCAGATTGGATAAAAAAGCAAGACCCATTGATATGCTGTCTGCAAGAGACTCATTTTAGACCCAAAGACACCTCCATATTGAAAGTGAGGGGGTGGAGAACCATTTATCATGCTAATGAACATCAAAAGAAAGGCTGAGGTAGCAATCCTTATATCAGACAAATTTAAACCAAAAGATTGTAATAAGAGATGAGAAAGGACACTATGTCATAATTAAAGGGTCTCTCCAATATGGAACTTCTTATGTATATGTATGCCCTTAACATGGGAACAGTCAATTATATAAAACCAATTAAGGGGCAGCCCCAGTGGCTCAGCAGTTTAGCGCCACCTTCAGCCCAGAGCATGATCCTGGAGACCCCGGGATCAAGTCCCACATCAGGCTCCCTGCATGGAACCTGCTTCTCCCTCTGCCTGTGTCTCTGCCTTTCTCTCTGTATGTGTCTCTCATGAATAAATAAATAAAATCTTAAAAAAAAATAAAAACCAATTAATAACAAAGTTAAAGAAACACATTGATAATAATACAATAATAGTGGGGGCTTTAATACCCCACTCACTGCAATGGACAGATCATCTAAGCAGAAGATCAACAAGGAAACAAGGTTTTTGAATAACACACTCAGCCATATGGACTTCATTGATATACTCAGAGTGTTCCATCCTACAGCAACAGAATACACATTCTTCCCTAGTGCGTATGGAACATTCTCCAGAATAGATCACATACTGGGTCATAAATAAGGTCTGAACTGGTACCAAAGGACTGAGATCATTCCTTGCATATTTTCAGACCACAATACTTTGAAGCTTGAACTCGATCACAAGAAGAAATTTGGAAAGAACTCAAATACACAGAGGTTAAAGAGTATCCTACTAAAGAATAAACGGGTCAACCAGGAAATTAAAGAAAAAATTTTAAAAGTCATGGAAACAAATGAAAATGAAAACACAACTGTTCAAAACCTTTGGGATGCAGCAAAGGCAGTCCTAAAAGGAAAGTACATAGCAATACAAGCCTTTCTCAAGAAACAAGAAAGATCTCAAATACACAACCTAATGTTACACCTAAAGGAGCTAGAGAAAGAATAATAAATAATGCCTAAATCTGGCAGGACAAAAAAATTAATATAGAGTAGAAATCAATGAAATAGAAACCAAGAGAACAGTAGAACAGATCAATGAAACCAGGTGCTGGTTCTTTGAAAGAATTAATGATTGATAAACCCCTGGCCAGACTTATCAAAAAGAAAAGAGAAATAAATAAATAAATACATAAACCATGAATGAAAGAGGAAAGATCACAACTAACACCAAAGAAAAACAATTATAAGAACATATTATGAGCAACTATATGCCAACAAATTAGACAATCTAGAAGAAATGCATGCATTCCTAGAGATGTATGAACTACCAAAACTGAAACAGGAAGAAACAGAAAACCTGAACAGACCCATAACCAGCAAGGAAATTGAAGCAGTAATCAAAAATCTCCCAACAAATTAGAGTCCAGGGCCAGATGGCTTCCCAGGGGAATTCTACTAAACATTTAAAGAAGAATAAATACCTATTCTTCTGAAGCTATTTCAAAAAATAGAAATGGAAAGAAAATTTCTAAACTCTTTCTATGAGACTAGCATGACCTTGATTCAAAGGACCCCACCAAAAAGGAAAATTACAAACCTATATCCCGATGAACATGGATGCAAAAATTCTCACCAAGATACTAGCCAATGGAATCCAATAGTACATTAAAAAGATTATTCACCATGACCAAGTGGGATTTATTCCTGGGCTGCATAGTAGTTCAACATCCACAAATCACTCAATATGATACACTGCATTAATAAAAGACAGGACAAGAACCCTGTGATCCTCTCAATAGATGCAGAAAAAGCACTTGACAAAGTACAGCATCCTTTCTTGATTAAAATTCATCACAGTGTAGGGATAGAGGGAACATACCTCAATATCATAAAAGCCATCTATGAAAAGCCCACAGTGAATATCATTCTCAACAGGGAAAAACTAAGAGCTTTTCCCCTAAGGTCAGAAACACAGCAGGGATGTCCACTCTCACCACTGTTGTTCAACATAGTACTAGAAGTCCTAGCCTCAGCCATCAGACAATAAAAAGAAATAAAAAGCATCTGAATCAGCAAAGAAGAAGTCAAATTATCACTCTTTGCAGATGACATGATACTCCATGTAAAACCCCAAAAGACTCTACCCCAAGATTGTTAGAACTCATACAGGAATTCAGGAAGGAGGCAGGATATAAAATCAATACACAGATATCAGTTGATTTCAATACACTAACAATGAGGCTGAAGGAAGAAATTAAGGAGTTGACACCATTTACAATTGCACCAAAACCCATTAGATACCTAGGAATAAAGCTAACCATAGAGGTAAAGGATCTATACTAAGAAAGTATAGAACACTCATGAAAGAAATTGAGGAAGACACAAAGAAATGGAAAAGCATTCCACATTCCATGCTCATGGATTGGAAGAACAAATATTGCTAAAATGTCTTTGCTACCTGGAGCAATCTATACATTCAACGCAATCTCTTTCAAAATATCATCAACTTTTTTCACAGAGTTGGAACAAATAATCCTAAAACTTGTACAGAACTGGAAAAAGATCCTGAATAGCCAAAGGAATGTTGAAAAAGAAAACCAAAGCTAGTGGCATCACAATTCCAGACTCCAAGTTCTATTACACAGTTGTAATCATCAAGACCGCACGTTAGTGGCACAAAAATAGACACACAGATCAATGAGACAAAATAGACAACCCAGAAATGGACCCTCAACTCTATAGTCAACTGATCTTTGACATAGCAGGAAAGAATATCCAATGGAGAAAAGACAGTCTCTAACAAATGTTGTTGGGAAAATTGGACAGCCACATACAGAAAAATGAAACTGACCATTTTCTTACACCATACACAAAAATAGACACAAAATGGATGAAAAACCTAAGTGTGAGACAGGAATCCATCAAAATCCTGGAGGAGAACACAAGCAGCAACCTCTGTGATCTCATACCCAGCAACTTCTAGCTGGACATATCCCCAAAGGCAAGGGAAACAAAGGCAAAAATGAATTCTTTGGATTTCATCAAGATAAAAAGCTTTCACACAGCAAAGGAAACAGTCGACAAAACCGAAAGACAACTGACAGGATGGGAGAAGATATTGGCAAACGTCTAATCAGAAAAAGGGTTGATATCCAAAATCTATAAAGAACTTATCAAACTCAACACCCAAAGAACAAATAACCCAATCAAGAAATAGGCAAAAGATATAAACAGACATTTCTCCAAGGAAGACATACAAATGGCCAACAGACACATTAAAAGATGTTCAACATCACTCAGCATCAGGGAAATACAAATCAAAACCACAATGAGATACCACCTCACACTGGTCAGAATGGTGAAAATTAACAAGTCAGGAAATGACAGATGTTGCCAAGGATGTGTAGAAAGGGGAACCCTCTTACACTGTTGGTGAGAATGCAAGCTGGTGCAGGCACTCTGGAAAACAGTATGGTGTTTCCTCGAAAAGTTGAAAATAGAGCTACTTTACAACCCAGCAATTGCACTATTAGGGATTTATCCCAAAGATACAAATGTGATCCAAAGGGGCACCTGCACCCCAGTGTTTATAGCAGCAATGGCGACAATAGCCAAACTATGGAAAGAGCCCAGATATCCACTGACAGATGAATCGATAAAGAAGATGTGGTATACGTACAATGGAATACTACTTAGCCGTTAAAAAAAATGAAATCTTGCCATTTGCAAAGATGTAGATAGAACTAGATGGAATTATGCTAAGCAAAATAAGTCAATCAGAGAAAGATAATCATACTATGATCTCACTGATAGGTGGCATTTAAGAAACAAAACAGAGGATCATGGGGAAAGAAGGGAAAAATAAAACAAGATGAAAACAGAGAGGGGGATGAACCATAAGAAACTCTTAATCATAGGAAATAAAATGAGGGTTGCTGGAGGGGAGGGGGCCAAGGGATGGGGTAACTGTGTGGTAGACTTTAAGGAGTGCACATGATGCAATGAGCTTTGGGTGTTATACAAGATCAATGAATCACTGAACTCTACCTCTGAAACTAATAATACACTATAAGTTATTTAATTGAATTTAAATTTAAAAAAACAAAAATAAAAACCCCAAATTGTTGAATAAGTAATCTGTGGGGAAAAAAAGTAGATGGATGGATAGATGGATAGAGAGAGAGAGACAAAGAGAGAGTTATGCACTGCTAAAAGAGATAGGATATGCTGGCAGACCCAGACCTACTGTGGGGTACAAGAGTATCAGAAGAGTCAAGAATGACCTCAAGATTTTAGACTAAGCCACTGGAGGACTGTAGCTGTCATTAACTGAGATGGTTAAGAGGGAAGAAGGAACCTTAGAAGCTCAGTTTCAGAATGTGGAGTTGGAGATGTTACTAAACATTCAACTGGGGGTTGTGAGATAAGCGGTGGATGTATGGTCCTGATTCTGGGGAGTGGTTCAGCTTGGAGGTATAAATCTGGGAGTCCTCAGCATAAACGTGGCATGCATGGAGAGCTGCAGGACCTGTTGAGAGCAGCCAGGCAGTGAAGGTAAGTAGAAAAGAGAAGCCCAAGGCCTGAGCCTCACCGCATGTCAACTTTTAATAGCCTGGGTAATGAGCTTAGGTGGAACCAACAAAAGTGAAAAGGAGCACCAGCAAGGTAGAAGGCAGAGGATGGAAAATCCAGTGAGTGTGGTGTTCTGGAAGCCAAGTAGGGAATGGGCTTCAGGGAAGAGAAATGACTAGGAAATGATCTTGGATTAGCACTAAGGAAGAAAGATACTGATGACTTGAGAGAAATGTCATTATAATGTGTTCCAAAGTAAATGACAGGAGAGAAATTAGAACATCTGAGTATGGACACTGCTTCTTAAGCATTCGCTGTGATGTCTATGCAATCTCATACCTAGAGTTAATGACATGGTACTGTGCACTTAAAAATACAGGGACTCTCCTTGCCTGCGCCTGCCCCAGCCAGCATTCTGGTAAGATGCACAGTGCACAGAGGCCAAAAGGGGGGCTAGGGTCAAAGCACTGGGGGCCAGGCTGAGTCTGGGGCTGCTGCTTCTGGCACTGTTCCCACCCATGCAGATTTATTCAAACCAAACAACTGTTGTACACTCTCATGGAACCCTTCTTCCAGAATACCTCAACTGCCCGAAATCCAGCTAATGCCACCACCAGGGCAACTGGAGGTGCTCTGCAGTCAACAGCCAGTCTCTCCATGATCTCTTTCTCCCTTCTACATCTCCCTTCTACATATTTTAAGAGAAAAATAATGTCTGTGCTTCCCCATCTTCAAAACCCAATCCAAATGGCATCTAGACATTCATTGTGATGAGGAAAAAAACAAGTCTTCATTGAATCTGCTAATTCCAAAACTTATTTTGTTGACACAGGAAATATTGAAGGTCCCAAATTTGATTGGTTTGAAGACCATGTGAAGGGTCTATTGTCTATGATGATGAATGTCTATTAAACCTACTGGAGTTTCAAGGTGAAGAAACAACATCCAAGATTAAGAGATGATTTCTTTAAATGTGGCTTAAGAAGTATGGACATGTTTGGGGATCCCTGGGTAGCTCAGTGGTTTGGTGCCTGCCTTCGGCTCAGGGCATGATCCTTGAGTCCTGGGATCGAGTCCCACGTCAGGCTCCCTGCATAGAGCCTGCTTCTCCCTCTGCCTGTGTCTCTGCCTCTCTCTGTGTGTCTCTCATGAATGAATAAAATCTTAAAAAAAAAAAAGTATGGACATGTAAAATTCTACCTCGAAAATGAGAATAGATTTTTATCTTACTGAGATACAAAGGATGGGATTTGAACAGATTCAGTTTTCATTTGGTTCATTAAATCTTTAAGGCCATGAAACGGGTTAACAAAAAGCTTCCATGATTCTACTTATACGTACATTAGAAGGAACTTCCAAGTGTTACTATAAATCCTCAATGCATTGTTTCAGCAGTCCTAACTTAATACATACGTATTCCAGATAAAGTTTCACACTGTTAAGCTATCACTGCTTTTTGGGAACTGAACTCTTTCCTCTGAGACTTTGGATTTGACACTGCATTTGATTTTTTATATAGTAACTGACATGTGCCAGGGCAATGATGGATTGGAATCTACCCCAGACTAAAGTATAATGAGTACATTTTGCTTATATACTTATCACTTATTCCTATTCAACAAGAGTGCCAGATTCATTTAGCTGAACTGATTCCAAAAAGTTGAAGTACATTGACCTCAAGTAATTTCAAAATGCTTTTTATTTCTGCATGTGCTGAATACTTTTTACAATTTAAAAAATGATCTGTTGTGAAGGTAAATTTGACAAATCTTGAAATTAAAAAGGCAAAATATGTGCAAGAGCCAAAATTGTAAATCAAGTATTCGGGAAGTAAAGACTGGAAGCTTACTTACATTAAATTCAGAAAAACTTTTATGCTCTTTCTGTAAATACTTTTTTTTAAAACTCTAAATCAGAATAGGCACATTTGGAACGCTTTCTGCTAGTCAATATTTTCAGAGAACCAGGTCCTAAGTCTAAAGGGGGTTTAATTCTGGAAAGTAAATCTTTTCACAACTGCCTTGATGCACAGAAAGCTTTTAAAAATAGGCAGTCTAAGAACTTTTGTTTGCATAGTCACACAGTGATGCTTAGATGTTCCAATATCTAATATAGCCACAGTAGATAACCAAAGTCATTTTTTCCATCTTTAGGAATCTATACTGAAATAACCATATCTAACAGATGTCAAGCTACTGTGTGTATGAATGAACATTCTGTTTTGTTTCACACCTGAATGCTGTATATCTATTTTGGATCCTATATCATGTTTGTGTATTTATATTTTGATTCATAGTAACTCTTCACGTTATAGAATTGATTTGCATTGAACACAAACTGTAAATAAAAAGAAATGTCTGATCACACACACACAAAAAAAAGCCAGAAAAGAAAAGAAAAAGAAAGGAAGAAAAGGGACATAAGGAAACTTTTGGAAGTAAAATATATGTTTATTATCTGATTATGGTGATGGTATCATAGTTATTTTCATATGTCCAAGCTCATCAAATTGTATACATTAAATATGTGAAGTGTTTGCATATTCACTATACATCATAAAATGGCAAAAAAAAAAAAAAAGGAAAAGAAAAAAGGGAGTTTGCTGTGAGAGGAAGAAAAGAAATAACATCAGCAAGAGAAGTGGAGTCAAGGGAGTTTAGGGTTTTGCTGGTTTTTTTTTTTTTTTTTTTTTTTTTTTTTTACAAGGGAGAGATTTAACAGCATATTTGCAGATTTATGGGAATGATCCAAATCAGAGGGGGAAAAATGAGGCTGCAGAAGAGGGAGATGGGAATGGTAGACCCATCTCTGAGCATGTATTCGGAGGTGAGGCCTAGGTCCTGTGGGCTCAGGCTTAGCTAGCCTCAGAGGCACCCCATCCACAGGCCAAGGGAAGGCACCACGAATGGGTATAGAACAAATAGAGAGGTGTGGGGAAAGATGGTCAATGTTCTCTCCTGATTGCTTCCATTATCCCAGCAAAGTCAAAAAAGGAGGGAGTGTTGGAAGTTTGAGGAGAAAGGAGAAAATATAAAATAACCTAGGAGAGAACTCGAAAATGTGCATTAGGGAAGCACAGTGTGATTGCTGGACAGCATGAGACTGCATGAAGATCTGTGGTCCCCAATTTCATGTGAGATGGGCTAGCATGGTTGTGTGCTGTTTAGTTGCATGAATGCTGGCATAGAAAAAGTGGAGTAAAAATCAAAAAACCAAAAGAAAGAAAGAGAAAAAAGAAGAAAGAAAGAAAGGAAAGAAAGAAAGAAAGAAAGAAAGAAAGAAAGAAGAAAGAAGGAAGGAAGAGAGGTCTGGGTGGCTCAGTGGTTGAGCATCTGCCTTCGGCTCAGGGCATGATCCCAGGGTCCAGGGATTGAGTCCTGCATCAGGCTCCCCATGAGGAGCCTGCTTCTCCTATGTCTCTGCCTCTCTCTGTGTGTCTTTCATGAATAAATAAATAAAATCTTAAGAAAAAAAATAGGTGGAGCTTTGGAGTTAACTAGGATTGTGATTTATCTAACAAATGCCACTTGAGGTGTGAGAAAGAGCAGAGTTGCGAGTGTATATAAACCAGTGACTCAACAGTGGACATGGGATTTATCCACATAAGGAGAAAACACAGGACCTAAGAATGGGCACGAGGGACAGTGCAGCAGGAGTAGGATCCTGGGTAGAAGATCCAGGTTGGGTCACAGAATGAAGAAGCCAGAATACTGGAAAGAGTGAGCTAGAAAGTTAGAAGTTGACACTCAAAGAGTACAGAATTCAAATCTGAGATATGACAGGGCCGCAGTGATTGATAATGACAAGGTCACAGGCAAGGCCATGGCTGTGGGAGGCTGTGGTAGAGTGCTCTAGTAACTAGGTAAGCCCAAAGTGTATTTTCATTTTCCAAGAGGAGGACTCCGCTGGCCTCTAGTGACTGAGCTATTTGACTTAGGTGCTCTGTGTATATATCTGCCTTGAGTATACTTCCAAAAAAAAAAAAACAAAAACAAAAAACTCCTTGAGTGGTTCATGTTTCCAAATTATACACTAAAAAACCAAAGAGAACACACACAAGTACTTTTTAAATGGAAGAAGTATTTCATTTCTCCCAAATGTGCAATCATAAATACTTTTACTAGAAGCCTATTTAGTTTGCAAGGCGAACATGTTTTTATTTTTCCTGCCTGCCAGGTAAGAATTAGTGTTGGGGTTGTGTTACATAAATATTGCATTCGCTTTCTTGTTTTTATGTTACACAAAATGGAGTCACTTATTCACCATGACTTTCCCCCCATAAAACTGCTCACAAAGTAATCAGCTCACAGAGTCAAGTAATAAATCAAATACTCGATGTAAAGCCTTCACATTCTCCACATACCTAAATCAACAGACTTGGCTTTGATATGTTATGGAAAAATAAAGTTTCTCAGACAAGACCTTCTTCTGAAAATCAGTAAGCAGGTGTGAAACTGCTACAAAGATACAATGATCCCATATATCAGCACCGAATAGATCTTAAGAGGGAGACATCAGTACCTATATCTTTATTAAATGTCTTTCTTCTGTTTGTTTGCCCATGGTCTACAATATCTTGCTGGGACAAAACTGGGCTAAATTTCCTGACACTCAATATGGCTTTTTTTTCTGCAGCAATAACCACCGGGTCTGAGGATTTATTCTTTTCACCAATTGTGTCAGAAAGTGCCACAGAACAACCACAGGATTTCTTAGCATTCTCTACAGGGACGAGATGTACCTGAAGTATGTCTGAGGCTCTGCAGAGACCCCCAGGTGCCTGCTCCTTGACCTTATCCCAAATGCCAAATACAGGTGCACAGATGGCACTGTGTAAAGAGAAGGGGGGAAAAAAGCATAATAACCTGTGACCTTCACTGTGAAAAATCACAGTAAGAGGGGATCCCTGGGTAACTCAGTGGTTTAGTGCCACCTTCATTCAGCCCAGGGCGTGATCCTGGAGACCCGGGATGGAGTCCCACCTTGAGCTCCCTGCATGGAGCCTGCTTTTCCCTCTGCCTGTGTCTCTGCCTCTCTCTCTCTCTCTCTCTCTCTCTGTGTCTCTCATGAATAAATAAATAAAATCTTTAAAAAAAATCACAGTAAGATATTTTGTTTTTATCTTGGAGGAAGCCTCTTTGGGTCAATCTGTTGATGAATTTATTTCTTCTGAATTAATCAATTGGGATGGAAATGTTAATTTATTTAAACAAACAGCACCATAAGAAATACTGGTGACCAGATCTATCATATCTGTTACTTGGGGTTTCTTTTCTTGAAACATGTCCTTCTGCCAAAATAGGCTGATGTCCTCAGTCTGCTAGTTGCTTATAGTGGGAATGGGGTGGGTAATTTCATTCCTGTAGATTATACTTAAGAAAGTCAAATTTAGCCTTTCATGGGCATTTTCAACTTCTCAGCCTTCTCATGTTGCCTCCACCCTGCCCATCAGGGCCTTCTGACTGAACCTAGCCCATTCTTCCTGCTATCATTCACCACAAGACCAGCAGTGCAGCCCAGCAGTGAAGAGTATGGACCCAATCCTTAGATTGCCTGGGGCCTTCTCGAAACTCTGCCTCTTGAACAAGTAGTTTAACCTCTCTCTGGCAGTTTCCTTATCTATAAAAGGTCAATAACAACCATATCAAAGTGAGGAGTATAGGAATTGCTATATGCAAAATGCATAGAACACTCCCTAGCACTAGCAGGCATTCTGAGTCTTAGCTATCTTATTACCAAAAATATATCAGACATGGAGTAGTTTTCCTTAACTTTTTTTTTTAAGATTTTATTTATTTATTCATGAGAGACAAAAAGAAAAAGGCAGAGACACCTTTTTCCCTGGTGGGGAGCCCGATGCGGGACTCCATCCCAGGACCCCGGGATCAGGACCTGAGCTGAAGGCAGATGCTCAACCACTGAACCATCCAGATATCCCTTTCTTAGCTTTTCTATGTCTTAAACATTATTATCAATTATCTATAACTAGGAAGCAAATCACTCAGGATTTAGATGCCCAGATCAATAAGCATTTATTACCTCACAGTTTCCATGAGTCAAAATCTGGGACTGTTTAGACAGTTAGTTCTACTTCCAAGACCACTACTAGCATGATTATTGGCAGGCCTCAATCCCTCTCCACATGGGCCTCTCAAAGGGGTTGCCTCACAGCTTGGCAGTTGGCGTCCCCCACGGTGAGCAATCCAAGGGAAAAAGCAGAATCTCACACACACACACACACATATACTGAGAGAAAGAGAGAGAGAGAGAGAGGCCAAAAATAGCATCAGCCTTTTAAACCTGATTTTAGAAGTGATATTCCAACACTGCCATGTTCTATTCATTAGAATGAAGTCACTAAATTGACCCCGCACTTAGGGTAAGAGATCACATGAAGGCAGGAACCCCTGGGGATGTCATACCACCCCACCGATTGTGAACTCATTCAGAAAGTGTCCCTAGTATTTGGCCTATCCATACAGATAGAGAATATGATTTTTACCACTGAAAACCAGTTCCTAACATCTACCATCTTGACAAACACATAAACATTAGTTTTGCCAATAAAAGCCCATATTTAACATCCAACAAGCTTATTTGCCAAGACCTGGTTGATGGAGGAGACATGATAGCAGAGAAGCTGGCTTTTTCCAGAGAGTGCTGACAACCACCCTAAAATACCTGCTAAACAGCATGTCAACCCCTGGAAATACAACTTAAATAAATTGACATGTATATAATATTATGCCAACTACACTGAGGTTTTGTTTTATTTTGTTTTGTTTTGTGGGGGGAAGGGGCAGAGGGAGAGGGAGAGAGAGAATCCCAAGCAGACTCCATACTCAGCATGGAGCCCAACATGGGGCTCAGTCTCACACCGTGAGATCATAACCTGAGCCAACATCAAGAGTTGGACCCTTAACTGAATGAGCCATGCAGGCACCCGTACCCTGAAGTTTTTTTTAAGTAAATTATAGACCTTCCTATAAAATTTTCTGTAAGTGCTACTGAAGTCCTACATCTACAAGAAACCCAAAGTTTTAAAAACACGGCTATAAATAAAAGCATAAAGGAAAAAATAAAAAGTAGGTGGTAGAACTTACGTATTTTTCTAACTTACATGAGTCTCAAAATGGAAAATCCAGACAAGTGGAATGTCTGTGTTGAATCTCACTGCACAGCAGCTCAAAGCTGAGAAAGTATTTTGTTGACTTAATAAAGCTCCCTTTGGCAACCCAAAAAGCTGTGATGGCATTTCTGTTTCAGAGAGTTCTGAGGAGTTGGTCTTCCATCAACTCTCAGATACAACTGAGGAAAATGGAGGCCTCCAGAGCTGATAAAATGGGAGTTGCATGAAAATAGTCTTTAAGTTTATTTTTTTATTTCTATTTTTTTTACATATTCAATATTTTATTTAATAAAAAGTCCTACTCCTCGAAAAAAAAATTTGAAAGCCACCATAAGAACATTTGTATCATTACTCATTACAAACTATTGTCTCTTTTCTGGAATGAACATTATGGGATTATTTGCACTTAATTTTTGAGAGACTCCAGAGATAGCTTAGGCTTACCATTAACTTTTCAGATTAAAAGTTATACTCTAGAAATATTGCTCTGCAACATGTATTACTGCTCTTTCTCTCAATGACCCAGAATAGGTAGGTATGAAGTGACAGGGGTTGGCCCAGCTGGCTATGGGCCACTTCACTACATTTAAAACTACCTTAGGTCTTTGAGAGATAGTTACTTGACTGTAAACATGCTACAAAAGGACTAGAATATGACATATTCAGTCATAACAAATTTATCATCTCCTACCTAAAACAATTAAAAATTCATGAATATTTATTTTTTTATCTTGGATTACCATGAAAAATCATATTACTTCCATGAGGAACAAAGCAAAAATATAATTCTCTATTTCCTTCATTGAATTATGAGTAAGAAATGATCCAGCACAATGAATGAATTATTACATCACCTTCTATATCTAAAAGGTTTTATTTAACAAACATATCCACGTTGAATAAGATCATTTGGGGGAAATTGGTTGCTTGCCAATTAGTAGAAAATAACAATACATGTTTGGACAATACATCCAACAGAATGTTGTAGAGTTCAATGCAAACTTCAGCTTGATGTCCCTTGGATTATGCTCTCTCATAAATTCTGGTAGAAGTGACGCCTTTCATGATACATTCCACCACCAGTTTATCATCCACTCGTTTTCTCTTTATGGTAGTTGATTTTCCGTCCCACTTCTGCACCCGTACCAGGACACCTCCATCTAAGGTTATGATGCTCTTGACTTTTCTGTCATCCGCAGTAACTTCATCAAATTCCTGGCCCAGTTTGAAGGAAATCTCGGTATTTTTAAAGGTGCTTTCCGATTTAATGGTGATCACATCCCCGTTTACACTGATGATCATGCTGGGTTTGGCCATGCCAGCCACTTTCCTGGTGGCGAAGCCCACTCCCACTTCTTTCATGTAATCATCAAAGTTTTCACTGGAGCTAAGTTTCCAGGTACCCACAAAAGCATCACACATTTTATGAGCTTTTAGGATTATCTTCAGGACGAGAAAAAAGCTGTCGTGGTCTGTAAGGTGTTATGACCTTCTGGAGCCCAGATAACTTCCTTTTTAATCTTTAAGTTTAAAAACAAAGGCTTTAAGTAAATGAAAGCATATTATGCATGATATAATATCTCAAATATATGGAAAGAAAAGCTTGAATAATACAAATTTTACTTTCCTGCAATTTCTACTTCTGAAACAAAACTAAAACTAGAACAGCAATATCAATGATAATACAGAGGCACAAAGAGGTTAAGCAACTTACCCAGGATCACACGGCTAGTAAATAGCATAGCTGAGATTTGAAACCAGGCATTCTAGATCCAGTGTCAGCCCTTTTAGCCTTCATGCTCTGCTGCCAGGGAAGTGAATAACAGAAGGAAGTGAAATCAGGGAATTCTACATGGAAGAGGTGGCCTTTAAACTAAATATTTCCATCAGAACAGAATACTGTGTAAGAGAACATTTTTTTTTCCTAAAAGGGTGAGGAAATGTCTGCATCAACAGAAGGCCCACATCATTAGTGTTTTCCACTAGTGTCATAATGGATGGGGTTTATGGGAAATTTGGAAAGTCAGTGAAGAGCAAGATAACAGACAACAGCAATTTACCATCACAGTTCTAAACATGATCTTCTTCTGGAAGGCAGTCCCAAGGTCTTAATCGATACAAATTCCTATTTGTATTTTCAGTTTCAGGAGATAAGAACAACTTTCATATTATGTACACATCTGTGTCAGATATGTACTTATTGTAACCAGATTTGTCTGATTCCACTGGTCTGGAATTTTCCATCTTGAGACTCATGTTAAGTTAGAAAAATATATAAGTTCTGCCACCTACATTTTTTTCCCTTTATGCTGTTATTTACAGCCGTATTTTTAAAAATTTGGTTTTTTTGTAGATGTAGGACTTTGGTAGGACTTACAGAAAATCTTACAGGAAGGTGTTGTAAAGTCTATAATTTACTTTAAAAAAACTTCAGGGTAGGGGTGCCTGCATGGCTCATTCAGTTAAGGGTCCGACTCTTGATACTGGCTCATGTCATGATCTCACACGGTGAGATCAAGCTCTGTGTTGAGCTCCAAAGGTTTTTTTTTTTTTTTTTTAAGGTTTTTGATTATAGAACCTTTTTATAAGCAAATGCAACACTGTCAAATAGAGCTTTCTGTGACAGTGAAAATGTTCTACATTTTACTGTGTTCAATACAGTTGCGGCAGCCACACGTGGTTATGGGACACTTGAAATGTGGGTAGTATGATTGAAGAACTGAATTTTTTTATCTTATTTTATTTTAATTAACTTGAAATTTAAATAACCACTCATGGGGATGCCTGGGTGGCTCAGTGGTTGAGTGTCTGCCTTTAGCTCAGGGTGTGATCTCGGGGTCCTGGGATTGAGTCCCACATCAGGCTCCTCGCAGGGAGTCTGCTTCTCTCTCTGCCTATGTCTCTGCCTCTCTCTATGTCTCTCATGGATGAATGAATGAATGAATGAATAAATCTTAAATAACTATACATGGGCCATATAGATAGTATGAATTCAAATTCTTCCAAAACCTCTGGGGGTGGATCCAGAAAACGAGTAGTGTATAGACGGGTCAGTTGAGTTCTCAAGAATTGCAGCTTTGTGGACTAATATAACAGGCAGGATCTGCTTTGAGACTTGAAGTGGCTTACCATAGCAATTTCCTTAAGTTCAGGAAATGTAAAGTTGGAATGATGTACTTGTGATCATACTTAACTCATTTAATTTTTCCCACTTGGGGAAACATTTTTTAAAGTAAGTAGTATTTCAGACATTATGATTCCACAGAGAAGTTAGATACCAATCCCAAACCTGGAAAAGACATAGATTCTTAGGGATCTTAGTTGGACTGTGGGTTTTGAGAGAGATTAGATTTCTATAGTGTTTGTTCTGGAACAGAACAGGCTGCATTTAAAATGCTGTGAAGGAAGTTTCTAAATTTGGATGTTAATCTCTTAGATTATTCAAAGATAACTGAATTCCAATTTCTGGATCTTTCTTTCTTTCTTTTTTTTTTTTTCTGGATCTTTCTAGAGTGAATTTTAACTGCCCATTGACACTGAAAGTACAATACAGAAAAGCTCTATTTAGGGATGCCTGGGTGGCTCAGTCTGTTAAACATCCGACTCTTGATTTTGGCTCAGGTCATGATCTCAGGGTTGTAAAATACAGCCCCGGGTTGGGCTCCAGGCTCAATGGGGAATCTGCTTGAGAATCTCCCTCTCCCTCTGCCCACCCCCCAATAATAAACAAATATTTTTTAAAACTCTATTTATAGTGTGTGTGTGTGTGTGTGTGCGTGCATGTATGCCCACACATAGTTTAATAAACAATTTTTTGAAATGCAATAGCCATGTAAATAAAGGACAAGTTGTACTTTAATCTTGAACTTCTGAGTTTGGAAGAAGTTTTCACTATTCAGGAAAAGGTATCATTTAAAGGCAACACACTTGGTTCTGAGTCATCAGTCCACACCCCAGGATCAATCTGCATTTGAGGCTGTCCTACTCATGCTTATACCACATACAGATATAAGCATTTGACTCCACTGTGCCTTTCTGAAGAGTCCTGTCTGTGCATTTACATATGGAAACACTGATTATTTTATTTTTTTATATTTCATTTTATTTTATTTTAGAGAGACAGCATGAGCAGGGGAAGGAGAGAGGCAGAAGTTGAAAGAGAGAGAAGCAGACTTTCCACTGAGTGCAAAGCCGGATGTGGGGCTCAATCTCATGACCTTGTGATCATAACCTGAGCCAATATTGAGTTAGAAGCTTAACCAACTGAGCCACCCAGGTTCCCCAACACTGGTTTTTTTATTTTAAACTACTTTTCCTTTGGCTTTCCTTTAGTATGTGTGTGTATTTAAATTATGAGTGTAGGTAGATCATCTTGTCTATGGATTTCATTTTAGGATAGTAAAGGGAGAATTATCAAATATTTGCAATAAAAAGGATACTTCAGATTTCAAGTCTTGAGAGCCTTTGTTCTAGCATGTCCTGGCCTGCTGCTGGCTTTGCTGGTTCTCATGTCAATACTCCAAGCATGTTGTCATTCTTGGAAACCCTTGCTTACAAGCAGCACTACCTCCTTAGGAGATTTCATCCACACAGAGCTGTTGGTTAGTTCTGTTTCTGCTCAGAGTACAGACTCTTGGGGTGTGTGGACATTTTCTAAAAATATATATATTCCCCACTACCCACTGAATTTTCTGAAGACCATCTTGTAGCCAAAAGCAATCATAAATTTCATTGCCCACATCTGAGTGTGTATTTATAATCAAATTAGTCAAGGATTCACCTGAGGTGATAATATTTTATGTTTTAACAACCTATTCCTAAAACTCATGTATTCTATGAGCTAAAAGTTTGATAGACACTGGTCTATCCATATTTGACTATAATCTTGGTCACTGTTCATAAGAGAGACTTACATAACAGAGACCAGATAAATCTATGAGAAAAAATACGACTTGATTTTTGTTGATTATATCCCAATCAATATCCACATATATTTTTAAAGATTTTATTTATTTGTTTGAGAAAGAGCATGTGCGATAGAGATAGAGAGTGAGCATTAGCAGGGGGAAAGGCCAGAGGGAGAGGGAGAAGCAGACTCTCCACTGAGCAGGGAGCCTGATATGGGGTTCTATCCCAGGACCCTGGGATCATGACCTGAGCCAAAGACAGATGCTTAACTGACTGAGCCACCCAGGCCCCCAATATTCACAAGATTTTTAACTATTTTTCTTTCATTTTCTCTCTTTCTCTTTCTTTCTCCTTCTTCTTCTTCTTCCTCCTTCTCCTCCCCCTCCCCCCCTCCTCCTCTTCCTCCTCCTCCTCTTCTTCTTCTTCTTCTTCTTCTTCTTCTTCTTCTTTTGATGTCAGAACAGATGTTTTCTTTCTTTCCTTTCCCAAAGTCCAGTTTGTATTGAACTTTGCCATTGTGGTTTCACATTCCATCTTTCACTGATGACAAAATACTCCAGTCTCTCCTATACTTCTTTGAATCAGCTTTATTCTGTTAGCTCCCTCATTCATAAATTAAATATGTTTTTTGATTTATGTTTATTCTATATTTGTGGAGGAATCATGTTATTAGCTTTTGCAATTTATACTTTGAAAGTTTGGGAGGTCGCTGAAATGTCCAAGTGGAGTCACTTTCTGTGACTAATAAAACTGCCGTACAATTGCATCACATATGCTGCTTAAGCCTAGTCATCTGTCCCTGGAATTTCCCTTTGCTGACTCTTTTCCTCTGTTTCCTTTTCTTTTCATTCTGTGTATTTGTTTTTGTTTCTTTTCTTGGCCAAGTCTGTTAATCTGTCTACATCTCATCTAACTTGCATTTGGGGCCATTTTTCTTTTCTTTACTGGATCCAGGAACTAGTGGGTAAAGACAATTGTATACTGGAAAATATTTAACAATTGGTTCTTGCAGGTGGCACAGGGACTTGATTTTTCAGTGTCTACTGATTTCTGTGATATAACTACTTCCAGTATGGTCAATGATAAGTTACCAATGTGATGTCATTGAATGCAAAGTTAAGAAGAGCTAAGCACAATCCACTCTTATAAGTCAGTGCAGCCAGCTGTAGCACAAAGCTGGTCATATTCCTGAGTATGTTCCTGAGTCCTTAGAAAATAGCAGTTGGGAGATGTCTGGGTGGTGCAGTTGGTTAAGTACCCAGCTCTTAGTTTGGGCTCAGGTTGTGATTTCATGGGTATTGAAATCAAGCTCCATTTCAGGCTCTATGCTAAGCACAGAGTCTGCTTGAGTTTTACCTTTCCCTCTCCCTCTGCTTCTTCCTCCAGCTCACTCTTTTTCTGAAATAAATAAATATATCTTTAAAAAAAACAGTGGTTGCACCACATTCTTTTCTACAATATGGTACAGGAAGTAGTACGTAATGGACTTTGACGCTGGTCAAGAGAACATCCTGTGTATATGTGAGTCTGTGACACACATGACTGATGATTTACTCCTCATTGTTGGCAGTAATTTTGTAAAAACCAATAGTCTGGTTTTATTACCTGTTCCCATGGTAATCTCTCTCATGAAGATGAGGATCAATTTTCTTTGGGGTGAAACATGACAGAGAATATGGTCTGTTAGCCTGTTTTATTTCTCTGTTCATCTATTTGTGAGCACAAATAAATTAAGAAAGTATTTAATGCCCACTGGGAAGGAGAACAGCTCTTTAAGGTCTTACCAAAGAGTTTTGTGTTTCTCTGTTGGCTTTTGACCCATACCTGTGAATGAGAACTGAAAATAGAAATTCTCTGATGCCTGTGTGTCTATCACTGAGAAAAATCTTTACCTCTTTTTTGATGAAATATTAAATAAATTAGATCATAAAGAAGTAATAAATTAGGTTATAATGTCTTTAAAAACGGGATCTGGACCAATTCCTTAAAAGATTCAATTTGCCAAAATTCAAGTAGAAGAAATAATGATATGAATAAGCCTGTATCTATTTTTAAAATGAATGAATAATTAATAATCTTCCAAAATAGAAAACTACAGGTACAGATGTGTTCACTGGTAAATTCTAACAAATATTAATGGAATCAATTATACTAATTCTCTGCAATCTCTTTTGGAAGATAGAAACAAAGGGATTACCTCCTAACTCATTCTATAAGACCAGAATCACCCTACTACCAACACCAGGCAAAGATATTACAAGGAAACTCTAGACTAATATCTCTTATGAAATAGATACAAAAATCTTCAACAAAATATTAGCAAATCAAATGCAAAAAAAGTGTAAAAAGAATTATATATCACAACCAAGTGGTATTTATCCCTGGTACAGGGATACCTGTAGCATTTGAAAATCAATTCATATAATCCATCATATTAATAGACTAAACAAGAAAAACCACATAATTGTGTCAATAAATGCATGAAAAAGATTTGACAAAATCCTATACCCAGGAGCCTACTTCTCCCTCTGCCTACATCTCTGCCTCTCTCTCTCTGTATGTCTCTCATGAATAAATAAATAAAATCTTTTTTTAAAAAATCCAATACCCATTCATAATAATAACAATAATAATAATAATCTCTCAGGAAACTATGAGTAGAGGGGAACTTTCTCACCTTGATAAAAACCATTCTACAGATAATACTGTAGTTGATGGTGAGAAACTTAGTCTTCTCACCAAAATCAGGTACAAAGCAAGGATGCTGTCTCTCACTATTCCATTTCAACATTATACTGGAAGACCTTGGTAATACAGTAAGAAAAGCAAATAAAAGGTATGCAGATTGAGAAAGAAGACATAAAATTCTCTTTTTTCACAGATGACATGATCATCTATGGAGAAAATTCAACAACACTATAAAAAATCCTGAAACTAAAAAGTGATTATAGTAAGATTTTAGGATAGAAGGTTAATATTAAAAAGTCAATTGTTTTGAACCAACATATGCCAGCAATGAGCAAGTGGAATTTGAAATTTAAAAACATAATGCCGTTTATATTAGTAACCCCAAATTAAGTACTAAAGTTTAAAATTAACAAAATATATACAAGATCTATATAAGGAAAAACTCTGATGAATAAAATCAAAGAAGAACTAAAAACAGCAGTCCTCTCTTATCCACAAGGAATACATTCCAAGACCCCCTCCCCTGCCCAGTGGATGTCTGAGACCACAGATAGAACAAAACCCCACATATGTTTTTTTTTTAAGATTTTATTCATTTATTCATGAGTGACATAGAGAGAGAGAGAGAAAGAGAGAGAGAGAGAGAGAGAGAGAGGCAGAGGGAGAAGCAGGCTCATGCAGGGAGCCCGTGGTGGGACTCGATCCTGGGTCTCCAGGATCACGCCCTGGGCTGAAGGCGGTGCTATCCACTGAGCCACCCAGGCTGCCCTATGTTTTGTTTTGTTTTTTTTTTTTTGAACTATATATACATATGAATAATAAAGCTGAATTTATAAATTAGGAAATGTAAAAGAATAACAATAACTAAAAATAAAATAGAATAATTATAACAATATGCTGTTATAAGTTATGTCAGTGTGCACTCTCGCAAAATATCTTATTGTGCTGTACTCATTCTTCTTGTGATGTCAGATGATAACATGCCTGTATGCTGAGGTAAGTGAGGTGACTACATGGCATCATGATGTAGCATTAGGCCACTATTAACCTTGTTAGTTCTTTTTTTAAATTTTTGTTTGTTTGAGAGAGAGAGAGCAGAGCACAAGCCAGGGGTGAGGGGTCTAGGGAGAGGGAGGAGGAGACTTCCTGCTGAGCAACCCAGGTGTCCCTAGAAGAAACTTGTAAACCATATAAGGAGATCTTCAGGTATTTTGAAATGGAGGGTCTGAGCACACAGTAAATGATCCTGTTGAGAAGCCATATAAGAGAGTGACTTGAACCTAACTTGATGTGCTCTAAGCAAGATCTTCAGAACTACCAGGAAATTTGGCTAAAATAGAGAGTATTTGGGCAGTCGTGATTTAGTGAAAGTGCTTTAGGTTATAGAAAAATATCCTACAGAATAAAAAAAAACAAAAAACAAAAAATAAAACAAAAAAAAAAAAACAAAATAAACATCAGATGGGAAAAATTGAAGGCAATAACAAGAGCTAATGTTTGCTGAACATTTACTCTATGCTAGGTACATTCTAATTACTTTACGTGTACTAGCTCTTTTGGTCCTCATGAAAACGGTAGGGTTTTTAATCCTTACTTTGTAGGTAAAGCAAATAAGGTCAAGACAGGTTAATACATCCAGGTGTCACACAGACCCAGCAAAGATGTCCAGCCAGGAGATGATGAGGGTTTGAAGTAAGGCATTCTAATTAGTGCTAAGAGCAAAAAACAAATATGAGAAATAGTAAAGGGAAAAAATTATAGAAATTATAAAGATGAAATTGGTGGAGAGTGAAGGAAGACAGGATCTGATGTTGACTGGCTATTGTTTGGGCAACTAGTTAAAGCGTCTTACTACTAAGAAAAATAGGAAATGCAACAGGAGCCTACCAAGCATGCAACATATGCAGGCCTCTGTGTATATTTGTTGAGAAAAGGCTTTGAGATAAATATAAGTTAATTATACATAAGATAAAAATTTCATACTCGGAGATGCCTCTGGATCAAACACATGGGAATGTACATGGGAATGTACATGGGAAATATGAGTAAAGAGTTCTTGAGGCAACTGGCACTGGAGTCTAAGTGTTGTTAAAGCCTAGGAATGCTTTCAATGGTAGTAATAAAATACCTGACCAATAGTGGCAAGGCAATAAAGACATTGAATTATATCATTAAAAAAAATGTTCTGAAGTTGAGCAATTCCAGGCTTGGCAAGTGACTCAACAGTCTAGGCTCTCTCTCTCTCTCTCTCTCTCTCTCTCTTTCTGCTTTGCCATTTTCAATATATTGGGTTGGTTTTGTGGTTTTTTTTTTTTTAAGATTTTATTTATTTATTCATGAGAAACACATAAAGAGAGGCAGAGACACAGGCAGAGGGAGAAGTAGGCTCCCTGCGGGGAGCGTGATGCAGGACTCAATCCTAGAACCCCCGGGCCAAAGGCAGACACTCAATTGCTGAGCCACCCAGGTGCCCAATATTATTGGTTCTTGATCTTGGGCTTGTCACTCATGGTTGCAGGATGGCTGTTGGTAGATCCTTGAAACATACATCTATAAAAATCATTTAAAACTGGAGAAGGGAAAGGTACCAGCAAGGTCCTCTTACCTGACTTTTTTCTTGTTTTCTGATCAGAAGGTACAATCTTTCTTAGAAGCACTTAGATACTTCCCCTTAGGTCTCATTGATTAGAACTCGATTCCTAGGTCCTCTCTGGCTCAAGAGAGTATGGGAAAACAGGTATATTGAAAAGTAAAATGAGATTGTCATTTCTACTTTAGATTAATAATCATTCACCCCCAGGAGGAAGTATATTCTGTGCCCCTACCCTGGAAAAAAATCAGGGTTTTGTTAGAAAAAGAAAAGGGCGGTGGTCTTTTGGTAATTAAGTAACAGTATCAGCCAAAGAATAGATAAACTCACCCATGGAGAGCATTTAAAATCAATGAGAAAAAGTTGAGGACAGAGGATGAAATCCTGACAACAATATGTAAAGAATTATTATGGGATAGAAGAGGACACGATGGGATTAGAAAAGGCATAGTCTGAAAATGCTCACTCTCTTTTGGGAACCAAGGGTCTCCACTGCAAGTCTTCAGGAAAGCCTGTAAGAGGACAACAGTAGTTGAAATGGATCTGGAAGATTGCATATCATTTAGGCAAACAAGCTGGGGGAAAAGAAATTCCAAGTAGTGTTATGTAAATGTAACCATAGAAGATTTCTGATGTGCTTAGGTGCACAGCATGCTCTCTAGTCTAGCTTGTGTGAAAGCATTTGAGTGCAAGTTACATTCTTTTGAGTAGTAGGGAAAATTTAATCAGAACTGGGGGGTAGGGGCAGCCCTGGTGGCTCACTGGCTTAGCACCGCCTTGGACCCGGGTTGTGATCCTGGAGACCTGGGATGGAGTCCCACGTCGGGATCCCTGCATGGAGCCTGCTTCTCCCTCTGCCTGTGTCTCTGCCTCTCTCTCTCTGTGTCTCTCATGAATAAATAAATAAAATATTTTAAAAAAACAAAAACAAAAAAAAAATCACTTAGGTACAGAGTATAAAGCAAGGAGATTTAAGGTCAGATACAGGTGGGATCCCTATCTTGTCTACATCTAGACAGCATGAGAAAAAAAAGAGTTGTGATTATGACAAAGGAAAAGAGAACCTGCTGGAGAGACTGGAGAATGTTCAGAACAGCACAGTATCACAGAAGGAAAGAGTTTCAGGGAGAGAGTTGCCAACTTTATGAGTCAGTTTGGGAGGTGCCCTGAGAGACCATAGAGAAATTGTGGGAAGATTTACATCTTTCAAGCCAGATGGACATTAACTTATTTTTAAAGAATTTGGAATAGGTATGCCTGCTGGCTCAGTTGGTAGAGCAGGCAACTCAAAATCTTGGTTGTGGTTGTAAGTTTGAGCCCCACATTGGGCGTAGACATTATTTAAAAATAAAAACAAAAAAATCTAGAAGAAAGATTCCATAAATTCTCAGATTTTTTTTTTTTATTTTTAAAATTTTAAGTAAACTCGAAGCCACATGTGGGGTTTGAACTCATGACGCCAAGATCAAGAGTCATATACTCCAGCAACTAAGCCAGCTAGACATCCCAGATTTTTTTTTTCTTGGTTAATAAATGATATGATTTTAATATTCTAGAATTTCTTTTGTTGTACTTTCATTTTATATCCATTACTTACTACTCACAGAAAATGAACAATTGGTACTTGTTCTAAAGTGACTGGGATTGAATGATTTGTAGATGTGTGAGGCATACACAGGAAGCCTCTAAGCCTGGGCACTATACATGTATTAACTTGTATCTCTTATACTTCCAAACTAGCTACTCCTTTCCTTATATTAGTGACTTAAAAAAAAAAAAAAAAACATAATCTGAGTTTCAGAGAGATTAAATAATTTGCTAAAGGTTGTACATTACAAATCTGTGCAACTGAAGATACAAATTCAGACCTCTAAAGCCAGTGCTTTTCCCTAATCTATGTCATTTGTTTGAAGATCATTTATTAAATAGCTTCTTGGTTTTCTCTTAACTTACTTTGGAGATTGCTCTAGGATTAGGCTTGAGTCTGACTTGTTCTTTGAGGGACCCAAACAGGAATCAAACTAAAAAGAAAGTATGAAAGAGTTGTAAAAACACTAATCTTTTTTTCCTCTTTATTATTTTTTTAAATTTTTATTTATTTATTCATTAGAGACACACACACACACACAGAGGCTGAGACAGGCAGAGGGAGAAGCAGGTTCCCTGCAAGGAGCCAGATGTGGGACTCGATCCCAGATCCCGGAATCACGCCCTGAGCTGAAGGCAGATGCTCAACCGCTGAGTCACCCAGGCATCCCATCTTTTTTTTCCTCTTTAGCCAGAAATAGTTTACCAAAAGATTATTAAGTTATTCAGTGGTAGTTACATAGTGGAAATTATTACTTCTTCCATGTTCAATGGGAAATCTTTGGGTAATTACCCTTTCCCTCCTTGGCTACCACCACTCTGGAAATAAGGGATCATCCATCTTGATTTTTCCCTATTTTTGATGGGGTAGCCAACTTTCTCTGATAGTAAGTCTAATTTTACATGGAGATTAGGTTCTAGAAGATATACAATAGGCTAAAAATAAGTCCAATGGGTCAAAAAACCATCCCAGAAAACCTTGTATACATTTTCCATAAAATACAGTGGAAGTGATTTTTGAATATTGAACTTAGAGTGTGTGTGTGTACATATATATAATGGGTACATGCATTATAGGAAATATAAAAAGGATAAAACTATAGTATTTTTCATTTTGAGAAACAAAGAGAGGAATGATTTTGTCCCCTGAAATTTGTAGAGTGAATTTTTAGAGTAGACCTCCCTCTACTCTTTTTTTTTTTTCCTCCCTCTACTCTTTATGACAGAAAGCATCATTGCCTTTTGCTAATTCTTTTTCCCAAGTCCCAGGAACTGAGAAAATTTGTGAGTTTCCTTTCCTCTAGATAATATTTGGTAAGATTCAGAAGAGAAATTCTGCAAGTTAGTTATGTAATTATTCATAATGATTACAGCAATAGACTTTGTTCATAATAGTGATGCCAAAATGGAGCTGAGCTCTCTGGGGCTCTGAAGTCAATCTCAAAGTTAGCGTCTCTGGGGACAGTTAGAAATTCTGTCTTCCTCAAGTACAGTCATAGGCACTACCTATTGGTAGAGATACGGAATATATAAGTTTTGAGAACTCAGCTGCCTTTAATATATTCTATGACTTTCTTTTTTATTTTATTTTTTTAAGATTTTATTTATTTTTTTGACAGAGAGAAAGAGAGAGAACAAGCATGGGGAATGGCAGGCAGAGGGAAAGGGAGAATCAGGATCTTTGCTGAGCAGAGAGCCCGACATGGGGCTCTATCTCAGGACCCTGGGATCATGACCCAAGCTGAAGGCAGATGCTTAACAGACTGAGCCACTCAGGTGCCCTGTGACTTTCTTGAAGTGTAGTGCTGCTGGCAGGGTAACAATCTTGGTTGACGATGACCTTCTTCATTTGGAAACAGCATTTTTGGTGTGTAGGAGGGACACTTTGGGAGAGTTTACATATAACAGTGAGGGAGAACTGTGGGAGCCTCCTCTCAACATTGGAGGGGAAAAAAGAAGGCAGCCATAGCCAGATCATTCTCATACTCTTCTAGGGATGTTAATTCCCTAATTCCTTTTTTACTTTTATCTTCTCTTAAAGTGCTTCATACCCCCTTCTTTCTTCCTCTGTTGCTAACATTGAGTAAGGGCTAGGTAGGGCTAGGTAGGGAGAAATAGATGGGGGCTACATAATCAGGCTCACGGAAATCTCAGAAATGCTGAGGCCTAATGAAACTGGAGATAAGGGAACATAACCAGACCACCCCGTTTGTCTTAAACATCAGAGACCAGATATTCAAAGAGGAATAATCATGGTACAATCAGTGGTAACATAAAAAAGATTTAACTTCCCTGGTCAGTTTTCTTTTCTTTTCTTCTTTTCTTTTCTTTTCTTTTCTTTTCTTTTCTTTTCTTTTCTTTTCTTTTCTTTTCTTTTCTTTCTTTTCTTTTCTTTTCTTTTCTTTTTTCTTCTTTTCTTTTCTTTTCTCTTTTCTTTTCTTTTCTTTTCTTTTCTTTTCTTTTCTTTTCTTTTCTTTTCTTTTCTTTTCTTTTCTTTTCTTTTCTTTTCTTTTCTTCTTTTTTTCCTGGTCAGTTTTCTATAAAAGACCATAAAAGCCCTCAGTGGTAACCCACTCGGGACCCCCCTTACTCTATACAGCTTTATTTCTGTTCTCAACTTCACTTAATAAACTATCATTTCACCTTTTTGTGTCTGCAAGATTCATTCTTGACTCCATGAGACAAGAACTCTGCAACCCTACAACATTTTTGGCATATTGGCCAGGAAAATCACCACTTCATTCATCAGAAGATGAGCAATGTGGACTCCGTCTTTATGTTCTGAGAGACTTATCTCCCCTGCTTAGCCCTCTTCTCTTGTAAACACTGGGTACCTGTTGGTCCTGTAAGACTGACTAGCGTGGCCACTGGTCTTGAAGACTCAAGTGACAGGCTTCAGGGAATGACTCTGGCAATCCTTTTTCCTTTTTTTTTTTTTAAGATTTATTTATTTATGAGAGAGAGAGGCAGAGATGTAGGCAGGGAGATAAGAAGGCTCCCTCCAGGGACCCTGATGTGGGACTCCATCCCTGGACCCGAGATCATGCCCTGAGCCAAAGGCAGGGCATTTGGCTCATTTCGTCTACCACTGAGCCACCCAGGCGTCACTTAATCCCTCTTCCTTGTAGGAAGGGAATGTTGGTCTAGCCCTAACCAGCTCACTCAACCTCTGATTTCATACTTTTGTTTTCAAATGGCTTCTCTTTTTCTCTGGGAACTCTATGTTTGTACCAGGGCCTCGTCTACTGATAGGTCATCAACTATATATGAGAGAGGATGCTTGCACGCTTTACTGCCAAAAATAAGCCAAACATTTAATTAGGCTTCTTACCAGAGCCTTGGGTATAAACAAAATGAATGAGAGTTCCATATGAGAACTCTGAAGATATACATGACAAAATACTCCTTGACTAATTTCAGGCCTTATCCAGTGAGCACACCTAAGGACTGGCCACCTAGCGCTCTGAGCCTGCCCCTGGATACCATAAATGACATGGGCTTTCTGAGACACATAAAAGGATAGAGTCTGGCCCTGGAGGTCACAGCCCAGGGAAACCTCCACAAGTAGCACATACCTGCCCATATGTAGTCTCAGGAGGCTACTAAAAGTTCAATCTAGATTCCTTATAAAAGTCCCAGCAAAGCAGATTTTAAAAGATCTGTATGGCTAATTGCTATTCTTACTGAGCTTATGTAAGTAATTAGCCAAGTTTGTTAAAATTGGACTTGTCTTGCAAACAAATTAGTCCTGATTTGGCTCTCTGTGATTAAAAATGAGGCTTATAGAGAAAAATTATGTTTCAATAACCCACTTTTGTAGATGTTAAATTCCAGTTCTCGTTGTCTTTAAATATTTATTGTTTGCCTAAACTAGACAACTTGAGGTCAGCTTCCAAAAATTGCCCCCAAAATTCATGTATAGACAGTCTTTGTGCCTGTTGCTCTATGGGCCATTCAAAAGGATCTCTCAACCTCCTCTGAAGATAATTCCACTTGTTTCTATGAACCAATTGAAGATCTCCAATTCTTAATAAGGGCAAGTAATCCACTATGAAGGTAATCCATACATAAACCTTAACCGTTACATGGACTGTAATCCAGGCCACCTGGACCTTGAAATGTACTATCTTAACATATGAAGTTATTAATGTCACTCCAAGGATGCCCCCGAGTCTTACTAATTGGTCTGATTGTTCCATACCAGTAGGTTCAACAGTATGGAAAAAAGGAAGACATATTTTCCAACAAAGGGCCATGAGTTTTCCTCATTTCACTAATTTAACTGCCCAATTAAAGAAGCAAAATAAACTTTTTCATACAATTAACTTTTGGTACTTTACTAGACACTGGCAAACAGAGACTTGTCCTCCCTGCCTCCCGATTGTGACGACAATGTCATCCTCATGTCTGAAGGAGAAACCATAGCTTTTGTCTCTATCATCCTAGGAATTCCAGGCATGACAACAGGTTTACAACATGAAATAAGTGAAAACAGTCTGTCTTCTTACCAAACCTCAAATGACATGTCACCGGCATTAGATGCACTCAACCAAGAATTAAGTGAAGCCAGCGTGGGACTTTTCCAGAACCAGGCCACTATTGACTATCTACTATTGCTACATCATTTGGGGTATAAGCAGTTTCCTCACAAGTGTTGTTTTAACATTGGAGAAGATAACTCCTGCAAGGTGTCTCATTAAATAGAGAACATCCATGATCAATTAAGTAAGGTCAGGACGACCGCTGGTCTATTTAACAGAATTGGTGACTGGGGATCTTATCTAAGGTATGTGATCATAATTTGGGGCCTAATACTTGTTTTATGCTTATTCTTTTTCATGTGCTCATGCGTGTACCCTTTGCTGTCCATCATAACCCCCCTGAAGCCATACTGCAGGACCTGGACCAACCCCTGAATAGATTCTAACTGCCACATAGCCTGCAGCCAGGAAGCAGCCAGACCCATTCCTTAAAGGCTGTTAGGGTTACTAATTGCAGAGGCAGAATGTGTAAGGGACAGGCAGGGGGTGGGTAGGTAGGGAAAGATAGGTAGGGGGCTATGTGATCAGGCTCACAGAAATCCCAGAAATGCTGAGGCCCAATGAAACCAGAGATAAGGGAGCATAACCAGACCATCTGGTTTGTCTTAAACATCAGAGACCAGATATTTAAAGGAGAAATAATCATGGTGCTATCAGTGGTGACATCAAGAAGATTTAAGTTCCCGGGCAGCCCCGTTGGCCCAGCGGTTTAGCGCCACCTTCCTCCCGGGGCGTGATCCTGGGGACCCCGGATCGAGTCCCATGTCGGGCTCCCTGCATGGAGCCTGCTTCTCTTTCTGCCTGTGCCTCTGTCCCCCTCTCTCTCTGTGTGTCTCTATGAATAAATAAATAAAATCTTAAAAAAAAAAAAAAAAAGCTTTAAGTTCCCTAATCAGTTTTCTACAAAGACTGACTATAAAAACTCTCAGTGGCAACCCACTCTGGACACCTCTCACTCTAGAGAGCCTTCTTTCTGTTCTCACCCTCACTTAATAAACTATCACTTCATCCTTGTGTGTCCCTGAGATTCATTCTTGACTCCATGAGACAAGAACCCTGCAACCCTATAACAACATCAAAAGAATCCTTATGAAGTTGTTGACAGGCATGCTCTAGGACTTACACATTAATTCATTCAGGTCTGTTGCCCTATTATGTTCTTTTCTCTTACCATGCTCTGTTTTCTCATGAAACTTAGCACTTGCTACTTGATTTAAAAAAAAAAAAAATAACATTTTTAGTGGCACCTGGGTGGCTCAGTGGTTGAGTGTCTGCCTCTGGCTCAGGTTGTGAGTGATCCCAGGGTCCTGGAATCAATAAAGTCCCGCATCAGGCTCCGGGCAGGGAGCCTGTTTCTTCCTCTGCCAATGTCTCTGCCTCTCTCTGTGTCTCTCATGAATAAATAAATAATTTTTTTAAAAAAATAACATTTTTATGGAGATATAATTCATGTATTATACAAATCATCTATTTAAAGGGTATAATACATTGGTTTTTAGTATGTTCAGAGTTGTGCAACCATTACCACAATTCAATTTTAGAACATTTTAATCACCCCAAAAAGAACTCCTGTACCCATTAGCAATTACTCCCCACTCCCCTATCTCCCTAGATTGGCAATGACCATCCATTTTCTGTCTTTATGAATCTTTGTATTCTAGACATTTCAGAAAAATGGAATCACACAGCATGTGGTCATTTATGACTTTCTTATTTCCTGTGATGTTTTCAAGGTTAATTCAAGTACCTAAGCATCTATCAGTAATTCTTTTGTTGCCAAATAATATTTCATTGTATAAATACACTCATCATTGCATGGGCATTTTGCTACCCGAATTAGTGTTTATTTTCTGTTTCCCACACTAAAATAAGAACATTTTTATTGTTTACCACTTTATGCTTAGAATCTTGCCTGTGATAATCTGATATGTAATAAGAGATCAATAACTTTGTTGAATGATTTAATCATTCATTCAGCTAGCCAACATTTGTTAAGTGCCCCCATACACACATTTCACACTGGGATCTGTCTTCAAGAATCTCATAATCTGGGGCACCTGGGGGGCTCAGTGGTTGAGCATCTGCCTTTGGTTCAGGTAGTGATCCTGATGTCCTGGAATCCGGTCCCCCATCGGGTTCCCCAGGGGGAGTCTGCTTCTCCCCTTGCCTATGTCTCTGCCTCTATTTCTCATGAATAAATAAATAAAATCTTTTTTTTTTTTTAAAGAATCTCACGGGGATCCCTGGGTGGCTCAGCGATTTAGTGCCTGCCTTTGGCTCAGGGCGCGATCCTGGAGTCCTGGAGTCCAGGGATCGAGTCCCGTGTAGGGCTCCCGGCAAGAAGCCTGCTTCTCCCTCTGCCTGTGTTTCTACCTCTCTCTCTCTCTCTCTATCATGAATAAATAAATAAAATCTTCAAAAAAATAAAAAAAGAATCTCATAATCTCATGAAGTGCCATCTGTGCAAATAATGCAAAGAGAATGGATTTTTAAACAGGGTAAGGACAAAGCACACCCATACACAAAAGGCTCAGGTTTGCTTGAGAGACTCAGTGAGACCTTCCTAGAGAAGACTTCATCTGAGATGAACAAAAACAGGAGGGTCCCAGAGGGGGTGATGAAGCAGGAGGGCATTTAAGCAAAAGTTCAGGTGCCTGACCTGATCATCTGGTCTGGAAAAGTAACAGCGCTGGAGCTCTTGTGAAACGGGGAGGCATCCCACAGAGGATGCGCCGGGCTAGCAAGCAATGTTCAAATCAGAATTCTATATGCTCAAGGCAAAGGATTAAGGTTTTTTGTGTTTTTTTTTGTTTTGTTTTGTTTTTTTTTCTTCAGATCTAGAAGAAACTGGCAAAAAACGGTGGCATGTGACGGTGGGCTGTGGCACTGAAACAAAGGGTGGGAGAAACAGATTGGCAAACGCAAAAGCCAGACACACGTCCTCTACGTTTAAACTTTTCTGCTTTTGATGATGGGAATCCACTGTCTGATTTTGAACAGGACGTGCGGGAAGGTTCCTCCGGGGGAGTGGGAAGTGAGGCGGGCTGGCGGCCAGCGGGGGAGGGAGTGGCGACGGTGATGGGTTCCCTCCTTCTCCTTGGCATCGCCAGGCTCGCCGTCGGGAACTAGGGCGGAGCACGTGGAAACGCGCTGGAAACACCCGCACCCCCTGGAGCGCGGCGCCGGGGGAGACTCGACCCTGCGGGGCGCGCTGGGGAAACCCCGCCGCGGGGCTCTTCCTGCTGATGCAACCTGCCAGCCGGCCCGCGACCTCCGCCGCCGCCGCCCAGGCTGCAGGCCCGCCCGCCCGCCACGTGGAGCAGCAGCCGCGGGCGCCCCCCGCCGCCGCCGCCGCCGCCGCCGCCGCCGCCTCCGCCGCGCGCTCCGGGCTCCGGGCTCCGGGCCCCGCACCGCCGCCGGGGACGCACCGCGCTGCCCGCCGCGCGCCCCCCGCCACCATGAAGGTAACAAAGACGCGCCTGCGATGCTGCGGAGACACGGGGGCAGCGCTGTGTGTTATCGAGACCTTCCATTCCTTCCTTTTTTTTTTTTTTTTTTTTTTTAAGATTTTATGTATTTATTCATGAGAAAGAGAGACACGGAGGGAGAAGCCAGGCTCCTTGCTGGGACTCGATCCGGGGTCCCCGGGATCCCGCCCTGGGCCGAAGGGAGGCGCTAAACCGCTGAGCCACGCGGGCTGCCCTTGCAATCATCATCATCATCTTCTTTTTTTTTTTTTTTAAGATTTATTTATTTATTTATTCACGATAGACAGAGAGAGAGAGAGAGAGAGGCAGAGACACAGGCAGAGGGAGGAGCAGGCTCCATGCGGGGACCCAGACGGGGGACTCGACCCCGGGACTCCGGGATCACGCCCTGGGCCGAAGGCAGGCGCTAAACCGCTGAGCCACTTGGGCTGCCCAGTGACATTCTTTTTTTATTTAAGATTATATTTATTTATTCATAAGAGACACAGAGAGAGAGGCAGAGACGCAGGCACAGGGAGAAGCAGGCTCCACGCAGGGAGCCCGACGCGGGTCTCGATCCCGGGTCCCCAGGATCCCGCCCGGGGCCGAAGGCGGCGCTAAACCGCCGGGGCCAGCCGGGCTGCCCTCCTTTGCAAACTTGCTCACAGGATGTGCCCTCCTCGGGCTTTTTCACAGCTGCGTTTGTAAACGGGAGATGAAAGGCTGCTCGCAGCCCCCCTCCCTCCCCCCTACCTGTTTTGAAGTTTGGAAAGGAAGAGGAAGGTTTTTTTTTTCCAATTGCTACGATGCACGGGAGGTGGGGGGACCAGGTCTTGGGGGGGGGGGGGCGTTCCTGGCTGTAAACAGGGCTTTCCTGGCGGGTGTGCGAAACGAGGGAGGGATGTCGGTAATGCAGAACCGGGATGACGGTGGGAGAGGGAGGGGAGACTGCCTCTGCGCTCCTAAAAGCAGAAGGCTGGTCTTTGGCTTGTGGAAATTCAAAGCTTCTATGAGTTACAAATCATATTAGCCTAAGGGCATTCTCTTATTAAACTGTGGGAGCCGCCTTAATGGTTTTCATTCTTATGCTAATCGATGATAATTAGCCTAGCTGCCTATTACTTCTGATGATTTAGGTGTAGGGAAAAAACCGTCTTCCTGCTCTTACTCATTGGAAGACTTCAATTACGTTAAAAACTGAAGAGCAGCTTTTTTTTTTTTTTTAAAGGAAAGTAAAGGATGGGCAGGTAGGCCTGCCACCTAAATATCTTGGGAGGAAGAGCTATGCAAACTGAACTTTTAGGAGACATAAACCCACGTTTCAGCATTCTGAAGGAGGAAGATTGAAGTAAGGTTCCAACTTCACTTACCCGCAACCCATCCCAATCCACGATTTCAGTTACCAGAAATAATATGTAAACGGTGCCAAACAAAAATTTCTACTAAGATTAGTCAGGAATTGAGTGGAAACCCTCTTTTGTGTTAAAACGAGATCACGCTGCTGCAGTGAAAAATTTAGCACCCCCTATTTCCATAGTCAGATATTCTATTTCTGCCCTGCTCATTGCTAATTTCAAGGGAAATATACACTTCCATCGAGTATAGGGTTAGTGAGTAAAAAGAGAATTATGAGATTAAACACTTTTGCCTTTCCAGCTTTTCCCTATCCTATGTGGAGTTGTTGATTATGCATTTTTGTTAATTCATGGATGCTTTAACGTAAGTCCAAAAACCCCAATCCCTTTGGCAAAGTACTTTTATAACCCGGTGATCTAGAAGATATCTTCAGGTAGTCTCATATCTCTTTTCTGATATTTTGCTGAGATTAGGAAAGAAAAGGTTGATTTCTAGGCATGAACTAAGAAGTACACGGAGTTCCTTTAAGTTTGTTGTTTTTATTTCAAAAAGATCTGTACCTTCCTTTCACCTAGGTATTGCTGCTCTGATTATTATTATTTTTTGAATGTTCTTTGCACATGGCATCATGAGAGGCTCTGTCCTTGGCATGTTTTCCAGGCATGGCTCTTTTCCCCAGGACCTTATATTTTTAGATGGACACATACAGCATAGGCAACCAAATAAGAAAACTAGCATATACAATGAATAGAATGTGTATAAGAATAGTAAGTACATATTATGATTTGCTAAATTAAGGTGGAGATTTAAAAGAGCTGCATATCTAAAGGGGTAGAGACAGGAGAAGTCATTGCCAGTGATGTGAAGGAAGTGAGAGGGCTTGACTGGCAGCAGGGGTGGAAAGGGCCATTTGTCTGTGTGCAGGGGGTAGGACCTGGGGCCTAGCAGGGAGAGAGGTTTATTTTTCAGACACAGAATGGGGCCCCTCAGGCAAGGCTCAGGGATGCATAGCTAGTGCAGCAGGCCTAACAAAAGGATATGGGTAGAAACTGGTGGTGAGAAAAAAAGGAAAAGGGAGGAAAAAAAGACACGAATTTAATTTGGGCTCATATTTCATTTAATTAGTTTCCATAATAAATCATTTCATTTGATTTTAGAACTACAGAGAGACGGGCGCCTGGGTGGCTCAGTTGGTTAAGCTCTGCCTTTGGCTCAAGTCATGATCCCAGGATTCTGGGATCCAGCCCTGCATCAGGCTCTGCTCAGTGGGGAATCTTGCTTCCCCCTCTCCCCACCTCTTACTACTCTCTCTTGCTGTCTCTCTCTTGAATAAATAAATAAAAATCTTAAAAAGAAAAAAAAAAAACTACAGAGAGAAAGGAAGGAAAATTTTCCATTTGTATGCAAGAATTTCTCTTGCCCAATCAGCTCATTGAACCCTGAGAAGGTCTAATGATTTGAAACGGTTTAAAATCTTATAAAAGAAAGTTGAAAACAGTCATTTGATTATTATAGAGATTTACACTAAGAATGAAAAAGAAGCTGTGATTTCCTTGAGTAGCTGCGTATTTCTCCATTGTTTTCATAATTTTGTTTTTTCAGAGATTGTCCTGTGTCTGACACCTCTCAACAATAACCAGTCCAAATAATTATTATGCCAAAGAGCCATAATTTTGGCATGGCATATTCAACTTCCCTCAGGGTCCTTATTTCAAATGTCAAGATATAAACCAGCAAAGTGAACAGCCTAGTAGTACTGTTATTAACATGAGAGGTCTGGGCTTATGAGTAAACTATTTCTGTCCGTCAATGAAAACTTGTTTCTAAACTGGCTGTCTTGAGTGTTTGGGTTGGTTATATCTTTTGGGATTTTGTGTTGTCTGCTTCTTTGAAGGACCTCCTCTCAGTGGGTGGAGGAAGATGGAAGTTAAGAGCTTTCTCCTGTTCCCTTTAGGCTTGGCAACCACAATTCCTATAAATAACAGATCCCCTTATGCCTAAGGGGATTTGGTTACCATCTAATGGAGAGAATCTAGGACCTTGCATGATACTTTATCCCAGGCTGGGATGGGTATGGTACTGTCATTCTTTCTGAGTACAAGGGGAAACTGGTCTGCTCACTTTACAGTTGTAAATGTGGGCAGTCTTTGTGTTGCAACTTCATTCCCTCAACAGCTGTACAACTGCTCCAAACATTTAACATAACATATGGTAGACATTCCTACTGATTGGTTTCCTGAACTTCTGTAGCCCATTTGTAATACATGTCAGTGCCCATTCTAACACCTCTGTCATTAGATTCTGCATAAATCAACTGAGATATAAATGTGAGGTGCAACTCAGGTTTTGAAAATATTTCAAAAGTAAGCATTTGAGGGGGGTGGGGAGGAATCCCCGGGAGGCTCAGGGGTTTAGCACCTGCCTTTGGCCCCGGGGCGCGATCCTGGAGTCTTGGGATCGAGTCCCGCATTGGGCTCCTGGCATGGAGCCTGCTTCTCCCTCTGCCTGTGTCTCTGCTTCTCTCTCGCTTTCTCTGTGTCTATCATGAATTAAAAAAAAAAAAAAAATATCTTAACAAGAAAGTAAACATTCGAGATGCTCTGATTTACAAATATTACTTTGCAAATATTTGTGGACATTTTAATCATAAGATCTGGTCTGATTCACAATGGCAGTGGTGAATGCAAAGTCAAAAGCAGAGTGCTAATTGCACCAATGCTTCTAATTAGTCCTCTCAAATCCACAAGCTAAATAATATTACGTCTATAAATTGAGGGTTTTTATTTTAAAAAGAAGTTAGAAATTACATCACCATTTTAATGCAGCACAGCCCATCACATAAACATTTTCCCTTGTCATATTGGCTGTGCCTTTTTTGTGAGAAAAGTTACTTTGCAAAAACATTTCTCTTGTGTTCAGTGATTAATGGGTGAGAGTAAAAGATATTCATGTTTCAAAAATAAGATAAAAAGTCAAGAGAGGGAAAAGGGAAGACAAGTTAAAAAAAATAGAGGAAATTATATTGCTACAAGCAATAATCCAGAGAAGTTGTACTGAAAAACACATGATTCTTTGTAATTGAAAAACTGTCGAATACTTAAAAAATCCAGCTAGTTCCCTTCATACTTGTCATATAGTTCATCTAAAAAGAACCAATTTATTCATTATTTTGATATGTAGATCTGAATATTTGATCAATTGTATTTATAGTCTATCCTAGTCTGAGAAATGTTTTTACTATTTTAATTATAGGTGGTCAGTGGCCTTAGGAAATGCTAAGAAGCCTAGGATGTAATTAGAACGTTCAAATTCTATCTGACTCCTTTTAAGTCTAGACAGAAGGAGCACCTGTTGGGATGTTCAAGGCCAAACATGCCACAGATATCTCTTACATGACCTACAAAGATCTCAACACAGTTTGGGCATGAGGCCAAGGATGGATTTGCACCGGGTGATCACTCAGCAGTTGTTAGCATTCCACCAATACATTAAAGGGTGATTTTGTCTAGTATATTTTATTTTAGCTGATTCAGGTTCAAAGATACATTGTTTTGATCTTAGTGCTAGATGGTAGCTCAGGAATCTGAAATTACAATAAATGTTCATTTGAATTTTGAAGATAAAAAGTAGAGTTAAAATGGAGCTATAAAGTTTATGGTGGAAACAATGCATTCCTTAGGGATTCCACAGTTTTCTTTTTCTTTTTCTCTTTTTTTAAAGATTTTATTTATTTACTTGAGAGAGAGAGTGAAGTGCAAGCAGGGAGAGCGGCAGAGGGAGAGGGAGTAGCAGGCTCTCCACTGGTCAGGGAGGCTGACATGGGTCTGGATCCTGGACCCTGGAATCGTGACCTGAGCTGAAGGCAGACGCTTAACCGACCGAGCCACCGAGGCGCCCTGATTGTATGGTTTTCAATGTTGTGAATGTTTCATATACTTGCAGGGTTAGTGCTGGTGTTTATAGAAGAAATACATTGAAGTTTGAAGAAGGACTTCTTTGCTTACCTAAGATAATGATGCTTTACATTTCTAAACGCCATATAAATTACATATTGAATTGTAACCTCAAAACATTTGTATGAAGAAAGCATTACAGCTATTATTAACCCCATTTTACAGATAAGGAAAATAAAGATCAGAATACTAGAATCGTTTAAGATCACAAATAACAGAGCATAATAGAAACTAGATATTTTGAGTCCTAGTCCAACATAGTATCCCCTTTACCAGGGTTCTGGAATCACTTGTGTCCAATATCACGTTGTAAATCTTATGAAAAGTATAAACAAGGGCACCTGGGTGGTTCAGTGGTTGAGCATCTGCCTTTGGCTCAAGTCATGGTGCCGGGGTCGTGGGATTGAGTCCCGTATCGGGATCTCGCAGGGAGCCTGCTTCTCCCTCTGCCTATGTCTCTGCCTCTGTGTGTGTCTCTCATGAATAAATAAATAAAATCTTTTTAAAAATTAAGTATAAACAATCTCCAGCAAAATGTTCAAACATACATAGGTATAACATTTTGCATCTCAGTTATTTGTTATTAAAACCTGGACAGGGATCCCTGGGTGGCGCAGCGGTTTGGCGCCTGCCTTTGGCCCAGGGCGCGATCCTGGAGACCCGGGATCGAATCCCACATCGGGCTCCCGGTGCATGGAGCCTGCTTCTCCCTCTGCCTGTGTCTCTGCCTCTCTCTCTTTCTCTCTGTGACTATCATAAATAAATAAATTAAAAAAAATTAAAAAAAAATAAAACCTGGACAGTAGAGTTCGTATAGCATGGGAGACTAATGGAAGATACAGAAATGATCTACTTATTTAGAGCAGTAGAGAGCTATTGGCTCTTACCTCTGTAATCAACTGAAGTATAAAAATATATAAAGGATCCACCCTGTCCTTTGAATATTGAAAAACCCCAAATAATTGCCTGGCTTTAGCTCAAACAGAAAGGCAGTTTCCTTGTTTTTTTTTTTTTTTTTTTTTTTTAGCAGCATGTGAATTATCAGGTTTTTTCTTTATGTTTTATCTCATAAAGATTTAATGTATACAGTGTAGGAGAGGAATAAAAACTTATCCCCCATATCCTCTTATGTTCTGTACCTGGAGTCATGCAAATTAGACTGATACAAGATAGATTAATGAGAGAAGAACCAGTTTATTAGCTCATGCAGTATACATGCACATGAGAAATATGGTGAGGAGTCACTCAAAGGGTGACCAGGACTTGTGCTGATCAGATTTAGTAACTGAACAAAGAATGATAACCTGGTAGAAAAGTAACAAGGATAAGGGCACAGGTTTTAGGCTTCCAAGTGAATCAGACCGTGCGCAGAGAACGAACGGAAGCGCCAGGAAGGTTTCTTTCCACATCTCTTGTCTCCATTCTTGTTAGCTCAAAGTAATCCTTAAGCCAAAGTGGCATAGTTTGGGGTGGCATATTTTGATCCTATACTATTCACAGAATAGAACTGGATTTACAGAATCTTCACCCTGATAATCTTTGATCTCAGTCTAGTTTTGAAGTGTGTGCATGGTTATTTGGGGTTAATACATAATTTTTAAAAAAGATTTTATTTATTTATGAGAGAGAGAGAGGCAGAGACACAGGCAGAGGGAGAAGCAGGCTCCATGCAGGGAGCCCGACATGGGACTCGATCCTGGGTCTCCAGGATCACGCCCCGGGCCGAAGGTGGCGCTAAACCGCTGGGCCACCTGGGCTGCCCGATACACAATTTTTTAGTGGAATTTAATAGTTTTGGATGCCTCATTTTCCCATTTCTTAGATTTAATTCTCTACGGGTAGTGCCTGTCAAAGAGGCAGGCCTACAAGGCCATGTTCCTACCAGGTGACCCTACCTTAGCCACAGCTGATTGTAGCAAAGGTGGATATTTGATCCAATGTCAACCATCTTTTACTTCTTTCTTATTCTCTTGTCCCCCATATTCGATGAGATATCATATCCTGTGGATTCTATTTTCTCCATATCTATATGTTTTCTCTTTCCCATTGCTAATGGACTGATTTATGCTCTCATTGCTTTTTGCTTGAATTATTTCAGGTTTCTCAGCTGGTCTCAAGCTCAATTTCCTAAGGTACTATTTTAATAATGTCATTCCCTCCCTCAAAATATGTCTATGCCTTCCCTATTGTCTACTGAATGTAGCTTTAGTGCATGAGGTCTTTTTCTAATCTTCTCCCATAACCTTTCCGTCTGTGCATTCCTCTAGTCATAAGCTGTACCTTGGAACGAGCTCTTACATTTCCACATATTTGTTCCTAACCTCCTTTGCCCCATTTATACCTCTCCCCTTATGGTTCACTCCCTAAGCACGTTTTGGGAACAGTGACTATTTTCACAGTGAAATGAATTTAGGTACAAGGTAGAAAGGTACGAATAGAGTTATATTTTGAAGTTAGGATATAAGATACTGATTATGTCCTGCAATCTCTCTGCACTCACCTTTCCTTTCCTCTGGCCTGAACCATGTACCATCATTGGTGCTTTAGAGATATTAGCTAAGTTAAATCATCTACTATTTCTAGGCTTCGTAGGTCAGATTGGTTTAATACCTCTTCCTTTTCAAACAGCAGCTACATCTTTCCATATCTGGATTTATTTAGGGTCAATGCTTTGGCTGACCTCCAAAAGATAAAGGTTTATAAAAACATAGAAAACAGTAAGTATTTTCATGTTTTAATGCCTATTGCCAAAGTCATTTTATATAGAGCTATTTACCGATAGATTTTTTACAGAATGTAAAAAAGACTATAAGCATAAACAGATAATAAATATTTCTGAAAAAATGCATAGCATTATGAACTGAAAACCACAAAGTTCCTAACAAACCCAGCAGTGCCACTCTGCTAAATCACTACTGTTTTCATATTTAGGCAGTTTATAATGGGAAACTCCGGTCATATCTCAAGGAACTGACTTAGAATATAGAACAAAGTCATGTGTCTGGGAATGTTAACCAATTCCAATACTGTTTAACATGTTTTTTTTCTGTTGTTGCGAACAATGCAGTTTTTAAGCAATCTAATTAATGCATAAACTGACAGACAAATCCAACAAAAGAGGCACTTAGAGGCAGTGTTCATTGAATACTGGAATTTTGAAAGAAAAAATCTATTAGGTCATTTTCGGCATTTACTTCTGCTAAAGAAGGATTGTTCTTTCGAGTTTATTTTTCTAGCATTCAATTCTGTTTCACTTTAATACCTCAACAACCAAGACTTTTCAAATCTTCTGTGGAAGGTCTGCCACTTAGTATATTTGCTGTTTAAAGTTTCCTGATAATCAACTTATTTCTTTTTCCTTTCAGTTATATACATCAACCATTTATGCTTGGCTATGCTGACTCATTAGTCACAAGTCTTTATGCTTTCTAAAAAAATATCATATAACATTATGAGCATTTTCATTACTTGGTCTTAAAGTACAATGTTATTTTTTTAAAAAATATTTATTTATGTATTTGAGAGAGAGAGTGAGAGAGTACGTGAACGCCTCTGCATACACCAAGGTAGAAGGGGTGGGTTGAGCCCAGCATGGGGCTCCATTCACAAGACCCTGAGATCATGACCTGAGCAGAATAGGACACTCAACTGACTAAGCAGCCCAGGTGCCCCATAATGTACAATTTGTTATTAACTAAACTGACATTTTGTTTTCCAGTAACATTTGAGCAAATTTTCTATCAGTAATGTCAGTAATTCCATAAATATGTAGCTAAAGGACGTCAATGACATCCTTTCATGCATACCTTTCCTGCATGCCTCTTAACATTAACGTCATTCCTGCTGTCAACCAGGCACCTTATTTCCTCTTGACCAATGTTCTGAGAACATTATTTACAGTAGCCCATCAGTCTACCACTTACTGTAAAGGACAGTACTTCGAAGCTGGGAATGAGGGGTCTTTTGCAACCATATGAACTTAATTACACGAGATAGGAGTGTTTTTTTAGGATGATATTATCAGTTATTATGACTAACCCATTTATTTTTAATATCAGTTTAAAATATTATTTCTAATATTTAGTATTTGAAATAATACAGCTCAGAGATCAATAATTCTCTTTTAAAGATTTTATTTATTTATTCATGAGAGAGACACAACACACAGAGAGAAGTAGAGACACAGGCGGAGAGACAAGCAGGCTCCATGCAAGGAGCCCAACATGGGACTTGATCCTGGGACTCCAGGATCATGCCCTGGGCCAAAGGCAGGCACTAAACTGCTGAGCCACCCAGGGATCCCTGAGATCAATCATTCTTTGTTTATAAGATCACACTATCGGTATCTTAAATTCAAGTTAAATTTATTACACACCATAACTGATATATAATGTTACATTTATTTCTTATTCACTTATTTAGTTGACAACAAATATGAACAATGACAACAAAATAAAAAAAAGACTAATATCCTTTTCAACCCTAAGTCAGTTTAATTTAGCTTAAGTTATCTAAGCTAATTATAGAAATTAAATATTTAATTTAGCTTAAATTACTTATTTAAATTACTTATTTAAGCTAAATTAAATAGTATAATTAAGTTGTTTAGGATTGAAATATTTGGTTATATGTTAATATATTTATATGATATGTTTTAGGACTTACGTGATTCACTAGCCTAACTGAGAGTCTTAAGTAATTTTGGTATAACAAGGAAAATAAGAACTCCATCCTTTCTATTAAGGAAAAAATTTTCAGCAAATACAGAGGAAAAATATGTTCTTACTTTTAAAATAATTTAATGACCCATCCTTTGGAGTAAGTATAATCAAAAATATTTTACTAAAGGAGAGATCATTAAATTAAAAGTAAGATCAGGAGTGCTGGGTGGCTCAGTCAATAGGTGTCTGACTCTTGATTTCAGCTCGGGCCATGATCTCAGTGTTGTGGGATTGAACCCTGCAAAACGCTTCATGCTTAGTGCAGTCTGCCCAAGATTTTCTCCCTCTCCCTCCCCACCTGCCCTCCCCACTGCATACATGCTTCCTCCTTCCCTCTCTCTCTCAGGAAAAAAAAAAAAAAAAGAAAGGAAAAGAAAAGTAAGATCATATTTTTTCTCTATATTTGCTGGAAAAGTTATTCTATTTACATTCAATTAGTTAACATATAGTGTATTATTAGTTTCAGAGGTAGAGTTCAGTAATTCAGCAGTTGTATATAACACCCAGCACTCATTACATCATGTGCCCACATGAGATAGATTTAATAGTTTGGCATCATTGTTGTTAATACTTAGTTTAATTGGAAGTGCCTTGTATTTACTTATAAATGTGTGAAATGATGTATAAACAAGAGTATTTATTGCAGCACTGTTTGTAACAACAAAAGATTAGAACTCACCCACATATTCATCAGGTGTGAAAAAGAAGGAGGTAAAAAAACAGTGGAGAGAATAATCAGTAGGCTCTCTAAATATACTAGGAAAATCTCCATCAGACTTTTTGCTGTACATTTTTATGTATTGTTTGATTTTTGACACATAAATTTATTATATTCAAATTTTAAAGAAAAAAAAGAAATGTAACTGCCTTATAGTGAGTGAACTTAGCTTGACTCTAAAGCCATTGTCTAGAAAATCTGAAATTTTGGGAAATTCAGAAATACCAGAAATACTGGGTAATTCAGCACAATTTGTATAAGACCAAGGATATATATCATGACAAAATTTCTAAACTATTGTATTTAATTTTAACTAACTGAAAATGATCTATTGAGAAGGCAGGTTAAACATAATGTGTAAACCAAACTGCAGTAACTATTATATTAAGAGTATACAAACCCTTCTTCAAATCTAAAATTTATATATTATAATAGTGACTAGCAAACAATGATTGATTGGAGTTTCATTTGATTAGCTCTTACTAAGACCATCAGGCTTTGTACTAGGCAAATGGAAATAATTCAAGCATTATTTTTACTCTTGAGAAGTAACTATTCAGGGAGAGAAATGTATAAAGAGCAAATGCAATAAAGTATAATAGTTGCCACAGTAGGAGTCTGCACAAGTTACTATGGTGCATAACAAAGATTAGAGAAATCAGGAAAGGCTTTATAGTGGAGATGAAGTTTGAGCAGAATCATGGAAGAAGGCCAGATGAATATAGGTAAGAGCATTGTAGGTACCAGTTTTATCCAACCTCAGACTTTTGAACATAGATTCAACCGCCCATGGCCTTACCGTAGAAGACCATGAGGAAGCATATGCCTGGCCTCCCTTCCAGACCACTGGTAAACATAGACAGCCCTGAATATCCAACATCCTCTAGGGAATGAATTGTTGGAACTCACAACATTGGCAACCTCGCAACCAGTTAAATGCATCTGGTTACACCTTTTTCACAGTGCCTTCATTCACCTTCCCTCTCCATGCTCTGTGGTTTCTGTCTTGACTCAACACGCACTGGAACTTCCCACCCAAATTTGTCCACAATACCTTTTGCAACTCAATATTAGCACATTTCTCGTCACCTTCCCTAAATATGTCCTGCTCCTCCTGGCCTTAGATGAGGTCACTTCCTTACCTTTCTCTACTGGATATTGCTCATTTTCTCCACCTTCCTTTCTCAGAATTAGAGGTATGTTGATCTCCTTTTCTGTGCCCAATGCTGTTTCCATATCAGGCTCCTTCTGTAAAACCCCTCTCTGCTACTAATACCATCACTCTGTGATACCCCATCTCTTCGTAACTATCATTGAAAGACAGCCTGGTCACTTTGCCTCCATTATCCATTGAAGATTTTAGCACCTGGTTCCTGCTTCTCTCTTCCAACCAAGTCTTATTTTCCTATATTATTTCAAGGTGCATGGATGGCTCATTTTCCTTTCTGGTATCTCAGTCCCTTTAATTTTTCATCTCCCTTAACTGCCTACATTTCCCAGATGCTACCCCACACCTATGGCCATACCCTGGACTTTTGAGTCACACTAAATTATAAGTCCTGTAGGTTATTTTTTGGTTCAAGATGTATCTGACATTTGTACAATTATCTCCATCTTAGCTGCTGTGTGCCCAGTTCAAGTGACTGTCTTCTCTTCACTGAGTATAAATGTTTCTTGCTCATCTCCATCTCCCACTCTTAATCTGTTCTCCATGGAACAAAGTAATGACATCATTCATCTGCTTAAAAGAATTCCTGAACCCCTAACTGTTATGCTTTGGATAAAACCCAAACTCTCTTCTATGCTCTAGAAGTCCCAGACAGATCTAGCTCCTTCCTCTTTGCAGCCTTACCTTGTTACTACTGTGTCCACCTCCCTTCATCCCGCAAACTTTTTCTTCAGAGCCTTTGCACTTGCTGATCCCTCTACTCAGACAGTCTTCTTAATCCTCATCTACCTAGCATCTTATCACCCTACCAGCCTCAGATTGAATGTTGCTACCTCAAAGAGACCCTCACTAACCCCCTTGTGATTCCCAGTCTTTCAGAGCACTAACTGCAATCTACAGTTATTCACTGGTGTGATTATCATTGTGGTTTTGGGATTTATGTTGGACTCTCCCACTAGATCATACATTTCTTTTTTTTTTTTAAGGTTTTTTTTTTAAAGATTTTATTATTTATTCATGAGATACATACAGAGAGAGAGAGGCAGGGGGAGAAGCAGCCTCCATGCAGAGAGCCCGATGTGGGACATGATCCTGGATCTCCAGGATCATGTTCTGGGCTGAAGATGGCGCTAAACCACTGAGCCACCCATGCTGCCCAGATCATACATTTCTTGAGGGCAGGGAGCATATTGCTTTTTACTACAATGCAACTGTCTGTCTTCCAGTGCCTGGCCCATTATACGTGGTTGGTGAGTGTGATAGGCTGCATACTGGCCCCTCAAAGATGTTCATGTCCTAATCCCCAGAAACTTCTTATTATGAAAGAGATTTTGCAGTTATGATTAAGTTATGGATCTTGAGCTGGGGAGATTATCCTTGATCATCTGGGTGGGCCCAGTGTGATCACAAGGGTCTCTATAAGAGGAAGCGGGATGGTCATGGTCAGGAGATGTGATGATAAAAGCAGAGGAGAGCAGCCGGGGTGACTCAGTGGTTTAGCGCCGCCTTCAGTCCAGGCTGTGGTCCTGGCCACCCAAGATCAAGTCCCACGTTGGGCTCCCTGCATGGAGCCTGCTTCTCCCTCTGCCTGTCTCTGCGTCTCTCTCTCTCTCTCTCTCTGTGGCTCTCATGAATAAATAAATAAAATCTTAAAAAAAAAAAAAGCAGAGGAGTGTGTGTGTATATGTAAGAGAGACAGAGAGAGAGTGAGATTTGCATATTCTTCACTGTTTGCTTTGAAGATGGAGGAGGAAGGAATGTAAGTGGCTTCTGTGGCTTCCAGAAGCTGGAAAAGCCCAGGAAATAAGTTCTAACCCTACAGCTTTCAGAAGGAATGCAGCCCTGCTAACACCTTGACTTAGCACTTGTGACCTCTGAAACCATAATAAATTTCTGTTCTTTGAAGCCACAGAATTTGCAGTAATTTGTTATAGCAGCAATAGGACATGAATACAGATTTTGGTACTTGGAAATGGGGTGCTGCTGTAAAAAGTACCTAAAAATGTAGAAGAGGTTTTGAATTGAGCATTGGGCAGAGAACTGGAGAACTCTGAGGAGCAGGATAGAAAAAGCCTTGCTTGCTTTGAAATGGACTGCTGGTAAAAATGTGGAAATTAAAGGTGCTGCTGGTGAGGACTTAGAAGGAGGTGAGGGATGTAGTAGAGAAAAGGTATAGGCCTGAGAGAATATCTAAAAAGTCACAGACTGTTGGTAGAAACATGGATGTTAAAAGCACTGCTGATAAGAGCTCAGAAAACATGGAAGAACATGTTCTTGGAAACCAGAGGAAAGGGGATCCTCATTATACAGTGGAGAAAAGCTTAGTGGAACTGTGTATTACAGTTACGTGGAAAGCAGAACTTGTACGTGATAGACATTGGATATGTAGTTGAGATTTTGCAAGCAAAATACTGGCTTTCAAGCAAAATATTTACCTCCTTCTTTCCATTTCCCTTATACTGATGACCTCAATAGTATAATGCAGTTATTGAACAGATATATGAAGAGTGCGCATTTATGTAAACATCAGGCATGGCTGAAGATCTTGAAGCCATGAAGATGAAGAGCTGGCAAAGTCATGGCCCTCATGGCCCTTGAAGAGAAAGGTCGTGTAGAGTGGTAGGTACAAGCACAGACTGGGGCCACACTGCAGGTGTGTGAGTCCTGGCTCTGCTCTTGAGTGACCTCTAGCAAGTTATTTGTACCTCAGTTTCCCCATTTAAAAAATGGTGGTAGTAATAGTTCCTACCTCATAGAGATGCTGTGAGGATTACATAAGATAGCGGGTATAAAGCACTTATAACAGTGCATGATCCAAAGTAAGTTCTACATAAATAGTAACTAATATCATGATTTACTCTCATATAGTACCACATATTTCAATTAGTGGTGTAATAGGAAGAAAATGAAATGAAATGATATTTAAGTGACAGAGTTGAAGCTTGGACTAATTCATACTGGCTGGTCAGGGAAATCGTCACAGAGAAGATGAGCTCTGAGCCAAGACCTGAGGACTACATACACGTATAAAAAAACTATAGGATGATCTGGAGGTAGAGTGTCCCATGTATAGGAGGTAACAACTAAGACTTACTGGGGTCTTAGACTTCTATTAGTTTGATATTAGACCTCTATGACCAATACTCTAATTTAAAAATTTTTTTCTCTTGTGTTCAATTTTTTGGGTCAGGGGATGATTTCATCAATGTTATATTCCAATCTTTATTTCTAAAATTTTAGCCTTCATGTTTCAAAAAGCTTTTAAGATTCTCTAATTATTCCTTTTTAAATTTTTAAAAAAGATTTATTAATTTTAGGGACTCAGTTGGTTAAGCGTTTGCTTTCAGCTCAGGTCATGATCCCAAGCTCATGGGATCCAGCCCCACATCGGACTCCCTGCTCAGCCAGGAGTCTGCTTCTCCCTCTCCCTCTGCCTTTCCCTCCAGCTTGTGCTTTCTCTCTCTCAATCTCTCTGAATAAAAATCTTTAAAAAGAAAAGATTTACTTATTTTAGAGAGAGAGAGAGAGTGTGTGTGTGTGCACACACAGGGAAGAGGGGCAGAGGGAGAGTCTTAAGCAGACTCTGAGCTGACTGTGAAGTCTGATGTGGGGCTTGATCTCATGACTCTGAAATCATGACCTGAGCTGAAACCAAGACTCAGATTCTTTTTTGTTTTTTTTTTAAGACTCAGATTCTTAACTGACTGTGCCACCCTGCCCTTTTAACTATTCCTTTTTAGTTTTAAAAAATATTTTATTTATTTATTCATGAGAGACACAGAGAGAGGCAGAGGCACAGGCAGAGAGAGGAGCAGGCTCCATGCAGGGAGTCCAATGTGGGACTTGATCCTGGGACTCCAGGATCATGCCCTGGGGTGAAGGCAGGCACTCAACCACTGAGCCACCAGGCGACCCTTAATTATTCCTTTTAAAAACTAACATCATATTCTTGTTTAATGGTTAAAGTATCTTTCTTATATTTCTGAGAAAATTAATTAAGGTATTTTCTTCTGTTCTCTACATTGCCCGTCCCCCACCCCCACTTTTGTTTTTGTTTTTGTTTTGTTTTGTTTTTGGTGGAGGTTGGTGGGGAGGTTGCCTTTCATGTTAGTAGAATTTCCTTAAAAACCTGGTGACTTGTAGCCATCTATATTTAAGAATGAGGCATTAAAAGTCCTATAGGAAGCTCTGTGGCACACTTGGTGTCTTCTCTGGCACCAAAAACATGGAAGTGATTAGGCCATTTCACTGGAGCACTCCCAAATAATCTTAAATCTAGGTATTTTCTCAGGGTGTTATGTAGTATTTGCAAGACGAATCATCCAATCTCTTAGGACTTCCTGCCAGCGTTCTACAGGCCCACCAGGGGTAGGAGACTAGAGGTTTCATTGTTTTCATCATGAAGTGGGTTTTTCACTTAATCCCCTGATAACAGTGTCTAGATTCCCTCAGATCTGGCTCTTCTGTGCTCATGTCTCCAGTGAATATACTTACCATTTCTTGCTGGAATCTGGAAGGGGTAGTTACCCTGTGGTGCTGGGTGTAGAGACCAAGAGCTAGGTGTGTGTGAACCTCCTGTGAGTCGCACAGGATGTCAAAGGAGACAGTGACCTCCACTGAGGCTTCAGTGTTGAGCACAGAGCAACAAATACCTCCACATTCCAAACTGACATGTTTGATATACCCAAAGAATTTTCTGAACAATAGCAAAACCAATTCAGCAACCCTTAACTCCTTACTTACCTCTAATTTATATTTAAGAGAAGGCTGCAGATTGAGCAGGCAAGGGAGAAGAAGATTATTTGGGAAAAAAAATGTTGGCCAAACAAGTGTGCTTGCCATTTCCCCTTCTTGACTCCAGAGGAAGGAAGGAGTGACTTTTCCATCTCTCTAACACAATAATCACCACACACTTTGCGAGGAAATTTGTGGGTTCGTTTGCCTTAAGGCTCTGAAGTGGAGCCTGGAGACTCTTGAGAGAACTGGGCTTGTGTTCCCTGGCCTATTGGTGTGGGGGAAAATACTAGGATCTGACTGTCCCCTAGGACAGTAGAAGCTGGTTGATGCTGCCTGTGATGGGTGAGACAAGAGTTTGTCAGCCCCATGAGGGTTGTGCACTTTGAGGAAATGAGCAATATTGGAATCACCTAGGCAGGACCCTATCCAAGAAGGCTGCTTGTGGGGGCAAGGGGAGCCCAGCTATCAGAGGCTGTGCAGGGCATAATGCCAGAGCTGGAGCTGAAGTGGCATCATGAGAGGTGAGGCAGAGAGTGCGTCATTGCAGTAGGGAACTAACTGTAGGGATGATGGAAGAAGGGTGTGTGAAGAATTTATAAATGTTCCATGATGCTAAAAAAAAAAATAATAAAAAAAAAAGGCAGCATTTGAGCATTTGCCTCCAGGGGGTGGGGGAGGGGAGGGGAATGCCAGATTATAATGATCCTGGGTAAATAAGGCCTTTCCCATTTCCTCTCATTCATGGTCCAAACATGATCCTGGGGGCACCCAGTATTGGCAGTTGGGGAGTGGGGAGGAAGTAGAACCGGGAAGGTGTGGGGGGGAAAACAGACAGCCCCATTCCAGCTGGACCTATCCATCCCAAGCTTGCTGGGGGGTGGGGTGGGGCCACTGAGAGAGAAACAACTTTCAGTTTGTAATATGACATGACTGTTTTCTTTCATATCCAGTTGGTCTTTGAAAACTTGAAAACAAGTCTGTGATGCTAATACTTACAATATCTAAAAGTGACTGGAAACACAATTGGGTCAGTCTGATCCTCTCATTGGGGAGGTAGATTCAAAAGTAGTTTGAAGGGCAGGGGTGAGAGAAAAATAAGACTCTTCTGATTGGGATAACTCTCCAGTTATTAATGCTGTTCAATAAACGGTTGTACAGATTCTCATCAATCCTCCCTGCTTCCTCCACACCTTTTAAAATCCCTGGTGCCTTCTTCTGAGTATTTCCAAGATTCTGTGAGAGAAATTGGCTTTTCATTCATTTCTCCTTCTTTGGGTAGTGTGGTTCCAGTTCCTATGGAGTTAGTTGTTTGTCCACAATCAACTTTTTGCCTTCCAGAATGTCAGTCATTGCCGTGGCCTTGTCTCTATTCTCTTTTCCCTGTGGATTCAGCTTTTAAAAAATATTGCTGTTTCAGTGAGTTTCTGGAAAGATGTGGAGAAGGCTCATGTGTTTAGATTACCATGTTTAGCTGGAATCCCTGGCAAATATTTTAAGGAGAAATAATAACATTTTCCATGTTTCCAAGTACTGCTACTTAGCTTGTCTGTAGAGATCATCTTGAACTCTTCTTTTTTTCCCCACAGCTGGATTTTTGGTTATTTTGTCATTATCAAAAAGATGAAGTTTAACTCAACTGAATGACTGTTGTTTCAGATAAAAATTTGGGGGATCCCTGGGTGGCTCAGCAGTTTGGCACTTGCCTTTGGCCTGGGGCGTGATACTGGAGTCCCGGGATCAAGTCCCACATCAGGCTCCTGGCATGGAGTCTGCTTCTCCCTCTGCCTGTCTCTCTCTCTCTCTCTCTCTCTCTGTGTGTCTCTCATGGAAGGACTGGCTACACGACCAGTCCCCAATAAAGCCCTTAGGCAGCTCAGTCTCAAATGTGCTTCCCCGGTAGGCAACACCTCCGGTGTGTTAGCTCCACTTGTTGCTGGAGGAATGAAGTGCATCCTGTGTGACTCTGCTAGGAGAGCACTCTTGGACACTTGTGCTTGGCTTTCTCTGAACTTTGTCCCCTGTGCCTTTTCCCTTTGCTGATTTTGCTTCTGTTCTTTCTTACCCTATAATATTTCATCACAGTAAACACTGAGTTGTGTGAGTCAGCAAATCATCAAACCTCCTCCAATTTTCTCATTTATAAAGTAGGGTTTATAGTAATAATATCTACCTTACAGTGTTATGAGAATAAAATGTGTGTGGAACTAAAGGCTTGATGGAGAATGCATCTGATCGTGGGTGGCTGTTATTATGGAGTATGTTAACTGTTCATATAAAGAACATCTTGTGTTTGTTGGTGTATGCACCTACCTGTCTTTTTGCAGGTAACACCTGACATATCTATTCCAATAGATTAGCTCTTAAATCATTGATGACTCATTTGATGTGAACAACAGGTTCACAAGCCAGTTTACAAGGACTCCTGGTTCTTTCACTGCAATGTGCATATGTATGTGTTTACTACCTAACAAGTATTAAATACTTTGGGACTTGTTTCATGGTCCGAATGTGTCCCCACCTAAAAATCACATGCTGAATCCTCACCCACAGAGGGGATGGTATTGGGAAGTGATTAATCCTTCATGACTGGGATTAATGCCTTATCAGAGAATCTGTAGACAGATCCCTTGCCCTTTCCATCATGTGAGGACACTGAGAAGTCTGTAATGCAAAAAAGGGCCCTCACCAGCCATGTTGGCACTGTGATCCTGGATTTCCAAACTCTAGAACTGTAAGAAAGAAATTTCTGTTGTTTATAAGCTTCTGCTCTACATATTCTGTTATAGCAGCCTAGATGGACTAAGACGGTTTTCCTTTTTTCCCTTCTCTTCATGCTTTCCCTGGATACGTACTTGGCAATCTGTAAACACATACCATGTTAATGGCAGAAGGTTACAGAAGTGAGGAAGGGGCATGGAGTGGATTTAGAGAGGAACCTCGCAGTGTCTCGGGTTGTGACTAATAGGAGCTATTAAAACAAAACATACCAAAGATCCAGCATAAATCCATTCCCTCTACAACTATATTTCTTACAAAGTTTGTCCGTTGGCTGTCTTGAGGTGGAAGGAATGTTGCTGAATGTCTCATTAAATAATAGAAAGATCCCTAAGGTATGTGATATCTCTTAGGATCAAGAAAGCAAAGCACTGAGGATTCTTCCCAGCTGGTATGTAACATGCCTCAACACTACAAGCCCTAGACTGCATGAAAGCTGACTTTGACGAAAAGTACAAATCATACTCAACAAAGGCGAAATCCCAGGCAATATTGGTTTTGGGCTCTGTGGCTCCAAATTTAGAACAGTCTCCTATTGAAAGAGTCCTCCATCCTTGAGAACTGTCCATTCATGCTTACATATATAAAACATGACAGGGAAAGGGGGAGAGGGAGGGGGAGGGGAGACTGCAGGCTTTAGAGTGAAAATTGGCCTTCCCTCCCTTGTCTGCCATCTGCCAACTGGGCAGTATGCAAAATTCCCCCATTCACTGTCTGCTTCTTTTTTCTGTGTCAGGCCCCAGAGGGCTGGAATATGCTCTCCAAAGGGCATCCTTCTTCCAGTTCCTCCAGCTCCAACCGATTCTGTACATTCTCAGGAGGATGATATCACCTGTAACTTCTTGAATAAGGTCCAAAGTTTCCCCATTGCCCATAGAATAAACTATTGGCATATATGTTCTTTTATTTTATTTTATTTTATTTTATTTTATTTTATTTTATTTTAATTTTATTTATTTATTTTTGGCATATATGTTCTTTAATAATCCTCACAGTACCTCCCCAATTATTTCTTATTAATATCCTTTATTTCGCCCAACTTCCTGGGACTAAGCCATATTTACTTTTTTTTTTTTAAGATTTTATTTATTTATTCATGAGAGATACAGGGAGAAAGAGGCAGAGACACAGGCAGAGGGAGAAGCAGTCTCCATTCAGGGAGCCTGACATGGGACTTGATCTTGGGTCTCCAGGATCATGTTCTGAGTCAAAGGCAGACGCTCAAATATTGAGCCACCCAGGTGCCCTCCATACTTACTTTGTACTGCTCTCTGCTTTAAAGAGTTGTATGGTGATGCTGAATTGCAATTTAGACCCGCCCTACAATATTTTATATGGTCAGAAAAAAAAATTTATGACCAATAGGTCACTATTCTGATGATTTGAAGTAGCTGGAATCACCACAGCAAAAAACACCATGTAAACACAAGACACATGTATGCTAACACTTTTAAAACTGTCTTTTTTAAATGGCAGACGATACACTGGCAGAAGGAAGTGCAGTTCTTTACTGTTGAGACTATTTTTATATAATAGGTGATTACATTATTTTAAAGTCATAATATATGCTTTTATTTTGTAAGCTAATCACATTCAAATACCCAAAGTGAATTGCTACTTAAAAGCCATCTATGGGGCAGCCCGGATGGCTCAGCGGTTCAGTGCCTGCCTTCGGCCCAGGGCCTGATCCTGGAGACCTGGGATTGATTCCCATGTCAGGCTCCCTGTGGAGCCTGCTTCTCCTTCTGCCTCTCTCTCTCTCTCTCTCTCTGTGTGTCTCTCATGAATAAATAAAATCTTCTTTTTAAAAAAGCCATCAATGGCAAAACTTTTGCATATTAGAAACCCTATGATATATCTATTTTGTAAATTGAGACTGTTGTCTATTGGGCTTACTTATAGTGGGAAAAACTGTTTGCCATCGTCATTAGTGAGAGCTTCCATATCAATTTTTTTCAACTTTTATTTTAATATTTTAATTTATTTTTTAATTTAAATTCAATTTGCCAACACCGTATCAAGTTAATCAGACTTTTTGAGGAAGCAAGTTTTAACTCACTTGAGGACTATACCAAATCCAAACAGTAAAAGAGCCCCTTTAGAAAATTGCTTCAGTAATCTGAAGAGAGGCTAAAAAAACAGTGAACCTCCTAATACAATGGTAGAAGTTCTAGCCACATGGAATGGTCAACTTGCTAAGAGGATTTATGGAGCATCTAAGGTCAAACCACCACTTCTCAGCCAGGCAGCAGGGTTCTAAGGAAGCCATGCCACAGGGTTTGGTTTATAGAGAAGTGAAGTATCTATGGATCCTTTCTTCTAAAGCTATAAATAATTTCAGTTTCACAGACACTCCATTTTCTCTAAATACCTTCAGATTCATACTGATGAATCTTCACTGTAATAATTATAACTAGCATAAACTGAGAATTCACTGGGTGCTGGCATGGGCTTTATGTGAATTTCTCATTTAGTCCTCAATGAAACCTCTATTATTAGTAGCATTTCACAAATGGAAAAATTGAGGTACAGAGAGGTGTAGAGAGAGCTTGCAAAACTATAAAATCTGGCAATGTCACTCCAGATCCATATGCTTCACTGCTGTATTAGAGGGTCTCTATAAGCTTGATAGGCTTATGTTAAAGAAACAGGGTTGCCTGGGTGGCTCAGGGGTTGAGCATCTACCTTCAGCCCAGGGTGTGATCCTGGAATCTCAGGATCGAGTCCCACATCGGGCTCCCTGCATGGAGCCTGCCTCTCATGAATAAATAAATAAAATCTTTAAAAAAAAAAAAAGTACAAAGAAACAACTGTGCCATAGTCTAGTCAATGGTTTGCAAAATGCTCTCATTTACATATTTCATTTTTACCTCTATAGGGAAGGTAGCTGAGGTTCAGAGATATTAATGTGAGATTTAGAGACATTAGGTGATTTGCCCAAAGTCATGTATCTACTAGATAATGGAGCTGTAATGAACTCAGAACTCATGGCTTGAAAAGATTCAGAAAAAAGTTCCAATGGGACTACTCAGAAATTAGAGGAGATAGGCAAAATGTCTTATTAATAGGTAAAAGCAGTTTCAGTAAGTTGAGTTCAATAAATCTATGACACAGAGCCTGAACAAATGACCTTACTGAAAACCTATTTTTTTATTCTTTTATGGCTAACACAATAGAGTTTATATAGGCTTCAGTCTTCTCTTTTTTTCTCTCCTGGTGGATGTGGGTATGGCTGTGTGTGTGTGCACGAGAGAGAGAGATGGAGAGAGAGAAACATATCAGCTTGTCTAACATTTTTTTTTCAAAAATTTTTTGATTGCTACAATAAGTTTAGCTAACATCTGTCATATCAATTTTTACTTTAAACAAAAATATGGTGGATATATACGTTCAAACACTGTAATCAGAAAATATTTTTTGAGGCTTGCACATTTGCCTGGTTGTGTACTATGTACTGGAAATCCAAAAGAAAATGAAGTCACTGCCCAGACTGGGGGATACTGGTGTACAAACAAGCAGGTCAGTAATCCAGTGTCATCACTGCTCTAGCAAATGGAAGGCTCAACTAGCATCTCCAGCCTGCAGAACCTGTACCCCTGGGGATGCAGGATGACTTTCCAAAGCAGTACACTGGGCCATGTGAGTGTTGGGAAGCCAATCAATTTCCAGGTTCCTAACCTTCCTTTAAGTCTTTCTCAAGCCCTGCCTGCCAGAAAATGTCCGAGGAGGAAACATCTTGCCAGTTCTCTTTGCCACCTCCTGTTACACAATGGGCCTTCTCTCAGTATACAAAGGAAAAGCTTTTCTTTCATTCACTCCAAATTGTCCAGCAAGCCACCAGAGCATAAAGAAATGGATGGTTCAGATTATTGTGTCAGCAAAACCTTCTCTAAGTAAGTCACCATAAACCCACTGCCAGGCTTCATGTCTGTCTCACTACTGGGCTGGAGTATGGCATTAGAAACCAGAAATTTTGGTTTGTGTTGCCATAGTCTACATTCAGATTATGTTAAAGATGGAGGCAATAGGAGCAATGACATTTTGTTTTTTTTGTTTTTGTTTTTGTTTTTTTCAGGAACTGGTATTTATTATCAAAGTCATATTCGATGAGCAATGACATTTTGTTGAAAGGTCTTGTCTCTTCTATTCCCTGATTCTAGTCTGAATCATCAGGGCTGGAGAGGAACACTGAAGGGGACAGGACCTTATCTCTTCCAGGTGACCAACACATGGCATACTTCTGTGCCTTATCTTTCTATATTAGAATTAGAGTATTTGAGGTTTATAAAAAGCAGACCAGGAATGACAAATCTATGAGGTGTACCCTTGCATTGTCACCAGGAGGAAAAAGCTTAATAGACTCTCTTACCATCTGTTTCTATTACATACTTAGAATGTTCTCAAAGAGGAGGTGTTAAGTGCCCTGTTTACTTCTGATGGAGAATGGCATATCTAAGAGCAAAAGGGGTGTATCTAAGAGAAGTTCGTATTTTATATTTTCTTGAACATGTATTACACTCACAGGAAAAGCATTTTTTTAAAGATTTATTTATTTGATAGAGAGAGAGAGAGCACAAGCAGGGGGAACAGCAGGCAGAGCAAGAGAGAGAGGCAGACTTCCTGCTGAACAGGCTCAGATATGGATCTCAGTCCCAGGACCCTGGGAGCATGACCTGAGTGCAAGACAGATACTTAACCGACTGAGCTACCAGGCCAGGAAAAGTATTTTCACTAACTTTTTCCAAAAAATTACTATGTTCCAAAATACCAAATTTCCCTTTGTCCTTATCTTTTGCTGAGTTTCAATCATCAACTACTTCTCATTTTTTTCCCCCTATTTACCACATAATTAAAACTAGTTTATCTTAGTGGTAGCATATTGTGGATTCCACTGTAAATAACACACTTAGCAAACATGAATAAAACTTAATACATCTGGGTTGTGGCCTACTGCCTTTTCTTTCTGCTGTTAATTTCCCCCAAATAGATTAATCTGGCCTCTTACCAGCACAGCAGCTAACTTCAGCTACCAGCAGGTACTGGTGTAAGACAAAATGTTCTCTAAAGCAATCCAGGATATAATACTCTAGATTTAAAAAAAACAAGCCTCATTTAATTAGGATTAATTTCTCCCTCTCAGAGTTGATATGTGATTCTATTTTGGTAAAAAGCAAAATTTTAAGCTTACTTATTTCCAGACATGAAATGCAATTTCTAGTCTAGAATCTATCTGGAATCTTCAGGTATCTGTTCCTCTGTCCATCTTTTTAGGGTGCTGCAGGAAGACCTAGAGATTTGCCATGCTGAGGGTTTCTTCTGTGTACAGAAGAGAATGGGAAGTGCAAATGAGGGTGAGGGGAAAGTGAGGAGGGAGAGATCAAGAATCCTGATGGGTAGCTCTAGCAGGTGCAGAAGTCCCCCCTCCCCCCCACACATACTGAGTTCAGGAGTCTGCACTTTGAGCTCAGGGGTTTCAAAGTGGAGGATGTGCCCTAGGATGTACAACACTGGGGAGTCAGAAATTTTTGATTATATGTGTGTTTTCTTTAATAGGTAGGAAAAATTACTTGTATTGAACACACGTGGGTTGACATGGGTACCCTCTGCTCTGTGTATCAGATGATCATACTGTCATAAACTTTCCTTGGGGAGGGGAAGGGGATCTTCGCGGCTCTAAGGGGCCACTTGTGTGGCCTTCTGCATTTGCCCCTTTCAGCAGGTTGTGATTGTGGCAGTTTATGTGAGCTCGATTAAGGAGATTTACAGATTATGCCAGCCAGTATTAATTGATAATCCTTGAAAAAGGGACAACTGGCCTTCAAAGACTTCTGCAAACCAAACAAACACAAATAAGAAATCAAAAGCATAAAATCAGAATAAAGAATATATTGGTAATATAAAAACAAGGATCTAACAAAAATAAGACAGCTGACTTTTTTTACACAAGTTCTCCATTATTCATGTTCCTAGATAAAAATGTTAATAATGGTTTAATCAGAGCTGACAAGCAACGGACCACAAAATTTTGGTTATCATCAAGGAGACTGTTTAAAAGCGATTTATATCTACTGTCATTAATGATTACTTGGGTCTTGAGTATATTGGGCTTTTAGCCAAGGATGGTATAAGAAAACAACCATAATTTGGAAGATATTTTAAAATATTAATAATTCCATGATTATGTCATCTTTTTTACTCCTATTTGTGTGTGTGACTTATTACTTATGAGGTTATTTTCATAAATAACTAAACAAACATATTAGGCTTGTATGCCTCTTTGCTTAACATTGCTGTATAACCAACCAACTCAAAACTTTGTGGCTTAAAATAGCAATGTACTATTATCTCTCATGGTCTGTAGGTTGTCGGGCTCAGCAGGATGAATTTTAACTTGGGGTTTCTTATGTGGTGTCAGTCAGTCTTCTGGAAGCTCTACAGGGCTGGATGTTCAAAATAGACACTCACATGGCTGGCAGTTGATGCTGGATGTTAGCTAGGAGCTCATCTGGGTTGTTGACTAGTGAGTCTGCACTATGGCCTCTCTATGGGGTTTGAGCTTTTTACATGGTGTCTGGGTTCTAAATGGGGGAGACCCAAATGCCTTCCAAGAGGAAAGAAGCAAAAGCTGCCAGGCTAAAGTATGCCTGGAACAGCGTTACTTCTACATTTGTGCCATATTATATTGATCAAAACAGCCACAGGGCCCAGATTCAAAATGGTGGGGAAAATAAGCCACCTCGTGATGGGGTTGTCAGAAGAGCATATATAATGGAAGATAATACTGTGGCCATCTTTGAAAAATACAGTGTGCCAGAAATGCTAAATTTTTTCCTTTTGGGATGTACAATCATAAAGTTTGGAGCTGTTGAAATAACTCAGAATTGTAGGTAGGGTCATATACCTTGTGGTCAAACTGACTTGACCTGGAGCTGTTTGATCTTGTGAAATTTAGCTGACCTCTCTGAAAATTGAGATAATAGAATCTATAGGGTGGAATGGGGATAGGGATGCTTTTAGTATTAGATAAGAAAATGTGTACCCAAAACTCCCAGAATACCATAACTGGCTGGATCGGTAGCAGATATTATTATGGTTTTGAGTTGAGGAGTGACTGGTTTAGAAAAAGGTTTTCAGAGCAAGCACTCTGATGACAGCATGGAGGATGTATCAGATAGAGGAGAAGGTGGAAGATTAAGAATGGGGCCAAGGGGATCACCAGTGAGATGGTCATCACGTGATGACCATTAAGGAAGGAGAGAAACAGGTGGAGAAATGTGTAGGCAGAAGTCTCAATGTGAATTGGTGACTTACTGAACGGGGTAAGAAAGGGAAGGGAAATATCTAGAGCTATGTTTTTATGCTTTTGTGATTGATCTTTTGTAGGCAGTAAATTTTTAAAAAAAATCTGGTCTCATAAAAATCATGGAGTCCTAGGAGCACTGTGTCAGAGTCACTTTTTTTTTTTTTTTTTTTTTTGTAAATCAATTCATTTTATTGGTAAAAAATTATTGTTCAAAGTAGAAAACATAACATTAAACATGTCATGATCATTAAATTTAAAATAAAGGTAGTTAACTGTTATGGGTTGACTTGAGTCCCCCAAAAAGATATGTTGAAATTGTAAACTCCAGTACCTGTGAATGTGATCTTATTTGAAAATAGGGTCTTTGCAGGTGTAATCAAGTTAGAATGAGGTGAAACTGCATTGCGGGGGTGGGGGTGGGGGCTTAATCCAGTATGACTTGTGTCCTTATGTGAAGAGGGAAATAGAGATAGACATACATACATACATACATTTATTTATGAGAGAGAGGGGGAGAGAAACATAAGCACACTCCATACTCTGTACAGAGCCTGATGCAGAGCTCGATCTCATGACCCTGAGATCACAACCTAAGCTAAAGCCAAGAGTCGGGTCAGTGCTCAACTGACTGAGCACTGAGCATAGAGACTGTCTTGGGGCTCGATCTCGCAGCCCATGAGATTATAACCTGAGCCGAAATCAGGAGTCTGATGCTTAACGAGCCTAGCCACCCAGGCACCACGCTGCCTCCTTGGTGTCTGTAGTTTTAAGCCAGCTGTTGTTATAGCAGTCCTAGAAAACAAATACAGTAACTATACATATACTACAATGAATTATTCATTTTACTTGGTTAAAGGGGCTTGGCATTAAAGTAAGCCCAACTAATTTTTTTTAAAGATTTTATTTATCTATTCATGAGAGATACAGAGAGAGGCAGAGACACAGGCAGAGGGAGAAGCAGGCTCCACGCAGGAAGCTGACATGGGACTCGATCCCAGGTCTCCAGGATCAGGCCCTGGGCTGAAGGCAGCACTAAACCGCTGAGCCACCCGGGCTGCCCAAGCCCAACTAGTTCTTTTGTCAAGATTTTTTTCTGGTTTAGCTTTCCAGAGACATGAGATGGGGCTTTCTCAGGGCAGATAAAAGCTGTGCCTCATCTATGTGTGCCTTCCCAGTGGCAAGCAGAAACACGTAAATAATAGGTATGCACTTTGATGAGCCAAACTGAGCCTTTAAAAATTTTTTTATTAAAACAACAAAAACAAAACAAAACAAAAACAACAACAACAACAAAAAACACTTGGGGCACCTGGGTGGCTCAGTCAGTTGAGCGCTGACCTGACTCTTGGCTTTAGCTTAGGTTGTGATCTTAGGGTCATGAGATTGAGCCCTGCATCAGGCTCTGTGTGAAGTGTGCTTGAATTTCTCTCTATCCCATGCCATGGTCACTGTCACTGTCACTCTCTCTCAAATAAATAAATAAATAAATAAATAAATCTATCTTCGGAAAAAAAAAACTACTTGAAAGACTAGATATTTTTAAGATTTTCCTCCATATAATATTGTCCTGATGATTAATATACCTAATCTCAGGGCTACCCATAAGTGAAAAAAAAAAGATTTTTTAAATTAAAAAATAGAAATATAACAATAGCTAATATTTATTGAGCAATACCAAGATGCGAAGTCCTGCTGAGTCCTTTATACATATCTTCATGCTGAATCTCATCACTGCCTTATTACTACTCTGATTTTAAATGTGAGACTCAAAACAGGTTGATAATTTGCCAAAGGTCATATAGCTGATAAGTGATAGAATCAGGGTAACAACCCTCCACTATGACCAAATAGATGACAATGCTCAAGTGTGCACTGAGACCAGAGTCACATGTGGCTATTAAAACATAAATGAAAATTAATTAAAATTAAGCAAAATTAAAAATTCAGTTCCTTAGGCACACTAACCACGTTTCAATGCTCAGTAGCCACATGTAGCTTGGTGCAGGCAGAGAACATTTTTAATATTGCAGGAAGTTTTATTAGAAAGCACTGGTCCAATCCCTTAACAGAATACATTGAAAGCCCACGTTATGGCCAGTTAAGGGGAAAAAGGCATAGCAGAAGGAAGAGAACAGAGGGAAAAAAAAAAGGGAGATTTAGGGTGAGGGAGTGCCTTTAAGTGAAGAAGCCTACATCTAGGGGTAGAGTGGCCTCTGAGGACATTTTTAGTCTGCTGTATTGTAAATTTTGGCAGCGGAAATTCCAAAACATATTAAATACATGTATTTTAAAAATTAGGGAGCTACAATTTAACAGATAAATCTCAACTGTGTGCCTGGCATTGAGTGAGGGGGCTGTTGCTAGGTGGACATATAGGCATAACTTATGAAAATTAGAGCAACATTAATCAAATAATTAGAATAAAGTATGACAGGTATTTTGAAGTGGGAAAAAATTCTGTGGAGAGAAATAGCAGACGGGCCCATGGTAGCCTTGATAGGGTTCGAGGTGCCTCACTGAAGACAAAGTGCCACATAACCGAGAAAGGAAGGATAAGACAACCATCCAGCGGCATGGGGGTGTCTGAGCTGGTTGGCCAGCCTTGAGAAGGCCTGAAGCCAAGAAGAAGGACTGAACTAGTTAAATATGTGGCTGGAGAAAGGGAGAGTAGCAAAAGGTGAGCCAGGGAGTTGGGGCAGAAATCAGAATTTGGGATGAGTGGGAGAGCTTTCTAAAATATTGTCATAAAGGTGATGTAAAGCTTTGAGGATTTTCTAGCCAAGAAAGGGATATGTGCAGATTTGCATTTTGAGATGATTTCTCTGGTTGCCATGCTAAGGATGGTTTAAGGGGAAGTAAGGCTGAAGATGGAGAGGCTGCTTAGAAGCTGTCGGTACTAGGATGGCAGTAATATGTCTGGAGAAATGGCAACTGTCTGGATATTTGGAGCTAGAATGTACGGACATTGATCACTTAGTTGTCTCTGAAGGACAATCTTTAGGTTTCTGGTTAGGGCAACTGCATAGAGTAGAGGTCTGCAACCTGTAGCTGACCAGCCAAATCTGCTCTGTCCTGTTTTTGTAAATACAGAGTTGTTTTTTTTTTTTATAAAGATTTTATTTATTTATTCATGAGAGACATAGAGAGGCAGAAACATAGGCAGAGGGAGAAGCAGGCACCCTATGGGGAGCTTGATGTAGGACTCCACCCTAGGACCCTGGGATCATGACCTGAGCCACCTAGGTGCCCCTATGAATATAGTTTTATGGGATCCCAGTCATGCCCATTTTTTTATGTACTGTCCATGGCTGCTTTTGAAATTCATTGATGGATCTGAGCAATTGCCTCAAAGACCACACCGCCTTCAAAGCCTAAAATATTTGCTATCTGGCCCTTCGAGAAAATGTTTGCCAACTGGGATAAATGATCATTACTTTTATTTATTGAAATATTAACACTTCCCAGGCAACGTTCTAAATAATTTACGTATGGTACAATACTCCATCCCAATTGGCAAACATGAAGTGTTGCTGTGGTCCCATTTTACAGAAGCACAGGATGTGACATTCACACTCATAGCTTTGGTTACCACCTCCATGCCAGGGACTCATCAAATGTTGACTTCTAAGCCAGACCTTCTTTGGAGCTTCAGACAGGCATATCTCTAACATCTAGTCGGATAGATGGCCCAAAATTCAATATTCCCCAAATCAGACTCCTGTGTGTGCCCTCAAACCGGATCATCTTTCAGTTTTCCATTTCTTAGCAAATATCACCAACCAGAAGAGCAAGCCAGGATAGAAGGAGCCCTTGTTAGCACTTGTCTCTCCTTGTCCCTTCTCTTGTCCATTCTATCTAAAGATTGCTGAAATCTGGCTGCTTCTCTTCATCTGGATCATCTACCACCTGCCAAGTCCACCTTATTAATAAGGTCATCATTTGTGTAGGTTCTGTAAAAGTTTTCTCGTAAATCCATTTCTCTTCACCCAGGCCCTCCTGCAATTTTCAAACTGCAGCCAGAGTGCACTTTCAATCCTATCAACCTCTACCCTCATTCCCCACCTAACCTACCCTTTCAAAGGCTTTTCTTATTCTTAGGATTCTCATCAATTTTATTGTTTTTATGTTGTTTCATTGTTTTTGAATTATTCTTCAGAACTGATGGGAACGTATGATAATTCTTGTCAGTACATATGAAATAAATTCTGAAGGTCAGGGTTCAATTAATTTAGTTCCCCAGCTGTGGAAGAAGCCAGTTTTATGTCCATTGCAAATTCATGTCAGGGAAATTGTCCTTAACTCCCTTTATAAGGCACTAACTAGGTAGTTGGCTCTCTGCCGACCGTCCCAAGTCTCACCTGGACCACGCACCCTCTGCTTGTCTCCACTCCAGTCCTCCCTCTCTCCTGCCTCTCTCCTGTCTCCGGGAAGCACCATGTTCCTTCCCTTCTCAGAGATGTCCTTCCCTGGAATTCATTTTCATCTCAGATGTTTTTCATCCCTTGTAGTAAATATTTTTTATCCTCCAGGTCTCTAGTTAAGGATCCCTTGATGGAAAGCCTTTCCAGACCTTTCTGAGTGGGATACATTCCATTATTAGAGGCTAGTAAAACACAGGCAGCACTGATTACTTTCACAATTTTACATTTCTAGGATTAATTGATGCTTTTTAACACAAGTGACATTTTTCTATGTGGCTAAAGGCAATGCATGATAATGGGATGGAAATATGCTCACACTGCATCCTCAGCACCTAGCCCAGTGCCTTCCCCAAAGTTACACACACAATAAATTTTTTAGACAGATTTTTGGCTGTAAGTACTCACTGCTCAGGAGAGAGGTGGATTGAAAAAATATATATTTGGGAGCCATCACCATATAGGTTCAGCCATGAGAATGCACAGGAAGCAAAATCATTGGGTTGAGCAAAATGAAGGCTATTAGTGACCTTGTTCAGGTGGAATAATTGGACAGAAGTCAAATTGTAGCCACCTGAAGTGGGAAGAACTAGAAGCAGTTAATACAGATGGCACTTGCACAAAGTTTGGCTCTGAAGAGATGAAAGGTATGGGTGGCACTGTGGGAATTCTTTAATAACCTCATTTTTGTATTATATATACATTCTTGACTGAAAAGCGAGGATTTACAAGTGACACTTAAAATAGCAATAAAATTTAGGGCACCTGGGTGGCTCAGTCAGTTAAGGATCCAACTCCTGGTTTTGGCTCAGGTGGTGATCTGGGGGGTTGTGAGATACAGCCCCGCATCTGATGTTGCGCTCAGCTGGGAGTGTGCTTCTCTCTAAAATAAATAAAATCTTTAAAAATGGAACAGCAAGAAAGTTGGAGCTGTGTAATGTCTACCTTTAAAACAATAACAGGCTTTTAATACATGTCTGGTGTAGTCAGTTAAAGCATTTGAGTGCAAATAAATTGTTAATAACTCAACTAAGGATTTCTTATTTTTAGGCCTGGGGACAAGATTGGAAAATGGCAGCCCTAGAGTTTACTTAGTCTGTACTTTTTTTTTTTTTCTTTTTTAAATTTGATTTTAAATTTCTTCAAAGGGTCTCTGGTTTCTAGGTTTCCTGTGACCTGCCTGGGCCATATGGTCTTCAGAGCTTCCCACTCCACCCAAGCATAAGAGGCTTTGAAGGGAAGAGAGGAAAGGAGAAATGAATGTTGTTCTCTGAGTTGATAAGATTAGAGCTATATTGTCTTTAAGGCTGCATGAAATCAATTCTAAAACCAGACCAGATTTAACTGCTCTTACCCAGAAAAAGCCGCCCTCCCCCTTTCCAAGAACAAATCAGCCCGTCACCACTTCCTATTAATTTAAAAGCCCAGAAGAGCTCATAACTTAGGCTGACGTTACCCTGGGAGAACACAGCAGAAGAGGCAGTAGCTTCGTTTTCCCTTTCAAAGGTCTTTTTATCAGCTCCCTAAATAATTGCTTTCATGGGCTTCCATCAGAAAACTAAGTTCGATTGGGAGCTCTTTATAGTCTATTTTGCCAGAAAACACTTAATGGGTGGGTTGGGTATAAGTAGCATCGAGGTGTTTGGGCGGAAAGAGATCTTAAGAGATGTGAGCCTGGTAGCCCTGCAACACTCTGCCACAAAGCCGCCCTGAGTAAGTAGCACAAAGAAATCTAACACCCGGCGCAGCGGTTTAGCGCCGCCTTCAGCCCAGGGCCTGATCCTGGAGCCCCGGGATCGAGCCCCACGTCGGGCTCCCTGCATGGAGCCCGCTTCTCCCTCTGCCTGTGTGTCTCTCATGAATAAACGAATAAAATCTTAAATCTAAAACCCAGATTCACGTTCTTCCTCAGCAGTCTGCACGTGGTGGTGGGGGCGATGGGAGCCAGTGCACAGCTAACCATCCTGGGCTGCAAACGCGGTTTTGTCCACAGGCAGCTCTGCCCTAGCGTAAATCCATTTCCCCAAGATTGCCTTCGCCTCGGCCCAGCCCAGTGGCGTTTCCAGGCCATTCACCCAGCGGTTGTCTGGCAAATAAGGATGCTCCCGAAGTGCCTGCATCTGGAAAGGCGCTCGTGTGGGGCGCGCGCTCTCGTGCCCCAGCCCGGGACCGGGTGGCAGGGACGAGGGCTTGGGTTCCCGCCACTCACGAGCCAGAAGGACCCGGCGGCGGGAGGCTCCTCCTCCAGGAATGCTGGAGGGGCTGAGCGGCTCCCTGCGCTCGGCCCTGGCGCGGGGCCCCCGGCGGTGGCAGTGCGCACCGTGCAGCGCGCGCGCCGGGGCCTGGCCGCGCCACCTGCCCTCGCCGACCCCCGCGCGCCGCGTGCAGCCGCCGCCGCCGCCGCTCCCCGCAGCCCCGCGCCCCCGGACCCTGCCCATGGCCAGCCCGACGCGCGCCGCCGCGGCCCTCGCTCGCCAGGTACCCGGCCCCGGGCGCTTGCGGAAGGGGGTGGCGGGTTGCACCCGGGGCCTCCTGCACCGCGTCGCCGCGCATCGCCGAGCCGCCTCCGCCCAGGCGGCTCCTTTCTCCCCAGCCCTGACCCAAATCTGCGCCTCCGGCCGGCGAACTCCGCTTTGGGGAGGCCCTTGCCGGGCAGGCCGCCGGCGGGAACGCGAGGGTCGCCATGGAAGCCGCTTTGGGGGAGGAGGGGGACGCGGAATTTCTGGGCTGCGAGACCTGACAGCCGCAGCCTGCGGGCCTTCGCCATCCCCAAATATTTTGACCGCGACCTTCTGCATCCTTGGATTCCGCGCCCCCCCCCCCCACACCTCCTTTTTCCCTCCCACACGTAGCTATTTAGCAGATTAGGTTTCTTTTCTTTCTTTTCTTTTTTTTTTTTAGGTCTGCAGCTTTTTCCAATTCGCCCCACTTCCCTTGTGTCCTTAAATATCTTGTAAATTACTCCCTAATTCCCTGAGGTTTGGTCCTTAACCTGCGAGGTTCGGTGTGGGTGCGCCTGCATTGCAGGACCCTGCCCTTGGGGGAAGAAAAAAAGGTTCATTCTCGTCCTCATCCCTTCTCCAGTCTTCCTATTGTGCGCCGCTGATTGACAAGACCACGAGGCTGAGCGCGCCCAGGAGATTTTTCTATAAATGACTTAACACCCCAGTCTAGACTATTTACTCGGATGGAAGGGGGACGATCACCGTCTCTTGCTCCTTGCTGGTGAACCCCGGCTCTGTAGGGCGACCCTGGAATCTAACCAGGCTGCCCTAAGCCAGCGGTGGAGGATGAAAACAGCTGCGTCCTCCGGAAGGGTGGAAAGTGAAGGACGGCGCTCCCCGGACGCCCTCCTTTGGGGCTGGCGCTTGGTTGGTTGATCCTCCTTTTCCTGTTTGCTTGGGTACCTGAGCGGAGGACGCAGTGTGATGGTGAGTGATGACTGATTACCCCAGGCCTCAGTTCCCCACCTGGTTTTACTCAATGAGCTTAATTCTTTTTAAGGACTGCAATAACGGATGCTCCCCGGAATGTACTGGAGAAGCCGGATCCAAAGAGATGGTGGGGACTTTCAAGGTAAGTGATTTGCCAGAGGTTAAGTGAAGCAACAGTCAACTGAATGAATCTGTTTCTTGTTGGCATTTGGGCAATTTTCACTGCGTCGGTTATACAGTAATTTAGATATGCTGACATGCTTTTTTTTTTCTGACATGCATTTTTAAATTCCACTCTTGTGGGGGTCGTTTGGGGAGCAGTAATATCTTCATATCTAAAATTACCTGGCAGTTAATTGCTTATTTCATGAATTATAACTTTTCTTGGAAAACAATTAATTTGTAAATATTCACCTGGAGGTTTATCTGATTGTATAAATAAGTATAACCATTCACTAGTGGAAAAAGTTATACTTGTAATGTTTCTCCTTAAAGCAACACCTAACATTTTACAGTAGCGTTGTGTTTCCTTATTTTCTCTCTGAATAATGTTAGATAATCTCATATGTTTGTATGTTACATAATCTCATAATTTACCAGGCTACTAATGAAGAGCAAATGAGAATCTGGTAAAAAGCACTTTGAAAATCATACAAGTACAAATATAAGGTGTATTATTATTTTCTCTATGAAGCATCATCTCCACTCCACCCCATGGTCTCCCCCCTCCCCCCAACCGTGGAGGGTTTTGCTTCTCTTTATGTCTCCCTCTCCTCTCCTGCCTATTTCAGTCACTGTCAATTGTCATCCATAGCACAGAGTGTCCTAATGATCTCACATCCTGGCAGGGTTCAGAGAGGGAGTGCAAACTTGACTCATCAATTTCCCACACTCTTACTGTGCTAGGCATTGGAAATTGAGGATAAATTCAAGATACAGTCTCCGATCTCAGGTTAAAATAAAAAAAAAAAAAGAAATAGATTAGAATATAGTAATTTCCTTCCTAGAATAAGTTTGTGAGTTTTATTTGTCCATAATATTCCTGGTCCTTTAAAGATAATATCCCCTATAGCCTTATAGCTGATCTAATCTACTCTGCTAGCCTGTGAAGACTAAGTTCTAATACATTCTGTGGACTTAGGTATTGAGAGATAGATTCTAGAAAGAATGAAATACAATGGACTATTTGATAATCTCTCAGGGTTATTTTATATAGTAGGTATATTCCTCAAAGGGTATATAGACAAATCCAATTTTTTCCCAAAAGATCTTTATATTTTTATACATAGAAAACTTATAAAGTTAAAATTAATTTGTAATGTAGGGTTGCCTGGGCATCTCCTTTGGTTGAGTGGCTGATGACTCTTGGTTTTAGCTCAGGTCATGATCTCAGGATCATGGGATCGAGCCTTGCATTGGGCTAGAGCTCAGTGAGGAGTCTGCTGGAGTTTCTCCTTCTGCCCCTTGTGTGCTCTCTCCCCTCTCTCAAATAAATAAATCTTTATTTATATCATGAATTATTTTAATCTGAATTTAGATTCCTGTGTATTAGATTTTAGTTAAAGGGGAAGTGTACTGACATTGTATGCTTATATTTACATATTGAAACATGAGTTGTCATGGTGGTTGTATTCACCCTGTATATGTAATGAGGCAAATGAAAAATGAAATTGATATTTCTGGGGGGATATGGTGGATTTTATGGGACTATATTTGCTTTTGGCAAAGTTATTATTTTTTTTTATTTACTCCTTTTGTATTTTTAAGCTGCTCTTTTGGGTTTCTCATGGGTATTTTTCATATTGCATCCACTCCATTTTAATGCAGTTATCTTAAATGAGGATGCAGTTTCTCCACAAAACCCAGAAATGAGATGACTTACTACTTGGGAATCCTATAGAATCTTTCTGTGGACTCCAGAGCTGCCTTTGTTTCAAAGAGATCAGTTGTCTGTTTCTTCCACTTTCTCCTGCTTTATAGATCTCCACAGAATGTGACACTCCAAATCTCTAATTCTCCTCTTCCTACCTTTCTATTTTATTTAAGATAGATTAATTTATTTGAGAGACAAGCTAGGCAAAGGGCAGAGGGAGAGAATCCACAAATAGGTGTCTGTCCCTCCCACTCCCTCCGTTGAACACAGAGTCCCTCACAGGGCTCTATCCCAGGACCTTGAGATCACAAACTGAGCTGAAACCAAGAATCGTCAGCTGCTCAACTGAGCCACTCAGGCACCTCTTTATTAAGATTCTAAATGAGTGTCTCTAAAGATAATGAACTTAGAACCTAACTTTCCAAATAGAATAAGAAAAATACTTATTATAGAACAAAGTTCTGTGTTTTCTGATAGCCTTGTAATGCCGAGATAGCTTTTAAATGTTTAAGTGTTGTGTCCAATGCAGAGAAGTACAGATACTATATTGAAGGGTGAGCAAGAGACAGGGCCTGAATGCTGGCTAATAGGGCCCTCAGGTGCAGCCAGGTTGCATTAGCGGGCTCTGGGCTTCCCCATTTCAGAGCAGATGGTTACCCAAGCATGGATTTTGAGTTAGGAAGTTGTTTTTTTAAAGATTTTATTTATTTATTCATGAGAGAGAGAGAGAGAGAGAGAGAGAGGCAGAGACACATAGGCAGAAGGAGAAACAGGCTCCATGCAGGGAGCCTGATGTGGGACTCGATCCCGGGTCTCCAGGATCACACCCTGGGCTGAAGGTAGCGCTAAACCACAGAGCCACTCCGGCTGCCCGAAGTTGTTGTTTTTAATATGCATTGTTTTTGTCAATGTTTCTTGTCATTTCGCAATCCAGTCATATGGCCTTCCAAATTCTTCCATGAACATATGGCCTGAAACATCCTGACTTTGAAGTCATCAGAGAACATGAAGTATCGGAAAGAGACAGATTAATTATGCAGGAGAAAGTATCATTTTACAAATATTATTATTTTTATCCATCTTTGGGAAGGAAATGTGGAAAAAGGTTTCTAAACACTGATAAAAATTGTTTGCAAAATTTCTTTTATGCCAAAGATTTTTTTTTCCACTTAGAACTAGATTTCACATCTACTTAAAGTCAGTCACAAACCTGTAGCTAATGTTGCTTTTAAAGAATTTTTATTCAGTGTACCAATTGTTTTAATATTCTTTGTTTCTCTTGGAGCTCAGGTCAAAGCTGTTTTAGTTTCTAGAATTACAGAATTTTTTTTTTTTTTTGAGAGGAAATTAGACTTCTTGATGAAATTCTGAAGGCACTCAGTTGTGTATTACTTTGAAAATCTGCATGTAAGGCAATCCTTAATTACAAATTAAAAAGAGGGTTGCTATTCATATCATTAATAAATCATATCTTACAAAGGGATGTAGTAGCTTACTAAAATAGAACTAATACCTGGTAATTTAATCATTTGTATTCAATTTCTAAAAACTTAACTAGTAGTACCAAGTTATAATTACAAGAGCATCAAGTCCAGCATAAAAACACCATATTCTGTGTCTTTGCCATTAACTAACTTGATTTCATTGGGTCAGTGGATCACTGTAGGTGGTCCTAGAGATATTTTAAGGAGAAAGTTTAGAAAAGTAAAAATTACATACTGGTCCATGATCATTCTTAAAGTTGGTTCTTTAAAGATTTGTAATAACAAAAGGGTCTTTTATGAAACACAGCAAGTACAAATGATTTTTATAAGAAGTATATAGCAGTCTCTTCTTTTGACATATCCAAACCCATGAGGTCAATCCATGTTTAACGAAATTTAGAAAAGAATTACTAGCACATACTTGATATGTATAATAGTTACTGTGCTAAGTGGGAGTCCAACATAACCCAAAGAAATGACTCATTTTTCCAACCGTTCAAATTCATTATAAGATTTTCTAGAGCCAAACCAAACACTTCGGTGGTTAGGATGTCTATGTGGAGGGGCTGTATGAGCAACTGCTAGGCCGTTTGAAAAGCTGAGGATACCACCAGACTGCTGGGCCAGATGGGGTGTTACAGTTTCTACACTTCCTGCTGGAGGAAGAAAGGAAGTTTGGATAAACTGGCTGCACCACATGTCCAGTGTTATAGGTGGAGGAAATGATGGGCGGAAAAAGAGGTGAGGATGGGTAGGCATCTGTGGCCAAGTTTTAGTCCTTCCATGTTAAACAGAGGCATGTAGACAAGAATGCTTAAAGGCTGGTCAGAGTTTAGGTACCAGGTCAGCGTGGACCCCAAATACAGCCCCACCCATGTCCTTGTTATCAGGTTCTGTCCTGCCAGCCTCCCTTGCAGCTGGACAGATCACTGTGACACATTTCTGACCCAATAAGCCATACAGAAATTCCTGGGAAAATTTTGCTTTTCTGATTAGAAGGAATAGATTTGTCTGCTGTTATCCTTTTCCTCCCGTATCTTTGGACCTTGATGAAATCATTAAAGCCAAAAGCTATAGCTATAATGAGCCTTCTTTTGACCCTAAGGAGAAGGCTGAGAAAAATCACAGGACCTTGAGATTATAGGGGTATGGCCAGGCCTGGCTCCTCTAGATATATGTGAGAAAGTCAACTCCTATTTGAGTTTGACTTACTTGCAGCTGAATACATTAAGTGATAAAAGGCTAATGCAGCTCATTAGTGAGAGAAAGACTTGAAAAGACAAGTTAGTGCCATACTTGGGATACTTGATTTTGCATCTGAAGTATTTGGACTTATGTATAGCCATTTAGCTTCTCATGGACTTTGAAGATTATGATCCAGGAGGGATGCCTGGGTGGCTCAGCTTTTGCACCTCCTGCAGCCCTGGACGTGATCCGGGGTCCCAGGATCAACTCCCACATCAGGCTCCCTGTATGGAGCCTGCTTCTCCCTCTGCCTGTGTCTCTGCTTCTCTGTGTCTCTCATGAATAAATAAAATCTTAAAAAAAAGATCCAGAAGCATGTGATTATGTTCAGAGTGTATAAGTAACAGATATAGGATATTTGCTATTGAACGGGTAGTAGAAATTGAGAAATCAGAATTCTTGAAAGATTATTGAAAGTACGCATGTCTTGATTATGATAGGGAAGCAGGGCTTGGAGAATGCTGTTGAGAATGATAAATTATCTTTTTTTAGAAAATATTTCTTTGAGAGAAAAATACAGCAGGAGAAAGCACGAGCCAGTGGGGGAAAGGAGGTATGCAGGGGAGAGGGAGAAGCAGGTTCCCCACAGGACTTGATCCCAGGACCCTGGGATAACAACCTGAGCTGAATTAACCCACTGAGCCACCCAGGCACCCCAGGAATGATAAATTATCTTGAAAGTAATGAAGATGTAAAGAAAATATAGGAAAAAACACAATGAGTTTGTTAACGGAGGTCATGTCTGGGAAGTGGGTGGCCAGGGTGCTAGTTAGGAATGTTATTTATTTACTTATTTTTTGAAAGTTGGGAATTTTCTACTTTTCATTTTTCTTCCCTTTACAGTAGAATTTTAAGATAGTAAACACACATTCCTCTTATTAGATGAGTTAAGAAATAGAGAAGTAGAACATTATATATCAGAAATAGGGACCTGGCAACCTGGGTGGCTCAATGGTTTAGCACCGCCTTCAGCCCAGAGCCTGATCATGGAGACCTGGGATCGAGTCCCACATCGGGCTCCCTGCATGGAGCCTGCTTCTCCCTCTGCCTGTGTATCTGTCTCAGTCTCTCTGTCTCTGTCTCTCATGAATAAATAAATCTTAAAAAAAAGGGACCAAGTTTTGAAGGAAATATATGCTCCATTTTAGATACATTAAGTTTGCAGTAACCAAGGTCTTGTGATTATGAAAAACTGTATGGCTTTTTAGAGAATTCACAAATGAGACTTGAATTTCTTAAGTGGTTCTCAGCCCTTCCAGTACTTTGGAGTCTCCTGGAGAGCCTTCTCTGAAAATTGATGTGAAGTCCCACTCCTGAATTTCTTTCTTTTTTTTCCTGAGTTTTTGTGCATTGTGGTTATGGCTTGGGAAGTGGTTATTTCCTAAAAAACCCCAACCTAACAACAACAACAAAAAAAACACCAAAACTTCCCAGGTGAACCAATTCAGCAGCCAATGTTAAGAACCATTGCTCTTCAGGAGATCTTTAAGGGAGATAGCATGGTATGGTTCCGAGCCTGAGTGCATAGTTAGAATCACTTGGGTACGTTTGAACAACCAACCAACCTCTCCCCTGCCCTATCCTTCTGAGATTCTGGTTCAGTTCTGGAATGGAATGTGATTTAGTGTTTTTAAAACGCCTTATAGTTGAATCCAATGCATAGCCAGGTCTGAAGACCCCTGATGAGAGGAGGAAATGTAAAGGCTCAAGGAAAAAGCTCAGTGTTACCCAGGTTCTTATATTTTACCACCATCAAACTATCATTTTCTCCCTTTCTGCTTTGCTCCTTAATACTTCTTAAAAATTAGGAAATTACAGCATGGTAGCCATGTATCTAGTATTATCCCAGATGGCTACTTCTAATTGCCCAGAGTAAAGAGGTCAACTGAGTTATTTTAATTGCTAAGAACTTCCATGGTAAGGATTCCTGGAGAAATAAGGAAGATGAGGTATAGTTTTCCTTTTTTTTCTTCAAAGATTCACTTATTTATGAAACAAGAGTGGGTCCAAGAGTGGGGAGGGGCAGAGGGAGAGGGAGAGAGAGCATCCTCAAGCAAGACTCCCCTTGGAACCCAATGTGGGGCTTGATCCCAGGACCCCGAGATCAGGACCTGAGCCAAAATCCAGAGTCAGACATTCAACCGACTGAATCACCCAGGTGCAGATGGTAAACTCTTAATTGCACTGAGCCAGAACCCCTGGAGAATTGTAATGTTGATATACATTGGAATGTATACCATGAAGTACCTAGTTCTCCTGGCCCATCCCTTTCCCCTATTCCAGAAGCCACAGTGCTCTGTGACCTTTTTTGCCACTTAATTTCCCCCATATTTCCTAAATTCCTGCCACACTGAACCTTTCCTGTTCCTTGAACATGCCAAGTCTCTTCACAGGACCTGTGCTCTTGCTTCTTCTGCTTCAAATACTTTGCCTCTAGATAGCTCCATGGCCTACCTTCTTTCTTCATTCAAGTCTTGGCTCAAAGGACACCTCATCAGGAAGGTCATTCCCAACCCTTCCACTAAAAATAAGCTTTTTCCCCTCCATCCTTTTAAGCAGCTTATATTTTCCTCATAGCACTAAGCATTTCCTGACCTCTATTTATCGACTTATTTCTTTATATTGTTTTCCCTGTCCCGAGAGAACAGGACTTTACTTGTTTTATTCCCTGAGAGTCCTTTGGGCCTATAGCAGTAAGCACATAGTAGCTCAACAGGTACGAGGTTGAATGATAATACTTGCTCACAGTGGCTACTGCCTGTCCATGGCTGACGGTGAGCTTGCCTGAGAAGGATGGGGGCTGAGCCATAGGCATCTTGGTGTCTCTTGTGCTTGCTAAGTGCAGTGCCTGAGCCATTGTGTTGGTGCAATTAGTGTTTATTCAGTGAACAAAAAGGCAAAATACTGAGAATAATAAAGCAGATGAAGGAGAAAGAGGAGCAGGGGAAGAAAAATAAAGAATCACCCTACAGTTATTTAATATGAGGCTATGGTCTCGTTTTTTGTTCTTGTTAGTTTTTAAAGATTTTATGTATTTTGAGGCAGAACATGCACACAAGCAGGGGCAGAGGTGGAGGGAGAAGCAGACTCTCTACGAGCGGGGAGCCTGATGCAAGAGTGCATCCCAGGACCCTGAGATCATGACCTGAGACAAAGGCAGACGCTTAACCAATTGAGCCACCCAGGCACCCCCATAATCTCGTTTTAAAATATTATGTAGATTGTTACTGATATAAAGTATATATTCCATTGCCTATTTGTTTCATGGCAGGTGCAGTTATTGATTGGAGAGTTTCAAAATCCTGAACGGTATAAGGATCACGGGTAGTTGATTTCTTGTTGATTAGCTCATAGGAGAATTGGTTAGCTACAGATAGAAATACCTGGGAAGGTGATCTTTATTTTACCTTTGAAGAACCAAGTATTGGTTCTGTCACTGGGGGGAAAGGCTAAGGTCTGTTGCCCTTGCAGTATTGAAGATGTACCCTGAATTCAGGTAGAGAAAAACATCTGCTCACGCTCTCACTTCTCCATTTTTACGTACTCTTATCTTTATTTTGGGTCTTACTGTCCTTCCCTGTTATTGAGAAACTTTTATTAGTAGTCTTAATAGGTGAAGATTTGCATTATTTGTGTTACAGGTTTTTTTGTTTTGTTTTGTTTTAGCCCAGGACTAAGAAAAGCTGCTAAAAAAAGCGACTTAAAGCAAAATCACAAGTGCTTTATTGTGCACCAACACTGCGAAACCATTCATGTAATGAAAAATTTATGTTGCAATTTTACTCACTTTAAATTCGAGCCATCTTCTGTGGATGAATCTGTCAGGGATGGGGACGTACATCTGAGATCAGCCAAATATTTTTGGTATTTTAGATAACTTGTACTGTATTGCATGTGTGAGGCACTGTGCTAGGGTCAGAGACTTAAGTGGAATATCTACTCAGAGTTCTTGTCTAAATAGTCTAGAGGGGCTGGCAAACTTTTTAATGGGTCAGATAATAGTTTAGGTGTGAGGGCCATAAGGTTTCTGTTGTTATCAGTGGACTATGCCGTCATTAATGGATAAAGAACAGTGTGACTGTGATCCAATTAAACTTTTATTTTGTAAAAACACACCAGAAGCCTGCAGGTGAAATTTGGCCAACATCGTATCCTCTAACCTGGTCTAGAGGATAAAGGGAGAGAAATGGATTCAAAGAACAAAGTAACTGAGCTGGAGTGTATCCCTTTAAATTCATTTTCTTGCAGTTAGTAAAGGGTTTTAAGTTAATTTACTTACTTGGGTTACGTACTGGTAGAAGAAAGTCCTCCCCCCCGCCAATTTGGCATTTTATTGGCATATTCCAAAATAGCATTACTAAACCTGAAAATTACAGTAATATGTTGTCTTTAGTGCCTTAGGCTTCCCTGTAATGTGAGCTTTCTAGGTGTTTTAGAATACATTCAGCATGAATATTATTCTAAAAATAAAACTGATTATCATTCATAATATATCAAATGACTAAGGCATGTGTAGGGTGGTGAATTAATCAGAAGCAATTGTTTTCTTCTTTTTTTGAGAGCATGTGTGCGCAACGATGAGGTGGGGCAGAGGGAGACTCTTAAGCAAGCTCCATGCCCAGTGTGGAGTGAAGCGTGGAGCTCAGCATGGAGCTGACACAAGGCTTGATCTCATGACCTTGAGATCATGACGCAGGCCCAAATCAAGAGTCAGATGCTTAACCAACTGAGACATCCAGTTGCCCCTGCATCATTTCAAATATAAGGATAAGAACTGATGATCTAAAGGGAACTTCTGTCCTTGATTTGGGGGGCGGGGGATGGGATGAGTACTTTTGTATATGGAGTGGAGTTTTTCCTTACAAGTCAAGGTTAATAAGTCAAACCTGTCCCTGGTTAATACTGTCTTTTAACCGATCAAAGAGTATCCCTTGTGGTTTTGTCAGCAGTCTACAGCTGTTGTGAAGTTGGTGATGGTACTGTGATTCGGGTGTATATGTGTTTGGCCATTTGTAATGGGCAAGCTGGCTATGTGGAGAGTTGGTATAATGCTGCTGTGTGAAGTTGTTTCCTATTATTCTTATTTATCTTTCTTTCAATAAGAGGTCCTTTGTTCACTGTTTCCTCAACACAGAATAGAGGATTTATGTCTTGGTGTTCATTCTCTACTTCTCTGTTTTCAAAGAGGAAAACACTTGTTTCATTCTGTTCCTTCTGTAATGCACCCAGGGGGTTTTGAAGGCTTATGCCAAGAATTCTTTGAGGGAGTTGGAGTACAACCATCGCCAAGAAATTCAGTTCTTTTTTTTTTTTTTTTTTTAAGATTTTATTTATTTATTCATGAGAGACACAGAGAGAGAGAGAGAGGCAGAGACATAGGCAGAGAGAGAAGCAGGCTCCATGCAGGGAGCCTGATGTGGGACTTGATCCCAGGACTCCAGGACACACCCTGGGCAGAAGGCAGGCACTAAACCGCTGAGCCATCCAGGGATCCCCAAGAGATTCAGTTCTTAATGACTTTTAGTTTAACATATCATTTAAGTGTTGTCTTTGTTCTAGAAGACATCCTTTACCTCTTGCCTGAGTGCTCAAAATGAGTCCTGTGGTGAGAGTGAAGAAGGCATGCTCTTTTTTCCATCATTTTACTCCATCTGCTATTTTGTCCTTCTTTCTAAATATCACTGAATTTGGTTCTGATATTTATTAGGCAATGTACAGTCAACAAGCCAAATTTTGAATGCCGACATGATCGTTTGGCTCACAGATGTTAAATTTCTGAGTTAGTGCCACCATTTAAAAAACAAATGATTTCACTTTTTTGTGGCTGGTGACCTAATTTTGTATTTTCACCCTCTATCATCCAGCCGGTAGATGTTCAGTAACTTTCCTTTAATGGTGCTGATTTCTCTTCCCCAGGCTAAAGATCTAATAATCACACCAGCCACCATTTTAAAGGAAAAACCAGACCCCAATGCTCTGGTTTTTGGAACTGTTTTCACGGATCACATGCTGACAGTGGAGTGGTCCTCAGAGTTTGGATGGGATAAACCACGTATCAAGCCTCTTCAAAACCTGTCATTGCACCCTGGCTCATCAGCTCTCCACTATGCTGTGGAAGTAAGTACATGAGAATCAATGATGGTGATGTACTAGATCTTCACTGTGAGTATGAAGTAGCTCTTCCCACTAAAATAGCTTTGGAGTAGCATGGGCTTTATCACATTTACTTGAGGAAATCATAAATGTCTTTAAAACTTTCTCCACAGACCGTTGGATTGAAGGTAAGTCTTGCAAACTAATCTTTCAGATAATCTTGAACTTTCCATAATGTCAATAAAATAATCATTTACAGTAAATGTGAGGACAGTACGTAAGAACATTAGCAATCAAAAATTCAGTACTGTTAATATTTTACTAAGTCACTTCTCAGATCTTCTAATGACTGAGAACGTGCCTTTGAGTACAGTATTACAGTTAAATGTTAATGCTTACTTCATATTTTTATGACCAGCATTAACTTGTAGGTATACGTGTTGAGATGTGTAATTAAATGTCATCCTTCAGGCATGAATGGAATAATCATAAGCATAAAATACTAAATATGTAGAGAATGCTTTCTCTAGTCCTTGTCAGGATACACAGTTAGATCCTCTGTATACTCCTCATTCCCTTGACCCACATTCTATTTTACTCATTTTTAATGTGTTGGACATTTTTCCCAGGATATTGGAAATTGGAAATAAGCAGTGGCCTACCTATTAAGCGAGTAAAAATAAAAATAGTAGATATTCATAACAATAACAATAAAATTACCTGTGTTTATTAAATTCTGGCAATGTACCCTGCACCTTATATGGGTCATCTCATTTAATTATTTTAAGTGAGAAAACCTCTTTAAGTAGTCAGGTTCTATAGTCAGACTTTCTGGCTCAGATTCAGTCTCTGTTACTCCATAAGGTGCTCCCTGACTTGGGAAGCTTATTTAAAATCACTTCATGCTTCCAATTTCTTTACCTATAAAATTGAGGTAGTGGTAATACTTACCTCATAGTGCTATTATAAGGATAAGGTATTTGTGTAAGCATATATGGCCATGCCGGGTGCATAATGAGAACCCAGTTGTTAGCTATGACTGTTAACCCTTAAAGCAGCCTTATCATCTTAAAAGCAGGTTCAGAAGAGTGAAGTTTCTCGGCCAAGATTACACAGTATTAAGGGAGGTCCTCCCATCCCTGTGACATCACTCTTAAACATATACACTAAAATTATGAGGAGTCCTGTCCAATTAATTTGTTTAAAATTATAAATTTGAAGAATTTGGAAATCTATTCAGTGCCCACGTGTATTCACTGGATGTTGAGTCTTTAGTTTCCATTCCCAGTTCTATCTACTTGGATGAGTTCTTTGATTATTTGCTTCAAGCCTCAGTAGTAGCCATCCTTGCCTGTGTCATAGGGTACACTAAAAAACAAATGAAATAAAGGAAGCACTTAAAAATTTGAGAGGGCAGCCCAGGTGGCTCAGCAGTTTAGCGCCGCTGCCTTCAGCCCAGGGCCTGATCCTGGAGTCTCGGGATCGAGTCCCACATTGGGCTTCCTGCATGGAGCCTGCTTCTCTCTCTGCCTGTGTCTCTGCCTTTCTCTCTCTGTGTGTGTCTCTCATGAATAAATAAATAAAATCTTTAAAAAAAAATTGAGAAAGGAAATATGGTAAATTTTAGGGCAGTGGTCTCAAGCTTAGCACATGTCCTATCCTCAGAGCTTCTGATTTCCACTGAATTTCCAGGCCATGTTAATGCTGCTGTTCCAGGGACCACACTTTGAGAACTGGTAGCTTATGGCAAGTACATGAGAAAGGATTAATGTGATTTTTGAAGCTAAAAATGATTTTTTAAAAGATTTCATTTATTCGTTAGAGACACAGAGAGGCAGAGACATAGGCAGAGGGAGAAGCAGGCTCATCGGGCGGGGAGCCTGATGCACGACTCAATCCCAGGACTCCAGGATGACAACCTGAGCCAAAGGCAGAAACTCAACCACTGAGCTACCTGGGTGTTCCAAAGCTAAAAATGATTTTGATGACCTTGGTTTTTGAAAAACTTGTTGGAAATCTATTTAGATGAGTTGAGAATGCTAATTTGCCTAGTTTTGTCAATTTAGATTTTTGTGCCCAGGATAGTTTTAAAAAATTTTAAATTACTATTAGCCTTTGTTAAATAAAAATTGAAAGCTTTTCTATATTAGTCTCCACTTACAATATAGATACAAAAAGTGTTTCGCATGAAGAAGTGGCTTTGTATGACATTAGTTGTCAATTGCAATATAACAGATTATAGCTTAAAACAACCACCATCATTTTTTTTTTTTTTTTTTTTTATCTTTCATGATTCTGAGGGTTGACTCGGATGGCATAAGTGGTTCATGCTTGGGGTCTCTCTGGCAGTTTCTGTCAGATAGTGACTGGGGTTGGAGTTAGCTCAAAGACTTCCTGACTCTTGTCTGGTGCCTGGGTGGGGAGACTCAAAAGGGTGGGTGCTGAAAAGCCAAGGCTCTGCCAGAGGCTGTCTTTCTCCATGTGGTCTCTCAAGTATGATGGCTTCAGCGTAGTCAGACTTGGTAATTGGTGCCTCGGCTTCTAAGCTTTGTATCTCAAGAGACTGAACCCTGTTGGAAGCTCTGCTTCTTTTAACATCCTAACCCCCAAATCACATAGCATGACTCCTATCATAACTATTATCATGGCCATCACAAAGCCCCACTCAAGTTCAAAGAAAGGAGATACCCCTTCTTGACAAGGAATGTCAAGGTTATAGATGAGCATGAAGGACTGAAAATATTGTGTGACTATTGTTGGAAATATAGTCTTGTGATATGTATCAGTGATAAATGGGAAGATAGAGGAATGCATTTAATTTGCTTTTTTATCAGATGGGCTCTTAGGTTTAGCAGGCAAAATATTAGGATATTGACGTAGGAATTTAGGAAGTGTGATTGCCTTATGCAGAGAAAATGAATCTTGGAATTTTCTGAGGCATATTCTTTCACTTTTCTATTTACTTACTTGTTCAAGGGATGTTGAGTGCCTGCTTGGTTCCCTGGAACTGTGCAGTGTGCTCAGGATTGGATGACAAGCAAACTAGCCATGAGCTCATCCTCAATTTTTTTTTTAATTTTATTTATTTATATGACAGAGCACAAGCAGGGGGAGCTGCAGAGGCAGAGGGAGAAGCAGGCTCTCTGCTGAGTTGGGGGCCTGATGTGGGACTTGATTCCAGGACCCTGGGATCACAACCTGAGCCAAAGGCAGATGTTTAACTGATTGAGGCCCCCAGGTGCCCCTCAGTAATTTTTAAAAAATCTTTTAACGCCCCACTAATAGGCAGATACTTTATTACAAAAATTTTCTTCCCAAATGTATTCAAAACGCTCATTCAGGCTTTTTCAAACCTATGACGGTTTCTCTTATACTGACCCATTTATGGATGCTACTTTATTGGATGCCAACCTGAGTTTAAGTTCAGTAACAGTTGTAACTGTATTTTTTAAATCTCAAAGTGAGTATATGAGCAATCTTTTTTAAAAAATATTTATTTATTCATGAGAGACACAGAGAGGCAGAGACACAGGCAGAGGGAGAACCAGGCTCCATGCAGGGAGCCTGACATGGGACTTAATCCCAGGACTCCAGGATCACACCCTGGGCTGAAGGCGGCGCTAAACCGCTGAGCCACCCGGGCTGCCCCATGAGCAGTCTTCTTAAAATCTGTTCTCCTCCACTCATCAGCTCTACTGATTTTAGAGTGCTTTATTTCGAAATCTGCAACTACATGTTGTTTTTATTAATTATGAAAATATTTTTTAATAGTTGTGAAGATTTCAAATAGTGAAAAATGAACCAAGAGTAGGGAACTTGGATAAAATATGAAACTTGATAATAGTTAATTTTCCAGTTGAAATACTCAAATAAAACATAATTTGATAAAAATGGATAACATATATACTATTATTTAATGAATACTTACAAATGAGTGCTCATAGAGCTACCATCTAGATATAGAAATAGTACACTTGAACATCCCAGAAGGTTTCATGTGTTCCTTCCACATCCTAAATCCTGTATCTACTGGCAACCATTGCCTTTACTTTTGTGATAATCTTTCTTTGATTTTCTTTTTCAATTTTTTAAAAAAGATTTTATTTATTTGACAGCAGAAGCAGGGGGAATGGCAGAGGGAGAAGCAGGCTCCCTGCGGAGCAGGAAGCCTGATGCAGGGCTCGATCCCAGGACCCTGGGATCATGACCCAAGCTGAAGACAGATGCTTAACTGACTGAGCCACCCAGGCACCCCATGCTTTTCTTTTTAGGTTATAAATATCTCTAACACTATAGCTTTGCCTCTTTTTGAAACTTTTTGTAAATGGAACTGTATCGTGTGTGTGCACCTATTGTTTGAGCTCAATATTGTGTAAGATCTATTCATCCAGAACGAGCACAAACATCTGTAGGGCCTGGGACAAAAGTGCAAACAGAGACGCCGTGGTCTACCCACTGTCTCTCTTCCTGCCCTGGCTCCATCCTGTACCACAAGGAGCCTCACACACATGTGGATGCCCACACCATCTGTAAACAGATGACCCTTGGCCATCTGCTGGTCAGGCACACCAGTGATACTACCTGTTTTTAGTGGGATGAACCTAAGGAGAGTCATTCAGGCTCTGAAAATGGGATCAGGGCCATTTGGGCAGGAATTCTATGGAAGTGGATACTTGGAGCCTGGTCTAAAAAAGGAACCTAGGTCCAGATGACTACTTGCCCCAAGGAAAGTTCACAGCTGGAGGAAGGCAGAGGTGAGAGGCCTTCTAAAGTGTGGAGCTCAGGGAAGAGGCCCCAGTTGCCTAGTTCTAAGAGTGGTAGGGACCGCATTGATGTATTCCTTATACGCCGTTATGTGAATATATTCAGTTTATTGTTGATGGACATTTGGGCAGTTTTTTTCTGTGAACATTCTTGTACATAGTATGCTGGTGAACTTGTTTATAAGTTTCTTTAAGCAGTTCTCAAAGTTTGGTTCACGTGCCCCTAGGCCTCCTTTCGAGAGGTTGGCAAGGCTAAAACGCTTCACGTTAATACCAAGACCTTGTTTTTCTTTTTCACTATGTGTTGACGTTTGCAGTAAGGCTCTGACACCAGCTTCTTCTGCTAGTTAGCTATCATATTCTTTAGTGCCAAGTGTTATAGTATAAGGAGTGTCAGCTTTACTTAAGAATGTTCTTGGTGAAATGGCAATAATTATTAATTTTATTAAATTTTGACTCGAGTAAATGTCATTTTAATCTGTGTAATGAGATAGCAACTTTGCCTAAAGCACTTCTATACTCTTAAGTACTACTACAGTTGTCTCAGGGAAAAGTAATTGTGTGTTGTGGACTGAATCGGCTGCTTTTTTTCACCTAGAACCATTTTACTAGAAAGAACGAACTATAGTTATTCAGACTTGGACATTTTCAGCTGTTTTTCTTGAAAGCAAATGAAGTGAGCCTGCCACTTCAAGCAACACAATGGACTATATTTGTTGCCACTGATAAAACTCTAGCTTTCAAGTAAAAATTAGAATTTTGGAAAATTTGTATCTGCCACCACAAGCTTGAGCCTTTGCACTATTAAAGAGTTTTTTTTAATGATGTTAGTGGTAATATTAACAGAGTTGTTTAAAAAAAAGTATTAACCTTTGGAAGATCTGTATAACTTGAACCAGTGTCTTCCGAATAATTATTGCGTGGCATTACAAATTTATGCAGGAGTTAAGACCCATTCAAAATGCAAGACAGGGATGCCTGGGTGGCTCAGAGGTTGAGCCTCTGTCTTCGGCTTCAGTCATGATCCCAGTGTCCTGAGATCAAGTCCTGCATTGGGCTCCCTGTGAGAAGCCTGCTTCTCTCTCTGTGTCTCTGCCTCTCTGTGTTTCTCATGAATACATAAAATTAAAAAAAAAAATGCAAGACAGACTGTGATGGCTTCTGCTGTGTCAATTTGGCTGTCTGATCTGCAGTCCCCAGAATTGAATTTTTAGTCTCCTTCTAGTTAGAACACCTACAAGACACTCTTGTGACTGATGGAGGACAGAGGGAGGCATGACCATTTTACTGAATACACATAACCTTCTTCTAGGTATTCAATCAAATGCCGATCTTGGTGCTGTGTAGAATTTTGTAGATATGATTGAAGTCTCTCTAATCAGCTGACTTAAACTTAAAAGGATAATTTTTCTGGGTGAGCCTGACCTTAGGATTTCTGTGAGGTAAGAGATTCCACACATAGTTAGACTTAGCTTTCTTTCACTTTGTGTCTCCCTTTCTGACTGCCCCTTGTGAATGAGGTGCAGCTCATGCCTGCGGGTCCCAGCCTGCTTGTCATCTTCTCTCCCTGTTGGCCTGTCTTCCAGATTTCAGACTTGCTCAGCCAGTTCCTTATAATAAATCACATTGGCCAATTTCTTATAATCTGGTAATAATATAATATATGTATCTCCTGTTCTGCTTCTCCAGTTGAACTCTGATACACTATTGGATTTTACTAAATTAACACTATGAAACTTCATTGATAGTGTTTCAAATTCCACATTGCATCTAACCTTCAGGTGACCACTTGTCAATTTTTGAAGTGGTAGCAGAGAAGAAACCACAGTTACCTGAAAAGGCTGTCAGCAATACTTCTCCCTCTCTCAACTGCATATCTCCGTGAGATTGGAGTTTTCTTTTTGGACTTCAAAACAATATACCGCAAGAGATTGAATGCGAAAGCAGATACAAGAATCCAGTGTCTTTCATTAAGCCACACGTTAAAGATTTGCAGTAGTAAAAACTGCTGCACTTAACAATAATCCTTTTGGAAAATACAGATATTTTTCATTAAAATATGTTAACACATCATGGTTCATTATTGTTAAATAAATTTAAATGGCTCCCTTCTAATTTCTAATATGGTAATTATTGATTGAATAACTGCACATATAAAAGCTTTTTGGGGCCTTCATAATTTTTAAAAATTTAAAAACCTCCCGATACCAAAAGATTTGAGAAATAGTGTATAAGGATATACCAAGGAATAGTGCTGCTTGTCATCATACGTATCTTCAATTTTACAAGGTAAAGGAAACTATTTTCCATAGTGGTTTTACCAATTTTTATACCCAGCAGCCATGAATAAATATTTTTATGGTTCCAAAACTTTGTCAATTCCTAATATAGTCATTATTTTAAGATTTTAGCTACTTTTGTATAATGGCATCTGATTATTGTGATATTAATTTCCACTTACTCTGAGAGGTTGAACACCTTTTCATATATTTATTGGGCAATTGGATATCTTATTTAAATCTTTTTTATTTCTAGAAGTGCTTTATATATTTTGAGTATTTTAAGTATCTTCTTTTACTCTGTTCTTTTACTCTGTAATTTTTTGATGACAAGAAATGCATTTAAATTTTAAGTTGAATTTATCAGTCTTTGCTTTTTATTTGGTAGTTTTGCATCTTAAACACGATCTTTGAACAAAGATTCTTTTCATACCCTGAGATTATAAAGGTGTCTTTCTTTTTTTTTTTTTAAAGTTATTTATTTATTTTTTATTTTTATTTTTTTTAATTTTTATTTATTTATGATAGTCAGAGAGAGAGAGAGAGAGAGAGAGAGAGGCAGAGACATAGGCAGAGGGAGAAGCAGGCTCCATGCACCGGGAGCCCGACGTGGGATTCGATCCCGGGTCTCCAGGATGGCGCCCTGGGCCAAAGGCAGGCGCTAAACCGCTGCGCCACCCAGGGATCCCTAAAGGTGTCTTTCTATATTTATTGATTTTTGTCTTTCACAGTGAGGTCTTTACTCCTAGAAGGTGATTTTTATATGAAGTAGAAATCCAGTTTGATTTTTTTTTTTTCTCCCAGTGGATACCCTGTTGTTCCAGCACCATTTAAAAGGACTGTTCTTTGGTGGGGGCTGGGTGTTGTAGACGGTTAAGTGACTGACTCTTGGTTTCAGCTCAGGTGGGTGATCTCAGGGTCATGAGATTGGGGCCTGCATCAGGCTCTGAGCTCAGTGCAGAGTCTGTTTGGGATTTTTTTTTTTCTCCCTCTCCCTTTACCCCTGCTCCCACACAAGCGTGTGTGTGTGCGCGCGCGCGCGTGCGTGCGTGCAGGTGCACATAGGCACTGTTTCTCTCTCAAATTTTTCTTTCTTTTTTTTTTTTTAAAGGACTGTTCTTTTTCCTCTCATATGCCATGCCACTTCTATTACATATATATGGATCTGCTTCTGGATCTCCATTTCCCATTGCATGGTCTATCTGGATCTCTGTTCTGTTGTTTTACTTGTCTATTTGCACAAATGCCACACTGTCTTAATTTCCAAATCATTAAGTCTTGATGTCTGTCTGGAACAAGTCCTATTTTATCTTTCTTAAAGATTTTATTTATTCATGAGAGACACAGAGAGAGGCAGAGACACAGGCAGAGGGAGAAGCAGGCTCCATGCAGGGTGACCGATGTGGGACTTGATCCTGGGACTCTGGGATTATGCCATGAGCCAAAGGCTTAACCATTGAGCTACCCAGGCATCCATTATTTTGCCTTTCAACAGTGCTTTGCATGTTCTCAGCCATTTGCTTTTCCTTATAACTCTTAAACTCGGTTTATCATGCCAATTAACTTCTGTAATTTAGTTTATTAAAGGAAAATAGAATCCCTGATGTGATTTCCATTTGGATTACATTGAATATATACATCAATTTGGGAGAATAAACACCTTTATGATATTGAGTCTTTGGATCCATGGGTATGTGATTGCTTTCTGCATTTAGTTAGGTCTCTAATGACTTGATAAAGTTTTATATTGTCCTTATGGGTCTTCTTTTAGGCCCTCACTGCCCCCAAATGTTCCTCTCTCAATTCTATCATAAATAGTGTCTTTACTTTCTATTGCTGTTACATCGGAATACAATTTTGCATTTGGTTACCTTGCCTAAACAAATAATTTCAAAACAGTATGTTGATTTTTCTGGGTTTTCTACATATTTAGTCTTATCTATGTTTCATCATCTATGACAGTTTTATTTTTTCTTTTCAACCTAATGCTTTTTATCTGATGATTTGATATATTTGCCTTATTATACTTGTATAGTATTGAATTACAGTAGTCATAGGCAATTTATTATACCCCCACTCTGAAAAGGAAAGCTTAAATTTCATCATTAAACGTAATGTTTGCTGTGAGTTCATTGTAGATATTTATCACTTACCAAAGTTTCCTTCTTATCTGGGAAACTTAAAAATCTCAAATGAATGTTTAGCTTCATCAGTTGCATTTATTATATATCTAATGAGATGATCATATAGTTTTTTTAAATTATCTAAGCTGTTAACATAATGAATCTCATTAATTGATTTTTCTAATGTTAACCTCTGCTCCTGAGATAAATCCAACTTTGTCAGGCTCTGTTACCTTTTGTATAATTTTGCATCTGTGTTACTTAATGAGATAATCATATAATTTTTACATATATTTGAACCTACATGAGGTGCATACAATTTTAAAATTAAAGTGAAGTAAATGGAACCCAATGAATTACTTTCTTTAATCTCCAGTAATGCTTCTTGAATTAAAATTTAGTTTTGTATTAATAATATAGCCTCACAGCTTTATATTAGAAAGAATTTGTGTGACATTTTGCTTTCTATGTCTTTTTGTTTCAGGTGTGTTTCACATGTTCTCTACTGGGTCCAATCTGACAACCTTCTCTTTTAACTGAGGCTTTACTCTGGATACATTTAATAAGTTAGATATTTGCACTTAAATCTAATGTAGTGCCTTGAAATTGTGCTACATGATTGATTTCTTTTCTCATGTGAGCTGAGTTTTAAGGCTATAAGCTTCTAAAGGCCTATTATTCAGTTCAAAAATTTTCTAATTTCTATTATTTTTCTTGACTCATACTCTATTTAATGATGAATTTCCTCTTTTCCAAAATGTTGACACTTTGTAGTTCTGTTACTGATACTGATTTCTTATTTATGGTTAGAAAATATGTGAAAAGAGCACACATTCTGCAGGTGTTATGTGCAGGGTTCTGTATGTCCACTAGGTTAGTTTGTTGTTCCTGTTGTTTAAATTTTCCATATCTTTACTGAGTTTCAGCCTGTTTGTTCTGGGAGATATATAGAGAGCCAGTGTTAAAATTTCCCACTAAAATTGATTTTTCTCTTTTCTCTGTGTATATCAGTATGTGGCTACTTCAGAATCTTTTAACCTTCATGCCTAGTGGTTTGTGTCATGGGGGTAGGGGGCATTTTGAGAAAAGTGGCATGCCTCTAACATAGGAAGGTCTTGAGCTGCTTAGTTTCTGTGATTTGGGGGCTAAACCAGCCCTGGTCACATCTAGATTATCTACTATCCAGAGTTTGAATGAGCCAGATTAAATGAAAGAATGCATGGGTATTTAGGGCAGGGTGCCGTGGATTCTTCGCTTCCATTTTCACTATCTGGGCAGTTAGCCCATATTGTGTGATTGGAGAGGTTTTCTTCCCACCTCCATTGAGGTGTCATTTGGCAATATGGCTCCTGCTAAGTCAAGGATAACTTTAAATTCCTATCAGATTTTGGTACTAAAAGAACTTCTTTTTAGCCAGCTATAAGACCCAGGCTGTCAACTGTTGGCTTTTCTAGATTTAGCGATCTTCGGTTTATGCAACAGCTTGACATGATGAAGATAATGGGTGCCCATAAAAAGTCAATCTTTAAACACAGAGATTGTTTTCATTTAGTTATCCCCTGAGATTTATTTCTCTTTTTATCTTTAGTTATTTGAAGGATTGAAGGCATTTCGAGGAGTAGATAATAAAATTCGCCTGTTTCGTCCAGACCTCAACATGGATAGAATGCACCGATCTGCTCTGAGAGCCACTTTGCCGGTATGTAAGTTTAGGAGTTTCTTTTGTGTTTCTCTTGATGTAATGGGGGTCACTGAATTTACCTCAAAACAGATCATTGCTGAATACAGTTGAACAATGCAGGATTTAGGAGCGCTGACCTCCAGGGAATTGAAAATCTGTTTGTAACAACTTCTGATTCCCTAAAAACTAAGCTAAGAGCCTACTGTTTTCTGCAAGCCTTACCAAAACACAAACAGTTGATTAACACATATTTTGTATTATAGAGACTTGGTTCTTAGAGTAAGCTAGAGTAAAGGAAGTGTTAATAAGAGAATCACAAAGAGAAAATACAGTTATACTACTGCACTATATTAAAAAAAAAAATCTACATGCAAATGGACCCATGTGGTCAAGGGTCAACTGTAGTGAGATCAATACTCAGTACAAACCATATGAACATTTAAGTTACTTCTTATCTACTTTGTAATCAGTGAGGTAAAAATACAAGGAAATAACCAATACCACTTGGCAATTCCACAGTCTTTCTTCATGAATGTCTAGGTGTGTGTGGGGGGGAGGGGAGGATTAATGTGTATATAGGACATAATAGGATAAGGAAGAAAACTATACCTCAAACTAAAATAAGTAAAATCTGAAGACCCTATGAAATTTATAATATGTGAAGTGGAAAATATGGTGTGCCATGCAGATATTTTGGGAGTATTTTGCCTAATTGCTTTGGACACTAGCAAGTTTGCAGTAATTTAATTATTTTGATACTTTGCCCCCAGCTTATTTAATAAAAAGACATCAAAATGGTTTTTCATGCCATTGGTTACTGTCCATAACATTGTTAAAGAGCAGAATTCATTATACGGTGGGTTAGATTTAGATCCTAAGGCTCACGTCTAGGTAGGAGGTGTCTTAGATTATTTCCCTTCCCTGAGACATGACCAGTCTGCCTTTGTGAACCAAAGGAGTCTTTTTCTTCTTTTACAAATCCTGTGTGCCTAACTTTCAGGAACGTAGCCCAAGCTGTGCTTTGAAGAAGCCCAAGTAACTATTCCTTTTTAGCCAGGTTTTTCCTTTTCCTCCCTATTTTTGTAACCCATGTTTCACCCACTTCCTTCCGAGGCCATAATAAAGTACCAGAAGGAAAACGAAGGTAAGTTCTTTGGACTAGTTTCACTCTTGTGCCATTACAGACAAATTACCAGGAAGTACTTTAAAGTGGGGACAGAAGGAAAGGGAAGTAACATCTTTTGGACATAAGCTCTGCCATAAACTGTGTGATGTGGTTTTACATTCCTTCCCTGTTTAGTCATAACTAACTAATGTAAGCTTCAAGAAGGTATGTCTAAAAAAAAAAAAGTATGTGTTAAACATCTTAGTAGCACCTTTGTACCTAGAAGAAAACTCAAGCCCTGAGAATTTAAATTACTTCTTCCACAGAGTAAAGGAAGAAGTAAGAGAGTAAAGGAGTAAAGCAAGAAATTGGGTGCAAGTCTTCTTAATTCCTAGTCAAGTTCTATTTCCACTAAATCTTCAATGACTTAGGGTGATGATGTGTCCTATATGATTGGCGATCTCAATTTCTATATGTGCTGTGATTGCTGTTGTAAGTTCTCATTTAAGTAGCCAATTCTTGATGTCATGAGTTGTACTCGGATGTGTGTTTCTGACTCGTTTCAACTTTGGATAACCCTTGACATACATTTCTGAAAGTACATTTCTTTGCCCTGTTAAGTGAGTAGAAGCGACTTATTTTACAAACTGTCACTTATCTAGTATATGAAAACCTTTTTCTCCTTCGAAATAAACTGCTCTTTGCCCATTTTCTTGTTGGATCATCTGTGTCTTTCTCACTATCTTAACATATTCCAGTTAATGATCCTTGATTAGTTATGTGTTGGAAGTAACTTCACCCAATTTGTTGCTTCTTAGTGCAGAGTCTGCTTAAGGACCCTCTCTCCCTCTCACACTTCCCCTTCCCAATGGTCTCGCACAAGCTCCCCCTCTCTCAAGTAAATAAATCTTAAAAAAAAAAAAAAAACCAACTCTTTTCTACTTTAAGGTGACCAAAGTTTTAAAAAAATTTTTACTTTATAAAAGTCTTAATGTTTTATCACGTTTAAATGTATAATCCAGCTATAGTTGATATTTGCTGTGGTAAAGGGAAAGGATCAAATATTTTCTTTCTTCTATGGAGATAATCCATCATCCCACCATAATTTTAGAGAAAAAAAAAATCACAGAAAAAAATTTGTTTTTTATTATTACTGCTTTTTTAACAGTCTAAAGCTTTCATGAGGATCATTTCTTATTGCTACAGTGAAGGAAAAACACTATTCATTATGATTTCCGTTCTTTCAGGTATTTGACAAAGAAGAGCTTTTAGAGTGTATTAAACAGCTTGTGAAATTGGATCAAGAATGGGTCCCATATTCAACATCTGCTAGTCTGTATATTCGTCCTACGTTCATCGGAACTGAGGTACAAATTGACTCCCTGTTTCAGGCTGGGCAAGTTATCATCATTTATTCATATGTGAAACTTCTAGTACATAGTTTGAAATAGCCCCCAGTAACACCATAAGTGACTCTTTTCTCCTGATTATCAAGACCAGGTGTCAGCAAACATTTTCTTTAAAGGGCCAGCTGGTAAATATTTCAGACTTTGTGGGCTGTATGTTTGTTTGTTTGTTGTTGTTGTTTTTATGGGCTGTATGGTTTCTGTCACAATTACTCATTTCCACCATTGTGGTACAGAAGCACCACAGTTACCAATGTCAATAAGTCAAAAAATGAGCAAGGCAGCTTAATTAAGATTAACCAGTATTTCCTCATATTTTCCTGAGTTTCCTCAGAGACATTCCTCAATGTGATGTCTCTTTTCTTGACAGCAGTTCTCCGAGGCAGAAGTGGTGATGGTTTTGAAATTTGGAGGAGGGAGAGCTTCTGCTTTTTATTTTCAGTTTTCTGAAGTCTTGGGATTACTAAGGAGTGGCAGTGGAAGGCCCTATTCCTCCATAGGAAGTGTTGAAAATGAAGTTCACAGTGGGAGTTAGGGAAGGATCTTGAGAGCTAGAGTCCTAGCTTTAAACAACATGGCCATAAGATCTGCTGGTAGGTCACAGCATACTGATGAGTGCCCTTGAGAAAGGACATGCATGGAGAAGCTAAGGCTATTTGTGTGGGTTGAGTATGTTCTATAAAGACCCTATCACTTGTCTCCTTCCTCTTTTTAGGCAGCTGTGGTCTTATATGGAGGGATAATTGAGGTGGGGAGGCTGCGTGTGGGTGACAAGTGGAGGGACTGTGGCATATGGAGATCTTTAGGAATAGGGAGAATGAGATGGCAGTCTTTACTATAATCTCATCATTCTGCTCTCTACTAGGTAATTGTATGCCTACCAGGTTCTCTACTCTGCCATCTGAATGCAAGAAATAGGGAAATATGTAAGGCCATAGAATAAATACCTAAATGGTCCTTTGGAATCCTTTTGATGCCTTTTGAAAGACTATTAAGAATCTAGATAATGAATTTTGTGAATTGAGGTCTCCCTAACAAACTTGAAAGAACTGGGACAATTAAAAAAGTTATCTACTCCTTATGTCTCTGACATTTTAATATTAACGAACTTTTATTTTTAAATTTTATATATATTTTTCAGTTTTTATATTAATTTTAGGATAGGAAGAAACCATTTTTAAAGGTTGTTGAAACATTGTTAGTAATCTGGGAGCCCTGTCTTGCATTTATTCTGAAGTACTTTCTCACTCTAAGATCTGATTCTTCTATTCTGAGTTTGTTGAGAGTTTTTGTCATGAATAAATATTGAATTTTGCTGATGCTTTTTCTGAATGTCTTGACATGATTATGTGGTTTTGTCCTTTAGCCTGTGATTATATTTATTCATTTTTTAGTATTAAAACAACCTTGCATTCCTGGACTAAATCCTGTTTGGTTACAGTGAATAACTCCTATTAAATCTTGTATTCAGCAAGTATTTTGTTAAGAATTTATGTCAGTGCTCCTAAAAGGTATTGGTCTGTGGTTTCCTAGTGTATTTAGTTCTGTGATTTAGTAAGTTGTTAGGGTTCCAGAATTCTATTATCTAGAGTCAGATAAGCTTTTAAACCTGATTTTATAGTCCAGCCTGCTGTCACAATAATCCTCCTTATTGGTGGTCTTCAACTTTTTGCATTTGAATCACCCAGGTATGTATGTATATATGTATTTTTAGAGAGGGGTAAGGGTCAGCGGGAGAGGGAGAAAGAGAATCTTAAGCAGACACCACGCCCAGCATAAAGCCTGACATGGAGCTCAGTCTCACAATGCTGAGATCATGATCTGAGCCGAAATCACGAGCCGGATGTTTAACTGACTGAGCCACCCAGGTGCCCTCATCCAGGAATTTTTTAAAATACATATTGACTCCAATCCCCAGAGATTCTCATTGAGTAGGTCAGAATGGTGATTCTGATGCCTGCCCAAATTCAAGAATCTCAGAGACAAAAGCTGTGTCAAGTAGTTCTCTCCCACTATATCAACTTACCTATTTGATTATGCTTTGGACCTCAGAATCAAGAATTTTTTAAAATCTGCTTTGTAAGTAGTAAGTTAAGAATCAAAGGAAATAACTGATATCATTTGGTGAGTCAGCATTATTTATGTTTGGTTGGTATATTTATATCAAGTAGAATTTTTCTAAGTAAAGGTACAGGCAGAAAAAACAATTACTTATAATTTGGAAATGAGCCTAATACAAATAATGCTCTTTAAAGCATATGGATTTAAACATTCGTACACCACTCAGATGTTATACAATCTAGTCTGGTAATTTTTATGCACTGTCTTTTCATGGTGGCTGCATTTGGTAAGTGAGGTACTGGCTGGAGGATTAGTCCCGGTGGCTCCCAGTTCACTGGAATTCTTTCATCAGAGATGACTAACTTTTGCTGGCTTTTTCTTTCCTTTTTTTTTTTTTTTTTTTTTTTTTAATATTTTATTTGGGGTGCCTGAGTGGCTCAGTTGGTCAACTGTCTGCCTTTGGCTCAGGTCATGATCTCAGTGTCCTGGGATCGAGGCCCACATGGGGCTCCTTGCTCAACAGGGTGTCTGCTTCTCCCTCTGCTCCTCCCCACCCCATCCCTACCCCACCCCCTGCTTGTGCATGCACGCTCTGTCTCTCAAATTTTTTTAAAAGATTTTTTATTTATTTCAGAGAGAGCACAAATGGGGAGGGGGCGGGTAGGGGACAGAAGGAGAGGAGAAGCAGGCTCCCCACTGAGCAGGGAGTCCGACGGGGTGGGGGGGATCCTCTCAGACCCTGAGATCATGACCTGAACTGAAGGCAGGTGCTTAACAGACTGAGCACCCAGGTACCCTTTTCCCAGCATTTTTAGGTTACTTGAGTTTCTTGATGGCTCTGTATTGTCACTGGCTTCACAGAATAAAAGCTCACCTCTGTATCAGTTACCTGATATTTTGGTCTTATCTGCTGCTGGCTAACATCCACATTTTTCTCTCATGTTCTTTTCATGGTTAGATTAACTGATTAAGTGGATCTTTGATCCAAGAAGTATTTTTGATTTCTCTGAATGAGCACATATATGTTGGGGTAATTTACTAAGTGATATTACCCCCTCCTTGAGCTCATGTTCTCAATCTCTATTCCTGGGTGTGGTATTCCCCTGTGTGTATAGAATATTCAGTATTCTACAACAAGTGTATTTGTACTGAGCTCCAGCTCAGATCCAAATAATCTAAATTTATGGAGCCAGGATCAGAGACTCTGCATTAAAACAAACTCTCCAGGGATTTCTTAACTACTTTCAAGAGTATCACCATCTCAAGCCTTGTGAGAGAATTAACTATACGTCTAGCAGTTTTTACTGCTTTATTTGTTCCAGGGATTGCAAACTGGTACCAGGTAGAGATATCTCTTTCTCTGAAAGCTCAGCTTCATCCCAGGGGTAGGGTTTTGTTTTCACTTTCAGGGGCCATGATATAATAGTCTAATAATTATTCCTTCTCATGCCCAGTACAATTTGGTAGCTGCCATGTAACAGAGTGGTTCTAATGCCAACTTTTGAGTTTCATTGTATTTGCAAAGTGTTCTTTTTTTTTTTTTTTTAAGATTTATTTATTTGACAGAGAGAGAATAAACAGGGGAAGCAGCAGAGAGCAAGGGAGAAGTAGGCTCTCCACTGAGCAGGGAGCCAGACATGGGGCTCAATCACAGGACCCTGGGATCATAATCTGAGCTGAAGGCAGACACTTAACTCACTGAGCTACCCAGGTGCACTGAGTTCTGTTTCTTGACATGTTTTATAATTAACTGACCTTACATTTTTACAGATTTACATAGGTATACCTCTGTATGAATATTTTTGTGCAATTCTTCATGTCTTTCAGGCTTCTTTGATAATGATTGGATCCATTACTAAAATCCTTTTAGATTTAGGATTATAATAAACACAATAGTATTTTATTGGAACACTTATAATTAGCCTATTAATATGTAACCAGTGGGTAGAGATTGCCAATAAAAAATACCAGGCTGCCAGTGGGTAGAAATTTAAAAAACAATTTTTTTCTATAAGGTCATATTATTAAAATACTAAACAGCACATAAACCTCTTGTAATAAATTTTAAATTAGAGGATAAAATCATTCACATTACCAAAGGATTTCTCTTTAAAAAGGAATTTTAGCATCCCTTTAATATCTTCTGAAATATTTATAGGTAGGTAGAAACAAAGAGAAACTGAAAGCTAGAGTGCTTCAGGCTACTGCTGGTTGTGTCTACTGGAGATTAAGATAAAATCTGAAAGCCTAATATTTAAATAAAGAACATTTACATGAACAGTCTCTAAATTTTCACTTTATCAGACAAGAAGCTAAAATTATATGGCTGTCAGGCTCAATACTGGGTACCGAACAACCTTATATCTTTGGAAGCTGGGTTTTGCTGATTTTAACATGTTTTATGCAACTTCATTCTATTTAGTAACTCCAAGCAAGTACAATTATATAGACATACAAACAGACACAGGCTTTATTTCCTCAGTGATTCTAGTAAGTGTACAGGTGCTTTGACCATAGTCTATAGCAAAATAAGCACAACCACAGAGACTCTGAAATCCTCTTGTGTGATCATGGCTCTCGGCCTTTCACTCTTCCAGTTTTGCTCAGGGTCTTCTCATCCCACTGGAGATAATTAAAACACTGAATAATAGCAGGGCTGAGAATCAGTGTCACGGAGAAAGGTTGCATCTGATGGTCTCCAAGTCAGCCCACCCTGCCCCTTTGATACGTCCCTGGCTGACTGCCACAGATCCGCAAGCTACCAGCAGATTTGACTTTTTCTGTATTCCTAGACAAACTAACCTTGGCTTATGTGGAAGGTGATAAATCTGTCCTATTCAGTTAACTCAGGCTTCTACATTCAGACCGCCCCAAATAAACTTCTGGAGTTGAGCTCAACTAGAGAAGCAGTCTGCTTTTGGTTAATTCCAACCTCAGATGCACAGAATACAATCTTAACAGTGCAGAACATTTTCAATCACTTCACATAAACAGTTTCCCCATTCACAACTTCTGGAAATCTTTCAGGATGACGTTTTCATTAGAGCTCGCATTTATAAAACTCCTGCTGCCAAATGGTCCACTCCTTGGTTTCTGGTTCACTGCAGAGGGAGCTTAAGGACATAAATTTCATAGACATGTCTTTCTTTTCCTTTTATCACCTTGTAAAATCTTTATATTACACATATAATGTAACGTATAATAATAACAGTTCCCATGAAAAGAATTCCCTTTATTCACTGTCTTTATTTATGCTCATACATCTTATATCTTCTTTTCTCTCCACAATTAGCCTCTATAAATGAAAGAATCTGAACAGATTTGAAAACTAGGTATAGCAGCAATTTGTGATCATATAACTTGTTTTGTCCACACTTTATTTACTTATTAAAAAGATTTTATTTATTTGACAGAGAAAGAGTGAGCACAAGCAGGGGGAGCGGCTGGCAGAGGGAGAGAGAAGCAGGCTCCCTGGCAAGCAGGGACCCAGACACAAAGCTCAATCCTAGAACCCCAGGATCATGACCTGAGCCAGAGGCAGACGTTTAACCAACTGAGCCATCTAGGTGCCCCTTGCTCACACTTTTAATGTATTCTTTTGCAATCCTATTTGAGATAGATATAGATCTATATAGATACAGATTCCTTCATTCATTTGGCTGCTTATAAACAACATTAAACTCTCATTTGTATAACCCTGTTAACATGTTTCAGTTGTTTTCAGCCCCATCTAAGTATCTTCAGACCTTGAATTTGTTTTTAGAGATCCAGCTTATTTGCATTGATGGTAGCCTGTGATAATCAGCTTGTTATTATCAGCTACCATCCACTGCTGCCAATGGGCAGCCTCTCGAGGCTGTTCTTGTCCGTTTCATCCTTATCATACAGGATGATTGTTGTTGTCTTCAGTTTTACTCTTGGAGTTGTGGTGCAGCTGGTTACTACCTCTCAGTTCACAGCACTTCCCATCATGGGCGCTGATGTTCTGCTCTATGTTTCCTTATTCCCTTCCATCTTCATTCCCTACTCTGTTCTCATCTCCTCCTCCCCTCCCTGGAAATCATCTCATGTATTAAATGAATATTCTTTCAGTTTGTGTTTTTAAGTGTATCTCTTATTATATGCCTGGCATTTTAATTTCTACAGATGGTTTTGTTCTATAATTCTTACATATCCTAATGTGTCCCCAAGGCACATTGTTTTTCATTTCTGTGTAGGTTACTATATGTATATCCAGTCCATAACATCTGACTGCTGGAAAGTTCTCCAAGCTGGACACCTGCCACACTCGCCCCAGTTCCCTTCCTGGGATTCCATTTCCCTGCTACCTTATATAATACTGCAGGGAGCATTGACGATATACAACTCAGAGAATTCTTGAAAGAGTTAGTGTTTCCCAGCAAGATGTGCTTGGCCTGTCTTACTTTCACAATCCAGGAAAGTTCTGCTTTTCAGGGAAGTCCTGGTTCTTTTTGATGAAATATAGTCGCTTGTCTGATGCTGTTGCCAGCCCTTAGCATTATGAAGCTCTCCTAAATATCAGGCATGGTGTGTGTGAGTAGGAGCTGCTAATACCATTTTTGAAATGAGGAAACAGCCCCAAAGAAATGCAATAAGAACCCCTGTACTCTTAGCCTGTGGGGCGGAGTCTAGGGACACAGTGCTGTGCAAAAGCCCCATTTCTGCTCTCAGGGAACTCAGTGTCTGGTGCAGTAGTCCCTTTTCATAAGAGAAACCCACAAAATGAATGTGTACTGACAATCCTGACAGAGGGAGGTCCATGCTGCAGAGATGTGGAGTGTGGCTCAGTAACAGCGGTCAGTGTGGAAAGGTAGTAGACCAGACTCCTAAGATCTTTCCCATCTTGTCTAATATTGGTCCACCTTTGTGTCGATTTCCTTTCCTTCTCTAACAGCTTTCCTGCTATCCATTGTATTTGATCCAACCACTCCAGATATTATAATATATATTTTGTATTACATAAACACTATCATTCAATACATACACATGTTATAGAACACACACCAACATCTTATGTTCAGTTATAATACTTCCAAGTTTAGGAATATCAGTTTTCACATGCAAACTTGTCAGTCTATTTCTGGGATTTTATTTTTATTACAAATTTTTTAAAATTCAGGTATAACTGTCAGGTATAGAACATAATAATCTAATACTTGCATATATTGCAAATTGACCACCACAATAAGTCTAGTTACATATGTAGTTACAAAAATTTTTTTTTATGACAACTTAAAAGATTTACTCTTCTTAGCAACTTTCAAATGTACAATATGGTATTATTATCTATAGTCAACATGCTGTATGTTACCTCCCCAGGACTTATTTTGTACCTAGATGTTTGTACATTTTGATCCCCTTCACCTATTTCTCCCATCCCTTACCACCTGCCTCTGGCAACCACCAATCTGTTCTCTGTATAAATGTATAAATGAGCTTGTTTTGTGTGTGTTTTCATTTTTGTTTTAGATTCTAAATAGAAGTGAGATCATTCAGTGTTTGTCTTTCTCAGTCTGAATTATTTCACTTAGCATAATACCCTCAAGGTCTATCCATGTTGCAAGGCTGGATTCCTTCTTTTTTCATGACCAAGTAGTATGCCATTGTATGTGTATACTACATTTTCTTTATTCATTCATCCATCAGTGGACATTTAGGTTGTTTCTGTGTCTTGGCTATTGTAAATAATGTGCATTAAGCATAGGGTTGCAGATATCTTTTTGAGTTCGTGTTTTTGTTTTCTTTGGATAAGTACCCAGAAGTGGAATTGCTGGATCATATGGTAGTTGTATTTTTAATTTGTCCGAGAGTCTCCATACTTGTTTTCCATAGTGGCTGCACTAATTTACATTCCTACTAACAGTGCACAAGAGTAGTTTTCTGGGATTTTAGAGGAGCGATTTAGGGGAGGGAAAACTATCTGGTAACAAGCTCAAATATTACCAAAGATATTTGAGTTGGAAAGCTTCCTCTCCACTCTCATTCTCATCCAGAGTTCCACAATTGGCCTCCTTCCAAACAATTCCTGTTGCCAGCTTTTCTTACATCCTTCCAGAGGTATATATTCATACTTTTACGTGCGTACTTGTGTTTGTACATTAAATATTATCCTTCTTTTACGAAACTGGCAATAGTTCTTTGCTCAGGTTCCCAGACTCAAAGATTTTTACACACACATTCACATATACACACAGAATTTAAAGAAAATAATAAATACAAAAGTCTGTGCAACCAACACTCAGTTAACATTAGAATATGACTAATACAGTTGGGATTAGAAAATGACTAATGCCATTAAAATATTTTTGAAATATTACCCTTTCTGAAATATTTCTTTCTTGATTCCTCTTCTCTCCCCAGAATCAACTGGGAGTAGTATTCCATAGTTCATTCTTTATTCTCTCTTCCTTTTATCTCCTACCCCCAAATATGGGATGATTTTATTATGGATGGACAATCGATATATTTGAGTTTTGGCTATTATAAATCTGTGCACATGTCTTCTGATGGACATATGTACTTCTCTTTGGTACTTAGGAGTTAAATTGAATAGAAGGATATATGTGTGTTTTGCTTTAGATACTGCAAAACAGATTCTAAAATGCTTATACTAGTTTATTCTTCCATCAGCAATGTATGAAAATTCTATTTGCTTCATATCCTTGCTAACACTGGTAATATCTTGTTAATTTTACCCATTCGAATATATGTAGTCTTATTGTTTTAATTTTTATTTCCCTGAGGACAAATTATGTTGAGCACCTTTTCATATGTTTGTTGCCTATTAAAAATCCTTTTTGGGTAGCCTGGGTGGCTCAGAGGTTTGAGCATCTGCCTTTGGCTCAGGGTGTGATCCCGGATTCCTGGGATCGAGTTCCGCATTGGGCTCCTTTGCATGGAGCCTGCTTCTCCTCCCTCTGCCTGTGTCTCTGCCTCTCTTTCTGTGTTTCTCATAAATAAATAAAATCTTAAAAAAAAAAGAAAAGAAAAGAAAAGAAAATCCTTTTAGGAAGTATTTTTGCAAGTCTTTTGCCATTAAAAAATGATTTGTCTTTTTAATTTTTTTCTTTTTATATTCTAGATATAAATCTTTTGTCAGAGATACATTTCACAAAGTAACTTTCCATTCTGTGACACATCCTTTGTCAGATAAACGTATTGCAAATAGTGTTCCAGTCTGTGGCTTGCTTTTGTGTCTAGTCTTTTTCAGTCTTACTGGTATCTTTTAGAGAATGGCAGTATTGGGGCACCTGGGTGGCTCAGTCACTTGAACATCCAGCTATTGGTTTCTGCTCAGGTCATGATCTCAGGGTCATGGGATCAAGTACCACAGCGGGTTCCATGCTCAGTACAGAGTCTGTTTGAAGTTCTGTCTCTGCCTTTACCCCCTCCCCTCTTTCCAAAATAATAAATCTTTAACAAAAAAGAAGTATTTATTTTTAATGTAACTGAATTTATTTTTTTCTATATATTTTGTGGGTTTTATGTGTTTTAAAGAAATTCTTCCTTACTCTGAGGTTATACTTCTGTTTTGGAGTTTTGCTTTGTCATTTAAGTGAAATTCATTTGGGAATGCCTGGGTGGCTCAGTGGTTGAGCGTCTACCTTTGGCTCAGATCATGAACCCAGAATCTGGGGATTGAGTCCCGTGTTGGGCTCCCCCTGAGGGGCCTGCTTCTCCCTCTGCCTATGTCTCTGCTTCTCTCTCTGTGTGTCTTTCATGAATAAATAAATAAAATCTTAAAAAAAAATAAATCCATTTGGAAGCAAACTTTGTATGAAGGATTCAGTTTTCCTTTTCTCCATATGGATACCACATTATTACTATTTATTGAGTGGACTAGCCTTTCTTCCCTGATTTATAGTGCCAGCTGTTGATATGTTAAGTTTCCATAGATGAAGCCTGTTTTTGGCTCCCCAAATGTACCTTTTCTCTCTTTCTCTCTACATTTGTGTTTGTCTTCTTTTTTTTTTTTTTTTTTTTTTTACACAAATGGCAGCCATACTGTGAACAATTTTTTTGTATTACTAATTTGCATTCGAATTTGTCTTAAAGATCCTTCCACATCAGTGCATACAGATCTACCTCGATTGTACCCATTTTCTTAGCTGTAAGGTACTCATTCATACATATTTACCACTTAGTTGAATATAGGGTACCATAAATTATAAGTAACAAATTGTTTTATGCACCAAAATGGAAAAGCATCGCCAAACTATGATGTATTACTTTCCTAACAATCCTGATTGATGAATTACTCATACTAGCTTTTTTTTTTTTTTTAATGGGTGTTTTCAGAGGACATCTGCAATTCTTCCTGCCATCATTTATACTGCTCAGCTTGTGTTAGGCATTTTTAGCTTTGCATGTATCTTAATAAAAGTGAACACAGCTTTATATTCATATGGATTTCTTCTGCCAGAGGTCTCATGAGAAGACTGGTTGATGCTTTGCAGGAAAATATTCAGTTGCATTTGTTCAAGGTTACTACAAACATTATTTGACTAATACCAAATACATGTCCTGCTCCTGTTTTTGCACCTTTCTATGCAGTAATTTTTCTTTTCAGTGCCAAATCTTACTGTAACTTTTTAAAGAGATTTTAAATGGCAAACTCAACATGTATGGCATCACCAATGGCCATAAGCCATTGGAAGTACTATCAGTATGAACAGCTAATTCCGAGTCTGGTGATGCCAGCTCTGCCGTGAGGACTACTTAGCCAATAGTAATTGTAAAAATGCTAAGTCTGGATTTCAGACATGTTAAATGTGAGAAAAAACAGACATCTTAGAATTAATGAAATAAGGTTGCAGAATTTATGCAACCATTATGTTTATATAACAAACATAAGAATAATTAGTAAATTGAATAAAATGAGACAGTTACATTTGGGAATCTTGAAAATGCAGACTTTCTTCAAGGAATTCATGTTGTAGACGTATTCCCCCTAGTTCACATGAAGATGTATATTCAAAGATACTTATTGCAACTCACAAAATTTTCTGACAGTTTGGATCTGAATATGAAAGGAGAAAGGTCAAGTTTTCCTTTCCAGGGCCAGAGCACCTGGATAAGTGACCATTTGTTGGATGGGGAAGAGTGAGGGAAAAGGTTTTTCTTGCATATTTGTTGGAGCAGTAATGGGTAGAAGCTAGAGTTCAGTTTTGGGCATGGTAACTTAAGCTTGAGTTATCAGCTTAAGTTGATAAATTCTAGATTAAATTCTAGATCTACAAGTCTGGAATTCAGAGGAGGGTTTGGAATTTAACACATTCTAGTGTTTAACATATAATACCTTTAGAGTCAAAGGTCTGAGCGAAGTTATGAAGTGAAGAATTCTAGGTACTGATGAAAAGAAGGTGAGGACTAAGCCCTGGGGCAGGCCAGCATTTAGAAAGAAGGGAGATCAAAAGGAATCAGCTAAGAAGTCTGAGAAGTAGCAACCTATAAGGTAGAAAGAAAAATAAAGAGGGCTTGGTGTATCAGATGCCAAATAAAGGATGTGGAAGCAGTGATCAGTTGTGGCATATCCTGCCCACAGGACCAGAGAGGTGAGGCCCAAGAACTGACCATTAGATTTGGCAACGTGAAGGTTCTTGGTAAAATGGTTGTTCTGGAGTGGGACATGTGGTAAAGGGAATGTGTTTGTTTTAGATGGGAGATACTATGGCATATTTCTAAGCTGGTGAAATGATCCAGAGGAAAGGGAAAATTAATAAAATATTTAAAAGATTTCCCAAGCTCTACTTCTGACATGGTTCTACTTCTGAGGGTGACTATATAGGCAGGCAGTAATGTGTGACTAGATGAAGTTGACAGAAGTAGAGTGCATCTGTTTCAAACAGTTAGTTCTTAGGGCTTCCTTGAGTGGAACCTCCTCTCCCTTGCATCAGTCCACTCAGGATCTCAACTTGGTCAGCTGGGTTGGGACCTGCCTATTTGAGGAGCATCTTCATTGCAGTTGTCAGCTCCCTCTGTTGGTCTAAGTTGTCTCTCTATTCCAGGCCCATTTTGTGCTTGGCCCAGTCAATTGAACAAAACTAGCTGGAATCACAAAGTCAAATCTGAGTCCTGAGGCTAGGTCAGTGAGGAGATCTTGGTTTTGAGACCATTCTTGATATAAGGAAAATGCTACAGGAGCATTTTCCTATCCTTTAGAGAACGGGTCAGCAAACTTTTCCTGTGAAGCCAGGCAGCTACTCATCTCTGCTTTGTAGCACAAAAACCTCAATAGGCAACACATAAATGCATGAATGCACGTATTCCAATAAGACTTAAAAAAAAAAAAAAAACAGGAAGCAGGCTAAAGTTTGCTGACCCTTGATCTAGTCATTTCAGAAAGGGAAATGAAGCATGCTTTTTCTAAGAGTGACTCATTCTGGCTCTTCTGGGTACTTCCCTATCAAGTTTTTTTAACCACTTGTTTAATAATCCATGCTAAAATTTCTATTTAGGGTTGATTTCAGATATACCAAGCTGTATTTCCCAGGGTATTGATATAATAATCTTGTCTTTTTCCCAAGCTCTCTCATTTCCCACAATTTCAACATTGAGTGTTGAATGTAAGTTCCATGGTCCCATCTATAGTCCTCCTAATGTCACCTTCGTGTTTTGCATGTTGTTTCATACTAAATTTATTTACCACTGTTACTATTATAAGTGAGTATTTATAAAAACAATAATAATTGCTATTTGTTGAATGCTTGAAAAAGAGGTACTGGGTGCTTTCCACAGTTTAACTTAATTCTTGCATCGATGCTGTAAGCAGTTACTATCACTGCATTTATATAACCTTAGACAAGACAGGTAGGTGTTCTTTTCTCCTTATCTTTAGTTTTCTTTTAACTATGTGTTTTCTAAATTTTATGGTCATTCTTATTAAAAGCTAAAAAAGAGTACTAGCCTTTCTTTTGTCAAGTGTTAAATATATACTGTCTTTCTCTTTGAAAGGCCTGCGATCCCCTACCCATTTTCCAGCCTCAGAAAATTCTGGACATTAGCTTCTCTCATGATATTCTTTGAATGTCTCCATATGATTTCTGTTAGCTTAGAGGTCAGCACTGAAGAAAATAAGGCAGGGGACAAAGGAACATTTTCTCTGTAGTGTCAGTGTGATATAGGATTAACATCATTTTTTTTTTTTTTAAATCAAAGTAGCTCAAATATGGCAAATAAGTCATCTAGGTTGTTTTCACAGCTCCTTTCTATAAACAACTTCTTACTAAGATGAAGAGTCATTCAACAAATATATAGCAAACCTGGTATAACCAACACACAATGTTCTGTGTAGGGGACAAAGATGGCCTTGCACTTCATGGAGTGTAGAGATTAGCAAGAGGTAAAGAATTAAATATTTGTTAAGAAAGCGTGATAGACATCTTATCTAAATGCACAGAAGTGCAGGATGCTGTAATAGCCTATAACACAAGCACCGAACTTTGTGAAGAGGGCTCATTTTCTGGAATGACATTTAAATCGAGATTGAAGTATATTACTTAGAAGGGGGTGGGGGGTCTTAGCTCTGGCTGCCATAACAGAATACCACAGATTGAATGTCCTAAACACTAGCATTTATTTTCTCACAATGCTGGAGGCTGGAAGCCCAAGATCAAAGTGCCAGCAGGATTAGTTTCTGGCAAGGTTTCCCTGTAGATGTCCACCTTGCTGTGTCCTCAAAGAGCCTTCTCTGTGTGTGGAGAGACTGAATTGGAGAGCAAGTTCAGAGCTCTTGCTCTGATGTCTCTTCCTCTTATAAGGACACCAGTCCTGTTGGATTAGGGCCTCACCCTTTTGACCTCATTTGACCTTAATGACCTCCTTAAAAACTTTAGCTACAAATGTAGTCACATGAGGGGTTGAGGCTTCAGCATGTAAATGCTGTGGGTAGACACATTTCAGTCCATAACAGGGGACAAGGATAGTGTTTCAGGCAGGGGGAGTAGTTCAGGAAAAGATGAAGAGGCAGGAAAATGATGAGGTTTGAGCTTGGGGTACGTAGAGTGTGAAGGCTGTGCTTAAGGCTGTGGTAGAAGGAAGTGATGCCCCAGCTTGAACTCTTTCCAGAGTAAGAAATGTTGGGTACTTCTCTTACTGTTTGAAACTTTGATATTAAAAAAGGCCTGGATTAAGAGAAGATCTAGAGCTCAATAACTGAAACTTTGGACAAATCATTTGTTTGGAGCTTCAGTTTCTTCAACGTAAAAATAGGAATGATAACCCTTAGCTTCCTGGCTTGTTGGATTTGGTAATATAACAACTGTGAAAGGTCTTCAAAGTCAAAAACTATAATTATTGAGGGTTTTTAAATATTTCACCAAACCAACTAGTTTTTCCTACAAAAATTGCATGAATTTATTATTCCTGCCTTTTGTGGCTCACACACTCAAGGCCTTGCATGGACCCCTGGCCCTCTCCATATATGGCATCTCTCAGTACAGTATTCTTTGTTTTCTCCTCTCCTCTTTTTGAAATAATAAAAAAAGTCATGTCACTCTTTCTGAAAAACGTTCCTGTCATTCCCAATTATCTTATTTCTTCTGTCCCATATTTGTCTTGCTTAATTAAACAGAATTTTTCTCAGGCCTCCACACCACCACTGTGCTTCTCTGCTTCCCATGCCACAACAAGGACTAATAGTACCTTTCTCAGCTCCTGGAACACTTTGTGTGATCTTTCATATAATCTCTAAAATTCTGCCTTTTTATACATTAATTTTCTGACTGACTCAGAAGTGATTTTCACTGGACCACATCACTTTATTTTCCATCGCACCCAACTGTCTTGTTATTTTGTGCAAAATATACATGTACTTAATACCTTTATATATGTATTTGTGAGGTACAATATAAGTAAGATTAGTATCTTTTTGTACACATCAGAATTTCAAGTTAAGTCAATGTGCTCTCTTAAGAAGTTGTATACTTTGCATCTGTGAGATTTTATATTCCTTGTTTTCCATGGTTGTTTTTTTAAAACCCTCTTCAATTCCTTTTATATTGAAATAACCCAGGAAACTAGAAAAAGGAATAAAAAAATGTTCATAAGAAAATGAGACTTGTTGTAACTGATTTACACAACTTATCAGATGTTCATATTTTCTCTTTATGTAGAACAGAAGCCTGTGTCATCATAGCAGTATGTTTCCTGCCATGTAATTAATATTGTAGAAGAAATTACTCTTTTTTTTAAATTTTTATTTATTTATGATAGTCACACAGAGAGAGAGAGAGAGAGAGAGGCAGAGACACAGGCAGAGGGAGAAGCAGGCTCCATGCACCGGGATCCCGATGTGGGATTCGATCCCGGGTCTCCAGGATCACGCCCTGGGCCAAAGGCAGGCGCTAAACCGCTGCGCCACCCAGGGATCCCAGAAATTACTCTTAATTGTAGCAGTAGCACGGAATTTAAATTGCTTTCCAGGATAGAAAGGAGAATTAAGACAAAACAGATAATGGTTCCTGAGGCTAGAAACAGACCCAATGCCCAAGCTCCCTTCCTGATGCAGTTGCCTTTTATATATTTTCACTCTTGAAGCAATGTGACAATTTGCAGAAAAGTCACAGCATTCTTTTCATGAGAAGATGATCGATATAAGTAATCATTTAAAGATGAAGGTGACCAAGCTATGATCCACAATAGTCCTTGAACTACTTGAAAAACACAGACAAACTGTGAGTTAGCTTTGCTTAAATTTCGGAAAATAAAGTGTTAGTACACATAAACATGTTTTTTCTTTGCATTGAAAAATTCTCGTCTATTATTTACCTGCTTGCTAAGAATAAAAGTGTTACATAAGAGTTTGCTCCCCCCGCCCCCGCGCCCCCCGGCCCCCCCCCCCCAGAGATATAATGCAAAGATTATTCAGTTTTCCATCTGCGCTCTCTATACCACCACCTAGTGGAATAAATGCCAGTTTACCTGTCAATTAAAGTTGGGGAAGGAAATGAGTAAGAGGAAATTTATCCCACAACAAAATTTCCATGATGACGAGTTCTTGCTTTTAGTATAATGCAGGTTGTGAAAAATACATGAGTTCAGAGTGCATAAAAATCCAGACATTTGTGTGGTATCGAATTAGATACTTATGAGTTTGTCCACAAATAAGCAATTTTACTCAGAAACTTAGAAGCTAGATAAATTACTGAGGCTTTGTCCTGCAGATTGTATTTCTAAGTTATCTTGGGAAGCTTCTCTTTATTACTCCTCATAAGAGTCCATAAACATTTTCTTTTTAAGTGTTATGCTTCAAAGCTCCTCTGATATGAAAGTATCGTTGTATTTACTTAACTGATAGGCACATAAAAGTGTGGAGATAAGTTGGTCAATTTTTATCAAAGCTGGGAAGAAAGACAGGAATGTATTTTTCTAATGTTCTCTTTCCCAAACAATAAAATCAAAAATAGGCAAATGAAGCTTTAAGACTTTTCATTCTTTACTGGTAGGGAAGTCCTGTCCAACCCTAACTAAGAACAAACCTAACAAGTAAAAAACCAAAACCCGTCGTTGCTTGCTGACTCTGGCTGTCCAAGCCTTTCTTGGTCTCATGGCCCCATGGAATGCAAATGGAATCATCTTCCCATTTTCTGAGAGTTGCATGCCTTTCAGATGGTATCAATGTGCACATATACAAACACATTTTTTATGCCCATGAATATTTTACCTACCTGATTTTTGATGATCTGAGGATAAGTAGTGAGTGAGGGACCTTGGGCCAATGGGTAGTAGAGGGGAGATATAATGAAATTGAGGGGAAAAAAAATGTTCCTAGACTCACTTTTAGCCAGTTCATCAAACAAAGCCACAAAATCAACTGGAGTTGAGTCTCTTCTTATTCTTTTTTTTTTTTTTTTTTTTTTTAAAGATTTTATTTATTTATCCATGAGAGACACACAGAGAGGGGTAGAGACACAGGCAGAGCGAGAAGCAGGCTCCATGCAGGGAGCCAGATGTGGGACTCCATTCCTGGGACCCCAGGATCATGCCCTGAGCTGAAGTCAGAGGCTTAACCGCTAAGCCACGCAGGCGTTCCTCTTCTTATTCTTACCATGACTGACTCTTACCTCCATCTACTCAGAAAGGACTCTAGTGAAGACTGGACATAAGCATTTTATATCCTGAGACTCTCATTGTAATAGTCCTATTTTCTTATTCCTGATGGTCTTGAATCGCATAGAATAGCCCAGTGACCTTTTTTGCCTTTATAATATATAGCCCTCAAAACTTTCAGACTTTTAAGTTTTCCCCCTCAGTAAGCAACTGACTACTTACTTGTAACTCTTTCTGTGCAAGAGACAAAAACAAGTTTTGCATTGTTGGCTTATGATTTCCCAGTGTTTGTGGGAAAGACCATTTTCTTTTCCCTTTTTTTTTTTTTTTTTTAAGATTTTCTTTCTTTATTCATGAGCGACACAAAAAGAGGCAGAAACCTAGGCAGAGGGAGAAGCAGGTTTCTTGTGCGGAGCCTGATGTGGGACTCCATCCCAGAATCACACCCTGATGCAAAGGCAAATGCTCAAACACTGAGCCACCCAAGTACCCTGGAAAGACCATTTTCTATCTTTGTCATCATGATATAAGTTCCTGAGTCCTTTACGCTCTGGCTTTTTGGGGGATATTTATCTCATCTGGTATCTTTGCCTCTAGTGAAGCCACACTCTTGTTGTCTGCTCTGTGTGACAGCCAGGTGTGGTAATGGCACACTCACCTCTACGCCACCACCTGCTGGAGGCCCCGGGCATGTCTTAGAGTGGTTAGTAATCTGTGAACACAGAAGGGGAAGTTGGAAAAGCAAATATTACATTTCCTCTCCAAAGACTAAAATCATGTCTGCGTTCTTTCCCTTCTCAATTCCCAATCAATGCAACATTGCAAAGTGTTATATAGCTAGTTGTCAAAAATATATTTCTCCTCTCAAAGCCCTACTAACAACAAATTTTGACAAATTTGCCTTTCCCCTAAAATCATAACTAAGAAGGCAAAGCAAAATGAAACCTCAGCACTCCATTCTTTGTGTTTTCTTAAAAGACCATCTGGCTTTGTGTAACTTAGCTTTAGAAGTAACAGCTCCTGTGCTTTAGACGGCCCCTCTGGGAGACAGTTACAGATCTATTCTAGACTTTGACTGGTGTCTACATTTAAATTAACAGTTGTGTGTACTTTTCTCTATCGCAGCCTTCTCTTGGAGTCAAGAAGCCTACCAAAGCCCTGCTCTTTGTAATCCTGAGCCCAGTGGGACCTTATTTTTCAAGTGGAACCTTTAAGCCAGTGTCCCTGTGGGCCAATCCGAAGTATGTGAGAGCCTGGAAAGGTGGGACTGGAGACTGCAAGATGGGAGGGTGAGTGAGTCTGTGTTTCTGTCTAAAGAAAGGAGTCCTTCACAGCCACTGAGTTATTGCCATCTCAAATCAGTCTGAGTATGTATGATAATATTCAAGTTGAAGTGCCTTTTTTTTTTGTTTTGTGTTTACTTTTCAGTGTTAAATTGTGCTAGTTCCGGGGCACCTAGGTGGCTCAGTAGGTTAAGCGTCTGCCTTTGGCTCAGGTCATGATCCCGGGGTCCTGAGATCACACCCCATGTTGGGCTGCTGCTCAGCCGAGAGTCTGCTTCTCCTGCTCCTCCTCCCTGCTGTGCACATGTGCACGCTCTCTCTTTCTCTCTCTCTCTTCTCTTAATAAATAAAATTTTTTAAAAAATTGTGCTAGTTCAAGGGATAACCCATGGCCCTTTATAAGGGAGAACCATCAAATGCTCTACAGAGGCAAGAACTAAAATAACTAAAGCAAGAATAACAGTGCTTTGAATGCACTGCCCCTGGAGGCTGGTGCTCTGGCTGCAGGCAGGCAGGTGCCCGTAAAGAGCATCTGGTGCTGGGATGGAGGCTCTCAGTTGGCTCCGAGGAGTCCTGTCTGGGGAAGGTGCCCGCTTCACTCAAGTGCTGTCTTCATTGCCACAGATTGTAGCCATACCTGCTGCCAGCTGGCTGAGGGACAACCCTGCTTTGGCTCTGTCAGGCCGGTTTCATTGGCCATATGTAGCTGGCTGGAAATAAAAGAGCATTTGAAAAGTGTTAGACAATTTCAGGGGTGGACTTGGCTGTGATATGAGAATGCCCCTATGGGTGAACAAGAATAGCCGGATTAACCGGTGTGAGCTCTTCCTTTGTATACGTTAAGTGCTGATGTGTATCACATACTCAGGCAGCAGCAGTCCTGGGAGGTGATATGATGGCAACTTTTGGGCTTGGGGAAAACTTGTAGATTCAGGGAGCTCTGGAAGTGTCCAGCGATGTGCTGTGAGAGAGATGTTGACAACTGGCTTTGAACCCTCTGTATCCTTCTGTATTTTCTTTTTCTTTAAAAAAAAAAAAAAAAAGGGATCCCTGGGTGGCGCAGTGGTTTAGCGCCTGCCTTTGGCCCAGGGCGCGATCCTGGAGACCCGGGATCGAATCCCACGTCAGGCTCCCGGTGCATGGAGCCTGCTTCTCCCTCTGCCTGTGTCTCTGCCTCTCTCTCTCTCTCTCTGTGACTATCATAAAATAAATAAAAATTAAAAAAAAAAAAAAAAAAAAAAGTTAGGAAATTTATGTCCTGTACTCCCTATACATTTAGCAGCTGCATTCTCTCAATGGCTAGAGAAATCCTAATGAAATCCATTATACCAAGAAATCCCTTTTTTTTTTTTTTTCCCTTTTGATGTATACCATTCCTTCCTGACTACATTTGATGCTAGTCAGGTTGAAACAACTGCTTTTGTTTATTCTCTTGGTATCTTTTTCACTTGTTCAGACTTCTTCACAGAGCATATGCCCCCCTGCCCACCATGTGTATCACTTTGTTAGAACTTCCCCTAGAGTTCATGTTACACTAAGTCAGTCTTGATGAAGAGGTAATAATAAGCTAGTTTTTCCTCTTTAAATCTTGCTTTCTAGCTCCCCCTACCTGCCCAGGGTAAAGATAACATGGGGACATTGAAAAATTGCAAGGAAATCTTTTTAGTATTGGGGATAGATTGTTACTAGAAAGATGACATAATGCAGTATCACAGAATACATGATCACTGAAGGCCAATTAAATTTTTTTTAAATTTACTTATGATAGTCACAGAGAGAGAGAGTGAGAAAGAGAGGCTGAGACACAGGCAGAGGGAGAAGCAGGCTCCATATACCGGGAGTCCGACGTGGGATTCGATCCCGGGTCTCCAGGATCGTGCCCTGGGCCAAAGGCAGGCGCCAAACCGCTGCGCCACCCAGGGATCCCTGAAGGCCAATTAAAAACTGATATTTTCTATACAATATGAAGAGTGAACCCTAAAGTTACTATGGACTTCCATTAGTATTAGTGTATCAGTGTTGGCTCATCAGTCAACAACAGTTCACATCAGAACAAGTGTACTTATTCAATACAGGAAGTTAGTAGGGGAAACTGAAGTGGGTGAGAGGGCATATGGGAACTCTTTTTGCTCACTTCTTCTGTAAACCTAAAATTGCTTTAAAAAATAAAGTCTAGGGACGCCTGGTAGCTCAGCGGTTGGCCATCTGACTTTGGCTCAGGGCATGATCCCGGGTCTGGGGATCAAGTCCCACACATCGGGCTCCCTGTGAGGAGCTGGCTTCTTCCTCTGTCTATGTCTCTGCCTCTCTGTCTCTCATGAATAAATAAATTAAATCTTAAAGTCTATTATAAAAAAATTAATACTTTGACTCATTAGGCTGAAGTGGACCATGATCAATGGAAGTTGGCTTGAAATCTCTTAGAGAAGAGAATATTGGATCTTACAAATAAAAGCATAAATGGCAAGTTGGAAGGCAGTAACCCAAAGGGTGGACTTTTAATCCATCTATCTGTTGTTTCCAAGAGGTTCTAAAACTGTCTATCCCTGTACTTTCAACCTGAATAAGTGCAAGGGAAACACAGGATTCTGCATTTAATATCAACCTATTTAGTTGGCAAAGACGTTTGGCAGCCCACTTAAATTTCATTATTCTTCTTCTCTAAACCAATTAATAGTCACCTTCTAAGTTTTTTAGGACCTCTGTAATCAACTGGCATTTATTAAATAGCTATTGATTCTCCTAAGCTCAAGAACTTTCTGCTTTCTCAGTAAATCTGAGGAAGAGAGAGATTTTCTTTATTCTAAGATGATTTCACTTTTTTGAAGCCATCAGAGATAATATTCTTTTATATCTGTATGTGAGAAAAGTAACAGAAAGGCACACAGCTGAAGGGAGAGTTCTAGCACAGTGGTTCTCACCTGTGGTCACAAATTGAATTAAGCTTTACCAACTACTACTCTCTGGGTCTCACAGCTAGAGACTTTTTTTTGGTCTGCTGTATAGCCAGAGTGTCAGAATTTTTTAAGTTAATTAATTGATTAATTTTATTTAATTCAAGTTGGTTAACATATAGTGCAATATTGGTTTCAGGGGTAGAATTTAATGATTGATCAGTTGCATACAGACACTCAGTGCTTATTACATCACATGCGCTCCTTAATGCCCATCACTCAGTTACTCCATCCTCCCTCATCTCCCCTCCAGCAATCCTCTGTTTGTTCTCTATAGGTAAGTCTCTTATGGTTTGCCTCCCTTTCTGTTTTTATCTGATTTTATTTTTCCTTTCCTTCCCCAATGTTCATTTGTTTTGTTTCTTAAACTCTACATATGAGTGAAATCCTATGATATTTGTCTTTCTCTGATTGACTTATTTCACTTAGTGTAATACTATCTAGTACCAACCATCCCACTTACATGAGCCACTCAATCCCTTTTCTGTTTTAAGATAGTTTGAGTTGGTTGTCATTGTAAGATTCATTATTTTCATTATAAGAAATGAAATTGTAAGATTTCATTATTTTCATTATTTTTGATGGCTGAGTAATATTCCTGTGTGTGTGTGTGTGTGTGTGTGTACGTACACATGTATATACACCATATCTTCTTTATCCATTCATCAGTCGATGGACATCTGGGCTCTCTCCATATTTTGGCTATTTTGGACATTGCTGCTATAAACATTGGAGTGCATGTGCCCCTTGGCCCTATTTTTGTATCCTTTGGGTAAATACCTTGGACACTCAGCTAACCGAGTCACCTAGGTGTCCCATTTTGAATGTCTTTTTATGGATCTTAGAATACCTTGATGTGAATAGACATTATGACCCAGGTTGCTATAGCCATAGTATAATGCCTATTTCCCATAGTTTTTCTAGAATGTTTTAGTTATTAGTATTCTTTTGAGTCGCAAGTCAGAAAACCAATTCAAGGGGTGCCTGGATGGTTTAGTCTGTGGAACATGCAACTCTGGTTCTTGGGTTTGTGGGGTCAAGCCCCACATTGGGTATAGCAATTACCTAAAAATTATAAATATATATATATTTTTAAGATTTATTTATTTATTCATGAGAGACACAGGCTAAGAGAGAGGCAGAGACATAGACAGAGGGAGAAGGAGGCTCCTTGCAGGGAGCCCAATACGGGACTTGATCCCGGATCCCGGATCCTGGGATCACGACCTGAGCCCAAGGCAGGTGCCCAACCACTGAGCCACCCAGGCGTCCCTATAAAAATATATTTATTTATTATTATTATTTTTTAAAGGTTTATTCATTCATGATAGACATAGAGAGAGGCAGAGATACAGGCAGAGGGAGAAGTAGGCTCCATGCCGGGAGCCCGATGCTGGACTCTATCCTGGGACTCCAGGATCACGTCCTGGGCCAAAGGCAGGCGCCAAACCGCTGAGCCACCCAGGGACCCCCTATAAAAATATATTTAAAAAAAGAAACCAACTCAAACTATCTTAAAACAGAAAAGGGATTGAGTGGCTCATGTAAGTGGGATAGTAGCAGTGGACTGCTAGGTAGGGGCTCAAATCACCATTGCCAAGTTTCTTTGGCCCTTGTGCATGTCCTGCTCACCCACCATCCTTCTCTTCAACCTGTTTCTCTGTCTCTTGCTCTTTCCTTTCTGCTTCCCTCCTCCTCCTCTCTCTTGTCAGAGTTTCTGCCTGTGCATTAGCCTACAGCTCTCCTACTTCAGATGTTTTTTCCTCTTAAGGGTAGTGATCATGAACACAATAGACTCCAGGTTTATGTCCTAGCAAACAGGCTGCCACTACCCTCAGAGGGTAAAACAACATCTTTCTTCAGGTTCCCTACATTAAAATGAATGAGTGAACAACTCAAGGAAGGGCTTATATGAGCGGCTTAGGTTACATGCTCACCCTTCAATTCAGTTGTGCAGGGCAAGGTATCATGACTGTCAACCCAAGCAGAATGTCTCAGCTCCAGAGGAAAGGTAAAGAGAATATAGTGGGAAGCAAAGCTGTGCAGATGAAAATGGCAGACAGCCACTGTGAATGTGGCTCTTGAGCTTAACTTATACTTTTAATTAGACAGTTTGGTCTGGACCAAATGTAAAAAAGATACTTTAAAAGGCCTAACGTGGGTATTTTGTGGAAGGTGACATTAATGCTTTGTAGTAGCTGTTGTATGTTTAGTTGTTTCTGCATGTTTGTTTGGGGCTAACATAATTCAAGGGTGGGGTTAGGGTTTCTTTCCAAGCCCTCGATTGTCATATGGTAGTGTTTGGACTTGTTTGCTAATGTCCCATGCAAGATGCTCAAACACTGAGCCACCCAGGTGTCTCAAAGACCTGAGGATTTTGGTACAAGAAGATGCGGGGGGATCCCTGGGTGGCGCAGCGGTTTGGCGCCTGCCTTTGGCCCAGGGCGTGATCCTGGAGACCCGGGATCGAGTCCCACGTCGGGCTCCCGGTGCATGGAGCCTGCTTCTCCCTCTGCCTATGTTTCTGCCTCTCTCTCTTTCTGTGTGACTATCATAAATAAATAAAAATTGAAAAAAAAAAAAACCAAATGCTTTCTGTATTAAAGTCTACTTAATGTTAAACTTTAAAAAAAAGAAGATGATAGGGGGACTAGTATATTCATAATCAATGTTTCCTCTTTCTTAAGGAATTATGGCTCATCACTTTTTGCCCAATGTGAAGCAATGGATAGCGGCTGTCAGCAGGTTCTGTGGCTCTATGGAGAGGATAATCAGATAACTGAAGTTGGAACTATGAATCTTTTTCTTTACTGGATCAATGAAGATGGAGGTAATTCACTCAAATTTCAACTCTTTGCAATTTGTCAGTCATTTTCAATAGGGCTGGAAAGAAAAGAACTGGGACCATAGAATAAGGAGTAAGTAGCACTAGCCCAGAGGCTAAGAACTACTATGCTTTTGTTTAAGTAGAAATGAGTTTAAATTCACAGAATTTATAAAGATTTTGTTTTGGGGTTTGGGCTCTAGATGTGCTTATAATTGAGATACCAACTTAAGGAATTTAAATCTCCATGATTTGAAGATTTGCTGCCTTATCCCCTCTGCTATCTTCTAACCTGTTTTACTATCTGAAATCCCTTGCGTTTTTCAGTGGTCATTCACCATGTGCTATATGTGGAAAATGCTGTAGTGATAAGCGTAGTCTACTGATACTTCTGATATGAAATTTAGTGTATCCTCTTGCTAAAAGTCTTTTCACAACTATTGCCCTTTGTACATATTTTGATAATACATTAGAAATCTTCAGATTTACTTGGGAGCTCAATTTGATTAAAACACAGTATTTTTAAGGGAAGGATTGTCCATTTTGGGATTATACATAGATCGTGATTCATTCAAGGCTATTAATATGTGTCTTCTATAAACATTAGTATTTCTTCATTACCTTAAGTATCCTGAATACTCATTATCTTTCTTTTCTAATTAGATAACAGAGACCATAGGGATTTAGCAAAGTGTTGACAATGGCTGTGGTATTGGATGAAATGACCAATAATGGGGAAAAATAGAGCAACCCGGATGGCTCAGCGGTTTAGCGCTGACTTCAGCCCAGGGCGTGATCCTGGAGACCCAGGATCGAGTCCCACATCGGGCTCCCTGCATGGAGCCTGCTTCTCCCTCTGCCTGTGTCTCTGCCTCTCTCTCTGTGTCTCTCATGAATAAATAAATAAAATCTTAAAAAAAAAAAAAAAAAAGCAATGGGGGGAAAAATAGAGGTATATGCATTTATTTCCATTAGACTTTTAATAGTCATAAAAATTTAAAGACATCTTTTTTAGGCTTGTTTATGTTCTTAGGCTATTAATTATACAGTACTGAGTATAGAGACTAGAAATATAAGTTTCCAAATACTTATGTAGTCTGAGTATTCATTTCAATTAAAATTTTAAATGAAATTTTTATTTTAAAGTCGCTACAGTAACTTCTATTGCTCTTTTATTTTTTGGCTACTAATAGAGGAAAATGGTGATTCAGATGTGGCTGACTTCAGAGCTGTGAGCATTAGTTGTAGATTAATAAAATGAGCCTTATATTCCAGTCAGAGGTAGAATAAACAGAAGGTGTGGTGAGTACACCTTGTCCTAGGGTTGACCATTGGTAATCCTTGGTATTTGAAAAGCCAGATGCAGAGCATGCTGATTCTTCCATTCCTGTTGTTTGTACTTGGCACTGTTTAAAAACAAAATTTATATTGGAATATTTGTGATTTCTAAATTTGAGTCATTGCATATGACATATATCAAAAGCTAAGTTTGAAAGTTGACAGCCAGGGTTGCACTCTGTATTTAGGAGATAATAGATTAATTCAACTTATTCTTTTCACCTGCCCACTTCCACCTCTCTCACCCACAAAAAAAATCCACACAATTCTAAACAAAAACAATTACATCATACAGAAGTGGTACCATCATTATTTATGGATAGGAGATGTCAGGATTTAAGTACAGTCTGAATCAGAGCTACACAATTTAAACAGCAACACTAGAACCTTGTCCTGGTGAAAAATTATTGCTTATCCAAACAATCATCATGAACCTTTTCTGCCATGACTTTTAAAGGTCAGAATAGAAATGAGTGAATTTGGTTTTTGACTCTTACAAAATATACCAGACCTTAAGAGTTCTATTCAGATTATGGTTGCCTGAGAGCTTTAGTTTTCATGCTCTTTCAACTTGAGGGTGTTCACCGAACAGAACAAATAAAATTTGAAGAAAGCGGGAAAAGAAGTGGGATAAATGTTTGGACAGTACTATAAGAGAAGAGAATGTCAGGAATAACCTTTGGGCTAAAAACAAAGAAGGCATTGAAGGGAGCTCCACAGTGACTTTGATTTATACCATGTGGCTTTTGGAAAATACAAAGAATAATGAGTTGAAAATCAACAAAATATTGATTTTTCACAAACTTTACCCCTTGGAGGTATGAGTAGAGTTCTTTCAGTAAAAACCTGCCATCTTTTTTTTTTTTTTAATTTTTTTAAAAAATTTATTTATGATAGTCACAGAGAGAGAGAGAGAGAGAGAGAGAGGCAGAGACACAGGCAGAGGGAGAAGCAGGCTCCATGCACCGGGAGCCCGACGTGGGATTCGATCCCGGGTCTCCAGGATCGCGCCCTGGGCCAAAGGCAGGTGCCAAACCGCTGCGCCACCCAGGGATCCCTCTGCCATCTTTCTATGAGCACACTCACTACCACTTTTGGACAAGATGGCTGCTCCACAAAGGTATATAAAGTAGATAATCTGTGTTTGCAGCACATGCACAGTAACTATCTGTGGCACTTGGCCTGTAACTCATGAGGTTTTGATTCTAGTCACAGTGACCCTGGGAGTAAGATCACACAGCACTGCTTCTCTGCTTGCTGTGTTGATGAGTGATTTACCGTACATGTTTGCCATTCACTGTTGGAACAATTTTACCTTGCACTGGATTCTGGAGCTGCCCTGAGAATAAGACCCAGTTATGAGGTTGAGCTTATTATTTTTTTTTAAGATTTTATTTATTTATTCATAAGAGACATAGGTTGAGAGGCAGAGACACAGACAGAGAAGTAGGCTCCTCTCAGCGAGCATGATGCGGGACTCGATCCCGGGACCAGGATCACGGCCTGAGTCAAAGGCAGATGCTCAGTCACTGAGCCATCCAGGTGTTCCTGTGGTTGAGTTTAGAGTGAGTTTGGGAGGATGATCGTGGCAATGAATGTTGGTGTTACTCAGGCTGCTCAGGCCCCATGATCCTTTTTCAGACATCAGGCATTTACAGACTTTGTTTGGAGCACTCTTCCCTCAGATGTGTGTGTGGCTTGCTCCCTGCTTGTGAGTCTTTGCCCACAAATCCCCTTCCCAGTAAGGCTTTCTTCAAGCATCTTAATAAATCACAAACTCCCTCCCCTATCACTCCTAGCATTTCCCTTTGCCTTTCCTGTTTTTTTTTCTTTTATTTTCTCCATAGTCTAACATGCTATTTAACATAATAATGGTTTACCTCTACCTGTTAGAAAGTAAACAGGAGTTATATCAGTTTTGTTTAGTGCTATATTCATAATGCGTAGATAATCCAACTGCACATGGTATAGGCAATATATATTGGTGGAAAAAAATAATAATTGTGCTGATGGTATTTGGGCACTTCCACAACCCACATTCCTGGTTTTTGTTAGAAATTGACTTTGGGATGTCACAGATGACTTCTGCTGTTATTGCTTCGAAATTCTTCATCTCCTACAAATGATTTCTTTGTCAAAAACAAGTTGTATTTGTAGGCTCTGTTTTCATCATGTTGGGCAATCTGGAGCTAGTTCTGGCTCTTGTAAGCATGTTTGTGGTTGCAGAGGAAAATGAATATTTCTCACCCAAATGTTGTCATGTCATCATCTCTGTCTGGCAACCAGAGAAACAGATGTTCTGTGCCTTGACCTTAGGCTAGTGGTTACAGTTTTGGGTGTTAAGTATATTTCACAAAACTGCACTTGCACATGCGAGGCCTCTATTTTTATTTAACTTCATGTAGTCTTAGAGCTCAGCAAGCTTTAAGAAAGGTCCAGTTTGGAGGCACTGGAAGTATGTTTGTCTATATGTGTGGGGTCTGTGCACATATACAACACATAGATCCTACATTTATGTATCCAGCTAGCTAGCTATTGCAAAACACAGGTTTATTTTGAGATCAACACTTCTAAACATGACAAAAAGTAGCCCTAAGAACATTGCCAAGAACAAATTTTCTTCCTTCCAGAAAGTGGTTTTGAGCAGATGATTTTTTAGAAACAAACTTCAAAAAAATCATACTGCTGTCTCCTAGCAAAGAGGATTATTCATTTATTTTATTTTTTTTTGTTCAGAAACACTTATTACATACCACACTAGGCCAGGCAAAGTGCCAAGTTTGGGGACACAGGACTGAATATAGAGTTTTGGTCTTTTGGATAGCTTGGGTGTTGGGGATGTCTAATGTAACCACGGGTGGAGTAGGTGAGCCTGGACCACAGTATACTAAAAGAAAGGACAGTGGCCCTAGTGTTGGGACACAAGTTCTGATCCTGACCGTCCTCCAGTGTTACCAGTCTTGCAAGTCATTTAAGTTTATGGAGCCTCTCTTTTTGTATAAAATATAAGGATTGCATGAGGTGATTTCTGAAGTCCTTTTTAGCTGCTTAAAATCACTTAGGGGAGCTTAAAGATACCAATGTGATTTCTACAGTTCTTGCTACCTGGTGATCCTTTCAAGCATACATTGTTTATTGTTCTGCAAACACATGATAAGCAACACATCTGTTACAAGGTTCAACATCTTTATAAAGTGATGATTTAAGTTTTAAATTTCTCACTAGATTTAGACTCCGGGGTGCCAGATGTGGGGAAGAGAAGGGGTTGTTGAATACCAGAAACTTTTTCTGTGAGAAGAGCTTGTGTGGTTGTCAGATCATGTTGACTTTTGTAGACAGATCATCATACCAGCTCTCGTGTTCATTAGGAAAGCACGTAATCATTCTCGTAGTAGACTAGTGTCACAGCCTTGCTCTCTATAAATCACCCACGGAGTTTTATTTTGATCTTTGGATTTCTTTTTTTCTTCTTTCTTTTTTTTTTGGTAGCCACATATATATGCTTTAGCCTATCCTGAACCCATTAACATTTGACTCTCAGAGGGTGAAGTTGGTATCTCCATATTTGATGTGGATACTCCTCCAGGTTTGAAAATCATTATAGATAGATAGACCTGTAAAGGGCAGTGTGGAAGCAGTGACCAACCTGAACAGGCATACGTGCTTCTTGAGGCTGGGTTCCTCCACAGTATTCTTAGATGGTTTGGTATTGACCAGTGTTCCCGAGTAAGATCTATCTACATGATTCTAATTACTAACCAGTGTTAATCCACTGAGGTAAATTTTGACTTCAGAATGTTCCTCTTACTGTTTGTTAGTAGAAAATCATTTCAGTTGTTACTAGGTCAGGGTAAATCAAAAATAATTAGATGAGTGCCTTTCTTTTTTCTTTCTTTCTTTCTTTCTTTCTTTCTTTCTTTCTTTCTTTCTTTCTTTCTTTCTTTCTACTTTTTTAAAATAAAGATCTACTTGAAGTGTGAATTGATTTGGGAAGTCAGATAATGCAGAATGGTAGCATCATCTTCAATGTTTTTTACTAGCAAAGTTGAGAGAAACAGTTCTTAAAAATGGCTGTTGATGTGTAAGGCATGGTGAATGTAGATAAAGATTGAAAATACTCCAATTTCTAATTGACAGAAGAAGAGCTGGCAACTCCTCCGCTAGATGGCATCATTCTTCCAGGAGTCACGAGGCAGAGCATTCTGGACCTGGCACACAAGTGGGTGGGTGCCCCTGACATGAACAACTTTATAAGCATGAAACAAAAAGTAATCGAAATAAGCCCAGCTTAGTGTTGAAATAATCTTCTGTGGTTCCATCCAGTGTTTTCTAATCTTTAAATCTTCACACAAGTGGAAATAACTCTTCCAGAAGGACTGTCTTGGCAAGACTGTTAAGTAAGTATTGTTTGTAGGAAGGGCAGAGAGAAAAGAGTTTGGCAGGTTACCCTAGTGAAGAAGTATTCAGTACTAATCTTAAGCTCTATCCCAGGTGTCTCCTATGAACTCACCTGGGTTATACGTCATGTGCTTCCATTTAGCCAGTCCTGAACTTTTCCAGTCTACGAGTGTTGTTTCCAGTTGGCAGTGATTTGTAGTTCTTCCCTTCCTCTATTTATTCCAGTGTAACCACGCTAGTCAGAGAAATTAAAGAATTTTACTGGCATATAAATGTTTACTAACATAACATTATTAGTTTGGCTGCCTTTTTTTCCCCTCCTTCCTGCCCCCTGTCCTCCCCGATTCACATACATGCTTATTTCAAAGTCAAAACACTCAAGCAAATGTAGCTGTTTTCAGTAGAGTTTCTGATCCATGTGACACGGGCAAGCATGTGAAACCATTTGGTATTGAAATGACATTTATAACATACTCAAGATGAATGTTGGATGAGTTGGTTATCTGGCAAAGATTCTTGGATGGAACTTTTGACCTATGTGTTAAAATGGTCTCCAAGGGACATGAAAAGACTTTGAGCACACTGTGGTCAAACAGTATTAATAGGACAAATGTTTAGAAATGCACATATTATCTAGGAGAGTACTAGCATAGTTTCTCTGGAAAAGGCTTTGGAAATAAAGGAAATGTGCTATAAATAATTCTACAAAACCCTGAAGTAGACAAGACCCAACTGCCACATGCTGGCTGGCACATTGGGCATGACATTTACAAACTGTTGGTATAATTTCAAACAGCTTGCCCTGTCCTAAATATGTTTGCAGTTGGAAAGATGTATTTTCGAAGCTCAGTAATTTTTGTTTTATTAAAGAAAAAAATCAACTAAGTACAGAAGGTTTGATGACAAGTTGCAAGTGGAAATGGTTTCCCACACTAATGATTTGCTAGCTTGAAAAATAGGTTATTATGGAGGAAGTTTTTCCTTGACTCCTTAGCTGTAATTTATTTTAAAAGCTATTTTAAAACAGTGAGACATAAATGCCAAGAGGCATGTGGGGGGTTACCATTACTTGCCAGACAGGGGAAATTGTCCAAAGATAAGTAAGGGTGAGCAGAGTAAAAACAATTCTGTTTATTTACAAGAGATTTTTTTTTTTCTTTACCAGAACACAGAGCTCATCTTGTTTTCAGTTAACTTGGCTGATTTTCTGGAATTTATTTATTTATTTATTTACCTTTGAACAACATAATTGCAATTGCAGACTGAGATAAATTGAAACTTGCAAAAAGCCATATTTCTATTGCAGGCATATTTTCCTACGCTTCCAAATCATACTTACAGCATGATGCCTTCTTTTTCTAATGTTTTAAATCTTGCCAAGGACTGTGATTTTCATTTTTATCTATTGTGGATCTGTAAGTTAAAAACAATACTCTTATTTTAAAAAACAACAAAGAATGGATAGATTTTTTTTAATAAGATGAGACAAACTTTGAACTTTAACCACTAACATAAAAGAATGAGAATAAAACAGATTGAAGAATGAGTATTAAACAGATCGTTTAAGCAGATAGCTTAAAAACATCATATTCTTTTTTTTTTTCATTTCCTGTCTTTGAGCATGCTCAAATGGTTCAGAAGTCAATGAGGTTATACTAATAATTCTGTGATGAAATTTGTCCAAATGAGATACTAAAGAGAAGGAAGAGGATTTCTGCTATCAAGTCAGCCGAATCAGTGAATTTAGTAAGAAAAGAAATACACAATGCAATTCCTCAAAGTCCAAATATACTTTCTATGTTTTAAAATAATGAAATATTTCAGATAGTGAAATTCAGTCGGTGGTTTCACTCCATGAAAGACCAGTTGAGAGAGGAGGAAATTTGGAACTAGTCAGATGAGACCTGAGTTTGAGTTCAGTGTCTGCCATTTAAGTAGCTGTGTGGATTTAGGGATGTTAACTTAGCCTCCCTTTGAACCTTAATTTCCTCCATCTGTAAAATGGGCATGATAATACCCACCTTAAAAGTGAGAGAACTTGGCATGCCATGGTGCTGAATAAATGATAGCTAATTTAGAATTATTATTATATATTTTATGATAGAGTTCAAGACACTGTTAATATAGGGCACGCATTAAGTAGCACTGGGGTGCCTTATCTTATGAGACTTCAGGCATGGCAACAGATAAAAGGCCAAAAAAGCTGGCAGTGTATGAAAAGGTAGCATGTATTTTATAGTGATAGTCTTATATTCTCTCATCTCACTTAGAGATGCCATGACCTTGAGTAGGTAGCTTAACACCAGAGTGTGTTTACCCATATGGTGGTGGTGGTCTCTTTAGCTTTCCCTTAGAGGATGATTCTCACATTATTTGAGTTCAGTCAGAATGTAAAGTGGGAAGCTAAGTACCTCAGGGTTTTTTTTTATGCCCTTTCCTTGAAAATATTCATATTTTTATTTTTTATATTGCCAACAGGGTGAATTTAAGGTGTCCGAGAGGTATCTCACTATGGACGACTTGACAACAGCCCTGGAGGGGAACCGGGTGAGGGAGATGTTTGGCTCCGGTACAGCCTGTGTTGTTTGCCCAGTTTCTGATATACTGTACAAGGGTGAGGTAAGACTCTTTGTTTCTTCACCGTCTGTCATTTCCAAGCATTTGCCTATAATTTAATTCTTTAAATGTGTAAATGAAATGCTAGTTGGACCCAAGATGCAAGGGATTTTTTTTTTTTTTTAATAACTTGACAGTTTGTCGCAACGAACCTGTATTACCAAATTACTTACCCTCCTCTTTTCAGTGATTTTTTGTAAGCTTCAGTCTTGGAGGGAGTCAGCTTTGTCCTTGGACAAGTATCACCTCTGCCTTATCTCACTTTAGGGATTGGAAATGTGCTACTACGCTTCCACTCTCATTTCTTTCTACTAGCTTACTAAGAAGGTCCTACAGGTGGTTAGATTTCCATTTCCGGTTTCCAAAAGTACTCCCAAACTATTGGAGCAGCATTGGTAAACAGCAATGGGAAATTCATTTGAATAATCAACTCCTATATTTATTGTTATTATTGTTGCTGCTGTTATTACTATTTAGACCATTTTATGAAAAGTTTTCATTTGGCAAAGTTAACACTTACTAAAATCCTCCAAAAGGAATTTAGTCATTTGGTTGAAGATATTATCTCCTCCAGTAAATTAGTCTGATTATATATATGTGCTGTATTTCCATTCTGGAGGGGGGGGGTGGGTTGGGAGTTTTTACTTTGTTCCCCCTTTATGACAGAGCTCTGATATTTAACATCATCGTCTAACTTTATAGCCTAGAGGCACATGGGTATTATTCTTACAATGTGAATTGACTTAAATTAATCCTATCAAATACAAATTTGGTTTTAAAATTTAACATAATTATTTATCTTCAGTGATTTTCCTTTTATGATTTTAATGGTGACTGCTTCATTGCTTGAGATTTTCAAACTTGTAAGCAATGGCTTTTGACATGATTCCATCTAAAGATGGATTGTTTTAAGGGAGAAGGATTATTCCATTATGTATCAATACGTGTCCTGATTTTAAAGCTACTGTTTTACATTTTATTAGGGTAGTATCTTGGTAAATGCATTATTGGTCCCCTTTTTTAATAAACTTAGTTGTCATTAAGTCAGATTTCTTTCTTAAGTCCAATTATTTCACCTCTAGACACAGGAAGTTGATAAAGTTCAATGCATTTTTCTAATAGTTTTGTTTCATAGGGCATTCAGAGCTAAAAGGTACATCTAGTTATCCTGTTATCCTTTTATTTAAGATTTCATTTATTCATGAGAGACCAGAGAGAGGCAGAGATATAGGCAGAGGGAGAAGCAGGCTCACCAAGGTGAGCCTGATACAGGACTCGATCCCAGGACCCCAGGATCACGACCTGAGCCAAAGGCATATGCTCAACCACTAAGCCACCCAGGTGCCCCTTATCCTGTTATCCTGAAGAATATAAGAAGAAAAGTGATAGCATGGGCTGTATTTACTGAAATCAGACTGTCAAAAACCTGCAAGCCAGTGAGGCAGGAATGGGCATGACTCAAATGTAAATAATGGGCATGAAATCTCGTAGCCCCCGATGTAACCATGCTATCCAGCCTTGTGGAGGCCGTGGCCCCTAGAGGTTTGACTTTGAGCAGGCATAGGTTTAGTAGCCCCTTTTGTGAAGGCATAGACTTGCTTTAATTTATGTTCCTGTAATGACTTGCTTTAATTTATGGCAAAATGTTTCTGAGTTCCCATTCCCTGCCAGAAGGGTTAGGTAAGGAGGCCAATCATTCCCCCTATAGATTCTCAGAATCTGGAAGAGTTAGGATTCTTTACATTTTTGCCACTATTTTAGGCACCCCTAACTTCTCTTTGATTCCTCAACTCAGCCTGAAGACTGGCATATATGCCAGTTGGGCCCTAAAATAAGTTGGCAGGCAAGAAACAACCTATCGTTGGCTTGTTCATTTTTATTTGAATTCAGAATAGAAAAGAGTCTTTGGCATAAGGAGCCAGCATACATGATCAGGTTATCATAGTGCCACTCCTTATCTCAGTGGAATTGCCTTGACAGAGTAGAATTGCTGAGTGTCTTACTGTTGCTGTATACATGGATATCCTCAAATTATGTTGCATGTGGTTTTCTTTCGTAGACTATACACATTCCAACTATGGAGAATGGTCCTAAGCTTGCAGGTCGGATCTTGGACAAATTGACTGATATTCAGGTAAGGGCTTCTTTCTTTTAAAATGTCATCTTATTTCACTTAGGGCTCAAAGCCAAATCATATTTCAGTGGAGAGAAGAAAAGTAAGTAGTAAACTCTGCCATTTGGGTTTAACAAATTAAATTTGTAGAATAAAGCACAGAAGAAAACTTACCTGTGGTTCCAACACTGAAACATAACCATTGTTAATTGTTGATGTCTCAACTTTCATTATTTTGTGTATATATACTTCTGGATTGTTTTTCTAATGAAATAGGGTCATACATGATTTTGTTACCTGCTTTTTTTTTTTTTTTAACCTAGTAAATCATTTGCTTTTTCATATCATTGCTAGTCATTGAACATACCAAAGGGAAGCTGAGTTTCATACTGAAATGTGAAATAAAGTTTGATAGTTTGGGTGATAGCTGACGGTGCCAGGTCATTAAGCAAAAAAAAGTTGGTCAGCAAAGCAGCAGGCCCCTCCAGAGTGACTGAAGTCCAAGGATGATGGTAAAAATGGAATTTCTGGAAGATTTGCTCAGCAACATTTATGCAAAATTAATAATATTAAAAGGTAAGAATGATTGTGGTTTTTGAATCAATCAATCTTCAGTAAAGGCTTTCTGTGAAGGAATCTTCCATTAACAAAATAAAGGAGTTTCTTAATATTAGAAGACATAATTTACTGTTTTCTACTTCTGTACACTGAAACAATTTGGAAGAAATTAAATAAAAATTTAATTTGATTAAATGAAAAATATTTGGATGTTTTAATTTTTTATAGCTGAATAAATCTGATGAAAGTAATAAATTATTAGTGTTTTGCTCAAATAAAAAAACATACATAGAATAAAAATATATTACTGGCTAGATAATGAAAGCCTTTCTCCAAAACAGAGGTTGAAAGATTTTTAAGAGGGGAGATAGTTGGCGTTATGGTGATAAGAAAAAAAAATCACTTTGGAAAATTTTCCTGAACAAGTTGTACAGAAGAGACTGTTTTCATTCTATTGAAGTTAATACAGGAAACAAGAGATTTCAGAGTTAACCTCTCAGAGATTATATGAAATAGGAAAATTTACACTTAATTTGATTTGGTTGTAAAGGATTAAAGAAAAGAGAAAGAAGTCAACTAGGCTTCAGGGGACATCAAGCTGTATTAAATTTGAATTGGAAGAAAGATCTAAGAAGAGGTATTTGATAGACATAATCATGAAGCTTTTTGCTAAGGCAGGCAAAAGCAGAAATAAATGTGTGTCATCCCCATTGAGATAGTGACAAAATATTTACAAAACCCTGAAATATAAGTAAAAGAGAAGCCCAAAGATATTTTTTTGGGGCAAAATGACAAGCCATTACAGAGATTGTCAGAGCATTTTGAAAGTAAGATTAGGACTGAAGTGAACGTTTTTGATTAATTCATTCAATAAATATATGTATTAAGCACAGATAGTATGCAGGAGGCTGTTCCAGGTGCTGGTGATGTAATTGTGACAAAAGGAAAAAAAAATTAGAGAAGTCAAAGCCATAGAAAGACAAATATTCAACTTCAATGTGAGACCACATGAATATGTTTAAAAATAAAAGATATATATGAAGCAAAGAATGAGAAGAAACATTTTCTTCTTACTTGTGTATATTCCCTATAGGGCCTGCCTATGGCTAACAAGGAACTAATAATTACTCTTTTTACCCTAAGTAGTAGAGTAATAATGGTAGTAACACTGAAAATTAATGATATGTTCAGAGCTCCCCAGGAACAAAGAAACAAGGGGATAGAGTCACATGATACATGAAGTAATACAATGATTCTGAATTAAACCACAAGCCAAAAGGATCAACTGGCCTCCAAATTGTTAACTAGCAAAGGACCATCCGTTCAGAATCTAAGACCACATCCTTCGTTTTCAATTATTTTACGCATGGATCCTAAAGTTTCAAAATTAGTCCCTTACAAGATGGCAAATTGGTGCTGTCGATGAAGCTACGAGTGTCTGTTTCTTTCCATGAAAAGTAAGTGATGATTGAGGGAAAAAAAGCATAGAATTACATCATGTTTTACATTTGACGTCTTTGACGTTATATGGAAACATGGATATTTCCTACAAAGTTCTCTGGTAAATTGAAGAAGAGAGTGACAACAACCAAAAAACCCTCAAGATTCTTGCCACAGTGACCTAGGGGGGAAGTTCCTTCTTAACCACAGATTTGCTTTTCATTTAGCTTGTATATTTCCTTATATGAGTAAGAACCTCTGAGGTTAAGTATTCACTCCATTTGGCTAATTTTCCATATAATTCCATGGGTTTTAGATTGCCCTACAAATACCTCTTAGGAAGGGGGCATTTCAAATGAAGTTTCTTTTTTCTTTTCTTTTCTTTTTTTTAAACAACAAATAAAAACACTTTTGTGTTACTTAACCAAACTTAAACTTGGAGAACATTAGCCATATTGCCAATGTTTCTTTTCTCTCCCATTCCTCTTTGCTAATCTGATTACTCACCATCGTATTCACCTATGTGCCTGCCATTTAGGGTCTTCTCCTTTCTCCATTATGCTCTGCTCTCTGCTGCTTCTTTCTGCCTTTCTGTACCTTCCACAGTTTGCCCACTTGAGAAGTTACTGGTTGCCCTCCAAGGCACATCTCCTTGAGGAACCTTAAAAATCTCTTTTAAACAATGTCCCTTTCCCCCAGTACAAACACATATTCATCCATTCAAATGCTAGTTCTTCCTCCAGCTTGCACAGCACCTGGAATGATCACATGTGGCCTTTATGTTTAACAAGTCACACACTTGTCTTTGTTCCAGGGTTATTTGAATGTAAGATTGTTTTATTCCTTTCTGGTAACCCCAATATTCAGTGCAAGGAGGGCCTGGGATGTTTCATGGGATGTCAGTCATGTTTCTTGCATAAATGAATTAAAAGATTGAATAGTGAATGATATACCCGCCAAATACTGGAAAATAGAAACGTGTTGCACATGTTATATTAACACGTAGGAGAGGTGGGAGGGGGAGATCTTGAGTAACATAAAATTACTTTTCAGGAAAACTTTCAGAGGACCTGGTTTTATTCTAAAGGGAAATACACATGCCAAGACTACAGTCAGGATCAGATAAAAGCTAGAATCTAGGTCTTAAATATCAGGACAGTATGTTTGTGGAACTAGCAGTGCTGCTATTGAGGTTGTAGAAAGTGGGAAGTAATGATTGTAAAACTTGAGAGGTGGAAGTCTTAAGTAGTTTAGGAAAAGGAAAGCCCAGTGAGATAGGAGTGAGATCTATATTGACTGCAGGCCACCAGATGGAATTTCTTTTAAAAATCTGTTCTCCCCACTAGTGGCTACAGCTTTGTAAGAATAAATGACCATTAATGGTTATTGCATTTTTCTTGTTTTCAGTGGAACAGCTTGATGGTTTTTAGTTACATAAGTTAAAGAGCCCCACCACTTTTCCCCGCTGATGCCCTGAATTATCCTTCTCTTTGTGCGCACACTAAGTGAACACTTCCAGATTGCCTTGATGACTCAGTCTCTTGACCAGCTTTCCAGCCCCTCCTTCTCCATGTTACAGGATTATAGAGCTTTGCAGGCCATTGAATAGGATTTAGAACAAGAATAGCAAATTGTTACCTGGTGGGCAGCCCTGATTATGTTTTTGTTGGCATCACAGAGAGTAAGTGCATGACACATCGATTGTCCTTTTATGTTGCTAAGAACTTTCTGCTGGATGTAAAAGGCATTTTAGCAAAGGCCATGTAAGGTTTTTGCCATTTGTATGATGAATGTGAAGTAACGAAACTCGTCATTAGTCATGTTTTGGTGTAGTGTTCTTCCTGGAACTCATGAAAAATGAAATTTCTGCACATCACACTGTTAGTCTTCCACATGGCCAAGAGTACCACCCCATAGGTTCAATCTGATTTGCTGTGTTGCTTCAACTTCATCTTTGATTCCAATGAACAAAGTCAAGTCAATGTGATTTAGAGTAGACCTGCCAAACGCCAGAGGTGTGAGCCTGCTGCTATGTTTGGTCATCACCCTGATAATGGGATAATGATAGCCTCGCCCATGCAGACATTCTTTCCCCGCCTTCTCTGGACACCTACTCCCGAGGAAAGAAGATAATTTCTATCTCTTCTAAAATTGGTCATCTCCACTTTTGAATTATTCTGCCTTGAAAAATTAAATCGAATTATCTATCATCCAAATGAAAAGTTTGATTGCTAACTGTCTAGGTCTAGATATTATGGATTACCTATATTATCACATCTCTTAGATGCATCTCAGAAAGCTATATTTTACATAAAAGCATAAATTACAGAATGAGAGGAATAAATCTTAATATATAATATGTGGGTTCTTAGATTGATATGGCCTGTGACTTGTCATTATAACCAAAATTGATATTTGACCATTTATAAAACTAAAACAGCTAATTGAAAGCAAATTTACTTTAACTGATGAGATTCAAGATGAAATTATGGTGGTCATGAATCACAATAATGTAGATCTGCTAAAATATCAATATGATGACACACAGTTATTAATGGCATAAGTGTCAAATGTATTAATGGGAATCCAAGTAAGAGAAATAAAACACATATTTTGATCTTAGCTTAAGTCATGTTGGCATCATACGTAAATCAAGTAGCATTTGGGGGTCACGAATCAACAGTTAATAGTGGGAAGCCACCCTCTTCAGGCAACTCTTTCTGATATGGATTCAGCAAGTCACTTACAGTCACTGTGCTTCCCTTCATTCTTCTTTTTCTGTAAACCAGAAGGTTGTAAATAGACCTGTTCTTGGCTTCCAGTATTTTTTACCAATTTGATTCTGTTCTCTGAGGTCTTTAAAGGTCTTTTCAGAGGAATGCAGAACATGGATGGTGTAACATAGGAGAAATACCATCAAACAGGCAGGAGCCCTGGGCTTGTGATTAAGAGTTATCTAGAGCCTTAATGTCCTCATATGTAAAATGAGAAGGTTGGCTTAAAAACATCATTGCTTTTCATGCTTGATTTTTAAAAAAGGTTTTATTTTTATTTATTTGAGAGAGAGCAAGAGAGGGGAGCATGAGCAGGGGAGGAGCACAGGGAGAAGGACAAGCAGACTCCCCCACTGAGCATGGAGCCTGACACAGGGTATGATTCTACGACCCTGAACTCATGACCTAAGCCGAAATCAAGAGTTGGATGCTCAGTCAACTGGATTCTGAGCCACCTGGGCACCCTCACACTTGATTTTTAAGCAGCAGAATTTTCTACAAAAGAAATCTTTCCTTGGAGTCCCAATACACAAAACCAATCAAAGTGGAATTGTTCTGAAGTAAAAATGCAGAGCCTCATCCCCTGCATTTCATTTATTTATTTTGAATGCTTTAAGTTATCTCTACAACCAACATGGGGCTTAAACTTACAACCCTGAGATCAAGAGTCATATGCTCTACTGACTGAGCCAGATGCCCCAGATCTTCTACATTTTAGATGATCATTAAAGTCCTTTCCAGGGATCCCTGGGTGGCGCAGCGGTTTAGCGCCTGCCTTTGGCCTAGGGCGCGATCCTGGAGACCCGGGATCAAATCCCACATCAGGCTCCCGGTGCATGGAGCCTGCTTCTCCCTCTGCCTGTGTCTCTGCCTCTCTCTCTCTCTGTGACTATCATGAATAAATAAATTAATTTTTAAAAAAAAGTTCTTTCCAATTCAGAAATTCTGATGTTTTGTGTGAATTTCAACTTGAAGTTATATTAGGACTAAAAAGCCAGTCCATGTGAAAAGGGAACATCATCTGAGTGATTTAGGCAAGCACACGGTGACAGACTTAATGGCATGCTACTCTGAGTGGTAGGGAAGATGTGTTCCAAGCCTATCTCCACACACATGACTATGTGAACATGTGGAGGGAAGTTCAGATGGTAGTCGGGAACATGTAATTTGGTGTGAGAGAGATCTTTGGCTAGAGTCTGAGCTCTACCATTTACTAATTGTCTGAGTAAGTGTTTTAATCTCCCTAATACAGTTTTCTCATCCATAAAATGAGATTGATCATGGCACCTACTATCTGAGGTTACTGCAAAGATAAGTCATAAGTCTGTAAAGCTCTTGGCACCATGGCATTAGCATGTAGTACTTTGATAAAGAGTGAGAGCTCACTTGAGCACACAGATGTGTGTTGAATGAATGAATGAATGAATGAACAAATGAATCAAAACTAGCTTTTTACTTCTGACATCTGGAATATCTTTATTTCATTTAATTCAGTTTTAAGTACGAAAATTCAGATATGTGAAAGCGAATTACTTGCTGATGCAAATAATCAAATTCTGATTATGATGTAGTTCCATAACTTTTGAAGGAATAAGAAAAATTGTGATGCTAACATAACACAATGCTAATTTAGAGAACAGAGTTGCTGTTCAGAGCCTCATGGCTTGTCAATTTAATTTTTTTCCATAAACCCAACACTCTCAAGAAGGGGGCTTTTAGAGCAGTGACTCTCAAACTTAGTGTCAGAATCACCTGGAAATGCCTCCTGAAGCATGGTTGCCAGGACCTATCCCCAGAGTTTTCTGATTCAGTGAAGTCTGAGCTAGGGCTTGAGAATTTGCATTTCAAACAAGTTGCCTGGTAATGCTGATGCTCCTGGTCCAGGGGATAAACTTTATAAGCATCAACTTCTGTAGAGTACAGATGACAATAATTAAATATAACTTACTTTATTTGGAAAGCAGAAGCTAAATACAGAACAGTAATAAAAAGACATTACTTAGAGACTATACCAGCTATAAATTTGAACACAATTATAAAATGTGTGATTCTTTCCAGGTATTTGATTGTTTCTCTCTAAATTTTTAATGTGAATATGCTTTTAATGTTCAAAACAGGAACATATCTTTTGTATAATATTAGTTGTGTTACCAAGTTTCTAAGCGATTTCTGCACTGTTAGCTTTTACACTTAAACATGTTTTCTTGCTTTTGTTGTAGTATGGAAGAGAAGAGAGCGACTGGACAATCATAGTGTCCTGAATGGAAAATACGGGATATCATCTGTGCGATTGAGACACTTGCAGCTGAATTACGATAGATTTATTTAGCTCTCTATTTTTAGTTGTGTGTGATGTAGTTTGTATTATCAGTGTTTCCAGGGTGATTTTTTTCCTCCTGCCAGAGAAAATGAATTGCAATCAAGTGGTATTTTGTAAACCTAGTAGTAGAAGCTTACTTTACCTTCTCTTGGAAAGATGATCATGTAAGCCATACAGCATAGAATATTCCTCAATAATCATAGTGCCTCCCTCAATACTTTACTCAGATACAAAAATGTTTGTTCCTTAGCATAAGTTATGTTCTGCTCCTCAACCAAATGAGTTTCTTTGTGTTTGAAAACTGATCTCAGTAAATTTAGTAGGTGACATTTCCTGTTATGTATCTTCATCTTCAGAAAATGGTTGGGTTTTGTTTTGGATTTTTATGATCAAGACTTTGAAAAGCTGATTTTCCTCTCATCACATTTGTTTTGCAACCCACACCCTAACTCCCACCCCCTACCCCTGCCGTGTCCATCTTAAGGTAAATCTCTCTCTTCTTCCTGATGTCACAGTCTGTGATGGGCTCTCCTTGTACATCAGCAAGACCTGTGCATGTTTCTACCATTGTCCTTTCTGCATTGTATTGTAATTGGCTATTTGTCAGTCTCCAATACAAGACTGAGGATCTCGTGCCTTAGAGATCTTTGTATCCCCCTACCTTGCACATAATAGATACTTATTAAATAATGAATTGAACATTTAGCTTCTATAGAAGTGTACCACCTTTGTTTCTATATTATGAAACTTCTTAATTAGAATTTGTGGTTGATTCTGACATTGTGTACATTTACCTCATATTGTCTTTATTTTCCATGGACTGTTAAGTCATTAGACATACTCAAAGTCATAGCTTGTTGGAGGGATTATTTTGTATTTGAAGACTGTCTTGGAATTGAAATAACAGCTCTAGAGAGGTCATGATATCATACCAACCAAATGGAAATGACATTTGTTTAAATACAAAATAAATCCTCCTATCTAGCTTTTTGGTAGAAAGCAAAGAGGTATTCTTCGTATGTGAGGTGTTCATTTCTGTTGACTGGAGATTGGATGATCACATTGTTAGGGTACAGGGAGAGCAATTCTAGATGTTATTTTCCTCATTTAGGAGCTGTGAGTTAAAATTGAATCCTGGTTTATCTAGGGTAAAGTCAGATCTTGCTAGAAAACATTTACCCTTGGAAGGTCAACTCTCAGACATTATATTTTGGTTTCCCTCAGTTCTTTTTTTTTTTTTTTTTTTTTTTTTTTTTTATTGTTTTAACCATTTTTTTTTTTATTGGTGTTCAATTTACTAACATACAGAATAACACCCAGTGCCCGTCACCCATTCACTCCCACCCCCCGCCCTCCTCCCCTTCTACCACCCCTAGTTCGTTTCCCAGAGTTAGCAGTCTTTATGTTCTGTCTCCCTTTCTGATATTTCCCACACATTTCTTCTCCCTTCCCTTATTTTCCCTTTCACTATTATTTATATTCCCCAAATGAATGAGAACATATAATGTTTGTCCTTCTCCGACTGACTTACTTCACTCAGCATAATACCCTCCAGTTCCATCCACGTTGAAGCAAATGGTGGGTATTTGTCATTTCTAATAGCTGAGTAATATTCCATTGTATACATAAACCACATCTTCTTTATCCATTCATCTTTCGTTGGACACCGAGGCTCCTTCCACAGTTTGGCTATCGTGGCCATTGCTGCTAGAAACATCGGGGTGCAGGTGTCCCAGCGTTTCATTGCATTTGTATCTTTGGGGTAAATCCCCAACAGTGCAATTGCTGGGTCGTAGGGCAGGTATATTTTTAACTGTTTGAGGAACCTCCACACAGTTTTCCACAGTGGCTGCACCAGTTCACATTCCCACCAACAGTGTAAGAGGGTTCCCTTTTCTCCACATCCTCTCCAACATTTGTTTCCTGCCTTGTTAATTTTTCCCATTCTCACTGGTGTGAGGTGGTATCTCATTGTGGTTTTGATTTGTATTTCCCTGATGGCAAGTGATGCAGAGCATTTTCTCATGTGCATGTTGGCCATGTCTATGTCTTCTTCTGTGAGATTTCTGTTCATGTCTTTTGCCCATTTCATGATTGGTTTCCCTCAGTTCTAATAACTTTCATCTTGCTGATCATATTTCATTCTCTTTTCAGAACAAGGAGAAGAAAAAAAACACTCTAAAAGTTTGATGTGTTAGAAAAATTTCCTTAAGGCATTTAGCAACACATAGCAAATGGGGCTTTGATTCTTTTCCCAGACTTTTGGCCATAGGGTCCTTTTAGATAGGAATGGTAAGATGGAAATTAGGGAAGTACAAGATGAAAAGGAATTGTAAAAATATCTTTTAGGGGGCTTTTAATTGGTGATCTGAAGTCTTGGAAGAGTATTCTTTTCAGGCCTCAGGTGCTTTAACTGTCCTCTACATATGTTCACCTAGTAGTATTCTAAGGATATGCATTTGCCCTGGCTAAATCCTGTGACCTCATTTTTAATATAGTGGCCTAGAAAAGACTTAAAGGTAATTCTAACTTGTCAAGTAGCACTTAATAACTAGACTCACATTTCTATGAGAAACGGAAATCATTTGTTTGCCATAAATACATTTTATACTTTGCATCTCTAAATTTAGTATGGCAACACATGTCCGTTGTAAAAGTTGGAGAACAATATGTCTTGACATTATGTCTCTATGATTTCTTTCATCAAACCTTAAGAGCATTTTAAGCCCTTTCTACCAGATGGAGTGAAAACTAAGGATATACATTTTAAAAAACTGGAGGTCTCCTAAAACAGAGAACACAATCTGCCATTCTCTTTTAAGTAATAAGACAGAAAATTGACCTTGACACTAACTTGTTAAATAGATTTAAAAGGAACATCTGCACATCTTTTTTCCTTGTGCACTATTTGTTTAATTGCAGTGGATTAATACAGCAAGAGTGACACATTATAACTAGGCAATTATCCATTCTTCAAGACTTAGTTATCCTAACACTAATTGATCATTTATGGCGCAAGATAGTCTAGCATTAGGAACATGTGAGGCTAATCTGCTCAAAAAGATCAACAAATTAATATTGTTGCTGATATTTGCATAATTGGCTGCAATTATTTAATGTTTAATTGGGTTGATCAAATGAGATTCAACAATTCACATGTGCATGAATATAAACAGAACTGGTGGCACTTAGAATGATAATGATTAACTTATTTTGCATGTTCCCTTCCTCCCACTTTTTTTCAGTTTTTACATTTCAGACCAAGTTTGTCAGCTTTTTTCTAAACACATGGGTAGAAACCAGGATTTTAAAATGAAGTGTTCAGATATAAACAAAACTTGGGCGTTTCCTAAAGATATTTGCTATTAGAAGTTGTCTTTGTTACAGTCATTTATTAAGGATTTGCATCATGATACTCCCAAAGAAGCCTCAAGTGCAGGAGTGTGCACCCTGCTGTCTAGGACTTGGCGTCTGGCAGGATGAATGCACTAATACTTGTTTTCACCTTTGCTTTCAAAAGTACAAAAGAAAAGGGAAAGAGAAATAAAACTTGTAAGGGAATCACATTTTTTTCTACTTAATACCCTCTATTCTTTTCTCAAAATATTTAAATAAATAAATAAAAAGGTCACAGATGGTAGCAGCAAGAAAGCCCAGCATAGCACCACCTATGTGACATGCAGTATCCACGCTCCTGAAGTTAAGGGAAGCCTACGTTAGACACCACAGGTTAAAACTCTTCATTGTATTGGTTTTATTGCTCAATGTAATTGTACCTAAACAAGGGATCTTGCTTTCCTCCCGTCAGCACTCTTGAACACTGGAGTCAATGAGCCTATCTTGATCAAAAGAGTTGTAGGAGGCTTTTCATTAGGGAGGTAGCATCAGCTCCACTTTAGGGAGTTTGTGTTACAGCATCAGCTGCCAGAATAAAATTCCCACTCAGGGCTCAGTCACTGGATTCTTTCTCCTTAAAAGGTTCCTTTTTAAAAGTATATTTTCAGTTTACTGGTATGATTGGAAAAATGTATTTTAAGCAGAAAATGACAACACGTGTTCACTTTATATATTCTAAAATATTTAGGGCAATCAGTATTCATGAGATGGACCAAAGCAAAGGGCTTAGAGGTTAGAGAGACATTGTAAGGATCCCCTATTTCATGTTCTGATGCTAAATGTGATCCAAGAATTTTGTCATGTGGATTTCTTCTTATGTGAATATGCAGAAACTTATAAATAGTAATGCTCACAAATAATTTTAGTGGACACTTCATAACACCTGTCACTTTGCCTTACCAAAACAATTAGGGTTTGCTCACATCTTTTCCAGATATCTCCCCCAAAAGGGGACAGAGTAGCAGCTTTTCAGTAAGCAGTAGCTATGACAAAGATCATAGAGATTATAGTTCATTTGGTCAATTAATTTGACGAATATTGAGTACCCACAAATTTATATCTAATGTAACTAGCAGTAGGGATTAGGAAGTTAGTTTTAGAAAAGACATACTCATGGAGTTTTTACTCTACTAAAATTTTTGGGTAAAACTATTCAATGCAGTTAGCTAGTAAGGAGATGACAGGCTGAACACATCTCTTATCAAGAAATCACAATGAGCATTTTCATCTCATTTTTTAAAGGAAATTTGTTCCCTCTTTCATTCCTTCCTTCTAGGGCAAAACTACTCCGTGAGGGTATTATTTAGAGGTATTCAGCCGCTATGTGGTGTGAATTCCCTCTATTCTTTTCTCAAAATATTACCATAAAAAAAAAAAAAAAAGGTCACAGATGGTAGCAGCAAGAAAGCCCAGCATAGCACCACCTACGTGACATGCAGTGTCTGAGCTCCTGAAGTTAAGGGAAGCCTACATTAGACACCACAGGTTAAAATTCTTCATCTTATCAGTTTTATTGCTCGAGGTAATTGTACCTAAACAAGGGATCTTGCTTTCCTCACATCAGCACTCTTGGTTTATCACTTATTGCCAACCTACCTAGTATATTTATTAACTGCATTCTTTGGAGCAGTGTTAACTTGTCATGGTTCATCTAATGAAAGATCCACATTAGATTATAGCATCTTTGCTGATCTTAATCTCAAAGTCAGATATTATTGAAATAAAATGTTCCTAGGATGCATTTTTTTCTGGAAAATATCTATCATGAATCAAAGCGTTGGGAGTGTTTGCTTGAAAATGATGGATCCACCTACTCAAACTTACAGGTGGAAGACTAATAAATCAATGATTTTTCATGGTTTGAGGTTTTGCAAGGTCATTTAAAGTACTGCAAAGATATTAAGGAGGGCACATGATGTAATGACCACTGGGTACTATATAAGACTGGTGAATCACCGACCTCCACCTCTGAAACTAATACATTATGTGTTAATTAACTGAATTTAAATTTAAAAGTATTGCAAAGAGAGTCATATTCACCATTGCCAAAACATACTTTAAAAAATTCAAAGGTAGGACAAGGTGATTTTTCTCTTCAGCATACACAGTGTATGAAAAGACTTCTCATATATTAATTTGGGGGACTTAATTTTTAAAAAGTTAACAAGATATAATAGCATTTGTGGATAAATAATTCCCTGGGATCAGATATAAGTAAACATATTTGCTTTAGTGAATGATAAAAGCATGAAATTCAGTATTAGAAAAATGAAGCTGTCTTTAAAATCTGCTGGACACAATTACTGAAGTCAAGTAGACTTCTGTCTGGAGCTGTATTTTTCATGCCACTGTAGACCCTGTTAATAAGGCCTGAATCTTGGGTTGTAAGATGTTCAACTTACTCCACTGCTGGGATGATAAGAGCTGACAATAGGCTGTGGTATGAGAATGAATAGAAATGTAGTTTCATTGACAGATTTCTCTGCACATCCACTTCACAGTGGCTGGGTTCCTTGTTACCCATTATTCTTATGGGGGGAAGAAACTTTTAATTAGAGACGTCAGAAAAAAACAAGGTAGGGGAAGGAATAGAACAAATCAGACTTGGTTCTGTGTTGCCCAGAGAAGCCTTTTCCTTATTTTGTCAGGTAGTGGCATCTTCAGCTTCCACACAGGTGCCAAATACAAACAGTGCCAATTAGGAAGGGGCTAAGTGCAGTGGCCAGTTAATCAGATATTAAGACTATGCGTTGATCTTGAGATAATAATCTGATGGTCTTGTTACGTGGAAACCACTACAAATCTAGGTAAGACTTCTGTAATTGCATAGTCTGTAAGATCTATTGTGTCATCAACCATTCAAGATTTGTGAAGCTTCTTAAGGCTGAAAAAATAAGTGACAAAGGAGTAGATTGTGACTTTTGCCCTGCCCCCACCCCCACCGCAACTCGCCTTAGAAATACAATTGACCACCATCTCCTTTTCTTTGGTGAAGGTCAACTGACTTGGAAATTCATTGAATATGGACAGTTAGTTTTTAACTAAAATCATGCTGCAGTTTCCCCAAGTTGATTTCACAGTGGTTATTAAAGTCTTTCTCAGGGCTAACAAAGGAATGCAAATAATCTGCCTCAATTTTTACTTCATTGATAACTTTTTGAAGACTGCAGGAATTCTCTCCAGTGGATGGCTGTAAGTGGATTTTGAGGTCTTAAAAATAAGCTAGCTAATCTGTACATATCTATAAATTCTGCAGATGTTTCCCTGGTGACTTCTGAGAATGAATGAGGATTCTGTAGTGGACTTGAGAAGCTAATAAACAGAGCCTAACCCACTGTGATGAAGAATTTGCACTTACTTGGTAATGGTGGCTGAGAGAAAATAAGTAGTTTGAGGAAGTAGTTTTTAAATCAGAGTTTATAGATAAAAACAGGAGAATATCAGCTTAACTATGGAGTTTTTAGAATGTGTTCTCTTTCACCTAAATCTAATTTCAATGAAAAAGCCCAGCCCACATTGATTGTCTCAATTTTTTCTAGTTGTGTAGTAATTCTTGAAATTCTCTTTAAGAAAAATCAGATCGAGAGAAAGAAAGACTTTGTAAATAAGGCTTGGCTTTCAGGAAAAATTATTTAAAGGTTATGTTAAAGGATTTAAGCTTATTGAAAGTGTAATGGAAATGTGGAGAATAATGTGGGTAAAGGAAACTACCTCACTCTTTGAAGGTTTTGTAGAAGCACAATTAAACATCCTAAAATGGCTTTGTCACATATGAACCATCTGGTGTGAAAGAACTCTATAATTGTAGCATCTAAAGGACCTGGAATAATTGTATTTTGCTGGCAGTGGACACATTCTTTATTGTTTGCAGATTCCTCATCAAATCTTTAATTATGCACTTGTTTCTGTCATCAATAAAACAACTTAAATGAATCCTGTTTGTGTAGTCTCTTGAAATCGGCATTTGTTGGATGCATGAAATAGAATCCTTCATTACCACTTTTGTGATGTTCCAAGGCTTTTGGTCATAGGATGTAAATGTAGTGTATTTTTAAACCAAAATGACATTGAGAGTGGGAAAAGAATTGAACACACCAGAAAGACCTGGAACCATACACCTGTGTAGAATCTAAATCTGTTTTAAGACATTGGGATAGAAATAAGTGGGCTTTTAAGAATTGTCCTTTCCTCTGAGTATGGATCTGTCTTTAGTAAAACTTAGCTTTGTCTATTTTTTTTTTAAGATTGTATTTATTTACTAGAGAGAAGGACTTGTGGGGAGGGGCAAAGGGAGAAGGAAAAGTAGACTTACTGCATGATCTCAAGGACTCTGAGATCATGAACTGAGCCAAAGGCAGACACTTAACTGACTGAGCCACCTAGATACCTCAAATTCAGTTTTGTTTTAAATTTTGCACAGAATAAGGGGAATAGATTGCTTCTTCCTAGTGACTGTCATAGTGGATCTATATCACAGATACTGCACACCCATATGTAGCTAACTAGCTTTAGAATTAAAAACACAGTATAAAGTGAAAGGCATTCCATCGAAACTCACATCAATGATGTGTCCTTTTAGTCAAACCAGACCTTGTATAAACTGCCCTCATGTGCACATATCTGAGAAGATGAGCCGAATGCATTCTGAGGGTCACATATACTCATTTTCTTGTGATTTGTCCCAATGATTGCCAAGTACAGCAAAACCTAAGGTTTTTCAAGTTACTATAAACTGACTTAAAAGTGTCAAAGTGCTCAGTGACCCTCTTCTCCCAACCCTGTCAACCTGTGAAAATATTAGCCTTTATCAAGATCTTTATTGAGGAGTTATGTGCAGAGTTTGGAAGGTCCAGGTGAAGGTTATTAGTCAAGTTCTCTTACAACATCAATGATCAAATCCCATAAGAGTGACAAAGATAGACCTGTCATTCCTGAGGGTGATGACATACATTCACTGGAGCTTATATGATTTATCAGTTGAGACAGCAGTCTCCTTCAGGGGAGAAAGTGTCTCTTCCACATCAGTTTACTAGCAAGCAAAAAAAAAAAGGGCTGGAAGGAATGAGGAATTTTCAATCTTTATAATTATTTTTTTGCTAAGCTGATTGAATTTGATCGTAAGCATATTTTTAAAACCAAGAATCTGATTCCACAACATGGCATATCATAGTTGCCTTCCACTATGATAACTTATCTTTATATGAAATGTTCTTTTGTAGCTTGACTTTATTTATAATGATGATGACTTGCGGGATCACATTCTTGTAACCAAAAAACCCACAACCAAGATGTAGATGCTTCTTATGTGCACGGAGAACAATCACTGGGCTTATTCTCTAGTAATGTCTGTATGCAGCAGGGACAATGTTGACTGAAATCCATGGTCATTCTCTCCAAAGTCACTTAGTCTCCATAGTCACTGTTAATAGGATTTTTGAAAAATCTATGAGAGTAACTAATGAAAAAAATTTTAGGGTTCCAAAATTCAAGCAGAAAATATCTTAAGTGCAGTGTAGCTATTTTTAAGCTCTATTGATTAAATTGAAAAGAGGCAATTAAACTGCATTTGTTTTATTTTTTATTTTTAAAGATTTATTTATTTGAGAGAGAAAGAGAGCAAGAGAGAACTTGAGTGGGGGCAGGGGAAAGGGAGAGAATCTCAAGTAGACTCCCCACTGAGCACAGAGCCTGACACAAGGTTCAATCCCAGCACCCTGGGATCATCTGAGCTGAAGCCCAGAGTTGGATGCTCAAGGGACAGAGCCACCCAGATTCCCCTAAACTGCATTTGTTTTGAAGATAGCTACAATAATCTAGCAAACATTTCTCAATATTCATGATAGTGATAAATAGGTGGTAGATACTTTTAATCTTTGGTTTCTTTCAAGCCAAGGCTGGATGTAACAAAACCTCTTAATATGCACGTTGCCAAATAATTAAGACAGTGGTTAAGGGGCATCAATTGATCCTGTGATTTTAAACCAGTTACTTAAATTCATGAAAAGTGTGGAAATCATAGCAGTATCTGCCTCATGGATTATAAGGATTAATGAATTAGTATTGTAAAGAGTTTTAATAATTCATGTGTAAAGTGTGAGCTAATGGAATTTCATTAAAAAATAAATGAATGAACCCAAAGACAGGAGCTAATAGATACTTCACAAAAATGTACAAAGAAGCTGCAGTGCTCAGTTGCTCCTTCCATGCCTGGTAGATGTGGTGAAAGTTCCTAGATCTGGACCAGTGGCACAGGACAAGAGGCATAATCTAAGTTCCCCAGGCTGCTTAGGGGAAGAAATGTGTGATCCAGTCAATCCCGGAGGTAAAATACAGTGCTAGACTAAGCAATGATTGATTAAAACCATTGAGAAGTATTTAGGTGGCTTGAGTTTTTAGAAATATAAGGTTAGTTCCATGTTCTACATGAATATGACCATGATGGTTAATTGTATGTGTCAACTTGACTAGGCGATCATCCCTGGTTATTTGGCCAAACACCAGCCCAGATGTTGCTGTGCAGAAGCTATTTTTTAGATGTGATTAACATTTAAATTGGTAAAATTTGAGTAAAGTAGATTGTTCTCCACAGTGTGGGTGGGCCTCATCCAGTTGAAGGTCTTACAAGCAAACACACAGGTTTCCCAAAGAAAAAGGAATCCAGTCTTAAGACTGCAACATAGAAACCATGCCTGAGTCACCAGGCTGACTGGCCTGCCATGCTGATTTCAGACTCAAGACTCAAACTTTGACTGCTTACCTGAGTTTTCTGCCTGTCAGCTTGTCCTACAGATTTTGGACTTGCTAGACCTTACAATTTCTTAAAAAAAATTTATATATATATACACACACACACATATTATACATATATATTATATAAGTTATACATATATATTATATAGGTTCTATATATATTGGTTCTGATTCTCTACAGAATCCTGAGTAATGCAAAAACCAGTAAGATTCTTAACGTTCCAAAGATAGAGTTTCCTCTTTCTTTTTTTTTTCTTTCATTCATTTATTTGAGGGAGGAAGAGCAAAAGAGAGCATGAGTGGGCAGAGGGGTAGAGAGACAGTAGACTTGGGCTTGATCCCAGGACCCCGAGATCATGACCTAAGCCAAAGCCTGATGCTTAACTGACTGAGCCACCCAGGCACCCCTAGAAGTTTCCTCTTTTAAGAGAGCAAATCATGTATTGTATTACTCCCTTTGACTCTGGTTTTTAAGGCATGCCTAGCATTCAGAAAATTAATTGTGCAAGGCATCAACAGTAGCCCGCTCTAATTGCAAATAGTACTTAGGAGAAAGTAAGAATTTTAGGACAAGAAATGTTGCACAACCCCAACCAACTAAATGAAGGCAGATACCAGAAGTGAAGTTTCAGATACCAGTGAGGGAAGTATTTGAGTGCCGGGCCACCAATACTGCATAAAGTATTGTTAGTGTTTCTGGCCTCAACCTATGCCCTGAAAATGCAGTGTGGCCAGTAGATGGAAAGAACTCCCTCTCTGGTATAACTGAGGGATGGGATTATTCTGACAGGTAAATAGCCTAATGATGATAAAAATTAGCTTCATAGATTTACTAGATGTATGGCTACAGCGATCACCACAAGAGTCATCTGGACCCTGCTGACTTCACACAGCTGGCAACCAGGTTCAACCTCCTACTCACTGATACTTTCACTACCACACTTAAGAATCATCTTTTATAGTCACTCAGACTTTTATTTACCTATCTTCCCAATATATTAAAGTTCTATTTTGCAAGACAGTTTCTGTAAATTCCTGAATAAAGAGAATAAATCGATATGCTTCTCCAATGAGATTTGACAAGGCAATTTAAAAGGCAGTAGGAAGCCAAATGAGGTTAAGTAATGGGGACAGAGATCATCCTGAATACGTCCCCACCAGTTTGGCTGTTCTCACAGAGGAGAAGACGATTTCATATTTTGTATGAGAAGGAACAATATTTTTCTTGGGCTTGCTTGTGTCATAATCATGAGGTTAATGTTTGTATATTTATTTTTATTTATTTATTTATTTTGAAAATATTTTTATTTATTTATTCATGAAAGACACACACACAGAGAGAGGCAGCGACCCAGGCGGAGGGAGAAGCAGGCTCCATGCAGGGAGCCCAACATGGGACTCGATCCCAGGTCTCCAGGATCAGGCCCTGGGCTGAAGGCAGCATTAAACCGCTGAGCCACCCGGGCTGCCCTGTTTGTATTTTTTAAAGATTTTATTTATTTATTCATAAAAGACACACAGAGAGAGAGGCAGAGACATAGGCAGAGGGAGAAGCAGTCTCCCTGTGTAAAGCCTGATGCGGGACTCAATCCCTGGACCCCTGGATCATGCCCTGAGCCAAAGGCAGATGTTCAACCACTGAGCCACCCAGGTGTCCCAATGTTTGCATTTTTTGCAAAGAGTATCCCCAACCCCCCAAGTCTAATGCAAACTTTCTTTAATGGCAATAATCCTCCTCCTCCTAATACTATTTGACAATTATTTTTGCTAATCACTGAAATGGTTAGTCTTTAGTCAAGTGTGTGAAGGCCACAGATAGTTCTGCACTTAAGCCTCCCCTTTCATCTAGGTGGCTATGAGAACTTGTAATTATTTATGCCAATGTTTGCCTCTCCCACTTGACTAGTAACTCTTCAAAGGATTACAACTCACTCAATTCTACATTCCCAGATCTTTAATCATATATAAGTAGTATGTACGAAGCACCTTGCCTAGTGCCTAGCATCCAGTAGGCAGCTTCACACCTTCCTTTCTCAAAGTACCACTTAGCTCCAAATATCGAAGACTTCTTGGCTGAAGGCTAAATCTCACACAATTCCTGAGTTCATTAGGAATAGGTCTAATAGTGCATTAACAGCTGGGGTTCAGAGGCATGAAATTAGCTTTGCTATTCTAGTTCCAGCGTTTGGTGCCTCTTGGAGGAGTCCCCTGATGCCATCCAACTTTCTTCCTAACTCTCAACCTGCACGTCCATTAATCCTGATTAACTGGATAGTTCTCTGTGGTGGTCACCCTGCTCACAGTCTCAGCCTTTTTTGACCGGGCCAGACACCTTCTCAAGCCTCGACTTTGTCTCTTCCCATCCTATAGCTGACGAATCCAGTTTAGATAGAGATTGACACTTTTGGAACAAAATCATTGCTGCCTGGCTCAATACTGGTTATTGGTGGACCCCATCAACCAGATTCTTTGTTATTAAAAATGGCCTTGATTAGACCTGAGCTTGCCATACCCCCTTGGGCATGGTGATTTGGGCTGTTCCCTACTTCCTCCACAGAGTAGAGGCTTGCCTGGCACTGCTTTGTCTGCCAGCTTGCTCTTGAGGTCTCAACTTGCAAAAGCTCCCTTCTTGCCCTGAAGAGACATAACCATTTAGCATTGAAAATCATCCTAGCTTCCTGTAGCCTGGGCTTAATTTAATCTAATTTAATATAATTTTTTCAGACAGTGTCTTGTAAAATCTAAAATAGCAGCTGCCAGATGAGTTTAGAAGTTATCTAAAGCCTTGCTACCCAAAGTGTCATTACTAGACCAGCAGCATCGGCATTTCCTAGGCTCTTGTTAGCAATGCAGGATCTCAGGTCCCTGAACAACTGAAGCAGAATCTGTGTTTTAACAAAATGGTTCATCTGCACGTTCAAAGTTGAAAGCCCCGATCTAAACACTTCCCAATGAACAGAGCCACATCAAACGGAGCTACTACCAAGAAATCATTGCGGGTTTAGAAACAAGATTCATTTAAAAGGCAGAATCAATTTTATAAAGAAAGACATTCATTCTGACAAAGTGATTTTACATCACCGTGCTCAAGGTAGCCCTGAGTTTGCTCAAAACCCAGCATATGCAGGTCTGATTATGAAACGTGCCTCCTAAATTGCTAATTCCTTCTAACTTTTCTCCTGGCACTTCCTTTCTGTCTCAGCCTCAAGTGAGTAAATTATCATGGTGGTCTCTGTGAAAATTACCACACAGGAAACAACAGGAGACTCTTAATTACTGAATTCCTGCACACTATTTATTCTTTATATTTAGAGCCATTGGAGAGCCTCTGGGCATATATACACAATTAAAAAGATAAACAAGATTCCCAGCCAAGTTGCAGCTGTTCTTAAGTTTCTTGGAATATTAAACTAGATAAGTGCTTCCTTTTATATTAAAGTAAGTTCTCTGCCAATGATGGTTGGGTTGATAACCCGAGAGACTCAAGTGTTCTTGCAAGGTACTACAGGTACAGCACTTGGCCCAAGTGATCCCAAGTGAGTTATCCTTCCCCAGTTCTGGGTGGAGATTTCCTAGAATCTGAAATTACGATGTTGAGAATCAAGTCAGTTAGGTTTAGCTCTCACCAAAAACGTGGTTTCTTGTTATATTTGCAGACCAGAAGCAATTCTTAGATTGGGCTGGACCGCCTCTAAATAGCAAAGATATGAAGAATGTATTCCTTTTTAACTATCACCAGAACAGGAAAAGCAGCTGGCCCTTTTTGGAGATCATTCTAATGTCTAAAGTGCTAAGATTTTTTTTCTCTAAAGTCTAAATCTTTTTTGATGCCAAAGACATTTCTGTGTTCTATCTACAGACAGACATTTACAAACTGAAGAAAAACTAACTTTCCCCATATAGCATATGATATAATATTCAGCTATCAATTCTTGCTTCTCTAGGTGAAGGAATTTTCTTTTTTGCATCTCATTTTTTTCTCTTGAACTTTTGTGCCTATTCTTTTAAGCCTCTGAAAACTCTCTGTTTCTTTCACCCTTAGACTCCGCACCTGGACAATGAGCGTTAGTTACAATATGGTCAATGGAGAGGACATGGTCCTTTTAAGTGATGTTCCTTTTGTACTTCCTGATATGATGCTCATCTTACTACATTGCTTTCCTCCTTCGAGGTAACCAATTGCAGTTGTTTCTTAAGTGTCTTTTTATTTTTGACCATAGTGGTTATCCTAATCATTGCCCATTATCATTCTTGTTTAAGATACTTCCTCCAGTTTTCCAATCAATATCATTTTGAGGTGTACTTCTAACTCATAGATGTTCTTTTGTCACAAAAAGGAAATTTGGCACCACCAGTGACTTAACAAAAAGGAAACTAAAGAAAGTTGTGTAATGCTGAGCACAGATTATGTTTGGGAGTTCTGGATTTGAGATTCTTAGTCCCATGTCCTCCACCAGCTCCACTGACTACATGATTTCAAACAGATCAACTCTTCTTCTTTTTAAAAACTATTTTATTTATTTGCAAGGTAGAGTGATAGAGCATAAGCAGGGAGAGTGGCAGAGGAAGGAGGAGAAGCAGGCTCCCCACTGCTGAGCAGGGACCCCAACATTGGGCTCATCCCAAGACCCTGGGATTATGATCCAAGCTGAAGTCAGACATTCAACCGACTGAGCCACCTGGGCAGCCCGGATGGTTCAGGGGTTTAGCACCACCTTCAGCCCAGGGTGTGATCCTGGAGACCCGGGATAGAGTCCCCACATTGGGCTCCCTGCGTGAAGCCTGCTTCTCCCTCTGCCTGTATCCTTGCCTCTCTCTGTGTGTCTCTCGTGAATAAATAAATAAAATCTTTAAAAAATAAAAATAAAATAAAAAAGAAGGGCTTCTACTAGTGGATCCTAAAGTTCCTTCTTGCTCTAAGCCTCCTCAATTCTGAGAAATCTGTCATTAAAGGACTCAGTCTTCTCCATCCCTTCCCTCCTCCTTAATTTCCCTGTTTTAAGAGCTTACTTGTTTAAAAATGACTAAGAAAGACGCTGAAGGTAATCATCTACTTAAAAAAACAATTAACAAATAGACCAATTCCAAAACATTATAGACATGAAGCCTTTATCAATTCATGCATCCACTTCAGAACTTCAATAAATAAAATATTACCATGAAAGTTTAATTTTCTGGATATCCTCTCATCTATAGCAATTATCTCTCTATCCCTAGGAGGTCCCCTCTCTTCAAGATCACCACATAGTGTTTAATGTAAGTTTAAGTCATAGTGTTATTCCTACAAGAAATATTATATTCAAGCCTAATCTCTATTAATAAAATAAATAGGTTGTATATACCCGTAGCAGAATTTTTGGCAGATGGAAAACATGCGGGGAGCAAGGTGTCCTTCCCACTAGTAAGAGCTAGCTCTGAGAATCATAATATATTTTTTTCTCCGTATAGCAACAAACGGATTTCCCTTGTTGTTGGTACTTTATTCACATATGTAGGGCTCTACCAACAGGACTAATTCCAGGAAAAGTATTATTTCTAACAAAGTGATGGAGTTTGGTTTGGTTTGGATTTCAAAAAATTTCATTCTCCATCTCTTTCACAAAAAAACCTGGGGTTTATAAAAAGGACAAATATGCCATTATTTCAAAAGTTGATTACAAAGGAGAAAATGAGTTTAAAGGCAAATATGAAAATATATTAGCTCTTGGGTTGTGACCTGATTCTGTGCAAAATCAACAGATCCTAACTAATTTGCAGCTGGAAACATACCAGTGCTTGACAGGAAGACAAAGACTTTTTTAGTTCCTAAAACAAAAGTTCTTATAAATGACAACCAGGTATGCTTATATGAGATACAGTTTTAATCACCTTCCTTGAGTTACAGAGACTGTAACAATAAGTGGAGAACCACAAAGCTAACTCATTAGCTACATTGCTACTTCATATGATGCTAGAGCTTATCATAGACCTTCAGGGTCATTCACATGTAGCTGAAACACTCAATGCTAAATTCTCAAGCTACATTGTATTATTAAACTCCTATGTGTCAGTCACGGGGAATAAGCAGTATGGTAATAATTAGAACTATTCACAAATATTCTGGTTTTCCTCCTTCTGGGCTCCTGTTAAGTTTGCAATTTCCTGCCCCACTAAAGTTAGACTTGGTCAGTGATTTGCTTCAGCCAATAAAATCTGAGTGGAAGTGACATGCGTCACTTCCAAGTGGAAGCATTTAATTGGTGGTGCTCAACTGCAAACTTTCTTTTTCTTGCTTCGGTGATTATGGGATCAAGGGTTAGCATGCAGCCTCTGTCATCCTGGGTCTCTGGGAGAACAAAGCAAGCAAGACCCCTGCTGACCCACGCTGGACATGTTGCATGAATGAGAAATCAGCCTAGATGGAGTCATTGAGATTTGTGGGTTGTATATTATCATAGTTTCAGATAGTCTCTCTTGGTTATTATAGAACAAAGAAATCCCTTAAAATATATTTATTTGATTATTCTGTTAAATCAGGTTTTATTTCTTGAGACTAGGTACACCCACTTCCTCCCTTGACGAGTGCAAAAAAGGTTGGTTACAGGGTCTATGAAGGGATATTGCCACCTGTTTAGCCATAAATATGATTTACCCATTTCCTGTGAAAATAATCCATGCATGAGCTCTACATGGAAATGGCTCTAGCCACACATGACACTTTGGGAAGATCTCATGACTAGTTCCAGAGGAACTAGTTGACTAGTTAAAGAAGGATAGCAGATCATTACATTCCAAATCTAGGGGCTCAAGTGACAAAGCAAGATAGAAGGAAATTGGCCATGTTTGCCTCTGAGACGCCTGGCACCTGCCATTGATGTGGACCGCTTCCTTCTCTTCATCCTTATGGGCACTCTTTGGTGATAAAAGAAAGGAGGGGAAAAGGTACTCACATGAAGCATTTTTAATTATCTGTTAATTGGATGAAATGGCAATTAAAGTGCCTAAAGGCCATATGCATATTCATAGATTGTCTTCAAAGGGTACAATTACCAAAGACGATGAAACAGATTATGAGTTAATATTGGATTGTGATTTGGGGCGGAGGAGGGCCGGGCATGTTCAGATATCTTCCTCCAAATAGCTGCTAAAGATTGTCTCTCCAGTTTTAGATGATAATGTGTGGTGGTACAATTTGCCTAAGAGCATAACACGTTTGTCAAAAGAACAAGTTCCAGAGTGGGCAGTCATTGGCAATTTTCCTGATTGCTCGATGTGTACAATACTCTTGAGGTGCAGGATAAATTTCTTACTTAGTATAAAAGTTTAGGTAATATTTTCCATGGTACTCATGTCTAATATCATTTCCACCAGAAATAAGTATTTCTGCTTGTGGTAAAGATTAAATCTAATATTCCCTTTGTGAATTTCCACAGGAACATAAAAACAATATTTTTGAAAGCAGTAGCAAAATTTTCTTTCAGAGCTCCCAAAAAGAGTATGGAAAAGAGATCTGGGGATATCTTGGTAAGTCCTCCCTCTGCCCTGAGGAATATTCTGACATTTAAGATTTAATGTTCAAGTGACAATGCAGGAAGCATAAATTCAAATTCCACAGGGCGCAGGAATGGATGGGAATTGCAGACACTATATTCTATCTGCCCTTGTTCTGCTCAGCTGCTGAGGTTGGTGCAGGAGACGATGTGGAAGGGAAAAAAAGCCACATGCATCCCCAGGGTACCCTCTAAGTGCCTGAGTTTTTGTCACTATTTTCCTGCCACTTCAGATAATGTAAGGCAGCTGGTGAAATATAAATGCCCAGTGACCACAGTTTGGAGATTTCCAACAATAAAGTATTTTTACTTACTTTGTTGAGTCCATCTGAAAGAGCCATGAACTTTATAAAACCTATATTTTAAATTAATAGACTTTCTTTTTTAAAACTCTGTTGAGTTTACAGAAAAATTAAGCAAAGGTCCAAAGATTTCCCAGGTACTTTTTCCTCCCCATCCTTCTATTATTAGCATAGTGCAATAGTGTGGTACATTTGTTACAACTGATGAATCAACGTTAACACATCATTATGAGCTAAAGTCTATACTTGGTGTTCACTTTCTATGTTGCATGGTTTTATGGGTTTGAGGAGTGCTTAATGTCATGTATCCACCATGCAGTATTATACAGGATACTTTCACAGTCCTAAAAATCCCCCGTGAGAGACAGTGACCATGTGGCTATTTTAGAAGTGTGTTCCCAGCCTTGTTCCCCTTGGAACACAGTCTAGTTCCATAAGGGTGTATGTTGTGTGCTCTGAAATAATGAAGTGCTCTGAAATAATGAGTCATGAAGCAAGACAGTCAAGTAAATTGGCCCTGCTCTACCACTGCTGAGTCTTTCAGCCATTCTCATCTGTAAATGGGGATAAGAACTGTACTTAATGGTGGGATGCCTGGGTGGCTCAGTGGTTGAGCATCTGCCTTTGCCTCGGGTCGTGATTCTGGGGTCCTGGGTTCAAGTCCTGCATCATGCTCACCATAGGGACCCTGCTTCTCCCTCTGCCTATGTCTCTAACTCTCTCTGTGTCTCTAAATAAATAAATAAATAAATAAATAAATAAATAAAAATTTAAAAAAGAGAACTATGCTTAATGAGTATTGAATGAGATTATACATGCAAGGAACTTTGGACAGTGCCAGGCAGATAGCAGGCCCTCCATACATTTTTTAGCTGCAATTACTATTTACGATCGAGGAAACTGGGTAAAGTATATCCCCTATCTCTCCATGTTATATTATTTCTTACATGTAGTATGTGACTCTAGATCATCTCAATAATAATACTAATAATTTCAGTTTAGAATAATTAAAGCAAGGAGAGGGGGTGGTGTTGGAGTTGTTGCTTGAGATTTATAAGGGCATTAGAGATAAAGCAACAGCAGTGTGGGATGATTGATCACACTCTGGCTGGGAACCAAAACCAGCTGTCAAGACCTTTGGGAAAAGTTGGGAGAAATTTGAATATGGAATGGAAATTAAATGCTCTTAGGGAACTTTCTTCTTTATTTTTGTTAGGAGTGGTCCAGGTATTCTGGTTATAGAAAGGGGAAAAAAGTGAATGTCCTTAAGCTGCAGTCTGTGACAAACTGATTATTAGGAAACCTCCTAACACAAGTCTTCACTTTGGAGTTTTAACCACTGCCACACTCGCGGTGTCTGTTCGAATTTTCTAGGAGAGACACTCAATAAACCACAGCAGGCCATTATTTCACCCAGGACCTAAGCCTATAGATACAGCAAACAAAAAGTCTTTCTCTAAGAGGGTCACCGGCTCTCCAGGACATATTCTCAACAAGGGATTATTAATCATACATCATGTGCAGGCTTTCTCCCAAAATGAACTACCCAGATATGAAACAGAACAACAGGCTCTACTGAGCATTCGGCTTCCTTGAATTTAAATGTCACCCATGTATTGCCAACAAGAGAAATGAATGAGTAATTATTGCTCAGCACAGCAATGGCTTGTGTATTTTAGACAGCTTCCTTTCGACTTGACTTTAGCAGAGGCGTTTAATGTCCCTGTTTATAAAACACTTTGTTCACATCCACAGCTGTATCTTGAGAGTCCTTATTGTCTACTTTCTAGTTCTTGCAATTCATGCGAGCGGTACCAAATACAAAGTTTGGGGAATGCCTTTTCACCTACTGAAGACACACTGCTTAGAAGTTTCAGATAACGAACTGCTCTATGGCAGCTTCAGAGAACTGTAAAAACATATGCATTTTTTTTTTTTTTTTTTTTTTGCTAAAGAGCTTTTGTCAATCAGGCTCCTCTCTCCTTGATCATTTTTGACAGAAAGTTACCAGCATGAACATGCTTGTGGTATTTTTGAACTGTTACATTAAACCAAAGTTTTAAAGGTCTTTTAAAGTCAAATATAAGAATAAGCTCCTGTGAGGTTTTTTTATTGAATATAAATATAGATATTTCTATTCCCATTTTAAAAATTATACTATATGTTTTTAAATGTATGCTTTACAGATCAGATATTTATGATAGGTACCATCCCCACTGCCACCCCAGTAGCAGCTCTGAACACTCATGGAGTCATGGAGTAAATAGAAGAGATAAATCACAGACAAGTAACCTAAGCCACTGAATTTAGTTTTTCTCTTGGTTAGTATTGTTTCTTTCATCAGCCTTAGCTATATATTATGGGTTATTACGCCTTTGTTCTCAATGATAATATTATCTGATGCATTAGTTGTTTTTTTTCTTTTTCTTTTCTTCTTTCTTTCTCCCTTTCTTTCTACATCCTGAGAATAGGAGGTATTTTTTTAGGTGATAGTTTAGCCATCACAATTTTCCTTCTTGCAAAAAAAGTGGGGAGAGTGGGGAATTATAAACAAGTACTCTCTAAATCCTCTTCAGATTCTATGTTCTATGAATCAGCTCAGTGTTAGTCCAGAAGAATACCCAGAAAACTATAGCATCTAATATCTCTTCAAAAAGTATAATTTCAGTCTTCCAAACTACCTTTCTCAACTTGAAATGTCCCAGTTGGTTTAGCTTTCCCCTTATTTAAATTTTTCCTGGCACAAAGTTAAAGCCATTTTGATAAATTTTAGCTTGCTTTACCTTGAAACCCATTGGAGCTTGAAGGCAAATATTTTCAGATAAATAAAATTATCCTTTTTCCTATGAGTAAGTGGACATGAAACATTACTTCGAGAGAGGGAAAAGGTACAACTTACAACTATATTAAGTCAAAAAAGATTTTAATAAATTGCTAAATGAGAGCAGCAGCACTAGTTATGCTAAGAAAAATATGGCTCTTTAAGGTAAATCTATCTTTGGAAGATGAAAGTAAGGAAAATAGCTTTATAGCTTTCTCTTAGATCCTTTCATTGAGGGCATTTGAGTGCTTTCCCTACATACATGCGCGCGTGCACACACACACACCTACACACACACCCCCAACCCCCCCCACACACTGTATTGTGTATTGTTACTTAGAAACTAAATACCTTGATTAAAGTGTATGAAGAGACAGATAGATACATAGATAGATAGATGATAGATATAAACTACTAGAGTGTCATTTATAGTTTTAAAATTATGGACCATGTCAGTTATACCTCCATATAAAAAATAAAGAAATATTTTAAAAATATATAAACTACGTTGTTTTTCTGTTTTATATTGACTCTATGGCTTTAGTTGAAGTGCTTGCTCTCATTTATTCTTTGTTATAGGTGTGTGACAGTTGGTCATATGTGTTATTAGTGGTTCCCCCCCTTCTCCGTTAAGTGTCAATTAACACTGCCCCCCTTCCCGCCTCAAGTGTCACTAGATTTGTTTAGCTTGATTTTGGATGTAAGCTCCTAAAAACTTGTTTTTTCAGCATGGTCCTAAAAAGTATCACATTTAGTACTGCTGTACCTTATCTCACAGCTCAATATTTCGGGCTTTTTAGAAGTAAAAGGGTAATTTTGTTCTCTTCAAAGAACGAAATCTGTCCTCCTACAAAATTGCTCCTTTAGTAGAGAAATCTGCATTCTTCAATGTGAAGAAGATGATGAACAATTTCATGGAGTATAGTTTCTGTACCTTCCTCCAATAAGAGTCTAAATGAATATTTTATTTTGAGGCCTTCCCAGGGAACCTCTGTTATTTTCACTTTAACTTGTCCTTATTTTGGATTTTCTAAAATAATCTAATTTTCATTGCTTGAGTAGCTTGAGCATACATTTCCTGATAAAATGCACTTTCCAACTCCTACCCATTTCACTTAACATTTAAAACTTGTCTTATATCCAGCTATTAGAGCAGTCCTCATTGATTTTGGCTGCCAGAATCACTCAGGGTTATTCTTTACATCAGACTTTGCATAGGGTTTTTTTTGTTGTTGTTGACATAGACACAAATTACTTCTTTACGTTCAAAAAGCCATGTAGGTCTTTTCTTCGTCTCTTAAATTAGCTTTGAGGTCTGACTTGTTTCTACTCAATTCATAGGAATATTGCTCCTGCTGTATATTTTCATGCCTCCTAATCAGTGACTTCTCTCAACATCCTTTTCCTATCTTTAAAGCCCTAGTCCTTGACAGTAAGTCCCTGAGAATTCTTACAGTCTAGTAAACAGAAAATGATGTCTTTTCCCCAAGAAACTAATAATTTTATACAAGGAAGAAGGCTAGGGAAAGTCAAACATTACCTGAACTTGTTAAGAATGGGTAGAATTAATTTGGGAATGCTTCTTTGATTATGTGGACTTGCTATTGTAGTTCAGGAGTATAGTTGGACAAATAACTTCCAGAGCTTTCTCACTTCCTTGTAATATTAGAATATTTCTTTAGCCAATTTCTTATATTTATCAATTTTGACTTACAGCCCTACTATGGCCCTGGAGTTGAAATCTATTTGATTGTTCCTGTGGATTGCATATGTGGACCTTTAGTTTAATGGATGTGAATATTTTTTCCTCCTTTGGGAAAAGCAGAGAAGTTCAGAAGATATAGTTTTATCAATGTGATTTTATAAGTTCATGTTAGTTGAGATCAACTCTCTTCTTTCTAGGTTTGAATGAGAGGTGATTAAGACAGAAAGGAACTGAACATCTGAGCAACAGATGTTCCACATGAAATTCTCAGCGGTAAACCAGGGAACACAGAAGGTGTCACATGCAACACACACAAGTGGTGAGAATGAACAAATGGATGCCAGGGTAGGCAGAGGAGGAACGAAGTAATAGGTAACAAAGAGGCAGGGCCAAGTGTGTGAAAAGAATGCTTCCATAAAGTGGTTGATCAATTGTGAAGAGGAGGTACTGTTTATTTTTACTTAATTTAGGCTATGTTTAGGTGTTAACCTAATTACTGTTTACTTCCAGGCAAAATGAAAGAGTATGTCCTTGCACAGAATGTTTGCCTAATGCCCATAAGTCACAAGTTTTGTGGGTAAATATTTCAAAAACAAAGTATTTTCTCTAATAGGTTTTCATTAAGATACTGTTTGAGGTATTTAGGGATTCTCTTGTAAAAATGAAAATGTTCTCTCCTTGGCATTCCTCTCTCCTTGCATCTCCTAAGTCCCATACTGTTTTCTTGACTTGCTTTTGAGTACCTTTTGCATGCTAGGTAGGAAACAAGTCCAGGGCTTATCAATGTACTATCTCTGTCTTCATGGCCTTAATTCTGCCTTAATTTTTTTTTATTGGTAATTGGTTTATGCCGGTCTTTTAGAAATATTTCAACTAAACACCAAGAGCATTGATTAATTTTTGGATGCAGAAAAATGGAACCTATTTGACTATTGTCAAGGAAAGATTAAGGATTCCTCTTTGGTTACCAAGAAGTGTTAATTGTGATCATTGAAATGTAATAGCCATTGTCCTACTACATAGAAATAAATGAGAATTCATTTAAACTTGAAATATAAATAATTTTTTATTTGGATTTAGTAGTTGATTATTTTAAAACTAAATTTGGTGACAAATATACAAACTTGCATAATATTGCTCTGCTTATAGAAAAAGAAAAAGAAAAGACCAAATTCTAAAAGAATGTGATCATACCTCTCAAGTGAGTTGATAACACTTAAGCTTTGGGATGGAAACAAGGACAACTTGACCAAAGAAAATGCAATCACCAATTGCCGTTGAAGCAACCAATGATTAAACGCAAAAAACAAACAAACAAACAAACAAAAAACATTATTCCTTGCATTTGACTGAAGAATGAGCTGCAATGGTTCTCACTTTAAGAAATTAAACATCTAAAAAATAACATGCAGTGTTTCTCGCAAAGAAGAATTACATCCTCTGAATTCTCCTCTTTAGCTAATTTTCAAGATAGGTGTGTTTTCCTTTACTATTTCCTTATCAGCATTTAAATCATCTTAAAGTTACCATTAAATCTTTTCTTTATTAATTAATTTTTTTTTAAGAGAGAGAGCATGTGCTTGTGGGCACCAAGGAGCAGTGATGGGCAGGAAGAGAGGGAGACTCTCAAGCAGGCTCCATGCCCAGAGCCCAACATGGGACTCAATCTCAGGACTCTGAGATCATGACCTGAAACAAAATCAAGAGTTGGATGCTTAACATATTGAACCACCCAGGTGCCCCACTATTAAATCTTTTACATTAGCTGTAGTGATTTGAAACACTTCATATGACATTAAAATTATTTTTGATAGTTTTAGTATCCAGGCTTTGTGTGTACATGTCTCTAGAAGCGCTTCTATTTTTTTTAACTATTCAGTGAAAAATTTTAGAGAAAAACAGATTTGGAAATTTTTATATGGAAATTTTGTGTGTTTAGGTCTAAGTATATTTGAAACTCTTCCTAATGCTGACATGGTTTGGCTTATAATTTTGTATGGTTTTATTTTTGTCTATACTTTACAATATACACAGGGAATTTGTCATTTCTCAAGAAGATTGAATTGCCAACTAGCTTAATTACCAATTTAACATGGCTTTGTGAGTTCTGGATATATTTCTAAAATGTACACAATACTCTATGTATCAGTCCTCTTCCAAAGAGGATGGGATGTCAGTTTAATTTGATTTTATTTAGAATATGGACCCAGAGACAGATAAGGATTTGGACTTACTTTAAAAAATCATGGCATAATGTCTCTATCCTTTCCAAACATGACTGTTTTGTTGGGTATTTGTATAATGATGAGTCAGTGTGGGTAGGGCATAGAGGAGTGAGTTAAGTTGGTACCAATATCACATGGTCAAGAACCATTGACTCATATCTCAAGTGGCCCGAGGCAATGTTGCTCTGACATTTTCTCAAAATGGACTTCTCTTTGCCTGAGAAGAGTAAAATAATATAGTGTAAGCTGAGTGAGGAAATTATTATGTGCTCATGAGCCCTGAGAGAAATCAGGTCATCTCACTACAGAAATCAGGTAGTAAGCCGAAATGAAACTTAATATGGTATTTCTTGCTTTTTGGTTATTTTTTTCTCCAGACTTTTGTGGCTTTCATATTTGTAGTAGGCAATGTGTAAATATTTGGCTGTGGCAAATTCTGGACTCTTAATAGCCTGGTAAGAACCAGCAGGAAGAGAGAACACAGTGGGTGACTGAGCAGAGTCAGAGGACATTGAAATGTGGGGAAAAGACATGGGTACCTGGATTGTCTGTTTGCAACTCAGCCTCACCACTGTCTGCTTTTACTTTCTTCTCTTGCAGGGGAGAACTCTGAAAATTCAATTCTCAGAACCCCTTTCCAATATGTTTCTAGGTTAGATTCTGCTAAGTGACAGATACATACATGAGGTTTGGAAGGTGAAGAAAGGGAGAACCATTAATCTCCTGTGGCAGCTGAGATCAACTTTGATGGCTTCTGGGGTCCCCCGGGAGTTACCCACTGTGGTGCTACAGGTAAATTAAGATCATCAGTGAAAGATTTCCTGTGATCCCTGTACTTCCTTGTGTACTGATTAAAAGACTTAGCCAAGGTCAAACAGCTAAGTGAATGAGCATGAGTTCATGCTCAGGAATGGAACCTGGGGCCCTTGTTTTTAGCCAGTCTCTGTAGTGACCACTGCACTGGGGAGATGGGATGCTACTCTACTCTCTTCGAGTGCACTTGTGTTTTCTTTTCATTTTACCAAATCCTCACACCAAGTTTTGGTCATCCGTTAACTGTAAACATTTAACCTTTTTTGGTTGCCTCCATTTATCACATCAACCTATAACACAATCTACTTTATTAAACACCTGAATAGATACATTATTGGTAGAATTTATCCAATAGTGTGAGCTTATGGAGCTTGTACTGAATAACTTTATTAGCACTTCCCAAACCTCGTCATGCATCCCAATCCCTGGAAGGGCATTTCAATAATAAATATTCCCACATCCTGTCTCAAATCTACTGATTGAGAGTTTCTGGGATTGGGACCTGGACATCTGCATTTTCAACAAGCATTTGTAGGTGATAATCATGCATTCAGGTAGATATGATCTCCAAACTGTAGTCTGAAGAAATTCAGGTTTCAAAAGAGAAGAAAGTTATTAGATGAAGTTCTACATGCTTACTTCAACACAGCAACTCATTTTTAGCTTGTTTATACATTGAAGTTCCACGGATTTTATTTGCCAGAAGAGTTCCCCTGCTTTTTTTTCTTTTTTCTTTCAAATAGCTCTTCTCAATTGCATATATTTTCCTGTCTAATTTCTCAGCAGTCACATGAAGTTCCAAATGCTTTTCTTTTGCAGCTCACCAGGATACTTTTTTCCATTTTGCATTCCATCTCTTCCTGATTCTCATAGACAAGTAGAATTGAGCTGTAAATACTCTCAATTAAACATACGCTCCTTTACTTTTCCCTCAGCACTGAAATCATTGCATGCATATAATTACAAAATGGAAACACTGAAAAAAAACTCCCTCATTTTTCTTTGAACAGATTTCCATGTATCTATGTGACCTTGTTTGTTTGTCATTTATATTAATTTATTCTGAAAGCAAAAGGAGTATTTAATTTGCTTGACATAATATTCATGATCTGAGCCAGGTGTACTTAAAAGCTGCGATCAGTATGTTAAAGTAATGGTTTCTGTCATTTAATGAAACGATTGGGTTTTATCCTCCCTTGCTTAATGATTATGGACCAAACCCCGAAGATTCTATGTTGTTACTCTAAGGAATTAAGGAAGAGAGGAGACTGAAGAATACCAAATACAAATGCTTGATGATGGCTACTGGTGTATTTCAAAGCACACACCACTAACATCATGTTCACATACAATGCACAGGATCTTTCAGAATTTTTGCCTAATGAAAATTCTACTAACTTGAAATAAAATATATACTCTTTTGAAACTATAATATGGGGATCCCTGGGTGGCGCAGCGGTTTAGCGCCTGCCTTTAGTCCAGGGTGCGATCCTGGAGACCCGGGATCGAATCCCACGTCAGGCTTCCGGTGCATGGAGCCTGCTTCTCCCTCTGCCTATGTCCCTGCCTCTCTCTCTCTCTGTGGGACTATCATAAATAAATAAAAATTAAAAAAAGAAAAAAGAAACTATAATATGTATTTGTATCACTTTCATCTCTATACATCTCTGAGAAGACTGGAGACACTCTGAAGTGTTTTAACTTCTCAAATGTTGCACCTACGGTCACCCTCCCTTCCTCTATGCACCAAACCTATAGCTTTTATCTACTATCTGTGAAGTATCATGCGAAGCACTTGATATGCATTGTCTCAAACTATCCTTAATACGATGACAGGATTTAGCTATTATTTATTTTCCTATCATACATATTTAGGCTAAGGCCTAAATATGTTAAGAAACTTTCTCAAGGCCACACTGCTAGGAAACAAAGGAAGTTGGATGTCAATATCAGCTTCTAATTCTAGAAGCCACATGTCTACCAGGATGCTCTTTTGCCCAGCCCTTTCCTCTAGGGAAAGGTATGTCAAATGTCAGCTCTGCAATCCGTAGCTGAATCTCTTTTATCCTCTGTCTTTTCCATTTTTCCTTCTTTCCAAGTTCAGGAGGGGGCACGCTCTGGTGGCATAAGCACTGCCTCTATCACTTTGGCAGATGTATGAATTTGGCAGATACATTAGTTATTTTAACTCTATGAGCATCAGGTCTTCTGAAAAAAAAAAAAAAAAAACGGGCATACTAACTCTACAGGGTCATAGTGAGGATTAATGAAATAGTATGTATGGATGTGCTATGCCCAGGGCCCCATCAATGGATGTGCAATGATTACGAGCTTGTCTTCTTGCCTACCTTCCTCTTTTTATCTTTGTATTAGTTCTGCAAGACAAACAGATACAAAAACTCTAAGCTGCTTTTTATTCTATGTTCACTGAATCTCCAAAATTGGAGATTTGTCCAAGTTAGAAAGGAATGATTCTTTGACTGAATGTTGTGGCTAGAATTTGAGCCATCTAGACAACTGGCTTAACCAAGATTTCACTCATCTCAACTCTCCAATTTTATGATTCCATGGCAAATAACTGAGCACAATATATCTTTTTTTTTTAAATTGAAGTATAGTTGACACAAAATATTGCATTAGTCTCAGGTACAGGGCATATTGATTATATGCTCGATTATATGACATATCAACAATAATTCTATAGCTCATGCCTCACTCACCACAAGTGTAGCTACCATCCATCACCATACAACACTATCACAATACCATTGACTATATTCCCTATGTTGTACCTTTCATCCTCCTGACTTACTTACTCCATAACTGGAAGCCTGTGCCTTCCGCTCCCTTTCACCCATTTTGCCCACTGCCCCCCTCTCCCCCCCCCACCATCCTCCTCCCCTCTGACATCCATCAGTTGGTTCTGGGTCTGTTTCTGCTTTTTGTTTGTTCGTTTGCCTTATCTTTTTGCATTCCACAGATGTGTGAAATCATCTGGTATTTACCTTTGACTTATTTCACGTACTGTAGTACACGCTCGGCCCATCCATGTTGTCACAAATGGCATTTTATATTTCACTTTTCATTTTTAAAACTTAACTTTTTTTGGGGGGGGAGTTAAAACTTTAACAATATAACTATATTTTTATATTGGGAGCGGGGAGTGGAAAAGAAACATCTTCTGTGCTGGGCCCTATTCAGCTGCAGCTTCTTGTTCCATAGGGTCAAGAGACTGAGGAAATACAAGTCGTTTGGAAAAACCCAGGGGTGGCTGCTTTGTAGGCTATGATGGGTAGAGGGATGAAGTGAAGCACGAAGGTCCTCCACACCCTTCCTCTTGCCTCAGACCACGGCCTGGGACCTGGGGCGGGAAAGCGCCGTTTTTGCGGCGGCTTCTGGGGATTGCGGGATGCTCTCCCACCAGGCGCAGAGCAGGAGAGGCGGGAAGAGCTGCCTCCGAGATGGCCCGCAGCCCCCCGTGGTCGGCCCGCTCGCCCGCCCCAGCTCGGACGCGCTCTGAGGGCAACGTCCAGGTAGGAGACTTCAAATAGGATTTGATTCTTTTTTTTTTCTTTTAAAGATTTGTTTATGAGAGCGAGAGGAGGAGCAAGTGCATGCACGCGGGGGTGGGGTGGGGAGGGGGGCTGGGTTGCAGAGAGCGAGGGAGCCCTGAGCCTCCTGCAGGGCTGGAGCCCAGCACCCTGAGATCATGACCTGGGCGGGGAGTCCAGAGTTTTCTCTTCACCAACTGTGCCACCCAGGCGTCCCTCCTCTGCTATTTTTATCATCATTTACAGCTTTGGCTTACTTCCCTAGATTCTTTGTATGTCACCAAGATACAGGACAAGAGAGCATGGAGGATCACTCAGGAAAGGTTTAAGGACTAGAACTTGAGGGACTCCTGGGTGGCTCAGCGGTTAAGGGTCTGCCTTCAGCTCAGGGCATGATCCCGGGGTCCTGGGATCGAGTCCCGTATCGGGCTCCCTGCATGGAGCCTGCTTCTCCCTCTGCCTGTGTCTCTGCTTCTCTCTGTGTGTCTCTTGTGAATAAAGCCTTAAAAAAAAAAAAAAAAAAAAAGGACTAGAACTTGAAGCTGTTTGTCTCACTTCTACCCACATTTCGTCACCCAGAATGGAGTCCCATAGTCCATAGTCATCTCTACCACTAAAAGAGGTTGGGCAAGGTAATCCAGCTGTGTGTCCAGGGGGCAGGGGAAACAGATTTTGCTGAATATCCAATGGTTTTTGCCATTGATGATTTCTCACTTTTTGCTGTCATAAACAACTGTGAGATGAACACTTTATTTCAATCTTCATTTACATTCTTTTTTAAAAAAGATTTTATTTATTTATTCATGAGAGACAGAGAGAGAGAGAGAGACAGAGACACAGAGGGAGAAGCAGCTCCTCACAGGGAGCCAAATGTGGGACTCCATTCAGGGATCCAGGATCATGCCCTGAGCAGAAGGCAGACTGTCAACCACTGAGCCACCCGGGCATCCCCTTCATTCACATTCTTAAACTTTTCCTTAGACTACATTATTTAGAGTGGAAATTTGGGGTTGATGATATGTTTAAGACATATTTTAGCATTATAAAGTCAACCGCCCTTCTGAAAAGCTGGATCAATTTGATAGACATTAGAATTACTTAGGGAGCTTAGGGAGCTTTTTAAAAAATCCGAATGCCCAGGTTGCACTGCAGTGCAATCAGATAAAAATTTCTGGGGGTGTGAGCTGGCCACGAGTGTTTTCAAAAATCTCCAAATGATTCCAGTGTGTGGCAAAGTTTGGGAACCACTGCCTTAGAGACATCAGAGAAGAACATTGATGTTGCCTATATTGCTGAAAGAATGCCAGTCCAGGACTACATACAACAGGGCCATCACATGTCAAAGAAATAGACTTTTAGCTTTCATAAGCCTGTTTTGGGGAGTGTCAGTTATATCCACTAAATCTATATATTAACTAATAAAAGTAGGCCATTGTCATTAAAACTGACTATATTTAACAGAAAAAAATGATAATTTTTTCCCCAATAGTGTTATATGACTGTGATCATTTATCCATATTCTTGTCAACAAGTATGCTGTTTAGAATCTTAGTAAATTAGACACAAGTATTAGTTTCTTCCACTGTAAAATGATATCTGTCCTACAGGGTTGATGTCGTGATCAAGTTAGATGGTTGTGAACATTGTTTATAAGCTATCATTTCTGTATACATTCTCATGATTTTGCAGATAATGATCTGATAGACCTTGAAGTTACGTTAGTTTTCAAGTCCTTTTTAAAAAACTCAACGCCTATTTGAGAAATTATAAAAAAGAGACTGCTCTATTCCAAAATGTCCATTCTTCCTATCCCAAAGTGAGGAGCATCAAACATCCCAGAGTGAATGTGGCCAGAAACAATTTTCTAGGTATTTCCTACCTGCCAGAGATCTTAAACTGGTCAGTAGTAGTAGTTATTAATCAGTGAGGACTGTGAACGGTATTGTCAGCCAAAAACTGTCTTCTATTTCCAACTGCCACCAATGTCTCTGGTCAGAAAGGGAATGGATTTAAGATGGAGCATTTCTGCTGAGCATTCCTCTAGTACCTGATCTTTGTTTTTTCCAGATTAGTCATGAATATCAGCAGCATCCTGAGTATCCACCAGCTCGTGTGTCTCTATTACTCCTATAAATACAGTGAAGCTGGATGCTCTGTGCTCATCATCAAAGTTGCCTATCACTAACCTATAAATAGTATTACTATATGAAGGAAATAATAATCGCAAATGGCATTGCAATATTGTAAGGTAGATGGGAAAGTCATCTAGACATTCTAAAGGAGATTAAAAGCAGAACTCTTTAATAGAACAGAAATCAGTCATTGGAAATTAGTGATATTTATTGAATGTGTTAATATTCGTAGATGTGTGTATGCCTCTGTGTACACACATGCACTGGTGACCAGATCAAAGGGTGGGATGGAGTGAAGGGCAAAGCTTGGGTGTTGGAAGCATAGGGAAAAGAAGGAATGACCCTTCCCCTATGGAATATTAAACTTAGTTGGAATGTTCTTAAAAGATGATCATTTTAAGAATGTCTACCTAATAGGCATTAGTAAGAGAAAATGAGCAATTATAGCCTAAACTAAAATGATAACAATGACAAATGTTGCAAACATTAGAATGCAGCCTTCCTCCTCTCTGCCCCCAACATAGGTAGTAATATATCACTGCTAACATACTGACTCCACTGAAAGTCAAAAGACATTTTTGACATTTGTAAAAGGTTTTAAGTTAATGCTCTATCAAAGCATTTATTTTGGTAAGCAAAAAAAAAGGGGGGGGTTCCCCAACAATCTAGGTCCTAATACTTGGAACCTGGGCATATGTTATTTTGCATAAAAAGTGGAGATTTGCAGGTGCCATTAATGTTAAAGACCTGTGAGGTATGGAGATTATTGCAGATAGATTGGGTTGGGTGTCTCCAATTTAATCACATGAAGAGTCCTTTAGAGAACATTTCCCAGCTGAGGTCGGAATCAGAGGATGATGTGATTATGAAAGAATGGTCAGAAAGTGGAAGAATGCAGGAAGGCTGGCTTTGATGATGAAGGAAGGGGGCTATGAGCCAAGGAATGTTGGTGGCTCTAAAAGCTCTATCGCATGCAAGCTAGAAAAGGCCAGGTAATGGGGAGATTCTCCCTTAGGAAGAAAAAATGTTATTCTGCCCCATGAGACCTGATGTAGACACCTAACCTACAAAATTCAAAGACTAAATTTGTGTTGTTTTGAACCAATACATTTATGATAATTTGTTACAGCAGTAATAGTAAACTAAAGCAAACCCTCTCTTTAAGAGCCCATCCTCAAGAATGATTTTCCCCTTTATTTATCATACAGTTGTTTTGTTCTTGAGCAATAGATGGTGCTAAGTATCCATGTTTCTAGTATTGTCAGCCAGCTCTTCCAATTTAAAATAATTAGGACCGTATCATAACAGTTGAAACAGTTACTTCTGAAAGTCTACAAATCACGTTGTTTCACATTCGGAAAACCTTCAACAAAGTAGTGATGAACACCAGGATGTTGGAGACTTGGTTGCTATAATTCAAAAGTAACCACTTATTAAAAACCAAAAGAACAATGAAACATATATTCTCTTTGCTATATCCAATTACTTATATCCTCTTAAAAATATTAAAACCTGAACTCCACCTTCCCACCCTCCTCCAAAAACAACAAACACCCTAAGGCCACAGAGTATATGAAAGTGAATTGGAGGTTACAAATTAGACAGACAAGAGGTCTGCAATAGGAGTTGCGCAGCTGTTTGTTTTTTCACATGTGGTGTGGTGCAACAGGTAAGGAAAGACGACAGTGAGAGATGGCATTCACATTTTTTCTTGCAAATTATTCCACTAAAATGTTTTATTAGTGCTTACTCTGATCAAACGCAACATTATTGATATTTAGCTCCTAGTGGACAAGATTATATCAGTTTGACTATTTTTAATAGTCTAAAGTATGTGTATATGTAGATTTTTGATATTTGATTATTACAATTTTTAAAATTGTGATCAGTGCTATGATAATATTTTGGACCATAGTTCTGTACTGAATTCTCTTCAGTCTTATTGGATGTAGTGGATGGTTAACATATAGGATTTGATGACGAGTGTTGTATAATCTATCTTTTCAGCACTCAAGGAAACCCATTATAGGAGAGAAAGAGGGCACATTCTGAGGTGTTTAGGGAACCATGTGTTTGGAAAGATTTAGGAGCACTCAATGATCTCAGTATCAATACAATCACTACTTTCATCCCTTTCCTTTTCTCAGCAGTAAATTAAATATACTCATTTTCTGAAGATAAGCAAACACATCCCTCATGGATGAATATCTTTCAATTGAGAGTGAAAGCAGGAAATACATACCCTCTCAGAAAAACCACAAACTCCTGGGAACTGAATGTTGGATGCTCTGAAATTCTGAGACCATAGACCAGAAACATAGATAATGACAGAAATGTCAAGGGGACAACATATAATGTCAAGGAGACATCTCATTTCTGTTTAGGTAAATAACTTCTTAATCTTCTCTAAGCACAGTTCAAGACTTTATCTATTTGAAAGCCTCCTCCATCACTCAAGAGCCAGTCCCAGGAAGGCTTCTCTCCTATTTTACGTAAAACGAGGAGCCAAGGGAAAGACAGTACATTTGCACAGTGACTACCCCAAGCCACTGTTTATTCTGAGTACAATTGTTTTCTGCTTAGGCTCTTGAATTAGCAAAATTAAAGAAATGTTTAAAGGGACTAAATAAGGTAATTGGAAAGAAACACAAGTCTTCAAGGGAAATGCAAATAAAAATATTCCTTAAAACTTTAAGTTAATTTAAAAAATCTAAGTAAAGAAGAAAAAGAGAAGAAAAAAAAAATGAGGGAAGAAGCCAGAGTTGTGAATTCCAGTTGGGGAACCAGGGAATTGGCAATAGTTTTAACTTTCATCAGTGTCATAAAACATAAGAGCATTTTGTTGTAAATCTGATGTCCTGGGCAAAAGATTCTCACTACCTAATATTAGGAATTTCTAGAAATTATTCACATTTATATATATATGCTTCTTAGGAATGAGATGAGTAATTGAGTGTGGCAAAGAGTAGGAGTGGCCTGGGGGCTGGGGTGAGGGTGGGGGTTCAGAGATAAAAAGGTGGATGATGAGGCTGGGGGCTAAGAGAGGTTTTGAGAAATCAGTTTCATTAAAGACTGACTTAAATGACCACCAGAGGGACTCCAAAGTTCACTCATTGACACTGTACTTCAGGCAAGAACTGCTGTAGAAGATTTGGATTTATGAATACATCATGTTAAATAGTTAAAATATAGCACTAGGTATCAGCCATTAATTCAGTGGAAGAAACTCAAATGCTTAAAGTTGAGAGTTTTCAAAGACCATCAGGAAGGATAAAAAAGACCCTAGTAATTGATATGAAAGATATGTTAAATAGCTAAATTTAGTCCACATTCCCTGCTAACAATTTAAGACATTGGTAGGCAGGCACTGTTTTATTTCACTACATTTCCAGTGTCTCTGTTCTGCCAGAAGGTGTTGCTATAATATAGCTGGGCTTGGAGGACAAAGTAATATGGAATGAAATGTGGTCAGACTGGATAAAAATGTAAACCATATAAGTATATAGAATTTGGGCACAAAGATATCCATTATATGGGGGAAAAGAGGGCTTTACTGTAGTATGTGTCCCTGCTATAAATAGTTCAGCAAAATGTAAACATGAAATATTTCCCTAGTGATATTTGTAACCGTATAAACAGTAGCCCTACTTTTCTTTTCATTAACTTTCATTTCTTAATAAAGGGACTTCTGTAGGGTGAAATTTGGGCAAAAATAGCAATGATCTGTAACTTTTTTATAACAAAGTATAGCATACATGGAATAAAAACAGGAATTTAAAACCAGCAGATTTTTTTTTTTTTTTTTTTTTTTTACAAACACAGCTTTGCTTTAATGTATAAAGTCCCATATGTTACAGAAACAAGCACAGTGGGTGCATGAAGGAAGACAAATTAACAAAGGATTGAAGAAACTGGAATACAGTCCTCTTTTTTTTTTTTTTTAAAGTTAGGATTTCTTCCAATATTGGTAAACAAAACTCAAACTGAAATTCCTTCTAAAAATCTCACACAGTCAAAACTGAGTTTTAAAACTGATTATTAAAATGAATGTCTTTTAACTGAGTTAAAATGTATTTTTACTCAGACTTAATCCAGAATGTATTAATTTTACTCTCAAAATTCAGACCAGCACAACTAATTTCTCTTTATGAAGACGTTTATGCCATGCAAGGCAAAATAAATCAAGCATTTTAAATATGGGACTGCAGTTAACCCCAACTTAACTCAGCAAAGGTGAACACACCAAAAATAAACTAAGACACACAGATAATCCAGCCTCTTTTAAAAGACTAGGTATCAATTTTCTGCCTCTCTGATTTTTTAAAAAAGATTTTATTTATTTATTCATGAGAGACAGAGAGAGGCAGAGACATAGGCAGAGGGAGAAGCAGGCTCCCTGTGGGGAGCCTGATGTGGGACTCAATCCCAGGACCCCGGATCATACCCTGAGCTGAAGGCAGATGCTCAACCACTGAGCCACCCAGGTGTCCCTCTTTTTTTTTTTTTTTAACCAAATTGGTAAAAATGGATCAATGGAATTGTTATGAATACCCTTTCTGCCTTGTTTTGCCCAGCTTATACTCCACTTGTATTGAAATTTGGTCCATGTATGATTCAGTTCAGAAAGTTTCCTTGAGTTCTAGAGCCAGACAAGTATACTTCATTTGTATTACAGAGTACCCTGTACCTAATTCCACTATTGCACTTACTGTGTTAAAAGCAAGGTCAGGCCTTATTATTGGTCTAATGCTTACTTAGCACTGGGCCTGCAGGTTGGATAAATGGACTGAAATGTATTAAGACTAGATAATCCAAAAATAGTTCTTTGACAGTCAGTTTTGGGTTTCCTTCAATCCCCAATTATAGTAGCCTCTCCAGAGCTTTGTGGGAAATTGAGAACCCCGTTCCTTAAAGAAGCAGGATAGGCCTGGTTTAGGAGATCTGCATCCCGATGTGTTTGAATATCATACTGTGAATCAAGTGGCTGCCGAAGAGTTCAGCAGGATTGTGTCTAGAGTTTGGGATTGCCTTACTGATTTCTTTCTTTAAGGGATAATGGAAAGAGAGAAAATATCAGGACCAATAACCAAATTCCAAGTTCAGAGAGTTCTGTGGAAGAACTTTGGAAGTGCAAAATATGTTCTGAGACTAAATTTATTATATTATTAGGTATGTAAGTGACAGGAGATTTAGGAAGGTTCACATTATGAACACAACTCAAAAATGTTAAGAAAAACATGCATTAAATTGCCATAACAGTTTTTGGTAGAGTTAAATGAAGTGATTATGAGACTTCAGTATATCTTTTTCAAAATCAGAGATGTCATTTATTATTTTAAATGCTTTACTTTTTCCATCTTTTTATTTGTCTAAGGTACATTAGTTTTTCCCTCTGTTATGACTATATTTGAGCACCTTTTTTTTAAAACTGAGATATAATTGACACATACCATTATATTAGTTTCAAGTGTACAAATAATGGTTCAGTATATGCATATATTACAAAATATTCAATACAATAAATTGAGCTCCCTGCTTTTATCATTACCTCTGATGCATATTGGAAAGACCCTTGATTAATACAGAGAAAGTTTTAGTCCAAATACTAAGTCATAAAGTATTTTAAAAGGTAATATTTGTTTCTTTTTCATAAGTAACCATTTTCTATTTTATATGAATCAGTTAAAATTATTGAATTATTATATGTTCTTATGGCAGCCTTCATTGATCTAAAAAGAAACTTGATTGTAGATTTGATTCTATTTGAGAGGAAATAAACTGCTTATTACAAGGTTATTTCCTGACTATTTCTAGGCACTTAAGTAGTGGTGAACCAATAATCTGAACAATAAGCAAACAATATTTCCCTCCATGTTGAGATTGGATCCTTAAACTGAGGCATTGGCCAATGGAGCAGCTTTTTTTTTATACATAAAAGATATTACTATCTGGCTAAGTCTATGTAGTACATAGTGAGATGGAGTTTTATTGTATCTTTATTTATTTAAGTGAGACCTATATTTGGTAATTAAGATTTTGATATGATCTGGTGGAGAGCTATGTATTAGTTGGATTAAGTAAAAAAAAAAAAAAGATTAAGGCAAATTGGCACCTAACTTTATATTATGTAGTCATGGATTATTCTTTCATCAATTACATGTTGAATGCCTATTATGTGCCAGGCACTGTTCCAGGCCTTTGTGATACATCTGTGAATCAAAGAAACCTGACTTCTAGCAGAGGAGTCAGGAGGTAGAAGCCCATGTGGTAAGAGCTGGGTGAGCTAGGGAAAGGGGAAAGGAAAATAAGAAGTAAGATCAAAAAAATTTGTGGGGGCCTGATTTAGTGGGCCTCACAGGCCATTGTAAGTACTTCAATTTGATTTTGAGTAGTATGAGAGCCACTGGAGAGTTTGAGCAGAGCGGTGCTATTATCTGGCTGTGTATTAAGCATGGACTGTAAACAGCAGAAGGCCTGTTAGGAGGCTGTTAGTAATCCGGGTGAGAGGTCATGATGGCTTGGACCAGTGTGATAGCTGTGGAGGTGGTTAGAAGTGTTTGGATTCTGGGGGCACCTGGGTGGGTCAGTTGGTTAAGCGTCCAAGTCTTGATTTCAGCTCGGGTCATAATCTCAGGGTGGTAAGACTAAGCCCCATGTTGGGCTCTGCAATGAGTGTGGAGCCTGCTTAAAATTCTCTCTCTCCCTTTCCCTCTGCTACTCCCCACCCCCCACCCCCCACTCCTACATGCTCTCTCTCTCTCTCTCTCTCTCTTAAAAAAAAAAAAAGAAAGTGTTTTGATTCTGGATATATTTTGAAGGTAGCGCTAATAGGATTTCCTACCAAGTTGAATGGTCTGATAGAGAGTTAGGGTAATGCTAATGTTTTCATCTTGATCAGCTGGAATGTAAGGAATATGTTGAATAGGGAAAAAGTTGACAATAAGTATAAACAACTCTTTTGAGTAGTGTTAATAAAGAGAGGAGCAAATAAATGACATGCTAATCACTGGTGATATGGAGTCAGGAGAACATTATTTTAGATGGATGAAATAATAGCATGTTGATAGGCTCATGGGGATGGTACCTTAGGAAGGGAAATTTTAATGGTACAGGAGAGAGGGGAGAATTTCTGCAGTAATGTCCTTTAGTCAGCTAGAGGGACTGGGATCCATGGCTTTAATAGGGAAGGTGCAGTGCGTCTGTGGTGACTGGCAAGAAGGTAGCCTGTGGCGGGACTGGAACTCAAATAAAGGTTGGTCAGACTCAGAGCTCAGGCTTTATCCACTATGTTATAAGAAAGGAAGAAAAAAGTTGAGCTAATCATGGCATAAACCACCTACTCAGATGATTTATGTACCTTTCATAATCAGAGAAACACAGTCATGATATGGTGGAAAGCATAGGTGTCGTACGACCACATCTGACCTCCTTTGGGTCTGTGATTTATCATTTGGAAGGTGAGGATAATATTACCTGGAGTACCCTTATGCCAGGGTTATTGTGAGGATCAAATGAAACTAGATACCGGGAAGTGCTCCAAACTATAAAGATCTGTACAAAACATGCTCTAATATTTAAGAGTATTAACTGTCCCACATCCTTTGCATTTACTGTTCCCTCTGCCTGGAATACCCTTTCCCTAATTTTTTTGCATATCTCCTTTCATTTTATCCTTCTTCTCTCAGATATGCCTTCTTTGACCATACTTAGAGCTTCTCCCAGACCCCATGTTGACTCAGTCATTCTGTATCCCATTGTTATATTTTAGTATCTTCTAGCACTTATACATATTTTAAATGATCTTATATAATTATTTGTTTATATGTATCAATGTATATTGATTGTCTGTCTCTCCCTGCTGAAATATCGACTCCATATTGGAGGGCAGTCTTGTTCGCCACTTTTCCCCCAGAGCCCAGGATGGTACCTTGCACATAGTGAGTCCTCAAGACATATCTATTTGAATGAATGATTGAATGGTGTTATTCCAATTAGAGATAACTTTCCAAAATAAAAATCCCAATTTAAAGAAAACACTGAAAATTTGTTACTGTTTTAAATTTTGTTATTTAGCTATACAGCAACAATGAATGACTTCAATTTCGTGTAAGCTTCCAAAATAGTTTCCTGACAATTCTATACTGTGATTTCCCTCCAGGAGAAGAATCTTATTTGATGTGCTTAACAACTGTATTAATTCCTCACTGTGACAAACATGAGAGAGTTGTAGAAAATTGTATGTTTTAAGAAACATCCAATAAATACTTAGCAAAGAAAGGAAGAAAGGAGAGCTGTCTCTTATTTTAATAGTGTTTGAATCTCCTTTCTTAGAACATGTTAATGCCTTTTAGTTGTTTTACATGATTATATAAAGAAATGCTAAGATGCAAGAGAATGTCTAAGAAGGGAAATGTACTCAGGGTCTGAGTCCAAGACACAGTAGGTTGCTTTCTTCCTTTCCTTTCCCTTTCCCTTTCCCTTTCCCTTTCCCTTTCCCTTTCCCTTTCCCTTTCCCTTTCCCTTTCCCTTTCCCTTTCCCTTTCCCTTTCCCTTTCCCTTTCCCCTTCCCCTTCCCCTTCCCCTTCCCCTTCCCCTTCCCTTTCCCCTTCCCCTTCCCCTTCCCTTTCCCTTTCCCTTTCCTTTCTTCTTTCCTTTCCTTTCCTTCTTCCCTCCCTCCCTTCCTTCCTTCCTTTTTCTTTTTCTTTTTTTAAAAGATTTTATTTATTTATTTGAGGGAGAGAGAGCACGTGAGAGACAGCATGAGCAGAGGGGAGGAACAGCAGAGGAAGAAGCAGACTTCCCACTGAGCAGGGAGTCCAATGTGGAGCTTGATCCTAGGATCTTAGATCAGGACCTCAGCCAAAGGCAGGTGCTTAACTGATTGAGCCACCCAGGTGCCCATGGGCTGTCCCCTTTCTGAAAGGGCTTTCAGAGAGTCTTTAGACTTCTTACTTCTTACCAAGAGTTCATGTGATTGTGTATGACTTTTACAGTCTATGTGAATTGTACTTTCTAGAATGGAAGAATTCTATGTTGTGGTCATTAGGCTTTTCTTTCTGAGATCCAGTTATTTACCAGTCAGACTAGTATACTTCACATAGAAAAATGTGGCTGCAGAAAAATGAACATGCAACTCTTGCTAATGGGTAGACAGATAGGCAAGGTAGAAATTGACTCAGCATATTTAATAATAGATGACTATCCAATGATAAATTTGAATTATGGAAGGACTGTGGGCTAGCTTTTATTCCCCAACATTTCTTTACTTTTTATATTAATTGATGTTGTGTGACTTGTGGTTATTTTTTGCAGCAGAAAAAAAAATTCTCTTATGCCAAATACTATAGTTATCTTGCATGCCTTTATTTCTTCTTCTCTTCCACCCTTCTTCTTTCCTTTCCTTCCTTTCTTTTTTCCCTTCTAGTCTTTCTCAAATGCTCTTTCTGCATAATGAGGCACTTCAGGGAGCCTATAGTCCATCCTTCCTAGAGCTTGCCAAAAAGAGAGAATAAATCTAAAGTAATAGAAAGCTCACTTTGCCTACATTTCTATTAGAAAGAGATTCCCATCATCTGTTTGCTTTTCTGTGTGAGCATTCAGAGTCCTGTGTGCAGCTGCAGAGCTAAGCACTGAGTTATGCTGCAGAGTAGACTCTGTCCATGATGATGGCCCATCAAGCAGCCATGTGAGCAAAAATCGATCATTTTTCTTTTCTTTCCTACCTAGGGCATCAGTCTAAAAAGGTAGAAATTCTCATTGAATTATCTTAATTTACCAAGAAGTTATTTGCAGGGAAGTCCATGTAGACTTGAAGCAATGAAAATCAAGTTCATTTTCTCTAGGAACCATAAAATACTGCCTCATCGTCCATCACCCATATTTCTAGCCTTTTGTACACCCTATATGAACCCTATTCTCTGGGGTTATAACTGCCTGTCTTCCTCACAAGACTATGAGTTCTTAGGGTATCTTAGTTGCTTTTGAATTCCAAGGGCATACATCGTGTGGATTACATAATAGGTGGTGAGCAATGAATGAATCAGTGAATCAATGAATGAGTTACATTAGAATATACTTGTTACTGAGTTGTGCTAAATTCTATTTTTTTTTAAAACCTCACAGTCTACTATGCCATAAGATTGCATACCCTTGCTGCTCCATCAGTGGCTTGACCTGGAAAACTCTGTACTGCCCTTTAGCAGAGGGTGGTATATGAAGGGGACAAGCTACAGACTAATTCACATCAAGAAGACTTCCAAGAAACTTAGGTGTATAACCACCAACACTCAGTGAAAAATTCTAGAAACTTACAAGTACATTTACATAGAATTTTACTATTTTCAAACTGCTCTTACAAAGGAAAGGATTTACATTCAGGTATATATCCATATGAGTGACATAGTCTTGTGTAAACATTGAACTCCCAATGACTTCTATTTCATTTTAAAGAAGAAAAAGTAAAGTCAAAATAATATATGTAATTCTTCCTGGACCAATCAGTTGTGGTTGATGCCAAGGACGCATGGTTTCTGGTCATGGAGTCAAACATTTAGAACATAGACTAGGTATGAATCAGTAGTTTACCATGTCACCACTTCTATTTCATCCTCCGGGTTTGAGAAGGGTCACTACTTGGACACTGCATGAAACCAGGGAATGCAGGAAGAAACTGATGGATGAATGGCGATAGTATAGCTATGCTTTTTTGGTTCATCAAATAGCAGTTTGGGTCCAGACTGTGTCTTTTAAGAGAGAAGGGGGTGGGTGAAACCAATCTAGGGCTAATTTACAACAAAGTCACAGAACACACACAAGAAATTCATAACTGGACCATGAATGTGTTTCCTGATTTTGGCAACAGGAGGCCAATCTGTTTCACCACTAGCTCTTTCACATTCAGAGAATGTAGGGGTGGACACATCACTGGCCGTATAAGGAATAAAAGTAATGATGGTAAATTTTAAAAGAGAATATATTGTAAACTGTGACTTCCTCATTGCTTTTGATAAAGGGTTTTGTTTATTTATCACCCCTGTCCAAACAAAACAAAATCCAAGCCAATGAGGATGAGGATGGAAGGTTTGCACAAACAGCACAGCTTTTCTTGAACATCAATACGGCAAAGCAATTTAGATTTCCCCACCAAAGTTCGTATTTATGTCTTTCTCATAAAATGTAGAGAAGACTCTGATTTATGCAATGCAGATTGTAAGATTAATTGAAAGATGATGAACCAGAGAATCTGGCACAGTGCATCTTGGGGAATAGCTTAATGAGTATAAATTGAAATTCTATCACATGACTAAGAGTTAAAAATCAGCTACTAATTTGTTTATTCTCCTCTTTTCTTCAGTTTTACCTTGAAATAACAGAAACAATGTTTATATCCACTTCTTCTGAGGACTGCTGATCAGTAAGGGAAAAAATGTTCAAATATATATATTTACCTAATTTGAATACAAATACTTTTTATCTTTAGGAGGAGCCTTAATTATGATGGTAGGTTTTTAAGCAATGGTTTCTGAAGTCCTCTACGGCAACATACCCTGTGTACATAGAGTCTTGATTAGATTTGCAGGGAAGGTAATTTTATGTTAATGTGGCTCATATAGCCACAGTTATCCAGGTTTCTGAATGAACTTTCCATTTTCTTTCACCTGAGAAGTAGGGCAGAGGGTCTTTCTTGGCTCCCCTTGAGTCTCATGGTGAGTGGGGTAACTAAATGAACTAAACACTTAAACATCCCCTAAGTTCCATCTGTTGAAATATAGTTTTGTAGGCCTTGGCATTCACTTATAATCAACTCCTGATTGGTCATGTGAATGGGGAAATATTGACGGTTAATTTAAGAATTATTATTTTTCTTTTCCCACTTGAGATCCTTAATCAGAATGAAAAATAGATTGAAATCCAGAGTATAGTCCAAAATAGCTACCATAAGAGAGTATTTTTTTGATATCTTTTATTGCTTAGTACATGAGAATTGTGCTTTTTTAGTCTATCATATATTTATTAGCAGTTCAATGTCTGAACAGGTAATTGGGTTCTTTAGTTTATTGTAAAGTGCTATGCAAATACAACTCAAGTCCATTCCAACCAGATAGCTCTCCTTCAGTCCAAAAGCAGAGCCCGAGACAAGGATTTGGACACAGGTAGTTTATTTGATAGGCACGAGAATAGGGAAAGTGAGACAGGAAGGAGGAAAACTGCTTGCTCCTCAGAATTGTTCCTCTGAAGGACAGGGAGTGGGGACATTTAGCCCTTGTTAGTTGCAGATTCTTCCCAGGGGCATTAAATTCCTTGCACTTCTGGGTCTGCCTTGCTTGGCAGTTTGATCAAACTCCTGAGACTCGGGACAGGGCTTGAGACATAAAACTGGCAGATGTGGTGGGCTCTTAGGCCAGGATGCTGTTAGTTTGCATGAGGGCTGTCCTTCATTGTTGCAGGTGAAATCCAAGGTGAGTGAAATACTGTGAAATTGCAAAAGCATATACTTCATCCTCCTAGGTAGAATTTTTGAGCCACAGTTCAAAAATAAAATAAATTTTAATTTATGTTTTTCAGTGAACATTCTAGTAAAATTAATGCTCCACGGAGCATGTTTATCCTATGGTGTTGAGTAGTAGTAGCTTACCTAGTTAGATGCCCAGAAATAAATGCTAATTTGGGGAACTTGTCTGGGTGGGTATGGACAACACTCCGTGTTGTCTACAATTTGTCTAGGTGGGTATGGACAACACTCCGTGGCTTCAAAAGAAGAGAAGGTAGCTTCACACTTGTTTTTCATCTGTTCCCTTAGCTTCTCCAGATTTCATTATTCTCTATTTTAGCTTCTACTACAGAATGGAGTCATTATATTTTCTTTATTTAGTTATCACTAAGAACTCCGAGGTGCTTGAGATGTAACTGTGCATGACACAGCTCATAGAATGGCAGAAAATTGGCCCACACTTTCTAATTCCAACCCCAGTGCATTTTCTGTTAACTACAGCAACCCCAGAGAGACAAAAATTGGTTGAAAGTTTTGTCCAGATGAAGATCTGTTTGATCAAATGATGTGTTACACACATTACAATTTACTCACATGCTGCAGAGCTATGCCAAGAATCAAGAACCAAGGAAATGAATCCAAAGAAAGGAGTCTGGGCCTGATCTCTTATTTAAGGGCAGAAGAGAAAACATTTGCTGAAAACTTGCTCTACAGAAAGCATTAGCTTAAGTCTTTTATATACAATTGATCCTTGTTATCTGCAGCAGTTTAGTTTCATAAAGTTGCTATGAACACTGAATTTGTGAATATTGAATAATTGCTCCTAGGGGAAATACAAGGTTAGGTTCCTATAAGCCTCTGGTCACAACATTTTTGTCACTTGGTAAATATATAACCTTGTTTTATGTGTGTTTCTGTTTAAAGATGTCTTATTTAATATATATTATTGATTCACTTACATGGACCTCATGGTCAACAATGTTATAATTCATGCCTGAATAAAGCTTATCTAACACATATATTTTCTCTGTAAGGCACATCAGAGCCTTCTTGTGTTTAGAACACTAGACAGCACTTTAGCACTACACTTGGGCAGGAGGGAGTTATAAATGATGAAATCACCAACAAAAACCACACAAATGCAAAAATCATGGCATTAAATAGACCATGAAAAGGACAGTTGTTTATAGTAAGAGAGCTAAAAAGAAGAAAATAGAGCATTGCCATTTTAAACCTCAGCTTGGAACACATGCTTCAGGTGACTTAAATTTTGTGCTGCTCTATGCATGTCTGTAAATGATCACCATGAGTATTTATTTTGGTGTTATGAATACATTTTAATGAGTAGGGAAATCCACAAATAATGAAGATTCCCAAATAGTGAATCCAGAAATAATGAAGATCGATTATACATATCTCATTTAATCTTCACAAAAACTCTGGGAAATATATTGCCTTCCCCCAGGTTTATTGGAGAATAAAGTCCATTAACTGGCCCCCCAAACACAAGGCTACTATATGGACAATAGGAATCTTATATCTATTGTATGTTTTCTTTCAGCTCAAACTATTCAATAAGTATCTTAGAGATAGTGTCTCTTTCAAAAGCATAAATACAATAACTACTATTATACCTAAAGTACTTAGCAGTTCCTTAATACACAAAAAAGTGACTGTTAAATTTTCTTCAATTTTTTATAAATCATTTTTTACAGTTGGTTTGTTCAAGTCAGGATCCAGTAGGGACCACATGTTGCATTTGGATGACATGTCTCTTGTCTTTTATCTTAAAAGTTCTACCTCTTTCTTTTTTTTTCCTCCCTTGCAATTTAGTAATTGAAAAGTTGTTTTTCTGTTTCCACTTTTTCACAATAGCCACACACACACACACACAAAAATCTCTCTTGTAAGAGATTGGAGGCTCAACTTTAGTAATTATGAAAGATCTTGTTAACATAATTAACATGCATGTACCTCTTTTCTGATTTGCTGTTTCTTTTCAGCTCTCCATTCTATACCTATTGCCCCATTATTAAGCTTCCTTCAATCCATTTAAATTTTTCACCTTATTATATTGTATGCATTATTATAAAACAATTTAAAAATTGTTTTCATGTGTGAGGATATTCCTATCAGTATATACATATATGGAAACAAACCTGAGTTTGCTTGGCTCTGAAGCCTGTTTTTCTATTCCACTTGTTCTGTGTATTGCTGAGCTTTATTTTCTCCCCAAACTCATCTGGTAAACAGGTATGCTAATAATATTTGCTTTCCTCTCAGAGTTGCATTGGAGAAAAAGGAGATGATATATAGGCCTGACATACATAATTAAATAATAAATGCTTGTTGAATGAATGAGTAAATGAATGATTAAATAGAAATGCTTCTGAAACCGTAAAAATGCTATATAAATGTTGTTAAAAATTATAAATGACTGGATGAAACGGCCTGAATAGAGGAATGAGAATTCTTTCTCAGGCTAAGATTTTTATTGCTCACTTGTAAAGCTAACTGTATTAATGAAGTGGATTATTTAAGGCTTTGGATTCTTTCCTCTCTCTTTCTACATCTCTAGCCATTTCCCTGCCCATTAGTTCCAACAGGAGAGGATGAGCAGAGAAAGGAGGTGAAAAGTCAACTTGCTTTAACTTTTTTTTGAGGTCTGGAAATTTTATCAGGGAAAGCATAAATTTATTAAGATTGTTTTGTTGTTCTCACTGAATTTCAATTATTTTTTCTATCTTTTACACTAAAATGTAAACTCCATGAAGGCAGGAGTTTTGTCATTTTGTTTACTGCTCTATTCCCTTATCTAAAATAGGACCTAATTAATGGTGCACAATAAATATTTGTTAAATACCTACATATCTCTTATACATTGACTAGAATTAGACCTGGTTCATAAATGCTGGCTAAGTGGGGTGTTAGCCAGTAGAGGCTGCTATGACAAATTATCATAGACTGGGCAGCTTAAACAAAATATGTTTATTTCTCACAGTTCTGGAGTCTGGGAAGTCCAAGATGAAGATTTGGCAGATTCAGTGTCTAGGGAGGATCTCTTTTTCCTAATTTGCAGATGACAATCTTCTCATTGTATCCTCATTTGGTAGAGAGCAGAGAGAGAAACAAGCTCTTGTGTCTCTTCTTATCAGGGTGATAATCCCATTCATCAGGGCTCCACCCTCATGACCTAATTACCCCCAAAGGTCTTATCTTCAAATACCATCACTTCCTCCAATGTTCAGGTTAGGATTTTGATATATGAATTTGGGGGAGACACAAATATTCAGTCTATAATAAATGCAATGGACAGGCTAGTCACAGTGTTAGTCAAATCTACCTTCCCTGCTAAAAGAAATGGTCACATGGTTCTCTTTACTGAGAAAAATGCTTTGAACATGGTTCTCTTTACTGAGAAAAATGCTTTGAACTTTTTCTTAAGTAGGAGTATTTATACTCCTTTATATATATATACTTTATATATATTTTGTACCTTAGATCTCCTCCATCTTTCATCTAGACAAACCAAAGATAGGTACCTGAACCAAATTAGCCAAATCCACAGTATTGCCAGTGAGACATGAGATGATGGTCTGGCACAGAATCTTTACCTAAAGAAGACTGATGGTAGACAAACCATGAAGGGCTAAGAGAAAACTAAATCTGTGTGTAAATCGGTTATGTGTATGCAAAAGCCATCAAAAATTGGAGCCATGGAATAGGGGGAAAAAGCAGTATTTGTTCAAGGGTGATGATTTAGGTTCGTAATGACAAGGGAGGAAGCAAAGGCAGAGAAGGGTAGAGTGAATTACAGCAAGACTTTGATAAACCTCTGTGCTTTAGAGGGGGCCTTAGGTCAGATTTCCTGGAAACAGATTCCGAGATGATTTGTGTACAGGTGGTTTAATGAGGACAGTTCTCTGGGAAATCAGCTATAATGGGGGAAAGAAAGCAGTGTTAGGTAGAGGGAGAGACTGAACTCAGATGCAGTGGCACCAGGGCCCATTCTAATCCAATGGAAGCTCTAGAACTGGGACAGCCCATCCAAGTTGTGCCTAAGTGATAGGATTGAATAGCCTTTGAACCCTCCCATAGACCAGTCCTTCCATGGGGGCTGCTTCCTAGGAGGGTGTGTAACTTTGAACAAGGGTGGCTCCTTTTTGCCAAGGTTGATTCTAGGAGAGGGACTCAGTTATCAGCTATCAGCAACCAATGCAGAAGGGATATGGGAATGAGAATCTCAGTCCTAAAAGTGGGATCTGGGCAGTGAATGCTGGGATCTACAATAAGAAGTGATAAAAATAATTAGATTTTTAGAGCTAAGACCCTTTCTTTTTGTTTTTAAATTATGCTCTCACTTCTATGAAACCCAGGTACAAGGTTATTTTTGGATCCCCCAAAGATTCAGTTTTTGGAGATATATATATATCCATATAGCATCATCTCTCCTATTTCTTTTTTTTCCTTTATCTTTCCTATTTCTTTTTTTTTTTAATTTTTATTTATTTATGATAGTCACAGAGAGAGAGAGAGAGGCAGAGACATAGGCAGAGGGAGAAGCAGGCTCCATGCACCGTGAGCCTGATGTGGGATTCGATCCCAGGTCTCCAGGATCGCGCCCTGGGCCAAAGGCAGGCGCCAAACCGCTGCGCCACCCAGGGATCCCCCTATCTTTCCTATTTCTTAAGGTAACTTGTCTCTTACCTAACATAAGGAGAGAATCCAATCTATTAAGTACTGAGGGGAAGAGCATGGACATTAAAGGCTTAAAGATGGAAGAATACAATTAATCAGTTTTAATATTAATAGACTCACTAATGTTAAATCAATATTGAGCTTCTCTATTTATGAATGAATTCACTGAAATCTATGAATCCAGTACCTACATAATGGATATTGATTCTTCCTTTATGAGAACTTCAGAGTGTGGAATATCCATGAGGGCAAGGTTTGGATTAATTTTTATGAGTAAAAGAGATCATTCTAAGACAGTTGCCAAGTCCCTGAAGGTTCACAGACTGAAGCAACAAGATAATTTTAGGAGAAGACTGTCAGCATGGTTTCTTGGCACAGGGATGACCTTTGGATCTGGAAAGGCCCAGATGTGATTTCTGGCTCTAGCACTATGTTACCTTGGGTAAGCCTGTGAGCCCCTGTAAATCCCCATTCTTCATTTCTAAAATCAGGATTGCAGAATGTTGCTCCAAGTACTGTTGTGAGAGCTAAATAAAATCATATGTAAGTCTTCCAAGATAGTGGTCCCCCTATAGTAGTCAGTCTGTACACGGCAGCCATCCTATTGTGTTTATTGCTGTTCATAATAACTGCCTGGAATCCTAGTTCATCTTGTTAGCAGTTAAATGCAGTTAATACTCATGGAATTGATTCTTTCTTATCCTGCAGCCAGATTCCAGGGGCTCTAGGGTTGCTTTGGAAATAGATAGTGAGAGGAGACTAGGACTGAACTAGAGTCTTGACTTAAGGCATAGCCTTCCTGTAAATTAAACCCAGCCCAGGAATTTCCTTGTCTGGAGCAATCTCTTACAAATGGATCAGATTGAGGACCTCTGCCAATGGCTAAACTGTAGGAGGATTTGGCTAATTTAGCAACATGTATGCCACATGGTAGGTGTTCAATACGTACTGGATCTCCTTTCCCTCTTTTAGCACAGGTACGTTTTTTGAACTCTTCAGAATCCCAGGAAGATTCCTTGAAATATTACTGAACTCACAGAGAGTTCTTCAAAGCAGGATACCAGTGATTGATGGAAATTCCATAAATTGTTGGCTTCTAAGGTTTCCCTGCTGGGCCCTCCAGGTGCTAAATTATTACAGTACCATAGTTAGAGTTGGATCCCAAGAAGTGGGAACCTCTGTCGCAAGTTCAGCTCCAGGGAGTAATATTTCTGGTTTTAGGTCAGTCCTATAACAAAAACTGTAAAACCCCCAGCAGAATGTGGTGGCAAACACCAACACCCTGGGGGCCATTCCAACTGCCTGCATTCAGGTCTGTAGTCTCCAAGCACAAAAATAATCCTGAATTAGATGTGTTCTTATAATCTAGGGAAGGCCTTTAAAAAATGTTGGAACAAATAGTGTCCCAAATTGGTTCCGTAATTAAGGTATGCAGAGCTCGGCTTCAAAGATCCCTTATGTCTGTTTTAAGGGATGCTGTTAGTGAGCAGATAATTGTATATAGTAGCTGTAGAGCCATTAGACGGGCTTAATCTACACAGAAAGCTTTGGATATTAGGTGCTTCTGGGACATCGCTTCTACAGTAATGTCTCATCTGCAGATATTACCCCAAATGTGCACTTTTCTACATTATATTTTATTTTTTAAAGCCAGAGAGTTTGCATTTGGGTACAGTTTTGTAACAGGATGAATAGGTACCCAAAAGATACTTTGATTGCTACGAAAGGTAAAAACATAATGAGAAAACTCATAAAGATTGCAAGGATACAATTCTCCTGACCTGTTAAACTTGTGTGTGGGGTGGAGAAGCAGTCCCAGGATGGCCCCAGAAAGGGAACGTTATATCTGGTCTAGTCAAACATGTGTCAGCCTCTGTTTTAGGGCTCATATCTTATCCTCAAGAAGTCAGGACAGTAGGAGGTACAAAATTCAAAATGGGTCTAAGGGTTTTGTTTTTGCTGTGAGGGTTTTGGTGGAGAACAGATTAAACAAACATGGGATTATGGCTCAGAGAAAAAGATTGAGGACAAGTATTCCTTCTGGACAGTCAGCTTCCTGTTTGTGTCAACCAAAAATCTTTCTCCCCAATTTGTAATAAATATGCTCTGATAAGTGATAATTCTCAAACAACTGAGGAGTAAAACCAAACCACCTCATACGGTGATAGGTTTAATGGGAAAAAGAATCCAAATTCCTTGCTCAGCCACTTTAAGCAGTACAGGAATGATTATTTTTATTGTTAATTATTATTTTTAGTTTCTGCTTATGCTCAAGTTCCCCTCACCCTCAATGCACATACACACTTTTACCTTTTATAGTCTAATCTCTTGCATAACGGGCCACATACAAAGACTTGGTTAAAAAACCTCCTCCCAGCCTGTTGCAATATTTATAAAGCCCTTGCTTTTTAACACACTGTGAGAAGGGCTTAGTAAAACAAAGGGCATCATAATTTATTGTTTTAAGATTATTGATTCAATAAATTAACAATAATTTCCATGAAGGGTAGGAACCCCGGTGCCATAAAAGTTTATTTATTCCTACTTTAACTAGCATTGATTAGAGTATTCAAATCGTGCCAGTGCTCTATAATCACTCTTTATAGGTGAAATGCCCTCCGCTGTGCAGGAGACAGTAAAATAAACATTCAACCAGAAGTGACAATGGCTCCTTTAAAAACCAGAAACACTAGTTTTTTTTTCAAGAGGGAAGGAATAGTTCAGATAGTGCTTTTAATATGTGCCGTGTGCATGTTGGGCCCTGCTCCCTGATAAATTGCAACGACATAGTTTTAAGAAGCTATTGCAATTGTTGGCAAACAGGTAGGATCTAAATAATGATATTCATATCCCATACTTCAAACAAAGAGATCTTTTTGTTGTTGTTGTTTGGGCTTAAAGTATCATTATATACTGCATTTAAGAACTAGGTGGATTTTTCCCCCCTGTGCAAGTATTGTTTCAGTACTTTTGTTTCTCAAACAGCGACTAAACGTCCAAGGTGACTTGGTGAGAGCATTGTAAAACTGTAAATAACTTGAACAAACAGGTACTGCCTTTTATTCCACAGCCACAGGGCAGATTAGTTTGAAATAACTATCTGAAGAGATGAGAACAATGGGCTAGCTTAGCTCATCAGGCATCATAGACCTGCACTTGGGTTTCTCCTGGCCTCAGGATCAATTCTTCTTTACAGCACATCGATAGGATAGGGTCATGATTCCCTTTCACATATTCACCTGTGCTGTTTTCTTTCCTCCCTTTGACATCTGCTTAACATGTTTCATTTTTGAACTTTCACACTATATTTTCCTGTGCAATTTCTCTTCTTTTCCACCAACAAGAAATCTCTAACTGAAATATTTTTTAGAACCAGGCATTTGTGGTAATTAATGAAATGAAATGAAATAAAATACAATAAAGCTCTTAGTAACCAAAGGCTTATGATTTACATAGGCTTTAAATGATTGTTGGTGTTAAATTGTTTCTCAGAATGCAACTCAGGAATTTGAAGTTGTCAGATTAACTGCTGTATTTACTGGTCTGTTTGATTAGGTGAGCATAGTTTATATTCCCTCTTGGAAACCTAAATAGCAACCATTTCCTACCAAAACAACACTGAGAACAAAGGCCCCATTCACAGGGCAGTGGGCATTGCTCTATAGGCCTTTGTATCTGAAACAACATGGTTACTAAGCACTTCGAAAGGAAAAGGTGCAACTAATTTTTTAAACGTACACGTAATAGGCAGAAAAAGAATCACATAGCACACTGGAACAAATATATTCTATAAAAAAATGAATGGAGTGTTTTTTCTACTTCTGGCCTTCTTTTCAAGGCTATTTAAAAAAAAAAATGTACTGTGGTCATTTTTGAGGGACAACAGAAAAGCAACATTGGCAGGGTAATCTGGTCTCATCATTTTAAACATTCTCAGGATTGACATTCTTGTAATTCAGAACCATCTCTTCGAGAACCTTCCATAGGTGAGGCTCTATACTGGGCATTGGAGGCATAAAAGCCAGTAAGTTCCCTCTCTTCCCTTCTCCTTAGTCCTGTAGCTCACGTTCTGGAATTTGGACAATATCATGATATTTATGATTTTGATGACAAGGATGGAGGAAAGAAGAGGGATGGCTTCTTGGAGATGATGACTCCTGAGTCCTAAAATCAGGGCAGCAATTCCAGATAGAAATGACTACACCAGCAAAGGTTGGGGAATATAGGATTTTCTACAGGAAGGTTTCTACAGAAAGCAACAAGAAGTTCTACAAAAAGCAACAAGAAAAAAAAAAAAAAGCAACAAGAAGTTCCTGATACTGAATAATCAATAGTAGGTTAGGACTGAAAGAAGATGAAGAGGGAGGAGAAAGCTGGTTCCACATGTGTGCTAGCTTGGAATTGATCTTGTAGGAGAATGGGTTTTTGAAGGGTAGGAAGATAAAGCTTGCCTGTCTGTACAATTTCAACTGCAAATTGATTAACGAGCCAGTTGTGCATTGAGGGTCCCAACGTGAATCTCCTCATACTGATAATACATATTTTCTTGACCCTCCTTTCCTTCCCTCATTGTCTGAAGTGCTTGAATTCACCAGATAACACCCCAATATTTTACTTGTCTTGAAAAGTTAATGTATCATTCATTGAAATAAGTCATTTGTCACCCACAAAGACACACATCAATCATTTTATTAAAAGATTTTCAAATGGATAAATATGTGGTAACTCCAAGGCCTTAACCTCTGGAGAATGTAGCTGTGTGGAGCTTAAAGGAAACTCAGGAGTATCACTCAGAGTCAAGAAGGTAGTGCAAATTTGCATAATAAAAGCATCCAAAAACTAGGTAAACACAGCCTAGCCTTCTCCATTTCAGCTGCCATATTCTGGCTATTATTTTCCCTTTCAAATGCATTGAGATGAAGGAGATATTTGACAGAAGCAAATAGTCTTACAGCTACATCTATTGGAAAAACACATTTCCTTTACATATCTGCTATGTCATTCAGATGTAAAGTCTTTAACTTTTGATCCCAAACTGATCACACCAGCTAGTCTAGTGGCTTGGCAGGACAGCTGTGTGCATTTGCCAAGACTCCCAAGTTGTTAACCTCTTGAGTTGAATTGCCCCTCAATAGGAGAACTACATTAAGGGTGGAATGGGGAATTGGCATATTAATTGGGATGGACTCAATTTACCTCTATCTCATGGTACTCGCCACTTCCATGAGGATAAGAATCATCCCAAAGGCAGGTTAGGTATGCAGATTTTTAGACATGCCCTCTGTACATTTTGGTTTAGTAGATCTGGTTTTGGGTCCAGGAATCTGTTTATGTCAAGCACTCCAGGTGTTCTTGATCTTTAGGGGACTTTGGGAAACATTGCAAAAATGATTAAGTAAATTGAGTAAAACAGCATTCCTTAACTCACCATATATTATTTAAGCTTTAAGAGGAACACTGTAATATAGGGCCTTACTGAGCATCAAAATAATGAGGAAATAGTTGGGGTTGCACATTCTATAATTTTGCAAGCCACTTTAGTAGGAGGAATGATGACAATATAAAAAGCAACTGTGCCAAATTTTTTATTGGGTCTCCAGATTGCTTTACTAAAGCAAGTACTGCCAATTAGGTTGGGATAAAAAAGCTGTGGGTCAGGCTATATTTTCCTTTCATTACCAAGTGAAATAAGTTTGTTATTGGTACTATATTTAAGAAAAATAAAACCCATGTTTCTTCCAAATACACTTTTTTACGTGCTTATGGCAATGAAGGTCCTCTTTTGGGTCTGTGGTACCCGTCATGTAATCTTCCTCATCTATGCCATCTCTCCAGACAATCCTATAAAAATCAAACTCATTTAAAGCAAAAAAAAAAAAATGCTTTCCAGGAATGGCTTCAAACTGTTATTCTAGCCACTAGACATTTTGCCCAAACCCCATATATAAATGAGTAGAAGCAGCTATGCTTCTAGCAGGAGCTGGAGGAGTGAGGACTGGGAGAAGTCTACAGATCCTTCCCATCTATCCATCAGACTTTACAAATGCACCAGCCTCTCATGGTAGGAGAGGAGAGTTCAAGGCCTTAGGATAACAATGAGTTGATGTTACATGAAAAACGACGTTTTGGTAGCTTCTGACACCTCCAAAGACAGGCAGAACAGAGTTTGAAAAACTCTGCTAGAGTTTTTCCTCAAGGGTGGTAGCCTTGGTTTCACTCAGTCAACACAGTGCCTACCCTGTGCCAGATGCTAACAAGAGGTCTATCGTACTGCATTGTCATCAGATGCTATCAGAGAAATGTTCAAAGTTCAACCTTTCACAAAGAATGACTATGATTTTAATAGAGCACATAGGATCTGTGGATGGAAATGGAAGAGAATGTTTCTGCCCAATTAATAAAATGTGCATTCACTTGCAGAATAATGTCCCACCAGTAACAGTGATAGCCTAACTTTGTGTGTGGGCAGCCTCTGGTGTGCAGCAAGATGAACTGGGATTAGAAGGCATGACTGTTTCTGTTTAACTTGCTTTGCACAGGGCTGTCTGCAGGTGGGCACTCAACAAAAGCTGCCAGTCTTAGCATCCAGAGATGTGGTTGTGATCAGTCATCATATTATTAAATTATTCATCTCATATTAAGTGACCACAGTTTCAACATTGGCTTCTCTTGATAGATGTACAATTCGTATAGACCATTGGAACTATATTTGGGGCGTGCTGTGATTTCATTTGCAATGCCACTCATAGTGGAAAAAATATGCCACACTTTTTTAAGCAAACAGGCTTCTTTTCACAGTGGACAGAGAATACTGTTAAACAGAGGAAACACAATATCCCTTTTCATAGCAAGAGATCAAATGTCTGCAGAAGAGTTTAATTTATACTTCTCCATGTGCCAGAGCCCAGCCTGAGACATAGCAGCATTTCAGTACTTTCAATCAGGTCATAGTTTCCACCCTGAATGACTTCATCCCTTTTAAAATAGAATAAATGGAATTCCACATTATACTATGGGTAGGGATTATAGGAAATTAAAAGACGTATAGTGCTCAGCACACTAAATAATTGTGACATTGAGCTGGGAAAATAACACTTATGCAGCAAGTTCTTCTTGGGTGTTATTTGTCAGATTTTGCTCCAGCTTTCCAGGAGAACGGAAAAGAAGTATTGCGGTGTGGGCCAGGAAGTAAATTCTATGCTGTGCTTGCTCAAAGGTTTTCCTTTTGAAAACATATGATCATTAAGTTAGATAGGAGGTGTGACTTGATTTCATTGTTCACCAGCCCTGCTGTCTGACTCTTTCTGGGTTTAGTTTCTCGATTTTAGTGTGTTGGCAATGGGGACTGTGCTGAATGAAGTTCAGCAGCCTGCATCTTGGGTTGGATGGAGTTAAGGAGGGTGGGAGGAGTCTTGTTCAGCCAAAAGAAGGCTCTGAAGTTAAAATATGATAGTGTACTCTGCGAATGCCCTAAAATGTAATTATCCTAAATGAGCGGAGTTGTTATTATAAAAACTAGAATTTGTTGGTTTACATAGACCCTCCCTAGAAGAGAGAGCTATGATGGTCAAAAGTAAGAGGGAGGCAGATTCTGCTCTGGAGGACTTTTTCTTCACAATCTACTTTTTGTTTGACTTTTGACCTTATTTAATATGGTTTTGTAAGTGAAGTAATTTGATGTGTTTTCTGAACAAATGAATATACACACTAGACCCGCCTGCAACGGGTATATTACACATAAGCCTTCTGTTGATGAGTGATGAAAATACAATATTTTCATTCTGTTGTGCTCTCTTTACAATCACGTTTGTGGCATTAAATGGTTGCTGTGTTGAGATTTGCACGCCTTTTAAAAAGAGCCCAGTGAGCAGGCCTTCCCTTTGGGAAGATTACTGCTAGAAAAATGGGGGTTCTGAGAGAGAGTGAGTACAAATCCATTGCAGGTGAGCCAGCACAATTTAATCACATAATATATTTATAATATATCCCTAGGAATTCATGTTTGCTTTGAATCTGCCTACCAGATAGGCCACAAGGAGATAGAAATGACTTACAGTGATTTCTAGTGCCTAGAGCTGAGTGTATGTTATGTTTCTGTTCACACATAATCAACAAACAAAGGAGGAGGTGCAGCTGCTCAAAAGAGTTTAAGGGAGGGCGATGTACAGGTGGGAGTTTTTAAATCTTGACATACTGATAAGATTTCAGCCTGGCTTCAAAGCTCGTTGAAAAAAATGACCTACATTGCCAGTATTTCTTTGAAAATCCTAATCTGTTGCTAAAACAGAGCAAACCAAGTTCTCTTTTGTGAATTTGAGTAAACACATTCTTCATCACCATCAAAGATGTGGCAAGAAGAGGGAAGGACCTGCCTTTGGGATTCAAGAGTCCTCAACAAGTATTCTGTGCATATTTGTGGGTACAGTCATATCTTTCAGAAAACAACCCAAACCAAATACTTCTGGTAATCTCCAGGCTTTTAATAGGTGACAAAGTAGAGCAATGGGTCCAGATGTGTTATTTGGAGCCTTTCTGTGAGTGTAGTACCGGATCAATAGCTACACTTGCTCTTCTGGGGCACCTGCTTATGGAAAGAGTTCTGAATATTGGAGAAATAAGCATTACACAAACAGATGGGGAAACTAAAGCAATGAAAAGCTCTTGACCTGGCCAAAGTCAATATGAATGGTCAATAGAGGAGCGGAGAGCAGAGAGCTTGCATTGTGGAACTCTTTGTTAGGATATCATTTACAGAATCTGATGCCTTTGAGTTGGTGAGAAGGGTGATCAGGGTGGGTTTTAAGGCCATAGAGACTAATGTGTTCCACCTCAGAGAACAGAGTCTCTCCCTTTACCCGTATTACAGTTATTCTTACTCTGTGCAAGTTTAAAACAGGAAAAATGAGCCTCCCTCTTGTTAGTAGTATCTATGGTACTCTTAAAAAATTGGGAAGCAAATTGAAAATGATTTGGTGATGGAAACAAGGTTAGTCAGAGCTCCCCAGAGAAAGAAAATGAATAAAATGAGTGTGTGTATATGTGTGTTTGTGTGTAGTAAAAGAGAGAGAAAGAGATTTGTTTTCAGAAATTTGTTCATGCAATCATGGAAGCTAGCAAGTCCAAAATCTGCAAGGTAGGTTCGCATGCTGGAGACCCAGAAAAGAAGTGATACTGCGCTTTGAGTGAGTCCAAAGGTAGTCTGCTGTCAGAATTCCCTTTTCTTTGGAGGTTCGTCTTTTTCTATGAAAGCTTTTAACTGATTGAATGAGGCCCATCCTTATCCTTAGAGTCTAGTAATTTAAATGTTACTCTCATCTTAAAAAACCTCCATGGAAACATTTAGAATAACGTTTGACCACATATCTGAGCACAGTGGCCCAGCCATGTTGGCACATAAAATTAACAATCATAAAAACAGGGTAATTATTGAGATGGGAGATGTCATAGGAATGTGGGGTGCCAGAGACAAGACTGCAGGGACAGCACCCTGATCTGATCACATAAGACATAGGCAAATACATTCTCTGATGGCAACAGATACTTTTCCTCTTCATCGATGATGGTGGGAAGTTTTCTGAAAGTCATTTAGAGTAAATTTCATACCCAAAAGGAAGTAATATCATGGAGAAAAGGAATGCCATAAAATTATCATCAGAGAATGATGACATACTTTCATATAGCACACAAACATATAAATCCACAAAGCATTGACCCAAAATTTATAGTAAGTAAGCCATATCCAAATGAAACCAGACAAGTGAGAAAATAAAATTCAAATAAATATTCAAAACATATAAAAATCCATTAACAAATATATAATTGAGCTTCTACTGTAATATGACACATTATCTGGTCCTGATTAATCATTCTCTTTGATAAGGTTGGCAAAGTTTTAAACATTTTTTTTTTTTTTGCTGTTGTAAATAGAAAGATGAATTTTGGAGATTATTATTTCAACAAACCCCATAGCTAAGTAACTAACCCTAACTAAGGGTACCACTCTATGCATGTTACCTCTGTATCACCTTTACACCAAAAGATGTATGTGCCACAGCCACTGTCTCATTGCATCTGTTGTATATGCTTACATTCAAATGTACTTTTCTTTTTTCCTGTACACATATACATTCATATACACATGCAAACACACAAGAATATGCACTTGATTTTTACTGTAATAAAACCAGCTGATCAGCAGATTTCTTTTGTAGTGCCCACTATGTGTGTGACCCTGTGCTAATCTCAATATAATAAGGAACATGACGACCATGATTTATTTTGTGTACAAATTGGAGTTTATATTCTGATGAGGGAGATAGACACAAAAAATAGGCAAGTAAAATGGTTTCAATCAGTGTTTGTTATGAAGATAAGGGAAAGAAGCTTAAGATAGGAAATAAGGGACATACTTTAAATACAGAGTTCAAGAAGAAAATCTCAGAGGTGATATTTAACTTAGAGCTCAGAGGATGAGGATATTCCAGACAGAGAAAACAGTCACTTGAAGCATTTGCAGAAGAAAAGACCTGGTACATTAAAAAAAAGTAGGATACTAGACTGGTCAATTCATACTAAGAGCAGGGACAGTATGAATGGAGACTGGGGAAGTCAGCAGGAACTCCAGCCAAGATAAGGGCTTTGGATTTTATTCTAAGAGTCATGGGAAGATACCAAAGCAGTGGACTGACATGAGACCAAATTTACATTTTAATAAGATGACCTATTGCTGCTGTATTGAGCATGGCTTTGTGAGGGGTGAGTATGGAAGAGGTGAGATCAATTGAACTTCAAATAGTCCATTTAATGAGATGACAGTGTACAACTCTAAAGTGAGGCCAGAAGAGATGTAGAGAAACAACCTGATTAATACATGTTTTGGAGATAGATTTGACAAGACTTGCTGTTGTATGAATGTGAGGTATGAGGAAAAGGAAAAATCAAAGATGACACCTATTTTTCTCACTCAAGCAGCTGAGTGATTAATTGGTAGTACTATTGGGATCCCTGGGTGGCGCAGTGGTTTAGTGCCTGCCTTTGGCCCAGGGCGCAATCCTGGAGACCCGGAATCGAATCCCACGTCGGGCTCCCGGTGCATGGAGCCTGCTTCTCCCTCTGCGTATGTCTCTGCCTCTCTCTCTCTCTGTGTGACTATCATAAATAAATAAAAATTAAAAAAAAAATTGGTAGTACTATTTCCCGAGAAGGAGAAGATTAGAACTTATGATGAGGCAACAGGTTTAAGAGGGACATCAAAAGTTCTATTTTGGATTTATTAAGTTTGAAAAGTCTACAAGAGATCTTATTAAAGTAAGCAATGTTAGAGTGTGAGTATGGAGTTCAGAAGTGAGGTATCATTCTAAAGTCATCAGAATTAAAATGGTATTTAAACCCATGAAAATTATGAGGTATTTGAGTAGATTAGAGAGGTAAAAGGCTTCCCATTTCAGCCTTGAGTTTTATTTAGAGATTAATTGTGGGAGGCAAATCCAGCAAAAGAGAATAAGAAGGAATAGCCAGAGGAAAAAAGGCATATCAAAACAATATGATGTTTCAAAAACTAAGAGCAGAGATGATTTCAAGACAATGGCAATATTTAGCTGTAATAAACACTGCGGCAAAATTGCAGGTATTGAGGATAGCTAAGAGTCCATTGAATTGGGAATGGACATTGATGATGATAAGTGGTTATACCTCTCCTTCTTTTTTTTATAATTTTTATTTTATTTATGTATGATAGGCACACAGTGAGAGAGAGAGAGAGAGAGGCAGAGACATAGGCAGAGGGAGAAGCAGGCCGCATGCAGGGTGCCTGAATTCAATCCCGGATTTCCAGGATCCCGCCCTGGGCCAAAGGCAGGCGCTAAACCGCTGCGCCACCCAGGGATCCCTATGCCCCTCCTTCAAAAGTACTTGGAGCAGGAATCAGATTGCAGAGAATTAACATATAAATGGGAGGTGAGAAAATGGAGAGCAATGTATGTAGGTCATTCTTTTGAGAGATTCAGATATAGAGAAGGAGAGCAGAAAAATGGGGAATAATTGCAGTGAAGAGTTGATTTCATTAATGGTAGATACCAAGCATTTATCTTTCCCAATAGCGTTGTTTTCTGATGCATAAAGAAGTATAGCTGAAAGAACCAAGAGGTAACGCTTGAGATTAAAGAAGAGAAAGAAGCAAGAGTGCACATAAAGTGAATGGCAATATGTAATATGGAAAAAACCTAGAGTAAACATTCTAATATACTTTTCCCTTTCTAACTCAAAGACATTCTTATCAGATTGTTTAGGGTTTAATAAAATAACTCAACCCATGAAACAATTTAATGTCATTGTAAGACAACCTTTCAAGGAAAGAGAGACCATTATTGAGAAAGTAACTCAACTATAGCATTTCTTTTTTTAAAAAATGTAATTTAAAAAACTTTTAATTTATTTTTATTTTTTTAATTTATTTTTTATTGGTGTTCAATTTACCAACATACAGAATAACCCCCAGTGCCCGTCACCCATTCACTCCCACCCCCCGCCCTCCTCCCCTTCTACCACCCCTAGTTCGTTTCTCAGAGTTAGCAGTCTTTACGTTCTGTCTCCCTTTCTGATATTTCCCACACATTTCTTCTCCCTTCCCTTATATTCCCTTTCACTATTAAAAAATTTTTAATTTAAATTAAATTTAAATTTTAAATTTTTTAATTTCCTGATTCTTTCCTTCTGAGTCTGAAATGCCCAGTTGATCTGCCTCAAGAGGTATAGATGGCAGAAAAGTCTCTCTCCATCATTTGTAAAAACCAACCCACTGTAGTTTATAACATTCTGGACCTAAGGTTTTCATGATTTCATATGCTGATTTTAAAATAACTCTGTATTAGGCACAATTTCAATCTCCAAATTCAGTCCAATCAAGGTAACTTATTTCTCTGTTTAAAACTGAACTTGACTGAGTAATGGGCATTAAGGAAGGCACATGATGTGATGAGCACTGGATGTTACACGAAACTGATGAATTATTGAAAACTACATCTGAAACTAACGATGTACTACTACATGCTGGCTAACCGAATTTAAATTTTTAAAAACTGAACTTGATCCTTCATTGGGATAAAAGGCAAAAAACATAATCAAGTCAATTCAGGGTCTCCTTCAGTTGCTTTGGGATTGTCTTTAAGATCAGGAAGCATAATGTAGTACCAAAATATGGGTATGGAAATGGACACATGTTCTCTTGTTTCCAATTTATTAATGTGGTCTTCTCCTGATGCACCCTCACTGCTCTCTGGCCTTCAGTCATTAGTTCACACAGATTACTGCTATAAACCCCTTGACCCTTTTAGGTCCTGGGCGTCTGGTGCAATATCTGAGCTTCTCTTGGATACCAGGAAACATTCCTCTAATACCATATAACTCTGAGCTACAGCAAACTCAATGAGACTGTCTCATTGCCAAGTGCCTGGACACCTGTATAGGCCTTTCTGCACTGGAGTCTTAGACCATAGGAAACAGAAAACAGATTAGTCTCTGTTCTTACAGCCCTCAAATCTAGCTGGGGATTTCTATCCACTTCCTCCTAAGAGCTGACCTGTGTTTAGGGAGGTAGAAAAACAAGTAGGTCCATTTATCTAATACTCCAGATTGTAAGCCCTATATTTCAGATTCTTATTTTTTCCAAGTAAAAAAAAAATTAATTTAGTTTCAGTGCATTGTAGCCTGGTTCTTTCTCTTCCAGCTCTGTGGTTTATGGCCTAATCTGAAGTTTGTAACTATTTAAAAACAACTTTATTGAGATGTAATGCTGAGACCATACAACTCATCCATTTTCTGTGGACAATTCAGTGGTTTTTATTGTATTTATAGAGTTACACAAGTACTGCCACAATTTATAACCTAGACATTTGAAACTTTCCAAAGCCAAGGGTTTGATTCCTTTTTTAAGTCTTTGCATTACCTTTTCTGAGGCATTGGAAAGGAGCCTGAGTGAGGAAAAGAGTAAGCAGTAAAAGAAAATGTGAGTGGGGAAACCTTGATTAATATATGAAAATATTAATCTGTCACAGTATGCGTAGGTATTGAAGGTCCACAGGTTGACTTGGTGGTGTTCTTCAGTGTGGTAGGGCTATCTGTGTAACATGCATATAAAATGCTGCCTACAACATGGGTTAGCTTGCTTGCAGAAGATATTCATCTTTCTCCTTGCTCATTCCATCTTTAAGTTTGTAGATTTTTTTTATATGAATGATCTAAATTCAGAAAATGAAGTGGCACAAGGAAGCTATCATTAGGATGTTGTTTCCATCTGCGGATTTCTGTAACATTAGACCCAATTGTATCTCATATGACATTTATTCCAAATTCAAATTTAGCTGGTTTTTTTTTTTTTTTCCTACATCCAGGTGTTGCCACCACGTTAGAAGAGTGTTTAGGCTTGGGGCAAGTTTTGCCTCTGTGATAAAGATTTGTGAAGGTACACTGATTTGAGGCACAGTAAGATTTCAGGAGCCCATGAGTCATGAACCCACACATGTGTTGAAAGATATGTCTGAAAATGGAATACAGTGTTTTTCAGCTAAGCAATTTCATGCCATGGCTCAATCATGAAGAGTCGTAGCAGGAAATCTTGGCCCTACCTCTATGATTTGTTAATTTTCATAGATACAGGCAAATCTGAGTATACAGTATATCTAGGTTTCCTGATGATATAAAACTGAAAAACTGAAATCCGGTCACAAAATCTTGCTTGCCTGGTCTCTCAATATGTGGCTAACAAAAAGAAAGGAAAAAGCAACTCTCTTTTCACGGAATTTTGATCCTCATATTTCTTGTTTTACTTGAGAAAGAGAGATGGAGAAAGAAGTAAAAATCAGTCTTGAAAAACTGCCAGCCTATCGATTAGCATTTTCTTGGATCCTAAAGAAACTTCTGGCCATGTTCAGTTTTTTGTTTTTGTTTTGCTTTTGTCAAAGGTGGAGGCCAATATTGCAGGTAAAATATTTTGCTCTTTGTTTTGCCAATATTTATTCCTTCTGCCTGTTGTGCCTCTCTGTCATCTCTCAGGATGGAAATTCCCTTATGAGTAACATGATTAGAAATGCAATGAGCACTATTAAATATATTTGAATACAGGCAGTAAAATTGCCATGCAGCCCATCTCAGGAGAGTGTCCAAAATATTATGTGTGCTCACGAATGAATCCTGCCTTCATTCGGGCTCCGATTTTGTCCTGCCTTTCACAGCTTGCTCCTTCAATGTAAGTTTAGCCTCCTGGTCCCCTAGCACCCTGACTCCTAAACTTACGCCAACAGCAGGAAGCAAGCCCAGATGGGAAGGGTGAGGGGTAAAAGCGAAGAAAAAGAGAGTCCAAGAAGAATGGAATGAGAAACAAAAGGAAAGCTGAGGTTTAAAACACTTCTTTCCTATGGTCTGTTTGGAGACAGGTGTCCAATGTACGTAGCCACTCTGTCACAGTGGCTCTGACATTGCAGGTTCAGCTTTCACCAATGAAAGCAACTGCCAGGGTACCTGTGGTTATCTGAAGATTATGTGTGATATTTGATGGCCTTCTAATATGGGCAGCCAGGATTCCATTTTTTATAAGCCCCACGTAATGGAAAAATCTAGATATTCAGTTGAATACTTCTCAAGAGCAGCAATCTAATAGTAACAATATCTAACGTTTACTGATTACTAACTGTGCTTTGTGCCAAAATAGAATGACCTGCTAACTACTATTATCACATTTAATCCCTATACCAATTATATACTGACTGCTCTACTATCATCCCCATTTCACAGCTCAGAAGCTAAGGCTCCCAGAGATGAAGTATTATGCCCAAGGTTACACAGTGACTCAGAGGCTCTAGCACCTATACTCTTTTACCACTGCCCCCTCACCACTTTGTAGCTTGCTGCTTCTTATCTTGAGGAATTAAAAGGAAAAAAAAAAAGGGAATATTCCTTTTCAGTCAGAAGTGTTACAGAATGAGCAGCATAAACCTTGGAACAGAGTATTTTTTTTTAAGTTCCCAATTATTTTTTCCTTTTATCCAACACTTGAGTGCCACGTCGAAACCTACGAGCATGACAAACCGAAGTCTTCTGTTGGGAGAACCAGCAGAGCCATTGTCCCATTTCCACCTGCCGATCCCTCCGAGTGCAGCACGGTCCCACTGGAGCCTGTGGGCACCCAGGGATAACCCTTTTGAAATCAAAGCACACTCTCCTGCCTATATTTCCCTACCCTTGTGAGGTAGCACAAGATAGCTTCATTATTTATTTAAAAATTGCTCCTCACCCACAACCAGCAAAATCCCAGACTTCAGTAGCTTTTGGGCAGCAGAAAACTGGGTATATATCTCCAAAGATATCATAAAAATGTGGGTAACTGGGTTTGGAAGTGTGTACACATGCACACACATACTTCGCCTTATGAAAGTAATCTCTTATGAGTGTCTAATGGTTGCTGGCCAAGGGAAACAGAAATGAGGAGGTATCTAGGACAGATAAAACTGAGCTGATTACAATGGAAACATTTATATGTATTTACTGAAAAATGCTCAGACTACTTCAGAGTTGTGTTTTTTCCTTTTCATTAAAGTATGCTATCCATGCAAAAAAGTATGTAAATCATGGATTTACAGCTTGACAAATTTTCACAAAGTGAACATACCAATGTAACTGGTGCCCAGATTAAGGAAAACAAACATTACCAGGACTCCAGAACCCTCCCAGTCACTGTCTACCCCAAGGTAATCACTTCCCCCTCCCAGTCACTGTCTATCCCAAGGTAATCACTCTCTTGACTTTTAACCCATAGATTAGTTCTGTTTATTTTTTAACTCTACCTAAGTGGATCATACAGTATATACTTTTTGTGTGTGCTTACCTTCTTTGGCTCAAAACTATGTCTATGAATTTGTATGTAGAAATACTTTATTCATTCTCATTTTTATAGTATTTCAGTTTGTAAATACACCTCAACTTTTTTGTCCAGTCTATTGTTGGTAGACCCTTGGAGAGTTTTCAGTTTGAGGCTATTGTGAATAGGGCTGCTATGACATTCTTGTGCATGTCTTTTGGTAAACATATGTTTCCACTTCTGCAGGGGAAGCCATAAATGTTAAAAACAGATTTCTTACCTGTTATAAACTATATTCTAGGTGATATTTATCCCATGCATTTCTGACTGTATTATTAAACCAATACAGTTGTATTCTACTCTTTTTTATCTTGCCTCCTTTTGAACTTTGTTTTCCCTCTTCCTGAACTTTCTTTCTTCCTAAAACAAAACTGACCTCAGACACTGGAAAAATCTAAAATGCATAGCTCCAAGCTCATCATCTGAGGATGTAATAATGAGCGTGTTGTTTCAAATTACTTTTCATCATGGTCCATGCTGTCTTCAAAGGTCAGGCCTTCATCCCTTGTGTGTTCTGTGGGAGTACACAGTGCATGTGACTACAAGTGGAGTTGTTTCCAACCAAATCCAAAAACATTTCTGGTCTTCTCTCAAAAGTTTTTTTCTAAGGTAAAAGAATCTACATTTGACTCTCTGAATCTAGCTCATTTTAATATGAGCCATTTTTGTATGCAAAGGACTGCTGACACCAGCAAGTTTTATAGTACTGATTACTATGGAAACATTTATCTATAAATATAAAATCCTTTAAAGCTTAGCCTTTTATCTTTATAGAAAAAGGCCTGTTTATGTCACTTCTAAGATTCCAGCTTTAATGTAGACATGAGCTAGTCTAATGCCAAACAAGATAACCTCAGTGTTGGAGCCGTGTGAGCTTTAAAAAGTGGAATTTGTGCTAAAACTATTATTTTTTAAATAAAATATTAATAATAAAAATATTTAAAGAAGCTCACTTATACTTATAGTTCTGGTTTATTAAATTCTTTTATTGAATTTAGTATTATAAATATGTCTCCTATTTTTTTCTCTTCTAATGTATTGTTCTCCTCCTTTCTTTTTTTGGCGTGTGAATGTGGGTTTATGTGTATGTGTGTTTGTTGTAACGATGGCAAACATGGAAGTAATTCATTCATTAGCCTTTTCTTGACACATTTATGAATTTTTCTTCCTCAAAGTTCATATACAATCAGACATGATGATGCATTATCTTTGTGTTATTATCACTTCCTTTCTTTTCCCTCTTTTACTAAAAAATATCACTTTAAATAACTAGAGGTTTACAAGAGGAAAATGCTGCAAAATGAGGAAACAATTGCTATACAACCCAAGACAGGGCATTCTGTGTTTCCTGCTTAAGGAAGGTAAGTGTAGGTTAAGTGAATTGAGATGGATGTAGAAAATCCTTGGGTCTGTCTCCTTCTAGGTACATCTTCACCTGAACAAGGTAATTACTGTCTTCACATTTCTTTCCATACATAATTGGAAAACCAGGAATTACGAGTCTTGCCCATAAAAAACATCTCTCTCTACCTCCACACAAATATCTAAATTTACCATCATTATTTCTCAGATGTCTTTATGCCCCAAATCTGCCTCTAATCCAACAATTTCAAGTTATGCCTAAATAATAGCAGTCTGATTAGTTAAAACCTTCTGAGGCACTTCTAAATCTCCATTCTTTAACTGAAATCCTTATTCTTAAAAAGTTGTAATTCAACAAAATATATAATCATCAAGCTTCCAAGGAGTGCATTATCAATGCTATTGTGCAGAACCCTAGAAATGATAGAAACAAAGATGGGGGAGAGAGATGCTGAGGTGCAGGAGAAAGGCGTGTTCTGCAATCTTGCATGCCTACCAGCTGTCACTGAGGAGTTAAAGTGCTACATGACAGACTCCAGAGAAGCTGCATGGCTCCCAGGATGGGAATGAGATGCCAAAAAAGTGTGGCCATTACAACTGACCCAATTAAGTTTTTAATGGCCAAATTCTTACTTCTTTATCTTGGTGGCATATAAATATGAGTTTAAAAAATTTCTTTGAGACACCATCAGTTGAGACATTTTAGGTGTTGTCAGGATCGACTTCATTGCTAGATAAATCTTCAGTCTGAAGGAAGTAGGAGCCCACTGACAGACCCTAGGGGAAATTAAGATAGCAACATGGAATTGTAGAATCACAGGGCTGGAAGAGGGCCAGAGACTTATCTATTCTGACCACCCATGTCTTAGCTGTAATGTTTTAGACACAAGGGGAAAGAACATATTTAATAGATACTAAACAATGAGGGCCACAGAGTCGAATCTCTTTTCATCATTTTCCTTTGATCTATTTTCTAGTTCCTTTGAGCACCAAGAAAAAGGATTCCACTATGGAATATCTGTCTCATGCTGCAGATAACAACACACATGGGCTATGTGTTGCTATTAAGTGGCATAGGAGGGGCTGACTCTGAAGGGATTATGACGTAAACAATGCTCCTTGGCACCCTCTTACCCTCCCTGCACCTCTGTGGCCTTTTCCCTCACACTTCTCCACTCCCCCCTTTCCCTACTCCATACCAAGATTTGCATTGCCTCAGGCTTAATCCAGCTTGAGACACTCACCTATTACATAGAAATAATACTTTTATGTACTTCCCCGTGTTGAGATTACATGAAATAATGGCTATGTTTTTATTTATTTTTTTTAAAGATTTTATTTATTTATTCATGAAAGACACACAGAGACACACAGGCAGAGACACAGGCAGAGGGAGAAGCAGGCTCCATGCAAGGAGCCCGATGTGGGACTGGATCCCGGGTCTCCAGGATCACACCTCGGGCTGCAGGCGGCACTAAACTGCTGTGCCACCGGGGCTGCCCAATGGCTATGTTTTTAGTCCCACATCCAGCATTTATTCAGGCCTCAAAAAGGGATAGTTTCTATTATTTTTGCTAACTACTAAGGAGGTAACTCCCTTAAGGGTGTGTAGAATGTTAACTAGGACTTGGGGATAGGAAAAGCCAGTAATGAGTGGGATGAAAACTTGTAAGCAGTGAGATGCTTATTCAATAGTTATTCATGGGGCATCTGCTGGGTACTCAAGCCCCCTGCTTCAAGAGCTGGGAATAGAGGATTAAAAAGCATTTGCTTTTCTTAACTTCAGGGAGCAAATGGTGAAGGAACCAGCCATGAGTGATAACGACACAAGTATTAATCACAATTGTAATAAGGGCAATGAAGAAAAATAAAGTGGGACAGAACTAGATCTCATAGGGAGCTCTGTTTTCAAAAGTGAAGATCAGAGAAGCCTTCCTGAGGAGTGCCATTTAAGTTGACTTGGGCAAAAAAGGCATGGTGGGATGGGAGAAGACTTCCTGGCAACAGAAATGGGTGTGCTTCTTAAGGGTAACCAGCCTTGGGAAGAGTCTCAAAGGGAAGAAATTGGCCTGTGTGGGGACGCTGACCAGTTCCCTCCTCTGCCCCCCCTCTACTGCCTATCCTTCCATGGCCAGGAGCTCCAGTTTCATGCTACTTTGACTCTCAGGTTGAATTGCAGAGAACTAGGGCACTTCTTTTCCTCCTCACACAGCAGACAACTGGTCCCTTTGTCTTTTTATTTTTTAAGATTTTTTTAATTCATGAGAGACACAGAGAGAGAGAGAGAAAGAGAGAGAGAGAGAGAGGCAGAGACATAGGCAGATGAGAAGCAGGCTCCTTGTGAGGAGCCTGACATGGGACTCTATTCCAGAATCCTGGGATCACAACCTGAGCCAAAGGCAGATGCTCAACCACTGAGCCATGTAGGTGCCCCACTGGTCCCCTTTTCATTCCCTCGCTTAAGAGACACAGAATGAAACTCAGCTTGCTCCCTCCTAGTATGTGCCTACCCCAGTGCCTCCTGGGCTTCTGAGCCAAGCTTTGACCTTAAAACACCTTTCAATCCCAAACCATAACAAACTGTAAGGTTTTCTTTTTTTTTTTTTAACTGTAAGGTTTTCTAAACCTAATATGAACCTGACTTTATTGTTATTTTTTAACTGAACTGTGAACTGAAATTAAGCCATTTCAAAGAAAACGTAGGGAACTTGTTTGAGCCAGACCTAAGCTCATGTGCTTTTTTTTTTTAAAGACTAATAAACCAGAACTAAATCAGAACAATGAAATATTTTATAACCTGAACCTGAACAATTATTTCATTTACTTTGAGCACCATCCTGAAGAAATATCAATTATGGGGCAATTGAAAGACTTTTTATGGTTGGAGTCATTGGAATCAGAATCATGGTACTAGTTGTTTGAGAAGTATGGGAATTAACTTTCATTTTTCTGAAGGAATTTTTGGCAAGGAATATGTTTTTTGTGTTGTCAGTCTAGGATTTCTACTGTTCCTTCTGTAATTTTCAAGAGCCTCTAGTTCCTCTAAGGACCCAAACATCAAGATTTATGTAAAAGTTAAAAAAAAATAAAAATTTAAGGTTTGATTCCTTTTCAGTGCACCTTCTTGCTTCCCATAATTGTTGGGTTTTGTTTTAGATCTGGTAAAGGAAAAAGGATTTGCAAGTATTTTATTTTTAGTCAAAAGGTTCTTTTCTGTGAGGAAACATGAAAAACCAGATAGGTGGCAGCGTAGCGATATGCAGAAAAATTTTGACTGAAAACATGAAGTCCATTTGAGAAAGCAGTGACTGACAGAGACAACCCTCTAGGTCTCGATACTACAGCAAGTAGCATCTTCTCCCTGCAGTGCCAGAAAAGCTAGTTCTACAGGGTCAGTGATTTTCATTTAATGCTTCATCATTTGTGAGACATTTCATAACTTGCCTTCAGGTTTTACACACTGAGTCCTGGGTAAAAGCATGCAATTTCCCCTTCATTTGAGCTTCAGTTGACTGAGCCATAGGGCTTAATGATAACCTCTCAATTAGTAATGCTAACAAAGAAATTTCAAGTTGAGTTATTCTGCATTTCTAATGATCTAAACGAGTTTTTGACTTTTGAATCAAATAAAGTTCTGTGTGGGACCTTTCACAGATTAATTTGGATTCAGTTGCAAACAACGAAACCAGTTACACAAACACAACTTTGCCAACTTTCCTCCCCTTCCTCCCCTCCCCTGAAAAGTCTCTTACGTTGAAAAGAAAATAACATTTTTTAGTCCATTAAGTTCTAGAATTTTAAAATATTTTACCATTTAATCTTCATAATAATGCTGTGACATGAATTTTATTATCCCAATTTTTCAGTTAAGGAAACTGAATTTGCTTTGGGTACAGTAACTCTTTCCATATCATACAGCTTGTAGGAGGAAGAGCCAAGATTTGGCTTGTTTTTCTGATTCTATAGTTTATATTTTATGATGCCATATACACAAATAACACCATCACAAAGTAAGTAACGAAGAATGCCTTTTATCAAAAGTTTACTACCACCACAGTTGGGGTCTCCATCTATAGAATGTGATGCCCCACAGCACATTGTGTCAACTTGATTCTGAGTGCTGGTAAGGTTGGACTTAGATTTCCTCTGTCATTATCTTCTGTGCTAGAGAGGACCAGACTGATAAGGACTTATTCCAAAAAAGTGTCTTCCTTACTCCCTCACTCCAGTTTGAACTCTTAAACTTGTGGCAGGGACACAGGGGTGGATACTTAGATGGAGACATCTGTGTCCTGGGGCAGGGAACTCTGAGGCTTCTCCCCTTTGTTCCTATGCATCTCTCAACTATGCCACCTGCTCATTATCAGAACTGATGAGCCATCACTTTCTGGTTCTCTTTTTCTCCATCCCTTAAGTGAGGGCCATACTTCCTAGGTCTTGTTGCATCTCAGTGATGTGGTGAGCTTTAATTAGCTAACCTCTGAAGTCTTTGAACGTCTCAGATGAGAATAAAGTGCTAGATAAATCTAACATTTTATTTAAAATTTCTCTGGAAAGTTAGTTAAATGCTTAAGTCTAACAATAATCTCATGGCAGTCTTTGTTCATGTACTTAATGAATTGAAAATTTTTATAGATGATTTTATTTGTGAGAGAGAGAGCACAAGAGAGAGAGCACAAGCAGAGTGGAAGGACAGAGGGAGAAGGATAAGGAGACTCCCCACTTAGTAGGACCCGGGATTATGACCTGAGCTGAAGGCAGATGCCCAATCAACTGAGCCACCCAGGCACCCCAATATAGATGATTAACACGAATTTCACAAACTCAAAACTAAAATCTAAAATGTTCATTTCTAGCCTTTGTTGTTTATATTTGTTAAGTCCAAAGTTATAGTGACTGCAATGCAGAGTTCCCAGCCTTAGTTGTGTTTGGGTAAAATCTTTCTTCAAAGACTTTAAAGTTACTACCTGTCTGAGATGAGTAAACTGGGAGAACCATGTATGCTCCTGCTAGTATAAAAGTGGTGACATTTATGTTAAACTATCTTGAAGGATTTTCTGTGTACCCAAAGTGATTATCATTTATCTCCTTAAGTATTTTATTTGTCAACATTTTTAAAAGATTTTATTTTTTAAAATAATCTCTACAGTCAACATGGGGCTTGAACTCATGACCCCAAAATCAAGAGTCACATGCTTGTTACCAAACAAGCCAGCCAGGTACCCCTTTCTTTAACTACTTTAGAGGTAGTTTTGAACTATAGCTCTGAGACAACCAATAAATGGGCCACCCGCCACACCACTGCTCACATGCATACATGTTAATCCCACTGGAACATTGAAGAAGCAAGGTCTCATTAAGTCAGTGAAATGTAGTAATGTATTATAAGTAATAGCATTGCCTCTCATCTGAGGTTGCCAGATATTTTTCCAATACCCCAGCTCCATAAAGAATGAGCAGTTAAGAAAGTACAAAGAGTTGAGTTGTTAAGTGACAAAAACAGTCACGAAGTCCAGTTTACACACCCTGTCCCTTTCCATTCAACTGACTTCAAAAGTTCAGAGATACATGGTATTGAGAAGGAAAATTTAAAAAAGATAGTGACTTGCACAGATCACATACTCAAAAGTTTTTTGACTTAAATTGAATTAAACAGTGACCAAACTAATCCAGATTAAGACATTCCATCCTTTAGCAGTTTCATTTTTGTTGTTGTTGATTTTGGATTCACTTCAGAGAAAAAGAACAAAGTATCCTTTTAGGAACTTATTTTTTAAAGTTTATTTTGTTTTGTTTTTTTTTAAATCAAATTTGGAGGTTGGAGAAGAGTTTGAAATTATGCTTCTATTGCCTTCAGCTCAACAAATGACAAATCACCTGACGAGAAATTGATCAAAACCACCAAAAAAAAAAAAAAAAAAAAAAAATCCCTCTCTTTAGCACGTTTCCTCTTTCCACGTCTTTCTCTTCACTGCAACATACCACTTCTAGTCTTTATGGAAAAGACCTCTTTCTTTTGAAATAAGCTTGGTGGTTTGGGCTCCTATCTTAAATAGGAGAAATATAAAACACTTCACATTTTCCAAGAAAGTTATCTTCATGAGATGAAAATTTAGTGGCCAACTTTACTGGAATTGGTTGTGGTACAGAATAGGTAATGAATCCTTGAACCTCAATTTCCTCATCTTTAAAAATAAAGGATTTAGAATAAAGTCTGTTCATGCCTTAGCATTCAATGAGGTTAGTTCAAGGTTGTGAAACCCCAAAAGGCTGAAGTTCAAAGGCCTTCCCAGGGAGAAATATGCAGAGGAAATGCCAGTTGGTATCCATAGACGCTGCACTCCTAAAAGGGAATTTGTTGGGGGTATTGTTTATCATTGGAAAGAAGATTGTGAGACTTGAGAAATCTCAGAGAGATCTTAGGTCATGTCTACACACATCCGGTGTATTTTAAAGAGCAGGATAGGATGGTGTTTTTTGTTGTTCGTATGTTTTTTTTGTAGTGCCATTGGTCTACTATGTAACAGCAAATCTACTATTTGGCTGATGTGATCATTTTTCAACTGATTAGATGACATTGTGTGGACATAACCTTAGACCTGCCTAATTAAGATTTGCTTTATACAAAAACTGCACTTTTAGTTTATCCTTCTTTCTTTATCACGTAAGAATCTTAGACTGTGGGAACTGAAATGTACCCTAGAGATTTGGTCCAATCCCATCATTTCCTAGTTGAGGAACCTGTCAAGAAAGAGAAATAGAACTTAGATTTCCTTTTGTCCCAGTTTTGTATTTGATTTTTTAAAATATGTATTTATCTATTTTAGAAAGCAAGAGCAAGCAAGTGGAGGTGAGGGGGGGAAGGGCAGAGGAAGAGGGAGAATCCTGAAGCAAACTCCCTGCTGAGTGAAGAGCCCAACTCAAGGCTCCATTCCAGATCCCTGAGATCATGACCTGAGCTGAAATCAAGAGTCAGCTGCTTAACTGGTGGAGCCACCCAGAGTGCCCTTAGTTTTGTATTTGATTTTGTAGGTGATTCTGGCAACATGTCTTATGTTTATGCGACTATAATATGGGAGATTTTTATACTCACAAAACTGTAAGATTGAAAACAAATACCCTTGCTGTAGAAAAATTAAATTCTCCATAGTAAGAAGTTTCAGTTGAAGCTTTTTGATATTTGATTCTTTTTTTTTTTTTTTTAAATTTTTATTTATTTATGATAGTCACACACAGAGAGAGAGAGAGAGAGAGAGAGGCAGAGACATAGGCAGAGGGAGAAGCAGGCTCCATGCACCGGGAGCCCGACGTGGGATTCGATCCCAGGTCTCCAGGATCGCGCCCTGGGCCAAAGGCAGGCGCCAAACCGCTGCGCCACCCAGGGATCCCCTGATATTTGATTCTAATAGTTGTCTGTATATCCTCTATCATCCATCATTTATTCCACTTTGAAGATGAAATATCACATTTTTTAGATACACTCAACACATGTAAGCACCCAACACACGTAAATTCCCTCTTTCCTGAAGCCTACCCGTGCATAACATCTACGAATGAGTGTGTTTTGCCCTTGCCTTCAGTTGAAACCACAAAGAGACCTGGTTCTTAGCACCATCAAAGACAGCAGCAAATGTTTAGAAAATGCTTCAATGGTGGTAGGCAGAGAAATATTGTGAATTTATCATATTTCTCAGATATCTTAGGGCTTCATTTCACCTTGTGTGTACAGTGATTGTGTCTTGCACAAAATGTAGCATATGTTTCTTGATTATGTAAAGTCTATAACGGTTAGTTGAAGACTTGGGGCGTACATAGAAAACTGATTTTGCCAAACTTTGCCTTTCACTGTACCATAGCAATTTCCCCTTTCCCATTCTAATAGTGGCCTGGACATCTTGTATACTTTACCAATCAATTGTAGGTGCTAAATTTTGTCCAGACCTATTTAAGATTTCAAGCTCCTATCCATTTCAAAGTTCTTTCCTTCCTTGTTACACCTAGATTCTAAGGTAAGGAGTTTGAAGTTGAGAGGAATGCACAGTGTGGTACTGGTTAGCTCCCCTCTTCCTCTTCCTGAGGAAGATTTGTGTGCAGTAAGGAGGAAGCAAGCAGGGGAAGAAGTAACTTCACCACAGTGTTCTCTCCTTGAGATTTACTGTCCACACCCTCCCTTTATTTATCTTCATTTTCCTGTATTGACTGTGTGAGGAGGGGTTGTAATGATGATTGTTGGTGAGAGGGCCAGAGCTGTCTCTCATAACACACCTGACTCCAATTGTTGGAAATTCAATAGCAGTTGTGTTTGGACTGAAGTGTATTTTACACTCCATGTTTGTGTGTATTTGCAGTAGATTATCTGTAGGATAAAAGGATATAACTGAAATGCTTGATGAGAATCTGTTACTGAGAACTTTACTGCATATGAGGGAAAGTACAAGATCTGCACATTTATTGGGTTTCCTCAGCAGAGTATTTCCTATTGTACTTAACCTTTGATCTTCAATCTCTCTCTCTCTCTCTCACACACAGACACACACACACACACACTCCAAACTGTTTCTTCCTTAGTTTTTCTCTTTCAGAAATTGATGCCACCATGCATTGTAAATGACCATAGCTACAGGTTTTTAGAGGTGTAGCAGTAACATCAAGTTCATTGAACTTAGAGAGCATTTCAGGGCCATATTTGATGCCCACCCCATTGGCTACTTAGATTTGTTTTACCATAATGGATAAGAGAGGCATATATATGCAAATGTATGTATATGTGTATATATATATGTATATATATATAAAATACATATATCTTACCATTTGTCTTTGAATAGATATTCACATTTTATATTAAAAAATAGAGACTGGGGCGCCTAGGTGGCTCAGAGGTTGAGCATCTGCCTTTGGCTCAGGTACTGATCCCAGGTCCTGGGATCGAGTCCCACATTGGGCTCCTAATAAGGAGCATCTTCTCCTTCTGCCTGTGTCTCTGCCCCTTTCTGTCTGTGTCTGTCATGAATAAATAAATAAAATCTAAAAAAAAAATATAGAGAGACTTTCTGAAAATCAAGAGAAGAGCCAGTTTTTTTTTTTTTAAAGATTTTATTTACTTATTCACGAGAGACACACAGAGAGAGGCAAAGACAGGCAGAGGGAGAAGCAGGCTCCCTGCAGGGACCCTGATGTGGGACTCGATCCCCTGAGCTGAAGGCAGACACTCAACTGCTAAGCCACTCAGGCATCCCATGAAGAGCCAGTTTTAATTCCAGTGTTATGTTAGTTTTAAGTGTATAATATAGTGATTCAACAATTCTATATATTACTCACTGCTTATCATGATAAGTGAACTCACTCTCTCACCCATCCCCCACCCACCTTCCCTATGGTAACCATCTGTTTGTTCTTTATAGTTAAAATTCTGTTTCTTGGTACATCTCTCCTTCTCTCTCTCTCTCTTTTTTTTTTTTTCATTTGTTCATTTGTTTTGAGAATTACATTTTCAGTTATTGATATGGCAGGCATCAAAATCACAGGAAAGCTAAAGGATCCTGGGTGACAAAAATATTACACATAAGCTCAATGAAACCATTGATTAAAGAAATTTTTTTTGTTTTTTTTATTGTAGAACAAAACGTTTAAAAAAGTATGTTTAAGAGACAGTTTGAACATAGAACTCAATTTAATGTATCCTCTCTTAACATATTGAATTCAATTTGAATCAACAGATATTTACTAAATTCTATTATGGGCAAAGTTCTATTGCTTTAATCTCTGGGAGCAATAAGTTACTAGGCTTAAAAGATAATTTTGCAGACTGTCTTTTTTGATTATCTGAAAGAAATATAGTTTTGTTTTAACTCAGTTATAGAAAAATGATAAGATTTGTATGACAGATCTATAAACTTATTTCTTCTCCAATATTTTTCAAAATCTCTAAGCAAGACTATGTTTTATTTCTACTCTGCTAAAAATAAAGTGACTCAATTGGCAATTGTACTAATGGACTTAATATCATGAAGTTTCAGCTATCTTAACTTTGTCAGAGTATGCTTAAGATCGGTCTTTCAAATAAAAACAAATGTTTATTGAAACTTTCCGCTAGATTATGTCAGTACTTTAACAGTGCATTTGAAGGTGATAAAAAAATGTTTAGACTGTCCAAATTTTCTACATAACTCATCTTCAAAACCTGGTCAAGGGATCCCTGGGTGGCGCAGCGGTTTGGCGCCTGCCTTTGGCCCAGGGCGCGATCCTGGAAACCCCGGATCGAATCCCACGTCAGGCTCCCGGTGCATGGAGCCTGCTTCTCCCTCTGCCTATGTCTCTGCCTCTCTCTCTCTCTCTCTCTATGTGACTATCATAAATAAATAAAATTAAAAAAAAAATTTAAAAAAAAAAAAAAAAAAAAAAACCTGGTCAAGAGTGGTTTTTGGAGTACAGCTGAGAATTCAGCAGATTGGTCTCAGTGATTCTTCCAGCCATTTTCTGCCTATAGTTTCTATATCCATAAGGATATAGAAGCAATTTGTCTTTAGTGACTATCCACTATCATCTTTGTTGTGCTTTTTCTGAGCATCTCCCTCTAACTATGTCTTACAGCCATGCTACATTCTGGCTGCCAAAACCAGATGGGACAATGCAGGCTAAACATTATTTTATTATTACTCTTTCTTTTCCTTTTTTTTCTGCCTCACTTTACTTATCCCTTTATCAGCACAGCAAATTATCATAATTTTTAATGATTCTAATTAGATGGAGAGAAGGAATTATTTTGATTACCTTGAAGTATGAATGACCTCTAGTTGCTTAGTGTATTCCACTCCCTGGAGCACTTCTGTTTACAAGTAAATCTTTTAAACCTAAAATGAGGAAGCTCAAATGGTGAAATCTCAGGCAATAGGACAAGAAAAGCTTTAAATCTAATTCCAAAAGAAAAGCTGTATTTCACTGGCATTTTTTTCCCTTGCCATTTTACTTACCTTAATGAAATGCTTCTTTCTATCTTAAAAGTTTTTCTAGCCATCAACAGAAAACACACATTAAATGTGCATCTATTCAAATTCTTACATTCTTACAGAAAGTCTTAAATGTGTCTGGTGTCCAGAACTGTGAATAATCTGAGTTTCCCTTACTTGCAAGCTAACAAATTAGCCTGTCACAGTTCCATGGATGCTAGCAGAAGACCCAAGACTCTTGGGTTAGAGACAAAGGACGGTTAATATTCACGGCAACAACAAAAGCCAGAGCATCAACATTTTTACATTAGTTTCCTGAGCCCCCATTTCCATAGTGATGCAAAGAGGGCCACATGACACCTTCAGGTCAGTGGGTTGTGTTAAAGAGGAGCCTGCACATAGAGAACTTAGATCTTTTAAAATGAGTGGTAAGTATTTATGCTCTTTGTTCTGGATGAGACATTAGCTTTCTTATATAGAGCTCATGGCTCCAGTAAACAATTTTCTCATGTTTTTTGCTATACCAAAAGCCCTGTGTCAAATGGCAAGGCCACTTACATCATTACTAGTATCTTCTATTTCAACTTTAGGCACCCCTTGACTCTGCAACCACAGACCCATTGCTCTCCAGCTGGAGCTGCAAGGCTTACATTCTCTGGGTGGTTCAGGCTAGACTTACACATCATCAGCCTTCTTTGAGGATATACCTTACTCTGGGGAAATGGCTAGCTGTTATTAAGAAAGCATATTAAATACTTGCTCAGATTCATTCTGAGGGCAAGGGGAATTTTCCAAAACAACAACATTGACCACAAGAATTTATGTAGATTTCACCTTCTCCAGTGGGTCATCTTCAACAGCAATGTAAAGGCAACCAGGACAAAGAGAACTCAATTCTCCTGGGAGTCTGCTTCAGGGGAAATCTCCCTGAAATGCCAAAGGTCCCTTTTATCAGTCAGAATCTATCACAAAAAACTGGGACATTTACTGTCATTTCTTTCTTTCTTTTTTTTTTTTTTTAAATATTTTATTTATTCATGATAGACAGAGGGGGTGGGGCAGAGACACAGGCGGAGGGAGAAGCAGGCTCCATGCCGGAAGCCTGACGTGAGGCTCGATCCCGAGACTCCAGGACGGTGCCCTGGGCCAAAGGCAGGCGCTAAACCACTGAGCTACCCAGGGATCTCCTACTGTCATTTCTAAATTGTTTTAATATTGTCATGATAGGAGAGTGTGGGCCATCTGATGGTCAACTGTTGCCATTCTTCCTTAACAGATTTTAGGCAACCTGCCCCCCACCAGGTCCTGAGCATATTTGCCAGGTTTTAATGATGTGCCTGGCATCTATTTATGATCAAAATTTTCCCTCCTTTTATTCTCAGTGTAGGTGTTAGGTCTCTGCCATGTTTGTTTGAAAGAGGGCACACTGGGATGAGTCTTACTACTATTTGTTACAATATGGGGGATCTGAGGCTGACTGCTAAATAAGAAAAGAAGTCCACCCCATCTGTAACCTAAAGGAGAGTCAACAATAAGCAGAGTAGCATTTGGGAAGCTCTTTTTTTTCAACTACTTCCTACATGCAACCTTCAACCATTTTCCAAATGCTTCCTCATTTATAGACAATAAAGAAAATAAACATTTATTGCCCTATACACTATACAGTTTGGTAGTATATTCACTACTGAGCATATCGACTCAGTTGGGTCCCTTTGCTTGGCCTGTGACACCCCCACCCTCCTTATTCAGTGAAGCCAGCTCTCTTTCAGCATCCCACCCTCATCTCTGAAACTGACAAACATTGTGAAGAGTCTGGGATTTTACCCCACTTGCAAGTGAACAAATTAGCCTGCCACTGTATCATAGATGCTGATAGAAAACACAAGACTCCTGGGTCAGAAACAAAGAACAATTGGTTACTCATCTTAATAGAAGTAGAGTATTGGCTTTTTTATGCCAGTTCCTCTTGCTCTAATTTGCACAGGTTGATGTGAAGATGAGGTGATACCGGTATACACAGTAAGTTATGTCACTGGAGAGGAATTCTGGGTTTAGGGAACAAAAATATTTTATAATAGTCAATAAGCAAACCTACTCTTTGCTCTGAAGGGAAACACTATTTTTTTTTTTAAGATTTATTTATTTATTTGACAGTGCGAGAGTGTGGGCACAGCAGGGGAGGGGCAGAGAAAGAATCTCAAGAAGACTCCCTGCCAAGTGGGGAGCCTAATCTCACAACCCTGAGATTATGACCTGAGCCAAAATCAAGAGTCTGCCGCGAAAAACGACTGCGGTATCCAGGCGCCCTGAGAAATGCTATTTCTATATTCAAAGCCTGTTTGGGCTGCAAACTTCCTTGGAAAGATAGTTTGGAACAAAAGTCAGTCAATGCTTCTCTTCCAAGATATGCAGAAATACAATAGACCTGTAGAGATTGTTTCCCTCTACTTGGAAGGAAGGGAAATAAGTGCAACCACAAGTAGCCCTTGTTTCATGATTATAAAGACTCAACTGAAAACAATAGCACAGGAAAACAAGCCTTAGAAACATTAATGATTGAGGGTTTTTTTTTTTTTTGATAGTTGGAAAGTGCATTTTGCTAAACAATATATTTAGCAGTTTATCAATTATTTATGTTACAATTACAGGTTTACAAAAGATATGCACTGAGATCTCTTCTGACAGTTTTCACACGACACATTCTCACAAACTGTCAGTCTTCCTAATGAGGGAGACAAGATCATAACATTTTAGTGAATGAACCTGGACTCAACCCATTTTAGTGTATTACTTAGATTGCAAAGAACTATTGAACTTCACAACAAAAGTGCAATCAGTTAGATGTGCATTGAAGTATTGAATTGAGTCTGTAGGGCAGTGGTGGCAATCTGACTCTTTTATTTTCCTCTTAAGAAACATGATAGGTTACAATTTTATTTGTCAATTATACCTTACTAAAATTGAAAAAAAGAAACATGATAGAATTTTGCCTTACTAATAAAATGGAGCAACACCTTTTTCTTCACCCTGAGACCTCAAAAATGTATGTGTTTCCATTCAGAAGGGGCTTCTCAATAGCTGGATAAGTTGTGCAAGATTTGGATAATTGATAAATATACAACAATCATTTATTTGCTGGATAGGTAGATTTCGTGCATGCTCTAGCCATGTTGATTATAGGGGATTTTCCATTCTGGGGTAAATTGAGTCTTATGGTACTAATTGGCTTTGGGTCTTTCAAATTTGGACACTCCTAGTTACAGTGTAAATGTGGGTAAGTGATGCAAGCTCTGAGCCCTTGGATTTTTTTTCTTTTAAAACAGAGGGTAGAAAACTCACTATGAGCAAACTTATAGATCTCCCGGGATAAAATTAAATAAAGTATTTTTTAAAATCCTTGTACAGTGCAGAATATATAATAAGCTCTCAATTACAGGTCTGTCCCCTTCTTTCCTATGGGATTTGACTACATATGGATAGAAGGTCCTCGTTCTTCATTGTCACGTTTCTCATTGGTTCACAGATTTCTCATTGATCCAGGAACAGAAATTAATTCTCCCTGAAGGACCTTGCCTTTTACCAGAGAACAGACTTCTCTACTCACTTGCTTAATATTCTGTTGTTTATCATGACCCCCAGGATTGTAACCATGTTGAATAATGAAGACTCACTGTGTAGACACCAGACAAGTCCTGGGATCGATTCCATGTGAGAGCTCCTAACAGAGGGGAGTATGTCAAAAAGCTAAAGAACAGATTTGAAAAGCCTAAAATCCTTAGAATCTCAGCTTCAGATCCTGGCAGGATTGAATTAGCTTTTTTCCTCTGGAGTAGTTAAACTTAGTTTCATGTGTTTTGTCTGAGTACTGCGTGTGGGAGTGGGAATCTATATCATTCAGATGGAAGCTTTCATCTGTTTCAAGCCTGTATGTATATTAAAACAGCCATGAAATTTTATATGTGCTCAAAGCCTAAAAATATCAGCACAGACCTTAAGAGAATCAGACAGTGGGCTGAAGAAAGATTTAATATTCAGTACTTCTCCTTTCTATTTCTTTTTGCATCATTTTTATAAAAAGTTAGGTTGACAGGAGCTCTAAAAATGTACTTTGAAAACTGGCAATTGTTCACTTAATGCATTGCATTAAGATGACAATTGCAAACACTAAAATAAAACAAAATCAGAACCTTTTCTTCAATAGCAAGGTTTTAGGGCCCAATTTGTCCAAACAAGAGTCTTAAATCTCCTTTTCATTTAGCTTCTTTAAAAATAAAAACAAAAACAAAACCTGTTCCAGTAGTATTGTCAACATAATCTTGAGTTCCTTTAGTCTAAACACACAGAGAGCAGAAGGAAGTAAGGATGTTTCAGAGTGACAAAGGTCCTCTGTGGATGAGAGTTTATCCTGAAAATGGGTATATTGACATCTTAACATTGAGGTCATGTCCTAGTTCCCAGGATTCTGTATCATTGGTACTTGGAGTAATTTAGCAAAATGAGGCTGCTTTGTTTGCTACAAAGCAATGTGAGTGTCTGTTAATTTTCTAAAGCAATAGATATTGCTTTATTAAGTAGGGTTGTGTGCATGTTTTCATCAGAAGAGGATTCCAGTGTGCTGGAGAGCTACTTTTTCCACCCAAGACATCTTAAAACCATCTCTACATGAATATCCTGCTCTCAGGCCAGTGCCTCGTGCAGAAGGAACTATAGATACATCACTGAACGGATCCACCTCTTTGCTCCATGATCTTGGGAAAACATGCCTTTGCTGAACTCAACCCTGTGACCTCCACATCTTCCCCTTCTATCTACTCCTCCCCATGCAAGTAAGAGATAGAGCATATGAATACCTATTTTTGGTAAATGTCATGGTTTTTCACATCACTAAGCATGAAAATTTCTCTCTAAATATTTGAATTACTTCATTTATAGTCAAGGACACTTTCTCAAAATGAACATTTTAAAGCCAACCAATTTGACTGTACATCTGGGTTTGAACCCAAGAGAGGCAGAAACATTATAGTTAATCAAACTAATTTGTATTACTATTCTTATCTGGTGGTCTCACTTTGAGGAAACCACAAGGATGGCATTTTGGGAAGTTACAGCTTTAGGGGAGGGGCCACATTAGAAGTGTTGGATCTTTTGGTGGTCAGTGATTGTATAAAACAACATAAAGTTGTGATTAAAGTTATTTACTGCACTTTTTAAAAAGTTTTTTTACATCTTAACACATTTACTTTTTCAGAGCAGTAATTTTGAATCATGACAATTTGGAAAGAATAAATTTAGTGTAACATCATCTCCCCTCCCTCCCCTCCCAAAAAACCCCACTAAATTTAGGAATTAGGAAAAACTGGGACCTAGGCCTGTCTATGCAATTTTTAGTTTTGTTGTGTTGAGCAAACTAAATACCAATATGGTATCAATTTCTCCTCTATAAAATAAGGAGTTGGCCTAAATCAGACTTCTCAAAATTTGTACTTTAGACTTGTGAAATTGTCTGCAAAACTAAAATTATAAAATAAAATAAATTGAAAATGCTGCATACTATACCCTCCAAATTTATATTAGTATATTAAAGGGTATGAAAGGTTCTTCAGTTAAAGACCCCAGCTTAATTTTGGTTCAGTATTTTCCAAAAATTTTTTTCTAGTGGCACATCATATCTTTTTGGAATGTAATGAAACAAATATCTTTTGGAAATTCTGGATTTAGTAATTTCTAAATCCTTTTCCACCTAGCATTCAATTATACTACTCTGCTTTTGTTATTTTTTATATTTTACCAGTAAGAGTTTTTTTCTTTGTTGATTTTTGGTAATACTCAGATAAAGAATAACAAGAGATGAAATAATTTGGTTGCCTAAGGATTCATTAGAATGAGTCATTGGTCTCTCTGCTTCATTTAAGATACTTTCCAGTATTAAAGTTTATGATTTTAAGTTTCTAATTTGAGACCAGGGACAATTCTTCCTATAAGAAAAATTAATTTTATTTTTTACCTCCTCGATAGCCTTACATTACTTCCTTACACATTAGCCTGTATAAATGTTTATTTTCCCCACAAATTATTATTTCAACACAATGATAGATTTATCTATGAGCATTGGAGACATTTTTTAGTCTCACAACTAGTCCTTTTAACATTTCTGAAAAACTATGTTTCTCATATAATATCTTTAGTCTAACTGAATTTTAAGCTACGTTCACACAGGCATTAAAATTTCTTAGGACATCAGAGTCTGTGTGCTATTGATTTTATGTATTTATTGTTTGAATGCTTTTTTTGTCTAAACAACCTATACCTTGTGTTCAGACAAATAAAAAGCAAAGAGTGCATGTCTGCATCTTTAAAAAGATGCTTGAGGGATGCCTGGGTGGCTCAGCAGTTGAGCGTCTGCCTTCAGCTCAGGGTGTGATTCCGGGATCCAGGATCGAGTTCTGCATTGGGCTCCCTGCAGGGAGCCTGCTTCTCCCTATGCCTATGTCTCTGTCTCTTTCTGTGTCTCTCATGAATAAATAAATAAATCTTTTTTTTAAAAAGATGCTCGAGTTCATTTATAAAGAAGATGATCTTTGTTTTAAAACATATCCTCATCACCTACAGTTTATTTCTTTCTTCAAAGTGGTTCAAGATGCATTGCATTTTGTTATCAAAAGCTTCCAACCATTCCAGCATCAAACAGTAAGTACCATGTGTTTTATTTACTGTTAAAAAAATCACTGAAAATCTAATTACTTCTTCTCTAATTGGTCACTGTTTCTCTAGTTATACATGGAAGATGGTAAAATACTCCCAGTACCCACAAGGTGGCATGGCCTTCTTGTACAATTCGGTTTCATTTGGTTTATTACTGCTTTAGCTGCTGCTATATTTTAGATTCTACTCTTTTATTAAAGTTTTGAATTGCACTTTATGGTTTTATTTTTCCTCACTTGCAGCCAACGTACAGGGCTTGAAGTTTTAGAGTAAGACATATTTTTCACAAACAGAGATATTCAAGTAAAACTCTCCAGCCTTTTTCTATTGTTTTAGTACACTTTAGAGCTGAATTTAAGTTATTTGACTTTGTATAATGCCTCATGCCTGATAAATTCTAGGCACTCAATAAATATTTGCTCTGGACTTTAATGACTTGTCTTATCAAAAAAAGTATTCAGATACTCAGTATTATTAAAATAATTTATAGATACTTTTTATCATTTTACTTGTTGGTGAAAAAGATCTGCCTCCACTGTCCAGGAAACAGTGTTATTTTATGGTATTACAAAAATGTTACAGATTAGGGTAAAATTTCCATCTTTTCTCAATTGCAAAAAAGCATGGCTAATTCAGTTTATCCATCTATTCTTTTCCTTGGTAAATATTAACGGATGCACCCAGCACTATACTAAGTGTTGAAGAGCATATAAGAATGAGTAGGTCAAAAAAAAAAAAAAAAAAAAAGAATGAGTAGGTCATAGATAAGTGGGTAGATATATAATTCAATAGAGTAATAGTCACACATTCATTCATTCATTCATTCCACAAATATTTATTGTTTACTGTGTGCCAGTTGTTGTGGATGGTGAATAGTAAATAAAATAGCCAGAAATCTTACCTTAGAGTGGTGACGACAAACGACAAACTAAGAAAATTAGAGGAGTGAAATACATAGTATGTTCAATAATGCTATGCACCAAAGAGAAACAAAGAAAGAGCTAGTGGGATTAAGAGTTATTATACTCTTAAAAAAAGTTATTATACTCTTAATTTTTAAAAAGATTTTATTTATTTATTTGAGAGAGAGGGAGCATGAACAGGGAGAGGGGAGAGGGACAAAGGAGAGGGGAAAACCAACTGCTTGTCCAGCAGGGAGCCTGAGATGGGGCTCTCAATTCCAGGACCCTGGATCAGGACCTGAGCCTAAGGCAGATGCTTAACCATCTTAGCCACCCAGGTGCCCCTATACTCTCAATGTTAGTAATCAGAGAAGGCTTCTCTCAGACGGTAGACTTTGCAAAAAAGACCTGTACAAGGTAGAGGATTGCAAAGACTCCAAGGTGGGAGTAGGCCACTATTTTAATATGTACCACCGCAGAGCCTTGTGAAATCAGACAGGAGCACGGGGGAGCGAGGAGCTCCTCAGGGGAAGCAAAAGAGATTTTTGTAGAGGAAGGCAAATTTGCCCAGGACAAAGTGAAAAGTACTGCAGGTGGAGAGAACAGCAGGAGCAAAGTCATAGAAGTGTGAAAGTTAAAGATATGTCCGCATGGGAAGCAAGTGGATGCCACGATAAATGGGACTAACATGCAAGTCATGTATGTACTTTATTTTGTATCGACTTGGGAGGAAAGACAATAATTTTACTGACTTATTTTGAGAAAAATATAATAGCTGTAAGTTTGAATTGAGGAAAATCTTGAAAAAAAAAAAAAAAACCCTGACAATATACATGCAGGGTAATCTTAATAATTTGAATCTGTTTTTTTTGGCTCCAAAAAAATATATGTTCCTTGTCATTGGGATCAGAAAACTTTGAGTTCAGAATGTCTAAGGGACAGATAGTAGAAGTTTTAAGCACCCTATATTTTTTAGATGTCAGTTTTCTTTTTGAGATAAGGTCCCCAGTATGCAGTATCTACCTTGGAATGCACTAAATTTTATATATCTGAGATCTCTACAATAGATAGTGTAAGTCTCTTTTATGAGAGGTTTCACCAGAGGGAGAGCTCAAGTGATTTTATCTGATGGCTTTTTCTAGGTTTTAAACCTTTAGCAGGGATCAGATATGGGGATGGAAAAATATCCCTTGCTTGTTTTAGAAAAACAGAATCTCACACATTCAACTGTAACAACTCTAGTTCTAAGTGAATGTATATATACTGCCATTATGTGTCCTTTCCTTCTTTTTAAGTATAGATGTTTTTATTTTTACTTATTTTTTAAAGTTTTTACTTAAATTCCAATTAGTTGACATATAGTATAATATTAGTTTCAGGTGTACAGTATAGTGAGTCCATACATCATCATGCTGTGCTCTTCACATCAAGTGCCCTCCTTCATCCCCATCACCTATTTCTCCCATCCCTCTATTGACCTCCCCTCTGGTAACCACCAGTTTGTTCTCTATAGCTAACAGTTTGTTTCTTGCCTTGCCCCTTCTCTCTCTCTTTTTACCCCTCATTTGTTTTGTTTCTTAAATTCCACATCTAAGTAAGATCATATGGTATTTGTCTTTCTCTGACTGATTTATTTTGCTTAGCATAATAATTTTGCTTATCTCTGGCCATGTCATTGCAAATGGAAATTTTTCATTCTTTTCTATGACTGAGTAATGTTCCATTGTATATATTACTACATCTTTATCCATTCATCTTGGAGGGACAGTTGGACTGTTCCATAATTTGTCTATTGTGGATAATGCCTCTATAAACAGTGGAGTGAATGTATCTTGTTGAATTAGTACTTTTACATTCTTTCGGTAAAGCTAGTAATGCAATGCTGGATCATAAGGTAGCTCTATTTTTAACATTTTGAGGAAACTCCATACTGTTTTCGAGTGGCTGCACCAGTTTGCATTCCTACCAACCATGCAAGAGGGTACCTCTTTCTCCATATCCTCACCGATACCTGTTGTTTCTTGTGTTATTGATTTCCGTTTTTTTTTTTTTTTGAGATAAAACAATGGGTTTACGTCTCAGTGTTTAAGCTACATTTATTTTTCTAAAATCCCAACTTAATTTCTACTTTCAGACATTATTCTAATGGCATGACCATAAACTTGGGGACTTTTGGTGGTACCTTTCCTTCTTGAAGTCATGGTAAGTGTTTGAAGATCATGATGAAGTTTAAGGCCCTGAATGGCATGGGATCTGCTCCACAAAGCCTGCCATAGAGAAGCTGCCAACCGTCTACCCATATGGCACCTTCAAGCCTGTGACTCACTTGCTAGTTTGGTGATACCTGTAGAGGTGAGAACTTGAGAACCTGTTGCTGCTTCTCTAGCATAGTAGAGCCATGGATCCCTGCTAGGCCATCCTGTGTCCCATGTGTCTGAATGCAAATTTCCTGCCAGTTTCCTGTTATGTCAAGTAGATATCTCAGCCACTATCTTATCAGGGCTAATTTGTCTGTTCTGCTTCTCCTCCCTGCAATCCAGAAGAAACTGTTTTGAGGTCTAGAAGGGAAATATTTCTGCCTTTGTGTTTTCTCCACTAGCTGGCCTACACCATAAATCATCAATATTCTTCCAAGAGTTAGGCTCTTGGAAACCAGGTATAGGAAAACCAAAGGATGTTTTCTGCCCCAGTCCCTAAACAGTTCTTCTGAGCCAGTGGCTGGAGACGGATTCTCTGCTCTAACCAGTGAATGGAAAGAGAGAAATATCACAAGAAGAAAAAAGTTATTATTTCACAAATATTCGCATGATTTCATACACATAGAGGCTGTGTTCATAGTCAAAGTATTTATTCATATTTGTATGTGTGTCTTTTGGGAAGGCAAAGTTGCTGGTCTCTGCTGGGCAATCTTAGGCAACTCCTTTAACTATTTTATTTTATTTTATTATTTTTTAAAGATTTTATTTATTTATTCATGAGAGACACACAGAGAGAGGCAGAGACATAGGCAGGGGGAGAAGCAGGCTCCCTGTGGGGACCCTGATGTGGGACTGGATCCTGAGATTCTGGGATCAGGCCCTGAGCTGAAGGCAGATGCTAAACCACTGAGCCACCCATGTATCCCCTCCTTTAATATTTTAGAGCATTCATTTCATGATAGTTGAACAGTGTATCCTAAGGCTGAAATTCCTAACTGGAAGATTTTTGTGAGGAGTAAATGAGGCAGTTGTATGAACGTGGTTAATCATGATGCATGTATACACACATCTACAGCAGCAAGAGCACATTTCTGGTGTTAATTCAAAATTTTGTGTTTTGAATCTTAAGTGACCTGTGTTCTCAATGTAGTAAACCTAGTGATGAAACAAAACAAAATTATTAGACTTACCAGGTAAAATGTTACATTTACATTTTTTTTTCTAGAAAGAGTAGGAGATCTCCCTATTGCCGTCGAGCCTCCTTTTTGCCCAAACTATAAATCTTTTCCATTCTGCCCATTTCCTTCTCAACATAAGTAGCAGCTTTGTGAGGACATTGTTTTGTCCCTATCTCTGAGAATGTCGTAGAATGTCCAGGCTGAAGAATGGGATGATGTGTGGAGGTTTCTGTGCCAACCTTGGTTGAGTAGAGGAGATGGGGCCCAAGGTTTGCACCTGCCTTGTGACTTAGTGTAGCATTGAGTACCAGCCAGCTTCCACATTAATGTTCCTCAAATAATACCCTGGAAAGCAAGGCCTAGGACATCAGGATGGATACCCACACAAAGAAGCAGTAGGAGTCAGGCAACAAGAGAGAGCCTGGTATCCCAGGCATGCCGGTTGCTGCTTTCCTTCCGTCTTTTCTCCTGTCCATGCTTTCCCTGTCCCCCAGCAGATCCATGCACACACACATATGGCCTGAGTCCTGTGACCTGGAACAAATAGATGAGCATTTTCAGGTATTGTTACCCCCCGCCCGTCCCCCACTTATGATCATGGTACATTTCAATTAGTCTTATTTCTTTTCCTTCTGACATTACTCGATCATTTTTCCCTTTCACCATTTCTCTGAGAAAGAGATACATCAGATTTACATATGTCATTTTCATATAGAAAAATAACAACTATCACGTATTAAGCACTTACTATATGTCTAGCATTGTGCTAATAACTTTACATTCATTATGCCATTTGATCTCTACGGTAAACCTCTAGGTAAGAATTATCATTTCCTTATTTTGCTTATAGTTGAGGAAACTAAAGCTTAGTAAAATGTGGCTTGCCCCAAGGTTACATAGTAAGTGGCAAAATTACCACTTTGAAATCAGATGGTGTGACTCTAGAGTTTATGCTCTTTAACACAACAGTATCTGGATAAGGGAACTGAGACATCAAAAGTTTCCAGGAACTCATTCAAAGTTCTCAAGTAAAGATCTGATCATAAAAAGTCTTTTCTCTTGATCTTCCATCCAATATTCCAAGTGCAAAGTAAACCAAGAAGAACTAACTCCATTTAGGAGCACATTGTGCAATCATCTTCCAGCAGATCATGGAGCCCTGGTTTCTCAGTCGTGAATAAAGTCATAATGCCAGCTTTTCCTGATCAAATGTGTCCACTCTTTTTCTATTTACTGTCCTGTAAGAATGACTCCATGGGACCTAAAACTTACACTTTGGAGGGATCACTTTTAAAAATACACAATTATGGATACAAAGTTATGAACATTTATGCATTTATTATGAGAAATAAAGCCACATCAAATAATAAATGTCAGGAAGCTGACAAGTACCACAAATACCCTAAAATCCACAGACATAATATTTTTCTTGATTAAGTGCCTGATAATCTCTATAAAACTTGGTCTCCCTATGTTTTTCCCTACATGGTTGGATTGCTTTCATATAATAATGAAAAAATAAGTCAGTTATTTCTTAGAATGGTTGATTGATTTTTTTAAAAATTAATAATTGAGATGCACAAAACACCAGTGACTTTATAGATACACTCTTGCTGGTATCACTACAGGTTTGTACTGTACAAATGCAGGAATTTTAACAAATTCTATTTCATGAAACTATCAAAAAAGAAAAATGTGTCGTGTACTTGCAATTGTATACACAACGTTATCAAGTATATTCTTGATGTGAGAAAATCTCTGTTATGACTGAGTTCTGCTATCAAGGAGAACTCAATATCCTACTTAAATTTACATGTTACAGAATTGTTCACAGACTGACTTCTGACTCCATATATTTGAAACATTGGCTGTCCTTTCCTTTCCACATATTTCCAGGGCTGCATGTTGTGGGGACATGTTTATATCACAATATAACCTCTCACCTGTACCTTCATGGTTCAACACCAGGAAAGTCTGCACAGTGGGAAGGAGGAAGCCTGGAATCCAACAGTACACTGAGATTGCTGCCAGGACCCCAACTGTGCATGAATGTGCAAACTGCACTAGTATATCCCACTAAACCAAAGAACATTCATCCACCACCCAGCCTTACCTCAGCCAAATCTGAGAAATACCTGTGGCTATACCAACACTATTTGAATGGAGGAAGAGAGGATAGAAAATTAGATTGGAAAGAGATAGATACCAAAATGTCTTTGGCTAATACCTTATTTTTCAAATACTAGAAAAACTCATGGCCATGTAAACATATTTCTAGAGCCTCTTCCAGAGCCTTGAATAAAAGATGTATAAGTACATAAAGGGTCCTGAAGCTTAAGCTTTGTGAGTCTTGTTAGGCAAAAGAAGGCTTTCCATCCATTATAATCTCTCTTTTGTGTATATGAAAAACACATGAATGTGCTTCCATTTTGGAGTGTATATAATTATAAATGTCTCAAACTCCATTGTAACAAAAGCCTTGACCACTTAAGATTTATTTGCATTTTTAGTCTACCATTAGCTATAGAAGTATCCTTTGCATATCTTGAGGTTATAAACATAGCTTCATAAGAATTAAGTAAAGAATCACAAGACCTTTAAGATTCTCAATTTATTTCTCTGACCCTAGGTTTTTAAAAAAGCAGAGGCAGAGTTGGAACTTGGCAAGCAGACAACCACAGTTACAATTATAATACAGTTTAATTATGACATAAAAATGCAATGAGTCACAGTGGGATACCAACCTAACTTATTAAAAAGTGAAAAAAATTGTTAACCACTTGTTTTGTTTTTCTACACAAACAACTGGTTTAATTTTCACATTGGATGAATCCATACATTTTCTCATCTGTAAGGAACATACCTCTTTCTAGATTACAAATTTAATGGAAGATAAATCATGCTTATTTAGCTTACTCCTATAGCCTCAATTTCCAGAATATCAACAAACATATGGTAGCATAGAAATATTTGGTAAATGAATCAACTTGAAAGATATCAATTATTTAATTTCTGCTGTGTCAAATAGTAATATAAATTTATTGTTGCTGGTGTAACAAATTACTACAAACTCTGACTTAAGACAACACAAATTTATCCTATAAATTTATCTTATGTTATCTTATAATTCTGAAAGTCAGGTCCAAAATAAGTTTTATGGAGGCAAGATCAAGTTGTCAGCAGGGCTATATTCCTTTTGGAACTTCCAGAATAGAATTAATTGCCTTTTCCAGCTTCTAGAGGCTTCTTGCTTTCCTTGGCTCATGGCTTCTTCCTTTGTCTTCAAAGCACATCACTCCAAACTATAATTCTCTTGTCCAATCTCCTTTTTCTGACTCTGAGCTATTGTCTCCCTTCTATAAGGATTCTTGTAATCTCATTAGGCCCACTGACATAATTCAGGAAAATCTCCCCATCTCAAAAATCATTAATCCCGTCTGCAAAGTTCTTTTTGCCATGTAAAATAAAACATTCACAAATTCTGGGGATTAGGATATAGACACCTCTGGAAGATTATTTTGTCTACCACATGTATAAAGATAGAATATTTATTTTTAGGTATAATTACTGGAACCCACAGAGTTTAGACCTTTTGACTTCTGGACTAGTGTTCTTCATTGAAACAATACCTTTATTAAAGTGGAAAAAAATTTTTTTAAGAATTTTATTTATTTATTCATGACAGACACAGAGAGAAAGAGGCAGAGACACAGGCAGAGGGAGAAGCAGGCGCCATGCAGGGAGCCTGATGTAGGACTTTTTCCCGGGTCTCCAGGATCACACCCCAGGCTGAAGGTGGCTAAAACCCCTGGGCCACTGGGGCTGCCCCCTAAAGTGGAAAAAATTTAAAAGCATTTTATTGTCCAGAAAGATTTACTGGACACAAAGACCACAAAAAAAAGATTCATATTCATACCAAGAAGTAATATAGATGTTGGGAAATTGGCTCTGTGGAAGGCTTTCTATTTTAGCAATTTATGGTCCAGATGAGTTGGATGAATCATACATACTTGAGTCTCACCACTCTACCCTATCAGCTCTTTTCTTGTTGCTTATTGAATTCTGGAAGAAATTCAATATACTCTATTAGTGAGGACTTACTTCCTTTTCTCCATTGTGTCTCTTCTCTATATGAGTTACACAGAAACTAACTTGACTCAAGTGATAAAATTAAGATATTTGTTTAATGATGCTTCTCAGAGAGCTAATAGCAATTTAATTTAAAAGGATATATGATAATAACTAAAAATGTTTTTAGAAGAATATGGGTTGCAGACTACCTCAACATGAACTAATAAGTGGCAAAATTCTTGACACATTCTAGGTGCTTGATAAATATTTCTGAACCAATTACACATTTTTTAGATAATGAAGGGTATATGAGGATCCCTTTAGTTCCATAGAGCAGCTGACTTCTTGTAGATAGCCTGAATGGGATGTAGCAGTGACTCCAAAGGCAAAAATTCCACAATTACATGATAAGAAAGTAGAAACAAGAAGGAAGTGGCCCCAGTCTAGTGAGCACCTAGTGGACAATGGACATGAAAACACTTTTTTAAACATGGTGTCTACCATTGCACATTGAAACATCACAGTATCAGTTCTCAAGCCTGACTCAACAAAGTGCCACCATTGAGTCATCTGACCACTTCCTGGGTTTTCCCCCTCGAAGCCTTCACACCCAGGGTCTGCTTGTACCCCACCCCAATGGGCAATGATCTCAACAGGGTTCATTCACTAACGCCTTGACAGACCCAGCTGACGTAATGGTCCCTGTGGAGACCAGCATCCCATCTCTGGAGACTGACATTGAGGAAGGCTTAAACAACAGCAATTAGTTGGGAATTTTCTACTACGTGTCATCTGTGAGAACCATCTGACCTCACAAGTAGGACTGTCTGTGGCAAGAAAGGGTGGTATGTGCCTTACAGGAAATGCAAAAATGACTTCAGGGTGTTACATAGATGAGTAGCCGAAGAGTAAAGCATATCACTGGAATCTTGCTTCAGATTTTTAGAATAGAAAGAAATGTGGGGAAGTCAAGGGGAAGATAGATCACCAATGAAGGGTGGAGTTGATGATACATTCTAAGGGAAGAAGCACTCTGTGGCCTTTTTATTCAGCAGATGTGTATCTTGCACTTGTTGTGGGGCAAGCCAACATTCTAGTCCTTCCTCCTCACCCCTATTTCTCCTGCTGCCAGCTCTCTTTTTGTTGTTCCCAATTTGAATATTTTTCATACTCCGAGCTGTATAAATGTCTCTTCATCACCAGATCTTTGATCTATGAACAATAACAGCCCTTTGAATAGCAGAATAGGAATATTTGTTTCATAATTTTACTTTTTCCAAGACTTTGAACATAACCAAGTCAGGAGAATTTAAAGTTAAGGGTTCCCATGGTTTGACCACACCCTGACCTCTTTTTGGTTCTCTTATTTCCTTTTCATAGTGTTTTTATTTTTTACCCAATTTGGTCACACTCTTTTGAGGCTAATTATATACTGGCCTTGCAATCTTCACAAGATTTGCACATGACAAGTTCTGATTTGCTTGTTAGTCAGTGAAGGCAATCTTCAAAATGAAGCTTCATAAATAACCAAAAGGAAGATTTTATACTCAACAGTAAAGCTAATTTATACTTACAAGGATTTTTCCATGATGCATTATACAGTGTTAGGCATAATATTTTAATCTCCTACACTTTAACACACATTTCAGCCATCCTGACTTTGATTGACCTATGGCATCTGGATGCTTCATACTGTATTGTGAGGCAGGCAGCACTACACCATATTATGGGCTGTAATGTGTTATTATGCAATCTCTTAAGACTCTCCCTCTTTCTCTTACACACACTCCCACGTGCACACATACACACACAGATGCATGCATGCACAGACACACTTAGGTGTTTCTATTCATTGGCTCCCAAACTTAAGTGATATTTCTCCGTCTTCTATTATCCATGAGTTATTCTGTTAGTGGAACAAAAGCAACTCCTTTCATTTCTGAGAAACTCTGAAGATGTGTTTATACAGATAGCAACATGTGCCAACAACCAAAATGAGGACTTATTTTTCCTAGGTTCTCTCAGCACTCATCATAAAGTTCCACGAATGACTGGACCAATAAATAGCCTATTAGGAGAAAACATGTTGTAATAAACAAGGTGCCTAGTGATCTGGGTTATAGAAATAGTTCAACCACTAATTAATATTGTGACCTTCAGGAGATCATTTAACCTTTCTGAACGTCTTAAACAGACTATTTGCTATTCTACCTATTTCCGAGGTTATGGGGACAAAATAGGGCACTGTATGTGAAAGCTGCTTGGACAACTTAATCTTCTGTGGACACAACTTTTATTTATCTTATTTTTTAATAATCTTCTTTTTTAAAGATTGTACTTTTAAGTAATTTCTACACCTATCATGGGACTTGAACTCACAACCCTGAGATCAAGAGTCATGTGCTCTACCAACAGAATCAGCCAGCTGTCTGCCCCAGCGCAGACAACTCTTAAAGTCAATTTTTAGTTTGTAGAGCTGTTTTGAATGAAAATGTTTCTTCTCTGCTTAAATATATCTGTAGCAAAACCATTTTCAACAGGATTAATAAACTTTTAAGACAATCATGCTTATTAAAAGAAACTCTACAAGCCACACTATATTAGGCACAACAGAATTCTTTGTTTATATTCCAAGATGCACATTCAGGCCCCTTGTACAACACTCAAATTTCCTCACCTCCATACCTAATCAGACTTGGACATTTTACAAAATACTGACAACTTGCAATGGCTCTAAGTATAACAATCCTTCAAAAATCCAGGTGGACAGAGACTTAGCTTTTCATCTGATTTCCTGCATACACAACCAATTAAGAGATTAAAAGGACATACCAATTTTAAAATGTGTTATTTACTGACACTGGCAGTGTGTTGGCACTGTGTTTTGACTGCACTGACAGGAGCATATTTATAGGAAAGAACTCTACCTAGATTCTTTTGTTCAGCTCATTACAATTGATTTGTTACTGGTATAAACTCAGGGTTATTATAATAATTAGCACAGACATTAATGTAAGAAAATAGTGTTTTCCAGCTAAAGTAATATCCAAGTGCAAGCCTGGTTTTCCTCCACTGTTAAGTAAAGTTCTTATAGTTCTCTGTTACCAAGGAGGTTCTTGATGCTCTGTCAAGCTGGAGTTCCTTTGCTTTTATTCTTTTTTTTGTTTGTTTGTTTCCCTGTTGAATCTTTCCAGGCCACAGTTACGCATAGTTTCTATCGTTCAATGCCAATGAAGTGACAAACACTGTCACATAAGTCAAAGAAAGGCAGGATTTGAAGAGTGCAGGTGTTCAGAAGATTGCACGCCATGCCCTGTTTGACTGTGGGATTCATTACGGCTTATGGAAGGGTAGCAGCACTTGAAGGACTCACATGGCAGAAACACATTTGCAGCATGTGTGCCAAGCCATACAGATGTGGAAGGAATGTTTAAATTCATCTAATAGAGACATGTTCAAGACCACCTGAGCCACCTCTGTGGCTCTTGTCCTTGGTTTGTTACAGCCACAGGCTTACACACCTGCCGAGAAGTGTGCACACCCCTCTAGGCCTTTGTAAAATGCATCTGTGTGCAACTTTTGATAGCTTTTACAAAACATGCAATTACTGCTCAGAGTAAGCTACCTTCAGCTGCTTTCTAGTCAAGAGAAGTAGGTGTAAACATTTCTCAGCAGGCTGGAATTCCAAATGCCACTTGGATCCTAGGCTTCAGGCCTTTTTATATTGTCTGCATGTATTCCAGGCATGCTCCAGCTGACACGGTTAGGGTTCAAAGGACATGAAGTCTAGAAAAAACAGTTTTGCATTAAAAATTCACCCTCATCATAATTTGGGGAATGATGATTTGAAAGTAAGCAATAATAAATCGATTGTGGTGAACAAGAATAGCAATATGCTTTGATATTCCTATTAAGCTATATTAATTGCATTTTTATATACGAAAGTTATAAAAGATTTTTTTAGGAGGGGAATTGGAATGATTGAGTTGCAAACCCACTAACACTTGGCTTTTGAAATGGAAGGATATGGTGTTGAAGTGGTTGCAGCAGTCTTAGGGGTGAAGACAATGACGAGACTTCACACAGCTGTTTCTCCTGTTGCCTGAGGCCTGGGACTCTGCAACACCAGCACCATTATTCCAGCACAGTCTTCCACCAGCCTGGCCTTCTGAGCTAAGAGACTCTCAGCCTTTCATACAGTCAGAGACTTTGGAGTTGCAAATCGAATTCTTCACACTTGACCATCTCAGAAACATTCATCATTTTCAGAAAAGTTGAGCAGGAACAATGGCTACTATTTTATATTAATTTATTTTGGTCTGTGGTCAATTACTTCTCCACCAGCTTCCCTTAGTGCTGGGGCCTTTTAGGTCCATGAATCCTTTCTTCTGTTACATCAACCCTCTTTCCTCTTTCACCCTCCAGATTAGGTTCTGCCTTTTCTCAGATACTCCCCCGTGGGCCTTCCTTTCCTCCAGGAGCTGCTATGTTGTGGCACAAGAGTTATATTTGCACTCAGGCCAGAGGGTGCAAGTGCTTTCTTTCTTTTTTTTTTTTTTTTAAGTTTTTTTATTTATTTATGATAGTCACACAGAGAGAGAGAGAAAGGGAGGCAGAGACATAGGTAGAGGGAGAAGCAGGCTCCATGCACCGGGAGCCCAATGTGGGATTCGATCCCAGGTCTCCAGGATCGTGCTCTGGGCCAAAGGCAGGCGCTAAACCACTGCGCCACCCAGGGATCCCTGCAAGTGCTTTCTTAAGTTTATGGTCTTCTCTCTTCTCTTCCCATCTTCCCAGGAGGTCAGAGCTTGCAATGTCCTCCCAGTTTTCACAAATCACTCTCCCAGAAATGGTAAAGAGCACAGACAGTACTTGCTAGCCATAGTAAACAGTCACAAATGTAAGAAGTGCTTAGGAAATCCAGCTTAGGAAAGACCTTACTTAGAGTTACTATTCTTTACTCTTTCCCTTCCTTCATTCCCTCTTTCCTTCTTTTCTCTTTTTTTTATTTATTTTTTATTTTTTATTTACTTATGATAGTCACAGAGAGAGAGAGAGAGAGAGAGAGAGAGGCAGAGACATAGGCAGAGGGAGAAGCAGGCTCTATGCACCGGGAGCCCGACGTGGGATTCGATCCCGGGTCTCCAGGATGGCACCCTGGGCCAAAGGCAGGCGCCAAACCGCTGCACCACCCAGGGATCCCTCCTTCTTTTCTCGATTCTATTCTCCTTTCCTTCCAAAATAGTGATTAAGTTACTTCTGTGTGCTGATACAGAGGCAGATACACATTGAAACAAAATGATTTGTCATGAGTTTAATAAAGAGGAGATTTGGGAAGCTGTGGGCTAGGGTAAGGATACTCACAAGATAGGGTGCAAAATTCTAGCTCTTGGTAACAGTGGGGCAATATTACCCCTTCCAGGCCCAAAGAGGCAACAGCCTAAAGGGGTGACTACAACCCAGAAAGGAAAAGCTGTATGGAGAGGACCTCCTGAGAGGAACCATGGTCTCAGAGAGTGGGGCACAGCCAATTCACAGCAATCTGGTTTATTTTCAGGTCTTATTCTCTTTTAACTTCCAGTCTCCAGTGGGGGCCTCCCAATACAACTGGCAGCCAAAGACCAGAAAAACCTACATCGTGGCCTCAGGAGACAGAAAGCTAGGAGGGGGAGAAAAGTGGTTGTGCAGAGACAAGCTGAGGATATACAGCCCAGCCGGTCCCTGGAGCACACCTGGTGGCATAAACATGACAGAGACAAAGCTACTCATGAATTTTACATCCTTGGTGGGAGCAATAGAAAACATAATGGAGGATGACAGTATGGGCACAGAGAAGAGAGGGAGATTTAAACTAGATAGAAAACTGCAGTGGTGGGGGGTGGGAGGTGGGGGAAACAAGCCCAGGAGCATTGTCATCAAAGACTTCTCAGACCAAGCACGGTCTTGACTAAGTCCTTGGTAGAATGTAGATAGAGCAGGATGGGAAAGCATTAGAGCTGGCGGTGGAGCAGTATCACAATGGCCAAGAATTGAGAGACTAATGATATGTTGCTAACACCGGGCCATGTAATAGAAATGACAAGAGGTTGCAGATGAAGCTGGAAAAGAGGACGAGGCCCAGGTCCTGCAGCTTGAACTTTAGACAATAGACATCTGTTGTCATTATCTTCGAGGCAAGAGACACAACCAAATGTCACTTAAGAAGATTATACTGGGGGTAGTGAAGCAACGTGTGTGCTGTTTGAAGCGAGTTCAGAGTGAAGCCTGGAGCCAAGTTAGGAGTCTAACAGAATAAAATAGGACAGTGGATTGCCAAGAGAGAAGCATTCAGAGCACGTTTGTCCAAAAGCCCTAGTCCAGCTACATCTATTCTGGCTTCTCTTTTCTGAGTACACAAAATGCACATATTCCTTCCCTAGTCTAAGCTCCCTTATTCCTGACCCTGGTAAGAAAGATCACACCTTTCCATCTGCAGAATCTTTTGAACTTCTTCCTGCCTCAATCATGCCTCTTTCCCTGTGAAGACTGGGCAAACACCCTCCTCTGGGCTCCCAAAGGACTCAATACAGCATCTATCTTGTGACATTTATTTTGATTCAGTGAAACAGCCTGTTTATGTCTCTATTTTACCCACTGCAAAGTGAGATACTTGGAAACTGAGACCTCATCCTATTTAGTTTTCTGTCTGCAGTCTCTGACCCACAGTAGGTTTTCAATGTGTATTTACTAAATTGAATTGAACTGAACTTCTGACCTCCTTGTCTAAGCTCCCAGTTTTTGGAAGAATGGAGTTGATGGAGAGAAAGCATACACTCCTGACTGGCCAGATTCATTGAATCTACACTGGGGCTCAAAGTTGTGACAGATGGTACAAACAGGTCACCATCCCCTCTGAATTTCCACCTAGATATCTGGCTTCTTTAAAATTCTCTTTGGCCTAGAGTTATCCTTTTCTTACAAAGACCCAAGGGCAGCATCAAGTGAAATGATATTTTGGAGAAAATTGCAAGCTATAGGAGACATAACAATAATTTCATGTGTATGTGTAATTTTTTTTTAAAGGTTTATTTATTCATGAGAGAGAGAGGCAGAGACACAGGCAGAGGGAGAAGCAGGCTCCATGCAGGGAACCTGACGCGGGACTTGATCCCAGGACTCTGGGATCATGCCCTGGGCCAAAGGCGGCGCTAAACCTCTGAGCTACCCAGGCTGCCCTGTGTAATTAATAGTTAAGTTCTTGCATACCTTGTTAAAATCAGTCTATATATGAAAATAAGAAATACTTTGAAAACATACCAATGAGATCAAGCAAAGTCTTCAGCAAATCCTGAAGGCTAGGGACACATATCTGTCACATGCACTCTTCTAGTTTTCTATCCTAAGTAATCCTTAAGAAAAGATGAAAGAATCCAAATAGGGCCTGGCAATCCAAAGAGACGCAGAAGATAGTAGTAGAAGTAGTAGAAGGATATATCACAAGGACAGAATTGCTAGGAGGGTAAAGGAAAATTACAACAGTCATCATGTACCGGGCTAGATAGTTATCTATACTACGTTTAATGCTCATGATAATCCTGTAGGCTAGATGTAGTTCTTACCTTCATTTTATAGATGGGTTTGCTGATGTTCAAAGCAGGTGCTTTGTGCAGACATTTCCTGCATCCCGAGTAGGTGCTTAGCACTGCTTGCATAGCCACCTAGCAGATCTGGATTCAGAACCCTCATCTGTCTCGAGTCAAAAGACAGATCTTTTCACTATGCAGTGTTCCTTTTCTAGCGCACTTGGTTGTAGATTTGGAGATACTTCCCTGAATCCATTGTATTAGTTTTGGAGCAACATTTCCTTACATCTATTGTATTAGTCTAACAGTTACTTCTTAGATCACTGCATTGCTGTAATGTGTGGGTTTCTAGGGTTCAGATAGCATCTAACCTAAACCTCCCAGCATTTTACCATCCTGCTTGCTAAAGCTGCACATGATCCATTGCAGCCTTGAGGGCAGTTTTCTATGTGGGCAGAATGCATATGTGAAGGCTTTTTGTGGGATAGATTTAATTCTCAACACTTTTAGTTCTGTTGTTACTGGGATTTTAATATGTCTTGAGTTGCGATAGAGAGATTATAAAATGCATGTTAGTTATTTCTGTAACAAATACAGGCGCATGATGGTTGCCTGAATAAGCTTTTCTTTCCTTCATACTGTACCACCCGCAAATCTCCCTTTCATGGCTGTCTGTGGCCTACTTCAAGGAGATTCATAAGAAAAATATATTTCGGGCAGCCCGGCTGGCTCAGCGGTTTAGCGCCTTCAGCCTAGGGCCTGATCCTGGAGACCCAGGATTGAGTCCCATGTCAGGTTCCCTGCATGGAGCCTGCTTGTCACAGGCTCTGCCTGTGTCTCTGCCTCTCTCTCTCTCTCTCTGTGTGTGTGTCTCTCATGAATAAAAATAATTAAATCAAATTAAAAAAGAAAAATATATTTCCTTTCGCATGTCCCACAGTTTTTTGCTTGAATGGGACTCCCACGATTGGAGGCCACCGGCTTTGACAATATTCCATGCTAATTTCTTTTTTTTTAAATTTTTTTAAAATTTTTATTTATTTATGATAGTCACACAGAGAGAAAGAGAGGCAGAGACATAGGCAGAGGGAGAAGCAGGCTCCATGCACCAGGAGCCCGACGTGGGATTCATCCAAGGTCTCCAGGATGGCGCCCTGGGCCAAAGGCAGGTGCTAAACCGCTGCGCCACCCAGGGATCCCGATATTCCATGCTAATTTCAAAGATGAATAAGGGAAGTGTGGGGAAGGGTCCCAATGCCCACCAATATATTCTTAGCAGAAGATCTGGCCAGGCCAGTAGCAGGTCATACTAGAAAGAACATTTCAAAAGCACAGAGTCATACATTGAGTTCAATGGCATCAAAAATGTCTCTCCTTCCTGTGGGTCTCCATCCTCCGCCACCCCTTTTCCACCTGCAAAGAGAGCTTTCTGTGAGCAATGCAGGGTCTTTTTCTTTTTGAAGCCACAGTTGGAGAATTAGGTTAATATATGTTTGTTTAGAAAGTGATGAGGGGGGATCCCTGGGTGGCTCAGCGGTTTAGCGCCTACCTTTGGCTCAGGGCACGATCCTGGAGTCCTGGGATCGAGTCCCGCGTCAGCCTCCTGGCATGGAGCCTATTTCTCCCTCTGCCTGTGTCTCTGCCTCTCTCTCTCTCTCTCTGTCTATCATGAATAAATAAATAAAATTTTTTAAAAAAATAGAAAGTGATGAGGGATGAAGAACTGATTATCAGGAAAATTAAGAAGTTGCCAGAATATGTGTTCAGTAACCCAGCTGTCTTAGGATATCCCTGTGCATCTTACTTCAGATATCCTTTTACCCCAGCATTAATCTGGGCCAGTGCTTCAGGAACTCCATATCTCATCACCACTGTTTTGTTTCTTTTTCTCTCCCCTTCCAACATGATCTCTTATCTCACTCAGAAAGTTACCTAATCTCAAACTTATTCCTTTAGGTTGTCACATTTTCTATGAAGTTCCTTGATCAAAAAAACTACTTATAAAAATAACAGTTTTAGTTATTTAAAAAATATGTTACTCAAAAAATATGCCCTAAGTATCTGTATAAGTGAGGTAATATTCTAGGCCCTGGAAAGTCTCGTTTGATTCAGTATAAAGTCTAGACAAGGAAACAGATGACAAAAAGATAAATAAGATTGTTTCAAATAGTGATCGTTTCAAATAGTGATGCCTCTTTCTTGATAGGCATCAAGAAAATAGGATAGTACGATAAAGATGTACATTAGATAAAATGATAGGGGAAAATTTGCCTGGGGCTATAATTTTTCTGTTCAAATTTAAAGGATAGAAAAGTTAGACCTAAAATATCTGGGAGAAGAATATTCTAGGAAAAAAACAATGCAAATATGTAAATTAAGAAAACAGGAAGAATGTCGCTGAACAATAGTAAGCAAAGAAGGGAGTATCAGATTTGGGGATAAGATTATAGCTGGGGCCAGCATCTATACAGTCTTGTGGTCAATAGAAAGGGTTTGTATTATATTTTGTTTTTTGTTTTTGTTTTTTGGTTTTTGGTTTTTTTTTGTATTATATTTTGAAAGTTAGAACAGGACAGTAGTATGATCTGATTTATAATTTTAAAAGATCACCTTAGAGAAAGGATTATAGGGCCCGAGATAATGAATATAAATTGTAACAGGACAAATTGAAACAGAATGGTTTAATAGTCCAGTAGAAACGTGATGATGGCTTAGACATTAGTGGTAGACATGAAAATGATTCAATATTCAGGACAGTTGCAAGAGAAGTTTTGGAGTTAGAGCTACTAGGTATTAGGATGAATGTGGATGAGGGTGATGAGACGAGAAATGAAAGATGACTCATAGTTTTTAGTTTGGTCAGTTAGGTTATATCAAGACTGAGATGGTGATGAGTGGGAGCAAGAGTTGGAGTTTTTGTTTTTGGTTGGTGGGTTTTTTGTTGTTGGTTTTTTTGTTTTTTTTTTTTTTCTGGATGAGGGATTGAATTGAGGAAAATCCAGAGTTTTGCATGTTATGCTTTTTAGACATCCAACTAATATGCCAGTTTGGATATGAGTCTAATACCCAGGAGAGTAGTCAGAGTTGGACATATACATTTGGGAGTTAATCAGCCAGGGTCAATACATGTTGGAATTTTCTGGTCTTATAGGGTTCAAAGAAGCAGTTCTTTAATTTGCTCTGAAAGGTGAGATGGTTTCATAAAAGTACTGCCAGATTGCCTTAGTACATTTTTTTAAAAGATTTTATTTATTTATTCATGAGAAACACAGAGAGAGACAGAGACATGGCAGAAGAAGAAGCAGGATCCCTGAGGGGAGCCCTATGCAGGACTCCATCCCAGGACCCCAGGATCATGCCCTGAGATGAAGGCAGATGCTCAACCACTGAGCCACCCAGGTGTCCCACCTTGGTAGATTCTAAAGTACAAGGTTAGGAACAAGGAAAGGCAAGTGTTACAAGATGTTTAGGATAGATTCTTCAGACAGGAGTGAAATGAGTAAGGGCATGGAGGGGTGAAACAATGGTATGCTTGTGAAATTGCAATTAACTAGGCATAGCTGAGTGCAGTTTGGAGACAGAAAAATGGGTGAAGTGAGAAATAAGATTACCTAGGCATTAGGAATAGCTAATTATTATAAACAAGAATTATTTCTTTGAAATTTCAGACAAACTCTATGATATACATATATCATCCCCATTTTACGGATGTGGGAATTGAGGCATTGAGATTTTAAGTAATTTGCTCAAGATCACAAAGTTGGTTGCACTAGAATTTGAATCCAGGAAAACTTGTTCCCAGTCCTATCCCTCCAATGCCACATTGTGTGACTAGTTAGGCAATTCTAAAATATTTGAGATATAATTTCTGGGAAATGGAGATCTGGTGAAACTCATATGCCATCACTTCCATAGAATCTCATGGCTCCTGGGGTAGAATTTAGCCATTCCCTGGATAGAATTCAATGGATCTATGAATTTGGATGGAAAAAAATTTACACAAATGTCTAACTGTACTGTAGCATTTCCTTAAATTATGAATTTAGGTAACATACCTCAATAATACTTGTGGTTGAGATGTTTTCACATCACATCAAATTTGTTGCAGGTATCTTGAAATATCATTTACTCCTATTGATATTCAAAATTACCACAGTTATTAGACCTGCTATTAGATCTTATTATTTAATGCATTAATGAGGACACACATTTTATCACAAATTTGTTTTTAAAATTTTGATAACTGCCTTTCAATATTGTTGGAGTTACTGTTGCAATCCCTTGCACTTAAAATCATTTTTAGGAGAAGGGATCTGATCAGGCTTCTCCAGACTGCTGAAGTAATCAAGGAACACATATTTTAAAAAGGTTTAAAAACTGATATAGTTCAAATTCCCATCTCATGTAGGAAATCTCCTTGGTTCTATCACTCAGAGGCAACTGTATAGAATTTATTTAATATTTCCAGTGATTGGGGAATTCATTATCCAATAAATGAATATTTTTTGTTTCTTTAAAGCTCAATTAAAAAAAAAAGCCTTTTTTATTTTGGAAGTAATAACTGCATAGTTAAGCTTCCTTCCCCCCTCCCTCTTTTTAGAACAGCCCTTCCCTCCTGAAGTATGTTCCTTTAAAAAATGTGAACTATTTCTGTCTGGTTTCTTTGAAATCTGTTTTCCTGAAGGCCAGGGTATATTTCTGACTCTTCCCAGAATTCCCACCCCTCACTCTTACAAATCTCCAAAATATCGAGGTAATCATCTCACAATTTCCTATCACTGACACATCCCCATCTAGTCCTTCCCTGAAATTCATAATTAAATTGAATTGCAGTTCTTCTTATTGCTTCCTCAACCATCTGAAAGAAGAAACTATTAGTAGAGCAAGTCAAGAATTTATCAGATACACGCTTTTAGCAAAATGGAACTTTCAGCAGCTGTCTCGATAAAGCCATAGCCCTACCTCCAACACTTCTAGATGCTGTGTCTTTGCCAGCATTATTGGCTGCATTCAGAAAACAACATGCATCTCCTGTCTTTGGCCATTTAGTGTAAAACTTACTTCCACAACAATATCAATTCTGTTTCCCTCCTTTTTTCATCAACAACCAAACGGTCTCCATCATATTCCTACACTTTGCTTCATGAATTTTCATACAGGTGTACGCCTTTCTGACAAGTTAGATCTATTTCTTTTGAAAAAGTATATTTTTCCATTGCCACCTTCCAGTTGGCAATTGTCTCCTTCTTCCCATCAAGTCACAGTGATTTCTGTTTTTCTTGGCTGCCACTGTAAATTTGCAGAAAGGAAAGAATTCACAGTTCCTGGGGACTATCTATGCTGCGTTGGGTGTAACCACAGAGTTAGAAAGGACCGCTGCAGGCACCACTCAGAGGAAACTTGGCAACAGAAATCTACTTCCCATCCCCTTACCACAGCTGTGAATGCCATTGTCAAGCAATTTATATTGAACTTTAAAAAAGTGTTTAAAGACAGAAAACTGTAGTGGGAGTTGGTACAGTCAGTGCTGTTTTTACACTTCTCATTTGTTCTTTGGTGTCTGAGATATAAGTTCACTCAAAAGAAAATGTTAAGAACCAGTTTTACTCCAAATGCCAAAAGAACAGCACTCTTAGTTATTTTCTGACTATAGAGGACTAGAATATTACACAAAAAGAATTCATCAATACTACTTCTTTCTTTTCCCCAAATGTTTTGTTTCCATTTCTAAGGCTGGGATCAAATCTTTCAGGAAAAAACAAAATTGAAGGGTAGAAATGCAAAGTACCCAGTTCTGGAGTCTCTTACCCTAGGTATATGCACTTTTTTTTCATAGTAGTAACAGTATTTCATAATTTTTTTTAAGAGCCCAGCACGGGGCTTGACCTCATGACCCTGAGATCAAGACCCAGGCTGAGATCAAAAGTCAGATGCTTAGCTGACTGAGCTACTGAGGCACCCCATATTTCAAAATATTTTTGAAGTTATATTTCCAGAGAACAAATCCATCTATAACATAAGTATCATAGGTGTGCATTTTTTTGGTAGAGACTGGGATAAAACCAGTATAATTTTTAGAAGTTAGGAGCCCATAGCAATAAGAGCTTTGAATGGCCGAGAACGTCTACATAGCTGGAATGTTTGAGCATGGAAGGTAAATAAAGATGCTGCAATGCTTACTGCCACTACTGGATAAAACTTTGTGGTAGCTCATTTGAAGGGAAGTAGGAAGTAGAAGCCCAGTAATGATCACAGAATGAATGTCCAATAAGCTATTACTCGAATGTAGTAAAAGGTTCTACATTTTAATTTAAAAATTTAGGGATGTTAGGCATCTTCTTGTCTAACCTATGCATTAAAAGGATGAGAGCTGTCAGACTGCAGAACCAGATGGTTATGAGGTGATACAAGGGCCTAATGCTCCAAACTGCCTCTCTTGCTCAATCTATGGCCATGAAGGAATTGCCAGGTTTGATACTGTTATTCACACTCCTCCTGTCCTTTAGGAGAACCTTATAGATTATAAGGTGGTGTCCTACAACACCATTCCTTCTTGGGATTCTTCTTGTTTCCTCACTATTCCCTCAAAATCTCAGGTATTATTTCTCTAACCATATAATCTTGCTTTCTTAAATGTTCATATTACCCAAGTTTGCACCTTAGGTTTCTTCTCTTCTCAGCTAACCTGCTCCTCATGGGCACACTTGTCCATTGCTGTTACTTCACTTATCAAGGGGGATGGGGAAAGTGAGCAACCACATCAACTACAGCAGGAAGATTCTGTAAGGATGAGCAATACCCACGCCCCCCCCAAAATCTGGCAGATGGGAAGTCATAAGATCCAGAGATTAAGGAGAATGGGGGAAAAGCAAATGTGGGTTATTTTCAATATAGAAAGACTTGGAAGAGGGAAATATGTCAGTCTATTGAAAGAGGAGGTTTTTTTTTTTTATTTGTTTCATTTTTAGAATGGGAGGTATTTGAGCATATTTATAGGCTGCATGTAGGAGCCAATTATGGGGGAAGCTGAACATGAGAGAGTGAGAGCATTGATGGAGTGAAGTCCCAAAGGAGTTACATCTCCAGGATCAGGGGACAGATGGAGGGGTGGGCCTTAGACAATAGGGGCCCCTCATCCTCTGAGGCTAGAGAAAAGAGATCAAGATGTGTGAATGTAAGTATATTTATAAATGTGTAGGGGGACAATTGGGACAACTATGCTAGGCTATTTCCATTTTATAAATAAGAGACATGGTTTTACTGCTGAAAGTGAAAGAAACCTTACTCTTCATATTTGAAAGGGACTGGTATTTGAAACAAAGAGGCTGCGATTAAGAACATGTAGAGTTCATGCATGGCACTGAGGAACCAGATGAAGCTGGGAAGAATAAATTTGTAGTGGCTCAAATCTTTTTTCCTCTCCAGAAGTGCTTTTTGACTAAATAGAGGGGAAAAAAACCCCTCAAATTATTGAACCAGCCCCTTCCTAGGAAGAATTTGGTACAAGGGAAGTATACGAAAGGAGACAAACTTAAATGATTATCACATATCCAAGGAATAAGGATACTAGAAAACTCGAACAGCATTTATAGTCTGTGAAATGTACCCACTTATGGACCTATTTTGTAGTTTGATGGATTTTGCCAAATGTTTACTCTCATGTAATCTTCACCACACCCAAGATACAGAACAGTATCAGCCCAAAGTTATTATTTTTACCTTTACCCACATATTTATTACTTACAGCCCTCTTCATTCCTTTGTGTAGATAAGTTACCATGAGGTGTTGTTTTCCTTCCACTTAGAGAACTATCTTAGACATTTCTTGTAGTACATTTCTACTTAAGACAAAATCTTTCAGGTTTTCCTTTTCAGAAAGCATTTTTATTTTGCCTTTATTTTTTGAAAAGTATTTTCACTGGATATAGAATACTGGGAGGGAAGTCTTGGGTTGCTGTTTTCCTTCAACACTCCAAAGATGTTGTTTCATTATCTTTTGGCTGCAAAGTTCTGCCAAGAAATTCATGGTCAATCTTAATCTTTATTCCTTTATTCAGACTCCCTTTATGCCAGAATACACAAATAGCGTGTCTCCTTCTTTAGCTGCTTTTAAGATTTTCCTTTTTTCCCTGGATTTCAGCAATTTGATTGCTATGTGCCTTGGTGTGCTTTCTTTATGTTTAGAATATCTGGGACTCTTTATATGTCCCAAACCTGTGAGTTTATAGTTTTTACTGAACATGAAAAATCTAGATTCAAATATTTTTCTGTTCCTTCCACCCAATGCACACATTTCTTTTGTGATTCTAGTTGCACATAAGTTAGACCTCTTAATATCATCCTACAGGTCACTGAGGCTCTGTTAAATTCTTTTCAGCTTTTTTTTTTTTCCTTTTTGTGTTTTATTTTGAATTGTTTCTGTTGATTTGTCTTCTGGCTCACTGACTTCTTATTCTGTAATTCCTAATCTTGTGTTAATTTTTTGGCCACAGATTTTTCATTTCAGGTACTATATTTTTTAGTCTCTAGATGTTTTATTTCATTCCTTTTAATATCACCCATTTCTATGTTATATTCGTGTTTTCCTTTAAGTGTTTTAACATATTTACAATAGCTTTTTTAACATCCTTGTCTTCTAATTTCATCATGTTGGCCAGTTATGGGAATGTTTCTAACAATTAACTTTACTTCTGGTTGTGGGTCACACTCTCCTGTTGAATCATGTGATGAGTACTTATCTTTTAAGTATTGACTCTTTTAAATTCTATATTGTTGCGTTCCTAGGTTTTTCCTTCCTTTAAAGAGTGTTAGACTTTGTTCTATCAGGCTGTTAAGTTCTTACTGGTTAACTTGGTCCTTTCAAGAGTTTGTCTTTCTCTGTTTTTAGAGTTGCCTTGTTTCTAGGGCTGGAATCCTACATCTGAAGCATGAGCTTTCTTAGATCTCTGAAAGTCCTGGGTTTCTTCTCCATTTGAGTACTAAGAGTTTTATTTTGTCTGTTTGCTTTTGTTTTCCCAGACTTATGGAGTTTCACCCTAAATATCCAAAGCTTATATTCAGCAACAGACTCAGGGAGACTCACTTCCCCCCAAAGATTTCTGGAACTATTTCTTGAAACTCTCCTTTACTGTCTGATTCTCTCATTCACAAATATCACTTGCCTCAACTTTCTCAAACTCCAATGTCTATCTTCTCAGCTTAGCAAAACCACTGAACTCTGTTTGGATTCACCTTCCCTGCCTTCATCATTGTCCAGAAAGTAGCTTTAGGCAGAAAGCCAAGGCAATCATGGCCTCATCTCCTTTGTTTTCCTTCTTTCAATGATCACAGTCCTGATCTACAAATTAGCCAACATTTGAAAACTGTTTTTTCATATATTTGTCCATAGTTGCTCATGATGAGAGAGCAGATATGGTTTCATGACTAGCAAAAGAAGTCTCAGTACATGACATTTTTGAAGAAGCTGTTTTGACACAGCTCTTTGAACATGACAAAATACCAAATTATCAAAATTATACATTACTTGCCATTACCTAAATATTACTAACAGGAAGAAACAGATATATATCCATCCTGGACTTTCTGCTATCATATGGTTTATTGCTGAGGAGTAGGATGTCAATGTCTTGAAAAATGAAATTGAGTGGAGGGGAGCTCCTGAGTGGCTCAATCGGTTGAGTCTCTGACTCTTCATTTCAGCTCAGGTCATAATTTCGAGGTCATGAAACCGAGCCCTGCATTGGACTCCCCACTCAGTGAAGTCTGCTTCAGATTCTTTCTCTTTCTCCATCCCTCTCTGCCCCTGCTTGCTAGCACATTCTCTCTCTCTCTCTCTCTCTCAAATAAGTAAATAGGTAAAAAATATATATAAAAAAAAGAGAAATGAAATGGGGATCAGAGATAATGTGAACAATGGAGTAGTATTTAAGCAACATCTAGCTGATGAGCCAGATTTAACCAAGTTATTTATTTTCCAGTTTATTTTTTATTTTTTAAAAATATTTTATTTACTTATTCACGAGAGACATAGAATATTTTCCAGTTTTGCTCATTTAAGGAAGTATCATCAATTTCTCTAAGCATTTTTTAAAAATTGAAATATAGTAACATACCATAAAATTTATCTTTTTAAAGTGTGTGATTTAGTGGTTTTTAACATATTCACAGTTATTCAACCATCATCACTGCCTAATTATAGAACATTCATCACCCCAAAAATAAACCCCATACCCATTTGTAGTCATTCCCCATTTTTCTGCCTCTCCCAACCCCTAGGAACTACTAATCTACTTTCCATCTTTATGGATTTGCCTATTCTGGGCTTTTCAGATAGATGGAATCATACAGTATTTGACCTTTATGCCTAGATTCTTTCATTTATCACAATGTTTTCAGGGTTCATTAATGTTGTAGCATGTACAAGTACTTCATTCCTTTTAGTGGCTGAAAAATATTCCATTCTATGGATATACCACATTTTGTTTACACATTTATCTATTGATGGACATTAAGATTCTTCTCACTTTTTTATTTGGAACAATGTTGCTATAAACATTCATGTACAAGTTTCTGTGTGGTCATTAGTTTTTATTTCTCTTAGGAGTAAAATTGCTGAGTCATATGCTAACTCCATGTTTAATTTTTGAGAAGCTGCCAAACTGTTTCCTGAAGTGGCTGCACAATTTTACATTCCCATCAGCAATGCATGAGAGTTCCAGTTTCTTTAAATCCTTCCTAACTGGTTATTGTCCATCTTACTGGTTATAGCCATTCTGGTGTGTGCCAGGTGGTATCTCATGTATGTTTTGATTTACATTTCACTAATGACTAACGATATTGAACGTCTTTCCATTAGCAATTTCTATATCTTCTTTGGGGAAAGATCCATTTAAACTCATTGTCAATTTTGGGGGCATCTGGGTGGCTCAGTGATTGAGCACTGAAACTTTGGCTCAGGTCATCATCCTGGGGTTCAGGGATTGAGTCCCACATCAGGCTTCTTTCAGGGAGCCTGCTTCTCCCTCTGCCTGTGTCTCTGCCTCTCTCTGTGTCTCTCATGGATAAATAAATAAACTCTTTTAAAAAATAAAATTAATTAATTAATTAAAATAAATTCATTGCGAATTTTTAAATTGGATTATTTTTTAAATTTTTGAGTTGTAGGCATACTTTATGTATTCTGTATATTAGTTACTTATCAGATACAAGATTTTAAAATATTTTCTCCCATTCTATGTGTTGTCTTTTTACTTTGTTGGTGGTGTCCTCTGAAGCACAAAAGTTTTATATTTTAGTGAAATTTGATTTATCTAATTGTTTTCCTCTGTTGCTTGTGTTTTTGTGTCATATATAAGAAACTATTGCCTATGTGAAGGTAATGAAGATTTGTGCCTAGGTTTCCTTCTAAGAATTTTATACTTTTAGCTCTTATATGTTAGTTTTTGACCCATTTTAGTTACTTTTTATATATTATGTGAGGTATTCTCAGAAATTTGAATGTTCTACATTGCTCTAAGTATTTTGCATGGTCTACATCTTAAATACTCTGACTTATAAAGTTATGAAGATATTACTTTACTTTCAGCTAATACATAGATCTGTGTAATATTCAATTTTATTCTCCTCTCTCTTAAAAATATAGAGAACAAACAATTCTGTATTTTTTAAGCTTTCCTTTGAGCATTTTTTTTGGTATATATATATATTAAATAGTAGATCTGGCTATAATATATTTTAGTCTCTGCTATAGGAAATCCTCAGTTAAATTTTAGATAGCTCTCTTAGTACTCTATTGGAAGACAGATGTGATAATATTTTTAGAACCTAACTCTAGAAGATCATTACCAAATATGTTTTTTTCTAGATATAAAGGTTATTTATATCCCTATAAGAGTCAAGTAATTGAAATGGAAACCCCAGACCTCTTTTAGTAAGGGTAGATGCTAAGAACGAACACAGTTAGTGTCTGCTTTAAACATTATTTGGAGATTTTTTTTTAAAGAATGAATTATTTTTTTTATTTTTTTATTTTTATTTTTTTTTAATGATAGTCACACACACACAGAGAGAGAGAGGCAGAGACATAGGCAGAGGGAGAAGCAGGCTCCATGCACCAGGAGCCCGACGTGGGACTCAATCCTGGGTCTCCAGGATCATGCCCTGGGCCAAAGGCAGGGGCTAAACCGCTGCGCCACCCAGGGATCCCAAGAATGAATTATTTTAAATTTGTTCCTTTACTATAGTTACATCAATATGGCTTTGTGGAAACATCCCTCATTAGCAATAAGACTTCCTTTAAATGTTTTTTATGAAGCTCACTTTAAATGACTTTAGTATACCCCATCAAATGGACATATAATTCTATACTTAATTATTTTCTTTTTGTTTTAAAGCTTTGTGCTTTAAGTGGATTCTAAATTGATTTATCTTATCTTGCATGAATATTTCTAATATTTGTGTTAGCTCTATCTCAGTTTATTGGCTAAATCTATGATAGTGTATTTTCTCTCTCATGGTCAATTTATAATGCTCTTTATGATAAGTAATTATTATATACCCAAAGGATATTTGGTTATATTAAAAGCCATTTATAAAAAGTTGTTATTTCTTTAAATGCAAGTTTCTATATGGTTTCGTTTAATCATTTGTACTCTCATTTTCCAAAGTGAGTGAATCAAATGGAAAAATTTTATAAAAAGTAGGTCTTTTAGCCTAAAAGAACTTAAAATTATTTGCGTACTTGGCAAAGAGACAGAGAAATATTGTTTATCTGGATGAGGCAGCAACTGGTGAATGTAAAATAGTGATTTTTTGAAAGTTTTACCAACATGCCATTCATTGTTCTGCCATACTTTCTGGCAGGCTCTCCTGTGACATTGACCTTCACACTGGTCTTTGGTCCATGATGCAAATCAAAGGTGCTTGGACAGATTGCCCTGTGAAACTACCCCAGTAGAAAGAAAGCAATGTAAATGCCTAATAGATGGAAAGAAAAGAATAAAGAAATACTTAAGCTCTCAACTTAAAATGTACAGGACATTTGCTTATTTGCTTTGTCAATATTAGAGAATTTCATGTTACAGGATATTAGCTGAGGTTGAGAGGCCTTAAAAGGCCCAAGTAAGATATTAAAATCAGTTAACATTTAAGAATCACTAACAGCCTTTTTCCTTATTTTTCAAGGCATATGCTAATCATCAGCTAGAATCAAGAATTTCCTCTCATGGAGTACTGTTCCATAGTTAAGTAAAAGATAGGATTTCCTTTGAAGTATATGATCACTGCTTATTATAGAAGAACTGACAAGGCATTCATTATTTTTTTTACCATATAGAAATTTGATTTAATGGTTCATAAAGATGACATTTTTTAAGCTATTGTATTGAACATAATATTTCCCCAGGACTGTATTTTCATTTACTCTTAGTATAACATTCATTATTTTATTTAACCAGTCAACTCTTTAATTTAATTCAAACTCCCTCATTCATTCAATACATTTGCTCAGTGAGCATTTATTGAGTAGTAAAACCAGGAGTAGGACTGGGGTCCATATTAGTCTCTGAGAGAGAGACCCTGGGTTATTTGAGGGCTTAACAAGCAATTTGATAAGGGTATAATGGCCATGGTATTCAAAACATAGATTTTTGTGAACTCCTATGCTGTATCTTTGTATCTCCAGTTATATTGTAGGCATTAAATTGCATTTTTGTCAAATTGAATCATATAGAATCCTAGAGTGTTGGACTTGGAAATGTGTGTAGGTTGCTAATAGAGATGCCCTAGGGATTGCCAAAAGGTAGGGTGATGAGGGAGTTTCCTGGGAGTTCCCTACTTATATTTAACCAGAATATTCTCCCTTTTTATCTGTTGGGTTTCTGTATAAAATTTCATTTTATAAAAATGCATCTACTACTAAAAAATATTGGAAAGCCGTTGATAATTCAATTGCCTCATTTACAAATGAGGTTGTAAATATTTTTCAGTAATCTATATGAATTACAAAATTATTTAATCTTTCTAAACAGCAAGTATGGTTCAGATCATGTCCCCTGTCCTTTCTTTTTTTTCCCATTGGGTGTGTGTGTAGGGGGCCTTGTTGTTTAAAAGAGGAAAAGTAGGGGAGCTCAACAGCCTAAAAATAATTTTCTCAAGAAATGATGAAGCAATAAAGTACAAAAGCCTTTGAAGATCTCTAGCAAGCTATGTCAGTGTCTGTAATGTGGAACTGCTTGAGGTCTCTTCAGTGCTGTGTGCCCTCACACTGTGAATGAATTCATTAAAACAATGCAGAATTCATCTGGGGCAGGAAAATAAGGAAACTAATTTTTAAATGACTAAAGACTGAGAATATGATTCTCTCTTAATTTCTCTGGCCTAATGGAGAACACATACATATGCTATCAGCTCATTTCTAACGTTAAAAATAAGTTAGAACTGACAACATGCACAATCACATCAAAGCCTGTCAATTAAAAATCAACCCAAGAAAGATGTTTTGGATATTACTGAGACTGTCAGCTCCCATCAAAAGTGAGAGGAGATCCAGAGAGCAAAGCATTGGTTAATGTTGAGATCTCTGTTATAAAGCAAAGTTGCCTCCTCCAGGTAACTTGGCATTGATACAAGCTGCCTTAAGAGGATATTTGTAGATGATCAATCTGATTATGTGTCATACACTTAAACTTTGGGTACTCTAGGTGTAAGACATTCAGAAATATGAGAGCTAAATGTCATGAGGTATATCTCTCCTTTTGAAAGCAGAAAATTATAGAGAACACTGGAATAAGCATTTTTCCTACAACTGAGGTATGCATGTATTTATTTATTATTTATTTATTTATTTATTTATTATTTATTTTTAAGTTCAGGGAACGGAATTTTTTTTTTTTAAGTTCAGAGAATGGAATGCAACTCTCTGATGGACTTTTATCTTCTATTTTCAAAACTGTTTCATAAGCTGAAAATTTCAAAGACACGATTGAGAATAAATGTTACTTACAAATTCCAGAAGCCTGTGAACTACCTTTTCTATACAGAATGATCATATTGACCCTACCCAACTGAATATTTTGAGCTAATGTGTCTATCAAAAATGTTGATGAAATAAATTTCTGAGGTCAGCTGAGGCCACGTGGTGCTTCATTACAAATGTAATGAAATGAAAGCAGTCCTTATGATACATTGTGAAATGACAGGCCAACCATGCCATTTTAGTAATAGGAAGTCAGGATGATGGGGATCCTAGGCGGCTCAGTTGGTTAAGCATCTGCCTTTGGCTCAGGTCATGATCCCAAGCATCCTGGGATCGAGCCCCACATCGGGCTTCCCACAGAGCCTGCTTCTCCCTCTCCCTCTGCCTGCTACTCCCCTGCTAGTGATCTCCCTTTGTCAAATAAATAAATAAAATCATTTAAAAAAAAGGTTGATGAAGAAAAATTGTTGGATAGCCTACCAATATAGCAGAGGTGGCAGCCACAAGCAACTGTCATTAGTCTTCCATAGACAGAAAGAGAATGATTACAAAATTGACAAGGAAGGAGTAAATAGGGAGTGAGGAAAGGATGGCACATTGCAGCAGCAGAACTAGGCATTGTGAGACAGGATGGGGAGAAAGGCGAAGAACTGGCGCATGGCCAGGGATGGGGAAGCTGAACTGTGAAATGAAGGATGAGAATATATGGGACACAGATGGAACTGGGTAACACAAATAATAGGTAAAAGGGGAAGGGGATTCATTCGGTGTAGACCTTCTCCCTATATTGTGTTCTGTCACAGGAAAGGGAAAGTGATATGAGTGAATTGTTCTATACAATGAAAAAGAAATGGTCCCTATGCAAGGTATTTGTTTACTCTGAGTATCTAAAATGTGTGCTGTATGTGTCTTGGTAAGAAAAGCTATCTTGTCCTTGTTTCATAAATACATTATAATTCTAATTCTATTTATTGCATAAATACTCCCCAAAGAATAATGCATCTTTGGTTGCCGAAGTATAATCTTCAAAATTTTTTCTTAAGATTAGTTTGAGTTTTATTTTGTATCCTCCTCTCAGGTGATCATTTTGCAAAAATAAATTTTTATGCTTTACAACATTGCATAGACCTATAACAAAGCCTAAACCAAAACAAAGCAAAGCAATGTCTACGATACTCTTTCAAACTCTGCTTTCCACAGAGGCAGCTACTTTTAACAGAGTTTACCTCTCCATTTCTAAATCCCATGTTTATATGCTATTGCACTTCTGCTGCACACACTTGCATGTTTGCCTGGAACAGGAATAGGCAGTTTTTCCCATATGAACTATAGACTTGCCCTTAGAGCTCTCACTGGATGGTGTTCCACTGGACAACTAGAAACACTACCTCGATTTCTCCAACAGTTCTTTTGATATGTGGCACTTTCCCAAACAGATCCGAAAATCAGTTTGAGCAGAATTTAATGCTCATAAACCTGAACCCTGGACACGGTCTCCGGCTTTTCTGGGAGAAATTTTAGATACTACTTGCTAATTTGGATGGTGTTATTGTTATTCAGAGTTCATCCTTCTAATTTGAGTCACATCTGTGACTGCTTAGCTGAACTGGGAGCCTCAGCATTAAGCTCTATCTTCATTTGCTCAGGGGACACATGGTGTGTGTAGGAGCCATCATGCTTTGTTTTTACAAATCAAACTCTTAATTAATTACTGAACATACTGCAATTCACTAATCAAGCTGTATTTTTCGAGACATTTCTGACTGATAAATATCTAGTCATCTGGCTTTACAATATATCCTCTTGTCCTTGCTTTAGACAAAAATGGTGGGAGTCATCGGAAATGTTTCATTTTATATGTGATTTGTTCATCACAGTGCATGAGCTTGGAAGAAAACAATTTCCCAATAGAACTTTGTATTCTTCTGGTCCACATTAAGAGGCAGTGTTTTCAAGTCAGAGGGGGAACTGTATGTAAAATCATAAAAGACTCAAGTTCAAATTCTGGTTTTCCCATTTCCATCTGATTGAACTTTAAATCTCAATTTCTTATTTGTAATATTTGTTTTGAAATTAAATAAGAAAAAAAAAACACATAAAACACCTACCACTGTACTAGTAGTGAAATTTCCAATTATTCATTAACTCCATAATGAAGTTTCCAATTATTCATTATCTCCCACAAATATTTATGGAGTTCCTATAATTTCCTAGGCTCTTCGGCCTGGAGAAGACAATTGTGGGCAAGACAGATATAGCAGGGATCCCTGGGTGGCGCAGCGGTTTGGCGCCTGCCTTTGGCCCGGGGCACGATCCTGGAGACCCAGGATCGAATCCCACGTCGGGCTCCCGGTGCATGGAGCCTGCTTCTCCCTCTGCCTGTGTCTCTGCCTCTCTGTCTCTCTCTGTGTGACTCTCATGAATAAAAAAATAAAATCTTTAAAAAAAAAAAAAAAGACAGATATAGCACCTTTTCACATGAAGCTTACACTCTTGGGGAGAAGGATGCGTGATAAACCAGAAACGAGGAAAATAATTGCAAGTATGTTATAATAGCTCTCTATTTCTTAATAATTGCAAGTATATTATAATAGCTCTCTATTTCTTATAAATAATTGTGTACATATTTCATTTTCCATTAGATGGAAAATGTTGTGAGGACGTTATCTTATATCCTTTTCTGTATCATAATCACTACTGCACATATTAGGAAACATATGATTGTTGAGTCAATAAGTGAACAAGTATAAACAAATAACAGTATAGTGCAAAGGCTAAGAACAATGAATGCCCTCCACCCATATTTTCTGGGTTCAAATCACAGTGTAGCCAGTTAAGCTCTCTGTGCCTCACTTCCCCCACAGAAAAAAATGTGGATAACAAATACCTGTATAATATCATGTTCATGCAGACTCAAGGAGTTACTTCACACAGAACACTTAAGGACAATGGCATATGGCAAGCACTCAATAAATGTTAGCTATTTTTTCTTTAACTAGAGAGCTACTTCTCAAACTGAACTCTATAAACAAATGGAAGTTCTTGGGAATATACTCAGAAGTCTTCCAATTTGTGTAAGAATTTTAGATTTTATACTTTCATTCTGATGAAAAAATTTTAAATATTAAAGTTAGCTTATTTTGGGGTAGCTGCCAAGAGATTTCAGTGCCCATTTGCCCTTACACTTAAAGTTGTTTTAAGTGATCATGTGACATGACAGTGTTCGACTTTTAGTTTCTCAAACTGGTATGCTATATTTTGGGGAGTTTAAAATTTCTCAATATTGAAAAAAAAATTCTCAATATTGAAAAATTCTATTTTAGAGCATCAAACATTCATATATCATAGGCCATAACATTAATGTTTACAATGCACGAATCCTGTCATTGGACACATATTTATTAGGGTCATCATTCTGGTATTTCCCGATTCTTTTGGGTTCTCTGTCTTCAGGGCACATGGCACTTGGTAGAATTTTATTTCTTGGCCTTGTTTGTGTTTGGATAATAAGAGGGACCTGTGACTCCTTCTGCCCAATGAGTGGTGAGCAGGATTGACATGTGTTACTGCTTTTTTTTCTTTTGACATGTGTTACTTCTGTGCCAGAGTGTTTAATTACTGGTTCAGGACCTTCCAGAACCCACTTTTTCAAGTTTTAGCTGTTCATTGGCTGCAACCCTGAGCTTCCCTGCCAACTTACATTGAACACATAACATGCATGAGAAATGAGGTATTTGTTGATTTAAACTATTGAGATTTGCACATTGTCACCATCATGTTCTGACTAGTAGGTACTGTAATTAAACCTATTGTGTCTAAGACATGATGATAGTTGCTGTATAAATCAAAAGTCAGACCGTTTCCCTGCATAGCCTTTTCCTCTCAGCTTATCCCCTGCCAGATGATATTCTGAGAGCGCAGATAATGTAAGCCTTCTATTATCTTAAACTTTCACTCAACTTGTAGTTCCTTCAGGTTCAGGTTACTCTCCATCAATGAAGACAATAATAAAATACTTACAATATCTACCCTTCTCATCAGATGCTGTGTAAATAATAAGGATTTAGACTTCATTCCTCCCAAAGACACAGAGAGCTGCTATAAAAAAAATAAATATTGCTTGACAAGATCATCTCTTTCAGCCTGATGTGCTACCCCGAGGCTGGAACTCTGTGGGGTTGCCTAGCAGTAGTTCCTAGCAGCAGCTTGAGCCAACTCCAGAGAGCAGTCATTTCTGTTAATAGTGGCTCCTTAGTGCTCCATTTCCTCATTGTGGTTCTCAGTAAAGGCTCAGAGATCCTTCAGAAGTCATATTTGCCTCTATCGCTCTCAGTCAGTCATAAGACCCAACTGAGTCCACTGGGGCCAATTTGATGTTCTTTACAAGATCTTTTAAGGAATTACCTACAGTGTTACTCTGGCAGCAATCTTAGGTCCAGTGAGCTAGTGGGAAAAGCAAATGGTCTTTTTGCCTTTATTATCATGCAATCTAATAACATCTCCGCTCTGCCCTAAAATGAAACAAGGGCCCAATGTCCTGTTGGCTTGTCCTTGTCTTCAAGTTAATTGCCTAATTCCCTCAGAGATAGTCTTCCAAGGGTTGGAGTTTATATCTCAACGTTTTCTTGTGGCAGGACCCGAAATCAAAGAAAGAGATTTGATCACAACCAGAAAATGTACTTCATAAACCACCCCCTCCCATATGTTCAGTCCAGATTAGGTACTTTAAAAAATTTCCCCCAAGACATAAATAAAAAGAAGTCTAGCTCATATTTAAAACTCCAAAGCATAAATTTTGAAGTGAGATACTTTCTCTTTTAGCAACATTTAGACCTTATGCAACATTGATTAATACATTCAAGCATTTTTTTCAGTATATGCAAATAAGCCACCATATTGAACAAAAGGGGGAAAGTGGAAAGAAATAAGGCCGGAACATTTTATGGGAACATGATCATGAAGCATTTGTAAGATATGTCAAAAAGTTTGGATCTATCCTAAGGGCAATGGAAAGCTATTCAAAGGTTTAGGGGTGGATAACATGGTAAAATTTGCATTTTCAGATAATCAGTCTGGCTATAGCAAGATGGTGGGGTCAAGACTGGGAGTAAAGATAGAAATAAGGATTTTTTTTTCAGACATTTAGATGAGAGGATAGTGGTTTATGACTTGAAGATCAAGAAGTTAGATTTAGTATGGAAGCACTAATTTGGCAGTCAGCATAGACATGGGCATTGAAGTCCCATATGTGGTTGATAACACAAGGAGTGTATGGAGAGAACAAGATTAAGAACCAATAAGAACATCAATCTTAAAGGGCCTGGCAGGAAAAAGAACTGTGAAGGAAACTGAGAAGTATCAGAGAACAGATACTAGGAGAATGCGGTATCACAGAGCATAAGGAAGAGTTTATTTTAAAAACTAGTGTTATTAAAAGCTTACATATGCTGGGGGCCAAAATCTTTCTATTAGATTTCAAGCTAGAAGGTTTCTGTTGGAACAAACAGTGTCAATGGACCATGGTAGAAAAAAATCATGTGGTGGTAAGTTGATGAGTAAAAGTAAATAAATGAAGAGGATACATGTAGATAATTCTTACAAGAAACTTGTCTTTGAAAGAAAAGAAAGAGAGAATAGCTGGAAGGAGATCTAAGCTAAAGGAAATTTTCTTTGGTTTTAGAGCTAATTTTAAGGAGACCACAGAAAAGGAGAGGCAGAAGACCTAGAGAAAACAGAAGGCTTCTTAAGATTTTCATTTTCTTACTTTTTAAAGTCTTTATTTAAATTTTGGTTAACATAAACTATAATATTAATTTCGAGTGTACAATTTAGTGATTGAACACTTCCATTCAACACCCAGCACTCATCGTGACAAGTACACTCTTGTCCCCAGCACCTGTTTGACCCATCCCGCTCCCCACTCCCCTCCAATAACCATTAGTTTGCTTTCTATAGTTAAGAGTCTGTTTCTTGATTTGTCTCCTTCTCTCTTTCTCCCTTTGCTCATTTGTTTTGTTTCTTAAATACCACATGTGAGTGAAATCATCTGCTATTTATCTTTCTCTTATTTCCCTTAGCATAATATACTCTAGCTCCATCCATATCATTGCAAATGACAAGATTTCATTATTTTTGATGGCTGAGTAATGTTCCATTGTATACACACACACACACACACACACACACACCACATCTTCTATATCCATTCATCCATCGATGGACAATTGGACTCTTTCCATAGTTTGCCTATTGTAGATAATGCTGTTATAAACATTGGGGTGCATGTATCCCTTTGAATTAGTATTTTTGTATTCTTTGGGCAAATAATAGTGTGATTGCTGGATCTTAGAGTAGTTCTATTTTTAACTTTTTGAGGAACCTCCATGCTGTTTTCCAGAGTGGTTGCAACATTTTGCATTCCCAACCCCAGTGCAAGTAGGTAGATGAAAGGGTTCTATTAAAAAGACAAGAAAAGGGGATCCCTGGATGGCTCAGCAGTTGAGCATCTGCCTTCGGCCCAGGGCATGGTTTTGGAGTCTCGGGATCGAGTCCCGCATCAGGCTCCCTGCATGGAGCCTGCTTCTCCCTCTGCCTATGTCTCTGCCTCTCTCTCTGTGTCTTTCATGAATAAATAAAATCTTAAAAAAAAAAAAAAAAGACAAGAAGGAATGGGATCCAAGGCTTGGGTGGAGAAATAAAATTCAGATATTAAGGACCTCTCTTCTATGGTAACTAGACAGAAGCAGAAAAATGGCTTTGAAAACAGCTAAATATCTACATTTGGTAGCATGCAGTTAAGCTCTTCACTATTTTCCTTTCACAGTTGGAGGACAGATCCTCTTGATTTTGAGTGGGGAGGTTGAGATTGGAAATTTGAAGAGGGAGAATGGAGATTCTTTGAAATTACTATTGTAAAGAATTAGAGCTAAAAGCCTCTTTTCCATTATGGAAATGATTATACTTAGCTCACAATTGGGAGGTTAAATGAGATGATATAGGGAAGTTGCACATAGTAGGCACAGAATGACTCAATAAATAGTAGCTATTATTATTACCAGCATCACCATTTTCCTTCTCCTATTTTATGCCACAATATGAATTCTAGCTTTTATTTATAGCTTCAGCTCTTCTTTCCAACACTTTCATCTGTTTTGTTTCTTAGTTTCCTCCTTCAATCCACTTCCAGGCTCTTGCTTTCATCTCTTCACTTTCATCTTTTTCAACTCCTTCTGCTTGGTAATTTTACATAATGCCTTCTTGATACTGTCCCTCCTAAGATAGCCTGGCCCCAGGCATATCTCCTTTTGATTCTTTCCCTATAGGACAGCTCCTCACCTCTGTCCTGAGCTCATTACCAGAATTCAAACAATACTGAGCCCAGAAAAATCCATGTACATTCTGTAGTTCACCAAAGCTTGAGTGCAAATGAAATCTTAATAATGGCCCCCGCTCCTAATCATATGATTCTATGAAAATAATCAAGTAGACTACAGGATCAGATTTAATCCTTTCTAATATAGGCGTACCTTGGAGATACTTTGGGTGTTTCTAGACCACCACAATAAAGTGAGTATCGCAATAAAATGAGTCGAATGAAGTTTTGGCTTCACAGTTCTTATAAAAGTTATGTTTACACTATATGGTAGTCTATTAAATGTCTAATAACATTTTTTAAAAAGACAATGTACATAGCGTAATTAAAAAGCACTTTATTAATTCACTTTATTTGAAAATGCTGTCATCTAAGATTTCAGAGAGTCATAATCTTTTTTTGCTGAGAGAGGGTCTTACCTCCATATTGATGGCGGTGGACTGATCAGGGTGGTGGTTGTTAAAAGTGGGGTGGCTGTGGCAATTTCTTAAAATGAGACAACAGTGAAGTTGGCTGCACTGACTGACTCTTTCACAATTTCTCTGTAGCGGGCAATGCTGTTTGATAGCATTTAACTCATAGTAGATCTTTTTTCAAAATTGAAAGTAATTCTTTTGAACTCTACCTCTGCTTTACCAACTAGGTTGACATAATATTGTAAGTCCTTTCTTGTCATTTCAATAATCTTCACAGCATCTTCACCAGGAGTACATTCCATCTCATGAAACCACTTTGCTCATTCATAAGAAGCAATTCTTCATCCATTAAAGTTTTATCATGCGATTACAGCAGTGCAGGCTCCAATTCTTCAGGCTCCACTTCTAATTCTTTTGCTATTTCCACCTCACCTGCAGTTATTTCCTCCACTAGTCTTTAACCCCTCAAAGTCATCCATGAGGGTTGGGATTAACTTCTTCCAACTCCTCTGTCAGTGTTGGTATTTTGACCTCTTCCCATGAATCAAGAATATTCCTTTTTTTTTTTTTTTTAAGATTTTACTTATTTATTCATGAGAGACACAGAAAGGGAGGCAGAGACATAGGCAAAGGGAGAAGCAGGCAGGACCCCAGGATCATGATGACCTGAGCCAAAGGCAGATGCTCAAACACTGAACCATTCAGGTGCTCCATGAATATTCTTAATGGCATCTAAAATGGTGAATCCTTTCCAGAAAGTTTTCAAATTACTTTTCCCAGATCCATCAGAGGAATCACTATTCATGGCAGCTATAGCCTTATAAAATGCATTTTCTAAAGATTTTATTTATTTATTTGACACAGAGAACTAGAGAGTACAAATGAGGAGAATAGCAGAGACAGTGGGAGAAACAGGCTCCCCACTGAGCAGGGAGCCCGATGTGGGGCTTGATCCCAGGACCATGGGATCATGACCTGAGCTGAAGGCAGATGCTTAACAACTGAGCCACCCAGGTCCCCCATAAAATGCATTTTTAAAATAATCAGTATTAAAGGCTGAAATTACCCTTCGATCCATGGACTGCAAAGTGGATGTTGTGTTAGCAGGCATGAAAACAACATTAATCTCATTGGATATCTCCATCAGAGCTCTTGGATGACCAGGTGCATTATCAATGAGCAGTCATATTTTGAAAGGAATCTTTTCTTCTGAATAGTAGGTTTCAATAGTGGGCTTAAAATATTTAGTAAACTGTGTTGTAAACAGATGTGCTGTCATCCAGGCTTTGCTCTTCCACTGACAGAGCACAGATAGAGTAGATTTAGCATAATTCCCAAGGGCTCTAGGATTTTCAGAATGACAAATGAGTGCTGGCTTCAATGTAGAGTCACCAGTTGCATTAGCTTCTAATAAGAGAGTCAGAATGTCCTTTGAAGCTTTGAAGCCAGGCACTGACTTCTCCTCTATAGCTATGAAAGTCCTAGTTGACATCTTCTTCTAATGGAAGATTGTTTTGTGTACATTGAAAAGCTGTTATTTAATGTAGCCACCTCTGTTAATTATCATAGCTAGATCTTCTGGATAACTTGCTGTAGCTTCTACATCAGCATTTGCTGCTTCACCTTGCACTTTTTTTCCCCCACCTCATACGTTTATGTTATAGAGACAACTTCTTTCCTTAAACTGCATGAACCAACCTCTGCTGACTTCAAACTTTGTTTCTGAAGCTTCTTCACCTCTTTAAGTCTTCATAGAATTGAAGAGAGTTAGGTCTGGGTTTGGCTTTGGTTTAAGGTAACATAGCTGGTTTGATCTTCTATCCAAACTCTAAATCTTTCTCCGTAGCAGTAATAAGGCTGTTTTGCTTTCTTATTGTTCATGTGTTCACTGAAATAGCACCTCCAATTTCCTTCAAGAACTTTTCCCTTGCATTCCCAACTTGGCTAAGTATTTGGTGCAAGAGGCCTAGCTTTTGGCCTTACTGGGCTTTTGACTAGCCTTCCTCACTGAGCTTAATCGTTTTAGTTTTTTTATTTAAATTGAGAGTCATGTGACTCTTCCTTTCTCTTGAATCCTTAGAGACCATTGTAAGGGTATTACATGACCTAATTTCAATATTCTTGTGTCTCAAGGAATAGAGAGGCCTGAGGAAGGCAGGGGAGAGATGGGGAACTGCCAGTCAGTAGAGCAGTCAACATTTATTGATTAAGTCAACTGTCTTGTATGAGTGTGGTTCATGGTCCCAGAACAATTGCAACAGTAACATCAAAGACTGCTGATCATAGGAGCACCTGGGTGGCTCAGTCAATTAAGTGTCTACCAGGTCATGATCTCAGGCTCCTGGGATTGAGCCCCACATCAGACTCCCTGCTCAGCAGGGAATCTGCTTTTCCCTCTCCCTCTGACCTTCCTCCCCATTTGTGCTCTCTCTCTTCTTCCTCTCTGTCTCAAATAAATAAAATCTTAGAAAAAAACATTACTGATCACAGATCACCATAACAAATATAATATTAATGAAAAAGTCTGAAATATTGCAAGAATTGCCAAAATGTAACACAGAGACACAAAGTAAGCAAATGCTGTTGAAGAAATGACACCAATAGACTTGCTCATGAGGCAGGATTACCACAAACCTTCAATTTATAAAAAACACAGTACCTGCAAAGTACAATAAAGTGAAGTGCAATAAAACCATATATGACTATACAATGAAGCTGAAAGCCTTAGAGATGTTTATGTTACTAACATGTAAAATGAAGTAGTTATTTTGTCTTCTATATATTTGCTATATAGCCAACCCATATTTTAGATAAAACCTCTTTTTTAAAAAAAAAGATTTTATTTATTTATTCGTGACAGACACACAGAGAGAGAGAGAGAGAGAGAGAGAGAAAGGCAGAGTCACAGGCAGATGGAGAAGCAGGCTCCATGCAGGGAGCCCAACGTGGGACTCGATCCTGCATCTCCAGGATCACACCCTGGGCTGAAGGCAGTGCTAAACTGCTGAGCCACCCGGGCTGTCCTAAAACCCTCTTTTAATAATGAAAGAAAACTGATCTCTGCTGTAATTCTGTCTCTTCCACTATTGGAGCTGCCATCAGAGAGACTCCTGCCCATTTGTTTGGTGACTTTCTCCCCAACTCCAGCTCTTAGCCTTAGCCCATGGCCTCCTCTCCACGCTCCATGACTGGAATCCTGAGGTGTTTGCAGTCTGAGAAGCCACGGCAACCATCCTGCCTATCTTAATTATTTCTCCTCATTTATTATCATGGCTAAGCTGTCCCGTCTCCCACACTCAGGCTCCACCCATGGGCTCCTCACCTGTCACCACTAGCAAGTGAACAATATGAAGCTGAACACCTTATAAGTGACAGCAAAAGTGCCTACAATAGATGATCACTGGCGATCCGGAACAGTATTTCATTAGGTCGTGCATATAGTGAACCCTAAAACTCTTACAATGAACACCTTGGTGGCGCTTTCAGGGGTATCGAGTATATATTTCAGTTTGATTATCAAGGCAGTACAGCTTTATCTCTGTTCACTGCACAGGAAATCTTATGAAAGTATTCAAGGCATATGTTTTTGAAGTCTAGCAGAGGGTACATGTAGACACCCTAGAAACATCAGCAGCTTCTCTGTCCCAGTGAAGTTTGTTTGGAAGCACCTGGGGTTGTACAAAATGGCTGAGTGCATTTTCTTTCCCCTGACCAACAGTGCTGCTCGTTAGCAGCTAGAAAGGCCGCCTAGATCCAAAATAGTATTAAACAAGTGTTTCTTCAATATGAGATCATTATGTTTCTCTTCTAAATCCAAATACTAATTGCAACCTTGCTGTGAGCATACAATATTAAGGCCATCATAGCCATGGCAACAGAATGCAACATGAAGTGGAATCCTATCATCTGCACAGCGTTGCTAGTGGTTTGGGTGTCAGACGAGCACTTTCTTACAACATCTCTAATGTTCAACTCCAAAGAGGGGATTGCATTGCATACCTTTAGGCAATTTTGCCATACAGATTCTGTTATCTTTGAATGTTTTGTATATCTCTATAATTAATTTCAATACAGGATGGCTTGTTAATCCACAGACAAAAATACAAGCACAAATTAAAATTTCAACAGGCACTTTACAATGGCCATTTACATTTCAAAATTAAACCCATAATAAAAACTTTTGTGTACTTATAATTGGACTGATTTTTAACACCCAATGATAAACATCTATGTAAATAGCCTCCCAAAGATTTTACACTTAAGAAAAAAAGGACTTTAAATGAGCTGCTTAAAGTCACCTTCTCTGCTTTGCATGATAATTGTAACGCAAAATAATAAACAGCACAGGGCAGGAGTACAACACTTCTAGGATGATAGGGTGCCATTTATATGAAGATAATTAGGCATTTAAAACCTACCAATACCAATTTTAAAACCTACCAATTAAAAAAAAAAAAACAGTGTGCTTACAGTAAACTCATTGAAATAAATTTCCATTTGCCTTTGCTGTGCTTTCATTACAAATATGTCCACAGCTTGTACAGCCCCAAGGACTCTGTTTTTGTGTGTAGGAAGTGAGGTGCAGATTAAGAGTTCACAACCCAGCCTATCTTTCTATAAAAACAAAGAAGTATTTTGTAGAGATTTGCTGTAAATATATGAACCATATGCCATTGTTAAAAAGAAAGGAAACAGTTGTGTTGGCGGAAAGACTTGTTACTATTAGAAAGATTGATGCGTGAACAGAACTCATACTCATGTTCTCCTAGATTATGCTGAGAAGAGCAAAGGAAACAAAGGGAACCGCTATCAACATTCAGAGGCAGATGCATGGGGCTTTGCTTTCATGGTTAATGAAACAAAATTTGTCTCCTCAAGAATATACCTGAATATGGACCATGAACTCATATGAATGCAATAAAGAGGTCAGATGGCTTTCCCAGACAGATAAAACACATCATTTAGACTGTAAGAAAATGTTAACACTTGAGCAATGAAGAAATTCCTAACAGATTGATCAATAGATAATTTTTACTATTTTTAGGGCTACATCCATTCATTCATTCACTCTTCCCGTTATCAAACATTTATGAGTCAGCTACTTAGGTATTATTATACTACATGCTGGCAGTTCAAATTAGAAATCAGTTCTCAAAAAGATGAAACACATGTTTAAATAAGTAATTTCACTAAAATAGGGAACAGTTATAAGTGAGTCCTATACAAAGTGCAATGGAAGCAGAAAGGAGAAAAAGACTTAATCTGCTGTAAATAAAGATTTTATAATGAGCAATGTTTGAACTGCATTTTGAAGGGTAAGCAGGTGTTTGCTGGAGAATGAAGAGGAAAATAGGTAGAAAAGTCTGGGAGGGACTTTAGAAGCTGGAGACATCAAAGGATTTTCTTGCTTACAAGGAGTATGTCTAAAACATAGAATGTTCACATGGAGGTCAATCAGTGTTTCTCTATTTACCTTTCCATTGTGTCTTATTTCTTCAATATGGTCTACAGAGCCCTTCAGACTAGGTTGAGGGTGGAGGGGTTTATTGACTTATTAATTATAAAACTCAGGAGCATTATATCAGGCATCACTGAATTTAAGAGCTCAGAAGAATCTGTCTCTATCATTTGAACCTGCCTTTTTCAGTGTTGGTTCCATTCTCAAGGATACATTCTATGAGGCTAGCAAACCCAGCAGAATTTGCATGTGTGTAAGGGATCATTTTTCCCAAAGCAAAAACTGGGATGTTGTTCCTGAATTGTTCACCAATTTCCCAGAACCATTTATTGAATAGTCAAAACTGTTTATATTTACCAAAAAACTTTTATAGTTTAAAAAACAGGAAAAAAACAGAAAATTATCATAAAGTGAAACATGGCCACTTATTTTCCTCAGTGTTCTTTTTCTTAAATATACACACATGTAGGCTTTTAACAGTGTAAAAAAAATCACCATCAGGCATAAAGATGGGAGAAATTGACATTTTCTTTCACTGTGCTTCTCAATACCAAATGCTTTGCCTTGGCCTTTTCTGTTATTTTCAGAATTAATGCATACCAAGTGATAAATAATATATCAGACAAATAGAGAAGTAAATCTTGACATACTGAAAAAACTGACCTATTTCAGCTGGCCAAAATATTTGGATATTAAAAATGCTGTAAATATTAATTTAGCAGGAAATAATAAATTGATTCTAGCATGATTTACTTAAATTATTTTTACACATCTTCATTATTGTACTCCAAAAGAGGAAAATACGCAACAAATTAGAAGTGGAAGTTTTATTACAATGTTAATAATAGTTCATATTTAACTGAGATCACATCTTTAATCTTATCTTTCTCCCACCAATGGCTCGTTTTTATTCTTATTATCTTGTTTTCAGTACAGAATTATCACCCACTGGTTTTCAATTACAGAGATGCCCATATTGATTCTACTCTTGATTTTAACTCACAACTGAAAAATTACTCATTTAGTTCTATAAAACTGTATTCTGTAGCTAGTTTAAGCTCTTTTAAAAAAATTATGTGGACTCAAAATACAGAAAGATAAAACTCATAAACAGAACTGTTCAGTTATATAAAGCTATTGGGAAACAGACTTTAAATTATTTTAACTCAAATCACTATTAAAATGTAAGAAGACAAATAGTAATCAAAAATGTCATCACCATATGGAGGAAAACTTGATGTCAGTCACAGCATTTATAAAGAACAGGTGGCGCTTAAGCAATCAAAAACCCCTTATGGAATTATACAAATGTAACCTAAATTCCATAGATCTGTAGTAAAGTGATGTACATAAATTAGACAAAAGATCTTTCATTAACACATACATTCTAAGTTGTTTGACTGTGATTTCCAAAGTTTCAGAAGGAACAAAAATATTCTCCTGTGCTTCACATTGTTTACTTATACATTTTCTAAGGAAATAATTGCATCCTTTGTTTCCTCTCAAAAAACTGTGCATATTACTTATTCTAGAGGGACTCATGTCTCTGAAACCACTATAGGTGTTCTAATATTTTTTGTCCTGAGGACCTGACAACAGGAATGGGGGGAGGAGATGGATACTGTGTTCGGTCTGTTCTTGAAGATCATCAGAGTCATTTGGAGGCTGACAAGTCCAAAAGTATCCAGCCATTGCACGTGCTGTGCAGAGAAGGCGTTTTGAATCCCCTCTGTCTGAGGGCAGTGCTGAGTGTGCACATCTTAAACTAGAACCAATTTTTTTGAACTCAAATTTTATGCGATTCATAGAAAGCCATTTGGGGGATAAAGAAAACTCTTTGGAGCAAGTGAAAACATTGAAGCAAAACCATAACTTCAAAATGTTTTGAGGAAGAGCAGATTGGTATTTTGAGCTGTGCTTTTGTAGTACTCTCATAAGAAAATGTCTTTATACTTTGGCATTTTCAAATAATATTGGTGATTATGCCTATTGATAATTGGAATAAAACTCTCATTTTGAAAAAAAATCCTGACATTGTATTTCATTTGAGGTCTCCTGTCTGACTTGAGGAGAGCAATTAGTGGCTACAGATTTTCCACTGTTAATAGGTGAGCTTTGTAATTACCTCCAGAAGGAAATTCCCCTTTCTGAGTTCCTTCATATTAATCTAATTTCTGGAATCAACAGAGTAGTACAAAATCCCAGATGGCGGACTAGAGTGCTACTGACTCAGTTTGTTTCACATTTTTATTCAGAATTCACACAAATGTCAGTTTTCCACTAGTTTTTTTTCTTTAATATGAAAAGAAATTCAAGGTTAAACTTTTTGAAGAAAATGAAATGAGTTTATTTCAACTGAACAGAACTCAAGCATAAAAATCACAACTAAGCCTCTTCCATTTTTAATGGATTTATTGCTTTTATGTCCACTTTCTTTTTTGACTACGTTAAAAATGTTACTTGCTTTTGAATCACCTGATTTCTTGATCCCTTCTCTGTGCTTAAATTAAGTTACACCTAGCCATATATTTACAAGGTAGTTGGCATCACTAAAAGTTGCAGAATCAAAAGATAAAGTTGCAGATTTGGTTATTTCCCATATACAAAATCACTTTAATCATAAGGCATACTTAATATTAACATTTTCACATACTGATTCTTTTAGCACTTATTCTGTATCTCTCTTGGGATGCTTGCCACTTTCTATTTGACTCGGTGTATATTTGCATACCTTCAAATGAACTTCTGTTAGTCCCTTGAGAAAAGGATCGGGACCTTGCTTATGTTTCTGCTCTCTACACTGTTTCTCACTGCACCTGGTATGAAATAAACTCAATAAATATCTGTTGAAAAATGAAAGAAAGGATGAAGGAAAGTATATTACATTAGTTTTCTGATAATTTCTCTAGGGTTCTATTTTAAAAATTTATCAAATCAGGTACAAGGATTTCTTCAGTAATGAATGAATTTGTTATTCAGCTTCTGATTTGGGGATAACACTTAATATCAGTATTTGGGTAAAATTTCTCATATCCGAAATATCTTTATTCATATTTCTAGATTTATTTAGGTGGATTCAGCTTTGACTAATTTTTTTTAGTTGGTAAAATGAGTATACTACTTCCTACCTAATATATTCATAGTAAGTGAGGAGATAAGAGCTGTTTCTAAATTATATCAAGCATCTTTAAATACCATTTATGGTGAAGGAAAGATTTGCTTTCCATTTTTTTCAGAATATTCTAGGGCACACTGAATTGTTAAAATATAAGGAAATAAATACAAAAATATAAATATAAATTATGTAAAACAAAACCATGAAAAATTATAGACAGGAATATGCATTCTCCTGTTGAAACACGTAACAAAAACAATAATAATTGCTGATATTTATTTAGAGCTTACAGTCGTTCAGAAAGCACTGTGCTAAGTGCTTTATATGCAGTTTCTGACTTAATCCCAACAGTTATCTTATGCTATAGTTACTATTATTTTTTTTTATAGTTACTATTATTATCCTTTTTTTCCAGGTAAGAACCATGAGGTTTACAGAGATTAAATGACATGTCCAAAAATGACTTGTCCAAGGTAATGAGCAGCAGAATAAGGATTCAAAACCAAGTATACCTCACCCAATGCCTTCGTTCTTTACTTTTCTTTTTTTTTTTTTTAAGATTTTATTTATTTATTCATGAGAGACACAGAGAGAGAGGCAGAGACACAAGCAGAGGGAGAAGCAGGCTCCATGCAAGGAGCCCAACGTGGGACTCGATCCTGGATCTCCAAGATCACACCCTGGGCTGAAAGCAGTGCTAAACCGCTGAGTCACCGGGACTTCCCCATTCTATACTTTTCTATATGGTCCCTGTGTGTGAGGCTGCTGAAAACACAGTGAGGGCATCATATCCAATCAAAGATACCTGTGTTTATTTCCTGTGTTAAATCTTTTCTTCCTTCCTTCACTTACAAACATGGGGCAGTCAGTACCATTCAGTTTCCAGTGACATTTCAAATAAAAATCTCTCTCTAGAAATAGGCACTGAGGTTAGAGATTTGAGTGTCACCCCCTCATCCAGAGGATGTAGAACTGGTGCTCTCCAATAAGAAGCAGGAAGAATTTGAATCAATCTGCAAAATAACCTCTTTCTGGTAATCAGGGGGTCTTCCCCCACTGGGTTCAAAGGGCTTCCCTCTTCTTTGTTGTGCAATTTCTAAAGCATTGTGCAATACATAAAGAAAAGACCAAGAACATATCATTGCCTTGGAAACTGCTATGGAATTTGACAGACTGTAGGTTGTTCAGAGCAAATGTTCTGTTGCTGCACAGAGTCCATGCAGTAGCAATGACTGGCAAAGTGGCTGAATGCTCATCTGCTAATCTTGATGTCAACTTAACTTGTCATCCCTGCCCTAAGGATAGGGCGGGAAGTTTGTCTTGTGCTTTCTTTAAATAAGGACTTTTGAACTATTTTATTCCCAAACTGTCAATGATGAAATAAAAAGATATGAGCTGAAGACAAAACAGCAGCTATCTGTAGTAGTTATCCATAGCTCTTGAAGATGAGAATGTGCAACCTGTATTTTCAATAAACGAATTCTTACTGCATAATCTTGGGAAACTAAACTGCTTCTTTTAAAAGTAATTGTGACTCTTATGCTACATCTATAAAGCAAAAGGTAAGGGAGAAAACCTGGATTCAGAATGCTACTCACTGAGTCCTTTCTAATAAATGTCTGGGATTTAAAACTCTGTATAAAATAGGAGGGGAAAAAAGTAAGAAATGAAGGTAGAAAGCCAGTCCTTGGGAGTTGTTTACCAAGAAGCAAATGTGACTCTGGCTAGTTGTAGCATTTTATTTATTTGTTTGTTGGTGGAAGCATTGAGAATAAAAATAAAAGTGATCCTTTTGTGATCCTGTTTGGCCGTGACAGATTCCTTCAGCATTGCCATAGAAACTGAAAGAAGTGCATTTATGAATAGACTCAGATTTCTAAGGCTTGAGTTTCCTGCCAAGAAGAGCACACAGGGTGGAGAAAACAGAGGAAAGTCAAGGCAAAGGGAAAGAAAACAGATTGAGGTGTTGATTTCCAAGCGCTCTCATTTGGAGAGCGAGGGCACACACCAGGTCGAGACACTCTTACCTTTCTGGGCTCTCTTCTAAGATTTTGAGATGTCGAATTAGTCCTTCAGCAGAATAAGTTTAGGCAATTTCTGTAGCTCTTTTTGATGCCAGGAAGGAGAAAACAATACTCTGGATTATCAAAATTTATGCATAAGAGGAAGGAGAATCCCCTCCAACATGGTTAGATAAGGTCATGGAATAGAGACGGCAACCACGAATGCTGATTGAGCCAGGAAAGTAAAATCCACATTTACTAAGTGAAATGACCTTGACTAAAGAAAAAGCCCCCAGCCACCTTGTCTGACTTATAATTTGCTAAGTGTCTTGGGAAATACTTATCTAAATAATATAACAACAACAATGAAAGAGAGGGGAATAAATGGAAATAGACACTCACTTCTGTCACAGAGAACAGAAAGTGATGGGGACAATGTGGTGGACAGCACAGGCCTAAGGTGGGCAGCTGCTGTGCAATTCCAGCTAGTTTCTGGCAAGAAGGAATGAAAGCTCAGTGTTGCCAGATCTTCCTATTTTTCAAGAGGAGCTGGAAGTCGAGATTTTTATGTGCAGTCTTCTGATATTTTAGTTATGCTCAAAGATTTTAAAATACCATTAAGCCAAACAAAATATGCCTAGATATTACATTTAGCTCTTAGATGAACAGTCCCTGACTTCCAGAGTCTGACTCTAAACTCATAGCTGGAGCATGGGACAGCGGTAACAGGGAAATGGCCGGAGATGAGAGAGATTCAGGAGATGGACAGAGGGGATGCTGTCATATGAAGCCTAGAAGAACTGTGACCAAACTGAAGGGCAGGCGCTACCACTGGCCGGAGCTTGAGGTAGAAAGCAGATTTTGGGCTTCATACTTTAACATTCAATAATTGTCCAGTGCCTGATTCACATCAGAAAATGTGCTAAACAGAAAACTTTCTTAGGCCACAGATTCTACATTATATATACATATTATATATAATATGCTAGTATTATTAGTATATTATTACATGCATATAGCATATTTGTTTATAATTGCTTTTTATAGGCATTTGATTCTTCCAATATTTAAATTCTACATAAATGCAATCATACTTTATATATTTTTCTAAATTGATTTTTTTTTAAAACTGACTTATTTATTTTTATATTTTTTATTTATTTATTTACTTAATTATGATAGTCACAGAGAGAGAGAGAGAGAGGCAGAGTCATAGGCAGAGGGAGAAGCAGGCTCCATGCACTGGGAGCCCGACGTGGGATTCGATCCCGGGTCTCCAGGATCACGCCCTGGGCCAAAGGCAGGCGCCAAACCGCTGCGCCACCCAGGGATCCCTCTAAATTGATTTTTTAAAAAGATTTTATTTATTCATTCATGAGAGACACAGAGAGAGGCAGAGACATAGGCAGAGACATAGGCAGAGGGAGCCTGCTCATGGGGACCCCATTGTGGGACTAGATCCTGAGACTTCAGGACCTTGCCCAGGCACTCAACCATTGAGCCACCCAGGTGTCCCCTAACTTGATTTTTTTTTTTTTGGTTCAACAATATTTTTTTTGTTTTTATTTTAATTCTAGTTAGTTAACATACAGTATTATATTAGCTTCAGGCGTACAATGTAGTGATTCAACAATTTCATACATCAACTAATGTTCATCATAACAAGTACATTTCTTAATCCCCATCACCTGTGTGCCTTCGGCAGCACATATAATAATAATCCCCATCATCTATTCAGCCCATCCCCTTATACCCACCTCTCCTCTGGTAGCCATCAGTGTGTTCTGTATATACTTATGTCTGTTCCTTGTTTTGTTTCTCTCTCCCTCTCCTTTTTCCCCTTTGCTCATTTGTTTTGTTTCTTAAATTTCACATGTAAGTGAGGTCATATGGTATTTGTCTTTCTCTAGCTGACTTTTTCACTTAGCATAATACTCTCTAGCTCCATCCGTGTTGTTGCAAATTCCAAGATTTCCAAGGAAGAATCAAATGCCTTTTTATAGCTAAAAGGATGTGTGTGTGTGTGTGTGTGTGTGTGTGTGTGTGTGTGTGATCAATTCATCAATTTACGGACACATGGGCTGCTTCCATATCTTGGCTATTGTAAATAACACTGCTATAAACATCAGGGTGCATGTATCCCTTTGAATTACTGTTTTTGTATTCTTTGGGTAAGTATCCAGTAATGCAATTGCTAGGTTGTAGGGTAGTTCTATTTTTGACTTTTTTTGAGGAACATTCATACTATTTTCCACAGTGGCCATATCAGTTTGCATTACCACCAACAGTAAAAGAGGGTTCCCCTTTCTCCATATCCTCACCAGCACCTGTTGTTTCTTGTGTTGTTGATTTCAGCCATTCTGACACATGTGAAGTGATATATCATTGTTGTTTTGATTTACATTTTCCTGATGGTTAAGTGACAAATATCTTTTCATATGTCTGTTGGCCATCTGAATGTCTTCTTTGAAGAAATGTCTGTGTATGTCTTCTGCTCATTTTTAATTGAATTATTTGTGGGGTGGTTTTTTTTTTTTTTTTTTTGGTATGTTGAGTTAAATAAGTTCTTTATATATTTTGGATACTAATCCTTTATCAGATATGTCATTTCCAAATATCTTCTTCCATTCTGTAGGAATGCCTTTTAGATTCATTATTTCCTTGGCTGTACAGAAGTTTTTTGTTTTGATGTAATCCTAATAGTTTATTTTTCCTGTTGTTTCCCTTGCCCAGGAGACATATCTAGAAAAGAGTTGCTATGGCCAATATCAAACAGGTTATTGCCTGTGTTCTATTCTAAGATTTTTATGGTTTCAGATCTCATGTTTTAGTCTTTAATCCATTTCAAACTTATTTTGTTTCAACAATACTTTAAAATTCACTTATACTGATGTTTATAACTATATTTACTATAGTCTCATTGCTGTGTATTCCATTGTATTATGGAATGTTGATATTCTTTCTACTGTAAATATCCATTTGGAATATTCTGGGTTTTTTTTAAGATCTTATTTATTTATTTGAGAGATAGAACATGAGCGGCTGAGGGAGAGGGACAAGGAGACTCCCCACTGAATGCAGAGACTGTCACAGAGCTCGATCCTAGAACCCTGAGATCATGACCTGAGCTGAAGTCAGACACTTAAACATATGAGCCCCACAGTACCCCTGTTTTTTTACTGTCATGAACTATGTTGTTATGAACATTTTCATCCATGTTTCCTGTATTAGTCCAGGTTCTCCAGAGGAACAGAAACTATAACATAACTATATATCTATATATCTATATCTATATATATAATAATATATTTATATCTATATCTGTCCAGAGATAGTGATAGATTTGTTATAAGGAATGGGCTTATGCAATTATGCTGTCAAGATCTGCTATCAGTAAGAAAGTTATCAGCAAGCTGGAGAGTGGATGCATAGTTCCAGTTTAAAAACTGGAAGGTATAAAACCCAAGAAAAGCCATTGATGTTGGAAAGAAGGAATGTCTTAACTCAAGTAAACAGCTCTTTTTTACTTGCTAGAGGGTCAATCTTTTTGTTCTTTTTAGGATCTCAACTGATTAGATGAGGGCCATCTATGTTAGAGAAGGCAATCTTCGTTACTCAGTCTTGTCTACCAATTTAGATGTCAATATCATCCCAAAATACCCTTACACACATAAACTTTGAATAATGTTTGACTTGGGAACCTATAGCCCAGTCAAATTGACACATAAAATTAACCATCATACTTTCTAATCCACTTGTGAAGAATTCCTCCAGGAAATACATATGGGAATATAAGTGTAAATCATAGAGTATGTACCCAATAAACTCCAATTTGTTTTCAAAGTGGTTATACCAATGTACATTTTTACTAGAAATCTATGAGAGTTGCCATTGTTCTACATATTTGCCAACATTTTTTTCAGCCTTTTTGACAATGTGGTGAATATAAAGTAGAATCTTACTGTGATTTTGATATACATAAGCTAATCATCCTACTAAAAAAAAAAAAAATAAGAGGAAAACACAAGCAGAATATGTCCAAAAATGTAAAACAAAGGAAATAATAAAGATGAGAGAGAGAAAGAGAGAGAGAGAGAGAGAGAGAGAGAAGAAACAAAGCCAGAAGTAGATTCTTTGTAAAGATGTTCAAAAATATCTTCTAGCAAACATGATACCAGGGTCCCTGACCAGCAGATAAGACAAGAAAAAAAAAGATTCAAATTGTTAAGGAAAATAATTGCTATTATTCACATATGATTTTATTGTCTGCATAGAAAACTAAAAGACTTGTGGGCAACTTATTAAAATTAATAAGAGAGGTTAGCAAATTTTCTAGATGTAAAACTAACATTAAGTAAATTCTTTTCATAAATTATGTAAAAATACCTAGAAAATGCAACAAAATAAGAGACTACATAGAATAGTAACAAATTTGTAAGCCATAAAGAAATAAGTTTTTAAAAATACTCACAAATTTTAAGTAGATAAGATTTAAACTTTAAACCGTTAAATAAGATCTAAATAATGCAAAGAACATCATATTCTTGGATAGAGAGACTTAATATTCAATATATGCATTCAATATTATTCCAATCAAAATCTTAATAATTTTCATAAAACTTGGTAAACTGATTCTAAAATGTATATATAAGAGCAAAGGGTCAGGAATAGCCAAAACACTTTGTCTATTTAGCTACTCCCTGGTACTCTGTCCACCAAATTCCAATTTTTTTTCATCTATCTAAACTCCAATCTCTGTCTTTCAGAGATTGTATATCTATACAGATATAGATATAAAGATATTATACTGGACTCTTTTTTGGGCTCCACCTTTATGTACTGTCTCTGAAAAGTACATCTAGATAGAATGATATAAACCCACTTGTTTATATCCTTCCTTTCAGAGATCCAGTCTTATGTTGCCTGCTGTCCAATACCTGAAAACATAGATTCAAATATTTTGCCCTGTTTTTTCAGTTATATATGGCAGGAGATTTAGTATGGTACTAGTTAGTCCATGATCACCAGACTCTGATGACTCCTTTTGACACAAACCTAGAAATGTAAAAATTTCTTTGCTAGTTGGTATAGGAAGATATCCTAGGTTAATCTAGTACATTTTGGGCAGCAGATCTGTCATTAATTTTTTTCTCTAAGAAGCCCCGGTTCCTTTTATGGGAAATCGCATCTGAAGACCACAATCAAAATGCTAGAGAAATTCATAGCTACCGAGTTATTTTTTTATTTCTGGTTTCTTGCAGTTTCCAGAGCAAAGATTTAACTAGATCTGTTTCTACAGCTATAGCTACATCTAGATATACAATGAATTCATACTGTTCTCTCTTGAACCTGCTCCATCAGGCTTTTACACTCTTTCTCCACCAGCTCTTACATTATCAAGATCACCAATGTCTTTCTGTTTTCTAAATCCCATTGTCAATTCTCAGTCTTTTAACTTTTTCAGTGTAACAGAAGCTTTTGACACAGTTGATTGCTTTCCCTCCTCTTTGAAATACTTTATTCCCTTATCTTCCAGGACACATCATTTTCTACTCAGCATCTCTTTTGGATAGCTCAAAGGCATCTCAGATAACTTGACCAAACCCACCCAGACTCTTGATTTCTCTTCTGAAATTTTCTCTTTGGGCAGCCACGGTGGCGCAGCGGTTTAGCACCGCCTGCAGCCCAGGGTGTGATCCTGGAGACCCAGGATGGAGTCCCACATCAGGTTCCCTGCATGGAGCCTGCTTCTCCCTCTGCCTGTGTCTCTGCCTCTCTCTCTCTCTCTGTCTCTCATGAATAAATAAATAAAATCTTTTTTAAAAAATGAAATTTTCTCTTTATGTAGTCTTCTTTATCTCAGTAAATAGTAAGCCTAACCCTTCAGTTTCTCAGATTAAAACCTCAGAACAAGCTTTGACTCATCACTTTCTTCCAGACTTCAGAAATCTGCCCATCAAATCTAATCCTCTTGGCTCCATCTTCAAAATATATGTAGGATCTGACCATCTTTCACTACCTCAATGACTACAGTTCTTGTACAAATCACTATTATTTTCTCAACTGAATGATTGTAATAATCTCCACACTTATCTCCCTGTTTCCTGACTTACCCCCTAAGGCATAGGCAAGAATAGCTCAATTAAAATAGAAGTCACTTTATTCCATAGCACCACTCAAGAGTCTTCAACATCTCCATATCTTTACAGATTGAAAGACCAACATTATCAAAATGGTCCACAAGACTCTGCATTTATCATCTCTTCTGACTTTACCTTCTTTTACTGTTCCTTCACTTACTCTACATAGCTACACTGTCCTTGCTATTTCTTGAGCATGCCAAAGCTGTTCCTGTATTAAGAGTTTGTACTTGCTATTCCTACCACTTGTAGTATTCTTTTCCTAGATATTTTCATGGCTCGCTTCCTCCTCCTTACCCTCACTATACATTTAGCACTTATGGTTATATGTATTTTACCTATTTATAGGTTTACTAAATATATATATATTCTTTGTCACTTGGTCTCTTAAGTTCCATGAGGGCAAGGCAAATGCTTAGAATACTACAGGAATTTAATAAAGATTTTGTTTAAAAAATGAATAAGCAAATATTTACTGAATACCTACTGTGTGCCAGAGATGGCGCTGCTTGCTAGCATCTATATGGTGTATAATCCCTGCCCTCAAGAAAATTGAAAGAGGCAAATGGCTAATTTCTTTATAAAACTCCCGACAATAACCTCACACTTCCATGTACCTATTCTATTGTTATTCCCATACATTGCTTATGATTTTATGCGTGGGTATCCTTGATATATGATAGCCCTTTGACCTTTGAGAAAGCCATGCTCTACAAATAGTCTAGAGGGCCATCTCTGAGAGAGCCAAATTGAGAACTGATGCCACCTCTCTTTGTGGCTTTGGGCAAATCTAAGAACCTTTCTGCTTCTGTTTCCCCAGCTGTAAAATAGGATTAATAGTTCTTGCTTCACGGGAGTCTTTTGAGGATTCTTTCATTCATGTAGTAATATTTATTGAAAATGGTAAGTGCTAAGTGGTATTATGCCTAATTAATTAGGTCCTCATCTCCCTGGTGTGGGTTATGGTGTCTGGCTGGTCATTAATAAAATATGCTGGAAGCTTTGCAGATTTTCCTTTCAGAGCTCTCCTGATGGCTGCATAAGCAGTGCACGAATTGGGCATCCAACCTTGTAGTTAAATACATACAGCTGTTTGAGTTCTAGCATGCTCACATTTATTTAGTTCTCAGACAATACAAAATTGGAAGGTGCTGAAAGCACCAGTTAAGAAAGAGAAATACTACAAAGGATCCTAGGGTGGTTAGTAATAAAGCCAGGAAATAAAACTAAGACTCAATTTGGATTTGCCAGATAATAGCAATGGGAATTTTAACACCTCCTTTGAAAAATTCAAGTGGCAGTTAGATAATAGAGAAATAATAAGCAGTATTATAAGTGTCATGGATGACATGGTAGAGGAAATTATATAAGATGTAGGGTAAAACATTGATAATGGGTGATACTTCTATTGTTGTTATATCACATCACAAGAGATTTTTTTTTTTCTGAGACATACTTATGAAAAACTGTTAAATCTAAGTTCCCCAGATAAATCTATCCACCCTCAGCTTCTGTGATAATTGCGTTTTTCTTCTCTATCTATGGCTATTTCTTATCAGGTCTTCTTTGTCAGTTTCTCTTCCTCAACTTGTCCCTTAAATGAACATATTTCCTGAGCTCCTTCTTTGGTCATCTGGGTTTTTTCTTTCAATACATAAGTCCTGTGTGTATATAAACCTATGACTTCAACTACCAACTCCCAATTCTCTTTCTCTACCCCAGAGCACTCAGAGAACTCCAACACTATAATTTCAATTCTCTGTTGACTATCTTTACCTGGGTGTCTCACAAGTCCCTTAAACTGACTGTGTCTCAAACAGAACTCATCTTCTTTCCCTTCCCAATCCCTTTTTCCTATTGTTTTCCTATTTTAGTGATTGGGATTACCAGGCAATCATCTACCCAAGTCAAAGGTCTAGGAAAAAAATCTAGATGCTTTTCTTCTCTCGCCAGTCTGCCCTCTATGTAAACCTCCAAGGGATTCTAAATCCTTAAAATTTTTTTAATCAATTAGGTTAATGCTCACATTTTGCAAACAGATTTTTAGGAGTAAATGCATTATGGCTCAGAAAACTGTTTTTCAATTCAATGCCCAACAGGTAGGTATCTCTGGGCATTAATCTTCTGTCTTATCGTTTGTCACTCCTGTATTGTTTTAAACTTTCTTGAGCTAATCCAGATTCCACTTACCCCATATCTTCTAACCCCCCCAACAATGCCCTCTAGGACTGAGCATCAGAAAGAACAAATTTCAAGATATCTTCAAGCTCTTCTGGAAGTATTTCCTGTGCCTCTTTTGCCATATCTGATACCTACCTCTTACTAAAGAATATACCTTTCCCTGCAATTCATCATCTATTGTGCAATTCTTTTTATCTCAGTGTTGAACAACTCCAGAATATTCTGGTTTCCTAGCACTAAAATTATACATAGTCGAAATACAATAAATATTTTAAATGAGTGGACTTATCCCCATTCACCTATCTCACTGCTGCTGCCTTAATTCAGGTGTTCATCAGCTATAATTTAGGTTACTATTAAGTATAGTTGATTCTTATCATTTATGGATTCCATATTTGAAAATTCTTCTACTTGCTTAAATCTATTAATGACCCTAAAAACCAATATTTGCAGGTTTTGCAGTCATTCCTGGACATGCCTAGAGTGGTAAAAAAAATTTGAGTTCTGCAGCAAGTGTGTTCTTAGATAAGGTCAACCTCGGCAGTATTTTGCTTTCCCTTTTCAGCCTTCATATTGTAAACAAGTATCCTTTTGGCAGTCTATTTAGTGCTGCATTTTTTGTACCTTTTTTTTTTTTTTTCGATTCTGTTTAAAGTTACCAGCAACTATAGTGCTGAAGAGCTGTCTAGTGTTCCCAAGTGCAAGAAAGCTGGTTGTACCTTATGGAGAAAATATGTATGTTAGATAAAAATTGTTCAGGCATGAGTTACAGTGCTGTGGTTCATAATTTCAGTGATAATGAATCAAAAGCAGGACACATCCAGAGAAAGGAAGATGATCTACACATGAGACATACCAGAAAATGCTAAAGTAATATCTATAGTACATGATGAAGTTATAGAAAAGATAGAAAAGTGGCTAAATTTGTGGATTCATAGAATGATGACTGATTTTTTTCTTTTTTTGAAGCATGGAGGACAGCAATGTTGTGAGGCTGAAAGCCAATGAAGTTAATGGTCATGTTGTTCAGAATTAGGAAATGTTAAACCTTTCTTAGCTGGAAATAATACATATAACTAAGTATTTATAAGACATATATAGAAGTATATGTGACATTATACTATATAATTAAGCATCTTTAAACATAAAGCAAAGTTATATATTGGTCAGTCGATGAAAATATTGTGACCAGAAGCTTGCAGGAACCTATCCCTATACTTACCCCAGAAGCAATGATTCAATATCCACTAATTCAGTGTTTACATGTCTTTACAGAGCATAAGTACCACAAATAATGAGAATTGACTGAACCTCCTAACAGATTTTAATGTCTCCAGGCTGGCCTCACTTTTGCTTGAAGGAACTTTCTAAAACTGAAATCTAATCCTGTCATTGCCTAGTTTTAAATGCTTCAAGGCTCCATACAGATTTCAAGATGAAATTCAAATTCCTCAGTTGAGAATATAAGTCAGGCCCCATTACCTATCAATGCTCCATACATGTCCTTTTTTCCAGTTATCAGAGCTACTCATGTTTTCACCAATTCTTCTGTGCTCTCTTGATTTTCCCATTCATCCACACATGCTGTTCCCTCTACTTAGGATATCCTTATTTTCTCCCCTTATTTTTGGCTAATTAATACTTATTCTTTCTAATCTTATCTCAAGTGCACTTTTCTCTGGGACCTTCACTGACCTTCACAGTCTGATCAAGATGCCTTTTCTCTGTATCCTAGTTCTCATACAGAACATACTATGATGCTTGCTTTTTCCTGTCTGTCTCTCTCACTAGACTAAACAGTCTTTCAGAGCAGGAGTCACGTCTTTTAAAATTTTTTCTTCCTAGTACCAAGGACAGTACCTGACATATTTAGCGTATAGCAAAAGCTGAATATATATTTGTTCAGTGAATTCAGGATGAATGAATGAATGAATGAATGACTAGTTTCATGAAATCTGCCCCCCTTTAAATATTTGAGGAATTTGAAGCTAAACATTCTAACTTCTTACAACTCTTTCTCATACATTATCCAGAACTTTTCCCAAATCTTATTAACAGGATGTATCCTGGGTCACATTCCAATTATTCAAAAGTTCATTTTAAACTGTAAACATCTGAAACACTGTGACCCATATATGATATATAGTATGAAGCATGTAGAATATAATGTTCTTTTATTTCCTTTGATTAATACACACTAAGTAGAAATGAATGAGTGAATGAATGAATGAATGAATACTAATGCAGCCTTAAGATTTCTTTTTCCCCACCTTCTTCTTGTTCATTTATCATGCTGTTCACTCCTATAGAGGTTACTTTTTTTTTTTTTTTAATTTTTTTTTTTTTTTTTTTTTTTTTATTTATGATAGTCACAGAGAGAGAGAGAGAGAGGCAGAGACATAGGCAGAGGGAGAAGCAGGCTCCATGCACCGGGAGCCCGACGTGGGATTCGATCCCGGGTCTCCAGGATCGCGCCCTGGGCCAAAGGCAGGCGCCAAACCGCTGCGCCACCCAGGGATCCCAGAGGTTACTATTAATTGAATCCCTGTGTCTTTTTTCATATATTGCTGATAAACCAAGTATCATCAGAACATATTTAGAAAGATTATATTTTTTCATTCCAAATGCAGGATTTATCATTTAATCCCTACTTAGTTTTACCCAGCTAATTTTGTCCCATTGGTACACCTTATACATACTTTTAAGTATGATTCTTTTTCATAAGGCATTTATTACCCTTCTCAACCCTATGCCATTATGTCTTTACCCAAATCATGTACAATAACATTAAACAGGCCCAAGGTCTTTGGCCTTGGTTTTATACCTGACAATTATCAAAATTCTTTTTGTACAGTTGTTTACTTATTTAGAAATCCTCCTAAGCATAAAATCAACTGGCCCCAAATTTACAATATAGTTCATAATGGAAGATGAGCAGTATAATGGAAAAGTATAGGTTTAGAGCAGACTGGTATTGAAACCCCACTGCCACCTCTTACTAGCTGACAACTCTCGGCAATAAATTAACCACTCTGAGCCTCACTTTCCTCATCTATAATTTGAAGATAACATACCAGTATAACGGTTTTGTAAGCGTTAGAGATAATGAACACAAAATGCTTCCCACAGTGTGTGGCATAAGGAAGATTTAGAAAAATGACTATGTTTGTAAATGGCTAAAAAGGGAGATTGGTTAAATGCCCTCCTAAAATCTAGGTTCTGTAGCAACATATTAAAATTCAATTGGTAAGCATATCAAAAGAAACTAAAAGACTTTAGCATTCAATTTGCATGATCTTAGTAGAAACTTGGCCTCCTGATCAGTTTTTGCTACTTCAAGTAGTGTAAAGATCCCTTTTAGCACTAAAATTGTAGGTTGAGATAACTTACTGCTGTGGTCCAATTGATTATTGTTTATTATCCCCCAAAAATAGTCCAATAAAAGTATGCACTTTGCCCTATATTATTAACACGCAATAACAACCAGGGATGGTGCACATTTTATCTTCCATTATCCCACCCTCCTTTTTTACTTTGCCTCTCTTCTTTAGGTCATTATTAATTCTGCTCCCTTCCCTCATCTTGTTCCTAACAAAATTCAAGAGTGCTTAGTGCTCTGCTTTAAGCAAACTCATACTGTTCTGCAAAGTTTGCCACACACTTCTTTATGGGCTTTCAAAAAAGCTTTTTAATGAAATTCACGAACACTTTTCTGGGGATTATTGGTTGAGCCCAGCATTCTCTTGTGTTTGCAATATACCATTTTCCACTTGTAGAAAATCAGGACATTTACCTATTTCAGTCTTTTGCCCTCACATCTCTTCTCCATAAATACTCAGTGGCTGCTGCCAACGCTGTTTCTGAGATCACACCTGTAAGTTCTCCTGGTTCCCAGGGAATAATTTTCTTGAATCTGGGGACTTGAATTTATTTGAAACAGCTAGGAGCTCTCTCTTCATCTCTTCAGCTAATTTGGGCATTATTTTCCTCTTAACCATGTTTGTTCTACTCTTTTCAGTTTGAAGATCATTTTCCAAGATAGAGAAAATAGAAGCAAATTAGGAGATGGGTAGTTTTTTTTCTTGCTGTAATCTGTTAGCATAATGAGATGAAAATCAAACACTGAACCCATTTTTACCTGCAATAGATTTAAGAGTTTTTTTCCCCTCTGGTCTTTGGCTATTTTATACACTCAAACTTACCCTGAGGTTCAATATTGTTGATAAAATTCTCTAGCCTGGGTGGCTCAGTCAGTTAAGTAGCTAACTCTTGATTTTGGCTCAGGTCATGATTGAGCCCCTTGTGAGGCTCCCTGCTCATCAGGGAGTCTGCTTCAGGATTCTCTCTCCATCTCTGCTCCTCCCTGCTCTCTCTAAAATAAATAAATAAATCTTTTAAAAAATTCTCCAGCTTAACTTTTTCTATTTTTATTTCATTTTTGGTTGTGTGTCCTTATTTTTTACATGTGACCTCAGTAAACCCTAAATAACCTAAATAATTTCATTTGTTCTTTTCCTTCTTTTCATCATGATTTTGAGATAATTTAAAATTAAATTTGAGATTTTTATATTGAACTTACTCCCATCCCCACAGAATTGAGCCATGGAAAAGATTATCTGTGGTAGAGCCCCTATTCTGAGCTTAAGCTACCACTAGGACAAATCTTGTAAGCTAGTGTGGCAAGCTTTCTAGAAGTCTATTTAGTGTGAGACTGAGGAGCTTTGCGGCAGAGAATACCTCAAAGGAGATGGAGACAGACGTGTCAGTTGGCCCAATAACAAAACCTCTGATGAAACAGATTCTGTTCAGGAAAGGAAGAATGATTTCGAATATGATGTAGGGTGGTGGCTGTCACTTGATTCATCCCTGTCCTTATCTAGTTCTTAGGGAGAGACAGGATTCTTAGCTGGGGCTATCAGATTTATAGATAAACTTGGCTCACACTCCCAATTCCATGAATGAGAAAATCCAAATGTCTCTTTTTGATTTCTGTAAATTCTCAGAATTGGGTCATTTTCTGAATACACCAAGTGTGTGTGTGTGTGTGTGTGTGTGTGTGTGTGTGTGTTTTGGGGGAATAGTTGCAAGTCTGAAATCTTCGAATCTTCAGCAAGTAGTTTAGAGGCCAGATCCAGGGGAATATGAGTTATTATCATTTATGTGATACATTTAAATTCACAGTGTGGTGAATCTGCAGTTAGGGGAGTTCTGTTTTTTTCTTTAGCCTTTCTGAAAGTCTTCAAGGATAAAGACTCTCTCTACACACACACACAGATATACACACCTGATGAATAAGCAAGTATAACACACAGTAGGTACTCCATACATAACTTCAAATTTAATAAACCATTTAAATCAAGGCCATAAATATATCTGGCAATACTTTATTTGGTTGTTATTAATTCTAAAATGATAGAATTCTTTTCTTTCAAATTCTCGGTGATGCCCACCTGACTGAGGAGCTCTCCCTTGTATTCAGAATTAATTTCAGAGATGCAGCTCCCTCTGTCACTACCTCCTCTTTCTGTGAAATGACACAGTCAGCAGGCAAGCCAAGAAATTATCAGACATTTCACTTTTAGCAGCTCCCTTGATAATTGAAGTCTCTCAATACCACTACATTTGATCTCCTTGCCAGTTATGTCATGTGGGTTAGAATTACATTCAGAATCACATAAATGAACATAATATATCAGAATTAGAAAGATTTTTATTTGTCCCTATTTTCTTTTTAATCCTATTATATCAAAACATCTTCACATAATCATTTTTTGTATATAACCCTGTAAAATATTAGCTGTTTCAGAGGAAATGTCCAGTTCTCTATCCAGTACCTTTCTACCACTGCTTTAACCGGGGTATAAGGTTCATAGTGGAAGAAATGTGTTATCTTCTAGGGCTTTTGTTGGTCTTCTTAATTTACTCAAGTCCAAAGATATATATAAATGAAATTTTCTCCTTCAGTACAATCCTTCTTTTCCTTCTGGACAAATTTAATATCCATCAGAACTAAGTGGCAAGGTGTCCTTACCAATGTCTTCTTTACACTTCCTTTAAACTAGTACTCACCCTTGTACATATTTCTCTTACAAGATTTTTCATTCTATTTCATGGTACTTTTGTGTTAGGCAAGAAATAACATGTAAATAATTCTAGCCTTTTCTCTACTCCCAGCTGCCAAAGAGATTACTGGCCTAGCCAGATCTGTTTCTTCCCTTACTCCTAGGATTCTCTTGGGCAGGTTTACAGCAGAATCGGGAGATAAGAATGTTTTGAAGCAAAATTTCATGAGGGTCATCGAGTTGGGGGTGGGAAAAGGAAGAAATATTTGGGGATTTGGAAGAGAAGTGAATGCTTTTGGAGGGAGAGTACAATAGATGAGAAAGGGATTTTTAAAAGAAAAGTTGTACTTCGTTTCTTAGTGTTTAAGATATACAAGTTGACTTACTTCAAAAGTACTTTTTTGGTTGACTGTGCTTCCATAACTGCTCTGAGACTGGACCGCATAAGAGCATGATTCCTGTAGAGTTGTATTTTGCTCACTCATTTCTGATCTCTTCTGTAAGTTCCTTGGAGACAGAGGCTGTGCCATTAACTTCTGTATTCCCAGTTCTCAGTCCATAATAGTTTTTAATAAATATTTGTTGAACTGAAAACTAGAAGTGTTTTGTTTAATAAATAAGTCAGGAGGTTCCCCAAATCTGTATAGCTGAGCTCTTTAGCATGCCTGAAGTACGTGAACTTTTAATGGCATCAGCACTTAATTAAAAATTTATCTTTAATGCCATCGTATTGCTGCCAATTACAGTAGAAAATAAAAGGGGATCTTCTCATGTAATCCAGTACTATGCTACAATGAGAAATTACGATAGGTTTGTGGAGAGATATGAGAACTTCTGATCCTAGGGCCAGTTAAATATAATTGTTAAACATAAATGCTCTATGACATACTGCTCCCTTCATCCAAGAAGAGGTTCTGTTGTATAAATGGTCTTTTCAGTCAGTTCAGTAGAGGGCCTATGCTCTAAAAAGTTTAGAGTGCCCCTCTTCTCAAATATAAAAAAATATAATTCAAAGATTTTTTTAAAAAATTACTAAACTGAAAAATGAAAGGAAAAATAACAGTTTATTTTTTTTCCTGGAATATATATTTAAGACTTATAAAACTATCAGGGATAAAAAATCTTTCACAAACTTATTTTCTTATCTTTTTGAGCTAGCTCTCGTAATGTCCCCCCATAAACACAGTTTTTCAGAACTGAAGATGGCAAATGTTCATCATAAAACTCCCTTTTTACCATCTTCTTATTAATGAAGGAATGGTGAAAGTTTGTAGTGATGAGAAACATATGTATTTCAGTTTGGGGAACTAAAATACTTTTTCAGGAATTTGAAATCTAGAGAGCCCCAGGGAGGTTTTTTCAAATGACATCAAGTCTATTTTCAGAAAAATAATCTAGACTTTTAGACTCCCATTCTAACATTCAGTCATACTCAGTATTTTAATACAATCCTAATTTATCCAGAGCAAAAATGTGGCAAAAGCCGTCATATGTCTTCTGTTTCCCCTTCTGTATAGTGAGAGGAGAAAATATTATCACTTAAGTATTCATTGAGTCTCTATTATATAGGATTACATGAGGCGTCACAAGAAATAAACAAAATAAAGAAGAAAAAAAAGCATCGTTTCTGCAGCTTGAATTTGTATCACATTGGAGCCATTGATTATAGAAAAACTGTAGCCGTTTAGAGGCTAGAAATCATAATTATTATTTTAAAGGTTATTAATTATAATAATATAATGCAAACTAATTCATATTGCACTTCAAAGTTTATAAGAACCTCATATCGGGGATCCCTGAGTGGCGCAGCGGTTTAGCGCCTGCCTTTGGCCCAGGGTGCGATCCTGGAGACCCGGGATCGAATCCCGCATCAGGCTCCCAGTGCATGGAGCCTGCTTCTCCCTCTGCCTGTGTCTCTGCCTCTCTCTCTCTCTCTCTGTGACTATCATAAATAAAATTAAAAAAAAAATTTATAAGAACCTCATATCATTTAAAGGTTACTCTCATAACCCTATGTAAATTGTTATTTCTTCCATTTAAGTGGTGAGGAAATAGGCTCCTATTGTTTCAAGGTGGCAAAATGTTTGGATGACAAGGGGAAACAGACTAATCAACTCTTATTTGTACAGTAGAGTTAACATGAGGGAAATTATTTAAAAATGGGAATTCTTATACTAAGTTAGACACAGAAAATCTTGTAACTTAATATTGAAAAGTTGTAATGTACAAGAAAGTTGAATGTCCTCAAACATACAATATTAAAATGATAGAGTGGCCAACCAAAGGAGGAGCCCATCATTTTATTTTTTAACAACTTTATTGTTGTGATGGCATACAATAAATTGTGCATAAAATGATGACAAATGCCAATTCAGTTTAATATGGCAATCATTCCATAATATATACAAATATTGAATCATTATGTTGCACAGCTGAAACTAATATAATGTTATACATCAATAATTCCTCAATTAAAAGAAAATAAAGTGTATGATTTGATGAGCTTTTACGTATATACACCTGTGAAAACATCACCAGAATCAAGATAATGAATATATCCATCATCCCTGAAAATTTCCTCCTACCACATTGTAGTCTCTCCTTTCTGCCCCTTCCCACCTTCTCCCCCTTTTCCAAGGCAACCATCGCTCTCTGTTCTGTCACCATAGATTAGCTTGCCATTTCTATGATTTCATATAAGTGCAACTATATACTATATATTCTTTTATTTCCATTGGTTTGCTCACTTTACTCAGTATAATGATTTTGAGATTTATTCATGCTGTAGCATGTATCAGTTCATTCCTTTTTATCAATGAGTAGTATTTCCTAAGATAGATACAACATAATTTGTTTATCCATTCACCTGTTGATGAACTTCTGTATTGTTTCCACACTTCAAGTATTATAAACGGAACTGTCATGAATATTTGTCTGCAAGTCTTTATATGGACATATAATTTATTTCTCTTGGGTTTATTTCTCCTTTCATCTAGGAATGGAATGGCTGCATTAACTTTTTAGGAAGCTGCCTTAACTTTTTAAGAGGCTGCAAAACTGTTTTTCAAAAGAATTGTACTACTTTCCAAAGGCAAGTACATTTACATTTCCACTAGCATTAAATATGAGTAACACACTTGATGGGATGAGCACTGGGTGTTATGCTATATGTTGGCAAATAGAAGTTCAATAAAAACAAAAATGAAAAGAACAGAAGTTTTTAATTTTGATGTAGGGAATTTATCAATTTTTTTCTTTTAAGGATTGTGCTTTGGTGTCATATCTAAGAAATATTTGCCTAATTCAAGGTTGCAAAGGTATTATCTACATGTCCTTCTAGTCGTTTTATAGTTTTAGATTTTACACTTAGGTGAATAATGCATTCAGAGTTAATTTTTGTATATCATGCAGAAAATCTCATTTTAATATCACATAAATTTTCCAATTTGATTGTGAGGTAGTATGTCAAGAAGAGTTGTAGAAACTATTCTATTAGAGTCATTTTCTTTTCTTTCTTTCTTTTTTTTTAAGAATCCAGGTATCTTTATTTTTTTATTTGTTTTTATTTAAGTTCAATTTGCCAACATATAGTATAACACCCAGGACTCATTCTATCAAGTGCTCTCTTCAGTGCCCGTCACCCAGTTACCCCAAACCCCCGCCCATTTTCCTTTCTGCAACCCTTTGTTTGTTTCCCAGAATTAGGAGTCTCTCATCCTTTGTCTCCCTCTCTAATTTTTCCCACTGAGGTCCCCTCCTTTCCCTTAAAATCCCTTTCAGTATTTCTTATATTCCTTGTATGAGTGAAACTATATGAGGATTGTCCTTTTCTTTTCTTTTAAAGATTTTATTTATTTATTCGAGAGAGAGAGAGAGAGAGAGAGAGGCAGAGACACAGGCAGAGAGAGAAACAGCCTCCATGCAGGGAGCCTGATGTGGGACTTGATCCTGGGACTCCAGGATCATGCCCTGCGCTGAAGGGAGGCACTCAACCGCTGAGCCATCCAGGCGTCCCTCATTGTAATTTTCTGATTGACTTACTTTACTCATCATAATACCTTTTAGTTCCATCTATGTCAAAGAAAATGGTGGGTATTTGTCCTTTCTGATGGCTGAGTAATATTCCACTGTGTATATGTGTGTGTGTGTGTATATATATATATATATCTCCAATCATCTGCTGGAGGACATCATGGCTCTTCCACAATTTGAGTATTGTGGACATTGCTGCTATGAACATTGGGGTGCAGGTGTCCCAGCATTTCAAAACATCTGTGTCTTTGAGGTAAATACCCAGTAGTGCAATTTCTGGGTTGTAGGATAGCTCTATTTTTAACTTTTTGAGGAACCTCCATGCTGTTTTCCAGAGTGGCTATACCAGTTTGTATCCTACCAACAGTGAAGGAGGGTTCCCCCTTCTGCACATCCTCTTCAACATTTGTTGTTTCCTGTCTTGTTAATTTTTACTATTCTCACTGGTGTGAAGTGGTAACTCATTGTGGTTTTGATTTGTATTCCCTGATACCAAGTGATGTGGAGCATTTTCTCATGTGCTTGTCAGCCATGTGTATGTCTTCTTGGGTGAAATTTCTATTCATGTCTTCTGCTCATTTCATGATTGGATTTTTTGTTTCTTGGGTGTTGAGTTTAATAAGTTTTGATAGATCTTGGATACTAACCCTTTATCTGATATGTCATTTACAAATATCTTCTCGGGTTCTGTAGGTTGTCTTTTAGTTTTTTTGGATGTTTCTTTTGCTGTGCAGAAGCTTTTTATCTTGATTAAGTCCCAGTAGTTCATTTTTGCTTTTGTTTCCTTTGCCTTCATGGATATATCTTACAAGAAGTTTCTGTGGCCAAGTTCAAAAAGGGTGTTGCCTGTGTTCTCCTCTAGGATTTTGATGGATTCTTGTCTCACATTCAGATATTTCAACCATTTTGAGTTTATCTTTGTGTATGGTGTAAGAGAATGGTCTAGTTTCATTCTTCTCCATGTGGCTAATTTTCCCAACACTTTTTTTTGGAGACACTGTCCTTTTTCCAGTGGATGTTCTTCCCTGGTTTGTCAAATATTAGTTGACCATAGAGTTGAGGGCCCATTTCTGGGTTCTCTATTCTGTTCCATTGATCTATTTGTCTATTTTTGTGCCAGTACCATACTGTCTTGATCACAGCTTTGTAATACAACTTGAAATCTGGCATTGTGATGCCCCCGGCATTAGTTTTCTTTTTCAATATTTCCCCAGCTATTCGGGGTCTTTTACAAATCTTAAGATTACTTGTTCCAACTCTGTGAAGAAAGTTGATGGTATTTTCATAGGGATTGCCTTGAACGTGTAAATTGCCTCAGATAGCATAGACATTTTCACAATATTTATTCTTCCAATTCATGACCATGGAATATTTTTCCATCTCTGTGTGCCTCAATTTCTTTCAGAAGTGTTCTGTAGTTTTCAGGGTATAGATTCTTTCCCTCTTTGGTTAGGTTTATTCCTAGATAGCTTATGCTTTTGGGTACAATTGTAAATGGGATTGACTCCTTAATTTCTCTTTCTTCAGTCTCATTGTGAGTGTATAGAAATGCCACTGATTTCTGGGCATTGATTTTGTATCCTGCCACATTGCTGAATTGCTATATGAGTTCTAGCAATCTTGGAGTGGAGTCTTTTAGGTTTTCTATGTACAGTATCACGTCGTCCACAAAGAGGGAGAGTTTGACTTCTTTGCCAATTTGAATACCTTTTATTTCTTTTTGTGGTCTGATTGCTGAGGCTAGGACTTCTAGTACTATGTTGAATAACATTGGAGAGAGTGAACATCCCTGTCATGTTTCTGATCTTAGGGGAAAGGCTTTCAGTATTTCCCCATTGAGAATGATATTCGCTGTGGGCTTTTCATAAATGGTTTTTAAGATATTAAGGAATGTTCCCTCTATCCTTACACTTTGAAGAGTTTTGATCAGGAAAGGATGCTGTATTTTGTCAAATGCTTTTTCTGCATCTATTGAAAGGATCATATGGTTCTTGTTTTTTCTCTTGTTGATGTGATCCATCATATTGATTGTTTTATGGGTGTTGAACCACCCTTGCATCCTGGGGATAAATCCCACTAGGTCATGGTGAATAATCCTCTTAATGTACTATTGGATCCTATTGGCTAGTATCTTAGTGAGAATTTTTGTATCTGCTTTCATCAGGGATATTGGTCTATAATTCTCCTTTTTGGTGGGGTCTTTGTCTGGTTTTAGAATCACGGTATTGCTGGTCTCATAAAACCAGTTTGGAAGTATTCCCTCCCTTTCTATCTTTTAAAACAGCATTAGTAGAATAGACATTCTTTAAATGTTTGATAGAATTCCCCTGGGAAGCCCTCTGGCCCTGGACTTTTGTGTCTTGGGAAGTTTTTGATGACTGCTTCAATTTCCTTGCTGGTTATTGGCCTGCTCAGGTTTTCTAGTTCTTCCTGTTCCAGTTTTGGTAATTTGTGGTTTTCAGAAATGCATCCATTACTTCTAGATTGCCTAATTTGTTAGTATATAGCTGCTCATAATACATTTTTAAAATCATTTGTATTTCCTTGGTATTGGTTGTGATCTCTCCTCTTTCATTCGTGGCTTTATTAATTTGAGTCTGTTCTCTTTACTTTTTAATAAGGCTGGCTAATGGTTTATCTATCTTATTAATTCTTTCAAAGAATCAACTTCTGATTTTGTTGATCTGTTCTACAGTTGTGGTCTCTATTTCATTCAGTTCTGCTGGAATCTTTATTATCTCCCTTCTTCTACTTGGTGTAGGCTTTACTTGCTGTTGTTTCTCCAATTCCTTTAGATGCAGGGTTAGCTTGTGTATTTGAGTTTTTTTCCAATTTTTTGAGGGAGGTTTGTATTGCGATGTATTTACTTCTTAGGACTACTTTTGCTGTATCCCAAAGATTTTGAATGGTTTTATCTTCATTTTCATCAGTTTCCATGAATCTTTTTAATTCTTCTCTAATTTCCTGGTTGACCCATTCATCTTTTAGTAGGAAGCTCTTTAACCTCCAAGTATTTAGGATGCCTGGGTGGCTCAGTGGTTGAGTGTCTGCCTTTGGCTCAGGGCATGATCCCAGGGCTCCAGGATTGAGTCCTGCATTGGGCTCCCTGCATCGGGCCTGCTTCTCCTTCTGCCTGTGTCTCTGCCAATTTCTGTGTGTCTCTTATGATTAATAAATAAAATCTTTAAAAAAAAAACTCTAAGTGTTTGAATTTATTCCAAATTTCTTCTGTGATTGAGATCTAGTTTCAAAGCATTGTGGTCTGAAAATATGCAGGGGACAATCCCAATCTTTTGGTATCCATTGAGACCTGATTTGTGACTCAGTATGTGTTTATTCTGGGGAAAGTTTCATGTACACTTGAGAAGAATGTGTATTGAGTTGTGTTCAGATAGAAAATTCTGTATATATCTGTGAAATATATTTGGTCCAGTGTATCATTTAAGACTCTTGTTTCTTTGGTGATGTTGTGCTTAGAAGATCTGTAATTTGCTGAAAGTTCCATGTTGAAGTCTCCTACTATTAGTGTATTATTATCTAAGTATCTCTTTACTTTGGTTATTAATTGATTGATATACTTGGCAGCTCCCACACTAGGGGCATAACTATTCATGATTGTTAGATCTTGTTGGATAGACCCTTTAAGTATGATATAGTGTCCCTCTTCATCTCTTACTATAGTCTTTGGCATACACTCTAATTTATCTGATATGAGGATTGCTACCCCAGCTTCTTTGGAGGACTATTTGAATGGCAAATGGTTCATTTTCAGGCTGGAGGTGTCTTTAGGTCTAAAATGCATCTCATGTAGACAGTGCATAGATGGTTCTTGCTTTTTTATCCAGTCCAATACCCTGCATCTTTTGATGGGATCATTTAGCCCCTTCACTTTCAGAGTAACTATTGAAAGATCTGAATTTAGTGTCATCATATTACCTATACAGTTCCTGTTTTTATGGATTGTTTCTTTGGGCTCCCTCTTTTTTTTTACAGGGTCCCCCTTAATATTTCTTGCAGAGCCAATTTGATGGCCACATATTCTTTCAGTTTCTGCCTAACCTGGAAGCTCTTTATCTCTCCTTCTATTCTGAATGACAGCCTTGCTGGATAAAGTATTCTTGGCTGCATGTTCTTCTCATTTAGTACCCTGTATATATCCTGCCAGCCCTTTCTGGCCTGCCAGGTCTCTAAGGAAAGGTCTGTTGTTAATCTGATATTTCTCCCCATATAAGTTAAGAATCTCTTGTCTAGTACTGCTGTAAGAATTTTCTTTTTCTTTGAAATTTGCAAGTTTCACTACTAAATGTCAAGGTGTTGAATAGTTTTTATTGATTATTGGGGGGATCCTCTCTATTTCTTGGATCTGAATGGATGTTTCCCTCCCCAGATTAATGGAGTTCTCGGCTATGATTTGTTCAAATATACTTTGTGGTCCTTTCTCTCTCTCAGCCTCTTCTGGAATCCCAATTAGACATATATTCTTCCTTCTTAAGCTACCATTTATTTCCCTAAGCCTTTCCTCAGGGGCTGTTAATTTTTCTCTTTTTTCCTCAGCTTCCTTCCTTACCATCAACTTGTCTTCTATGTCACTCACTCTATCTTCCACCTCATTAACCTTAGCAGTTAGAACGTCCAGTTTGGATTGCATCTCATTTAATCTATTTTTAATTTTAGCTTGATTAGATCCCAATTCTGCAGTAATGAAGTCTCTAGTGCCCTTTTCGCTTTTTCCTGGAGCCACTAGTAGCTTTATAATTGTACTTCTGAATTGAATTTCTGACATCATATTGCAATCCAAATTTTGTAACTCTGTGGCAGAGAGTAGTATTTCTGGTTCTTTCTTTTGTGGTGAATTCTTCCTTCTAGTCATTTTGTCCAGTGTGGAGTGGCTATATGAGTGGGCTGAGTCAAAAATATCAACCACAATCTAAGTAAAATACACCCTAGATGATTCTGAAGAGGTCAGAGACCAGAAAATAAAAGAAAAAGAATAAAAGAACAAAATAAAACAAAAGGACCACTAAAGTGAAGAACAAATTTTAAAACAATAGTAAAAATAAAAAGCCAAAAACCAAAAAGAAAGAGGAAGAAAAAAGAAAAAGTAAAGAAAAGAAGAAAAAGAAAAAAAGGGGGGATGGTGGTGGTGAGCAAATGTTAGTGGAGAGAGAATGTAGCTACTGATGGGTACTAGAGGGCGATCCTTTTGGTTCTGAGATATTTTCTTTTATATGTTAGAAGATGTTCAATCCCAAATTTATATAAACTGACAATACTTATATAAAGCCCCAACATTGACCACAAAAACATAAACAAGATAAAAGAGAGGGGCAGAATGGGAAGAAAGAGAGAAGATAATCTCACAGAATGAACCAACATGGTATTCCACTTGGTTCTGGATGTGTTGGTCATGATTTAGAAGATACTAATTTCCACCATGGTAAAACAAAACAAGGCAGAAAAAAACAAAAAACAAATACCCATATCTCAGATATCTACCAAAATTAAATTGAATACATTGAAGGGAATCCAGAAGTGAAAAATATATCTAAGACTGTCATTGTAGAAATGCTAAAGTCAAAAAGGAAAAAACTTAAAACTGAAGAGCTAGTAAAATATGGTAGTTAAGGTGAGAAAAGAAAAAAATATTGGAAATTTTTAGTCTGATATAAAAACAAGTTGTAACAGAAAAAGAAATTTAAAAAGGACCTTCTAGTTCTATATACCATTTTCCCTCAGTCCTGGAGCTTTCCAGTGCTGCTTGGTCAATAAACTTGCTCTTCCCTTGTTCTTCCAGCAGTTCTTCTGGGGAAGGGGCCTGCTGTGCTGATTCTCAGGTGTGTGTGCCTGGGCGGAGATGCCGTGCCCCTTGCCGATGCCAGGCTGGGTATAAGCTGTTTATCCTATGAGGCCTCTGTGCCCTAGAGGCCCCACCTCTCCCAGGCACAAGGTGAAACAAAGAGGAAAAACAAAAATAGTGGCAGCCACATTTCCAGCTCTGGAGTCCAGGTCCCTGCGAGTAACTAACTGCAGTCTCCCAGTCCACACTGGCCTAGATGCTCCTGGGGGCAAGCATGGGTCCACTGATCTGCACGGATTGTGGGACGCCCAGCAGAAGGAGCATTTTGCTTTCCTGTGTGCTCCCCTCTTCTGCCGGCCCCGGGGGAACACAGGATCCTCGGCTTTGTCTGCTTGGGCGCCTTGGGATCCAGGGCCCAGAGCTGCTGGACCCGCACTCCCAGGGACCTCTTCTGAAAGGAACAGGGAGGGCACAGCCACCTTCTTCCATTGCCAGGCTCTAGGGTAAAGGGAGCTCTGAAGCCAGCCTGCTTAACCAACTGGCTTCTCCCAAATGCCCTGGAGGGCTGCGGTGCTCCAGTCCTTTACCGATATGGGACCACGGTTTGCGGTGAGCTTTCCCCCGGGCCCCCCTCCTCTTATAGTGACTCCGGAAATCTTGAGGCTTCACTGCCCCTCCTGCAAGTCTGCCCGATTTCCCAGCTAAGCACTTTTCCATCAGGGGAAACTCCAGGGTGGAATTTTAAAGTTACCGCTTCTCCAGGGTAGGCTTTCCTGCCTGGGAGGCTCGTGCTGCTCCACTTTAATCCTGCTAGTCGCGGCTCCCCTCCCCCACTTTATTCTTTATTTATTTATTTATTTTTGTCTTCCTACCTTGTGAGAAGCAAAACTTTTCTTTCTGTAGCATTCCAGCTGTTCTGTCTTTAAATCTCAGGTCGAATTTATAGGTGTTCAGGATGTTTTGAAAGTTATCTAGGTAAATTTGTGGGGCCAGGTGAGTTGAGGACCCCTACTCCTCCATGGTCTTGCTCCTCCCCTCTGGAGTCGTTTTTAGTACAACTGGAAAAAGTATTAAGGAATTGACTAAGAAAACAGCTCTGCATGTGCAGAGGATGGTACCAATTGGGTGTGCTTTCTATTATGCCATTTCCCTATTTTCTGATTACTTGCTTGCCTTTCTGAAACCATTTTGATCATATCAAGGAAGGTAAAAATCCCTAAAATTATAAGTTGATGAATTTCACATAGTCTAAGGAAACTGGATAATATCTTCATGCATGTTTCAACTGCTAATCATTTATCTCCTTTAAAATATAAGAGGCACAACTTTCTCCCCAATCCACTAGAAAATTCCATGTATCTCCTTTGAGTATCCTATTCTTTCTATTTTGGGGAAGCTCTAATTGATGTCTGGGGTGATATTTTAGAGTTTTCTTGAATTCATTTACTCCACTTTTCGAAGAGAAGATTCCCTTGAGTACTAGCTTTTATATTGGGTTTTAACTGAGAGATACTATCATTTCAAGAAATGATAACTTACTGTCATACCCATTGTTTCACGTAGATTTCTTCTTTGTAGTTTAATCTTTATAATTAAATGTTTAACTAGGTGAAAGATAGGCTACCGGAGTTCTATTTAGAATAGTAACTAATGTCATCTTATTCAAAATTGGGGTCATAACCCTTAGGAAGTCCTAGAGTGGTTTTTTTAAAAATATGTAAATTTCCAAAGTATCTAAAAAATCCAAGTTTTGTAGAGCATTTAGCCAGCTTTCATGTAAGCATCAGGATTACATGTACTTAGGAGAGAGAGAGCCCCTCCCATCACTAGGATTTCCCCTGGCCTTTGTAATTCTCTGCCATGGACATATCTTAAGGTGTCCATACAGGCTTTGAAATTGAAACATTCAGTCTTACCCCACCTAATACTTATCCTTGCAAAATGAGTTGTTTGATTTTTGTGAAAAATGATACAAAATGAAATATATTAGAGGAGATTATAGGGGAAAAATATATATCTCATGTACATACAGGATTACCAAAGTAGTATCAAGTAATTAGTTTTTCAATTGAATTAATTTGCCAAATTAAATTTATTTAATTAAATAAATTTAATTTGGTAGAGGTTTTGCCAATTAGCACAATAGTTCTCTGTCCATTTCACCCCTGCTTTTCCCTCACTCCCCGGATGGTACCAAGGCAGAAAGTACTTTAGCTGCTTGGTTAAAAATTATGTGCATGCTTACTATAGAAAATATCAGAAGCCCAGAATATAGGAAGAAATGCAAGAAAAAATAATCCATATTCCAACTACTAAAAAATAACTATAGTTAATATTTAGATATATTTATCCAGGGTCTTTATTTCTGATGTTTCTAGAAATATAAATATATTACACGTATGATTTGTACTGTACTATTTTCTTCTTAGAAGATGATAAAAATGTTTTGGTGTTTATATTCTATTTTGTTGAAGGGGTATAACATTATCTACCTAATTATTCACACACTGGAATATTTTTATTTTTTAACTGATGAGATGATATACAATGACACAAAGGATTAGGGGTATAACCCTACTGAAGTTGTGACTTACATAGTTTGCTCCCAGGTCTGTGCACAGTTAAAGAGGTCCAATATCAATAAGCAAAGAATAATTGGAATAATTGGAAATAATTGTTCTTTATTCTTACCTTTCAAAGTAGTGCTTCTCAAATGTATACATGCACAAACTTGCTAAAATGCTGATTGCTAGGCCCCACCCCTGAAGATTTTGATTCAGGAGATCTGGGATGAGATCTGAGAATTTGCATTTCTATCACATACCATTTGAAACTAATGATTTAAATCATAGTCTTAAAAAGATCTTAAAAGGATCAATCCATGTCCTTCCCTCCTATTTTTCTTCTTTTTTTTTTTTTAAGATTTTATTTATTCATGAGAGACACACACAGAGAGAGGCAGAGACATAGGCAGAGGGAGAAGCAGGCTCTCTGTGGGGAGCCTGATGTGGAACTTGATCCCAGGACTCTGGAATCACGACCTGAGGCAAAGGCAAATGCTCAACCACTGAACCACTCAGGCATCTCCCTCATATTTTTCATACTCCTCTCCTCCCCAGTGCTTAATCCTTAAATTCTCTTATCTTCCTTTTGCTAATTTCCCTCCTAAAGCTTCCAGGCTCCTCAAGCCCAACTTTACAAATCACATGACTTTTACTGTCTTCCAACCTCTCTCTCCACTTTCCTGCCAACCTCTAATTCTTGACTTCTCTTCTTTTGCTTAGATTCTGTATAACATTAGCATTCTGACCAAAATAGACTCATCTCAGAGGCTGGGGGCAGGGATTGACCTGGGAATGACAGAATTCTCTTTACACTATGGAGAAATCTAAGAACCCTCCAATATTAATACATTCCAACCCATCACAAAGTATTAAAGGTTATTTTATTAGAATGGAGCCCTAGGAACAGAATTCCCAAGAGTCAAATATATGAGGTGATTAAATCTCAATCTAGATTGCGAGGTTTAGAGCACAGATGCTAAAGTCTTACACACATGAGTCCAAATCCCACTTCTGCCACCTGCAATTGGGAAGGTCAACTCCAACAAGTCTCAGTTTCCTCATATGTCAAGTATAAAAAAATTATAGCCTCTAAAAAATATATGTGACAATAAAGATAATGCTTAGCAAATTTCCTGGTGCTTGGTAAGAGCTCTATTAGTGGTGGTATTATTATTGTTGTTGCTGCTAAACTACTTCCCAAGGGTTAGTTCAGATTCATACTCCTCTGAATAACAGAGCAGATAGTAACTGGATAGTTATTAAAGTCTAACTGCAACACACAATCTTCATATCTATGTTAGGGGTGAAAAGAAGTTCTTATTAATTAAGAAAGTCTACTAATGAGGTGCTTGTGTGGCTCAGTTGGTTAAGTGCTGGACTCTTGTTTTCTGCTCAGGTCATGATCTCCTGGTGGTGGGATTAAGCTCTGTGTCAGGGTCCATGCTCAGTGGGGAGCCTATTAGAAATTATCTCTCTCCTCTCCATCTTCCCTCTTCCCTCCCATTCCCACTCATTCTCTCTTTAAAAAAGTAAAAAGTCTATTAAAATTTGAAATGAACAGTGGAACAAATGTATTACAACATAAGAAACTTATTGAAGTTAATTCATGTTTCATGCAAAGTAAGCCTAATTAGATGGATAATATCATATCCATTTTGTTATAATTTTTTAATAATTCCCCACCCCCATCTAGCCAGAAAGTTCTTCATAGTTTTAGCACTAGTTAAGACTTTAGTATAAGTAATTAAGACCTTTGATCCTGTGTGATTACCAGCATGTGAAGCATAGTATGTCATGCTCTATTTTTCTCAACCAAATAACTCCAATTCTGTTGATTCTATTATTCTTTCTTTATAGCTTTTGTTTTCCAACTATGCACTCATACTATTAATTAAGATCATCAAAGTGGGACTTTTTTCTTAAAATTTTATTTATTTATTTAGAGAGAAAGAAAGCATGTGAGCAGGGGAGGAGCAGAGGGAGAGAAAATCTCAAGAATATTTCATGCTGAGCATGAAGCCTGACAGGGCATGATCCCACAACCCTGAGATCATGACCTTAGCCAAAATCAAGTCAGAGGTTTAACCAACTGAGCTACCCAGGTGCCCCTCAAAATGGGACTTTTATTTTTAAATTTCTGGTGCCTAATGCGATGCTCAGAAAGAAGTCAAATTCCTAGTTCCTCACTTTACATTTATCAAATATGTACAAAATACAAACTACTCTATGGTTGTAATACATCTGAGTCCTGCAGTCCATGAAAATGAACTTTTAAACTCTTGGTGAAATACACCATAAGCTGCAAAACGTATCTGATCTTCTGGTTGTTATTGGTGAAATCAGAACAGCCTCAAAATCACAAATAGTAATTTGTTTCAGGAGTGGCAGGTAAGGCTTCTATTGCATACATTAAAGTCTATTATTCAAGAGAAACATAAAGTAAATCTTGTGTGAGCTGAGTCGATTTTTGTCTTACCACACAAAAAGGCAGCTGGATAAAGAAGATGACCTTTGTTAAAAGGAAAAAATCTTCAATACCTGGTGTTCACTGCCAGTGGGTGTTCTGGTGTTGGCTCTTAAAAGAAGCAGGAATCCTATTGTCATTTCTTCTAGCTTTAATGATGAAATTTACTTTCAAGTTTGTGTTTAGTCTCAGGCTATAAAAGTTCAGTACCTCCCCAGCACTTGATTCTGGGTCATTTCTTGGGGACCCTCACCATACTCTGAGACAAAATAAGTGGCTACAGATAAAAAAGCTCCAAGCTTCAGCACTCAGTGCTGAAACTGGTACAAGAGCAAGGCTGTTAATAGCAACCAAATTGATTTTGAACTTCAGGAGATTTGCCTTCCTCCTGACTCCCAAGGCTTGGCTCTGACTTAGATTAAAGCTCTTTCTATTTAAATAGAGGCTGTACTGTAGGAAAGGAGGGGAGAGAGAAATAAATTATGAATTACGAAAGCACAAATATGCATGCAAAAGCAATCAGAGGCTTTGAGGGACCAGTAGAATTTATTAACTATCCTTAGATATTGAGTCTTTATTATTCTTGAGCATTTGAGCAAGAGATTACAGTTGGGTTGACCCAGCTTATTAGTAATTGAAGGCAGATGAATACTCATAGTCTGATAAAACATCCATGATTCTAGATGACTGTATTTTAGTAAGGAGAATGGATTTTTTAGCTTGCAAAATTTTGCCTGCTGAGGACATAAATGTTCTGGAACCTCCAGAATATATAACTAAAAGATCTTTTATATGGTCTTTAGTATATCGATTATGGCTTCTCATCAGGAAAACATTGGTGAACCCTAATCAGTGTGTTGCATCCTCTCAGGTCCTCTTTTCTCCCCTTGGCACATTGTGGAATTAACATAGTAACAACCGGGGCAGCCTGGGTGGCTCAGCGGTGTAGCACCGCCTTCAGCCCAGGGCCTGATCCTGGAGACCCGGGGTTGAGTCCTACATCGGGCTCCCTGCGTGGAGCCTGCTTCTCCCTCTGCCTGTGTCTCTGCCTCTCTCTCTCTCTCTCTCTCTCTCTCTCTCTCTCTCGGTGTGTGTGTCTCTCATGAATAAATAATATATATATATATATATATATATATATATATATATATATATATAAACGACATAGTACCAACTGATTCAACTACTTTGTGAGATTCAGTATGTATTTTTTTCATTCATTCTTTCATTCATTTAAATGAATGATTTCTCATTCAATTAATTAAGTACTACTTTATTAAAGTAATACTTGTTAAAATACCTGATACAATACTAAATGCTGGAGATACCAATATAAAGCAAAATCCCTGCCTTCAAGTAGTTTCCAGTCTGTTGAATGGAAGTCCAAAGTTTTCTAACTTATCTACCTCAGAGGGCCCTCAAAAGGTAGGCAATGCTTATAGTTTATCTTCCAACAGTGCAAATCAGGAATTAACACTTAGGCTGGTTTCTGTAGCATGGGATAGCTTTCACCAAGGAGTTTACTCATCACATAGTGAAGGCAGTCTAGCTAAGAGGAAAAAAGCCCTTCCCTATACTTCCACCTCCACTCCTGTCCCTAGTGCTCCTGCCTTTGGCAGGTAGAGTTTAGATACATGTGCTAGTTTCTGTAAGAATTTAGAAAATGCACGTTTGCTTTTCCTTAGGAAATGACTGGAATTCTCTGTTCTAGATACATACTACCTTCTCTTCCCTCTCCTCTCTTTTTTTAAATTTTGGAAAATGAATTATGCACAAGAAGGAGAAAACACAGCCATTAAATCTCAAATAAATAGAGATAATTTAAAGTTATTAGGTGAAGACAGATAAAGAGAGCTCATTAAAATTCTAACAATTATTTATAAAAGGAGTGAGAAACACTTTCTGAGTCAAGCAACAGAGTATTTTTTAAATTATTTTTTAAAAAGATTTTATTTCTTTGAGAGAGCGAGAAAGAGCCGTGGGGAGGGTCAGCAGGAAAGAGAGAGAAGCAGACTCCCTGCTGAACAGGAAACCTGTGCCACAGCTCAGTCACAGGACCTGGAGATCATGACCTGAGCCCAAGGCAGACACTTAACTGACTGAGCCACCCAGGTGTCCCAGAGTAATTCTTAATCGTATAGATAATGGCAATTGGATATTAATGATAAAATTCAATATCTTGATTAAAATTAGAAAATAATATTAAATAGTGTTTCCATTGTAATTTAAAGATTTGGTGATGATAAAAAAAGGGACTTTATTTTTTTACTTAATTTTTTTCATTTGTTTTTATTGAAGTTCGATTTGCCAACATATAGTATAACATCCAGTGCTCATCCCATCAAGTGCCCTCCTCAGTGCCCATCACCCAGTTACTCCAACCCCCTGCCCACCTCCTCTTCCACAACTCTTCGTTCGTTTCCCAGAAGTACGAGTCTCTCATGGTTTGTCTCCCTTTATAATTTTTCCCACTCAGTTCCCTGCTTTCAAAAAAGGGACTTTAGATGCTCTAGAAGTCATTTGACAAAACAAAAATTTAGAAAATATTTTTAAATTTAAAATTTAATTCTAGTATAGTTAACATACAGTGTTCTATTAGCTTCAGGTGTACAATATAGTGATTCAACAATTCTATACATTACTCAGTCTTTGCTGTAAGTGTACACTTAATCCCCTTCATCTATTTCACCCATCCCCCCTACCAACCTCCCCTCTGGAAATCATCAGTTCATTCTCTATAGCTAAAAGTCTGTTGATTTGTCTCTTTTTTCCCTTTATTCATTTGGTTTGTTTTTGAAATTCAACATATGAGTGAGATCATATGGTATTTGTCTTTCTCTGACTGACTTATTTCACTTAGCTTAGTACTCTCTCACTCCATCCATGTTGTTGCAATGGCAAGGCTTCATTATTTTTATGGTTGAATAATATTCCATTGTATATATGTATGTGTGTGTGTGTGAATTGATGAACACTTGGGCTACTTCTGTATCTCAGCTATCATAAATAATGCTGCTATAAACATCAGGATGCATGTATTCCTTTGAATTAGTATTTTTGCATTCTTTGGGTAAGTACTCAGTAGTGTGATTGTTAGATTGTAGAGTAGTTCTATTTTTAGCTTTTTGAGGAAGTTCTATATGTTTTCTATAGCGGCTAAACCAGGTTGCATTCACCAGTGCAGAGTGCAAAGAATTCTGTTTTCTCCACATCCATGCCAACACCTGTTGTTTCTTGTGTTGTTGATTTTAGCCATTCTGACTAGGCTAAATATCTCATGTGAGGTGATATCTCACCTCATGTGAGGTGAGGTGAGATATCATGTGAGGTGAGGTGATATCTCATTGTAGTTTTGATTTGCATTTCCCTGATGGTGAGGTAATGAACATCTTGTGAGGTGAGGTGATATCTCATTGTAGTTTTGATTTGCATTTCCCTGATGGTAAGTGGTAATGAACATCTTTTCATGTGTCTATTGGCCATCTGAATGTCTTCTTTGAAGAAATGTCTGTGCATGTCTGCTGCCCTTTTTTTAAATTGAATTATTTGGTTTTTGAATGTTGAGTTTTATAAGTTCTTTTTTTTAAAATTTTTATTTATTTATGATAGTCACAGAGAGAGAGAGAGAGAGAGAGAGAGGCAGAGACATAGGCAGAGGGAGAAGCAGGCTCCATGCACCGAGAGCCCCATGTGGGATTCGATCCAGGGTCTCCAGGATTGCGCCCTGGGCCAAAGGCAGGCGCTAAACCGCTGCGCCACCCAGGGATCCCCATAAGTTCTTTATATATTTTGGATACTAATCTTTTATCAGATATGTCATTTGCAAATATCTTCTCCCATTCAGTAGGTTGTCTTTCACTTTTGTTAATTTTTTCCTTGGCTGTGCAAAAGCTTTTTATTTTGTTGTAATCCCAATAGTTTATTTTTCCTTTTGTTTCCCTTGGCTCAGGAGACAAATCTAGAAAATGTAGCTATGACTAATGTCAGAGAAATTACTGCCTGTGCTCTCTTCTAGAAGTTTTATGGTTTTAGGTCAATTTCATTGCTGGAAATCAGTCTGTCCAAATATTCTAGTTCTCTTCCTGATTCAGTTTTGAGAGGGTATATGTTTCTAGGAATTTATCCATGTCTTCTAGGTTGTCCAATTTGTTAGCATATAATTTTTCATGGCATTCTCTCATAATCCTTTGTATTTCTGTAGTATTGGTTGTAATTTCTCCTTTTTCATTTCTGAATTTGTTTGAGTCTTTTCTTTATATCTCTCTTGGTGAGTGTTGCTAAAGGCTTATCAATTTTGTTTCAATATTTTCACAGAACCAGCTCTTGGTTTTATTGACATTTCATTTTTTTTAGCTTCCTCTTCATTTATTTCTGCTCTAATATTTATTATTTCATTTCTTTTACTGATTTGGGTTTTGTTTGTTCTTCTTTTTCTAGCTCCTTTAGGTATAAGGTTAGGTTGTTTATTTGAAATTTTTCTTACTTCTTGAAATAGACCTGTATTTCTATCAACTTCCTATTTAAAGCAGCTTTTGCTGTTTTAAATCCAAAATATTTTGGACTATTGTATTTTTGTTTTCATTTATCTTCATGTATTTTTTTTATTTCCTTTTTTATTTTTTGGTTGAACCATTCATTGTTTAGTACTATGTTATTTAACCTCCACGTGTTTGTGTTCTTTCCAGATTATTTCTTGTTGTTGGTTTCTAGTTTCATAACATTGTAATCAGAGAAGTTATATGATATGACTTCAGTCTTTTTGAATTAGTCGAGACTTTTTTTGTGGCCTAATTTGTGATCTGTTCTGGAGAATGCTCTATGTATTCTGAAAAGAGTGTATATTCTGCTATTTTAAAATAGAATGTTCTGAATATATCTGTTACATCCATTTGGTCCAATGTGTCATTCAATGCTGCTGTTTCGTTATTTATTTTCTACATGGATTATCTATCTATTGATGTAAGTAAGGTATTAAAGTCCCCTACTATTATTATATTATGATCAATTATTTCCTTTATGTTTGTTATTAGCTGCTTTATTTATTTGGGTGCTCCCATATTGAATGCATAAATATTTACAATTGTTATATCTTCTTTTTGGATTGCTCCCTTTATGATTATATAGTGTCCTTCTTTGTTTCTTGTTACAGTCTTTGTTTTAAAGTTTCTTTTGTCCAATATAAGTACTGCTACCACAGCTTTCTTTTCACATCCATTTGCATGATAAATGCTTCTCCATTTCTTTACTTTCAATCTCTAAGTGTCCTTAGGTTTGAAATGAATCTCCTGTAAGCAGCAAACAGATGGATGTTGCTTTTTCACCTGTTTTGTCACCCTATATCTTTTGATTGCAATGTTTAGTCTATTTATATTCAAAGTAATTATTGATAGGTATGTACTTATCGCTATTTTGTTACTTGATTTATAGTTGTTTTTGTAGTTCTTCTCTGTTCCTTTCTCCTGTTGCTCTCTTCTCTCATGGTTTGTTGGATTTGTTTAGTGACCTTGATTCATTTCTTTATTTCTTGCACATTATTACTGGTTTGATTTTCAATTACCATTAAGCTTATCTGTAACATCATATGTAGATATCAGTCTATATTAAGTTGATGGTCGCTTAAGTTTGGACCCATATTTTTACTCCTTTCTCCCCCATACTTTAGAGATATGGTATCATGCTTGGCATCCTTTTATTTTGTGACTCCTTTGACTAATTATTTATGCATATACTTATTTTCAATGCTTTCATGCTTCCTACTTTTTTTTTACTCCTACTGTGGTTTTTCCTTTCCACTTAGAGTGGAACATTTGACATTTATTGTAGGCTAGTTTAGTAGTCATGAATTCCTTAAACTTTTGTTTGTCTGGGAAACTCTATAGCTCTCCTTCTATTCTGAATGATAGCTGTGCTGAATAAAGTATTCTTGGCTGCAGGTTCTTCTCTTTCAGCACTTTGAATATATCATGCCACACTCTTCTGACCTGCAAAGTTTCTGCTGAAAAATCAGCAGATAGCCCTATGTGGTTTCCCTTGTATATAATGGTTTTCTTTTGCTCTTTTAAAATTCTCTCTTTATCACTACTTTTTGTCATTACATGTATCTTGGTGGGGACCTCTTTAGGTTGATTTTATCAGGGGCTATGTCCCAGATTTGGGAAATTTTGGGCCATTATTTCTTCAAATAGCTTTTATGCCCTCTGTTCTCTCTCTTCTCTTTCTGTGCTCTTTATATATATACATATATGTGTGTAAATATATATATATATATATATATATATATATTAAAGATTTTATTTATTTATGAGAGAGGGAGAGAGAAAGAGAGAGAGAAAGAGAGAGAGAGGCAGAGACACAGGCAGAGGAAGAAGTAGGCTCCCGAAAGCAGCCAGATGCGGGACTCGATTCTGGGTCCCGGGATCACGCCCTGAGCCAAAGGCAGATGCTCTACTGCTGAGCCACCCAGGCATCCCTCTGTGTCCCTTATAAATGTGATAAATGTGAATGTTATTACTCTGGATATTGTCACTAAGTTCCCTAAGTCTATTTTCATTTTCTAATATTTTTTTCTCTTTCTCCTGTTCAGCTTGATTTCTTTACATTAGTCTGTCTTCTAGTTCACTGACCTGTTTCCCTCCTTCCTTTAGTCTAGTATTTATTACATCTAGTGCATTTTTAATTTCAGTTATTGAGTTCTTCATCTCTGAGTGGTTTTTATGCTTTCTAACCCTTTGTTGAGGATCTCACTGAGGTCTACCAGTCTTTTCTCCAGTCCTTGAGTATCTTTAGGACCATAACTTTAAATTCTCTCTCAGGCATATTACTGATCTCCACTGCATTTAGATCTCTTGCTGTGATTTTGTCCTGTTCTTTCATTTGGGACACATTTCTCTGTCTCCTCATTTTGTCTAACTCTCTGTGTCTGCTTCTATGTGTTAGGAAAGTCAGCTATATCCCCTGCTTTTAAAAATAGTGGTTTTATGAAGAAGAGGTTCTGTAGTACCCTGCAGTACAATATCTCCTGTTCACCAGAACCTGGTGCTTCAGGGATATCTCCTATGTGTCTTACATGCACCCTACTATTGTGCCTAAGCTACTTTTACCTTTAGTCTAGTCATCTGCAATGGCACTCTTTGTCTACTGTGGGCAAGGTTTGGCCCTTGTATTGTTAGTAGGCCATTCTGGGACCACTTTGGGCTTGGATTGAGTCCAACAGGCATTTTCCAGAGATACAGTAGCACAAAACTTCAGGGTGCTTTCCCTATGTTGTCCCTTGAAAAGTTCTCATTAGTAGTCAGGGCCTGCAGTAATTCCAGATATCTGCCCTATGCCCAATACTGGAGTCCCAGTAGGATTGGTGTATGTGATTATCTTTCCCTCTTCCCAGGGCAGGAGTCACTTTGAAGTGGTGCTAGCCCTATTAGGGCTGCTTACATTTGGCCAGTCTTGTAGTATCACTTTGGATAGGCTCCTTCCAAGGGCATATTGGAGGAGGTAGGTCTGCAAGGAAACACAGTATTAGCAAGTTAGGTAAAACATGTTGGCAATGCACTGGTTCCTATAGGTGTCTTTAGGGGATGAGGGAGAGAAAAGGCACCCACAAGCTTCTTTATTCCTAGAGAAATCTTCCAATCATCCCTGCCCCTCCAGCATACACTCTGAGATTAGTAAACAAATCCTCCTTTGATATACCCCAGGCGTTTTTCAAACTGCTATTTTATGTTATGCTTTATCTCCAGGGGTTGTTTTTTGTGCTATCTAAATGATGGGACTCAGTCCTCACTCCCTCCTGGCTCTCCCATGAGCCTACTGATTTTTAAAGTTCCAGGTGTTAAGTCCCACAGATTGTAAGAACTCACAAAGTACAATTCCTCTGATTTCCAAAGCCAACTATTATGGAGATTCCTCTTCCCAATGCAGATTCCTCATGCCTGGGTTTCCTGGCATGGGGATTTGCTCCTCTCTTCTCTCTATTCCCATGGAGTCCCTGCCCCTCCTATGGACAGTCCCATAGGTCTGTTTAGTTCCAGAATACATCTCTGCCCCTGCTGTCTTTCAGTGTGGCCTCTTCTCTACATTTAGCTGTGGCGTCTGTTCTGCAAGTCATTTTCTGGGTTATGTCCACTGATGTGGGTGTCCCATATATATGGACAAAGTGATCTTAGGGTCCTCCTTCACTACTATCTTCCCTGAAAGTCAACAATTTGGAAAATCTTTTTGACATTTAAACTAAACTTTGATGTGAGCACAACTTTCCAGTACAGGTCAGAAAATAAGCAATTGCTAAACTATGACAATGATAAGACTATACATCAGATTTTGGATTGTGGCAACAAAATGTATTGTTTTAAATTTAAATGAATAATGAAAAATATATGCATATTACAAAAATTTAAAATACACAAAGATATTTAAACTAAAACTCAACGATCTCCATCACTTCTATTCCAAATTATCCTATTCTCCCCCCACCCCCATTTCTCACTTTCCTTCACAAGATGGAAATTCTATCACCAGTGTGGTGTATATCCTTTTTATGGTATTTATATACATATATATATGTGTATGTATGTATATACATTTTTTTTAAAGATTTCATTTATTTATTCATGATAGTCACAGAGAGAGAGAGAGAGAGAGAGAGGCAGAGACACAGGCAGAGGGAGAAGCAGGCTCCATGCAGGGGGCCCGACGTGGGATTCGATCCCGAGTCTCCAGGATCGTGCCCCGGGCCAAAGGCAGGCACTAAACCACTGCGCCACCCAGGGATCCCTGTATGTATATACATTTAAATAAAGGTTATTTTTCTCACAAATGTGATTATATCATTCTATAATTTGATTTTTCACTTACTAATAAGTCTAAGGGATTGCTAAATATCAGAGTATGTTTATTTTCATTCTTTCTAACTAATACATTGTATTCTGTATTATAGATGTACTATAATCTAATCATTTCTCTTTATATGGCTTGTTGGTTTTCACTATTATAAGCTATGCTGAAATGAACATCATTGCACATTCATATCTGTATACATATTTATGTATTTTTTAAGATAAATTTTAAAGCAGAGTATTTGGACTTAAAAACACCACCAATGTGCCTGGGTGGCTCAGTCGGTTAAGTGTCTGCCTTTGTCCAATGTCCCACATTGGGCTCCTTCTCCCTTTCTACCCTGCTCATGCTCTTTCTTTCTATCTCTCTCACTCTCAAATAAATACATATTTTTTTTAAAAAGGCTTTTAAAAATACTACCAAAAATCTACTCAAGATGCTATATCAATTTATGTAACATATATGTGTGTTAGTGTCCATTTCTATCTTATTAATCCTAGGTAGTAGAATTCTTAAAATTTATGACACTTTGGAGATTATATATATGTAAAATCTTATATATACTTGAATTTTCATAATTATTCATTGTGATTTATTTTTGTTATAAATTATATGGATACATATTTTTCATTATTTATATACACACACACACAAATGTTCTGACTTGTTTATATGTGTTTTTTCCTTGTCTTTCTACTGGACTCTTTTTTTTTTTCTACTGTACTCTTTTTATTATTGATTGTAGACTTTAACCTTTCATGAATTATATAGTTCTATCATGTTTTCCTACTCTGTCATTTGCTTTTTTTCCTTTAAGTATGATGTTGGGATATAAAAAAATTAACATTTTTATGTAATCAAATCTGTTAGTATTTTTATGACTTCTGCATTTAGGTTTTGTTTTATAAAGCCTTCACCACACCAAGATTATAAAAAATTTTTCTTGCACATTCTTCTAATATTTACACTGTTTATTATTTTACCTTTTTGGTTTAATCCATTTGTAATTTATTTTCATGTATTTTATTATGTAGAGGATCTAACTTAATTTTTATATGTGTCCAATTTCCAAACACTATTTGTGTTTGGATAATTAATTATCCAAATATGTCCAACAATAATTAATTGTCCAAATTTATTATTTATTAATTATTGCATAATTTCTCCCAATTCCTAATGCAACCATTTTAAATGTTTATATGTGTATCTCTTTCTGTTTCTCTATTCTATCAAATAGAATTTATCTCTAAGTATTTATCTCTTTCTCCAAGATACACTACTTAAATTTCTCTATTTTAAATTTTACATTGATATATAATATGGCAAATTCCCAGTATTAATTTTTCCCCCTTTCTTAAAAGTTTCTTGCCTATTCTTGTACATTATCTCTGCTTTGTGAATTTTTGGATCAGTTTTTTAAGTACTGTAACAAATTCTGCTACACTTTTGGCATTCTTTATTAACCAGTGTTTGTAACTATCACGAAAATTTTATCCTTTCTTATACAATATTAAAAATATTCTTTAAAAATTATTTAGGGGCACCTGAATGGCTCAGGCAATAGAGCATGTGACTCTTGATGTTGGGGTCATGAATTTGAACCCCATTTGGGTATAGAGATTACTTAAAAATGAAATCTTTAAAAAATTATTTATACTTTAAGGTAATTTAAAATGTGGTTGGAGAAAATAATGATTCCTACATACTCTTTATTAACTGTTTTTTTAATAAAGTCCACAAAAACATTTATCACTTACCTTAAGATCATTTAAAATAAAAAAAGCATTTTCAGTGGCAAATAGAAGTAAATTTTGAAAGCATAACAAAACCATATCCAAATAGTTCCTCCACCTAGAGAGCTTTAAACTTTTGAGAAATAACATCACCAGTATAGTCTCTCAAATCTGACCATGTGTCAGGTAAGTGGGAACATCTAAGTGAATTAATCATTTAATACTAAATAGATTGTATGTTTGATCACTGATATTTTTCTTAAAGTGAATAGGAGACTATACACTCCCACATGAAGGCATGAAAAAGTACAGATTTAATATCAACATTTTGCCTAATTTGGCACATAAAAAGATTCCTTACACTGTGCTTTAAAAGACAATGGAGGGCAGCCTGGGTGGCTCAGAGGCCCAGGGCGTGATCCTGAAGACCTGGGATCAAGTCCCACCTCAGGCCCCCTGCATGGAGCCTGCTTCTCCCTCTGCCTGTGTCTCTGCCTCTCTCTCTGTTTCTCTCGTGAATGAATAAATAAAATCTTAAAAAATAATAATAAAATAAAATAATTAAAAATAAATAAATAAAAGACAATGGAGAGGAAGAGATTTCCAAGATAACATGTTCCATGATATTTTACATTTTAAATGCATCATGGATTTAGATAATAATTATAATTTTTCTTGTCCTCAAATGCCCCTACATAGCCTAATATCTATGTGCTATATCCTTATAGCAAACCACACACATGCATTTTTTTTAATTGACAAAGATTTACAGATGGACATATACATATATACATATATCAACACACAAATATATATGCTTCGCCACATGCATGTGCATACATTGGAAAGAGTAGAGCAAACAAACAAAACAAACAAGCAAAAACAAAACAGAAAAAGAAGATACACTAAGAAAAAATTGAGGAGGGAGCCATGGGTGCACAGTGAAAGAGAGCATGGAAGAGACCAGATATACATGGAAAATGTGGGGAGTGGTAGCAAGAAAACTGTATAGCATTGGTAGAATTTAACACAATTGCAGCTACATCAGCAACTACTGTGTCCAGATTTCTTTGAACTTCTCACCTTTCAAAATTAAATACAGACATAGGATTTTGAGAAGGGCCATATATTTCTCTAAAATTGCATCTGGAATGAGCTGACTAAGGTTATGAGAATTTTCTCATTTGACTAAGAATGAATTCTTTGTTTGTTTCCATGTTTCCAAAAATTCCATGTTTGTTTTAAGTAGATATAATATACATACCAAATATGAAATGGAGTTGTTTTATAACATTGTTGTATGCATATATGCTAGTAGAAAGACAACATATCTCTTGGGAAGGGAGCAAACATAGCATCTAATGTCAGAGAGTCATGTCTAAATTATCTTACTTCCAAGTTGTTGTTGTTTTTTTATTTTTAAGAAGAAAAGAAATGCTTTGATCAATGTTGTCTACAATGCAGAAAAGGGCACTTAGTTGGGAACTATTGATGTTACTTGAATAATGGGCTTTTAAACATTTAACTCACTGTTTATATATGATAGAACCTCATTTTGGATACCTGTGAGCAGAGTGGTTTTTAAGTTAATGCAGCAAGATCTATAGACAGTTACACTAAAGGAAACTGTGCTTCTGGGATACATGCTATGGGAAATGTGCTTCCTGATATATTCAAAGGTTAAGCATCATACAAATGAGTAAATCCAAATTAGAGAGCATCCTTTGGCTAAACACCAAATTTTATATTCCAAAAATTAATTTCTATTGATATAGCAACTTGCATCTAGTTAATGAAGTGATGACTGACCATCATGGTGCCATCCATACTCATTTTGTTTTTTCCCAACAAAAATGAAGAGAATGGGGGTAACTTGCGAAGGTTGATAGGTTAAGTAAATTCATAGCAAGGCCTCAAGAATTAATTATTATATAAGCTTCTTGCTGGCTTTCCTCCCACTCCCATCCACTATGTATTATTTCTCAGAAATGTAGAATTACCCAGACATGCTCTTTGCCAATGCACAGGGCATACATATTTACCTTGGTCCTCCTCATTCTCATTTGGGGTTTGTTAGAATCTTTTCAGATCTTATTTTTTTAATTTTATTTATTTATTCATAAGGAACACACACACACACACACACACACACACAGAGGCAGGGACATAGGCAGAGGGAGAAGCAGGCTCCCTGCAGGAAGTCTAATGTGGGACTTGATCCCAGGACCCTGGTATCACAACCTGAGCCAAAGGCAGATGCTCAACCAATGAGCCACTCAGGTGCCCCTCTTCTCAGATCTTAAACACTTAGGCAAGCCCTAGTGCACAGTTCCTAGCTAGATTTAGGTGTAATATACATTAGGTAGAATATACATAACTGAAAATACACAGATTAGGAAGGAAGAAATAAAACTGTATTTGCTTGCAAATGACACTATTGTCTATGTAGAAAATCTGAAGAATTGATCAAAAATCCCTGTAACCAATAAATAAATACAGCAAGTTTGCAGCATCAAGGTTAATATACAAAAGTCAGTTGTTTTTCTATATAACAGCCTGAAGAAGTGAAATTTGAAATTAAAAACACTATATCATTTACATTAACACCAAGAAAAAGAAAAGATTTATGCATAAATCTGACAGACTATGTACAAGATCTACGTGAGGAAACTACAAAACTCTGAAGTTTTAAGAATGTGTTGTTCGTAAAGTGTGAGTTCTATATGAAGAACTTAATATATGGAATGATTTTTCCATGTTTATGAGTAGGAAGTCTCAATATTGTCAAGATAGCAGTTTTTCCCAATTTGATCTATCACTCTAACACAATCCCAGTTAAAATCCCAGCAAGTTATTTTGAGGTATGAACAAACTGATTTTAAAGTTTAAATGGAGAGGCAAAAGACCCAGAATAGCCAACTCAATGTTGAAGAGAAAGAACAAAGTCAGAAGACTAATACTACCCAACTTCAAGATTTACTATGTAGCTACAGTAATCAAAACAGTGTGATTGGTGAAAGAACAAAAAATTAGATTAATGGAAGAGAATAAAGAGAAATAAACTCACATACTATATAACCAAATGATATTTGACAAAGGAGCAAAAGTAATACAATGGTACAAAAAAAGAATTCTCAACAAATGTACAACTGGCTATCCATATACAAAAATTGAATCTAGCCACAGACCTTACATCCTTCACAAAAATTAACTCAGAATATATCATAGACCTAATGTAATATGCAGAACTACAAAAACTCCTAGAAGATAATGTGGGGAAAAATCTAGATAACCATTTGTATTTGGATATGGCAATGTCGTTTTAAATACAACACCAGCACAATTTCTCATCAAAGGAGAAATAATTGGGAAGCTGGGTTTCATTAAAATTAAAAACTTGTGCTCTGTGAAAGACACTGTCAGGAGAATGAGAAGAGAAACCATAGACTGGGAGAAAAACATTTGCAAAAGTCATATCTGATAAAGGATTGTTATCTAAAATATACGAAAAACTCTTAAAACTTGGCAATAAGAAAACTAACAACCCAATTAAAAAAGGGTAGTCTTAACAGACATCTCACCAAGGAAGATATACAGATGGCAAATAAGCATATGAAAAGATGTTCCACATCATGTGTCATCAGGGAAATTAAAACAATGAGATACTACTACATATCCATTAGAATGGCCAAAATCCAGAACACTGAGAAGGTCAAATTCTGGTGAGGATGTGGAACAAGGGAAACTCATTCATCGCGGATATGAATGCCAAATAGTATGGCCACGTTGGAAGACAGTTTGGCAGTTTTTCAGAAAACTAAGCATACTCTTATGTGATCCAGCAGTCATGTTCCTTGATATTTGCCCAGTGGAATTGAAAATTTGTGTCCAAACAAAACCAGAATGCAGATGTTTATAACATATTTATTTATAATTGCCAAAACTTGGAAGTAACCAAGACACCTTTCAGTAGGTGAGTAGGTAAATAAACTATGGTATGTACAGAAATGAGCTCTCAAGCCATGAAAAGATCTGGAGGAAACTGAAACACATATTACTAAGTGAGAGAAGCCCATCTGAAAAGGCTTCATGCTGTAAGATTCCAGCTATATAACATTCTGCAAAAGGCAAAACTGTGAAGATAGTAAAATGGTCACAGGTTGCCATGAGTTAGAGAGAGGGAAGGATAAAGAGAGCACAGAGGATTTTTGGATCAGTGAAACTACTCTGCATTATACTATAATGATAGATATATGTCATTATACTTTAGTCAAAACCCATAGAATATACAACACCAAGAATGAACCCAGAAGGTAGGTCATTCTGCTGAGGGCAAAAGTGATGTGGTCTAAATACATGGTCTCTTCTGGTAATTTGAATGCGGACATTTTTGGAATTCCTAAAAGAGTAACTTGATAGATTGTTTCCCAAGCCAGTATCCCTAAAAACAATTTCTCCTACCAAGGCTTTGATAGGCACAGGGTCAAGGTATTCTCTCTAGCAAGAACCTGGAATAATGGTGCCTTCATTGCTGACCTGCAACAGATCCCTTGGAGATCACATAAGCAAATAGTAAAGTTAATCTTCTATTATGAAAATTAGGAAGTCTAACAGATTATATTCTTGCCTGAATAAAAGAAAACTCCACTTGCACATTTACCTGGTATAAGGATTTTCTCCAAAACATGTTCATCAGAGACTACAGCACTCCATTCTCTTGCACACAGCAAGGCTTATTAAAGCAGAGGAATGTTAACAGGTTTGATGAAATGACCCTAGGCATCATTTGATGAAATGACTAGGCATAGCTCCAGTAACACCCACAGAGAAGTTCTACATAATATGGGCCCCTGCCATGTCACCAGACAGTAACTGTAGACAGTAAAACTACATCACTAAATAAGTTAACCTGCTACACAGTTTTATTTATTTATCTCCAATACATTAAAGACTATCTAACATTATATTTGTTGTATAATACTTGTTATAATCCTTCTTGATAATAAATAAATATTAAAACTACTTCTCTATTAATAGCATTACTGGTTAATCTCTACCTTAAAAATAGATATTCATGCTATATAGTACGGCAAAATCCTCAATTCAACTAAAATTCATTAATAGATAATGGTTCTTCAGGAAATTACTCAAAACACAATCTCTGATGACCTACCAAGTTATGACAAATTCTGTGGAATGACCTTCAAAATTAGATTTGGTGGATGAAAGATCTAAATGTGAGACAAGATTCCATCAAAATCCTAGAGGAGAACACAGGCAACACCCTTTTTGACCTCGACCATAGTAACTTCTTGCAAGATACATCCACGAAGGCAAAAGAAACAAAAGCAAAAATGAACTATTGGGACTTCATCAAGATAAGAAGCTTTTGCACAGCAAAGGATACAGTCAACAAAACTCAAAGACAACCTACAGAATGGGAGAAGATATTTGCAAATGACATATCAGATAAAGGGCTAGTTTCCAAGATCTATAAAGAACTTATTAAACTCAACACCAAAGAAACAAACAATCCAATCATGAAATGGGCAAAAGACATGAACAGAAATCTCACAGAGGAAGAAATAGACATGGCCAACATGCATATGAGAAAATGCTCTGCATCACTTGCCATCAGGGAAATACAAATCAAAACCACAATGAGATACCACCTCACCCCAGTGAGAATGGGGCAAATTAACAAGGCAGGAAACCACAAATGTTGGAGAGGATGCGGAGAAAAGGGAACCCTCTTGCACTGTTGGTGGGAATGTCAACTGGTGCAGCCACTCTGGAAAACTGTGTGGAGGTTCCTCAAACAGTTAAAAATATACCTGCCCTAGACCCAGCAATTGCACTGTTGGGGATTTACCCCAAAGATACAAATGCAATGAAACGCCGGGACACCTGCACCCCGATGTTTATAGCAGCAATGGCCACGATAGCCAAACTGTGGAAGGAGCCTCGGTGTCCAACGAAAGATGAATGGATAAAGAAGATGTGGTTTATGTATACAATGGAATATTACTCAGCCATTAGAAATGACAAATACCCATCATTTGCTTCAACGTGGATGGAACTGGAGGGTATTATGCTGAGTGAAGTAAGTCAGTCGGAGAAGGACAAACATTATATGTTCTCATTCATGTGGGGAATATAAATAATAGTGAAAGGGAATATAAGGGAAGGGAGAAGAAATGTGTGGGAAATATCAGAAAGGGAGACAGAACGTAAAGACTGCTAACTCTGGGAAACAAACTAGGGGTGGTAGAAGGGGAGGAGGGCGGGGGGTGGGAGTGAATGGGTGACGGGCACTGGGGGTTATTCTGTATGTTAGTAAATTGAACACCAATAAAAAATAAATTTAATAAAAAACAAACAAACAAACAAAAAAAAACAAAATTAGATTTGGTCCCAAACTATTTTTACAAATTTTTGCCGATGTTTTTTTTATTTGTTTTGTTTTCTCTCCTTTTTATCCGTCTCGCAACCAAATTGGACACATTCCTGTTTCTGAACAGAATTTTACCCATTGGTCTTTGACTTGTTCTTCTCTTGCCCATGCTCTTTTTGTTACATTTGCATGTCAGAAGTATGTATACTTTAAATTAATTCTCAGTTCTTAAAACATTTTCTGATACCTCCAATTAAATGGGAGATCTGTTTTATATTACTAAATGCCTTGAACATATTCCTTTAAAATTAAGATTTTGATTTATCCTTAACACTTATATATGTCTAGTAATACTGTAAGCTCTATTAGAGCAGGAATTATATTTTGCTTGCCTTTCCACTAATGTACTTTATAGAAAATAAAATCTCAGTGTATATAGAATTGAAATGAATTAAATTTGACAGATTTCCCTGACTTGGTGTTCATTTGTATGTAACTTTTTCTTAATTCCATGTGTTGTCTTGAAGAATAGTTTTTACATTATACAAATGTAAAAATAAATACATAACTTGGCATTTCCCTCCTTTCTTTCCTCTTCTGATGATGAATATTTGAAGATGTTAATCCTCATGAGGGTAAAACTTTGATGGTGTCCTTGGAAGCTGAAGGTCTTGAAAGATGTTCCAACTATATGATTATCTTTCTTTACTATTGGAAATAGATTTGAGGGTCAGTAAGGTGTTATCTCCATTTTAAAAAATGATATATTTGAAATCAAGTATTTAAGTAGAATAGTCTAGCATAAAAACAATTCCTTTTTCTTTCTATGTAGCCATCATAAATAACATTCTTATTTCTGATAAATTACAAAGTTTCTGCTTTTGAATTTGTCCAAATACACCTAATCTTTCCCTCTTGGAGCAATAGACTGAATTTGTCTAAATGTTTCTAAGTTAAGAGTTCCGTGTCCTCAGTCTTATTATGACAGAAGTAGAGAACTACTGAACACAGATGCTACTATTGTTATGTTCAAAAATGAAAGAAAGAAAAAAAACCCTCTGTTTTAAAATTTGCTTGGACTCCATTTCCCAAAGCATAGAGTGATACAGCCTGCTACATAAATAATGAAAGTTACTGTAAAACCTGTGTCCCCCTAATACTCCCTTGATATTAAACAAGAGCAGTTCTGTCTCTTAAAATACTAACCCATTTATTCTTATAACATTCAATCTCTTCTAGGAATTTTAACTGCCTTTGAATTTATAGATTGTTTCGGATTATTCACAGTAAGTGGCCTGTTTCTCCTGGAGTTTCTTTGAATTGAGAAGCCCCCCGGGGAGGCCAGAAGAGAAGAGAAAGGAAACAAGCCTGACTCACCATAGTCTAGTTAGTTTACAGTTTAAAGTGAGTAATCGAGCCGTGTGACCAGCAGCATGACCTTCAACTAGTAAGTGCTCCTCCTGGACTTAGAGTTAGGAGCCTTTTAATTTGTGCTCTAGCCTTATCCAATATAAGGCTTAATTAATCCCTCTGTCTTTTTGCAGCCTGACTTAGAACAATAATATTGACAACTTCTGGAGATGCTCTATCAATTTAATTAATCTATGCTCTGCTAAATTTCATTGTTCAAATATATTAATGTTAACTGATTGATTCCACTTTTTTGGTTTTTTTTGGGGGGGCTGGTGATTTTATACACACACACACACATTTGATGTCTTTATTATCTTTACTGAATCATGAAATTTCACTCTGATGTGGTTTTACTCTTTATTTTATTTTTTTTAAAGATTTGCTTATTTATTTATTTATGATAGACATAGAAAGAGAGAGAGAGAGGCAGAGACACAGGAGGAAGGAGAAGCAGGCTCCATGCTGGGAGCCCGATGCGGGACTCGATCCCCGGACTCCAAGATTGGGCCCTGGGCCAAAGGCAGGCGCCAAATGCTGAGCCACCCAGGGATCCCCTTACTCTTTATTTTAAAAGACAAATAATTGCTGGATTCCTGGGTGGCTCAGCTGGTAAAGCATCTGCCTTCACCTCAGGTCATGATCCTGGGGTCCTGGGATTGAGTCCTACATGGGGCTCCTGCTCAGCTAGGAGCCTTCTTCTCCCTCTCCCACTCGCACTCCTTGTATTCTCTCTCTGTGTCATATAAATAAATAAAATCTTTTTAAAAAATAGACAAAGTGGGACGCTTGTGTGACTCAGCGGTTAAGCATCTACCTTAGGTTCAGGGCATGATCCTGGAGTCCTGGGATCAAGTCCCACATCAGGCTCCCTGCATGGAGCCTGCTTCTCCCTCTGTCTATGCCTCTGCCTCTCTCTCTCTGTGTCTCTCATGAATAAATAAATAAATAAATAAATCTTTAAAAAAATAAAATAAAAACAAAGTGCTGAAAAGTTTAGAATAATGCTATTTTCCCCCTTGCTCATTATAAAGCTAATGTGAAAGAAGGAATACAATTTTAATTATAATAAATAAATTATTATTAAATAATTATTTTAACTAATGGCCAGTTACTGTAAGAATACTAAGTCCAGGTCACTCAAATAGCAAGAATTAGCTCTTCACTCAACTGCAAAGGCTGCTGCTCAGTTTCATTGGAAGGAAATTGCTATTAGTGTCATGTTATAGGAGTATCTACTAATTTTACATAGAATTACCTGTGTATAAATAATTCTGCTGTAGAGACAGAAAAATAACAATGTATGAATATATCAAAGCTTTAGGAATATTATTCTTCATTTTCTCCAGGTTAAGTAACAGTCTATGTTTATGATCTGTGTATCTCAAGGGAGATTAGTAATATTTTCTGAATATTTTCAAAGTGCTTGGAAATGATGGTCAGAGAAGAACATAAGAGAACATGATCCCTGTGTTCAAATGTCTCTATTAAAAGGAAACAAGATCTTTTGAGGCTGCTCCAGGTATGCTCACTTAATGTAGTATTGTTTCTGTAAAGATATATGTAGATTTATAGTTCTGCCAATTGAATAAGGTTTTTTTCTTTTTAATTTGCTTTATGTAATCTTCATACCTACTTTACAGTAGTAGTCTGTCTGTCAAAGGAGATAACCTTAAGATGTGAGAATCCAGTGATGGAAAGTCTTTACAAGGTACACAGAGCAACTGCTTCTATCACAGTTCTGGTTCTGAGAGGTACAGTGGACTTGAAAAGAAATCATGAGATTGTCCCAAGTTGCTTTAGAAAACAACCTTGAACTGAGTGATCCATCCATCCCACATTTCTGAAAGTCAGCATTTGTTTTGGTGACACTAGACATGGAGACCCTCCATGAGTAAGTGGCTGATAAGCACCTGTCAGGTGGATGAGTTGCTTCCTGCCAGCTTTTATATGGTGGCTTCCTGTCTCACTGCAGTCCACTGTGGCAATGGCCATGGGTATCCCCACTTCTCCAAGGAAAACTACTTGAGCAGCAGCGACCAAAGTTGGGAAAAGGTAAAATTGGAACCACTTTCTCCAAAATGTGACCTTCTATGGGGCATCCACTATGGTTTCATGAACTCCTCCTTAAGTCAAAGTGCATATTATAAAACTAAATGTCTTTTAAGAGTACAGGGAGGTATGCTTGGGTGTAGATTCTCTTCTCACTATCTGGGGGTGAAGGTACCATGTCTTCCCTCCTACTTGTGGTAAGAAAGATTCAGCTGTGATCAGAAAGATCAAAAAACATCTAAGTCTCTATAAGAAGTACTCCCACTTCTTCCAGTTTAGACTCTCACTGATAGACTATGGATGTTGAATAAGATGAAGAGGACAAGGCTGAATGGGATCTCCAAAGATTTAGCTTTCATAAATGAGACTTAAGTCAGTGCATCTTTGAATATCTTCTATTTGAGATAATAGCATTTTCCCTAAATGGAAGAAGGACATATTTTAAATCTTCTTTGAGCTCTAGTCAACTTTAACTAAAAAGACCTTTATCCTATCATTTTTTTAAAACTGGGATCTTGGGACACCTGGTGGCTCAGCGGTTGAGCGTCTACCTTTGGCTCAGGGTCTGATCCTGGAGTCCTGGGATTGAGTCCCATATCCGGCTTCTTGCATGGAGTCTGCTTCTTCTCCCTCTGCCTGTGTCTCTGCCTCTCTCTCTCTCTCTCTGTGTGTCTCTCATAAATAAAGAAAATCTTTTTAAAAAACAAAATAAAATAAAACTGGGGTCTTCCTGTATTTTCATTAAATGGAATTGGCTGTGGCTACTTTCCTAAGCTCTGTAACTAGCAGCTATTAGGAAATAAACACATATATGTAGATAGAAGTTTTGTGCGAGGGATAAACTTTTTAAGAAGGATAATGTGATCACTTGCTGAAACCATCTAGGGGCAGGCTTTGGGAATCTAGGTATGAAGTACTAGGTATGAAGGGCAGTGATGTGATGAGAAGAGGAAAGATTCAAAATGGACTCCAAACCACATACAAAAGATAATTCAAAGTGGATTATAAACATAGAGGCAAAATCTAAAACTACAAACATAGGAGAGAGTTTTTCAGATCTTCAGCTAGGCAAGATGTCTTAAGTGGGACACAATAATCACAAATCATAAAAGAAAATTTGATAAATTGGATTTCATCCATTAAAATATTTTGTTCTTTGAAAGATATTGTTAAATAAATGAAAGGTCAAGTTGCAGACCAGGAGAAAAAAATTTTAAATTATACATCTGATGAAGAACTAATGTGCAGAGTGCACAAAGAATTCTTTCTTTTTTAAATTGAAGTATGGTTGACACACAATGTTACATTAGTTTCAGGTGTACAACATAGTGATTTGACAAGTCTATACATTATGCTTTGCTCACCACAATGTAGTGACCTTCTGTCACCTACAATGTCGTTATAATCTTAATCTTTTTTTATATAATTTTAATCTTAATAAGACAAGCAACCCAGTTTTTTAAAAAAATGATAAATAAATTTGCATAAACATTCCCCTCATAGAAAATATGCTGATAATAAAGAAGCACATGAAAAGATACTCCATATCATTACTTGTTAGGGAAGTTAAAACCATAATGGAATACCACGACATACCAATTAGAATGACTAACCATATCCCTGACAATGACTGACCTTATCAAGTGTTAGCAAAAATGCAGAGCAACTGGAACTTTCATACACAGTTGGTAGGAAGGTAAAAGGATACAATCAGGAGGCTGTTGCTTATAAAGGTAAGTATGCACTTAATATACAACCCTATAATCCAACATCTAAATTTTTACTGAAGAGAATTGAAAACATATGACTGCATGAAAATTTGAATACAAATACTTATAGCAGCTTTATTCATAATGACCCAAAACTGGAAACAACCAGTTCATCAACTGGTGAATAGATAAACAAATTATGGCATATTTATACATGGGATATTATTTAGTGACAAAAAGGAACAAATTATAGATGTATACAATATGGGCAAAAAAAGCCAGGCATATAAAACTACATGCTGTAAGATATCATTTCTATGAAATTCAGAAAATGCAAAATAATTGTGAAAGGAAAAAGAAAGGACCACCATGAGCCAGGCCATTACAGCAAGGGGCATGAGGGGACTTTGGGAAGTAATGAAAGTGTTGTATATTTCAGTTTTGGTGGTGATTATACAACTGTATTAATTGGTCAAAACTTACCAAACTATACTAATTGGTCAAAACTTAAGTATACACTTAAAATTCATTAACTTTACAGCATAGGAACTTATATTTAAATAAATCTGATTTTAAAAAATAACTTACATTTACTGAATTTGAAAACAAAACCAGTAAAGAAAGGAATTAAGAAGACCAGTAAAGACATTGCTGTGCTTTACCTTGAGCAAGTTCATATACTGGAGGGAAAATATCATTTTCTCAACTAAGTAAATGGACAATCTTGGACAAATTGTGTAACCTCTATGATCTTTGCTTGTTCCCAGACATAAAGTAAGGAAAGCAAACAAAATGACCTTTCTTTATAGCTCTGAAATTGACAAAAAAGGTTTAGGTGTTTTATATCAAGGAAAACCAATTTTGAAGAATGTTTAATCAAGAATTTTGTTCCATTTAATCAGGCCATATTAATAAAATTATAAAAAGGAAATTCTGATCTATGTAGTTTGACAGTATTTCAAAACAAGTTGAAATGGAAAGTTTGAATAACCAAATACAGGAAAGAAAGTGGCTCCCTAAATAAAGTTTTCATATAAAAAAATTCCTCTGATGTACCTCTATTTGCACAAGACTGTTTTAACAGTTCTGAGGATTAGTCACTATCAACACAGACCAGTGGAGTTTAGGGTATCAAAAACATGGAATTATTAAGTGGTAGACTTGAAAATATCCATTGGTGCTTGTCATTAAAAAAAAAAAAAAAAAAAGAAACAATAGATGAAGTGTTAAAATGGTGGAAATATAACAGGGAAACCTTGTGTTTTAAGAACCACAATACGGAAATAACTTCAAGGGATTGGCTTACACTCAAACAGGAAATTGACCAAATCAACATTTGGCTTGAGATAATGAAGTGATAAAAGGAGCAGAAGGGGGAGCACAACTGTGCAGGAGGAGGAGGCAAGGAAGTTCTATGTTAAACTACAAGGCTGTTTCTGAAAGTGTTTTTAATTAAAACTCTCCATTCACTGCTCTTGAAACCTAAATACAATATTGAATTAGTGCCTTTGGGAACAGGTATTAAAAAAAAAAAAAAAAGGAAAGGAAGGAAAGAAGAGAGGGAGGAAGGAAGGGAGGGAGGGAGGACCCGAGGGAGGATGGGTAACAAATTGGACCAGCAAAAGCACCTCCATCTTTTCTAGAACAAATTCCACACTGTTTTTCTTTATTGATGGTCCTATTTCAGGCAGTAACAAAGCAATTAAGAAAACAAACCTATTGTAAAAGCAGAGGAAGAAGGGAACAAATTGCGCAAGAACACCTAAAAATGATGCTGGCTGTGCCCTAATCCCTGCCTCCCCAATCTCTCTGAGTGAGATTGAAGCTGAGTTCAGATCCAGAACCTGGTAATAGGAACTTGATATTAGGAGGCAAAGCCTGGAAGCAAGACCTAGGACTGTGTGAAGCAGTTACCCAATGAGTCAACCAATCAGAGTTGAGAAAGTAGATGAGGAGTTAAACCAACAAGGCTTAGAGCCCATATAGAGTTAGAAGGTAAGCACAAACAGCCTAGGAGTGAACTAATAAGGGTTTCAAAAGTTGTATCAAAGCATGTAAAAGTGTTGTTTTTTCTCCTCACCCTTCTCTCTCCCCATAATTATTGATTTCCTTATCCTAATGTGAAAGGGAATCGACACAAATACGAATTATGGCAGGACTCTAAATGACATAGAGTAATTGAGTTTGTACATTGGGAAGTCTTTGAGGTAATAAATAATAATAGCTACCATTTACAGAATACTTTCTATGTGTCCGGCACTTTCTTAGCACTTTACAAAACAAAAACAAGCAAAAAATTTTATAAGGTAAGTACTGTTATCATCCACAGTTTATAATGACACAGTTTCAGTGGCTTACCAGATATCATAAAACTTAAGAGGAGAGTGGCAAAGTAAGAATTAAAATCTAAGAAATTGAACTCCAACTATTATTAACAACCACAGGCTAATGGAATAGCCTGAGAGGATCCAAAACTAGAATGAAAACTACCTCTTAGAATGGAGATGATCCCTGGAAGAACAGACCCAAATACAGGTGCAGGGAGGAAGTGCAGTCCTGTGAGTAGAGCATGGTGTCCAGAGGGTGTGGTGATATTTAACAGGTGGCGGTACAGTCCAGCAGTCAGACCCAAAAAGGTTCAGCCTGGGTTGAGGGGGTTCCAACAGACTGAACAAGAGTATTGGGAGGAAATTCTGACAAGCAATGTAACTAGGGCCCTTGACAGACATTTCAGGATGGCCCCTGTTCTGGAAGTAGAAATACTAGAAATGGTACCAAGATAGAACTCAAACAAAGAAAACAAGAATGGAACCCAGTTACCCTTATTGATGAGATTGAATCCATCACCATGTTTTTACCCAGGCTCAACCCTGGGCTACTCATAGCCAGTGACTGAGTACGGTAGGGATACCAAGGCAGCCCATGTCCTAAGAGATGTAGAATTCTTTGTCAGGGTGCTTTGGTCCGAAAAAGTCTTGCCTAGGTTTCCTTAGGTGGCATAGTAAGCTTCTACACACTTCTTCCTTCCCTTCTTCACTAACCATCAGTTATGATCTGACAGGCTTTCCCCCACTGCCTTCCTCATCTCTTTTCACAGCTGTTTCCCCTAATAACATCCTTGCATCTCTAATCCCAACTGGGCTTCTGCTTCTTGTAAGACCAGACAAAGACATCTTACATTTGTATAATACTTTACAATTTACAAAACACTTTTACATATATTTTCTCATTTGACCTTTAGAGAGTTTTGTGAAGTAAGCAGAGTAGTTACAATTATACCCATTTTACAGGTTTGGGAATTGAAGCTCAGATAGAAGCAGTGCTGTTGATTGGTATGAAGCCTTTAAGGTGGCTCTTGACAATCCCTGCCTGCTGGTCTTTACATCCTGTATATTCCCCTCCCCTGTGAGAAGACTGGACTTATTGGCTGACTTCTAATGAACAGAATATGATAGAACGAATGAATTGTCACTTTGCAGATTAGATTACAAAAGACCACAGTTCTATCCTGAGTGCTTTGCCTCGCTTTATTTTGAATCATTTGCCCTGAAGGAAAATAGCTGTCATGTCATTAAAGCAACCCCATGGGGAAATTCATGTGGCAGAGGACCAAGGCCTGCCAACAACCATGTGAATGAATTTGGAAATAGATCATCCCCCTTTACCTCCAGTCAAGCCTATGACTGAGACCACAGCTCCAGATGACAGCTTGACTGCAACCTCATGATAGACCTTGAACCAGAGATACCCAGCTAAGGCATACTTGGATTCTTGATTATCAAGAACTGTAACATAATAAATACCTATTACTTGAAACTACCAAGTTCGGGGATAATTTTTAAGTGGTAGTAGAAAACTAATATAGTAGCCAATGTTCAAAGTGAGTAAGTGGCAGAATATACCATTGAAACTTATCTCAAAGCTTTGTCTAGCTGCCTTGTACTCTTATCTCCATCCTAATCTGCAGAGCTACCTTTCTCCATTCTTTCAGAAAACAATCACTAGTTTTTTTGTTTGTTTTGTTTTATGATATGGTCTATTAAGCATTTTTGCTATAGTAAGAAACATCTCCCAAATTTCAGTGGCATTCAACATTGAACATTTATTTTTGGTTCATGGGTCTGTCAGTTGGCTATGGCTCTGCTGGACCCTTCCCGGATCTGTTCAAGTCTGTTCTATATATCCTCACAACCTAGACTGAAGGACCAAAGCTACAGGGGCTGTCTTTGTCTGGAAATGCTGTTCTCATTAAATCATCTAAATATGTTTATACTTTCTGTTCCGAAGTGTCATACATCATGTCCATTCACATTCCATTGGCCAAAGCAAATCAGTTAGCCAGCCCAATAATGTGACAGGATAGTGTATGCTACCTAGAAAGGCATGGGAAGTTATAAGGCAAAGAACATGGATTCACATTATATGAGAGCTATAGGTGGGAAGAATAATATAATCTCCCACATATGATAATGAATGGTTATGAATTTAGATTGTGTCAGTGGTTGAAAAATTAACACCTAGAAATTTTTAAATTAAAGCATTAAGTGTAACAAATTAGGTCTCTTAGAATACATTATGAAAAGACCAACACTCACTGAAACCATTGAGCAGAAGGATAGAAAACACTAGATTGGGGATCCCTGGGTGGCGCAGCGGTTTAGCGCCTGCCTTTGGCCCAGGGTGCGATCCTGGAGACCCGGGATCGAATCCCACGTCGGGCTCCTGGTGCATGGAGCCTGCTTCTCCCTCTGTCTGTGTCTCTGCCTCTCTCTCTCTCTCTCTCTCTCTCTCTGTGTGTGTGACTATCATAAATAAATAAAAATTAAAAAAAAAAAGAAAACACTAGATTGCCACTTGGAAAAGGAATTGACAAAGCAGCCATGTTCAAAGTGAGTGACTATGGTTTCACCATATCTTTTCAGTTATAACTTTTAGAGATGAGGAATTGAATTCTTCTTGATACTACTCTCACTTAGAAAGAGGTTTTTTTCTACTTTTTTTTTTTTTTTTAATGGGCATGAAGTCCAATTGAGGAAACGTGTGAGGTCCCTTGCTTAATCCATGAAATGGTTATTACACCCTATCAACCCTGAATTGGCCAAGAACATTATTAGAATTTCTGAAAAGTTGTTAGCACTATCCCTTGAAGGAAAAAGAGAAAAAGAAAAAAAAGAAGTGATGCAAATCTTCTTCTTCTTCTTCTTCTTTTTTTTTTAACAACCAAACGTTCCGGTAATGATTTTCCACTCTTTGCCTATCTTAATGCTTTAAATAGATTCTAGGTTAAAAATATCTGCTAAAATAAAATAAGAAATAGGCAGCCAGCAAATTAGGAAGTAGGCAAAGCTAATTAAAATAATTCTAAAGACTATGGAGGTACATTACTATTAGATTTTTTTTTAAAGAAATGTCAATGTTTCAACCTTTTTCTAGACAGTATTTTCACAGCTGATTTTGAGATTAAATGCAATGTCACTGTCACACTTTTGAACAAAAATATCACAGCAGTGATATATGTTAGTGTCTGGCAGTCCTGCTTATGCTCTGACCCTGGATAAAAAGTGACCTAATAAGTACATTGGCCACAGAGGGGGAAAGTAAGGGTTTGAGGAACCAATGAAAAATCATTCTGCTATAAAGGGATAGCATGAGGCAGAAGGCATATACGGGATTGAGTTCTGTCTGCTTACACCTTAGGCTGAGAGAGATGAACATTTTCAGGTTTGTAGGAGCTTAATTTCCAACTTCCAGGTCAAGGGTTAGACCATCGTTTATTTTATTTTATTTTAATTAATTAATTAATTTATTTATTTATTTATTTATTTATTTATTTATTTATCTGTCATTTATTGTAAGAGGAATTGGAGAGTTCAGTTCTGTTAGCTACTTTCAGCTTCCAGTTCTTTCAGAGCTAGTTCATCTGGGTGGAAAAATGCTTAGGTGCAATCTACCTGTTCATGCCCAGAGTTATAAAATTACAGTATTTTTTTTTTTAAGATTTTATGTATTTACTCGTAAGAGATAGAGAGAGAGAGAGAGAGAGAGAGAGGCAGAGACACAGGAAGACAGAGAAGCAGGCTCCATGCAGGGAGCCTGACGTGGGACTCGATCCCTGGTCTTCAGGATTATGCCCTGGGCCAAAGGCAGCACTAAACCGCTAAGCCGCCCGGTCTGCCCTACAGTATGGTTTTTAAGTCTGTGTAGCAATGTCCTAAAACAAGACAATGACAAAGTTATTCCCTGAATGTTTGTTAATGTAGGTTGGTCAATTTTTTTTTTTAAATCACTGCTGTAGGTCCTTCCCCAGGTCACTGAATTCCCTAATTTTCCTTTTATTTTTATTTCCTCCCACTATTTTTACTTTTTTACTTTTTCTCTCTCTCTATCTACCTATCTACATATTTCTACTATGTTTCTCACACTTAACTAGCTATAAAAACTGAAATGCATTTTTATTTGTTGTACTTATCAGTAAATCAGGCTCTTTTTTAAAATATAAATTTGTAATGCAGGTAACTGAATTTTCTCGTTATTCTATTTTCTTACTTATGTACCTTATTTTTAATGTTATAAGTAGCCTGATCAGTATATATATATATATATATATATATATATATATATATATATTTTTTTTTTTAAAGGCCTTCTACTGTTTCTGTAACACAATGAGATCTAGCATTGGGATGTTGACACTAAGAACCTCTCATAGATATCATTACAAACAGCACTTAAACATTGAACTTTTTATTAGATGAGCCCCCATGTTAAAGGAGATTAAATATGTTTTACTGAATATTTGATTCCATAAAAAGCCACATGACTTGCTATGTTTAAAAAAAAATAACACTTGAGGGGCGCTTGGGTGGCTCAATCTGTTAAACATCTGCCTCTTGATTTGGGTTCAGGTCTTAATCTCTGGGTCATAGGATCAAGTCCCATGTCTGGCTTTGCACTCAACACAGAGTCTGTTTTCTCTCCTTTGCTCTTGCTCTCTCTCTCTTAAATAAATAAATAAACAAAATATTTTTTTAAATTAGCACTTGAATAAAAATTTAGAACTACTTTAAATAGGTAAGTCCATATAGTGCTTTTGGAGACTCTAAAACATGGATCTGTTGGGGTACAGAAACTCTAGACCTTAATATCCTTATAAAACAAGATCACTGGGCAGCCCAGGTGGCTCAGCGGTTTAGCGCTGCCTTCAGCTCAGGGTGTGAGCCTGGAGACCCGGGATTGAGTCCCATGTGGGCTCCCTGCATGGAGCCTGCTTCTCCCTCTGCCTGTGTCTCTGCCTCTCTCTCTGTATGTCTCTCATGAATAAATAAATAAAATCTTTAAAAAAAACAAACAAGATCACTAACTTAAATGAACTTCAAGTTCTATTAATTTATTTTATTTAGATATTTTCTGAAATTCATCAAACCATGTATACTAAGTTACATGAACTTCAATTACTTCTGCAAGTTTGTCATAGGATGAATTGTAATAAAACTTCAGATCTAAACACTGCATAAATTAAGTAAAACAGTATATATTTTTAAAAGGTATCTAAAACATATTGAGAAATTGTATTCTGATATTTTTAGTTATGATTTCACTAATTAATATCATGTTATACTAGAAGACACAAAAACTATAATATTAACTTCTATTAAACATACCTAAAATTCAAATAAATATAAATAATTGTAGTGCTTTTACAGCTTTGTGAGTTATAAAACCTGCATGCTAGTTTGCCATTCATACTTTCTTACTCATCTTTTTTAATAGAAAATCTAAACTTACCCATGTTTGGCTACTAATATTACATACATAGATCTTTGTACATACATGAATTTATTTTAATCAATAATATAAGTAGTAACAACTAGACAGTCTGCCAGGGAATGCCATTAAAATCTGACATAATTAATGGGAAAATTTCACTCAAATTCTACAGTGAATCAGAACACTTAGATAAAGCTCTTTCCTTTCTCTTGACAGTGTTTCCTGTTGTTGGCCAGATGCATAGCCACAAACAGAAGTATCAAAAACTCAAAGAAAAATCATTGTTGAAAAGAGCTGGAAAGTCAGTCATTCTCCCACAACTTCTAGATACAAATTCAAAAGTAGAGGGATCCAGAGACATTGAATCCCTGGCTATCCATTTCCAAATATTTATTATACAAATATCCACCACTGATTATAAGAAACATTACTATAATGTTTAAATGAAAGTAGTAAAAATCAGTGACCATGAACATTATAATTTATTTCTATGTACAGTGCCACTAGCAGTATTTGAAATTTGGTTCCAGTTTTAGTCAAGGCTCTGTCCTCAATGACTAACTGATGCAACTGAAGTCCAGATTAAATCATCATATTGATGGTTCCTGGCTATGCAACTTGGAACTCAAACAAGGGGAGCCTCCTGTCCTGCTGTGTGGAAACAAGACAAAACTAACATCCACATTCAACCTGATGTTCAGGTGGCCTATGATAAGAAGAGCTTATAGAGAGTAAAGCTATACTTTAGGCCCAGAGAGTGATGCTGAATTAATACTACCCACTATACAGAATTTTCTTTTCTTATAATTTCTTTTCTCCAAGAGCTGTTAAATAGTGGGTGACAACCAAAATGAAGACTACTGTCAAAAGGAGCCAATTTTATGTGTGGATGATTGTCTTTAGCATATGATTTAAAGTTGTAAGTGGAGGCCCTTGCTCTCAAAATTCAATCTACACGGTTGTCTGACATGTGTCAGTAATAATTCCTTCCATGGGAGTACATAATTCTTTTTCATGTGGCTATTTTTCAGTGGAGATAATCTGGGGAGGGATGCCCAAATTAAATACCCCAAATCTTAGAATGAATGAATTTGTCAGATACTTTATTCATCAGTATTTTTCATTCTTTCACTGATCTCATTGATTCCTACAACTGAAATTTTGGAGTGACTTCTGCCTGCCCAGCACTCTTCTAGGTGTTGGAAATCCTGAGTAGCCCTTGAGTTGCTCACCCCTACTTGGCAGTGGAACACCGAGCTGGTGATGGGACCCAGAGGCAGGAAAGAGGCACAGGAAAGGGAAAAGAGATTCGCCAAATCCGACTCTGCTACCTCACAGTTTTGCCTAAAGCTGGCACTGGTGGTGCCCACAGGTGTCCAGCCTCAACCACAACTGATGAAGTGTGCAAAAGTTGCCTTGAAAAAGGGAAGTTGACTTCAGAAATACAGGATTCCCTAGAGTCCATGATTTCATTGGTTGAGAATAAGTTTACCTTAGCATTTAAAAAATGTTACATGGTGAATGCTTTAGTGGCAGGATCCAATTACTCTCCCAAAGAAACTGCTCAACATGTTAAGATGCATGTGTTTAGCAGATCTAAAATTGAAAACCTCATCTTCCTGATCAAGCCAACTCCCCTATTTTTATAAATGGTAACAGACATAAGAAACCACAAAATCACCTTTGACTATACATTCCAATCTTCTTTCTCAACTCCCATACTGTAATTTTGGCCATATTCTTTTCATTCTTTTACAAGCCCTTCCTTTTTCCCTATGTTCCACCTCAATCTGAGCTAATGTATCAACACTTTAACTGATCTCTCTGTCTTCAGCATTTCCTTCCCTTGTATCCATCCTAAAAACTGTCATTAATTATTTTGATCTTATCTTTCCTGCCTTTGGTGCATTGTAAAGACTTCTAAAATTTAGCTTCGGGCCCTCATTGTACCTCAATTACAATTCATGCTATGACAAACCTTTAACTAAGCTAAACTTCAGATAGATAAAAATCTAAACTCCTTAGCTTCATATTATATTTGTCCTCAACCATCCTAGGTGTAAACACACATTTTAAGGCTTCTATTTCAGTCACAGATTTACTCACCACTCCTTAACCCCTATTCGTTTTTCCACTTCCATATATTTACTCATAATTGCTTTATCTACACACAGAAACAGAGAGAGAACTGCAGATTTGAGCTTTGTGCTGCTTCTGACCATTCTTAGAACTTGTGTGAGTCTGATTTTCAACTATAAAATGAAGTTGTATGATATACAAACTCCCAATCTTGTAGAGTTTTCATGAGGATCAAGGGAACTACTTTTTAAAAAGATTTTATTTATTTATGAGAGAGAGAGAGAGAGCACACAATAGAGAGCATAAGCAGGGGGAGGGAAAGAGGAAGAAAGAGGCTCCCCACTGAGCAGGGAGCCCCTTGCAAGGCTCAGGGTTTGATCCTAGGACCCCAGGATCCTAAAGCAAGAGTCAGATGCTCAGCCAATGGAGCCACACAGGCACCCTAAGGTAACAGGTTATCTTATTAAAATTTTCTAACAATTATATGATATAAATAGGTCTTTTTATTTTGCAGATAAGAAAACTGAGCCAGTAAATTGTATGTAAATACTTTGCAAGCTGAGAAAAAACTATAAAAATGAGGGATTTAAAAAAAATCCACTTGTAACCTGCTATTAAATCTTCTATGTTATGCAATCTTAATATTTTCTCCAACTATATTTTAAGTTAGAGTAAAAAAAGTAAAAGTTTATGGATTTCTTTATAATCTTTCATGATAGTTTCTAGAACTAGTAATTGGTTTGTAAATATTTTCAGATTTATTTTGATATATAGCTTATGGTGATAGTTGATGGAAGATTTTACCTCTCCACCAGAGGAGCTTACAATCTTCTTTTCCCTGTTTTTGCCTGTTTGGCAGCCACATACCTGACAAAAAAAGAGGCTATGGAGGGGTAACCAAAGGAAAGAGATAAGTCTCACTTATGTGGGCTGCCTCAGAGTCGATATATGTAAGTAGAAATAAAATTTGCCCCTTTTGCAAATATTTCAAAATATATTTAAAGAAGCAATCAAAGCTGACCTAGTAAAGGAGAAAATATTAAGAGTAATTCAAAGCCATTTGCTGCATATTTTTGAAAGATCTATTAGGGATGAGGCAACTGAGGATAACTTCACTTTACTAGTGATAAATACAATGAACAATAAATTCACAGACACAGGCTTTGAAACTTGACTTTGATGATTTAAGTAGAGAAAGCAAAACTAGTTTATACTTGAGCAGGGGTTTGTTTATTCTATTTGCCTGGTGTTAAAGTCAACTATCAAAACAGATTGAATGGCTTTAAGTCTCCATATCTGAGTAGTTTAATGGACCATTTGCTAATAGATGAATTTCAGAAAATAACCAGAACCCAAATTTATGTGTGTATATAGTACATATATTATATATTATGCTGCTCAACTTTAAAGACAAATGTGCTTTTTAGTAGAAAATTTTAAATGAGACATGTTGACTTTTCAGTTGGTGAAGGATGCAGCTCTTGATTTCAGGGTCATAAGTTCGAGCCCCGTGTTTGGTGTAGAGGTTACTTAAAAATAAATATTTTTAGGGACACCTGGGTGGCTCAGCAGTTGAGCATCTGTCCTTGGCTCAGGGCGTGATCCTGGAGTCCCGGAATCTAGTCCCACATCAGGCTTCCTGCATGGAGCCTGCTTCTCTCTCTGCCTGTGTCTCTGCCTCTCTGTCTCTGTGTCTCTCATGAATAAATAAATAAAATCTTTAAAAAATAAGTAAATAAGTAAGTAAATAAGTATTTTTTAAAAGAAAAAAAATAAATAATAAGTTCCAAACAACTTTCTATATGAACATGCTAAAGTCAAAAGGCTGGCTCATTCAACCGAATAGAAAAAAATGTACTTTAGTATACCTGTGATTGAAACTTCTAGGTTAAAAAAAAAAAGTGAGTTTGATTTATTCTATTTTTTCTTTTGTCTGATTAGAAAAAACATGTGTTGGTTTTTTTTTTTTTTTTTGGTGATTTGTTCATTAGAAGTAAACATTTTAAGATGGCAGCCTCTAAACCTATTCTCAATATGAAACAGGATGCCTGGCATGAACTACATTTCCTTTATTGCATTGTATTAGATTCCAAATACCGTTATACATCTTAATATAAGAAATATGTGTGACATAGCACCTTTTCCAAGACAATATGCTTGAAATGAAGTTATGATGTAGGGAAATTAATCCATCAACATGATGACAATTTAAGAAAACCCAGGCTCTTTTCCACCCATCAAGGCCATGTGTTTTGCCTTCATCCACTAGAGGGGGTAATGTTCTTCCATCATAAAAGAACATGGAATTATCCCAACAATATTTAAATGCACAGTGACCTTATTTCTTTTTGAAACCAGGTTAATTAAATAAGATAATGTAATGGATGCCAAAAATATCAATGAAAGTTGGTTCAAAAACATTTGTGACACAAGGATCAGAAATAGTTATTGTTCTTGTCCATCCTATCATTTTGCAAAATCTTGTGTTTGTAAAGATGGGCAAATTTCTGTAATTGAGAGAGGAAAATTCACATAAAGTAACGCTTTCTATGACCATTCCAAAAAGTCATTTACTGTGTATTTTTCATGTGATTAATTTCAATTTATTAGAGTTGATCACTGGATTGTTATCTGGTTTAGCAAGGAGGCAAATCATCTATCTTTAAGGATGTATTTAAGAAATAATGGGGAATTTAAAAAATAAAATAAAATAAAAAGAAATAATAGGGAATCAAATAGATTTATAGAAGTTTATACTAAATATAAACACATGAATTAGACATGGTGTAACATGACTGAATTGTGATACAGGGTTTGGGATACTTGAAGATCAATAATATATACTGTTTTTTTTTTTACATATAAGTATATAATTGTCAATGTTTATCACGATAATGTTTTTCTTTTAATAAATTCCAAGTCAATAAGACAAAAAAAATTTTTTTTTCTTTAAACCTCTTGAAAAATAGTTTGAATTGCAGAATAGCCAATCATATTTGGTTGTAAAAAGATAATCAAAATAATTGGTTAGAAATAACCAGTTGCCAAACTGATGAGATGTCATAATTATAATTAACTGTGCTATTAGGTCAGTTGTTTAGTTATTTCTATGAATAAGAAAAAGCCTAATCAAAATGCAGAATAATTAGTTCAGTTGAAAAGAAGAGATATAATTTGTGAAAAGCAAATATATTGCATCAACCATATTTTTCGTAATTCTAATCATTTTCTAAAATGAAATATATAATATATTTCTAGTTCCTGGAGATTATTCCCCTTGAATAATAGCTGCTGTAGTGGCTTCAAATGGTAGCTGAATACCAGACTCACCATACAACTTCTGAAAATCCCAGAGCCCCCCTGCGGAAATGCTGATTCAGCAGGTCTCGGGTAGGATCTCTCAGCATGAGGACTTTTAAAAAATCTCCATATTCTAATCTGCAGGCCTGGTTGAGCATCACTGCACTGCACAAGGAGTTAATCATACCTGACTAGGTTTTATCTCCTTTCTTTTTGGCCCCCAGAAGTATAGTATTAAAAAGCCTTTAGAGCCAAAAGGAGAAAATCATAGTGAATTCTTATGACTTTTTATAGGAGAATCTTCTATTGTTTGAATGAGAGTAAAGGCCTCAAAATACCTATGTGTAATAGTGAATTCCACATTATAGTGCAAATAAACATGCTTTTGAAGTCCTGTATTGTTTCTTTGTAATTTGTGCTGCCTGGAGATCTTCCAAATGCAGCTAACAAAAGCTTGTAGAAAGGACTTAGAGCATCATGGAAAAATTTTTGCTATAGACAAGAACAAATATTTACAAACAATAATTCCAAATAGACCGAAACCCCTATAAATAATGACTGTGTTCTTGTAAACATATTACCATAAAAATACAGTTATTTTTAAAGTGAGCAATCTATTTATCTACTGTATACATTAAAACAAATTATAGCGAGGTCACATCTCAAAAGGAGATTTTATAATAACTGGGAAGTTAAATTATATGCATCTAAAAAAGAATTTGGCCTGTTTCATGATGTACTATGTGCCACCTATAATTTATTTTACTATAAATAGGGTTTTCTATATATAGTATAGATAGCTTTTATTAATTTACAGTACATGACTTACTTTAATCAATATAAGAACAAACTTACTGTAAAACAGAAAAAGATTGATTTTTTTTTTCTCCTCAAGAGTCTTTTCCACCTCATTTTTTAACACTTAATTAAAAGGCACTGGGGTTACAAAGAACAAAGGGGCATAGCTCAGAGGCCAGTAGAAGGAATTAACATGTGTCCAAATAACTGCAATGTAGGAGCACATTCTGCATATATTACAAATGTTGAGAACTATGGGTGCCAGAAGAAAAAGTATCCAACTTTGCCTGTAGGACATCCAGACATAGGTGGTGAAGATGGTATACGGAATCATTGAAGAGTCAAATAAAGTCCCAACATGCCTTCATTTATTAATTTCATCAAAGTTTGTGGAGTAGTTGTTCTGTGCAGACACAACATTTGCTTTCAAAAAGCAGATAATCTCTAAGCCATATGTCCAAAATTAGCCAGAACACAATGTAGCACACAATAGATGACGTTTGGAGGTAGAAAGTGCTATGGAAGGTTTAAAGAAGGAAAGACCTCCAAGAGGTACATGGCACTAAATGCACCTTGAAGTCTAGGTAAGCTTATTTTTGGAGAAAAGAAATGTATTGGAAGGAAGGCAGAGGCAGGAAAACATGGGGAAGACTAAGCATGCTTTGTTTCTCTAGTTTGCTTGGAAAGTGTATTTCATCCCTTAAACCCATATCATATCCTCCCCTCCAGGAATAGTTCCTGAGCTGTTCCATTTAGATCAATACCTGAACTTGTGCTAGACTTATAATTGAAAACAGTTAGACATTTAATTATGTGCTATTTTGCATTGTTTTCTAATTATTTATTTTATTTTTTAACTTCTTAACCCTTTACATTCTTTGTGAATTCCTTGTGGCATGGATTGATCTTGTACACATGTGATAGCTTCCACATTGTCTAGTATGCTATTTAGACACACAGTTTGGATCTAGAATTTATTAGATGAAAATATGACTAAATGTAGTAGTGGTAGACTTGCTGGGGAAAATATAGGAAACCTAGATAAATCTGACTTTCAGATACACACAAAACTTTAGTATGACATTGATGGAGCTCATTTATGCTAAGATCATTTATTGTTTATTTAAAACTGAAAATTGAATTGAGCTGTATATATACATACTTTCCCCCACCCGCAAATCTGGCAGCCCTAGGTGGTGGTGTATTTTTTATAGCTTTGTCAACATTTTCAGGGTTCTGACCATCAATTTCTGATCTTTCATCGGAGAATAAACTCACTCATTTTGTTGTTTGGAGGCTAGTTCTTCCCTGAACAAGTGAACTGCATAAAATAAGAAGAATGAAAGAAAAAAGACATTTTTGAACCAAAGACTAGTGACTTAAAATGGAGGAAGGGACAAAATCCAGTGACTGAATCAGAATGGGTGAACATGAGAGCTCAGAGATAATATAGAAGAGAGGGCATGATACACATTGAAGGAGAAAGTTGTCTGAAGATACAGATGGGAAGAAGAAATGGGAAATAAAGAAGTTAAAAACAGAAGGAGACAAGAGGGGTAAGTTTATTTTTTTTAAATGCACGAAAAAGGAATAAAAGAATGAAAAGAGATAAAAGGGTGAGAATGAAAAGTTGATTGAAGTGGAATAGAAGAAAAGCAGGAGATGCAGAAACAGAATGAGGATTGAGAAGATATGCAGAATAATAGAAGCTTTCCTTCTCCCACTCCCCACGTGAGGAATCTGGTGCTGCCACTGGTGGTGCTGCTGTGACCAGTCATCCTGGGAGCACAGAGAAAGAGGTTTCATATTGCCCCTCTCAGGCTAGCCAAGGTCGAGAAGCTGACCAACAGTTCCAGAGTGTTGAGTCCAGTGGAGTGAGAGAAGTAGACAGGCTACACAGCCCAGAGAAAGGGCACACAGGAAACACACAAAAACACACACACAGGATTGGAAAGCAGCCTAATTATTGGTTAGTGTGATGGTGTGGCAAAGATAAGTTTTGTGGAAAGAATATGGGCTAAGAATAAAAGTCTATTAAAAATGATTTAATATTACGTACAATGGATTATTTTCCAGCCTTACTGAGAAGGATTTTTTGCAATGTGCAACAATATGGATGAAACTTAAAGACATTATGTTAAGTGAAACAAGCCTGTCATAGAAAGACAGACATTGCATGATTTTACTTATATGATGTATATAAAATAGTCAAATTAATAGAATCAAAGAATGGATTCTATTAGCCACTGCCAGAGGCTGAGGGAGGGAGAAAAAGGAGTTACTAATTAACAGGCATAAGATTTCAGTTAAGCAAAATGAGTAAGTTGTAGAGATCTGCCGAACAACATGGTACTTAAGTCAGTTATACTGTAATGAGCGCTTAAATATTTGTTGAGAGGGTAGATCTCTTAATAAAATAAAAATATTATGTACCGTGAAATTGTAGGCTGTGAGGAAAAATTTTCAAATTGATGACAATTTGTATGATAGCTTTTGCTGAATTTTTCCAGACAGCTTTTGTCTTCCCAAATTTCTTGGCAAAAATGTAGAATACTGAGTGTCACCTCACTGGCTTTTTGTAGACTTGGAGACTTGTCTTCCTTTCCAACAGGAAGTGTTGAGGCATTAATCAACCTTGAAACAGACATGGGTAAATAACACTTTTAATTCATCTACTTCAAAATCCTGTGACATTAACCCAGAAACCTAGGTAACTACTTGATGGGCAGTTTAAAAACCAAGAACTTGCTTCCCCAACTAGTTCTCTGCCTAGTTCAGTGGCTTTTTAGTCCTACCACACTGATAAATGGGATGAAATTTTGAAAAATTAGAATACACTAAAAATAAATTTTAACTGTGATTATTAACATGTATTTTATACATGTGTGGGAGTGATGAGGGGGGTCACTGCAAAGTTCTATTGTTTTGTTTCCAAGACTAAGAAAGAACAAAGAAAATGTGCCCTGATAGCCCAAGTTTATTTTCAGTTCAACTTCAAAGAAGGAAAACCTGCTTTTCTAGGGAACTGCAGGAGGGCTGCTCTACTGTCCTGCCTTGAAAACCTGTCTCCCACATAAATCAGCTGTGTTGACATAGAGCACTTCCCTGTAAGAAACTACAATTTCTTTTTCTATTTCCTGCTTATCTTTCATGCATGGCATTAATCAAACCTAGATAGGATGAAAAATTATGGGCTACTTACCTTTGTAATTTTATACATCATTCATTTTTTTGTCCAAAAAATAGGACTGAAGTAACTATGTTGATCTAGGGTATGGTCTGTAGAGGCAAGCCAAAGGGCTCTATCTTGTCCAGTTCATCTTTTTCTCTTGTCAGAGACTTAGATGAAGATATAAAGGAATGTTTGTCAAATCTGCTTTTGAGCATAATTTTCAAACTTAAGAAAATCCCATGTATGATGGTGTTAAGATCCGGAAAAGCAAAAACTCCAGCATATGCAAAGAAGGGGCAAATCTAAAAACAAAAAACTTAATATGGGCAAATTTGAAACTTAAGAAGACTTGAGTCTCTTTTTCTGTTTCTGTCTGAGTCTCTCTTTCTCACACACACACCCCTATAGGCTGGCTTATTGGAACTTGTATGACAAAGATTTGAGGATTTGATTTCAATAAAAGCTGGCAGTATGATGTAGCTGCTGAGAAAGCTAATGTACTATTGAGTGTGGTAATAGACCTATCATGGTTTGAATGAGGGAAGCGATTGTCCTACTCTGGGAGCTGATTGAAACAATCCTGGTGTGTTGCATTCAGCTCTGAGAATCTGGGAAATACAGACAAATTAGACTATATTCAAAGAGAAATAGTCCTTGGATGAGAAAACTCAAAACAGTTTTCTGTGAGTTTCATCTAAAGGAACTGGGAATATTAGCCTAGAGAAGAGAAGATTCTTGGGCAAAGATGGTTAGCTTCAAATTTTTCATTAGATATCTAAAAGGGTATGATGCCAAAAAGAAATCAGATATGTTCTCATGAATGGCAATGCTAGAGCTAATAAGCGGATGTTATAAAGAAGAGATATTGGCTCAATATAAAGAAATATTGACTGTCTGAAATTAAAGTAGGTCATTTTAGAGAAGTTCCCCATTTGGGGAATTAAAGGATAGGCTGGAAAACCACTGGGTTGGATGCTAAATAATTCAACATCAGAAACATAAATGTATCAAATAATATTTAAGGCCTGGAAGACAGTATAATATAGCCAGTATAGTTATATTCTCTGAAAAACAAATCAGATCTAACATTTAGAGTCTCTTTGATACTGAAAAAATACATAATCTCTTTGTTCCCTACTCCTCATCTGTGAAATAAAAATAAAATAAATCAACTCAGGATTACTGGGAAGATTAAATAAGAAATACATATACAAAAAAAAAAAAAAAGAAATACATATACAGTACAGAATAATTAGTGATGAGTACAGAATAATTATTTAATAAATGATGTTTTGCTTTATTTTAAGATTTAGGTCCATCCCAGTTCTCACAGCTGGGAATCATTTGTAACAAAATTTGTTTGACTTGGGCAATTTTCACTTTGTGTCCTCTTTCAATATTCTCTACTGCTACTATGCTTGGTTATCTATCTATCTATCTATCTATCTATCTATCTATATCTATCTAATCTACCAATCTATCCATCTATCCATCTATCCATGACCTATCTATCATCTACCTGTCATGTATCTATCCCGCTTAGCACAATACAGAAGTTAATGAAGAAGCCCAAGGACTCATTCATACTCTGATGACTAACATGATTCTATAGTTATATTCTATTAAGTAGCTAAAAAGTTTTTATTTCTTATGAGTATTAATGTTACCTTGGGAAAATGCAGGAGAGAAATAGCAAATTTATAGGTCTTCATATCAACCTTATAACAAGCTCCTCACATATAATTTGCACCCCATTAATTAACATGGAGTGTTTTTTAATCATTGCTTCTGATGTGGCCTATTAAAACATAAAGAGGACTACATGGAGGAGCTAGAACTTTCGAAAGGTGAGAAACAGGCAGTAGGGAGATGTTTTTCTCATAAGAAGACAGAGAGATGATGCAGTCAGGCTAGTGGACAAGGAAGGAGTATAGAGAGATTTAATCACAGAGCATCCTAGCATTCAAGAATGGAACCACATGTTTGTAGCATGCATCATCTTCTCTAAAGATATAATCCTTGCATTCAAGAAAAAATATATGTATATGTATATATATGTGTATGTAGATGTAGATGGTGTGTGTGTGTGTGTGTTGTGTTTGTATACAGGACTAGCTTCATGACTAGCTTCATGAATATGCAACCTGTACAGGGCTCCATGCTTAGAAGAGTTATGTACTTGGTTCAATGATCAACTGTTGGAGTATTAAAATTCTTAGTAATTTTTGAGCATAGAGCACATATTTTCACTCTATAAAGGGTCCCACCAATTAGGTACATGTGTGTGAGTGTTTGTGTAATCTTAGAAGCAAAGTTACCTTACCATTTGTCTAATTGAACATTTCTTCCCACTTCCATTTTTACCTCATATTTCATGCTATAATATGGATATCTCATTATTCACTGGTTTTGCTTTCATTTTTCAAATGAAAAATGAAAATATTTTCATTGTTTTTTGACAAAAAACAACACAGTAGTGAATATTTGATGTACATCTTTCTAGTTTTTGAAAGAAATATGAATATATATGTACATATATATTATTACTTTTTTACATATGTTTGATCATGCAATAAATATTCACTCTTGTTTCACTTGATAACTTGTATTAGAGATCCTTATATGTATGTACATATCAGCCCTCATTGTTTCTGAAAATTACTAGTAGTAGTTTAGCAGGCCAATCATTAGTTCTTATAGTAACCTAAACTGATTTGTCTGGACCGGAAGAGCTGGATTATTTTAATGCAATAGGTCGTCTTCTGTTATTTTTGCATATTTGGGGCTTCAGCTGTCTTGTCTATGTTTATCCTAGTTTTTGAAGATTATTCTTTCTAATAGAAAGATGGGAACAATGTAGAAATGATGTCATTCTCCTTCCATACTCTCATCTGTCAGAATTATATTATCTTGCAAGAGACTTTATTCTTTCTTTTACTTTTTCTGTTCAGTAGCTAAAAATATTATTTGGTTACTTCATGAGTTTTTTTTTTCCTTTCCCAATAATCTCAGCTTATTCTGGGCTTTCCATTTTTCTGACATTATTTTTAAAAATTCATGTCATTCTTTCATATTATTCTTTTTTTTTAAGTTTTTTTTTTAAATTCCAGAGAGTTAACATATAATGTAATATTAATTTCAGGTGTACAATATAGTGATCCAACACTTTCATGTAATACTTAGTCCTCACAGCAAGTGCACTTCTTAATCCCCATCATCTATTTCACCCATCCCCCCAACCCATCTCACCTCCTGTAACTCTTTCTTATCTCACTTACTTTTTTTTTTTTTTTTTTACAATCCTGAGATCTTTTATTTTCATTACAGTTATCATGCCATGAATTCATAGGGAATGGGTTCCAGCAGTTCAGGCTCCTTTCCATTGGTTCTCACAAAGTGTGCTTCTCTGGGTGGGGCAGGCTGGCTTCAGTTGGACCCAAGTACCTTTCTCTTTGGCTTCCTTCTTTTTCTGATCATTTTCCTTCACAAGCTTCAGGAAGCTATCTCGGCTCTTTGAGTGTTTAATATGCTCAATGCGAACATTAATTCTCTTGGCAAGAATCTTGCCCTTAACTTGTTCGTTTACAACAATGCCAACAGCATGCTGAGTAACATTGTAGACTCTTCCAGTTTTGCCATGGTAACATTTGTGGGGCATTCCTTTTTGAACAGTGCCCATTCCCTTGATGTCCACAATATCACCTTTCTTATAGATTCGCATGTATGTGGCCAAAGGAACAACTCCATGTTTTCTAAAAGGCTTAGAGAACATATAGCAGGTACCTCTCCTCTTTCCCTTTGTGTTGGTCATTTTGGCGAATTACTGGAAGATGGCGGTTCCCGCCAAAAGGCCTTATCTCACTTCCTTTGTAATATATGCTTATCTTCTTCAAATCTAAGCTCAGATAGTTCCCTGAGTTACATTATATGTCTCCCCTGCTTTATCCTCATTGAACTAATTAAAGTAAATACTGACTAAGGTAACACTGTAGAGAATTCTACTCAACCCATATCCAAACATTTGTTAGAATCTCTGATAATCATAAACATATTGTCTTTGATCTTTAACACATCATGTTTTAATTCTTACTCACATACCCAACCAAAATAAGCATAAATGAGTTTTTGAGGAGGTATTTGTAGTCTAGGAATATATAAAAGAACTACATGTGCCTAACTCAGAGCAGGTCCTAAGTACTCTAGTACTGGTGCTACTGTTAGAATTAATGACTGCATACATGAATTTAAGACCAGAACCATATAATATTGGGTCCTTTAGATAAATATATAATTAGTTAAACTTTTTAGTTGTTACTGTAAATATTTTATTTATTTATTTACTTACTTATTTATTTGAGAGCAAGAGACAGAGACAGAGAGCCAGCACAAGCAGAGGGAGCAGCAGAAGGAGAGAGAGAAGCAGACTTCCCCTTGAGCAGGGAGCCTAATTCTAGGACCCTGATAATGACCTGAACTGAAGGCAGATGCTTAACCAACTGAGTCACCCAGGCTCCATATATGATTCATTTCTTACATTTCAACTTTGATCAACCTACGGAATAAAATACTAAATTAAATGTGAAATTCTTGCACTTTTAAAAGGATATAATTCTTTTTGTACATCGTTAGATTTAATTTCTTGATATTTTATGTAGGATTTTTTGGTCTATGTTCATGAAAGATATTGGTCTGGTTACTTGTAATATCTTTATCTGGTTTCAGAATTAGGGTAATGCTGGTTTCATAGAATGAGTTGGGAAGTGTTTACTCTGCTTCTCTTTTCTGAAGATTGTAGAGAATTGGTCTTATTTCTTCCTTCAATGTTTGGTAGAAGTCACTAATTAAACCATCTGGGCCTTGTGCTTTCTTTTTTGGAAAGTCAATCATTGATCAATTTCTTTAGTAGATCAGATTATCTATGTTTTCTTGTGTGTGTTTTGGAAGTTTGTTGTCTTTCATGGAATTGGTCCATTTCATTTAAGTTATTTGATTTATAGGTATATATTTGTTAGTGGTATTTTATTATCCTTTTATTGTTCAGGAGATAGGTAGTGATGATCCCCTTTCTTTTCTCATTCTGATAATTTGTATCCCCTCCTCATTATTCATGTTAGCTAGGAGAGATATTTATCAACATTATTGATATTTTCAAAGATCAGCCTTTGGTTTTCCTGCTTTTCTCTATTGTTTTCTGCTTTCAATTTCATTTATTTCTACTCTAATCGTTATTATGACTTTTTTTACTGCTTGCTTTAGACTTAATTTTATCTTCTTTTTCTAAATTCCTAAGGGGGGATCCCTGGGTGGCGCAGTGGTTTGGCGCCTGCCTTTGGCCCAGGGTGTGATCCTGGAGACCCGGGATCGAATCCCACATCAGGCTCCCGGTGCATGGAGCCTGCTTCTCCCTCTGCCTATGTCTCTGCCTCTTTCTCTTTCTCTCTCTGTGACTATCATAAAAAAAAAAAAAAAATCTAAATTCCTAAGGTAAGCTAAAGAATTAATATTTAGATTTTTTCTTTTATAATATATGCATTAAATGCTATCAATTTCCCTCCAAGTATTTCTTTTGCAATGTCCCACAAATTTTAGCAAATAAAAAAAGTTTTTAAAGTATTTTTAATTGAAGTATAGTTGACACATAATGTTACAGTAATTTTAAGTATACAGCATAGTGATTTAACAACTCTATATATTATGCTTTGCTCACCACAAGGGTAGCTACCATTTGTCACCATACAATATCATTACAGTATCATTGACTATATTCCATGTTGTACCTTTCATCCCCATGACTTACTCATTTCATAACTGGAAGCCTGTACCTCCCAATCCCCTTCACCAATTTTGCTCATCTCCCCACTCTCATCCCCTCTGGCAGCTCTCACTTTGTATTTATGGGTCTGTTTCTGCTTTTTTGTTTTTTTGCTTGTTCATTCATTTGTGTTGTTTTTTAGATTTCACATATAAGTGAAATCTTATGGTATTTGTCTTTCACTGAGCATAATATCCTCTACTTCCATCCATGTTGTTGTAAAAGGCAAGACTGCATTCTTTTACATGAATAGTATTTTATTGTATATGTGTATATATATATATATATATATATATACACAATATATATATGAGATATAGATATAGATCATTCTTCTTTATTCATCTGTGGCTTCTGTGTCCTGGCTACTGTAAATAATGCTGCAATAAACAATTTTTGTAAATTTCTGTTTTAGTTTCAATTAGTTCAAAATATTCTTAAAATTTTCTTGAAACTTCTTATTTTACCTGTGGATTATCTAGAAGTGTCCCATTTAGCATTTATATTTCCAAGTATTTGGGGATTTTTCAGTTATCTTACCTCCTTATGATTTCTACTTCAAACTGTGGTGTGAGAACATATTATATGTAAATTTTATATAAATTTGTTGAGGTGTGTTTTATAGTCAAAATATGGTCTATCTTGCTGAATGCTGTACATGGGCTTGAGAAGAATGTATATTCTGCTGGATTGTTGGATGGAATATTTTATGTCAGTTAGATTAATTTGATTGATAATGCTATTCAGGTCATCTATATCCTTGTTGATTTTCTTTCTGCTAGAATAATTAATTAATGACAGAGAGAAGGTGAAGTTTGTAATTATAATAGTGGATTTGTCTAGTTCCTCTTTCAATTCTATCAGTTTTTGCCTCATGTATTTTGACACTCTGTTGTTGTGTTTACAGGCTTAGGATTTTTGTTTTCTTGGAAAATTGACCCCTTTATAATTATGTAGTGCCCCTCTTTATTCCTGAAAATCTTCCTTGTTCTGGAGTTGGCTTTGTCTGAAATTAATGTAGCAACTCTAGTTTTTTCTTTTCCTTTCTTTTCTCTTCTTTTCCTTTCTTTTCAGATTTATTTACTTAGAGCATGAGAAGGGGGAGAGGCAGAGGGTGAGAATGAGAGAGAAGGAAAGAGGCAGACTCCTCACTGAGTGCAGAGCCTGGTGTGAGGCTTGATCATGACCTGAGCCAAAATCAAGAGTTGGAGGCCTAACCAAGTGAACCACCGAAGCACACCTTCGGTTCTTTTGATTAATTTTAGTGTGTTATGTCTTTCTCCATTCCTTTACTCTTAATCTGAGTCTTTATATTTAAATCGATTTTCTTGTAGATAACATGCAGTTATATCTTTCTTTTATTCACTAAGACAATATATATCTTTTAATTGATATATTTAGACCATTCCCATTTAAGAAATTATTAATGAGCTTCGATTAATATCTATATCTGTAACTTTTTTCTTTGCTGCATTTGGTGTTTCTTTTCCTCCAGATTTTTCCCCCTTAATTATCTGGTTTAATTGAGCATCATATGTGATTTAATTTTATCTTCTCTCTTAATTACAGTTTTTAAAAAAATTTTAATGGTTTTCTTTAGGCCTAAAGATATATGCTTTAATCTAAATCAACCTTCACAACACAATATCACTTCACATGTAGTGCAAGTCTCTTAGAACAGAGTATTTCTAATTCTTCCCTCTGTCCCTTGTGACATTGCTTGTTTCTTTTATCCATTTGCTGTATCACCCAATACATTGTTATTATTATAACTTTATACAATTATTTTTTAAATCAACAGTAAAAAGTAAAAGAACTTATTTTACTTCCATTTATTCCTTCTTTCTCTTCCTTTCTTTGTGTAGATCCAAGTTTCTGACATGTATCACTTTCTCTCTGCTTGAAGAATTTCTTGTAGGTCAGGTCGGCTGACAATGAATTCCTTAGTTTTTATTTGTCTCAGAAAGTATTTATGTCTATTTCACTTTTGAAGGATAAATCTGTTGAAGGTTAAATTTGGCTTTTTTCTCCTTTTTAAAGAGATGCTTTATTGCTGCAAATAGATACCCCATGTATAACACAAACAACACCCCGAGAGAATTATTCGTGTTAATACTGAGAAACAATGAACATACACAAAAGGATACAAAACTAAATAAACATTCAGATAACTAGAAACTTTCCAAGTTAAGAAAATCTTCAAATGTGAAGTGCCTTTTAGAAACTACACCACACATGCCGGTGTAAATTTGGTTTTTATTACAATCAGCTTTCTATAAATATTGCACCTAAATAGGTGAATAGCTGCATAATGTAATTACTTCCAAAACAAAGATAAATGCTTTTATTTCCCTATGTTCTGGTCTTTCCTTGGGCTGGAGAGGGAAGCTGCATATTTCAAATCAGATATAGAATTCTAGAATGGTAAGCTTTTTTTTTTTTTTCAGTGCTTTAAAATTTTCCCTTCATTTTCTTCTTGCTTGCTTGATTTCTGTTGAGAAGTCCACTATAATTCTTATCCTTGTGCTTCTGTAGGTAAGGCTTATTTTTTAACCTCTGGCTTTTTTCAAGATTTTCTCTTTGACTTTTGTTTCCTGAAGTTTGAATATGGCTTGACTAGGTATGGATTTGTTTTAATATTTATTCTGCTTGGTGTTATCTGTGCTTCCTGGATATATGTTTTGATGTCTACTGAATTTTTGAAGTTGCTATAACAAATTACCATGAACTGGATTGGTGATAACAACAGAAATTTATTCTCTTATAGTTCTGGAAGCTAGAAATCTGAAATCAAGGTGTCAACATGGCCATGTTCCCTCTGAAGGCTATCGGGAAGAGTATTTTCTTGCTTCTTCCTAGTTTCTGGTAATTTCTGGCAATCTTTGGTACTCCTTGGCATGCCACTTCAGTTCCTGCCTCTGTCTTTACAAGACCTTTTTCTCTCTGAGTGTGTCTGTGTCTTCACATGAACTTATTACAAGGATAGCATCCATTGGATTTAAGGCCCACCCAAATTCAGTATAATCTCCTCTTGAGGAATTCCACACACCAAGATTCTGCTTTCAAATAAGGTCACATTCTGGGGTTCTGGATGGAAATGAATTTTGAGTGGACATATTCAACCTAGTACAGTGTCTATAAATAATTTTGGAACGTTATTGGCCAATATTCCTTCAAATATTTCTTTTGCCTGTTCTTTCTTCTCCTTCTTGTGTTTTAATTATGCATATATATATAACACTTTTGGGAATGATCTCGTGGTTCTTGGACATTCTATTGTTTTTAATTCTTTTTTTTTCTCTTTGCATTTTAGTTTGACAAGTTCCTATTGACCTATGGTAAAACTCACTGATTTTTCCTTAAGCCATTACAATTACTTATGACCCCATCAAAGACATTCTTCATTTCTGTTACAGTGTATTTGATTTCTAACATATGCTTTTGATTTTTATATTTTCCACCTTTCTGCTTACATTACCCATCTGTTCTTGTGTGTTGTCTCCTTTTTTCTATTAAAGCCCATAAGATACTAATTATAGTTATATTAATTACTATCTGATAATTCCAACATTTCTAATATCTGAGTCTGATTATAATGATTACTTTTTCTCTTCAGACTGTTGCCTTTGGCATGGTTTGTAATGCCATTGTCATGGTTGAAAGCTGGACATGTCGTTTCAAAAATTAGAGACTGGGATAAATAGGCTTTACTGTGAGGATTTCTATTAATATGTCTAGGAGTTGGGATGAGCTTGTGTTTGCTGTAGCTTTAAGTGCTGGAGGCTTTGAATTCCTCTAGTGTCCTTGCTTTTATCTCCTCTCCTGACTTTGGGCTTCCCTAAATATTCCTTCTCAGAGTCTGTATCTTACAATTCTTTCAGCCTTGATCCACTGTTGTACTGAAGCCCTGCTATGGTGATGTTAAGTATAGCAGAAGGAGGAACATTCTATTAATCTAATTAAATCTCAGTCTTTTAGTGGGCCTGTGTCTTGGGGCTGGGCTGTGACCTTCACAAATATTTCTCTTGTGATATAGATTTTCCTCCTTGTTCCCTAGTACCTTCCTTGGCTGCCAGGACTCCCTATCTGTTTTCTTAAAGCCCTGTTCACTATGTTTACCCCCTCTTAGGTGAAACAGGTGACACAAGAAGGCTAGAGTGGCTGGTTGGGAGGAATGCCCTTCCTCCACCTAGGATAAATCTCTGGTAAAATCTTATCCCTAGGAGAGTAGACTTTTTTATGGAGAAGGCTCTGAGTGTATTATTTCACAAAGGCTACTAATCTTGCTACACTACTCCAAGAGCTAGGAGACAATGGATCTTCATAATGAGACCTTGATGGGGTTCCTGGAGGTAAAGTCCACCAAAGCAAGGTGGGGGCTATTTAAGTTAGGACTTTCTCATTTTCGCACTAGTTCACTGACAGCTTGCAGCAATTCATCAAAATTAACATTTCAATGTTCCTATGTGTCTATGGCTCCAGTATCTTTTGATCCAAGTAAACAGATCTTGACTGTGTCTGTCAGGATTGTCTCTCAAATGATGATTACCTTGTGATCTCAGTTTTCTGACGGGTCTAAGAAAAGCCACTGCATAGCCTTTTCTTGTCTTAAAGATGTTTGGAATGATAACTTTAAGTTTCTTACATGTCACAGTAGAAACCAGAAATCCGTTTGGAATATATTTAAACATTTATTTTTAGTCTAAATTTCTTTTTACTTATTTATAATAGGAAATTTTGAAATCTTTAAAAATATAAAATAAGAATTTAATTGAATTTCCTTCACATATTTGGTCTTTTTTTTTTTTTTTTTTTTTTTTGATGCTAATGCACACCACTAAGGTTTGTTGCTGTTTTTGCATTTTCCAGCATTTCTATGAGGCAGATATTAGCTGTGTGACCTTGGAAAAGTTAATTATCCTGTCTGTGCCCCGATTTTCTCATTGGTAATATGGACTATAAATAGTACTTTATTTTAGGATTATTATGCAGATTAAATGAGATAATGCATATATGAATACTTAGGGCAGTAAATATTTGACATAAAAATGTTCTCAATAAATGTTAACTTTTCATTAACACTATTGTCAATTTTATTTTATTCTCTAGACAGAGCAAATGAAGTCAACGTTTTTTTTTAAAAAACTGATTCTCACTTCTAGACTCTTTTAGAATTTTCTGCACTTTGAGGTGCAGCTGGTGGTATAGATGTGGGAGCTGCAAGCTTGACCACATTGGAACTTGGCCAGATGAAGTGCCATCATCCTAATTGTGTGCGAGGGCCACAGTTCACTGCATTAGTTCCTCTGAGCAATCCTGTCCCCTCCCACATGCTGGCAGCATAATTCAGCATACACAATAGCTTCAGATCAATCCAACATGAAAGTGGCCCCTGAAGAAAGGCACTAAGTATTCTTTGCTAGTCTCTTGCAAAATTTTAAAATTAAAAAAAAAGAGAAGGAGCTCTTTAATCTTCAATCATGATAGAAATGTTGTATTTTAAAAGATTTCAACTGGTTTACTTTAATTTTCTTTTCCTATGAAGTCATCTTCTTTTTCTCAATTTTGCTAGTATTGTATTGTACTGAAGTATTGGTGGTTAGAAGGAAGATGGGGTGGACAATTTCAAAAAAGGTCTTGCATGATTCAGAACTGCATAACCATAAGCTCATTTCTAAAACTCCATTTACAGCAGGGGCCAAGGCTGGAAGTTCTGACAATGCCATAGAGAAGCATTCTCCCTGGAAAACTGTGGCATTGAATGATGATGAACACCAGTGCAAACCAGGGCACATTTAAAGAAATTCAACTTTAAAAGATGCCTGAATCTTAAAAAGTCTCTGCATGAACTTTCAATAGTCAGGTTTTCTATATTTATATGTAGAAGAGAGAAGAAATCTGGCCCCACGTTGTAATTTCTTACCATTTGTGTTACAATAATTCTTTGAATCTATTTTACTTTGTTTATAATGCTATCATTTTCTTCCTCTTGAAATTATGGTAAATTTATATATATATATAATATATATATATATTATATATATATATACATGTCTTAGTCTTATAAATGTCTCCTGATACTTTTGGTTTATTTCCTTCCTTAGAATGTGTTTTGCTCCTATAGAACTAGAACTTGTGATTTTGTAAAGAAAGGACCTGGTCTTTTTTGGTTATCACTGAATTCACGGTACTAGAATAATACTTGACAAACAGTAGGAATTCCGTAAATATTTCTTTCTGTGATATTAGTTCCAGATCTCATATGAATAAGCTTAAGAGTTGTGTCCCTAAATGAGCTCGACATTGGTCATGTAAGAGTGTCTTAGTACATTCAGGCTGCTATAACAAAAATACCATAGAATGAATGCCTTAAACAACAAGTGTTTATTTCTCACAGTTCTGGAGGCTAAGAAGTCCGAGATTGAGGCATCAACAGGTTTAATACCTGGTGAGCACCTCCTCAGGTTCATGGTTAGCAGTCTTGATGTATTCTCAAATGGTAAAAGGAGTAAGATAGCTCTCTGAGGTCTCTTGTGTAAGGGCACTAAATCTCATTCATGAGTCCCACCTCCTAATACCATCACATTGGAGGTTAGAATTTCAACATATGAATTTTGAGGGGACACAAGCATTTGGTCTACTATGGGGAGCTTGCTCTAATTCCTGCATTGCTTACTATACTTTTGCATATGACAGAAACTGATGAACCAACTGAAGCAAAATAAAATTCACTTCTATTGGAAAAATACTAGAATGGATCAAAATGGGAAGAACCAAAAAAGTGGACAGTAGAAATGAGAATGATTCAGATAAACTTTCAGTTTGGAATAATGGCTTCAAATGCCCCTAGAGCCTTTTTCAGTCTCTTCATTCTCTTAGACTGCCACCACAAACTTGAATTCATGGCTGAAAGCAGCTCCTGAGCTTAAATTTTCACAAATGAGGCCAGAGGGAGGAAAGGGCTATTTCTCCTAGCTATACTTGTCTCCAAGGAGATGGTGCATTAAAGAAAAGGACCCTATAACTAAAGCAGTGGATGACCTGCTCATATAGAGAATGGAGAGAAATTTCCAGAAGATGAGAAGGATGCTGGACCCAAAGAAAAATGTTTACTTAGTAATTGTACTCAGTTCCAAATAACAAACAACAAAATCATGATTTTATTTGTCATATAAATGAGAAACCCAGAGACAGGCAGTCAAGGGGACTTGAGAAACTTCTAAATTACTTCTAGAACATAAATTGTTGCTTTATTTCTTCTAAGCCATCCTTAGTATGTACTTACCATTCTTGGTCACAAAGTGGCTACTCTAACTGCTAACACCATGCTCCTGTTCCAGGTCATTCTAGTCGGGAATGTGTTATGACACTTGATTTGGATCACCATTACATTGTTTTAAGTCTCATGAGCAGTATCACCAGCTAGCTGCAGTTGTGATGTAATATATCACATAGCAACCCAGGGGAGCTAGAGCTTCAGGAGAAGCATATGAATTTGTGTCAATAAGAATGAAACAAGGTCATGTCATTGTGTGTATTTGTATGTATTTGAGAGGAGTCACATTGAGGCTGCTCTTGAAGGCATCAGGTACAGCAGAATAGTTTGGAGCCAACCACGTCCGCATGAGTTTTCCTGTTTTCATAGCACATAGATGGGGATGATGAGAGTCAACTGAAGCTGCTTTTTGCCAGACTGTGGTGCTGGATCCAAGAGACAAGGAGAGCATTAATTGTTTTCCACACCACCTTTAATGCCTTCTCAGGTATGAGGTGTGCCCTCTCCAAATGCCAGGATTGTTGTTCTTCTCCCACAGTTATGAAATTGATGTATCCATCTCAGTAACGACAACATCATTTTTCTTTAATCAGGTCTGTCTGTCTTGAACCTAGACTTTTTACCCAGAAGGGTGAGGTGCACGTGAAACAAGGCATTTTTTACAAAACTTATAGAGACCCATTATGTTCTCCATTTTGACCCACAAGGGTCATGTAGGAGAGCTCATGTACTAAATCAAGTGGTCATCATCCTAAAGATATAGAACCTTGTCAATCCCAAGAGATATTCTGGGTGGCTGAACTGGAATTAAGTTTGTTTCCCAATAGCTACTTTTGTCAGAGCTGCCCAGAGCGTGAACCAAACAGAATAGTCCAGGGTTGATTTTTGGGAAATAAAGACTGGACATGCTTAAGAATAGTTAGGGTTGGATCCTATGTATGCAGTGGTTTGGACAGTGGATGGAGCACCTTGATTTTGGAGATTTCACTGCTTTTGTTAACAAATGGTGAGTAAACCTGCTGTTCACTTTAGAGGGAGATATTATTTCATCTTTTAAAGTTTGCTTATTGTAAATATTACCCTTAGAAATTGCCTGGGTAAAGAGTGGGCATTGCATTCTTGGCCTGCTCTGCGTGACATAGAAGAGCAAGAGAAACCATGGAGTCTCTTCCAATAGAACTATAAGAAACAATCCTCTGAAACTCATTTCTGTCCTGACCAATAGAAAGTATGTTTTAACACTACTTAGTGTCATTGAGAAGAGGACCGCCTCCCATCCGAGGAAAATTTTCTATTTGGTCTTGATATGAAGGATAATAATTGGGCTTCTCCCTAACAATCGGAAATAATGGAAATGGAGCCTTTTTCTTCCTTCTTGGCTGCTGGAGAGGTCGAAATCAAATATGTATAATCTTTGGCCCAAGGAGGTCTTCAATAAATCATGTGAATGAAAGATACAGAATTATAAAGTAGGATGGGCATTTTATGTTGTACTCACTCCTGGTTCCATTTTTATTCCCCTGTTTCTTTATCCCTTTATTTCATTTTTCTTACTTTCATTTACATTTGAATCAAAGATCCACACCTTTTATTTTTTTATGAGTCGGAATTCAAATCTAGTAATTCCAGTGCCCTGTATTGTATCTAGTTCTAGTCTCTTTGAAGTTGGAAAACAGCTGGTCAGTATTTTTATCTTAAACAATTTGTGAAGAAAGTTTTCCAGTCTATTTCCTCTGCCACTGCCATGTTGGTTCTGTTTCCAGTGGTTTAGTCAGTTTTTTTTATTTCTCTCTGTACTCCAGACTCTCTGTACTCCCTTTTGTACATGTAGACCCAGACCCTCTGATGTTAACTTGAAGACTTCTTCTCATCTTTTTTCAAGCCAACATGCTCAGATTTTTTAGCTATGCATATTACTGATAACCATATTAAAGCTATTTTTTCCGTACAAACAATACCACTCAGTTTTGTCCATTGTCCTTCATCCTGTTTGGACAAATAATCTTACATTTCTTTTACTTCTTTTTGGACTGAGAAATTTGTGAGGATTTATATGTTACAATTTGCTGCAATAGGCAGACAGGAAAATACATTGTGGGTCCCAGCTATGCACAGGTAAATATTCAGAATTCAGATGCTGCATATAGGCATCAAATGTTTTTATTGTATAAATGCTTGATCATTTTTTTATGCAACAAAAATTAAAAGTATCTGAAAAACGAATGGACATACTGCACAATCAAAGAGGTGTTCAAAATAACTGAAAATGGTATGACCAAATCTGGCTAACTGGGGAATTGATTATTCTGTCCTGGAGCAAAGTTACCTAGAGAGCAAACATTCTGAACATACAAAACAAAGTGCAAAAATTTAACATATTCTTTTAAAATCAACCTATGAATTAAATTCTAAGTTTAAGTGTATCATCATCAATGGGAAGATGGGGATAGAAGTCCCAGATACCTAGATATTGAACTTTTACTTACTCTCTTTGAATAATTTACTGTGATTTTAATAAGAAGGACATTGTTTAGTGAATTTTTAAACCATCCTCTTTGTTTTATGTGCTTTTGTTGACCTTTCGTTTTGCTCATTCTTTCACATAATATAGGACACAATTGGTAATACAATACCAAAAAGTTAAACAAGTTACAGAAACAAGAGTCATCATGAATTCATAGACCCAAATATCTAAACTTTACTGGAACTCACGTTTAATATTTTATTGTCTTGCCTGACAATGAATTCTGTTACTAATTCTAAGTTAGCAAAATATATCATTCATTGTTCTTTTCCTTATAAATAAAATCATGTATCTCATTTCAGGTAAACCTCTACATATTTATAATTCAAATTTTGAAGTAGTAGAGAACACAGAATATACTGTGAAAGGTAGTCCCGAAAGAAATTCACGTTAAAAAAACCGTTACTTTTACATGGTTAAGTCTCTCCACATTGTATACTCATTATTTCGCATTTAAGAACAGAAGCCAAATTGAGAAGCAGTAAATTAAGAGGCAGAATGTGGGAGTACACGTGTTTCACGTAGAACCATATCTCGTTCACTTGTGTTTTTTCACAGGAAAGGAAAAATTAATCAGAATAATGAACGTGCTTCAATAATGAGGGCAATGCAATTGTGGTTTTGGCTGTGTAAAGTATCTGGGTTTCATACATTATTTCCCCTTTGCAAAACTGTGGCTGAAATTTCTTAAAAGTTCATTCTAAGTACTTACCAAAGTGAGAAAGTTTAAAAAATGAGAATTCACTTTTAAATGTATATGCTACGTCACATTTCAGTCAACTTCCGGCAGCAAAACCAGTGTTGGCAGTTTTACCAACTGTTTGTAACCAAGTCGGTTCGGTCTGGCTCTCAGTTGTTAATATAGTACTACCGATCTTAATTCAAAGGACCACAGGGGAATGTTTAAATAAAAGAACACTCGATTTCATAGTAGTTTTTAAATGGAAACATATGTATCTGTAATAGGGCTTTAAAAGTTTTTTTTGGTAAGTACTTAATGTGTGGCATCTGCTAGGTACAGTGTGTCTCTTTCAGTTTTTCTTTTTAAAAAAATTTTTAAGAAGATTGTATTTATTTATTAATGAGAGACACAGAGAGGCAGAGACATAGGTAGAGAGAGAAGGTGGCTCCCTGTGGGGAGCCCAATGCAGAACTCGATCCCAGGGCCCTAGGATCACGACCTGAGCCAAAAGGCAGATACTCAACCACTGAGCTACCCAGGTGTCTCTCTTTCAGTTTTTCTGAGAACACACATCAAACTCAATAAAATTAACATTTTAGATGTTAGTATCTTGGGAGTTATCAGGATTAAGAATGCCCAGAGGAGGAAGATTGTTGTCAAGTTACTTTTCATACATAATTCCTTATTGTATTTAGGGCAAGCAGAAGAAGAAAAGAAGACCTCAAAATACCTTCTCAAATTTAGTTGATTAGAAGAAGCTTATTTCTAAAATTTGGTATGCACATTGTGTTTGGTGAGACAGGTAAAAATAGATATGGGATAAACTGCTCATGTACCTGGGATTCTTATCCAATATTTTAAGTTCCTCTGAGTGGTGTCAGTGTTTCAGTCCATAATCACTAAACTTAAACCATTTTATAATATACTCTTGTATTAATGGAGTGAGGGTCGGGAAATGACACTAATTTTTAATGGATAATAACTATTAAAATGATGTTACATATTGTGTCTCTTGCATCACCCAAATTTCCATCCATTTCTCAGGCCACAGATTTTCATGTTTATTAGTATCTCTCTCTATCTTCTTTAGAATTCCCAAGTACCCTGTCTCCACTATTTTTAACATAGATGACCAAATAAATCCAAGATGAACTTTGTGTAAATCAGCTAGGGTCAAATATTATATACTCCTAATATGTACTAGCATCCCTTCAATATCTCCAAATATGTTGGAGGGATTAAGATGGCCTCGAACATTTTTTAAAGATCTTGAATACTTTGGACAAAAATAAAGCCCTTTCTCATCAGTAATATTTCTAGAATATGGGAATGCAGATTGATATAAATCTCAGTTGACTTGCCTTATTTTTTCCCCATATTTTGAGAGCTATATATATTATATATCTGTCCATGAATATATGTATATTGTGTATATATATATATATATGAATATATATATTGAAAGTTAGCATAGCAAAGTGGTTAAGAGTCTTGAAACTAGATTACTTTTGAGTCCAGGCTCCATCACTTGCTAATTGTATAAGCTTCAACAAGTTATATAACATCTCTGTGCCTCAGTTTCCTTATCTGTAAAATAATATAAAATTATGTACCTTGTGAGTTGGTTGTGGGGATTAAATGAGTTCATGCACAAAAACCAGAATGGGTAGCCCGGGTGGCTCAGCGGTTTAGCACCACCTTTGGCCTAGGGTGTGATCCTAGAGACCCGGGATCGAGTCCCCACGTCGGGCTCCCTGCATGGAGCCTGCTTCTCTCTATGCCTTTCTCTTTCTCTCTCTCTGTGTCTCTCATGAATAAATAAATAAAATCTAAAAAACAACAACAACAACAAACATTTAGAACATGCCTGTAAACAGGGATACAAAAACTTTAGTAATTATTATAATAGGCATCATATGAATATATACATATGCATATATAATATATACTTGCCTAGTCTACAAAATAAGATGATTTTGTTTTTATGTATGTTGTTAAATGCATTTTATATGTAATATATAGTATATATGTATACTCCATATATTGCACATTTCAATTTTCTTGAAATTTTCAGTTATTTAATGACCAATATGAGAATACCAATGTAGCTCATGTCTGGACTATACATAGTATATATTTGGCATTTTAAATCTGTCCATTTAATGAATTAATATTCCTCGCTGAAAACTGGCTCTGATACAAAGTGTAAGTGGAATCAAGGTGAAGTGGAAGAGTGCAGGTTTAAAGCAGGAGACTCTGGATTCTCATTCTGACACAACCACATAGAAGCTGTATGATTCTGGGCAAGTCATTTAACCTCTCTGAGGTTAGTTTTTTCATCTGCAAAACAGGGATGCAACATTCTTGCAAGTTTGTGGTGAGAAGTAGAAATACATAAAAGAAGCAGTTGGCCAAGAGCCTGGCACATAGTAAATGCTTGATAAATGTAAATTTATGTGTCTTTAATGTGTCAGCCCCACTTCAAACGTGGCTATTTTTTAAAAGCCCAACACAAACAAACATCCCACTGGAAGGTTTTGATCAGCTATGCTGCTGCTATATAATGATCATGAGTTAGTCTTAAGGCATGTGGTTTCAATAACCATAATGGTTGGAAGTTTTGCTGCCCATAGGAGCAAAGGGGAAGAGGTTGGTCTAATTCACTTTTAATCAATATCTTACCAGGCAGCTTGCAACTTTGCCCCTTTTCTTGCTCTGCCCAGCCTCACTTCTCCTGCCAGTAAGAAGCTCCAGAAGCAGTTATGCTGAAAAAGCTGTAGAAGCTGAAACCTTGGTGGGGTTAGGCCAAGCAGGCGTGTTTGCCACCCATTGGCCAGAGACCCAAGGGAAAAAGACATTCTGTTCCTTCATTTTCACTGAGTCTGAGACAACTGGATCAAAACCTAGGGGTAGTTCACTATAAATGGCAATTTCTTTTCAAATATTCTATATTTTCACATAATTGATAGTAAGGGGTATGTATGTATGTATGTATTTATTTATTTATTTGTAAGTGGGCCTGATTAGCCTCTTGCACATTATATAAGGATTTGGGTATGACATAGTAATAGCTCATTGTGAAAAGCAATTACATACATACTATGAAAGTAAACCATTTAATGTATCCCAAGAACCCCCCCTTTTTTAAAAATTATTTATCCATGAGAGACAGAGAGAGAGAGAGAGAGAGAGAGAGAGAGAAGCAGTGACACAGGCAGAGAGAGAAGCAGGCTCCATGCAGGGAGCCTGATGTGGGACTTGATCCCAGGACTCCAGGATCATACCCTGGCCTGAAGGGAGGCGCGCAGCTGCTGAGCCACCCAGGTGTCCTGCAAGAGCTCTTTAGAATAAAAATAATACTTATATTCCAGGTATAGTGCAAATATTGATAAATTCTTATGAATTCTTATGTTCTTATTACACAGGTAGGTCTGGCATGAAGCTTGCGTGATATAAGAAATGTGAGGAAATGTAGCATATAGGAAAGGTGTTTCGTGCACAGGTGCAGCGAATTTTTTCACACAGTTGGTGAAGCCACATGGATCCAGCAATTTGAATGTTATTACTATCCCTGGTCTCTCTCATTAAATACTTAAGAAAACATAGTAAATTCGTTTAAGGATACGCATTTAGAATGCCATATCCAGAGCTATGTCCAAGTAGCAAATGATTACATTGCTTATAAATTCCAAGTAGATGATAATTTAGAGTCCCCATGAAAGCCCCGAGTTTATTTGATTGTTCTCTTAATTACTGGGCTCTGTGCTATCAAATATTTGTGGAAGAGAAAGCTTTCCTTTGTGGGAGTGGATAATAACTGTGCTTACACTTTGAAAATTTTGCCTTGAGTTATTAAGATTTGCATTTCTCACTTTTGTTCCAAAGGAAGGTGTTTTGCCATTTTTAGAAACCAGGTACCAAATAATCAATCATCAAACACCCCAGAAAGTTTCCACTCTAGACAAGTGCAAAATCTCAGGTATTAGCAATCCACCTCCAGAAACAAATCTACAAAGGGTGGAAAGAGGCGGGGGGGGGGGGGGGGGGCGGCGGGGAGAGAAAGGATGTATCACTTTCCTAGGTGAATATATTGTGATTGGTATGTGTTGCAGTGCATTAAGAAACTATATTTGCTTACTAGCTGCCATTTAGAAACCAGCCAGAAAAAAAGTCAGAGAGAGAGAGAGAGAGAGAGAGAGATCGCAGACAGCCAAGCCGTAAGCCTCCCTCCCATGCTGCTTCAGTGCCCTGCTCCTCCAGGCGCGTGAAGCATAAACAGACTGTGGTCATTGATCTCCTGGTGGTGTTGCTGCGCCCTGGGAAATGCTGGGGGTGCCCAGGGACGCGACTCAGTCGATGGATGCGCATCTGAAGAAGATCAGCGAGATGAGGAAAGAGGATATGCAAATCGGCTGGAGGAGAGGAAAGGGAAGAACGGGGAAAAGAAACGTGTTGCTCGCATTGTGTCTGAGTCCCCTGCATCCCCCTCCTCCAGACCCGCTGCCGACCTCGTGACGTCTCCCTTCTGGCCCCTTTCTGGACACCAGTTCTGGGAGGATGAGTCGGAACCCCTGACTACCCCCTTGTCCCCCCTTTTAGATTTAATAAGGGTTTCTTTTTCTGTCTTTCCTTTTCCTTTTTTTTTTCTTTTTTCTTTTTTTTTTTTTTTTTTTTACCCCTGGCCAACCAGCAGCTGTTAAAAGTCAATGAAAGTAAGATGGGAAGAGATAAGCGCCAGAGCAGCCTGGGAGCTGTCAGAGCCCACGCTGGAATCAGCCCGACGGCTTCTGCTCGGGGCATCACCTCGGAGTTGCTTCCCAGGGGGCTGTAACTCCGAGGGTCTCTCTCGCCCTCACGCTCTAACTCCAGTGTCGCCCGAGTCCCAGCCCAGCGCCGAGCCCCCCCGCCCCCCGCCGCCACCCCTCCCGCCCCTAAATATCATTCCTTGGTTCTTGGGCATTGGGTCATTTGAGTTCACCCCCACAAATCAAAACCAGCTCAACCACCCCGGAGGCAGGCGAGGGGGGAGAGCGCCTCGAAACTTTTCTCTCCCGCACCCCGGAGGAGTAGGTGGGTCGCAAGTGCCGGCGGCGGCGGAGACCCGCGGGCGCGCCTCGGGGCTCCGGGAGGTCGCGGTCGCTTTAAAACCCGAACCTCTCGCCGCTACCGCCTTCGCGCCGGGCAAGCGGCGCCTCGCCTCCCAGAAGGTTCCGCGGACATTCGCAGACCCCCACGCGCCCCCCGACCCCGTGCGAGCTGTACAGTGTGCAAACGGGGATGAGGGGCCAGCAGGGGCCCAGGTAACGGTTGCGGGGCAGCGGGTGAGGTTCCAGCGCAGGGAAGAAGTTGACAAAGGGGACCTGAGCAAACACGAACGCGTATTTATAGATGCGAGCTCCCTCGGGATCCGGAGAGAGCCCACTCTCCCTGCCTCCCGCCACTCCTGCCATTGCATTTCATCGCTCCTTTAAGTGGAGGGCAGATTTTTCTTTCTTTCTTTCTTTCTTTTATTTTTTTTTAAACATTCCTGCACGGTGTGGGTAATCACCGCGTTATTTACAATCTAGTTACTCTGCAGCAGCCGGGGGAGCAAACTCCGGGGCTCCTCTCCTTCGGAGGGACGGAGAGGGCGGCCGGGCGGCGAGCTGCAGGAAGGAGGTCACAGGGTGGGTGTGCGGGAGCCCGGGGGCCACCTGGAGGGAGTCGGAGCCCCCCGGCGCCGCCCCCGCGCCCCGCGCCCCGCGCCCGCCCCCGCTGCACCCCCCGGGGCGGGCTGCGGGCCGCGGTGACCGCCGGCTGGTGCGCTGCCCTCGCCTCCCCCATTGTTCCTACTGTCTTTTTGCCTTTTGTTATTTGCGCTCGCATTGTGTTGTTTGTCTCCGAAGCCGCCTCATGACCAGCAAAGGGATTTCACCTCGTCCTTGAGAGCCACACGGGGAGCGGGAGCGAGCGAGCCGGAGAGCGAGAGCCGGGAAGGGAGGGGGGGGGGGGAGAGGGACACGCGCGCGCGCACACACAGACACACAGACACACACAGACACACGCACACACACACACACTGAGTGGAACAGGCGAGCCACCAAAACCCATCCCCAGTCTCCTCCCGGGGGCCCCCAGCCCGCCGCTGCGCCACTTTGCATCCCGCGCCGGAGGAGCCGTTCAGGAGACCCGGTAAGGTGCGCGAACCGCAGCCGTTTAACTTTGTTGTTGGTCCCGAGGTGGTTGCGGGCGGACCTCCAAGGCGCAGAGCTCCGCTCCGCCGCCCGCCGTGCCCGCCGCTCAGCACCCGCTCCGGCTCCAGCTGGAGAGCCGGCGGAGCGGGGAGGGGGCCCGCCGGAGTTTCCTCAAGTACGGGGAGGGGAGGGGAGGGGAGGGGTGGGGGGACGCGGCTGGGGGAGAGGGGGAGGCGGCTCGGGACTCGAGGTGGCCCTGTCATCCCCCCCCGGCGGGGGGTGGGGGTGGGGGTGGAGGGGGGCGGCCGGCCGGCGGGGGGAACCCCGGAGCGTGGGCTTGGCCCCCGTTCAGGAAATGGGATAACTTTAGATATTTGTTGGGGAGTCTGCGCGCTGCCGCCGGTATTGTTTTGCAAGCGGCGGCGGTGGAGGTGGTGATGCGCGAGGAGGGCAGCGGCGCGGGGGAGAGCCTGGGCTCGCCGGGGCGGCTCGGCCGACGCTGGACCGCAGACCCTAAAAGTTGGGACGGAGCTCCCTGCGCTCCCTGGAGTCCCACGAGCGCGGCCCCCAGCCCACCGCACAGTCCCAGTAGCCTCCCTTTTCCTCTTTTTGTTTCGCTTTCTGCAAGCCCCTCTGCCTACCAGTCCTCCTCCTCTCCCGCCCGGAATTTCGGAGGCAAGTCCCATCCTTCAGAATGCAAGGGATCCCAGAGGCCGGAAGCTTTCATTTTAATTGCAACTACTTTCCCCTCCCCCCCCCACCCCCCACCCCCCCGCCGGGGTACGAAGTGAAACCGTCACGTGTTGTGTCACTTGAAGCGCGGGGTTTGGGAAACCTCGCTTGCGCTTTGGGGCTACGGTGATCGGCAAGGAAAAGAGGTGATCCGACCGCGGATCAGATTGGGTTTGGAAGTGTTTGCGTTTGATTTGATAGCAGCAGTTGCTGGAGTATTGATCTGCCGGCCCCAGGTTGCACCTGAAGCACCGTTTCCGTATTTTAATAGTCATTTTCCTTACACTTTGCAAAGCGTGAGCGTCGTTAATACAGAGATTGACCCTGGCAAAGAGCTGAAGACGCTGGCCTCGCAGACTAAACTCCAAAGCGTGGGGAATGGGAAATTCATTCTCATGGCTTGCCTTCTCAGCTAAAGCAGGGCAAAATGAGGAATTCTGTGAATGTGCAGAGCCAAGAGTCTCACTGTCAGCCAACCCAGGCACTCTGGGTGGCAGTCAACTGTACTCCAGAAAAGTTTAGGGATTTGTTCTATCCCACTTGAGAACCTCACAGTATCCAGATATCCAAAGTAGTTTGTCAAGAAAGGCTTGAGCCGATTTCCCCAGAGACTGCCTTCAGGCTCAGCACAATTCTTCAGTCAAGGGCAAGACCAAGAGAGATCTGTGGGATTTTGGGTAATAAGTGTGGGAATCTGCAAAGGGACGAGACAGAGTGATTTGTTTCCTTGCTGCTCATAAATAATGGCCCCTACTATCCCTAAAAAAAAAAAAAAAAAAAAAAGCCCACGCAAACAAAACAAGCCAATGAAGTAGGCGCGTGGGAGATTTGGAGGCAATGGATATTTCAATCAGAAAAAACAGAGCAGAGTTTTTGATCAGGATTACAGGAGTGAGGCTCGATTGCCAAGAGTGATTAGGTTAAGGGCCAGATGGCTTTAAAGTATACAGAAATGTTTTTTTTTTAAGTTTGACTTTTATAGAATTAAAAGGAGGACCATTTCTTAGAGTCTTTTACAGAACTGCAAAATTTTGATCTGTCTCATTTTGAAGGAATTCAGCTGTGTGTGAACTGTTGTTAACTCTGATAGGGAAAGAATCTGGTTTCCAATGTAGATACATGGGACAAAGTTTCTGGGGGTGCTTCTTCCTGATTTAAATATAGCTCGCAGGCTGAAGCCTAGATAAATTCAGCCACAATGACTTAAAATCAAAAGTACTTACACTGAAAGTTCTCTTAGGCATTGTGCAAAGTTCTTCTGCAAATTATGTCATCAACTGTTTATTCCTCAGAACTGCGGAAGATAAAAATCATAAGCATCGCTTAAAACTGATGCAATACAGCTTTAAATCCTCAGACTGGTAGGGATTGCTTTTGTTTGCCTAAAAGGTAGATCTTTCATCACATGAGTTGTTTAAAAACATTTAATTGTGGGGGTGGGAAGGGATGTGCATAATTATTTAGTTATTTGTGTTAATTATATAGTAGCATGCTCGCTTGAAATTCTTTTTTTTTTTTCTTTCCAGTGGTCTTCTAACAATCTTGTATGTGAAGAATTAATAGAGGTTTTTTTGTTTGTTTGTTTCCTTGTGGGTTTTTAAAAAAATCTCTTTTTGTAGCCTTTTTGAATCAGCAATATTGAATCAATCTGAGATAGACTTGAAAGAGAAAAACTTAGTACAGGAAAAAAGAGTTTCAACTCTTAATACAGAGACTCTGTTAGTTTTGTTGTTGAGCTTAAACAGTTCTGGTCAAATGGCATGTTATATACAGGATTCAAACTTTCAAACTTATTTGGTAAATAACCAGGCATTTGAGATTCAGTGGTTATTTCAAGTTAACTTAGTTCTATACATGTAAATGCACATCCTGTTTAGACTGACACATGACTCTATAAAAGAAAAAAAAATGAATATTTGCTTATAAAGATATTATCTGTGGAGTATATGGAGTAAATAGTAAATAACAGGAGAGTGAAGCTTATGCTCAGGTATGATGGCTTTTTTTTTTTTCTTGGTCGGTCCTTTTTGGGGGTAAGACATGAGCTATAGAGGAAGTTTAAAATTTCATTTTCCAGTTAATGAATTTGAACGCTTGAATAATTTTTTCTTTTAAAGCAAATGAAAACTATGATATGATGATTAAAAGAACATGCTGTCTTCTTGAAAAAGCTCTATTCATTTACTAAGTGATAGACAATCATTGTTTTGAAGTCATGTTCAGATTATATAAAGTAATATACAGGGCAGGATAAAACTTGTTTTCAGCGATCTTCTAAAATACACTGGATTTCAAACAACAGAGTTTTAAGGTTGAATCCTGTTTAGATTTTCATCAGATAGAATTGTTGGATATGATTGATTGGCATAACCTGGACATTTTACCCAATATCCAATCACCTGCAGTGGTAGAAAATGCTATAATTAGAGTTTTGAGAGTAACCTAGAAAACTTATTTGTCTAGGCCTAAAGTCAGTGCATTCCCTCATACACTCGTCACAATTTTTTAGCCTGAGAAATGTAGGCTTATTTTAAAGGCAAAGAGAGTGCTTGGCTGTTTCAAATAAAGTATATCCTGAACCTAGATTTGTAGATAGTTAATAAAATAAAAGTCCAATTTTGTTCCAAACATTGTTTAAAACACCCATTTGTAAATTGTCTGCATTTGGTTTTCATATGTTAATGATTTGGGATCTGAAACTTCTTTCAGAAAGGCATTTTGGTTTATCTTAAAAAACACCACAGAAAACTGTCTAAACAACTCTGTAAATAAACTGTTCCAAATGCCTCAATTTGATGAATGAATTAAAGAATTATAGTTCTTAATCCAATTATGATCAGTCTTGTTATTCCATTTCCCATTTGGGGGAGCTTGGGGAGTGGGAATGGTAAATGATTCTCAAATGTGAGTGGGGTCTTTGTTGTTTATTTTCTCTATGTGATGTAACATAAATAATTACTTATACCTAGCAGGAGAAGGATTTTAGATGTAGAAAAGTTATTTAATGATTTTCAATTAAACCAAGAATTCATTTGCATGAAAAGTTGCTCTTAATGGAGGAGTTAAAATGAAATTCTTAAGAATACAAAGCAAGGATCTAACCTTTTGCTTAAAACGAATGAATTTTTATGTTTAAAGGAGGGGGAAATGGAGGACTTCTAGCTCAGTAGCAGGGCAGATATTCAGGCACTTTTCGTCACTTTTAGCTGGGCCACGTCAGGACATTTCTGTGGTGCTACTTAAGAAACCTTACTATATTCGATTTCCTCGTCTTTAGAATTAAGGGGAAGATGCTTTTTGGGTTGTTTCCTCCAAACTCCTACCCCTTTCGCTGCCTACATGGGTGCTTTTGAATGCTCTCCTGATCAGGGATAGGAACTGTAGGATGGGCTCTTGATAATAGCCCAGTTTGCTTTGAAGGACCCTTCTGAATTCCTGCCCTACTCTGGCTCGTAAACTAATTAATTCAAAGGTGTTAATAGCTCATTATGGTTTAATTCTCTAGATGTGGTTATTATTATTGTTATTGTTGCAGTTTATTATGACCATCTAATTCCTTAGAGAAAGAGTTGTGGAGATTACAGGTATCAAGTGAAACTGCCAGAAGAAATATTTATGAACATGGGGATTTTTTTCAGTACTACCCAGATCATACTTTATAGGCAAGTAATTACTCTGCTTACTGGTAAGGATGTTGGGCAGGCATATTGATAAAAGTAGGGGGGGAAATAAATGTATTTAAGGAATATATTAAATAACCACCCTTTAAAACTTGACCCTTAAAAATAAATAAACCCAGAAAAAAATGTATCTCCACGAGAGGTGCTATTCAATTCTATAGATATAGGCCCATTTGTTCTTTATTACTTAAAGTTCATTCTAAGTTAAAAAGAAAAAAAAAACCCTAATTGTATCTTCGATGCTGAGTTACTTGTCATTCAGTTACTTTGTGATGATATGCTATCACGTGAACCAAGGGGACATATAATGCAGTGGTCGACGGGATGGGAGGGCTCTGGCTTGACTTCCAGTTGGAATTCCCTGGATGTTCAGGTATTGTGTTGTCACTGCAGCACCAGTTAAAGTCTTAGTTATAGGGAACTCCGGAAGGAAGCGGGATGCAAGAGGCAATCCCGCTAGCTTTTGGAGCTTCTCAGTTTAGGTCTAGGTATAATTCTTTCAAGACTTCGCTTGGAGTTCTCAGCGGTTCAGTGCTCTGTCCCGTGTACTCACCTCTAAAGCTGGAGATAATAATGCTTTTTCTTAAACAGATATTGCATGGATTACACTAGATATTGTATGTCAAATTCCTAGCATAGGGTTTGTCATGAACTAGGTGCTTAGTAAATGTTAGCTACCCTCCTCTGTCCCTCCAGCCAAGTCTTTTTGATCATTAATAATGTTTGAAGATTAAATTTGTACTTGCTCTGTACTGGACTTATTTGAGTCCAAGAAGAAAAATATATCACTTCCTTGAGGCTGAGATCAACACTTTAAAGTAGTGATTCAGTTAACGTCTATATATGATCTCTGACAATGTGGTTTTATTAAGATGCTGTATTTGGTGCAAGTGTGAATTCTATCTTTTATTCATAGAAATGTTCCTTCAGTAATTAACGTTTTATCCTGCATAATAGGTAAAGGCAAACAAAAACTTTAGGACCTGACTATAGATCTTCTTGTTATCCTTTCTGATTTTCCAATACAGATAGGCACTAGTGAAAATTTATTGTGACTTTATCCGTAGAATAATTATCTACCTCTAAGTAACATGAAATTATAATACATGTAGACAGAGATTCCAAAGAAAGAAAAAGAAAGAAATCTGACTTTGCAATGTTTGCCCTTTGGCATCTGCAGTTCCTTCAAAGAGAACCTCATAGGCTTGTTTATATTTGGTACAAGGAGAAAGGCCCAATAAATATATTACCAGTGTGACAAGATGACATATAATAATGTGGAGAAATTAGTGATTTTCTCTTTCCAGTGATAGGAAAAATTTCTAAGTATGGACTTCCCCTGCTATCTGAAAGTAGAGCATTTCAGTGAAACCTTTCGTGAGCTGAAATGGTGTAAAGTGAAGAAGCAATTACCATTTTTTATAAAAGCAGAAATACTCTTTGGATTATTGAAAACAGATACTAATGTAGGTTTTTTATGAAAGCAAAATGACATAAAGCAAACTTTTGAATAGTGGGATAGGAGGTACCTATACAGGTGACCAGGGATAAAAGAAAGCCTTCTTTAAAAAGCAAATAAATAATTGGTTATTGCGTTAATTTGGATCCCTCGAGAAGCAGGTGAGAGCAGGGGATTAGACATGTAATAAGAGGGAGCAGAAAAGTGGGAGAGCCTTTCAGTTGTGATCCTGGTTTGGCACGTATGGAAGGAGAGATGGAAGGAAGGAGAATTGAGTAGAAAGAAGCTCTGTTGTAGTGCAGTCCAGGAAAGGTTTGGCTAGGCAGACAAGAGTCAGCCATTGGAAGAATCCTCTGTCCCCTAACTGTGTTCAGTCACTAGATAGGAACAGTCCCCCATGAGGCACAACTGGAAGCATGGTCTTGGTGCACAGCTGTCGCTAAGGGCATGGGGGCAGCAGGTGGGGCACGAGTCCATTATAATCTTGCAATAGGAGATCTGAATGATATAGTTGTGGTTTGGCAGTATGGCCCAGGGGTTAGTAGCAGTAGCCCTGGTCAGGTGGACTTGTCACTAAAAAAAAAAAAAAAAGGACTCAGCAGTTTCTTTAGGTTCTCTGATGTTTCATTTTACTCCACTGCAAAATGAGCATAATGATAGTATCACCTCCCAGATTCCTAGTCACATGAAATGAGGTTGTATGAAATTATGTGTAAACCCATAGTTCCATGTATGGCATAGAGGAACTGCTCAATGTATACGGTAGTCCCCCCCCTTATGCACGAGGGATATGTTCCAACACCTCCTGCGGATGCCTGAAACTATAGAGAGTACCGGACGTCATATATGTGCTGTTTGTTCCTATGCACACATATATACCTGTCATAAAGTTTCATTTATTAATTAGATGAAGTAAGAGATTAACAAAAATAACTAATAATCACAAAAGAATTATAACAATGTACTGTAATAAAACTTATGTGAATGTGGTATCTCTCTTTCTCAAAATTTCTTATTGTATTGTACTCACCCTTCTTATAATGATGTGAGATAATAAAATGCCTGCATGGGGAGATGTAGTGAGGTGAACGATGTAGGCATTGTGACGTAGTGTTAGGCTACCAACTGACCTGCCCATACGTCAGAAGGAGGGTCATCTGCGTCTGGCACGGGGATGACCTCAGGTAAGTGAAACCACAGAGGAAGGGGGGCAGTCACTGTATTGCACTCTTCTAAATGTACTTGTAATATGCAACTGACAGGTATAGGTGATTGTATCAGGTGAGAGTAAATATACTTGAACAATACGTAGTGCATGTAATTAGAAGGCATTGTTTTGCAAGCGAACCTCCTTTAGTGTTTGCCTTTTAAAAGTAGCTCAGTTTATTTCTCCGGCCTCAATCCTTATTTTTATCAGGTTATAAATTGCACAACAGCTAGACCGACTGACCTTGGCCGTCTTCAGGTAATTTGCCCTAAAGCGCGAGGTAGACAGAATGCTCTCTTCATTTCCTTACCCCTCTAGGCTTCCTATTCAGTTGAGAAGCAACTTGCACTGTAAGTCTGCATTTTATCTTGAGCCTCAAACACCTTGCAAGTCTTTGCTCCCCTATGTTACTGTTCCTAAACCAACTTGCCGCGCCACAAAGCACTGAACTCAAGTGGCCCTCGGTGCTAGCTCCTGCTGTGATGAGTCACAGAGCCACCAGCACTTTGTTGCGTTAGATTTGATCACTGCCATGAGCAGTCCTTCGATTGTCAGCTAAGAGACCCTTCAGGGAGTTGTCCCTTAATAGAAAGTCTCTTTTCTTCCCTCCTGTTGTAACTTTAAATTAAAAGAAACTGTAGAGGAGCGGGTGGCATTGCGGCAGTTCATTCTTCTACCCACTGGGAGAACAACATCTGAGAAAAGACGTTATTGGACTGAGAATTGAGTTGTTGCTATTTTTTTGTGCCAGCGTGGGGGGGCCGTGGTGGTGGAGGATGAAGACCATGTCCTTTAGACTCAGACTGATTCTCAGTAATGCAGTGGAGAGCAGTCCTTCTGTGTGTATCAGCGAGCATTTTTTGGATATAATGCACTGACTTAACTTATTAATTTCAAGTGGGATTCACAGGACCGCTGGCACTTTACCCCTGAGTTCTAGGTAGTTCTGTGAGTTAGAGTGTGGGAAACTGGCATCGGGACAACTTCAGAGTCCAAGGAGGATGGGAGGCAGGAAAAGAGAGCTAATTTTTGACACATTCCTCAAACAAGTGACCCCTCTAGGGAATCTGTGCCCAGGATAAGGACTGCTTACTGTGAGGCTTTTGGCATAGTTTTCCCCAAATAGTGAGCCCTGGTTACTTTAATGTTCAGAAGGCTGATGAACTTCAACATTTGTGAGAGGCAAAGAGATGTTAGTACTTTTGATGACGTGTTTTCTAAACTGTTTCTCACTAAATTTCTGATTTAATTCTCTGCTGTGCCAGGCTTTATATCCTCCTCCCTAGGTGCTGGTCCATTCCCATTCAGGGTTTGGGCCTGCCCCCAAATCTGATGTCTGCTAAGATTTCCTGGTGTAATTCATGGCTACTAAAAGCTGAAGTTGTTTGATGTGTGACTGAGGTTTGCATGTGAGTTCTTGCGATGCTTGGTGTTACTATGCAGTATTGGCAGTCTTTCCCATGTATCTGGCACATTCAGTCTCATTAATTTACTCTTGCACTGGAAACTGCTTGAACAAGTGCATACTATTTCTTATAATTCTGTTTTGACTTTTCTTTCTTCTCGAAGCCTCACTCCACCCTACCTTATTTATTTATTTATTTATTTATTTATTTATTTATTTATTTATTTATTTATTTATTTATGATAGAGAGAGAGAGAGAGAGAGAGAGGCAGAGACACAGGCAGAGGGAGAAGCAGGCTCCATGCACCGGGAGCCCAATGTGGGATTCGATCTTGGGTGTCCAGGATCGCGTCCTGGGCCAAAGGCAGGTGCTAAACCGCTGCGCCACCCAGGGATCCCCCCACCCTACCTTGACTACTAGCAGGACAGTAGTGTCTTTTCTACATTAAATCAGGAAATAAAGTGATAATTTGAATGTATACTAAACAGACAAATCTGTCAATATATAGAGAACCTTAATGCTCCCACTATTTATTTCTAGGAATTAACTCAGACCCCCAAAATTCTCTTCCCTCCCTGCTTCTCTTCTTTTTCCCCTACCACTGCTTATTGGGGTTTTCTTAATCTTTCGGTTGCCAAAAAGTCTTTATTATCATGACACCACTGACCATTCTGCATTGTGTGAATCTCCCTGGATAAAGCGAGAAGTGAAAGGTGTGTCTGAATGTATTGCTGCCTGGTTTGAGAGGGGTAACTCATAGGGTGACCAAACACTTCTTATTAGAAGGTCAGCTCCATGAGGGCACTGTGATGTATACATTTGCATAATTATAAGGCCTGGACGGAGCAGCAGAACAAATGGTTGTTGAGCCGACATATATCTTGCATACTGAGCTTCATTTTGATTCAAGACAGCCATGCATGGCAGGGAAGTGGGAAAACTAACAGCCGTTGAGCACTGACGTGTTCCAGGCATGGTGCTAGGCACTTTATGTGGATAATCTCCTCTAATCCTCACAGCCTCCTATTAGGTGGGTATTATCCCCTTTTCATGGATGGGTGAACAAACTCCAGTGGGTCAGGTGCTGGCCTTTTCTTTTTTTTTCCCAGTGAGGAAGCAGGAGAATTATTGCCTGCATTTCAGTCTGTTTGACTTTGCTTGCATGTATTCGTTCCATCATACTGTGGCCAACATGCTGGTGTGGGGGCAATGACTGTAACTTCCCATCTACCACAGGGGATAATTAAGAGGAACATGTGAGAAGTCACACAAAAAGTGATGCCTGAGATGTAAAGTAAATCCTATATGTTGGTTATTATTATCAAGTACCCACTGATCCATTTATTAACAAAAAATATTTATTGAACACAGATGCATGTTGTTTGCACTTTAATAGGAAATATTTTATGACTTGAAGCAGAGATTCTGAATACTTGAGAACTGACATCAAAGGAAATGATAGAACAGTATTTCTCACAGGTGATTACTCCATCACCTAGTAGAAAACCAGCTGGGATATTTTTAAATATCTACCTTTCTGGCTCCTACTCAGACAGGGACTCTGAATCTCTGTGGTGGTAGCCCAATAACCCTACATTCTTAACAAGTATGACTGGCAATTTTTTTACACATTAAAGTTTGACAACTAGTGATAAAAATGTATTGACTTAATTTGGTACTAAGCTATATCTATAGTATCTGAAATTAAAGCAAGATGCTCAAAGAATAGTGGCAGTGCCAGCTAATTGCTAGATTTTTATTTTATTTTTTTTAATAATAAATTTATTTTTTATTGGTGTTCAATTTGCCAACATACAGAATAACACCCAGTGCTCATCCTGTCAAGTGCCCCCCTCAGTACCCATCACCCATTCACCACCGCCCTCCGCCCTCCTCCCCTTCCACCACCCCTAGTTCATTTCCCAGAGTTAGGAATCTTTATGTTCTGTCTCCCTTTCTGATATTTCCTACCCATTTCTTCTCCCTTCCCTTCTATTCCCTTTCACTATTGCTAGATTTTTAAACGTTTTTTTTTGATGATGTGGTTTTAGGAGTTTTGAAATAAAATATAAGATACCTGTAGTAAATTTGAGTCTATATGTAGAACATTAGCATGCTTAAAGTCAAGAGTGAGGGGACCTGTCACAAAACGGATTGGGGTTAAGGAAGGGATGGCAGTTATGTGTATTCTAGGCTTGGAAAGAAGTTTCTAAGAGGACAAATCTAAAATGGCAAAGTAAACTGAAGACAGGAGGTTGATTTATTTACTCAGCTCTGTATCCCAAATATTTTTTTTAAAAAATTTTATTTATTTATGATAGTCACACACACAGAGAGAGGCAGAGACATAGGCAGAGGGAGAAGCAGGCTCCATGCACTGGGAGCCCGACGTGGGATTCGATCCCGGGTCTCCAGGATCGCGCCCTGGGCCAAAGGCAGGCGCTAAACCGCTGCGCCACCCAGGGATCCCTGTATCCCAAATATTTAAGACAATGTCTGGAACATTGTAGGTGCTTAAAGACCTTTGCTTTAATGAATTAACAAAAACAGAGGAAGAGAATAATATGTGTACAATAGAATAGTTTGTGATTATTGCAGGTAAAGAAGTCAAGAAAGAGTATGCTGAAAAGAAATCCTAGTGAGATAAGACAAGGACAAGGTTTTAATTAGACAAATACAGTCCTTACAGGAAAGTGCCTTCATACAAACAAATAAACAATGCGAAAACAAACCTGAGGTTTGTATAGGATTAAATCATCAGGCTACTGTTTGTTTGTATTATCTTGGGAGCAGTGATTACTACATGAGGACAGGGACTGAGTCTGTTTTGTTCTCCATATGATCATAGTACTCAATAAATATTTATTGAACAAATGACAGGGTTTCCACATGGACTGAAAAAGAAAGCTTTTAAATGACCCAAAAATGTCTTGTAAAAAGGGGAAAAACCTTTACAATTGCTAACCAATAGATTAGTGATCATGAAAATAGCCAATCTTCATAAGAACTGCATGTTCTTGATCTCTTTAGAGTTTAATAAGGTCTCCATCTGATTGTTTGCCTGTCACCAAGCACTGCTTTTCCTTCAATGCCACTTTCACTTTACTGTTTCAAAAATTAGCTGTTTAATAAGTATTTGTTGAATAGTTCAATCAGTGAATGAAGAGTACTGACTTGGGCCGAGGAGGGGGAGGTGGATGATTGAAAGCAGACGAAGAAGAGAGTTGTCCCCATTCGCTTAGAATTCTCAGAGTCACATGTGATCCAGAGACCTCTGAGTAGGCCAATTTCCCATTATAGCTCCAGGCCTGGTGGTTGGGATTTTGAGGGAAAGATGTTTGCTACGGTAATGGCTGCAAAGGTGAGTTCTGCATTGTTAGGAGAGGCAACCACTCATTTGATCAGGGAAGTCAGGCCAGAAAATGTATTGCGGGAAAGATGGTAAAAAGTAATTCTAAACCTAACAGTAGTTTCAGTGGAAAAATGGCTCTAATTCAAGCAGTGTAATGTTAACATCAATGCGTGTCTCATGGCTCAAGCCCCGCATACTGCTTTGAAAATAAAAGGAGATTGTGTAAAGAATTAGCAATACAAGGCATTTTTAAGTGCTTTATTGCAGAGGCCTGTGATACTCTGTGAAATCTATGCAGCCTTTTTCTTCCTGCTGTGCTTAATTTCAGAATCTGATGCTATTACCTATCCTTGGAGAAAAAAAATTGCTCTCTGTTAACTCTTAAAAACCGAGTTTAACATTGCACTTGCTTTCAACATAATCTTTCTGACCTTTCTTGGGAAGAGAGAAGTGGTGTATTTAGCCACAGAAGGTTTGCCTTCAAGTTTAGTATGTAGGATTGCTTCTAGAGGGCAGCATTACAGTAAGAGGGCAAGTTGGAAAGAAATGTCAAAAGCATAAGTTTAGAAATGGCTCAAGCAGCTTGAAGAATACAGTCCCTACTAAAAGTCAGCATAGATTATGTTTGGCATGAATCCAGATCAGAAGGCAGAGAGGTAGATGTGTTATGAAGAACAGCAGAAGAAGGCAGGACAGGAGTTAACTCTTTACTGTATAGGTGGCTATCTTCTTGGGACCCGAAGACATGCCCACCAAAAATAAGTTCCCTGGCGTGTCACCCCTGTGCCCTTTCTTCTACCTTGGGATAACAGTCGGCCTTGAATGATAGTTTACTATTGCCAGGCATTGTGCTAAGTAGTTCATTTTTATTTTTATTGATTCTTCCTAGTACTTCTCTTATTTAGATGCGGACATTGCCCCATTATACAGATAACATTGAATTTGCCCAGAAGTAGCATAGCTGTGTAGTGGTGGAGCTGAGACTTGAACCCTGAGTGGTCAATTCTAAAGCCTGGGCTCTTATCTATGGTAATACAGAAAGTATATTTTAAGTCCTGTTGAGTCATCCCTCAAAATGACACTTTTATTTTCCCCTTTCTTTCTATATGTACTGTCGTTACTTGAGGACAGGCTTTTTTCAGAGTGTTTCTGACCTATTGTGAAGTTCCACAAACTAGCATCTCTCCTTGCAACCTGCTGTGTTTATCACTGTCAGGCCAATCTTCCTGGCATACTATCTAAATCATGTGGCCCCGTTCTCAAAAATTCAAAGTGCCCGAGTACTACACATGGATGGGACCCAGACTCTTAAGTCTGCTTTTCGAGGGTCTTACAATCTATCTCCAAGTCTTTTTTTCTTTTCAGGCTCATATTTGAATGATTTGCTTCTGATCTGGATTCAAGCTGAACACAATTTCCCGGATGACTCCCAAACTATCTGCTATGGGTCAGCTTTATCAACTCTTCTCAGAGTGCTCACACCAGCGGCCATCCTATTGCATAAAAAGCCACTGCTCACACCTGAACCCTGTCTGATTCAGAGACTTCTTCCAGAGTTGCTTTTTCTGTCTGCTTCAAATTTGCTCATCTATTGACTTTTCTTGGTTCTCATACCACCTGTCTCTATTTCTGCTTTCTCTTTTTGTTTTGTCCCTTCATTCATTCAACAGTCAACAAACATTTATTGAATGCCTACTATGAACCAGATGCCATGTTAAATGTCAGTGATGTATATAGTAGGCACACACCTGTACACAAGGATTTAAAGTTTATTAGGGAAGATAAACTTTAATCAGTTACTTGTATTTATGATGACAAATTGTGAAAATCTATTTCACAGAAGTATATGCAGTCTATAGGAGAACTATCTGATATATTTAGGGGGTCCAGTTGGAGGAGGCTGCTGTGAGAAAGTCACACATGAAGAATGGTTAATGAGGTAAAGAGGACAAGAGAAAAAACTTTTGAGACATGGGGAGTAGCATGTGCAAAGATTCCAAAGAGGGGGAAGGATATGTTCTTAGAATTAGAAAGTCGGACTAGCTGCTGCTGAGTGACTGGGAAATGGGGCTCTAGAAGTAGATTGGGATCAGATTATTAAACCTGGTACACCATGGTAAAGAGTTGAGTCTTTATAAAAAGCATGATAAAAAAACCCACCAAATAACTTTAGGCAAGAAACTAATGAAATTTGTGGCTATACCATGTAGACCAAACTTGAGAGGGGCTATTGATATCATTTACACAAGAGAAAAATGATGGCTTGGAATTTGGACTCTAGCATTAGTGTTAGAGATGGAGACAAGAGGAAGGACTTCAGAAAAATAGAAAGTTACCCAATTTCATGTGCTTTTATAAACTTTACTTTCCAACCCCATTCCAGCAACGTATCGGGATATTTGCTCTGGTAATTACCCATTGTTTCCATGTTTCATAGATTCAGAAAAGAGGTGTATTAGACCATATGTCTCCTGAAATGTTGAAATGTCTGCTGTCTGGATCTGGACCTGCTGTAGGTAGATCTTGACTATTCAGGCAGAGAGATTTGACACAAAACATATAGTGCCTTTTGTATGTATCTATGTAGATGCCTTTACATTTCTTTGTATTCCTTTTGTATATATCATCCCTTTGTATAGATTTCCTGAAATCCTATCCATCTCTTAATTTCCCAATTAAATTTTACTTTTTCATAGCATCCTCATAGAATATACTGACCAGAGATCTCTCCTTCTGATCTTATGTTATTTACATCTATAACTACTTTTATGACTTAATTATATATTGTACCATATTGTAAGCATGTTGTGAACATGTCTCATCCTTTGAGATATAATTGTGAGTTTGTGCTTTGGAATGTAGATGCTGTAGTTCATTATTATACCCCTATTCTGGATCATCCTTTACCTTGTTTGAGCTGGGCAGTTTACTTAACCTCTCTGTCTTTGATTCCTCATCTGCAGAATGGGGATAATTATATCAATAAGCAGTTGTGAGGAAATGGATACAAAGTACTTAAAACAATCCTTGGCACATAATGAGCTCTACCATATGATGACATTTTACGATTATAAATGTTATCCCTTGAAATCAGAAACCTGTATCTTATTACTACTTTTGTCTACTTGGAGCTCAGTAAATATTTATTGAATTCAGATTTGAATTTTAATTTGTTTCATTTTTGTGGAGGGTTATAAATATAAATAAATCTTGGTTCTTGTCTGCAAGAATCTTGATTTGATAGGGGAGCTAGTAACATAAACCAGTAATTATATATCAGCATGATAGGTGTAGTGATAGAGTATTTTGAAAGCACAGAAGAGAGGTTGTAGAAGATATTCTAAGTGAATTAATGTATGAATTGGGCATTTTATTAATCAAATACATATTAAGATAATGTATGTACATTGTATAAACTCAAATTTCTTTTTTTCTTTTTCATTTTTTTTTCAAATTTCTTTAATAAAATAGCTCTCCTATCTTAGTAGGAGCTCTCCTATCCCATTGCTACTACTTTTAACTCTGTATTTTTTGGTGGTGAGAGGAAGAGGGATGTTGAAGAGGCAGAGGGAGAAAGAGAGAATCTTAAGATTCTCAGGCTCTATACCTAATGCGGAGCCTGACACCCAATGTGGGGCTCCATCTCATAACCCTGAGATCATGACCTGAGCCGAGATCAAGAGTCAGATGTTTAATCAACTCAACCACCCAAGCACCCCCCAAGTCTGTATTTCTAAATAAAGTGTTTACTCCTTATTTTTTTAATTTAAAAACATACTTATTTCCTACTATTTGGCTTTGTTATTCTACTCTTCCTCTACCTTGCCTTTCTTCCTTTTTAAAAAAGATTTTATTTATTTATTCATGAGAGACACAGAGAGAGGCAGAGATCTTAGCAGAAGGAGAAGCAGGCTCCCTATGGGGAGCCTGATGTGGGACTCAATCCCAGGACCGTAGGATCACAACCTGAGCCAAAGCAGATGCTCAACCACAGACCCACCCAGGTGCTTTGACTTTGCCTTTCTAAAACTACACATATTCCTTTTCCCTTTCTTCCAATATAATTTTACCCTTTCCTTTGTAAGTGTAGGGAGTGTTAAATCAGTTCAGGAAACAGTTACATTGATTATGTAAATATTGTTTACCTAGAGCTGCCTTCAACCCAGGGTGTGGTCCTGGAGACCTGGGATCCAGTCCCACGTCAGGCTCCCTGCATGGAATAGAGCCTGATTCTCCCTCTGCCTGTGTCTGTGCCTCTCTCTCTCTCTGTCTCTCACAAATAAATAAATTAAAATAAAAAAAAATATTGTTTATCTCTGAGAATATCATGTATTTATTGCTTTTACTTTTTATACAACTTCTTGGGTTTTTTTTTTTTTTTTTTTGAGTTCATAATGATCTATATTCAAACCTAAAGTTTTACTGGGATTGTCCAGTGTTTACTGGCATTCCTGAGTCAAGGCTTAAAACAGGTGAGTGGAACATCCAGGTTGGGTCTTAGGGGCAGTCAGCCTTGGTGGGGAAGGACCATTTTACTATTTACATAATTTAGAATTGTAGGAAATCCAGATGAAAAAAAAATCCCATTGACTTTTGGTTAGTTATATTATGCTTCTTAAAATTTCTGCAGATATTGTAACCCCTTTATTATCAGCACCTGGGCACATTGCTCCCAGAAACCTGGACTTTTTAAGGCTCTGAGTTAAGCTAAGTAGGGCAGGGAGTGGTGCTCTGAGAAGGGAGGAGTGTATCACAAGCAGGCAGCACAACATAAGGAAAAAGGCAAGGAGGTGAGAAATGACATGGTGTGTTTGTGAAATTACAGATTGTTTGGTGTCAGTAGAGCATGGTAGAGACCGGCTGAGACGAGGCTGTGATTGTCGACAGTGGTCAGATTAGGGCAGTCTTTTTTTTTTTTTTTTCCTTATAATTTATTTGTTTATTCATGAGAGAGAGAGAGAGGCAGAGACACAGGGAGAGGGAGAAACAGGCTCACCATAGGGAGCCTGATGCGGGACTCGATCCTAGGACCCCAGGATCACCACCTGAGCCAAAGGCAGACACTCAACCACTGAGCGACCCAGGTATCCCTAGGGTGGTCTCTTTTATCATAGATTCATATGTACCAGATTCTGTTTAGTAAGCCATGGAGAGAACCTTATAGTGTTGAGTAACATGGTCTGCATTGCTTGTAAATGAACTAATGATGTGTCAGTCAAAAAATGGAAATCTGGCTCCTTAAGAGAGCAGTTAAAATGCTGTCTTTGCATATTTGGTGACATATTAATACTTTAAGGGTACCCCATCAGTAAAATTTTTAGAGTACACAATTTTGTGTGTGCATGTACACACACATTCATAATTTATGTACCTGTGTTGTACTTTAGCTAATAATCAGGTCACAGTAAACATTTAGAGCAAGGTTCTGTTTCAATGACATTAGAAGCAATAGTGGTAGTACATCAGAGTTCCCTGGACACCAACTCTGACCTGTAGATTCGTATGAAGTGGGTTTACTGGGAGAGCTTTTGAGGGGCTGAGAATAGCAAGATGGGCCTCAGGAGAGGTTGACTGAACCACACCTGCGGCTTCAGCTAATCTGTGGGGCACTCTGGAACAAGAGGGCTTCTTAGAGATGTCCTGAACTGAGGCAAAGGGGCCAGGCCTCTGTAACATCACACTGGTATTGGATAGGGGCCACCTCTGAGGAGGGAGTAGAACTTTGGATGAGAACAGTTCGCAGGAAGGGCCTTTGATGTGAGTCTTCAGCAGGCAACACTCCTGGCAGCTGGAAAATGAGGACTACCAGGTAGCATACCACAGCATCTCTAAACCCAGCCTTCTAGAGAATTTCTCTATTTTTTTGAATTCTTACAGGTTGTTTTTGAAATATGGCTGAAAATTAGCAGTGGTCTATGAGCTACAGTTTTGCAATTTTCCCATGTTCATTTATGGTTTCTTTAGTTATTATTTTTTAAAGATTTTATTTATTTATTCATGAGAGACAGAGAGGTGAGGCACAGGCAGAGGGAGAAGCAGGCTCCGTGTAGGGGGCCCGATGTGGGACTCGATCCTGGGACTCCAGGATCACGTCCTGGGCCAAAGGCAGGTGCTAAACTGCTAAGGCACCCAGGGATCCCCTTCATTTATGTTTACATTAGTAGTATTACTGAAAAATCCTAGATTTTTTTTTATTTTGTAGGAGATCTTTTTTAAAAAACATTTATTTATTTATTTATTTATTTGAGGGGAGGGGTAGGGAGTGGGGGGAGAGGCAGAGGGAGAGAATCTTCAAGCAGATTCCCCACTGAGTGCGGAGTCCAATGTAAGGCTTGATTTCATGACGTTCGGATCATGGTCTGAGCCAAAATCAAGAGTCGGATGCTTAACCAACTGAGCCACCCAGGCGCCCCTTGTAGAAAGTCTTTTTAAAATACTTGTCCACTTAATGAGAGTTAACTTAGCTAAAAATTAGACAGTGTAATCCGTAATCCATTTCCTGAATCATATGAGACTATAATGTGTGACAAAATGATGAAAGAAAAGAGAGAGAATGACATTAGCATGAACTTCTTCCTGTTGTGAAATGAGGGCCTCAGTGACAATCTATTAATAGTTAGTTGAAAACATAAAAACATGCAGAAAACAGTATGGCATTTCCTCAAAAAATTAGAAATGTAAATAGCATATGATATAGTAATTCCACTATTGGGCATTTACCCAAAGTAAATTAAAACACTAGTTTGGAAGGAAATATGTACCACTATGTTTATTTCAGCATTATTTACAATAACCAAGATATGAAAGCAACGTAAGTGTCAGACAATAGATGAATGGATAAAGAAGATGTGGTATATATACACAATGGAATATTACTCAGTCATAACAAAGAATGAGATCTTGCCTTTTATGACCATGGGATGGACCTACAAGGTATTATTCTAAGTGAAATAAGTCACACAAAGAACGACAAATACCGTATGATTTTATTTATATGTGAGATCTAAGAAACAAAACAAACACAAACAAACCAACAAGTGAAAAGCAAAAGCAGACTCATAAAAACAGAACAAACTGATGATTGTCAGAGGGGTGGGTGAAGAGGGTATGGGCAAAATGGGTGATAGGGAAAAATATTTAAAGTCATGTGGATCATCTTGAACTTCTAATTTTGGATAAAATTTCTTTCTTTTTTTTTTTTTGATAAAATTTCTTTATGGAAGGAGGCCAAGGAAAGATTTTAATTGGAAGTAGGACGACTGACTGGACGTAGCCATGTGATGGTGGTAATGGTGTCACCATTCATTGGTTAGAGGAGGAATTCTTGCCCAGTTTGTGGACAAGAGTGTAGGCTTAGGCTTAGGTTTTACAGTTTCCCAGATGGGCACCTAATTCACTGGTCTCCTAAAGTTTTTAGGTCATGTAAATACAGCATCAATAAAAAGATTATTATTTTACTAGTAGTAAACACCCAAAAATAGAAATTAAAAAGGGATGAGGTAAAGAGGGAAAAAGATATCTATAGGACAACTAATGTAAATAGATGTAATTTTTTTCTAGCATGCCAGTATATTATTATTATTTTTTGTATCCACCTTGAAGACTTCTGTCCTATATTTCTAGAGTACTAAATTGGGAGAGGTTACACTGCAGACAGATTTTGACAATTTTTTGAGTTTGACCCATGTAACTATTTAAATGAGATCATATGAACTCCCAAGTATTAAAAAATAGATTACGTTTTAGAATACAGTTGTGATGCTTTAAAATATTTTAAAAATCATGGAGGGAAAAAAAATCATGGAGGGGGTGTGTGTGTGTGTGTGTGTGTGTGTGTGTGTGTGTTTCTGTGTGCGCTAGCTAGGGTCATAATGACTTAGCATTTCCTCCTGTTTAACAATTCCTCAAAATTAACTAAAAGGTTGGGACCACACTGACCCCATTACCTCTGTGTATATCTGGCTATAATTATGACCCATATGTTGCTTTATATTTCCGAATGCTTTTACTTGTTTTTTTCTCTGATTCATAAACTTATAAATCAGTTATGTGCAATCATTAAAAGATACCTTTATATCATCTCAGCAATAGAGAACCTGAAAATATAAAACCTCTCATAAGTGTAGTAAGTTCCTTCATGTCCTTTTGGAATTTTAATGTTTATAATCATTTTTTCTGACAAAACTCAGCCCAATTTAAAGGAATTATCCCAGATTCATTTTGTGTCTCAATGTCAAATAGCTTAGCTTTCTTATGAATATCTTTTATTTTGTTAATACAAATTCATTTTAGTTGTGTTCTCATTTTTATACTTACCGGTGTGCTTATAAGATATTGATTGCTTTGAATTTCTCGAAGGAAGGGGCAATACATTTCAGGTAGCATTATTGTTACTCTTCATTATAGATAAAATTAAAAGGTAGCCAGATTTGGAACTACTATACAGAAGTCTTAATAAGGATATGGTCATCATGGCTGGATTCCTAAGGAAAATTTATCTTAAAGATAGTTTGTAAATTAAAAGGTAGAAGCTTCCCTGTGCTAGAGAATGCTATTTTTAAAAATAATTTTAAAAATCAAGATTTTTTAATGTACATACAGATGATCTATTAGGCATGTATTATCTTGACTTATTGCGCCTTGAAATCTCCAGGTGATTATATTCATACTTGCTCTCATTCTCCTTACAGTTATTTGCATGTTGATCGTAATAATTTGAAATAAACAATGTTGTTAAGCTTGGCTAATATCAACCATTATTTACTCATTTAAAATGTTTTTATTGCGAATCTATTCTTTGTCACATGTGACAAATGTTGAGTAATGGGATTACAATCAGCAAAAGAGATTTGATCCCTGCCCTTATGAAGCTTCCAGTCAAGTAAGAAAGATGGAGGTTAATCATCTAATTGTGTCAACAAATAGAATAGAGGGATGTTCTCCTCTTCATTATAATTATGACTGTTAGCTGGACTATTAACTTAAAAAATCATATAAGCATAGAATACTAAAGAAATGATATCTATTTTAAATATTTGAGTATTTTAAACAATATGCTGTATCAGTGTTTCACTGTTTATGAATTTGCCAGTTAATTGATGTGTAGGTCCATGAGTGATGATCCTTGTCATCTTCTTGGGTAAGTTACACCCATGATATATATATTTTATGGCTCTTTTTTTTTATTTACTAAAAATGGCAGGAAAACTTAAAGGCATTTGGCAAGGAATTTAAATGCAGACTTTGTGTAGATTTGTTTTATTTTTCTAGTTTTATAAAGTGGTTATTAAAAATAATTTGCCTTTATTTTTTCCAAAACATTTGATCTAGTGCCACTAAAAACATTTTGCCCTCATATTTTATTAGTTATGTAATATCTAATGAATTTACCAATTACAATAAGAAGTTGAAATGACATAAACAGACTTGGATTAAACAGGCAGTTAAAGTGGTTAGAGTGAGGGGATGCGGCTGTGCAGAGTAGCCCTTTGCCATTAGGGTGCTATTGTCAATAGTTTGTTTCAGAGAAGGAATGGAGCACATTGATGACTCTGGTAACTTGGTGAATGTAGGTTGGCTAAGAAAGTTGTGCTATGGTATTAATGATAACTACTATGAAGTGCATTATGGCAAAAGAGTATAGGAAATTATAAGGAGATGTTATAGGGTAGCTTGATTTATTTTGGAAGTCATAGAAGGCTTCCAGGAGGAAGAGACATTTTGCCTGGGATATGAAGAGAGGTAAGGGGAAGGAACTAGGTGGAGAAGGTATGGGTGAATAAGGAATATGGGACAGCATTTACAAAGCTCTGATGTGGGGCAGCCTGGGTGGCTCAGCGGTTGGCTGAGGGTGGCTTCAGCCCAGGGCCTGATCCTGGAGTCCTGGGATCGAGTCCCACATCAGGTTCCCTGCATGGAGCCTGCTCCCTCTGCCTGTGTCTCTACCTCTCTCTCTCTCTCTCTCTCTCTCTCTCTCATAATAAATAAATAAAATCTTAAAACAGATAAAAAAACAAAGCTCTGATATGGGCTACAGCTTGCAATATTGAGGAATTAAGGAGACCAGAGTGGCTGGGGCACAGAGAAGAAGGACAAAAGTTTCAAAGAATGAGCCTGGAGGAGGAGGCAGGAGTTGTCTCATGTAGGGTCTTGTAGATATTGCTAAGGATCTGGGGTTTTTATCAAAAAAGCAAGAGCAAACTAAAGGATTCAGATTTGCATTTTAACAAGATAATTCTGGGGGTACCTAGGTGGCTCAGTTGGTTAAACATCTGCCTTCAGCTCAGGTTATGATCCTGGGGTCCTGGGATTGCATCTCTCATGGGGCTCCCTGCTTAGCCAGGAGCCTACTTCTCCCTCTCCCTATGCCTTGCCCCTCCACTCCTGTTCTCTCTCTCTCAAATAAATAAAGTCTATTAAAAAATTAAAAAGAAAGATCATTCTGGCTGTTGTTTGGAAGATGAAATGGATGGAGCATCAGTTATGTAGTGGTTAGGAAGTCTAAATAAGAAATGTTGTCCCTGTCCCCAAGAATGAGACCCCTCAAAATTATACTGTTTTGAGGGGTCTCATTCTGTTACACAATTAAATAAGTCCTCGAAATACTTGACAAATAACAGAACCTAAGTTTATCAAAGGTGTAAATCTTTTTAATATCTAGGAAGACTTGGACGACCTGTATTTCCTATAGTGTACTTTGCTTACCATTTTCTCCTTTTATATTTGTAGTTATATTCATGATTTCAGCACAACATATTTTCAAGACAATAGAAAAAAAAAGGAAAAGTCAATCTTTTAAGCTTGTACCATGCTATTGACTTTTTTTGAAAGGACAACAAGTGTGTTTATTTTATCACTATCGGTCTAAAAATTAACCATGAAACATTCTCTACTTCTAACTATGTGTAACAAAGAAATGCTTTATTGCAACTTCATCAATAATTCAAATGCAACTTAAAAGAAAGTAGGGCAGCATAAGGAAAAAAGCACACTTGTTCCATAATTGAGTCGATTAAATAGTATTGAGTCCCATTGTCATATTTATATTGATGAAACGACTTTTATAACTACAAAGAGTCTAATAAGTAAAACCTCAGAATTATGAGGCAATATCATAGACATTTCTGTATTTTTTTCTATTGTAAAATACAAATAGCAAAAGCAACCTTTACTAGTGTGCAATAATGAAGGAACAGTTTTTGAAAAGTGCTCTTATTGGGATTTCAGTAGTTTTCAAGCCTGTGCAGTAATAGCCCAAGCTATTTTGGAACTGTGCATACATTAGTGTTCTGGTGCAGCATGATACAATAATGTGTGAAAAAGTATACGATCGCACCTTGTTTAAATTTGCAGTTTTTGTGCATAATCCCACAGTGAGCTCTTGTTAGGTTTTGACTGTATATAGGAGAGAAAAAAGTTAATAGAAGCCCACAGATTGGGGTTGGATGTAAATATATGACTATGGAAATAAAGATTTTTGTTCGTTTTTGAAAGATCAAGAGTTAAGTTTATATTATATATAACGGGATTATATAGTTACTTTTACCTCTGGGGTTAGTTTTCCCAGAGAACGCTTCAGAACGTACATATATAATCATCTAAATGAAAATGCATATCTGCTTATTTCATATTTGCAGAGTATGAGTGAAAAGTACCGAGTTTGATTTTTAAAAACAACAATTGTGCTATAATTTATGCATTCATATTAATGTTGTTTTTCAAAATTGTCACCCAGAGAAGCAAAACCCTGATTCCAATGATGCCCTTGTTCAAAACATTTTGGAAAACTTCCTCTCAGAATTGTCTTTTGAATCATTTGCAAGCCTGACTAAAACATCCATCTCATTACTTTCTATTCGTATTTTATACCAAGATTCATCATCCTTTTTTTATTCACCAGAGTTGGCTATAAATGTCTCTCTGAAATGATGAAAATGGTTAAAATTGACTTTCAAATTATGAAATTTGTCACCATTGAGGATATTTAGAAGTGTGTATGCATGTGTGTGTGTTACAGACTTAGAAAGCACTTTCAGAAGGAGGTAGAAATACTGTCTGTGGCTGATGGCTGATCTTTAGGGTGAGTTGTGTTCTAAGGGGACCACTATGAAGGGAAGTCACATTAGATGACATAGTACTTTTGTATAAAAACCAGTCACATTACTTTTTAATAACACTGTATAATAGTTTTTACAATGTTTACAAAGAAAAATGCAAATATGTCTTTTGGAATGCAAGGCCAAAATACTTTACACAATTAGTTGCATATTTTATTGTTAAGACAATTAAAGGATTAAAGCAACTAGAGTACTAATCCTATGTTGGTAGATTCTTCAGATAATGGTCTCTACATAGTAATGTCTCTGTATAATTTTATTTAAGTACTACCATTCACTGTCTTATCTTTAAGTATGTGTTTTCACTAGCATCTTACATAATTCATACTTATTTTCATATTATTTGGCGGTATGATTTGGTATCATTTGAAATTTTCATTTTAGTTGACTTCACATAAGTAATTGTCTCAGTTTTTAAAACAATTAATGCCTGTTTTCTTAATCTTCATTAAAGAACCCAGTTACATGTGCTTGAAATGTAAAGTAATTGAATTCCAAATATTTTCTTAATTTAAGGAATCTGTGGCCAGTCAGTACCACTCATGCAATGTTATGTGTCAAATGGTTTATGAATAAAATAAAAATGAAGTGGTAATGTACATATCCAAAAGCTCACCACTTATCCTATCTGAATATCTTTTTTTGTGTTTGTTCTTACATGGGTAGGAAATGAAAGTAATTGCCAGAGAGACTCAGTGAGTAGTTTTTATTTTCTGTGTTTTGGAATTAGTGCTGTTTAATAGGAGAGGAAATAATTCAAAAATTTTTTTCTATGGTCAGTTTTTGTGACACTGTACCCTACAGCTTCTAACTTTCAGCTTTGGGCATTAATGCCTGCATTTCAAGAATGTCATCGGTTACTCTTGGAAAATTGATAGATTTAAGTGCAAAGCAATGTTTGAATATGAAGGTCTCATATTTACTTTTGCGCTACTTTCCAGTATCACTAACTAATGTCTTGGAGACAGTAAAGTCTTCTTGTTTAACATGATATGTAAGTTTTGTAGACTAATTTGTGTTATACATTTTCTTTTATCCTGGTTAACTAACTGTGATAACATTTCTTTTTTTCTGGCTTTGTAGTACTAAATGGGTTTTCTTTTCCTGAATGCCTTTCTCCTTGACTAGTCTAAAAATTTTAAAGCACAGAGTTTATGCAGGAATTGCTCTAGACTAATATTTACTTCCTTCTTTAGGCATCTTACATTGCATTAATATAATTGAGTGTTGTTTTGTTTTTGCAAAAACTAGTTTAGCTAAAATGGGGAGCCGTTTTGAGATACAAAAACTGAATGAATTGTACTACACCTTTAGTTCTTTGGTCACTTTATTTTACCTATTAATTACTATGAGTTTTTTCACAACAAATACTGTTTTTGAAATTCCATTGAAGAAATTTCAAAAAGAATTTTGAAATTCAAAAGGAATTTCAAATTCCATTGAAGGAATTTTTAATATTGTGATAATATTCATTTGCCATATAATTGTTCACTGAAGAATTTAAAATCTGTAATACATTGGAACATAAAATCCCCATAGCTTTTTTGTTCCCTATTAAGAAAAGTAGATTCAGAAAGCTTGTATTATAAATGTAGCATAGTACTGCTTACCAAAAGTTAGGAGTTTTATTCTTGTAGGAGTTATGCTAGTAAGTAATGTTTATATAATCCTGATAAACATTTCTCCATGACCGAATTTTGAGTGGAAAACTTTGTCTCCTAAAAGGCTGTATGTGAAAAAAAAAGAAAAGAAAAATAGAGCCTGCCCTCTGATTGTGTGTGGTGTGTGGTGTGTGTGTGTGTGTGTGTATGTGTGTGTTTAGATCCAGTTTAATACCAACTAATGCCAACATCTGGCAAAGAGATGGAGATCTGGGAATTTGTTGCTTGAAACCCTGGGACAAAGTGTTCTGATCTGACCAGCAAACATAGCTGTGGACTTGAACTGGAATCTTCAGGGGGCAGAAACATCTTAAGTGTCTGGAAAATTGGCCTGTTGAGTCACCATGAAGGCACTAAAACAAAACTAATTTTAAGCAGGTCAAAGTTCAGTGATTCCCTCTGGAATTCAAACTTTTTTTAAGAGTCTCATGTTTAAGTGAAAAGGGTCAAAGTTGATGCACTGTTACAATGTTTTGAATGCTTTCCCTTAAGAACAGCCACCCAAGCTGGGATTAGCATGAGGAACTGCAAGGCTGGCACTTCAGCGTCTGGGTTAAAAATATTTTAAAGCAGTAAATGCAGTCAGTACAGAGAGATCCCTGGGAGCCTTTCTATTCAAAAATGTGTGAGCTCAGGGCAGCGACTGCAATGTAATTTAGGGCAGTGTATGCTTCATAGCTTTGGAGAATATTGCTTCCCACTAATGTTCCATCAGAGGATGGTAGGATAGTAGTAATTTTAGAAGGTGGTATTCCTGTTTGTCTTACATCGAAAACTTCAGAATAAATAAAAGGACATATCAACTGAGCAAGAAATGTAACTATGGAAAAGTACCAATGAATCTAAATTTGAACTGAACAGATACAAAATCAGCATGGGTGTAGGAATATTTTTAAGGAGGAAGCTACAGCAAAAGCAACTTCCCTGGGAATGGACCTCACAGGTATGTATGATGTGTGACACAGAGCCTGCAGAAACTTTCAAGAAAGTGCCTTGTCAACAGTGAGGTGCTTTAACTATGACCAGATGTAATGCTGTTGAATATTTGAATTGAGGAATTATTTTAGGAAATGGAAACATAGGGGATTTAATTTCAGTAGCTGGAATTCAGATGATATCTGGATATCCTGAGGATGCCAAGCGATTAGCTGGTCGGAATTCCTTGAGTGAGATTGTATTGGGATCGGATGATGGCCTCACTCTAAAGTGAGGGACTCTAGGACTTTTGATGTTAAAATGTTATATACTGTAGCTTATTGCGATTGACTAGGCTTTTTTGAGACTGAAGATCTTGTTGCTGACTAGAATGAGACTTAAACAGCATTCTTAGACATTAAAAAGAACCTATTATTTTATGGGTTGTGTCTAGGAAAGGGGAGAAGAACATTTACCCTGCCTTCAAATTTAGCAACTCAGCTAAAAGCTCTGGTGCAGCTACAAAATTTGGCTGGTATCCATAGTCGACTAAACTCCTTATAAAACTTTGGTTGTTCTTATTAGCTATTTTTTTCCATGATACCAGTTGCAGAATAATTTTGTTGCTCTTCACCATAAGCCTATGATACTCACTTTGAAGAAGCTTTAATTATTCAGTTATTTATTCAGTAAATATGTTATTCCAATTTGAGGAATTACATTTTGCATTGTGTTTACTGTGTCTCAAGAGATATGAACTCAGTCGTGTCTGTTTATTTTAATGAGATAAGCCAGGCACATGTGATAATTTTTACCAAAACACAGAATAAAAATGCATGAAGAAGAAAAAGCTGTTATTATTGTGTGACATGATGACTCTTGTACAATTTTTAATCAGAAAGTGATCTGAGTTGGACTAAAAGGTAAGAAGATGTCATGCATGTTCTGTGTGGTTCCTTCAGGTTACAGGTTAATAGAAAGTAGTCTTTGATTGGATTCTCGAATTCAGTTGTGTTTATAATTATTAACATCGTGAATGCTGCTTATTTTAATGTGATGAAGAAAGAAGAATAAGAGAATCAGATATTACAGAGGTTAAATTAGAAAAGGTCAAATGCCAAATGTTTTCAAGAACTGGTGCTAGGATTATAATGCTGGGATACTTTTAGGGTCAGTTCTTAGATTTCTGTGAATCTTAATTATGGACCAGAAATTTAAATTTATATGCAAGGAATTTCGAAAACAAAATTTATTTACCATCTGAGCTATATGAAGAGATATTCAGCATTTTCAATATTCAACTTATTATATTCTAATTTATTAGCTCCACGTGACGAGTTAATAGTTCTATCACAAGTAACCTTTAAAAAAATAGTTGTAGCTCTGAACTTTTGCCCCTCTGCATGTCATTGTGGGGAGAACTTTCAAAGGCTCTTAAATCTGTCTGATAGTAAAATATCCTGATTCGTTTTCATTTCCCTCCATCTCTAGGCTCTGTCAGCTGTTAAACTTGTGCTAGCCGACTGCTGGCTCTACATGCTGTGCTGATCCTTTTGTTTAACTGGCATTTCTCATAGCTTCCCCACTTAAACTAGCTATCAGAATCCTATAGGTCAACCAGATAGTTTACCTTATCGGAAGCTCACCTGAAACATCTTTTGAGGTAGGGCCTGTGATTTCATGACAAATAGTCACCTCAGTGGGGAGCTGCAGAGCTCACCTCTATCTTCCAAGGGTTAACAGTAACCTATAATAATAATTTGGTGACACAAAATGCTTCTTTTTATGCATTACCTATTTCCAGAGGCCTAATTTAGGTTTGTATCAAAATGGATATCACAAACAGTACCGCGTCCTGCTGAGATACAAAGTGCTACTGACAGACTTTCTGTGATTCTTTTGGGGGCATCTGGGAGGGGTGAAGAAATACTGGGGAGTGAAGCGATTGTCAGTTGCTTATAGAGTAGCTAGGACAAGTCCTGGTGGAGAATGGTTTTCAAAAGCAGAATAGCTTTATGGAATTGTTATATCGGGAACAGAACTTTGTTCTCTTGCACTTGCTATGAGGCAAATTTTAGAACAGGGAAAACAGCAGAAGTGGTTATAACAGATACTTTATTTTTCTGTATGATTTTCATACTTCATGCTCTAGCAACAGTGACAGCGCTTACCCAGGTGTAAATACAAACATAATAACATGGTACTGGGAAAGTTTTAAACTTTTAAGAGTCTGATGAGAGTCTTAATTCCTCATCACAGAATCCCTGGTCATGCCAGCATCAGTCCAACTGGAAAAGCAAGCAAAGTTAATCTGACAGTGTGTTCCATCTTTAGCCCAAACATTCTAGGCTCCCTTATTGTCCTAGTTCTTTTCACAAAAGAAAGCAATACAAATTTATCATTATTATTTTTTTTTACTTAACTATACCCAGGAGTATTTGTACTTTAAATAGAAGCGTATGAAGGGTTGTTTTTCATAAACGTTTATTAGAGTTAGAATTTCTGGCTCTTCTGGCAGTTAGGGATGGGAAAATAATAGCAATATTATTTTGCAGAAGGGGTCTTGCAGCAAGCCTTCTTTTCACACCATATAGGCTAAATTGCCATTAGAACTACGCCTGGGAACTGATTTGAACCCAAATGTGGATGGTAAATGACCTGCGGTTTTACAATTCAGTGATGGAGATATTTTTACATTTCCACACTTTAGGTTCTGTGGCAGCTTCCAGCTGCAGCCTTTGCCTGGACTGTGCCTGGTTCTTGTACCAGGTGAACGGATGGGAGAATGTCAGGGAGCCAGGCAAATCCGTGAACTCCTTCCCCAGAACTTTACCTCCTGCTCCCACTTCAGCCTTTGGCTCTTGTGTGTTTTCTGAGAGTGCAGGGTTTTTCTTGGCCTGCCGCTTCCCCAAGTGGCCAGCCCTCGCCTCTTCACTCTTCTCTGGGGATGTGTTCCCAGAGTGCCCATTTCCCACCCGCCTCTGGGAGCACCACGAAGGAGCAGCTGTCCTTGCATTCCCACTCCTACTCCAAGGAGAGGCTTGGGTGCACAGGCTTCTGTCACATACTTAATTTCTGGATCTCAAACACAGCTTGTTCAGCTCTGCATTTTTGGCTCAGTGAACACATTGAACATGTTCGTATAGGTGTTCATCTTGGGGTACACCCATCTAGGGAGAGATAATAGACATAGTTTCTCCTTTCAAGGACTATTTAATGGCTATTGGGAAAAAAATACTGATTTTTTTTTTTTTATGCGCTGCAAGTGATATGCTCATGGCATTCTTTTTGATTCTTTAAAAAGCTGTGTAAAAACTAGAATTTTAAGGAGTTTCTACCATAAAGACTGCTTTCAGACACATTATATCTATTTCCTTATTTAATTGGCTATAATTCATTTCATAAGCATTTCTCATTCAAAGCAGAAAGACTTTCTACCACCATGGTCTAAGAGTTTGGCCACTTTTCTTAGGGATTGCTTAGATCTTCCTTGTAATAGCAGCTCCCTGAAGAAAACCAGAGAAAAGAAATAACATCAAACCTTCAACTGCAGCTTTTGTCCTATTTAAATTGCAGTAGATAATTTTGAAAAACTGTAAGTGGGGTGATGATGTAAGATGGACTTGTAGTTCTCCTTTCAAACTTTCTTCTAATTTTTGTGCTTATTTCAAAAGCTTTACCCAGAATGAGAGTGCATTCATGTTGTTTAATGTCCTTTGTTTTCATGGTATTGTTTTTTATAATGATTGGTGGATAGAAATGTGCCAGGGCCATGCTTTGGGATCTGAGCCTCCTTTGGACCCCATAGGATGTCAATGGACTCATTAGGATTTAGCCAAGTTTTATGCATTATTCATAATATACATTCACAGCGTGTGCACTAACGGCTGTCTCCTGTGTCTGCTTAGTCAGAACCATTTGCATGCTGTATTATGGAACCATAACACAGAATGCATTTAGCCACATTTTCTGTATTATCCTTAATACATATTGTCATCATATTCTGTTATGGGGTATGTGGTGAATGTGTTTAAACAATAGCATTCACTTGTGCATTATGATTCCATAAAAACAAATGTATAATAAAAGTCTTGATGGAAGTAATTATTGCATATGTGCAATAATAGTTTCTAAAAAAGCCTTCATATTATTTCTAGTTTGCTTTTATTGTTTGATTATCTAGTTATTTGTTTGATGTTGTTTTATGCCTGCTGGACTGATGTCCTGAAATTTTTAATTTTGAAAACAACATACCTTCTTTATCCTCTCATTTCTTATCTCATTAGTTTCCCTAAATGAGTATTTAAAAATATAATATTTAAAAGAGACTTGATGATTAGGAAAAGCATGTTTCCTAACTAGCAATTAAAGATCTGTAGGGTATTTGTTATAAAGAGCCAGTGCTCCATGTAGCAGCAAAAACTGTGTTATATATGTGAGAAATTAACATCGAATTATCTCCATATCCAGGATCTAGAGGTTCTGAGTTCCAAAGTCAACAGTGACTCTATTACATTTAAGGGGTTGGCACTTTATCTTTTTATCTTGGACACCTTGCTTGCAAAATGGCAATGACTACTGCTTAATTTCAGTAGAATATCAGATTCATTATGTCAGTTTTTTTTTAAAAAGAGTTAATTTGGAATAGAAAGAATAAAACCTAGAAATATATCTCTGTGTCACAGGTGTGAAGGAAAAAGAGTTTATTTAAAACTTTAGGTGGTAACTTATTGAAAAGTTATGCTGTAATGGAAATCTTACGTGCAGAGTATAGTAAAAGGATTCACTGAAATTGTTAAATCCTTTGTGAGCATTACGGATGATTTTTCAATAGTTTGAAGTCATCTGGTTTCTGGTTAGCTACTAGTGAACTCAGAATATTCACTTTGAAAACTGTGTAATTCATTTGGTGTCCTCCAAATCTAGTGCTTTTACAAACGACCACTTTTTATTTCGTCATGAAACCATTAAGGAACAGATTGAGAATTAGAATATATAGAAGATGGTAGTTTTACTTTGAAGGACTATTAGTCTTTTTTATTGATAATGACATTTTTAATAGTAATCTGTTTTACTTGTAGTCTTATGAAACTTATCTGTTTTGCTGGACATCATTGGTGAATTTATTTCAGGTAAACAATCTCACTAAAAATTTGAAATGTACCCATGGTGGGGCACCTGAGGGGCTCAGTGGTTGAGCATCTGCCTTTGGCTCAGGTCATGATCCCGGGGTCCTGGGATCAAGTTCTGCATCTGGCTCCACACAGGGAGCCTAGGTCTCCCTCCGCTTATGTCTCTGCCTCTCTCTCTGTGTCTCTCATTAATAAATAAATAAAATCTTAAAAAAAAAAGAAATGTACCCATCGTAATTCTCTTGTCCCCTCTTTTCAGCAAGTTTGATACTCTGCATCCAGATAAAATGTCTCTTTCAATACTGTCCATATTCTTTGGGAATCTAAAGGGTATATAAACTTGGGGTGCCTGGATGGCTCAGTTGGTTAAGCATCTGCCTTTGGCTCAGGCCATGATCCCGAGGTTCTGGGTTTGGTTCCGATGTTGGAACTGCTTCTCCCTCTCCCTCCCCACCCCCCCACCCCGCCCCTTACTTGTGATCTCTCTGTCTCACTCTCTCTACTACATAAATAAAATCTTAAGAAAAATAAAAATAAAGGATATAGACTTGATGCAAAATCTGACTAATGTCTTTTCTGCCTATCTCAATATATTATTCCCTATTTTTCCATTGACTTTTACATAGTTGTTTGAGTCATGTGTTCTTGTTAAGAGTCAATAGATTAGAATCTTCTGGTTCTAGATGTAATTTCAAATATGATGGATTGAATTACAAGTAGCCAGACCTCAGAATAGGACAGCAGAGGATATGCTACTCACCCAAATTTAGATATTTTGGTTGTCTGGAGTAATATGAATTTGTCAGATGAAGAGAGATAAATTGAGTACTAGGTAGATAAAAGGATGTACCCCCTTAAATAGATACAGAAAGGGAAAGGACCTCAGTGATTTCTTTTTCTTTTTCTTTTTTTAGAGATTTTATTCACGAGAGACACAGAGAGAGAGAGGCAGAGACATAGGCAGAGGGAGGAGAAGCAGGCTTCATGCAGGGAGCCTGATGTGGGACTCAGTCCCAGGACTCTGGGATCATGCCCTGAGCTGAAGGCAGACGCTCAACCACTGAGCTACCCAGACGTCCCCTCAGTGAGTTCTATCTTAAACAAGCTATATTATTTCTACTTTCTTTTTTCTTTTAAAGACTGTATTTATTCATGAGAGGTAGAGAGAGGCAGAGACACAGGCAGAGGGAGAAGCAGGCTCCATGCAGGGAGCCTGATGTGGGACTCGATCCTGGGACTCCAGGATCATGCTCTGGGCCAAAGGCAGGTACTAAACCACAGAGCCACCCAGGGATCCCTTATTTCTACTTACATTTCTTTCATTTGATATTTCCTCTCAGAAGGCTTACTTAAAGTTGATCACTTTGTTCATCTTTTATTGTCAGTTTAAGTAGTTCCTCTGCCTCAAAAATCCTCATGTTAATTTGGGCTATTTTTTTATCCCACATTTTTAGAGAAGCTGTTGATCCTCAGTGTATATGTCTGGATGAAATAGAATGCCTAAAAATGTTTTGTTTGTATTTTTACTTATTAAGATATATTTATATATCAGATGACTAGAAACTGATTCAGTTTTTTAAACACAAAAATTTTATTCAAAGGAGTGTTGAATCTGAATTCAGCATAGTCACTTTCCAAGCAATATACATCTTCCAGTGATACTGAAATTGCCCAGAATATTCCAGGAGCATCTCCATTGGAGCTGCCATAGAGCAAACCTGCAGCATTATTCTGTTGATGACCTCAGTGGGCAAATTTTCTAACTTTGAAGAGTGTCTTTATATTTCAAAATTGTCAGAAGATAGATTTGAGCCAAGTTTGGTAAATAAAATAGGCAGGTAGTCAAAAGGGGAATGGGTGTGGAGGGCAGTACAAACTATGGCACTCAACTAACAGATCTGTTTTCATGGGTCAGTCAGTTGTTAATTGGAGGATTAGAAAAGTATTAAGCTCCAAAAGTGTTTTAAGCAATAGTAGCAACAGGGAGATGAGTACACAGTTCCTTAAGTTCAGTTTCCTGAAGGACCATACTTATTTGCCTGTTAAGATTTAAAGTAGGTTTAAAATATGTTACATTAACTTGTAAGTTATACTTTGCATAATCACAATGTATTGTGGCTTTTTGTGTTCATATATTATAACAGACGTACAAAAATGTGTCCATTTTTATAGATTGGTGTGCCTGTTCTTTCCAAATTATGAAAAATGTGGTCTTTCAAAACCATTAATTCTGAGCTAAGATAAGGTGTTCAAATGGAAAAATAATATGTCTTTTTGGGTTTTCAGATTATAATTCAGTATTTCCAGGGCCTAAATATTTTAAATGTAGATTTAATCGTTTTTCCTGCTTAATACTGGGCAGAGGTTACCTCAATTTTCATAACAATAAAATTTATTTCAGGGAATTTCTTCATCCGAGTTTATTTTTTGGCTCTTCAAGACTGGGCTGAGCACTTGCGGACTGGTGCAGTTGCTTGCAAATAGATCATTTCTGTAGATTAATAGTAAGAAACATTCACAGTTATATACATATATGTTTAAGTTAGACATGAAATTATATATATATCTACATACATGGATAATTTCATGACTAACTTGTATGCATATATACATTATATATATGTACATTATATATATAATTTCATGACTAACTTACATAATAACACATTTTAAAAGACTCATTTTGGAGATTTTAAAAAATTTTTATTTATTCATGAGAGACATAGAGAAAAAGGCAGAGACACAGGCAGAGGGGGAAGCAGGCTTCCTGTGGGGAGCCCAATGTGGGACTCATCCCAGGACTTAAGGATCACACTCTGAGCCAAAGGCAGATGCTCAACCACTGAGCCACTCAGGCATCCCGATTTTGGAGATTTATTTAATAATAAAACAATTATTCACCAAATCATATCATTTTCATTTTGGAGGGATTTTAGATACACCATGTCCAAATTCCTCACTTTGATACCCTCAGAGTTCCTTGGATTGCACCGTTATCAGGAATAATATTAGAAGGGTTGATACAAGCAAAAGCAGGTTCAACAAAGAATGTTGGATTAAAAGAAAATAGCTGAATGCTATTTTATTGCATATAATTTCAAAACTCAAATTAGTTAGGGAATTGCCATTTCTTGAGGATGGTTAAGAAATAGAACAAATTTTCCTAGTGAGTTGACTACTGGGGAAAATTCAAATTAGCGTGTATCCTAAAAATAAAGTTTGAATTAGTTTGAATAGCTATCAGTGTCTTTAAATTTGAACTAAGTTTGATTTGGCTTTGTTAATAATTTTTGTTACCTCCATAGTAATGCCATGACCTTACATAGACAACTTCTTTGAGAGTACAATGAGATCCTAGCAGTTTTAATAGATTTTAACAGTTTTCTTTATCTCAATATTTTTTATGTAAACTTCAATTACATGTCATTGGTTTAAATTTTAAGACATTACTCTTTAACCTACTCTATACAATTGCATATTACTATCTTATCTTTAGTCCAGAGAAGAAAATACACTTATTTTGCTAAGTTAGGAAATTTATCCTTCCTCTATTTCTGTGTTTCTCCCTTTGTCCTTCCTTTCTCCCTTCTGTTTTTCTTGTACTTTATATCCCTAAATTAACTTTTTTTTTTAAGATTTTATTTATTCATGAGAGACACAGAGAGAGGCAGAGACATAGGCAGAGGGAGAAGCAGGCTCCATGCAGGGAGCCCAATGTGGGACTCGATCCTGGGACGCTAGGATCACGCCCTAGGCCAAAGGCAGGTGCTAAACCGCTGAGCCACCCAGGCGTCCCAACCTAAATTAGCTCTTATTACATATTGGATATTGAGTGGAGAAGGGCGCTAAAAATGGCCTCTCTAGGAAAGTTCTATGTACTCTTTTTTACTAGACTACTTCTAGTTCTTAATGGCTTAAATATATGCGCTCATTGGTCCTATAAGATACCGTACCTGGTTTTGTATTGCTGCTTCAGAAATAGCCTTGCAGGGAGACAATCTAAAGCCATCGTCTGTGTTTTCTTGTCTTAGGCGGCTTAATTTCTCTGAATTTCCCTTTCTTCACCTGTAAAATTGGGTTTAACTCATAGGATTTTTGTGAGCATTAAAATGAGTCACTTACTTGAATACATTTTGTAAACTGTAACATTCCAATAGATGTTAGTTGTTCATTCCTTGATTTGGTGAAATGCAGAGCAGCAGTGCAGCCAGACTTACAATTATTTTTGGTGATGGGTTTATGATCTTTTTTATATGCTGTATACCTTTGGTAAAGTTCAAACTTTATCGTTTTCAGCTGGAATGGCACTCATCCTGCAAGTTATAACCCCTGGGGGGAAAAACCCACAAGGTCTGCTTTTGGGTTATATTCATTTTGGTTGTTCTACAGTTTGGAATAAAGTTTCTGACGGTACCATTGAGTGTTGACAGTACCTTCTGTGACCTTTATACTTGAACTCTCTTAAGATTCTGCTTCTTGTTTTCTTTTTCTTTTTCTTGACTAATGTAAATATAAATTTTAGTTCAGGCCTAGGGGATGATGTGTATATTTTCTTTTTGCTAATAGGTATGTGGTATATAAATCAAGTATTTATAACTCATTATTTTGATAACATGCTACAGAAATCCCAGTAGCCATGTTTAATATTTGTTTTAGGAAATTTGCCACTGCAGACAAATTTATTTTAGACTGACTTCTCTGAAGAACAGTGAATTAAATGGTGGGGAAAAAAAACCCAATGTGGCAAAGTAATGTGATATATTATCTGAGTTCATGGGAGCCATTTGTAATCTTTCTTTTCTCAGAGGATTTTTTAAAAAAATAATTTTCTCTATTTATTGCTTGTTTCTGTTCTCTATATAGTATCTGGTGTCTAGACGTGGGCTTGTACTGAGGAGTTATAATTTCAAGTGAAGTGATAGGGACAAGTATTTCTGGGTGTGGTACCTCCATTCTGACTTTATGCAAGTCACTTGATCTCTTTTCTTCCTCATTCTCTCTCTTTCCTAGCTTGTGAAAGAAATAGTTACAACGTATTTTGCAAGACTGCTCAGAGGTATAAATGAGATAATGTATGTAAGAGTTCAAACACTCTGTCATTGAAAAGTGGCATATCAATACTAGCTATCAAAATACTGAGTATTTGCCTAGCAAAAAAGATGAACTATAATGCCCAGGCTTAGGGGAGTGTTTTGCAAAAGTTTCTCCAAGATTTTAAATTGGCTGGTAGAAATAGAATTTTAGAACTAGGACATCTTTAATTCTTCCTCCAAACCCATTGGAGGAAATTGAGAGTCCCATAAATAAGTAGGAAAATTGATCATAGAGCCCAGATCTCCTGGCTCTCTGACTGGGCTGTCTTCTCCAACATGAACACTGTGGGGTCCACCATTTGGCCTCCTTGGGTATTAAGATGTCTTTCAAATGAGAGGGATATAATAGCAGTAGCATTCACCCTTCTCTGAGAAAGGAAGGACTCTAGAGAGGCATTTTCCTTTTGCTTTCTTTTTCCCCTGTGGTTATTGACAAAGCTTGGGATCATGTTGAAACTTGTTGCAACCACCAGGAAACTCTTTCAACTTTTAATAGTTATCACTCTGCTCCTAATTAACAAGTAGCAAGCATGATTATGCTCCAGTAAGTTGGAAAGACTTATCAGACTTTAATATTTAGATGAGGAAAAGACCTCCAGCCATGAAAAAAAAAAAATCCCTGTTGATATTTTCCATAAAAGGGGAAGTACAGTTCAAAACCAGCAGAGCCAACTCTGCCACTTTGTGTAAATGCAATCTTGAGACATGGCTATGAAGAGAGCGTGTTAGTCACGGCTTATATTAACACACAGCGTCCTCTTGAATTCATTGGCTTCCTTCTCATAAAAATGCTGCATAATGAGCCATAAGGAGGTTATTCTTTATGTTTGCCCTGAAATGAAACAAAAATGATACAAATTATTAAACTTGCATTTAGGGATGTGTGTGATGAGGATAGCTTTTTGTAAATGAATGTTTTGCTAGTGTCATCCATTTGAATCAAATAAGTAATGTGCCCTAAAGGAAAAGTAACTTTTAAAATAATATAAACTTAATTCACTATCTCTAAAATAATTGATATTTACACTTACTACAACTGGTGTTGACTCACTCTCTCTCGAAGAAATAGCTTTCTCTTAAGAAATAAGTAGGATATTTAGATCCCCTGAGAAATTAGTTGGTTAAGTGTTCATGTCTGGTTCCTCCAGGTACTCTGAGTTGAAGAGTTGGACCTAGATGTTGAATATGGTCCTGGGGAAATGTGACTTGAGTTTTTTACAGAATGTCAGAAAATTCCCTTTATTTTCTTTAGATTATATTTAGCAACATTTAAAGAGACAAAAATAATCTATGATAGAGAAAATGAAAAGAAATGCAGCAGTAAAGTCCACATTACAGGTAGTATTTTTTGTTGGAATTTAAAAAACAGAATTGTTGTCTCAGTGAAATAGTTAGAGGTAGTTCAAGTCATGTCCCAAACCAGGTTATGACTAGTTTCAGTGTTCTTGTATATAGTCTCAGCAATAAATATAGTCCATTAATTGGTGAATCAAGTTCTTACTGTGCCATGTACTATTTTTAGCATTGAGGATAAAGCAGTGAACAAACTAGGCCCTGGCCCTCAAGGGGCTTACAGTTTAGTGAGCATGACAAAATAAACTATTAATAAAGAAGAAGAAATAGTATAAAATGATAGAGAGTAGTTCTAAGGATCTGCTTTGGTTGGAGTGATCAGGGAAGAAGATGACATTGGAGTTAAAATCTGAATGATAAGAAGGGAAGAATCTATATGATGACCCAGGAGAACCCATTTCATTAGAAAAGAAGTAAAATTCGCTGAGGCCCACTGGTGAAGGAGAGGCTGGCTTGCTGTGGCAAGTTGAGCCCACTTTTCTCCTTTGTTTCTCACACTTGTTACACTTGTCATGCCTCCTCTCCCATCCATAATCTCAGCTCATGATCTTACATTCCATTTCTTCTCGAAAGTTAAATGAGCAAGAAGAGGATTCTCAAAACTTCTAGCACCGTAGCTATGCACCCATGCATTTACTTATCCCCTGCCTTCTCCTCTTTCCGTGTATAAAGAGTCACTAATCACAGGAAAGGCTGACTCCTCCACCTTTGCCCAAGATCCTACAGTCCTATTCCTTTCTGTATCCTGTGTTATCAGATTTTTTTTCCTATTTGCTAGGTCTTTCCCCTCAACCCACCAACTTGTTTCTTCCATTTTAAGGGGAAAAATACTCTTTTGAAAGCATTGCTTGGAAAAGTTACATAAATTTTTTCCCTCCAAGTTGTTCCCTTTCTTTTTTCCTTAAAAGCACAGAGGTGTTTGTATGCCTTCATCATATCACTGAAACAACTCTTGGCTTAAGTCCGCAGTGGCCTCCATGTTACTATGCCAGTAGTCACTTGTTAGTCCTCACCTTACTTGTCCCATGAGTGATATTGGAAACTATCATTTACATTTGCCTCATAAAACCTTTTTCAGGTGGCTTCCATTTCTTGATTTTTCTTGTACACACTAGCAACTGCCTTTCTGTTCTTTATTTGGTCCATCTTCATCACTGTAATCTCTAAACTTTGGTGTGCCCTAGGGCTTAATTCTTGGACCTCCTCTCATTTGTATCAAAACAAAAATCTTTGTTCATCCAGTCTAATGACTCTAAATGTCATATGTATATTGATGATTTCTAAATATATATCTGGACACCAGCTGTCTCCTGAACTTTAAACCAGCTACCTACTTGACATCAGTCAGTAAATGTCTAATAGGCAATTTAATATAATAGGCACAAAAATGAGCTCCTGTTTTCACCTGGCTTCTCTTAAGGTCTTTTTCCATCTCAGTTATGGCAACTGCATTCTTCCAGTTGCTCAGGTGAAATCCTTGAAACCATCCTTATGCTGTTCTTTCTTTAATATCCTAGTTTCTCAGGAATCTTGAATTTTCTGCTTCAAAATATATCCAAATTCTGACTGTGTCTTATCACTTCCTTAGCTACCACTGGAGTTTAAGCAGTTGTCCTCTCTCATCTGGATTATTTTGGTAGCCTCCTGACTGGTGTTCCTGTTAACACCATTGCCCATCTCTAGCAAATTTTTAACAGACAGAATGACCATTTAAAAATGTAGACAGATCATGTTTCTCTTCTGTTCAAAGCCTTGATGGTTCCATTTCTCTCATGGATCAATATCCATGATATTATAGTGCCTACAAGGCCATCGCAATTTGTTATTGTCCCTCCTTCAGGATCTCATAGCCTAATACCTTTTCTTTTGTTTAGTCTGGTCCATCCGCACTTGATGTGCTTTCTTTAAACACTCCTCACATTTTCCCACCCCAGGGCTTTGGCACTTGCTCCCCCTACTACGTAGAATACTCTTCTTCCAGATATCTTCATGGCTCTCTTTTTCTTTAGACCTTAATTCAAATGTATTTTCTTAGTGAGTCCTTCCCTGGCCACCCTTTCTCAAAATTCACCATTCACGAGTATGATTTCCACCCTTCCTCAAGAATTCACTTACCACCCCCCCTTCCCTTTCTCAGCATCCTGCTTAATTTTTCTCTTCAGCTCCTAATTCCATTTTGGATTTATTATACATTTTCTTAGTTTTCTTGCCTCCTTCAACTAGAATGTAAGCTCACTGAGGAGAGAAATATTTGCAATAAATTCTATTCATTGCATATGCCCAGTACTTCTGAGTGCTCAATTAATAAAAACGTATGAATGAAAGATGGGATGTAAAAGCATATGAACCAGAGAAAGATTAAGATAGCAAAAGTTGTACAGTGATTTAATGAGATGGAATTTTGTTTCAGGGTTTGTTCTAGGATGCAATACCATGCTTAATTTTCTGGCTCAGAATTGTTTCTAGGGCATAAAATGAGTTTAACTTTAAAAGAATAACAGTATTTTTAAAAAGAGTAAAGATTTTTAGGTCCTCTCTTGGAAGTATAATAATCATGCAAATCCTCCATACTCATACCTTATTTATGAAAGTTAGAAAATACATAAATGAGCTATTGAAGATTGCTGTATAGGATTGCAGAAGTTTTGTTTCCTAAATATTAATACAAATATCATGTTAAGGAAGTAAAACAACTTAAAGTAATGTTTTTTAAAAAAACTTACAGGTGTAAAAGAGAAGCATATGGTTGAACAGAGATTGCCATGAAATTGACAGATGATTAACATTAATTAAAACTTTTAATTAACACCTTGGAAAATTCCATAAAATGATACTGTATGTAAATGACTATGTGTGATATCTTTGAGCATTCTCTTACCTGTTTTACAGAAGAAAAAAAAATGGATCACAAAACTGCTTATGATACAATTTTCCCTAGCCCTGGGTTTGTTTTGAGTGTTATCTACTTGTGTCAATCATGCCAATTTGAACTGCCAATATTCTAAATATATTTGGCTGAGATATAAGTGATTCTCTGTGTTTCCTAGAGGAAAGAAAGACTACCTTTTAGTTTCTTATCCCTTATTTTTTTCAAGTATTTTCTGAATAACTATGGGAGAATTTGAGCTTTAACGTGGAGCTTTTTTCAAGGTGATTTAAAATCAAGTTTGTTTAAAATCTGGCTAATAAAATTTGTGATGAATAAGTCATATATAAAATAACACTGAAGTTTGTGAGAAACTGGTTTTCTGAAGGATTCAAGACACTGAATTGCACTTTGTTCTATATATGTTGAAACTACATTTTTTCTTTACTATTTGTGGTGAAATGGGAGTGATTTTCTACTTGAAGATAGTGGTGGTTGCTATAAATAAGATTTCCAGATGTTTGTAGAGGCACAGTTACTATAGGATTGGGTTATTAATTTTTATATTAATTTGAATTCTGATAACAGGATAGCTTTTTAGTGTTTTGCTGAGAGAATTGTGGTATGAATATAAACTTACCTGCCTATTGCTAATTTTTAAACCTTTGGGAGAGAGTGGTAAAAAACATAGAAATATGTTTTCTTTGACAGAAAACATTCATTAGATAACATGTTTGGTCAGGATTAAACATCTATTGGTGGTCCAGAGTCATCATTAAGGATATGAATTATTGTTCCAGGCTGTCATCTCTTGAGACTCTCAAGGACTGCCCAGGGTATATGACTCTCTATTATCTGTCTGCTTATAATGATTGCATTAAACTTCCTCTGCTTCTCTCTTGCTACTTTCTCCACCTTCCCACTTCCCTTATCTTCTCGCTGCCTTTCTCTGCTGAGTTTTCCATGCTTCTGGACTTGGATATTAGATCCACACTCAATAAATGATGACCCTCTTTTCTTGTTTGTTCTTTCTCTCTCTCTCTTTCTTTCTTTTTAAAGATTTATTCATTTATTTTAGAGAGAGAGTGCACAGGTGGGGAGGAGCAGAGGGAGAGTGGGGAGAGAATCTCAAGTAAACTCCCTGCTGAGAGCGGATACACCCCACCCCCAAGGTAGGGCTCTATCTCAGGACCATGAGATCATAACCTGAACTGAAATCAGGAGTAGGACGTTTAACTGACTGAGATGAGACATCCAGGCACCCCATGATGGCCCTCCTCTTATGAGCTGTATGGTTATGTAGAGTTATGAATGGTTTTTGGTCTTTTTGGAAATTTCCATTTTTAAATGCTATTCAGAATTTATTAATTTGCTACTCAAGATGTTTCCTCTTTGGTCAAAAAGCAGTAAGACGTGAGGGGCTAGAACTGGGTGTCACAACCATTTCAGATAGCTGAGGTTTGGAAAACACTCGATACGTAACTGAGGCATTATTATAATTTAAATTACTAAGTATGATTTTAAAGGATAAATTATAATATGCCTGCTTTTGAAAGTTAATGTGTATTTTAGGTTCAGTATGGAATAATTTTTTTATTTTCTTGTTTATTGTTTAGTAAGTATTAAGATTTTAAATCATTCTACAGATTAATTTAAGGAGTTAGAACATTGCAAGTAAATAGAAAAGCTTAAAAGATACAAAAGAACAAATTTATATTATTATTTTTATCTTTTCTAGTGTTAGGAGCCTAAATGTTTTGAAGCTGAAACATAAAGAATGGAGGAAGAAACAAGAAATTATACTGAAAATACCAATTAAGCATGAATGTTGCCTGATTTATAATTCCATGTACAGAGATTATAAAGAAGAAATATAGCTCACGAAGGATGAGATGCTCTAAAATTGTAATTCTGACTATATAATTGAGAATAATCCTGCTGAGAAGAAAAGAAGTTAAATAAAAGTGTAACTATATCAGGAGCTCTTTGATAAGCTCAGAATTTAAAGGGGTAAGTATCAAAGATAGAAGGATACAAAGTGAGAGCTTATTAAGAATAGCAGGAACTTGAGGAGAGTTAATGATCATGGCCATTCATTCATTCTACTAACACTTATTGGGAACCTTTTGTATGCCACATTATCTTATTTGCACTGTGAGTACTAAAATATAATAATATCTTTGCTCTCAAAAATCTACTGTGATGACATTGGACTATACTATTAATAATTGACATAGCAGAGGAAGAACTCCTCAACTCTCATTTTGTTTCCAAACTGGAAGGTTGGGGATTCAGCATACTTAAGTGAAATAAAAGCCTATGATGGAATAAAGAATAGAATAAGGGGTGCCTGGGTGGTTCAGTCGATTAAGTGTCCGATTCTTGGTTTTGGCTCAGGTCATGATCTCAGGGTTTTGAGGTTGAGTCCCATGTCCGTACTCTGGCTCTGCTTGATGATTCTCTCTCTTTGCCCTCACCTCAAATAAATAAATAAATCTGAAAAAAAGAATGGAAAAAGAACTTCTTACAATAAGTTTAAAATTTCAGTCCAAGATGAATGTATATTTGAACTTACAAAAGAACTTGTTTATATCCTTGTGAAAAAAAATGTTGGGTAAATAGATAAATGATAGCATGAGATATTTCAGTAGATTTTTGGTAGTAGAAACAGCTGAACTCATAGATAATTAATTAATGGAGCAGCGTTATTAGAATATGGACACTAACCTTGCCCTTGTCCTTGAGTACTTGTTGACAACTTCAGTAAAAGTCTGCTCACTAGATCTTTAGGTGACATATATTTTGGAGTGGTAGTTTACATATTTGATCATATAATCAGGATTCAATGTTCAGATACATGTAAAAGTAGCATGTAAAGCTAAAATGATAGAGACTCTTGAGAGTGGTTCCTTGGAAAAAAAGAATGTGAAGTTTAAATGGTTAAATAAGCCAATGGTTTGATGGTAGTATTGAAAGAAACCATTGGCTTATTGTTGGAAAGCCCTGTTGATAAACTTGAGGAGGATCACAGGCCTATGTTGGGACATCCCAATTGTCTTCAAATATTTGAAGATCTGGCATGTGGAAGAGATTGGCTTTATGTTGCTCTCAAAGAAATACCAACAATTAAATGAAAATAATTTTAGCATCATGAAATGGAAAGCCTTCAAAAAACTAGAGTTACCCAACAATGGAGAGGACTGCCTTGTAAAGCAGTGAATAAGTCTTGTTATAGAGAAAGAATTGGACCATTTATGTTAGGATAGGAATTATGGTAGAAAAATCACTAAGGTTTCCTGTTTTTTTTTTAAGGGTTTTTAAATTTTTTTAAAAATTTTATTTATTTATGATAGTCACAGAGAGAGATAGAGAGAAAGAGGCAGAGACATAGGCAGAGGGAGAAGCAGGCTCCGTGTAGGGAGCCCGACGTGGAATTCGATCCCGGGTCTCCAGGATCGCGCCCTGGGCCAAAGGCAGGCACTAAACCGCTGTGCCACCCAGGGATCCCCTCACTAAGGTTTCCTATCTTTAAAATTGCATAGTTGTGTAATTTCACAAAGTTGTCGTGACAATTTGAGAAGATAAGAGGAATTTATTTACTCTAGGGGAAATATGCATAGAAGTGGAGCACTTTTTTTTTTTAACAGACAAAACTCAGTGGCAGTCCTGAACACTACAATTAAAGTCAGAAGAGGGAGTAGCTATAGCATTTTCCCTCAAATGTGCAGTTCCCAGATAAATATGAAAGTATGTAAAGAAACACGATGGTCTGAATTTGACCCTTGTTTGTCAGAGAGGAAAGGCATAGAGATATATTGGAGATTCCTTTAATTATTCACTAGTATTCTGCTTTTTCTTTGATTAGAAGAAATTCATGCCAGATTACAAACAAGAGATTTCATTTGGGAAAGCAACAATCCTTGCCTTTGTATTGAGTTAAATACGGAGGTTTCATCTGTTAGAAGAAGCCATGTTGGATTCTGAAGTACCTAAGAAAATACCTAAACACCACTTTGAATGTTCCTCAAATTAACCTCATTAGGTCTACTTGATTTTTTTTTTTTCTATCAAGTTAACACAAAAGACTGTGTGGATTATAGAGTCTTTGTTTGAACAGATTCTACTTGGATTTAGATATAACTATGTATACTTGGGATTCTGAAAAATAATATGAAGTTCCTTATTTTATTGATGCAGACATTATGTTCTAAAGTGATTGAGTTGCTCAATGCAATTTTACTTGGTTAGAAACAAAGTTAAGATTAGAACCCAGCACTTCAGATTTTCAGTGAATTCATATTTCTTCCTCTTGTACCATTCTCTCTACCTCTTCTTTTAAATTACGCTGAAGATATGCAGTGTGTCAAGAAACAGAAGGGAAAAAAGGAGCATATATCCACATTGTCTTCATTAAGTTAAAGGTGTTATATTTAAGTCTTAAGCATTTTTCAGTTTTATTAAACTTTGATCTCTAGAAATAAAATAAGAGTCAGTTGTTAAACTTCTGTTCTGGTGAAAATGGGAGGGATGGAGGTAGGATTTTGTGGTTAATTTCAAAAAGGATTTAGAGCTTATAACAGTCTTAGCAACTTTCCTAAATTATGTAGATTATTATTCCAGTAGTAGAGAGATCAAGTATCAGTATTTTAGGACAGCTTTTAAACTGGGCAAATAGAAGACATCTGAACAGAATATCACTTTACATAGAGTTGATTCAAGTTTCTAAACTTCTGGCAGAGAGGAAGGCCAGCATGCTTGAACATTTTGCTGCTAAGTTTTCAAGAGTCAAAAATCTTTTTTTCTTACGATTGTTCTTCCTCGTGATTGGAATATAGATTTAAGTAGTGGTCCTTCAGTGTTTTAAACAATAATTGATTCAATATTGGATTTAATCATGATAATGGGTAGGAATTTAAGGGATAGTGATAATTTCAATATGTTTTTTATTGAGCAAATTCATAAATGGGTATCTGAATCAGTAAAATTTATGATAAAAATCAGAGGTGATTAACAAATGTTTATTGAATTAATTCCATTAAGATTTAAAAAAATAAACTCATGTTAAATGTTATATTTAGAAATTATCAAATTGATGCAATTTGAAGTGACTAAATGTTTTTTGACATTTCTTGATCAGTAATTTCTAGGTTCATGCCATGTAAATTGACATAGAGATGTCACATAATCATGGTATTGTGGAGAAAGAGGTATGAGTAGGTTAAGTGGGAGGTGAATAGATTATCAAATTACAGTTAACTTAGAAAATTAAAAATTATATGAATTTAAAAGTTGAATTTAAAAGTAAATTCAGGGACGCCTGGGTGGCTCAGTGGTTGAGCGTCTGCCTTTGGCTCAGAATGTGATGCCAGGGTCCTGGGATCAAGTCCCACTTTGGACTCCCTGCAGGGAGCCTGGTTCTCCCTCTGCCTGTGTCTTTGCCTCTCTCTCTCTCTCTGCGTCTCTCATGAATAAATGATAAAATTAAAAAAGATAAAAGTAAATTCAGATATTTGAAAGCAGAAATCAAAAGAGAAATAATCTGGCTCATGTGACTTCGGGGAGGAGGACAAAGAGCAAAGGGAGGGGTGGTTTAGAGATTTTTTTTTTTTTTTTGCAGCAAAGTAATTATAGTAATTTATTGCATGTCTTCTGTATACCCAGCCTATTCCAATAAAGTATAAGTCAATTTCCCTTGTTCTACAGAATTTGCTTTCTTTGGGAGTGAAGACAAGGCAAGATGCTCACATATGAAGCAATTTGTTATAACTGCCTAAGTTTGTGTAATTGTGAAAATAAGTGGAGTGCACTCTAAGGATTGTCCTTGGCCTTTCTTTCATTTCCTTTTCCAGCCAGGGACACTTAGTTGCTGTTCACCATGAGTACTCATATCCTGGGACTAACTCATCAAGATTCATGTGTGTAAGACATTCCTGTTGGGGCCAGATCCTCACCTCAAAAACATGCTGGCACCTGACATGTGTTCTCTCTTCAGATCTCCTACCTTGTGATTTAGATCCCCTGATTTCAATGCTGGCTGCTCATCAGAATCACCTGTAGAGTTTTAACATTCAGGCACTGTCAGAATCTCTGGGGCTGTTACCCAGGCCAGTGTATTTTTAAAAGAAGCATACATATGTTTCTGATAATTTTTAACTATCAAACTTCTGTTGCCAGTGATCTGCATCCCATTTACTTATCTACCTGGTCTTCCTGCCTGGTTTTTCTCTTCCTGCCTATATAATGACCCCTCCAAAGGGTGTTTAATTTGATTTGTCTTAATCAACATTTGGGGACGTAACTCTTTTAAGATCATTAAAAATTTGAAAATTGGAACCAGTTGATTGAATTCTAGAGCACCAGATCCAGTTAAAAATCTCTGTCATATGGGGGCACCTGGGTGGCTTAGTCAGTTAAAGCCTCTGACTCTTGGACTCAGCTCAGGTCATCTTTGTCGTATACATAGCCTCTATTCTGGTCAGTGAATATATATTTATCTACTTCATCATCAATGTGTGGAATATCCTATTTTTCGTATTTTTATTCCATGTTCCATAATTGTTTCCAAAACACACTGTGCTCACCTGTGTGTTGATTGTTGATAGCAAGATGAACAAATGTCTGTTTTGAGCATAAAAATATACTTGTTTTCTGTAGCTACCCAATTGCAAGATTAATTTGAGAAAAGTGATTTCAGTCTATCTGAATAATTTTTCTGATGTAGTAAACATAAAACTTCGTATTCAGATGACAACTTTCTTCTTATTTATTCTTAAAATGGTTTGGTGAAGCTACTAATACAGATTAAGTGAAAAGAAATCAGTTTATTTTTTTACTAAATTTTGTGGTCAATATTCTCAACATCTAACAATAAAATAAGGTTGGGAATGTCAGATTCGTTGTCTGGGCTTTATGACTGTAAATGGATTTCTGGTTCCAACGTTAAAGTACAATCTGTTTGACATGATTTACATATTTAGTATAGATAAGACCAAAGTTAACGGATTTGCTTCAGTAACATGAACTAATTTTCTAGTTATTTGCCAGGCCAAGAGCATGACAACCATATAGAAGTGCAGATCAAATAAAAGGTGGGGCCTTTTTCTAGTTTGCTGAAAAGAAGCCAGCATATGAGTATGCCTATCTAACTTCCCATAGGTTAGGAGGTTCAGTGTTATGTGTTCCTATGATTCCTTACTGGGTTAATGGCATTTTGTCTATCACTATGAATTAGTCTTTATCCCCAAAGAGTTTTAGGAACTTATCTATTAGTATTTCTTATATTTGTGAAATATTGGCATAAATAAATTTTGGCCCTGGCATACCTCCTCATCTGTCATCTTTTATTTGTTGCCATAAATGTCATGGTCATTTTTATGTTCATATGAGGTCCATCCCTTTCACACTGAGGTAATTTAGAGACCACTTATAGAAAAAAAAAAGGTGGGAGAAGAAATGAGGATGAAACAAAACAAAGAGTGTGAGTAGAGCAGAAGTCCAGCATAAAATGTAATGGATCTCAAAGTGGGTACTTGGCTCTTACTATCTTCGGAACACTTTAAACCAAAGGATTTGCTTTTGTAGAATTTTAGAATTGAATGTAACCTTAGAGATAATATAGTTCATAGGCTTCATTTTAAAAATAAGGAAAGAATAGAAAGGTTAAATGACATGGTCATGGTCACACAGATAGTGGTATTGTCTACTGACTGGCCATCATGCTGCTACTTATCTTTATTTTTAGGATGAGAAAAGTAGGTCATTCGCCTCAGAGATTCAGGAAGGCTAAGATCATCAGGTACCTCGATTTTGTCCAGTGAATGGACATTTTGTTTTTATGGCTGTATGGTCTCTGTCCTCCTTCTTGACTGCTGCCTCATTTACTTCTTTCAGGGGACCTCTTTATGCTTTCACTCTTTAGCATTGGGCCTCCAGTGTTCTGCCCTGAATTCACTGATCTGTGCACTCTTCATGTTCTCCTTACATAATTTTATATACAATTTATCTAGTACTTCTCAAGAGCCCATACCATGCTAGATACTGGACTACATACTGGGTAGGGACAGACACAACACCTGGACCACGGAGTAGAATGTTCCTGTCCATTCTTAGGGTTTTAGCTGCTGTCTATATTCTGAAGATCCATAGCTCTGGTTGTGATTGATGCCCTGAGCTGTACATGTGTAACTAGCTAAGAAGTCCCACAGAAACCTCAAATTTGACCTACTTGACATGGACTTCATCATTTCCCCTGACCCCCTTTCTCCTGACCCCCTTTCAGCTTTCACTCCTGAATTCCATATCTCAACATCAAAGTCACTTAGCCACTCCTTCAGAAAGTTGAAAGTCACCTTTTGATTCTTGTTCTTTCTTTCCCTTCCAATGACCAATTCCTGGCCCCTCTACCTTACTCCAACTCTCTTTCACTCTTTTGTTATCCATGGTCTTTAGTTTTGCAGCAGGCTCCTGACAGGACTTCAATTCTCCAAGCTTGCTTTCCTGAAATCCACTCTACACAGGGCTGATGGAGTGATGGTCTAGACTAGAGTGTAATCTAGCTACACCGGTCTCTGCTTAAAACCCTTGCTTGGTTTCCCATATTCTATAGGGTAAAGTCCAAGCTCCATAGTATGGCACTCAAGGTCATCTGTGACCTGGCCCTACCATGTGCTGCTGTTTCTTGAGTCGTGTTATTTCTTGAATCAAAGTAGTTGCTTATGCCATTTTCTCTGCCTGGTCCACAATATTCCAACTCCTGCCTCCCTGCTCTTATCACCTGGTTAAACTATATATATATATATATATATATATATATATATATATACACACACACACACACATATATGTTTGTATATATACACATATCAATGTATGAAATTTCAAATAACCACAAAAGGAAAGGTAAAAGTACAAAGAATTCCTGTATGCAATATTAAGATTTTGATAGGCTGGTTCATTTATTCCTCCCCATACCTTTTTTTCTTTTGTAGAAGTATTTAAATGCAAATCTAAGATAGCATACAGTTTTATCCCTACTTCAATAAGCACCTTCAAAAGTATGAACATACCCTATATAACAACAGTGTCATTATCAAACTAACAAAATTGGTGGTAATTCCTTGGAATCATCTAATTCCCTGTGCATAATAAAAATTTCCAACTTGTTGCAAAAAAATATTTTTATGATTAGATTGTTTGAATCATGATCAAAATTAATACCACATATTAAATTTGGTTAAGTCTTTAATTCTTTTTTTTTTTTAAGTTTTTTTAGATTTTATTTATTCGTTTGACAGAGAGCACACAAGAAGGGGGAGCTTCAGGCAGAGAGGGAAAAGCAGGCTCTCCACTGAGCAGGGAGCTTGACGTGGGCTCGATTCCAGGACCCTAGGACCATGACCTGGGCTGAAGGTGGACACCTAACTGACTGATCCAGGCACCCCTCTAATTCTTATTTAATCAAAAACAGTTCCCACTCCTCTTTTATCAGTGCTATTTTCTTGTTGCAGAATCCAGGTCAGTTGTTAAATAGCATGTTCCACAGTCTATATTTATTTATTTATCTTCTGTGGTGTTACTTAACTTGTTTCATATCCACCGTAGAACTATATCCAACTGTTTCTATATCCAAAGTAGAAAATACTCAAGATAGGAAATGTTTACTATAACGGAAACTAATTGTAGTGGCTTGATTAGATTCAATTTCCATTATCTGTCTGCCTGTCTGTCTATCTATCTATCTATCATCTATCTCTCTGTTTTTTAGGATATTAAGATGGATCAGTGGGTTCAAGTGGTGACAGCCTCATCCCTCCCTTATAAAAGTCACCATCAATCATTGTGTAACTAATGGTTTAATCCACTGTTGATTACTGCCTGAATCAATTATTTCATTAAAGTTGCAAAATATTAATTGTATAATTCTGTAATTTCTTCCACATGTACTGGCTGGGACTCTTCTCTATAGAGGAATTTTATTTCATCACCAAGAACATTTGGTTACCCTGAAATACAGAGGATGGAAAAAAATGCACACCCCCCCTCCAAATCTTCTTCCTTCATCTATCAGTGGACACTTTGTTTTTATATTTTGGATATTATAAATAATGCTGCAAAAATAGGAGTGCATATATCTTTCTGAATTAGTATTTTTGTTTGTTTGTTTTGGGTAAATACCCAGTAGTAAAATTACTGGATTATATAGTATTTCTATTTCTAACTTTTTGAGGAACCTCCATACTGTTTTCCACAGTGGTTGCACCAATTTACATCCTCACCAACAGTGCATGAAGCTTCCCTTTTCTCCACATCCTCGCCAACACTTGTTATTTATTGTCTTTTTGATACTAGCCACTCTGCCAGGTGTAAGGTGGTATCTCATTGTGGTTTTGATTTGCATCTCCCTGATGATGAGTGATGTTGAGCATCTTTTCATGTGTCTGTTGGCCAACTGTATGTCTTCTTTGGACAAAATGTCTATTCAGGTCCTCTGCCCCTTTTTAAATTGGATTATTGTTATTATTATCATTGCTGCTGAGTTGTTTCAGTGCTTCATATATTTTGGATATTTACCTCTTATCAGATACATCATTTGCAAATATCTTTTCCCAGTCAGCAGATTGCCTTTTTAATTTTGCTGATGTTTTCTTCACTTTGCAAAAGCTTTTTGGGGGGATATAGTCCTAAGAGTTTATTTTTGCTTTTGTTTTCCTTGCCTCAGGAGACATATTTAGAAAAATGTTGCTAAAACTGATGTCAAAGGGATCCTGCCTATGTTTCTTCTAGGAGTTGTATGATGTGAGGCCTGACATAGGTCCTTAATACATTTTGAGTTTATTTTTGTGTATAATATAAGAAAATGGTCCAGTTTCCTCCTTTTGCATGTGTTGTTCAGTTTTCTCATACCATTTATTGAAGAGACTGTCTTTTCCTCATTGTATATCCTTGCTTCTGTCATAAATGGATTGGCCTTATAAATGTGGATTTATTTCTGGGCTGTCTGTTCTGTTCAGTTTATCTCTGTATCTGTTTTTGTGCCAGCACCATACTGTTTTAATTACTATAGCCTTGTAGTATATCTCGAAATTTGGGATTGGGATACCTCTAGCTTTGTGCTTCTTTCACAAGATTGCTTTGGCTATTTGGGATCTCTTGTGGCTCTATACAAATATTAGTATTCTAGTTCTGTTAAAAATGCTATTGTTATTTTGATAGGGAGTGCATTGAATCTGTAGATTGTTTCTCTGAGGCAATTTTGTAAACATATACATCTTGGAGCATTTTTGTTCATTTTCATATTTAAAAATTCTTGATGAAGTATACATTTATTAAAAATAATCCTGGGGAAATGTAACTATCGGCATGTAAAGATTTTTATCTTCTACTATGAAGTGACAGATTACAAAAAGTATACTATGATCCTATTAATGTTTTTGGTCACATTTGGAAGTGTTGCTGCTATATTATTATTATTATCATTGTTATTATTGGTCTAAGAGGAAAAGTTCTAAAGTCTATTTCTAAAGTAAACATAGTCTGGAGTCAAATTACTCTTAAAATTTCCATAAATTCTCATAAAAATGCAGAATGTTCACATCAGGAGGAACACTCAGGAAGCTGCACTGTTTGGAGAATTGCTAGACTCACATCTTCTTCCATAGCTTTGGTGGACAAGCCCTCTGGGTGGACGACAGGCAGGAGACGAGGATGCATGCCTGATGCTGCTTCTCTGTTTGCACACAAAGAATCTGGATGGATATACATCAGGGTGATAATAATTTTTCCCTGAATGGGCTGGACTTTGGGCCCCAAATAAAATGCAGAGTAAGTTTTCTATATGAAAGAATTATAAAATGCTTGTGGTCTAAAAAGTATCATTAAGATTAGATTTGGAGGCATTGTCCTCATGAAATCACTGTTAATAAAAATTATATCTATTAAGAATTACGGTTCATATTAAAGGGAAAAATGATATACAAATGAACTTTGTAAATGTTGTCATTCTGAGGTGTGCACTTCTGTATTCTGTTTATGCCTTGGAAAGGAGCTCTTAAACTAGAGTCCATGGATGACATTCAGGGGTTTATGGATTCTATGAAATTGTGTGTAAAATTTTAGGTGTATGTACTTTTTTGGGGAGAATATTAATCATAGCCTTTATCAGATTCTCAAATGTGTCCATTCTTCAAAATAAAGCCATTAGTTTCTGTGCCCAGATCTGGAATAAAACAGATTTTTACACCTATGGAATTTTAGAAACATCTACCTGAACCAAAATTTGGTTAGTAGGTCAGCCCATGAATGTATCATAATGTATATTCTAATTTCTCATAACTTCCACTTATGGTGTGAATCAGAAGTATTATGTAAGAGTACTGTCCCAACAAACTCCAATTTTACATCCTTTCATTTGCACATTAAATATGATATACACATTTAGAAAATATATTTTATGTGCTACTTGAAGTCATTAAACTAATTAACACCCCGTTTTTTTTGTTGTTGTTTTTTACTAGTTCTGAGTTTTCCAATGAATAATAACTAGCTCTTTATTTTCTTATATTTTATAACTTTAATTATCCATAGAAACTAAACAGATGGGGTAAGAAAAATACCACACTAATTCAGGGATCTAGGAGATAGGAATCAGGAAATCCATCCTGTGGAAATGGACTGAAGAAGTAAGGACAGGCCTAACCAGAAGTGGCAGTGAGTTAAAGGCTCAGGGCCCAAAGGTCTAGGGACTACATCAGGGGTTTTTATGACAGAGAAAGAAGTGGGAAGGGCTTTTAGTGCTTGAAACCCATGGTTAATTATATGAGTCATGTGTTGGCACCATTCATCTACTCCAAAAGATAACATTTAAAAGTTCCCCAAACTACTAAAGAGACAGTAGAGGATTGAGAATATCAGCTTTGGGGGTGGGAGTGGGTGGGGAATGGACAAAATGGGTGAAGTGGAGTTACAGTTATGGAATGAATAAGTCACAGGAATGAAAGAAAAGGACAGCATAGGGAATAGAGGGATTTCATTGTAATAGAGGGATAGGGATTTCATTGTAACGGTATTGTATGGTGACAGATGGTAGCTCCACTTGTGGTGAGCATAGTGTGATGTCTAGACTTGGTTAATCACTATGTTATACACCTGAAACTAATGTAAATGTGTGTCAACTATTCTTCACTAAAAGAGAAAGAGAAAAAGAATATCAGATGTGGGACCCAAAATCCAAATTTAATCCCAGCTTGAGAATTTATTTACCTTGAGTGATTTGCTTAACACTTTTATATCTCAGTTTCCTCATGTGTAATAACTGAAATTAACTCATAATATTCTTTTGATGATAAAAATCATAAATATGGCTGAAATGTTTAGAACAGTGCATTTACCGTACTCAATAAATGTGTGCCTCAGCTGGGCTGGATAGAGCTATAGAAAGGGATTGAGAGAAAGGGAAGATAGGAAGTGCTAGGAATATAGTGGTGTGTGTTTGGAGAAATTACCCTTGACCTTCCAGGTATAGGAGTGCTACAATTTTAATCTTAATGGCATACAATTAGGACAGTATTTTACATAAAAATTGGTAGACACATGGACGGTGCATATATATATTTGAGAAGTTGTGTTAATAATTGCCTGTAAACTAAAGACAAGAATTACTTTTGATCCACTTGGCTGGTTAGTTGCCTCAGATGTTGACAAACTTAGCTGCGTAACAGTGGTGTGACGACGTGAGTAGTTTCTTGTTATTAGAGCACCTGTTGTCTCTGGGTGTGTTTACAAAGTTCTTATGCTTAGGTTTATCTACCTCATGGCTAAATATGGACATATTTAAAAGAAGTTCCATGCTAAAAGCATGATGCATATGGACTCTTCTTACTTTTAAAAAAATTGTTACAGGGCAGCCCGGGTGGCTCAGTGGTTTAGCACTGCCTTCAGCCCAGGGTGTGATCCTGAGACCCAGGGTGGAGTCCCACGTCAGGCTCCCTGCATGGAGCCTGCTTCCTCCTCTGCCTGTATCTCTGTCTCTCTCTCTCTCTGTGCCTCTCATGAATAAATAAATAAAATCTTTAAAAAAAAATTGTTACATAATTCAGTAACATCTCAAGAAACTACCACCTTTTTCTTATTTTTAATTTTCTTTCTTTTTTTTTTTTTTTTTAAAGTTAAAAATTCCTTAATTTTTTATTCCTGGTACCACTACCACAATTTACAGGGCAATATACCTGATGTAATGAAAAGAAAAAGAAAAAGACAAAGCTACAACAGATAAAAGACCTCAGGAATGTACATCTAATTGACACTACATTGCATTAATCAATAGCTGCACTTTTTGCAAACTGTGGCTATGACCGTCCTGAACAAGAAGGGTTTCCTGTTTAAGTTGCAGTAACTTTTCTGACTATGGATCATCGTTCCTCCTGTGGCAGATTTTTACAGTTCCTCTAATGCATTTGGGACGACTGTCTCAAAGTAACCTGCAGCTTTCCTGACAACTCCTCGCTCTCTCTCCTGCTAAGAACTGTAGCCCTTTTCTTCTGAAATTTTTTTAGAACCTTCTGCTACCATATCCACCACTTCCACTACCAGATCCATAACCACCACCATAGGGACTGCCCGAGCTTCTTCCACCAAAACTGCCCCCTTTCATGGGTCCATAATTTGATTGCTGTTGTCCACTATAATTTCCAAAATCATTATAGTTCCCACCACCACCATAGTTACCTCCAAAATTTCCTCCTTCATTGTAACCATCGTATCCTCCACCACCACCACCATATCCGCCTCCTTGGTTTCCATATCCTGGTCCACCACCACCATAGGCTCCTCTACTACTATAACCAGGACCACCACCATAGTTGCCACCATCACCTCCAAATCCATTATATCCACCATCACCTCCTCCATAACTACCTCTGCTGCCACCACCTCCACCACCATAGCCTCCTCTTCCCCCAAAGTTTCCACCACGGCCAAAATTACCACCACCTCCAAAGTTTCCTCCACGACCCGTGAAGTTGCCAGATCCACCTCCACGACCTCTTTGCAATCCAGCAGACTGCATCTCTTGTTTAGAAAGGGCCCATATTGAACTCGAGTTGGAAGAGGCGAGTCCGGTCTCAAAATAGAGGTAAAACCGCCGCCCGGTCGCCCCCAGCCCGATTCCGGCCGTCGCTGCCGCCAGGGGTGGGGGGGAGGGCCATGATCCAAAGGAACCCGAGCAGTTGAGAAAACTGTTTATTGGTGGTTTGAGCTTTGAAACTACGGATGATAGTTTAAGAGAACATTTTGAAAAATGGGGCACACTTACAGATTGTGTGGTAATGAGAGACCCCCAAACAAAACGTTCCAGGGGTTTTGGTTTTGTGACTTACTCTTGTGTTGAAGAGGTGGATGCAGCAATGTGTGCCCGACCACACAAGGTTGATGGGCTTGTAGTGGAACCAAAGAGAGCTGTTTCTAGAGAGGATTCTGTAAAGCCTGGTGCCCATCTAACAGTGAAGAAAATTTTTGTTGGTGGTATTAAAGAAGATACAGAAGAATATAATTTGAGAGACTACTTTGAAAAGTATGGCAAAATTGAAACCATAGAAGTTATGGAAGACCGGCAGAGTGGAAAAAAGAGAGGATTTGCTTTTGTGACTTTCGATGATCATGATACAGTTGATAAAATTGTTGTTCAGAAATACCACACTATTAATGGGCATGATTGTGAAGTCTTTTTAATTTTCATGACATCTCTTCTATTGATTGAATTCCTCCAGCGAGTTTTCACCTCACTGTCTCTTTTGTTTCTATGGCTTCTTTCTTTGTTCCAGATAAAACTCAAAGTTTTGCACATTGCAAGCTTCTTGTTCAAGCTCAATACTGATATTATACAGGTATTGATCTAATTTAGCAATTTGAACAGTTATTTCTGAAGCTTAAAAAAAAAAAAAAGAAAAACAAGAACAAGTAGGCACAATGGGATTTTCTTGTCTTATCCAGACTTAGGCATAGGTTTATGACATATTCAGATCTCAAAAAGTGTTTTACTAATGCTACAAGTAAATCTTAAAATCTCCCACTAAGATTCTGGTTTTTTGTTTCTCCTTATATGTATTGCCTCCTCTCTATGCACAATTTGCAACCCCCAGGATTGAGAGGTAATACTTTAAATAGTTTTGATCTTTTTTTCTCACCTGCACCTCATCTTATCTTAGATGCAGTATGAAAAAAAAAGTGAGAGCAGCCAGGGTGGTTAGAAATATTGTAATTGCACCTTGTTTGGATTTGCTTGAGGCTCAGTTTGTTAGGCTTTTTAATCTACTCATCAAGGTAGATATGAAGTCAAAAAAGATCAGGCTTTGTTTAAGAAAAAAGAGGTAGAGTTCACATCATTAGCAATTGTGAGCAAAAGGAATGAGGAGTGTTTATGTATACAATTTATTTTCATAGTTCTCTATTATTTTTGCATTTGGTATCAATTTTGGAAACATGGTAGATAAATAATGTGCATATACTTTAAACTTTAGGTTAGCCGTGAAAGAGATTGTGCGATGCTTTTATTTGTATGGAATAGTCACTTTTGCTTATTTTGTTTATTTTGTTGGTAACAATTTTTCTTCCTTTCCTTTCCTTTCCTTTCCTTTCCTTTCCTTTCTTTTCCTTTCCTTTCCTTTCCTTTCCTTTCCTTTCCTTTCCTTTCCTTTCCTTCCCTTCCCTTCCCTTCCCTTCCCTTCCCTTCCCTTCCTTTCCTTTTCCTTTTCCTTTTCCTTTTCCTTTTCCTTTTCCTTTTCCTTTTCCTTTTCCTTTCCTTCCCCCTTTTTGGCTCCATGCTGAACATGGGGCTTGAACTCATGGCCCCAAGATCAAGAGTCACATGCTCTACTTGCTGAGCCAGCCAGGTGCCCCTGTTGATAATTATTTTTACTTTTAGAAATATACCTGTAAGTTAGGTGTAGGTCTAAGTGAAAATCCTTTTGATGACCTGTAATTTTTAAATTTTTTTAAATGTCCACATTGATATTTTGAAGATACTATTTTCAAGACCTTAAAGTCTGTCCTGGGGCTAATATTTAGAAGACTAACCATTTAGTCCATAAAAATAATCACAGTGGAACTGCTGACATGGCCTAGAGTCTGATAAATTCATAGTTTAAAGACATAAGTGTTGAAATTATTAAATTGTGCCATAATGATCAGAATAGCTCTAAAAAGAAAATTAGACTATAAAATGGCTAAATTAACTCAACTAGTTATTAATTAAATTAAAAAGACTGCTATGAAGCAAAGCCACAGGGAATTAAATAAAGAAAATAAAACATTTATTATATCTTTCCCTGTAATTTAATTGGAGAAAACTTTCAGTTTCTAATTTGGGGAACTCAAAATGTTGTTACTCAGCCTCAACTGTTCACTTAGACTGTGGTGGTAATATAGTGAGTTTGATTAGCTTCATTTTAGAGTCCCTCACACTATCCTCTCTCCCTTTTGACCTATGATTTTTTTAAAACTTGTTTTGAAATGATTTTAGAATCAGAGAATGATAGAATTTACTTGCATCCTTCATCCAGCTTCTGCTAATCTTAACGACTTCCCGAACCATAGTATAATAATCAAAACTAGGAAATTAACATTGATACAATCCTATTACTAAATATAGACCTTATTCTAATTTCACTAATTTTCTTACTAATGTTACTTTTCTGATCCAAGACCAATCTAGAATCACTCATTGCATTTAGCTGTTGTAAGATGCAACAGTCTCCTCTAAGATGTGACAATTCTTCAACTTTTCTTTGTCTCTTATGACCTTGAACTTTGATGAGTAATGATCCATATTTTGTTGACTGTGTCTCAGTCTGGGTTGATTTCCCTTGATCAGAGGGAGGATATGCATTTTTGGCTAGAATTCTGCAGAAGTGATGTGTTTTTCTCAGGAACCCACATGAAGGGGGCACATTTTGTTTTAGGACACTACGTTTGTGCTAGCCTTGGTCACGTTGTTAAGGTGCTATCGGCTACATTTATCCCTTGTAAATTTATTGTTTTTCCTGGTGAATTAAGAAATATCTCGAGAGAAATACAAGAGACTGTGCAAATGTTGTATTTCTTCAACTTTTGTCCACTAATTATAGTACCCATCAGTGAATTTTGCTTGCAACAATTATTACTGTAGTGTTCTGATGGTAATTCTGTATTTCCCTTTTTCCTTATATTTATTTGGAACTTCTCTGTGAGGAAGAGCTGTTCTTTCTTCTTCATTTATTTATATATTCAGTGACTAATTTTTATCAAAACTTTCATTAATTCTATCATTTTGGGGTCATGGATATTTATTTTTATTTTATGGTTATGGTCTAATAATTTCTTTTTTGTTGCTCAAATTGTTTCCCTTTTGGTCCTTGGGAACTCATCAGGTTGATTCCTTTGTCTTTTTGCCATACCCTTATCCTTTTTTTTTTTTTTTTTTTTTTAGCACTTTCTTATTTTCTGGTAAAAGTTGTTCCAGGCTTACCTTCTAGTTTTCCTGGTCCATCACTGGTATTGGCTATATCAAAGAGTTCCCTTATTTGTAGCACTATGCCACTGGAGAATGGTATTTAGAAACTAAGATCTTGCCCCATGAATTTATAAGGAAGAACTGTGTTTTTAAGAGGTTATATAAAAAGAAGTAAATATTAGATAGATCAGTCAGGGTATTGAGAGGTACTTAGCTGCAGCCAAGAAAACTGTTTTTAAGTATTAAGTCTTGGGAACCTATGGAAGGTAAAGAATTCTTTTCAGGATGTGAAGACATTAGAGAGAATTGTATATGCATCCTTCCCCAGGAATACCTAGAATAATTTATAGTAATCTTTACAAACAATTTATTTCCTTTCTTTCTTCCTTTCTCCCTTCCTTCCTTCTTCTTTCCTCCCTCTTCCTTCCTTCTTTTTATTTACCTTATCAAGTAAGAATTATACTGTGCCAGTGAAGAAATGTATTTGTTTTCACTACTACATGAAAGAATGGAACACGTAACAAAAGCAAAAGCAAAATGTGATCTGTCCATTAAAATGAACATTTATGTTAAAAGTCTTGTATATGCTGGTTTGGATTGTGGGAATAGAGAACTTGTTTATGTCATTCTTCCCTTTACTAGATCTTCCCAATTGAAAGAATACACAAAGAAATATATCTTGCCTCTATCTTGGCCCCTCATCCCTACCAACTAAGTGGACATCTTTCTTTTGAAAAACAGTGCAAACTCAACAAGATCACAACCTTAGTGCTACAACTGCCCTTAATGAGGTGTTGTGTATGAATTAATTAAATTAGTTTGCCCCTCATGTGGCAAGCTCTGTTTAGTGTTTGTCTGGTTGACTAATTTATGAGGATAAAATTATGGTACAGTCTCTGCCTTGCTTGTTTTCATCAAAGATATGGGCTAATTTGTAATGAAACTTTATCAATCAGATCATGCTGTTGGTCCACCCTCCAAGCTCTGACTAATGAATTAAGGGCTGTTTGAGTTCTTTCATACACACACATCCTTTTGCAGCCGAGGGGGGAAGGGTGTGTTGGCTCTAGATTGATTACAAGATAGATTGCTGCTTTTCTAGCAAATAGATCACCAACTTTTCTGTTTTCTGTTCCTTGGCATGTTTATGGCTCTATGATTATCTTTCTTCTTTATGCAGGGTATGAATTTAAAGTGGAAAGTGTGTAAAAATGCTGGTTTATATTTGTTAGGGAGAAACCAAAGATTGTGTATTTCATATTGGGGCACCCGTAGCTAAGAACTCCTAACAATGGGAGAAGGAATAATAGTACAGCCAGCAGAGAAATGGAGAATTTTGAAAGGCAATATTCTTCAATGTTGGGAAAGTAATGAAAGGTCAAAATGAAGCTCAATAGAAAAGCCATTATGAAAGGAAGGGGGAGAATTTGGCTTTTATGTTGCTGTCAGGATTTGGGACTTGTTTCCTTTTTGTTCTGACAAAACTCTTTTGGGGTGTTTTTTTTTCTCTTCAATTCAAACAGTTTATACAAGTGTTATTTTAAACTTTCTAGTGTTTATATCATCATGTCTTTTAAAAAGAAACTTTTTTTTCGATTTTGTTATCTGGGAATTTTTAAGGACAAAGCCACTGTTTCTAAGATACACACACATTCATACATGTATGCATTCATGTGAATATTTCTATCTTCACTGCCTAATTGTGAAATAAATAAGCACAGGATAATTCAAGAATACTTCTTAAGTGACTTCATTACAAGTCTGTAAATACATCTCAATGTATTAGTGTGATTATTTTGAAAATGCATATTACTTCCTAGTCACTGATTAGTTGATTTATTAAACACCCATCATATGTAGATATTTTACAAATACAAAAGTGATATAAAGTTCCATGTCAGGACAGCAAGTCAGTGGCAGAGGTGAATTTAGAATTTCAAGTTCTGACTTCTGTCCTGTCATCAGGCCACTAATCTGCTTGATTTTCTGAAAGAATTTGAAGCCTGAGGACAGAAGATGCCAGAGACACATTTCCAAAGAGATGAGTCACTTTGGGTGGTTTGATATAATAAAATCTGTGTTTATTTTGCAAAAGGCTTTTGAACAGATATTAGAGAAACAAATTTCATCATTATGTTCAACTTTATACTTTGTAACATTGTACTTTCTGTTCCAGTGGTTAGCAGCACTAAGTTCATAGTTCTCTTCCTGTTCTCTCTTGGGAGTCTTCTATTTAAAAAAAAAAAAAGGCAAAGAGTTTTAGTGTTTTATCAGAGTGACTTAAAATGTTATTTGTATCCTTTGTCTGGACTATTAAATTAGGCTTTAATCTTTCTAATGCTATGCTATGCTTTGCCCATGTCACTTCCTTACTGAGAAATATTCTGTGGCTCTCTACTACCCACAGGAGTTTTCCTTCTGACATTGAAGACCCACCATGATATTAATTCAATCTACTTTTAAAATATTTGGATGTATACCATCCAAAGTAGATTATTCCATGTTTCTTGAACAGGCTCCAGATTTTTCTCCTCTGTGTATTTGCTTGTGTTACTCCCTCTCTTTGCAGTGCTCATTGCCCCATCTTGGCAGAGATGTCACATCCCTATTAAAATCTGTATCTCATGCTGTTAACTTTGTGAAAGCTTTCTTGTTCAGGAGATTAGAACAAGGCTCCTTGTCTTGTGGGCCTTGCTTTCTGGATGAGGATGGGGTTGCCGACCATAAGCAAGTCAATAAAATTTAAGAACACTTCATTTCTGATGGCAACACATGCTGTGTGAATACAACGAGATAATTGTGATAGAACTATATTTGGGGTGAGAAGGTGGAGAGTGTAGGCCAGATCAGGTTGAGTGGTTTAGAGTGGGCCTCTTTGGAAAGGTGCTAGTAGGCTGTGACTTGAATGCAAAGGAGGAGCCAGCCATAGAAAAATCTGGGAAAGGAGGGAAAAGGAACAAAGGTCCTGAGACAGGAGAAATCTTGGTGAGTTTAAGAATGAGAAAGAGGTCAAGTGTTGCAGCATACTCAGCCTGGGGAGAGGGGAGGGCAGTAGTAAGAGATGGCCCTGAAAGAAGTGGGAATAGGCCAGTTCATGCAAAGATTTGTGAGCCAGTATTCAGTGTGTATTGATTTTAAGCTCTTGGTAAAGATCTAGGCACATGAATGTAATGATCTGACTCTGCAATTCATTTCATTTATTTCAATTATGTGTATAGACCTTTTTAAGTAATGGATTGTAAACTCTTTTTGGGGAGAGATTATGTATTCATCAATTTTGTTCATAGATAAAAGGCAGTCAGTAAATATTTGTCAAATTGTTGAATGAATGAAGCTGGGGGGATTCTGAGAAATTATTGCTGTCTGTTTGGAATTAATATTTTACTGAAGCAGAACAAATCAAGATCACATTCAGCTCTTTACTGTTGGCCATGCTTATGCTCCTTTAAGAAAGATAGGGTTGGAAAGAGTGTAAGCTCATTTGATAGGGGCAGTGCAGCAGAAGGGCAAAGAGCATGACTGGGAGTCAGGTTGTTGGAGTTGGAATCCTCGCTGTCCATTGACTTATTGGATCTTTGGAAAGTTTCTCATTCTCCCTTAGATTTTGTTTCCATACCAGTAAAATGATGGTATTAATATTATTTACTTTATTAGTCTAATGTGAGTCTTGACAGAAGTCATCCATATGAAACACTGAAAATGATGCCTGGCATGTGACAAGGGGCTAATGAATAAATCCCCAAACATTGGGACAAAGGCCCTTTGCAGTGTCATTATCAGAAGGCTCTTGTTCATATCCTTTCAGGCTCTGAAACCAATCCTTTACCTCCTTGCCCACTTTGGGAGTCTAGGATGATTCTATTGTAGTTTATAAGGTGAAACATAGGAACTTCATTTTTAAAAAAGAAACATTAAAAATCTTCTACTTTTTTTTGTGACAAGTAGAAATATATCTTCAACAAGTAATATTTTGGAGAGAGGGATTCCAGCAATTTTGTAAACAGTGACAATCTGAATACATCTTGTCTTTCACATGTTCTAAAACTTCTGCGGTCATAAATGTTCATGGATATTCTCTACAGTGGCATCACTGAGTTATCTTCAGTGTCTTTGCTAAAGGACTATGTTATAGGTAAGATGGTTTTTTTCACAGCTTCCTCTAGTATGAGGTCCAGAACAGCTCTGTGTCATAACAAATTCCATGCCTAGTGGTGCTTGTAGAAACCACAAATAGTGGAGAGATGAGCTTTTGTACTTTGGGAGGAAGCCAAGAGAACTTGTATATTCATAAAGAGCAAGGTGCAAAGTCATAAACTTAGTCTACGTTCTTTAACCAAATTATGTTTCAGAAGTTTGATTTCAGACAAGCCCAGATTACACCAGCACATTCTTTGGGTGCTCTTTTCTTTTATTCTCATTAATACACTAACATTTTGGATTAGAAAACCTGGTATAAACTAATGGTGGAATTCAGACTGGAGCTCTTTGAGGGTGTGGTTTATTGTTCCTTTTCCAGCTCTTAAATAATTCTGAACATTTTAACCAGCCAAAGAGAAAAATCCCTTAAGGCTTTTTGTACAGTTGTTTTGTTTCTCTTCTGCTACTCCCAATAACATTACATAAGTTACCTGGAAATTGTGAAGCTTGGGTACACTGAGCCAGACAGTCAAAATTCCTGGAATTCTCACTTCCTCAGACGTAACAGTGAAGCTGGTTAATTTTTAGGTGATAAGGAAGGATCTGAGAGAAGTGTTAAAAATGAATGGCACTTTTTCTAATTATTGTTATTTGCCATATAGTTAAAGCCAGAAAAGACAGAGGCAGACCATGTCTCTAAGGATCTATAGCCCCATTTGACTTTTCCAAAGTTTACGTAAACTTTAAGTAACCTCTTGATGTTTAGGCATTACTCTTCTTTATAGGTATTTTTGCTTGTATAAGAGTTGCTTGAAAATGAGCAGAAGTTGCAATTATTAAGATTTTGGAATTCTATCTCTCCCTTTCCCCCCATAACACTTTTTGGATCAAGGATTATGGAGATGATTGTTCTTCAACTTAGCTCTGTTTGGTTATGACATTAGACTGTTTCAAGTTTGTTCTCTCTTGAACAGTTTAGATCATTGTGGCATATTCCACAACTGAATTTATTGTCATAGAATAAAGTTATGGGATCCACGTCATGCTTATCCTCAAATATAGTTTAAAAACGTAGAATGATTTATAACACTTAGAAATTATCCAGAGTCAAAACTCAACTTCCTCTTTGTTTTGCCAGGAAAGGACTCTGTTGGAACTTCACTTTAGATATAGATCTGTGTGCTTTGCTATACCACATCGCCCCAAATCCCATGGTTCTTTGGCCTTTCATTCACAAATCTACACTTTCTATGGTTACATTAGTTAATAAGCAGTTATTCATGAATGGTGCTATATTGGATGATAGTGCATCCTATAAGATATACTTGACAACTTAAAATACTTTCTTTAATCAGATCCTTGAACCTAAACTAGAATGACTTGTATCTTTTCTATGTTGTTCTCAAAGTTGACCTCCAAGTAACCATTGTTCTCAAGTGTTTACTCAAGCTGAAAATAAATCAATATCCAGATTCATTATTAGTTGATACTCTAATGAAGCCTGGTTAAATTCTCTGGAATTATGTTCCCAAGGACCATTTTGTGAATTATTTTTTCTGAATAACACTCCCAGAACTTTAATTATCTTTTGGGCTCATTTATAGTTCTAAGTGGGAGAAGGAAAAGGAATAAGAATAAGAGAGTTTCTGGGCGCGTAGGTGGCTCAGTCGGTTGAGCACCCGACTCTTGATTTTGGTTCAGGTCATGATCTCAAGATTGTGAGATCAAGCCCCATGTCAGGCTCTGAGCTTAGGGTGGAGTCTGCGTGAGATTCTCTCTCCCTCTCCCTCTGCCCCTCCCTGCCTCCAAAACAACAAAAAAAGCAAGAGGTTTTTTGATATTCCCTTCAAGTCTTGTGATTCTGTACCTAATTATACTGATTTCCTTTCATTAGACTAAGTTCCAATATACTGGGGCTGTGCTTTATTCATATTGGGTCCCTATTTTGGTGCCCACAGAAGACACTCAGTAGTCATTTAGTCATTGAATGACTAAATAACTCTGATGACTTTTTTAGTTGTAACTCAGTTGAACAAGAACTGAATTCCACTGTTTCTTGAATAAATGTCAGGTTGTGACTAGATATCCTTAACTTGACAATGGTTCATTGAAAACAAGATGAATTTTAACTCTTCTGTTAACAACTTTATAGCAAAAGTAGCTACTGACAGATGATTAGCAGTGAGTGTTCTAAGCTGCCATGCTATGGTGGAATAAATTACTTTACAAGGCAAGGATGATAGAGCATGCAATAAGCAGATTCAATGTTAGTGGTACTCTAGTCATATACATTTGGAGACAAATTTGTTGAATTCTGTAAATAATTCTTTTTTTGTAAATAATTCTATACTTAATTCTGTAAGCAGTACTGTATTTTTTGACATTTGTTTTCATTATGATATTGACCAATTTTATTTTACACTCTTATGCCTTTTTTTCATTTCATTTAGCATTTATGTTTTACAGGAAATTGTGATATGTTGGAACAGCCTCAATATAGATTTCTGTTACACTTGGAATGCCATGCATTTCACTATAAAATATAACATTAAAATAAAAAAAAATTTCTGGAAAGCACACTATTCTCAGGTACAAGTTTAGATGGGGTGGTTGAAGTTGGGAGGGCTAGATTCTCATTTGAATTCAGTTACTTATTTATCGTATGACTTATGGTAGGTTTCATAACCTTTCCATGCCATGAACTGCGATAATAATAATCTATGCTATTTGTTTCAAACCGTGTTTGTGAGGATAAAATGAAATAATAAATGTGAATCACTTTGAAACTTTCAAAGGTATTATTATCTGCTTTCATTTTTATTAGATGGTCTGGATTAGAAAACATATTCCAGTTTTTTACCTTGGCAATTGATCTATAGAGAGCAGTAAACCCATCAGGTCTCTTGATTATCTTGCCTTTCTATACTTTATAAATGCAAGAGGAGCTATGCATATATTTTTTATTACTCTGCCTAGTCTTGTCTGCTGTAGGGTGAAGAGTATGGAGTTATTTCCTTATCTAGTCATTCCATGTATACATTCTACACATTAGTATGGTTTATCCATGCATTTTTCCTTTTTTAAAGCATGAGAACTTTGGAGTTATTTATTTTCATTGTGGACAGGGAATCTTAACAGATAATATTATTTCTAAAGAGTTTGTATCAAGCTTTTAGTTATTTCACATCAGCCAATACATTCTACACTCGAGGTTATCAATTGATGTAAGTTCTTCTGCTTTTTAAAAAAAATATTTATTTACTCATGAGAAACAAAGAGAGAGAGAGAGAGAGAGAGAGAGAGAGAGAGAGAGGTAGAGACACAGGCAGAGGAAGAAGCAGCTCCATGCAGGGAGCCTGACTTGGGACTCAATCCTGAATCTCCAGGATCACACCCTGGGCTGAGGGCGGCGCTAAACTACTGAGCCACCCAGGCTGCCCAGTTCTGCATTTAAAGAGGGTTCAGTTGCATCATTACTGACACTGATTTAAAAAAAAAAAAAAAGTTTTATTTTAGAAGAGTTTTAGCTTTACAGAAAGTTGCAATACAGAGTTGTCTTATACCCCACCACACACAGTTTCTTCTATTATTAACATCTTATATTAGTAGGGCTCATTAGTTACATTATAATTGATGAACTAGTATTGATACATTATTATTAACTAATGTCCGTATTTTATTTTGATATCCTTAGTTTTTCCTTAATATTCTTTTTATTGTTGTTCAGGATTCCATTCAGGAAAACACATTTAATACCATATTTCTTAGGCTTCTCTTGATTGTGGCTGTTTCTTAGACTTTCCTTGTTTTTGATAATCATGACAAGTCTGAGTACTGCTGACACTGACTTTTAACTAGAGATTTCACGATTGCTCATTAGAAGAAAATGATGAGACCCACTCCCTCACCCCCCCATATAAAGCCCCAGAGTAGAGAAGGATATAATTTATTAGGGGCTGTAGGAGAGATTAGTGAAATTCAAGAGATTGGATTCCTTTGGGATACCATGCCCTTTTGGCAAAACCAACATGTAAAGTAGCTAAAAGCATTGAACACTGAGAAAAATCATGCTCTATTATCAGTTGTGCCCATGGCAGGTAAAATATTTTATTTAATGAAGTAGAGAGGGGAAAGAAGTCTTCAAAAGACTTAAATGGCATTCATACATATTTGAATTTTCTTATTTCAATGTATTCTTCCTTAAAAAAATTTAAAATCCACACATAAAACTTTACATCTCAAATCTAACATGAGACCTTGTATATAGCAGAAAATCTAAACTATATTGCAGCCCATTCTTTCATAAAAGGCCAATTTTCATCCAAAGTATCAAGAACAAAATATATAAGTATCACTTGTAGATTCCAAGAAGAGTTTCAGATATGGTAACATTGTTTAGCATCACTTGCCAATGACAAGATGGCCTTAAGAGTTTATTATAATCCTGAGTCTCTGTTTCTATTAATACTTGAGGGGATTGAATCATTGACTTTTCAAAGCAACTCTACCAAAGTCTATGAAATGATTGCTTTTCATCATTTTAGGATCATTACTGGTCTGTACCTTATGGCCTAGAACCTATTTTTTCATTTATTTGCAGTTGTTCAGAGATAGATGTACCATAGTATACAATCTATTTTAATTTAGACAAGGTGTTTCCTACGGGGGAAAATGTTGTTATCTTTGCTTCATAGCAAAGAGGGTGAGACTTTTCAGGGACTTTTAGATTTGGGGAATGAGTCTCAACAATCAATCAAAGCACCCTTATTTCCTTTATTACCTGAATTTTAGTTAGTTACCACAATCAACAGCTCTTTCAGTTGTTGAGCTTTCATTGGTAGTACATTTGCACTTTGAGTTGTGAAGCCCTTTTTAACCAGTTTGAAATATATGAAGCTAACAGACTAAATATGAAGGGAAGACAGATGGTAGTTCTTCCTTCCTCTTTTGATTAGTTTGAGCTTAAGAATTTCAGTATGACCAAGAATTTGGTGAGTATATGTGTCTGCTGGTAGCTCTTGCTTAACCAAAGTCATTTATACTTCATTGCCTTAAAGCAATTAAATGGAGTGAAGATGTTGCATTCCTAATTCAGCAAATACATTCTGAACATGTAGTGACTTGCTGGCTCATAATTTACCTTAAGAAAAAGAATTCTACTAGGAGTATAAAACAGCAAATCTCTACAATAGTGAAAGACAAAGCAATTTTTTTATGCCACGAGGGAAAACAGTGCAAGGAAGGTAGACTGAGTTCCATTACATACATACTTTTAAAGTGAGTGTTAATTGTGTTGGACAGCCGTGGATTTGAAATGCGATCCAGTATTTATCAGAACTTTATACATCCATTCCTTTGTCCCTCCATGTGTCCTTTACCCCATTGTTCTCCTCTATGGTTTTCTATCCTGGTCAATTTAATATGCTTTGGTTACTAGTGCACTCCAGAGGACTTTTGTGCATCTCTACTTTTTGATTCAAAGATTATTTCTAAAATTCAGAACCCAAGATTTATCAATTTGCATTGCCTCAGAATTTTTTTTTTTTTTTAAACCAGACATCAGCCTGCAAATAGTGAACATTGTTTTGGAGATGGGTGTGGTAAGGGATGTTCAGAGTGAACATGATTAGTATAATGAAGAAGGCTAAAATACCCTGGCAGAGGCTACCATAGGAAGAGAGGCTCCCAAACCTTACCCAAAAGCCTATTTAGGTGCTGCCACAGCCTGGAAAAATTTCCATGTAAGGGCCCGATTCAAGTCAGAGTTACAGATCAGTTGCCTTGGGTTTTACCACAAATGTAAATCAGAGAACCCACCATACAGAGTCATCTGTAATTTCCCCATTAACTACTCCCTTCACTCCAAGTGCACAAAAACCAGCCTGAGCGGCTACCACCCAGGCAGCAGCTCTGGCGTGGAGAGAGAAGAAAGAAAAAGATATTAGATTTTTGTTTGTTGGTCGGGTTGTCTATCTTGATTGGCTTTGGAATGGGAAAAGAATAGGGCAAAGCTTGTCTTACCTCTTATTTTGAATGTGGCAGCCCCTTTGGTATTTTGTTATTTTCAAAATCTTTTTTGAGGGGGTGATAACATTTTCAGCCATGTGTTTTCGGAAGCTGGTGCTAATGTTTAAGTTAAAATAGGCATAAAGGAATATTAGAGTATCACGCTACCAGTAAGTTAGCAAATGAGCAATAGACAATAAAAAGGAAATGAGAGAGTTTCTCCATGCCCATTTTGGATATTTATATGGATTTTGAAGCTCTTCATGTGCCTCCAACCCACCCACACAACACCATTAAAAAAAATATGGTGTGTGTATCAAATACAGCCTGAATTTCCATGAAAGCATTCCAAAAGAAACTGTTAGTTGCCCATGTAACCAATTTTTCCCTGAATTTTCCTGTGTAAGTGGAAAAAAATAGCTGTTCGGGTTTTAGCCACACTCGGGCATACTGGCTTAATACCTGTCTCAAAATGTGTTTGTATAGTACTAACGGTCATCTTTAAAGAAAATGCTTCATACAAAAGGACAATAGGCTAATTTACTATATTAAATAAAAGGAAAGTGATATTAAAAGTACTCTCAAAAGCAATCTATATTCTTCCTTGTTTTACCCCCTGAATGTTCAATGCCCATCTCATAAGCAGTCTTGGGAAACCACAGTGCAAAATTACAGGAAGCAATTCTTTTCTTTAGTTAAGGACTCCATACAAGTTCAAGCTAAAATCTGAATCTGTTCTAGGTGCCCTGGATACATGTTCTTGCGCTGTATATTGATAAATATGTGACCTGAAGAAAACTGTGCTATAGAACAAACGATCTCTTCTCTCTTCATTGCTGTCTGTACTGTGCTATTGTTTTGCCACCCAAAGGTGACAAAGCAGCACACTGAATGTATGAAATCTGCCATAAAAGTGCAGGAGGACTTGTGAACCCAAGAGAGGTTTGCATTTAGGGCTTGAACATCAATTTTGCCATGTGTCTCTGTGGGCAGTATAAAATGAATATAGATGTCTTCGTGTATGACATTAAAAGTTAGAAAACGTTTTTGGGTGCATTTGTGGGTTATTTTTCACAGGGAGAAACCCCAATATGTGGTTAGCAAAACGTGAGGGAAAAATCATCCCCGGCTGATATGGAAGAAAAAGTGAAAACATACACTCCAGTATCTCCAGCAGAGCCTTCTTTTCTCTTTATAGGTGTCCCAGTTCCTCTTTGGGGTGGCAAAGAACATGGCCAACTTCTCCCCTGAAAATGGGTAAATACTGATCGGATAGATGTATCTTTTTCATCATGTGACAATTCTGAGTTTTACTGAACATCTGGAGGGAAGAATCTCTAAAAGCTCCTAGCCATTTGGAAATACGAAGGTTTTATTGTCAAGTGAAATAGCCTGCAACCTTGTTAGCCTTATTTCCTTTTTTTCTCTATTTTTCTTTCCTCATACCCTTACTGTTCTGAAGGAGGCATGCTCAGGCTAGGCCTTGTTGGGTTTCTGCAACGTACTGTGTGAGATGCCTAAACAGCCTCCAGAAGCCCACTAGACCTCAGAGAATAGAAGCCCCTCTCACCACCCCCCGCTAAATAAATTTGATCTCATGCATCCCTCTCCTATAAACTCCTTCTTATTTGACAAATGTAGGCTTGGAAACTTGCCCCTTTCAGTCTGACATTTAACTTTGATACCTGCTTCTGATGGCTGATCAAGTACACTGAGATCTATAAAGCAGGAAATTATTTTAGTATCTCTATCAAAGTCATTTAGGAAAAGAGAGTTGAAGTAACTAGAAATCAGAGTACAAACATCACTGCTCCCTTCTTTAAAAGATTTGGACATCTGTGTTGGCATAAAAAGGTCATTTTAGGCTTGAGGGGTTTCACATTGTTCCTTTAAGTTAGACCTTCAACGTAAACTATTTTCAACACTTGCCATGAAGAACAAATGACCTTTAGTTACTTGCCCACAAGACAAATGATATATTAACACAATAAATATAGTTTTCTGGGATCTCATCCCATCCTGACTTTAACTTTCTGTTAGAATATTTTAAAAACTATAGAATCCTTGAAAGCTCTTTGGATTAAAATTAATTTGTGATATTTTTTTGAATTCTATGTACATTTTATAGTAATGCCATTTACTGGAAATCACCTAAGATCACCTATATGCTTCAGAACACATCCTGGACTTAGTTATTTAGAGTGGATGGACCTAAAAGGGATCTGGGTAAGAATGACATTGGGATTACAGAATGGTTTTTAAGTGTTGGCAATTCTTACTATTGGCAAAATAAAAGATTTAATATTGAACATCTTCAAAATTAAATGCAAAATATCTAGGCAGCTGCAGTTTTAGTAATATTGTAGCTCTGCTTGTAACTTATTGGTCAGGCATGCATTGCATCTGGAGCATGCATCTGTGCTGGGAACTCTGCAACTCTTTGTAGCAAGTAAGGAATAGGACAGGGCCTATGGGATAAGTGGCTGAGAATTTTTTTAACCTTAAGTAAAAGCAAACATTTTAAGTCATGCTTGAATAGATCCATAACAAATCACTGAATTATCTGCAGTTTCCCTCTCTTTTTAAAGTCCACACCTTTGACAGTTTGACAAACTAAAAACTAAATATTTTAGTTTTGCTCCAGGGAAATAAGTCTTAGTTTCCTTCTACTGTGTTTTAATTGGGAGGTAAAGGTTTTCCCTGATCCTACTATGGGAGAAGGATAAGAGCCAAACTGCTATTATTTTCTAAGCTTTGGTATGGAATGTAATGAATCCTAACATCATCCAGACTCTAAAACGGTGTTGAAAGTTTTCCTTTTTGGAAAAAAATAAAGACAGACAGACACTAGTTACAGTAGTCCCCCTTTTTTTCCCTGGTGTTGCTTCCCTTGGCTTCAGTTACCCATGGTTAACCAAGGTCTCAAAGCACATGATCCTCCTGAGATATCATCAGAAGGTCAATGATAGCTTAACACTGTGTCACAATGCCTGTGTCATTTACCTCATTTCATCTCATAATATAGATGTTTTATCATCTTATAGCATCACAAGAAGGGTGAGTACAGTACAATAAGATATTTTGAAAGAGAGACTGCATTCATCTAACTTTAGAGTATACTGTTATAATTGTTATATTTTATTACTGTTGTTGTTAATCTCTTAGTGTGCCAAATTTATATATTAAACTTTATTATAAGTTTGTACATATAGGAGAAAACTGAGTATGTACAGGGTTCAATACTATCTGTGGTTTCATGTATCCACTGGGGGTCTTGGAAGGTATCCTTCATGAATAGGGGGCCTACTGTTCTGTGAACATGGTGGACAGAGGCATTTATTCATCTGGCAGCTGCTTCTTTAGTAAAAGAGACATTAGAAGTTGTGATGATGACAATTTATTTAAATGGAACCTTGATCTGAATATTCACTGTCTTTCCTTTGGTGAAATGTCTCTAAAGGAGACTGTCAGTAATTATAGAATTAATTTTTGTTGCTGTGAGGGTAATTTCCTGTTTTAAATGGAGTATTAAGGAGGCTTATATGTTTTTGTATTTATTTATTTATTTTTAACAATTTATTTAGGGAGAGTGAGTGCACACATGCACATTGTGGGGGGCAGAGGGAAGAGGAGAGAGAGAGAATTCTCAGACAGACTCCCCACTGAGCATGGAGGCTGATGTGGTGCTTGATCCCAGGATCCTGGGATCATGACCTATACCTAAATCAAGAGTTGGGTGCTTAACAGACAGAGCCACCCAGGTGCCCTGGCTTTTTTAAATGAAGACGTAGACTATAGAAAATATTAAAAGATATATTAGGAGGGGAACCTGGTGCCTCAGTCGGTTAAGCATCTGCCTTCAGCACAGGTCATGATCCCAGGGTCGTGGGATTGAGTCCTGCCATTGAGCTCCCAGCTCTGTGGGGAGCCTGCTCCTCCATCCTGCTTGTGCTCTCTCTCTTTCTCAAATAAATGAATAAATAAATAAGATTTTAAAAGGAAAAGGAAATATTAGGGAAACATTTGGGCTTTTTCCTGCAAATCCAGCCACCTCATATACTTGTTTTGTGCCCCTTTTAATGAATATTCATAAAATATATTCTATGTTGTGCAGACTTCTCATGTATGAAGTCTCCTTGTGTTATTTACCTTTTGGTTTTTGTAAAAGGAGCATTGCAAATATTTAGAGAATGAAGCTTGTGTTTTGAAAGTTTAAGTACATAAACATTTATATAAAACATATAAAGGCATTATAATATTATAAAACATATAAAATATAAAGAGAGCTTATCCCTCCAATTTTTAAATATAAATTTTATTTTCAGATAAGTGAAGCAAGGTATAAACCTCCCTTTAGAATAATAATTCTAAATTATTTGGAAATCTATAGGATTCTTTTCAAGGAATAATTTATGGACTTACCTTACTGATGGGGTGTAGGAAGCTAGGCTGGTCGATGAAAAGTTTTGATCAGTTTCTTTGATCAACCTCTGATTTTAGCAATTGCCTATGGCATGGAAGTTTGTTTAATGTTCTTTTCTAGGTGACATGCAGGCAACTAACCTCAATTTTCATTTATTTTCTCTAGATGCCAAGGCATCCTACAAGATGCTTTGTATTTCTTTTGTTAATTAAAATAAAAAGCCAGACATGGTTGAAGTATTATATTTAGATATCAGTAAGGCATTTTTTGATGGTATTGAAGCCTGTGACACTAGAGTCAAAGGAATGCTAATTATATGGATCTATGTATTAGTGAAAACTTCTTGTGTCTTGCCAGGGGGCTCTGTCCCTTATCATGGTATATAACTTACTTTGTCAATAAACACCTTGCTGGTAGGATGATCAAATTTGAAGAGCCTTCAGGACTGGAATAAATTAACAGTATGTTGCTTGACAGTATCAGAGTTCAATCTCAGCAGGATGGAATAGGTCATTGCTACTGGGATCAATATAAAGTCTCTATACACAAGGAGATGGTAAAGAAGTCATTTCCTCATATTGCAAGGGAAAGGGTTTAATGGATTTAGGTAATTCAGTATGGATTAACATTGTATTGTTAAGATTATTTGGGCTGACCCCCGGAACTAGCTTGATATTGGCTTGCATTGACAGATATTGAACATCTTGTTCAGGGGCAGTAATACTGATACAGAATCGCAACTACACTAACATTTCGGGAGTCTTATTTTTAACTAACTTTAAGTTACATTTTAAAAGTATTACAGGAGATCCCAACCAAAATGATGAGGGAAGATGTCTCTTCCCACTTCAGGAAGAGACAGGAGAAGAGAGGCCCCAGGAGTCAAGGTGGCTTCCAAATGCAAATGACCTTTGGACACAAGTGTACTTAGATTTCTTTCTTGTTCTTCCATGATGGAAGTTGGGGGTGGGGGCTCAGTCAAAGGAAGAGCTATTTATTATAACTGCTTCAGATTGAAGTGGGCTTTCATTAGAAATCCCGGAACTCCTGAACATATTTCACAGAGGTTGATTTAATTATTTGTTAATCTGTTAGAGAAGAAACTCTACATCTGGTAATGGTTGGACCAGGTCACTTCATTTTTTTTTTTTTTTAAGATTTTATTTATTCATGAGAGAGAGAGAGAGAGAGAGAGAGAGAGAGAGGCAGAGACGTAAGCAGAGGGAGAAGCAGGCTCCACTTGGGGATCCTGATGTGGGACTTGATCCCAGGACTGCAGGATTATGACCTGAGCCAAAGCAGAGGCTCAACCGCTCAACCTTTGAGCCACCCAGGTGTTCCTCCTCCCCTTTTTTTAAAGGGACCAGGTCACTTCTGAGTCTCCTTTAGGTTATGAATTGTTGGGTCCTGAGATTATTTATTGAAAGGGATATGGTCAGTTAATCTATTATATAGGTTGTATCCCAAGATAATTACAAAAATTGAAAAGGCTTTGAGAAAAAATTATAAGGAGGCATGTAATAGGTATAAAATGTATTGGTTATGTATCAAATTATAATAATAACAACTTGAAAGACTCACATTTTTGACAGGTGGAGAAGGAAAGACAAGCAGTTCATGGTTGAGGGGTGAGGTGACAAAAAGCATTTAATCATATTATACAAAGACATCTTAGAATGGGAAAGTGTATAGTAGTAATAGTTGCCAATTATTGATATCTATTATATGTTAGACATTTTTGGTGGGTACTTTTAGACACATTTTTCTAGCCATCACAACAAATAGGAAAGGTACTTGTTAGACACATTCTACCGATGAATAAATTGAGTGAGTGCAGAATGGTTACCACATAACAAGCCAATGACAGAGTTCAGCAAAGCCTTTCTGGTCTACTCTCCTCTCTTTCTACATTTCTAAAAAGTCTTGTTAACAATTTGTTTGGACAATTCTGTGGCTTTAATGCCAATTCTGAACTCCTCATATCCTAATTTAAACTACTGCTAAAGTTATTTTTTTAATAGCCTCCAAGATTGGAGTCTTGATTATGAGGGCTAGAAAATCTTGGAATCGTTCACACAAATTTGGAGCCAAGAACCCCCAAATGTTATTTTATTATCTAGCCTATGTTCTTATTATTTGTTGAGATTTAATATTCACATTTTCAGTCTTCATTCTGCAGTGATATATTATTAGTTTTTAGTTGAATAACTTGCATTTTCTTTCTTCCATTATTTTACTTGAAGTCATCTCTCTCTCTCTCTCTCTCTCTCTTTTTTTTTTTTTTTGGACAGGCTATTTCCCCAGTACCTGAATGCTCTTATTCCCTTCTTCATCTGTCAGAATCTTGTGCATCCTCCTTTAAATTCCAATTCCTGAATCTGCTTTAAGTCTTTCTTTCCCTTAGAGTTTCTCATCCCTCTGAATGCAAAGGCGTAGGTTCTCTCTCATAGGTTCTTAAAATTATCTTCAACAAAGGGCCTTATGTTATATAATTTTTTCATTTGCTTATGGGTTTTTTTCCACCTTCATATTTCAACTTTTTAAATTCAATCTTATACAAAACAATGAGTTGAAATGAATACAAACTAATGATGACTGTAATCACTTGATGGGGGATGTCTATGTGGCTCAGTCAGTTAAATGTACAACTCTTGGTTTCAGCTCAAGTCATAATGTCAGGGTCATGAGGTTGAGCCCCCTTTGGGCAATGAACTCAGTGCAGAGTTTGCTGGAGATTCTCTCCCTCTCTCTTCCCCTCTACTCCTCTCCCTGCTTGTGCTCTCTCTCTAAAATAAATAAATCTTTTAAAAAAGAATCATTTGATGGGCAGAATGCTGTGCATTTTTGGGGAAATATCCTGAATATTCATTGGAAACTGAATTCAAAAATCGTTTTGACAATTTTTTTAAGAAGGAGAACAGGGACCGCCTGTTATGATGCATGCACAATGTTAATTCCCACTGGGAAAATGTAATTCAGTTTCTTTAGGAGAATTATTTTATCACAAGGCATTTAGTAATAGTAATTAATCCCAAAACACATGGATACACACACACCTGGACACACACAGCTCCTCTATAGTGTAAAAGTCTAAATGTGCTCAGCTGTGATCCATTCTTTTCTAGAAGCAAGCAACAAATACAGTATTCCTAATTAATATTATTTAAAACATTGTCACCTAGCAAAAGGCAAAGTGATTCAAGATTATCTCCAATAAAGCATCTTCTTTATGTAACTCATTTTTAATTCAAGTAAACATGGTCCATGTCCTTGAGAAGTTTTAATCAAAATTAAAAAGAGGGGAAGTCTTTGCTACAATGCTACCTCCCTACTAACCCAAATGGAAATAGAGACAAGGACCAAAAAAGATTAATGAGTCGATGAGATTGACTTATGAGAAAAGATTAGAAGAACTAAATATGTATAACATGGCTAAATGAGTACTGTAGTAGGAGACATGATAAATAGCCAAATTTACTCCTTTGTTAGGCTTTTGAGACCAAAGACTCTCCATACAGGCAGGATGATGTTTATCAATACTATAAACTTCATACAATTCTTGCAGATCTTTTAAGGTAGCAGCATCTTGCAACTTTTAAAGTCAACAGCATTTACAAACTTGAGATGTAATGGCAATATAAATATAACCAAGCTAAGCCTTTGTGACATAATATACATCTGATTAAATACCTTACATAGAGAATGAATTATTATTTTTTTATTAAACTGTAGTTGACAGAATATTGTATTAGTTTCAAGTTACAACATAGTGATATATATATATGTGTGTATATATATATATATAAAACAGGTATATATATATATATATATATATATATAAAACAAAGTAATTGCCAGGATAAATCTAGCTTATCGTCTGTGACACACAAGGTCATTACATATTTTTAACTATATTACATATGCTGTAATGTTGTATCACCTTATTTATTTATTTTATAACTGCAAGTTTGTATGTTTTAATCTCCTTCCCCTATTTTGCCAACTCTACATCCCTCCCCTCTGACAATTACATAATATTTGTCTTTCTATGTTTGACTTATTTCAATTAGCATAATACCCTCTAGGTTCATCCATGTTGTTGCAGATAATAAAATTTCATTCTTATTTATGGCTGTGTATTATTCCATTGTATATGTGTGTTTTATAAATATATATAGTACACACATCTATGCATATATATACATACATATGTTTATGTGTGTGACTGTGTGTGTATACTGCATCTTTTTTAAATTGAACTATAGTGGCTACACGGTGTTATTTAGTTTCGGGTGTACTGCATAATGATTTGACAATTCTATGCATTACACAATTCCTACCACAATAAGTGTAGTTACCATCTGTCACCACACAGTTATTACAGTATTATTGCCTATATTTCCTATGTTGTACTTTTCATTCCTGTGACTTATTTATTTTGTGACTGGAATTTGTACCTTTTAACCTCCTTTATCTATCTTGCCCATCTCCCCAACTCTCATCGTCTCTGGTAACCATCAATTTGTTCTCTGGATTTATGATTCTGTTTCTGTTTGTTTTTGTTTGTTTTGTTTTTTAGATTCCACATAAAAATGAACTCATATGGTATTTGTCTTTGTCTGACTTATTTCACTTATCATAATACCTTCCATGTTGCTGTGAATTGCAAGATTTCATTCTGTTTTATGGCTGAGTAATATTCCATTGTATATAAATACTACAACTTCTTTATTCATATCAGTGACCACTTAGATTGCTTCCATATTATGGCTATTACAAATAATGTTGCAGTGAACATAGGGGTACCTGTATCTTTTTGAAATAGTGTTTTTGCTTTCTTTCGATAACTACCTAGAAGTCCTATTGCAGGATCATATGTTCTATTTTTAAATTTTTAAGGAACCTCCATGCTGCTTTTTACAGTGATTTCATCAATTTACATTCCCACCAATAGTGCACAAGAATTCCCTTTTCTCTACATCCTTACCAAGTTTTCTTTCTCTTCTTTTTGATAATAGCCATTTCAACAGGTGATATCAGGTGTGAGGTGATATCACATTGTGTGTGTGTGTGTGTTTTTAAGATTTATTTATTTATTTGAGAGAGAGAGAGACAGAGAGACAGAGGCAGAGAGAGTGAGCCTGCATGAGTAGGATGGGCAGGGGGAGAGGAAGAGACAATCTCAAGAAGACTCCATACTGAGTACAGAGCTAGACTTCAGGGCTCAGTCTCATGACCCATGAGATCATGACCTGAGCTGAAACCAAAAATTGGATGTCTAATCAACTGCACCACCCAGGCACCCCTCTCATGGTAGTTTTGATTTACATTTCCCTGGTAATTGTGTTGAGGACCTTTTCTTTTTTTTTTTTTTTTTTTTTTTTTGAGGACCTTTTCATATACCTATTGGCCATTTGTATGTCTTCTTTGAAGAAACAGGTATTCAGATTCTCTATTTTTAATTGGATTATTTGTTTTTTAAATATTGAGTTGTGTGAGTTCTTCATCTATTTGGATATTAATTCCTTATTGGTTGTATCATTTGCAAATATCTTCTCCCATTCACCAGGTTTCTTTTTTGTTTTACTGATGGTTTCCTTCACTGTGCAAAAGCTTTTTAGTTTGATGTAGTTCCTTTTGTTTATTTTTGTTTTTGTTGCCGTGGACTGACGAGACAGATCCATAAAAATATTGCTCAGACTGATGTCCAAGAATTTACTGCTTGTGTTTTCTTCAATCCATTTTGAGTTTATTTTTGTGTATGGCATTAAGAAAACGGTCCAATTTCATTCTTCTGCATGGTGTTGTCCAGTTTTTCCAACAATATTTATTGAAGAGACTTTTTTCCAATTGCATATTCTTGCCTCCTTTGTCAGAGATTAATTGACCATATAAGTTAGTGTGGGTTTATTTCTGGACTCTTCTTTTTTTTTTTTTTTTCTGTTCCATTGATCTGAGTGTCTGTTTTTGTTCCAGTACCATACTGTTTTGATTACTATAGTTTTTAGTATAGAAAAAATCATTTTTTTTAATTTAGCAAAAGCACTTTGAGGATTTCATGTATTATTTGGAGACAGAACTGATGAAGAAAATGTGCAAGACTGATTGTAAAATGAACTTTATGTATGGAACTTAAAATATAGAAATGCTTAGAAAACCAATATATAGCCAATTTAAACTCATTGTGGCCAAATTATTATCACCTATTAGCTAAACAGACATATAGATAATGTAGATGGGGATCCCCTAAGCCTACCACCATTCATGTAAAATAATTTATGTGGGCAGATAGCTGTTAAAAGAAGCTGAAGGAATCTGTAGATGATCATTATTATATCCTTGAAACAAAGGACTTCCTCTACCATTGGTAACTGGAATAATGGTAAAGTACACAAGTACTCATTTGCTTTTCAGTTTTGATTAAGAAGACTGGCCTCATGATTAGCATCTCATCTGAGAGGAAAACTTACGGTGTATTTAAATAACTGAAATAAAGTGAGAAAGAATGGGGATGCCCAAAACAGGGTTTAGTTTCTGTGGTAAGTGATTCAGAAAAGCCCCAAAGAACTTTCACTGAAAGAGAAAATTGCTTTAGAGCTAAGTTAATTTCACCTGGTGTTTTTACTTTCCAGAAAAATTCTACATGTTGTTATTTTCTTTTGTTTTGGGTAAAAGAAAAAGAAACATTATCACTACTCAGTTTTATTTTTGAGGATTAGAAAAGCCTTATGCTTCTTAAAGGAAAATTGAGAAATCTGTCTACAATGTCTCTCTCACTAGCCAACAAACTGAGGAAATAAGTAGCATTGTAACTGATTTTAAGTTGTTTTAAACATTGTTTCAACTCTGCATTTTCACTGTGTTTCTCTGTATTTTCCCTCTAGCTGCTAAACTGGTAGCCCTGTAAATATATTTCTTTATATGTATATTTATATATGTAAATATGTTTATATATTTGCGCACATGCACATCAATGAGCAAAAACATCCAAAATTGATTTTCCATTAAAGAATAAACATTGACATAAGTAACATATATCAGTGGAATAATTTAGAGCAACCTTTTATTCACAACACTCTTACTATAACTTTTCAAGTGTGCATATACATGCCAATTATCCACATTTATGTCATTTTCTGTGCTCTTTGTGGTCTTTTAAAGACACATTCTATATAAATTTAAAAAGTAGTATAAAATGGAATCACAGGAATGAATTATTTTGAAATACACATTTTCTAGAATGAAGAACTTTGGAATGTCTACTCTTCCTATATACTTGTCTCATAAATATACTCTTTGTAGAAGGGTTAGACAGACTGAAATTGAATTTCAGTGAAAAAGTGTGAAGATTTTTATTCCTTTGGAGATCTAACATTCTATCCACACTGATCAAGGATTTCTTACATCTGCACTCTGATATATATTGATATGTATAATAGTAATGGTAGTGGGTAGAATGTCATTTCTGGTAATGCCGAGTGTCAGCATTTCAAAGACTGAAAAATCTATGAGTAAAATTGTTCTTAATATGTTATCATTGCCAAATGAAAGCTGTTCTGATTTCCCCATTCTCTCCTCTAGGGAATTATACTTATCTTTCATTCTGTGTCAGGAGAAACTGTCATTTAAGGGCAATTTTTGTTCCTATGCTGGCATATTTCTTTTGTTTATGTTCTCTCTTTTCCCATATGGGAATCTTTCTCAGCATGTGAGTGTACAGCTTATCCATGCATAAATGGCAGCATTTCTTCTACTTCTTCTGTTGTCTTAGGAGTTGTTGCTGTTTGAGAGTTGCTGCGTAGGATGAGAACTGAGGGGAATGGCAATTTTCTTCTAATGTCTGAAGTTAAACATAGTTCTTCTGTTCATGTTTTGTTTTTCTACTTAAGCTCTCTCAACCTACAAGGCTTTTGATGCCTATATCAACTATTATGAGTATAAATAATCAAAAATTCTCTTAGATCACATTAGATTTACCAAAGGATATTTTAAGAATTAATTTCAAAACTTTCTGAATTTAGTCAAATAGGCCCATAGTGGAAGTAGATCATCCAGACTGTATTGAGGTTCTTGAAGGTAGATGGAAGCCCAGTGTTGAGAAAGCAGTGTGGCACCATGATTCACCATGTAGGCTCCAGGGCCACAACTTGGGCAACTTAGTTAGCTAGTTATTTGACTAGTTAGTTGTCTGTGTCTCTGTACTTCAAGTATCCTCTTCTAAAAATAGGACTTGTATAGCTTTCAGAATTAAATGAGGTAAAATTGTCTGTTTGACCCTACAAACAGAAATACATATGTAGAGGGCTTAGCTAGTGTCTGGTTATAGTAGAACACTTAGATGTTAGCATATTTTCTAGTACAGGTGGTAAAACATATATAAAACAAATATGCAGGGTGAGAAATGACATGTATAATAAGGAAGGTTAGTGTTAGTTGTGCATATTTCTTTTTTTTTTTTTTAAGGATTTTATTTATTCATGAGAGACACACACAGAGAGGCAGAGATATAGGCAGAGGGAGAAGCAAGCTCCATGCAGGGAGCCAACGTGAGACTCGATCCTGGGATTCCAGGATCACACACTGGGCTGAAGGCAGGCACCAAACCGCTGAGCCACCCAGGCATCCCAGTTGTGCATATTTCTACAAGGGCAGCAGTGGGAAGTAGAGAGGAGTAGTCAGGAAAAATTAGGAAGAGTTGGCATTTGACTTGTATGTTGAAGAATGCATGAAATTTAGACATTGTGCAGAGAGATGGCATTTTGGGTAGAGGGAACAACTCTGAAGACTCAGAATTAAGAAAATCAGGTGCCTAATGGGAACAATTGCAAATTTCATCTCAGTTAGATTAAAGGAGGCATCCATTCATACTATCTCCATAGGGAAAATAGAAAAAAAGTTGAGGAGGTAGATTGGAACCAGATAATAGAAGTCCTTGAATAAGTTGGGTGTTCTCTGTCAGGCTTTTGAAAGATGCTTAACATTTCTAAGGAGAGAAAACATGTGATCAAAATTTTCCTGAATTCATTCAGGAAAAGTTCCATTTTGCATTTATAAGTAGGATGGAATGGAAATGGAAGGCATTTATAAGTAAGGTGTAATGGAGAGGGACTTGGATACTGGTTTAAACAAGAGATCATGAAGTCTGAGCTAGTATGTTGAGAATGCAGAGGAAGGAACAGACAGAAAGAGAAGTTGCACTGGAAGAATTTTCAAGACTTGGCAGCTGGATGTGGAAGGTGAGAGGATGGACAAAATACTGCTCCAGAACTTCTAGTTTTAGCTAACTCTGAGAATGCTACTGCCATTAACAGAAATGGGGAACACAGGACATGGAACAAGTTGAGCAGGAATAGGAACAGTAACAAGCTCTGAGCTCTGTTTAGAATTTATTGAGCTTGAGATATTGGCTTCCATCCTGGCCATCTGGGTGGAGGGGTCTTTCTTTAAGTAGGTGGGAAAGAATACAATTCTTTTTATAAACTGTGAAATCTGTGGATGGTCGGTAAATATTGCAGTGTTCTGATAAAATTATTGAGTTACAGCATTATATAAGACTGCCTTTGTTTCCTTCTTTTAAGGAAATAATGAGAGAAGTAAAAACAGAAAGATGTAAAGGTGTTCTTCAGTGATCTTAATGGATAAATGGAAATCTGTTCCTTTAGGAACTTGGGATTTTAGTACCAAATACAATAAATTGTGTTTGAATTGTGGTGAGACTTGATATGTCAGATGAAAGAATAAAATTTGAGATTAATTTTAGCATCTCAATAGCAATTTAAAAAGCTCTTTCAGTGTACTCTCAAAAGCATTGTTTAGGGTGTATATTGTCATACCTGAATTCTAGATTCCTTGGATGTTGGACAAATCCACTTTTTAAAGCTTAATTGTATTTATTTGAGAGTTTTGTGGGTTTTTTGTTGAGTTTTGCTGTGTTGGTCTCCTTACAAATCAATCTGATATGTTAATAAAGTATATGATTTTTAGGCAAGTTATTTAATTAACTTCCAATTAAAGGTGATTTTATTTTTATTTAAAAATTAAAAAAAATATTTTATTTATTTATTCATGAGACACACACATAGATAGGCAGAGGGAGAAGCAGGCTCTCCATAGGAAACCTGATGTGGGACTCGATCCTAGGACTGCAGGATCATGTCCTAAGCTGAAAGCAGACGCTCAACCACTGAGTCACCCAGGCATCCCTAAAGGTGATTTTATTTAGCTATATATTTTGTTTTGTTTTGTTTTAATAGGCTTCAAGAGAAAGACAAGCTATACTGGATCAATTAGAATCTGTATTATACTTTTATCTAAATGATTAATACTTGTATCTAAATATAAGGAGGTATAAGTACAAATAAGTAAATAATAGATAAATACAGATAAAGCGTCTACCAAGCTCTTCAATTTACAATAGTATGTGATGCAAGTGTGACAGTACTCATCTCCCTAATGAGAACCTGAAACCCAGAGAATTAAGAGATTTACCTACTTAACAGTAGTTCCTTATAATTAAACTGAGACTGTCATTCATGTACAATAGTGAGGAATTTCTCTTTTCCGTATTCATCTTTCATAGCCAGGGCATTTAATGTTTCTAAAAACTGCCAAACAGTGGTCATTTTCTACATTCTGTTGGTGAAATTGTGATTGTATGTGGGTCATAAAATTCTTTCACTAAATCTAATGCGTAGCAATATGTAAGAACATTTAAATTTCCATCCTGGAATTTAAGTGTGAGTACACAAGTAGAAATGATACCGAGAGACTGTAAGCCCATTAATTCTGGAATCTTTAGCCTCATCTCTGAAGTGTGTCATGTAATTTTCTTCAGATCGGAATTCTCATTCTTGTCAAATCACTGAATCACAGACTAGATCTTCAATGTCATTTAGTCCATCTCTATTGCAGAGATTTACTTTTGCAGTAAATTTTGTGAAGCTCACTGTGGTGAGGGGCCAAAGATGCATAGGATACTGTCTCTGCCCTCACGGAACCCCCAGTTTGTTGGGAGAAGCCAGCACCTAGAGGTGCGTGAAGTGTGATCACTGAGAAGAAAGAAGACAAGCAGAGACAGCTGTGAGAGCCCTGCTAGAGTCCCAGCATCTTTTAGCTGTCCAACTTCCTCTTGAACAATTACCGCAGTGGTCAGTTCACTAAATTTTAGGTCAGCCATTTCTTCTGTTGGTCAGTTTTCAGTGTTAAAAGGCTCTTTTGCTTTATTTTGTTTTGCTTTAATTGCTGAGCAAAAATTGACCACCATAGAACATCTGTTTACGGGCCCTGGTCAAATTCTCCAGAGCATCACGACACTCTGACACTCTGCAACAGTGTTTTGCAGACTATCTGTGATGAGGACCAGTTTTTGTTTTGTTTAAATTTTTTTTTCTTTCTCATCTTTCATGGACTGATGCTGTTATAAAACACAGTAAGAATGGATTTGAAAAATGGAAAGAATAAAACCAAAGACATACAAAATCCAAGCCCTGATTTTTCACTGTTAGATTCAACAGACATAAAAGGACACTGTCAAGTTGTTACAGATGTTTCTGTCTTACTCTTAGATACTATACCGCTCAACATGCAAACCAGGGACAAAAGGTTGAAGGGGCAATGATCCTCAATGATACCTGGTAGCTTTTACTCAGCACATTAGGCTGTCTTTCCAAGGAGTTGATGATAAAATTTTCTTGTCTATTTAGAGTTAGCTTGTTGACTTTCCTCTAATATAATGCATTTTTCCTGTACTCTATGAAATGTAGTCTTTCTCTTGCCAGGTATTCATTGTTCTAGTACACTGATAATACACAGGATGACCAGAGCCAAGAAAACAAGGAGAGGTGATAGTATTGGTCCCCACAATTAGTTCAGAGTGTTACTTGCTCCTTTTCATATCATGCTTATCACTATGACCTTCACCTCAGTTTGCAAACATTTGCTGTGCTTATTTTTTTGCAAGATACTGTTCTAGGTGCTGGGGATATATAGATGAATAGCATATGATTCCCCTTCAAAGTGCTCACACTCTTGTGAGGGAGATTCTGACCAACTTCTATTTTTATAATTTGAATACACTAAATTTTGATACAGTCTTATAAGTGATATAAAATAAATATTATTAACTTATTAATTTCTTGAATTTTACTATTTTTCATTTCAAATGAACTGTAAATTTCTTTAATGTAGCTGTAAAGCAAATGACAATATAAATATTAAAAATCATTTAAAATTGTGATAGAATGGTATAATAAATTTATCTTACAGACCAAATTTTCCCCATGATAGCCATCAAGACTATAATATCAATGTAATGTTATTACATTGGATATATCATCCAAATGGAGTTATTCAAACATGATTTTAAGGCACCAAATGTAGGCAACCAGTTTTCTTTGATTGTAAGCCATTTTTGTTAGATAAGTCATTCTAGAAGGGCTTTGTTTAATAAATCTTTTTAAACCAAGCATCAAGCTGATGTTAAGTATATTTATATAGTATTATTATTTATATAACAAAAATGTATAAAACTTTATTGTTTTATTTCACATTTAAAATGATCCTTCAAAAAAATGATCCTTCCAATATGATAACTTCATTTCATTGATTTCTGTTTGATATCCTTCAGTCATTTACTCCTTAAGGTGGCAATAGTTTATAGTATCCTTTTAATAGTAAAATATACTTAGGTAAATGTGTCTTTGAAGTTTAATGTGCTGTATCAACCTTTATTGGACACATTTTTTTTTTGGACACATTTTTGATTAATCAGACATTTTATCATGTACTCAGTGATTTTCTTGTTTTCTTGAGTAGTGCTTACTTTCATCTTTTATATACCTATATCTTTATATATATAGTCAGATATGTAAAATAGTTTGATAAATTAACATTAATGTCATCTGACTCCTTTTCAGGTTATAAGTCTCTCCTGAATCCCAGATATTAGAAAATATATAGAGATATCTGATGAGAACTAGAGAGGCTAAACCTGTATTTAGACTCTTAGACTCCTTTTTGACTGAGGGCCAACTCTATTTGTGGGAAGCTCAGTCTTACACCTGTACTTGGACTCTTATAAGTATCATTTGGATTTGTTCAAGAGTGATTGGTGGTTTGATATGGAAAGGAAACCTAAAAAAAAAAAAAAATTACTCTCAAGGTTTTGTGAGATCTGATGACAACAGATTTAAATATTTAAATTTAAATAGGGAAGCTTCGTAGATGTAGATGGTTGAAAACACCATAGTTAACTTAAATCCTATTGCTGGGAATTTGCTGCTGTACTTTTATGGGGTTTTCAGTTGAACTGGTGGTATGACAGAGCTAGCTCTTGCAGGCTGGCATGAACTCACATGAGCCAGTTGTATGCATCTTTTACCAACTCTGTGTTCAGTGACTTCATGGTGGGGTGGTAAGCTTGAAATTGGCCATCAGTGGTTATTTCACATGAAATTTGCAAATGTTAGGAGTCAGGGCTTTTTTTTTTCTCTCTTCTGGGGGAGTTGATTGTTAAACATAGACCAGCACAGAGTTGCGTTCAGCTTTAACCCTATGAATGCAGATAATAGTGAATGCTGATCCTATTAGCTTAAAAGTGATTCCTCCAGAAACTTTAGAAAGCCCCCTCTGCATGGTACTATTCCCCAAACAGGGGATATAAAGGGGATATAAAGATTAATAGAAAGATGAATGCTTTTGAATAGTTAATATTCTGTGAATAACTAAAGGAGGAGAATTCTCGGCAGAGGTTAAAATCAGATGATTTTTTATTATACTTTCTATGCTTTTTAATATAAGAAAGATATTTTATTATGTACTGCAGAATGAGTGACATGCTTATAATGTTGGTTATGTATTAAAATAAATCATAAGTCCCTGGTGATTTATTTATATAAATAGATAACCTGGGTGGCTCAGCGGTTGAGCACCTGCCTCTGGCTCAGAGCGTGATCCACCGTCTCAGGATCGAGTCCCACATCAGGCTTCCTGCCTGGAGCCTGCTTCTCCCTCTGCCTGGGTCTCTGCCTTTCTCTCTGTGTCTTTCATGAATAAATAAATAAAATCTTTAAATAAATAAATAAATAAATAAATGAATAAATAAATAAATCACCATATGTGAGACAATAGTTATAGTTTTTAAATTATGTTATTTTGTTTGTGGCTTATGTTACATCATTATATGTATGTTACATCATTTATATTATATATATGAATATGTATGGTAATGACCAGTTAGCATATTGTTTATTAATTAAAATAAGGCATTGTTTCTGATAATGTTCTTACTGAAGGTTCTGGCAAATGAAGCTTTCTCTGTCTCCTGGAATTGCTTTGACAGGCTAGGGAGATGAAAATTCAGCATTCACACAAACTCAACTGTTGGTATATAAATCAAAATAGATTCCAAGTACAATTTATATTAGCAACCATTTAGGACCCTTAGAAAACACAGACCACCAATCAAGGGGTTCATTCGTTTGGACACAAAATTCAAGTAGAACATCTGGAACTCGGTGAACTAGTGCACAACTTCTCTTTTGAACCTTTAGTTGCACCACGTCCTGTCCTCTTCTAGCCATGTGTGTGAGGGTAGAAGGGATGATTTGTGTGTAATCAGAGGTTCTCTCCTAATTAGCATTATCAGACCTGCTAATTAGTGCTTACCACATTATAAACTGAGGTACAGTCTTTTGTGAGGGGAAACAATGAAAGGGTGGGTAGTTACAGGTCTCAATACAATTCTCAATTCCCTTTAACCTTTCTGAGCAACCAATTCCCTTTGCTCCACTGGGCTGTCAATCCAAAGATCAACCCCAACTTCCGATGGGTTCCTTTCACACACACTTTGCTTATCTGAGTGGCGTTTGTCTGATCTTTCCTTTTGCATGTTTTTACTTTTAAGATCTTCTCTTTCTTATGTAAAAAAGGCAATTAGACTCGTATCTGTTTATTTTAAACAAAATGGCTGTTAATTAGTGTGATCAAAAACCCTGCCATTGTAGACTATGGGTTCCACTTTGTAGTTGCACTAAATTGAGTAGAGTTTGGTGCCAGTTGACATGATAACAACTTAAAGTCTGGCTTTTAAAAATTAATGAACAAACACATTTATGAGGCTTTGTTTTGTCTGGTTTAGATCTATAGGCTCTGAATGCATCAGAGTTCTTATTTTTTACTGACTAATGCTGTTGCTTATTAAAAGTGCATAAAGTTATTGAAAAACTTTTTTTTTGCTAACTTAATATAATTGATGTGTGGAAGGCACGCCATTTTCATTTAATTGGTTCATTTATGATTTTATAACTTGGAGTACAAAGTCTTCTTATTTATTCCATTGGTAACACACACTAACATTTGTTTTTATTAAATTATCAACTCACCAGAACTCTTAGAATCATCTTAAATTGTTAGCCCCCCACCATACCCCACATTTAACATTTCGAAAAACAAGCAGATTCCAGGTATTTATTTAATATAAACAATGTTAAGAGCATGGGTCAATATGACATAACTCAATATCATACATCTTAACATCTTTAGTACTTTATAGTGATAATTAATATTCAGAATAATGATGATGGCAGTATTGTAAGAGTCTGCTTTACAGAAATATTATGTTCATGACATAGTCTAAGGCAGAGAGCTATGACAATATATATTAGCATAATTTTTATATTAAAGATTATTTCTTTAAAGATTTTATTTATTCATGAGAGACATAGAGAGGCAGAGACAGAGCCAGAGGGAGAAGCAGGCTCCTCATGGGGAGGGATCCTGATGTGGGACTCAATCCCAGGACCCTGGGATCATGACCTGAGCTAAAGGCAGATGCTCAAACACTGAACCACCCAGGTGTTCAATATTGAAGATTTAGATAAAGATAAATTTCTATTTATGTAGTCAGAAAAATTAAATGAAAATGAAATATAATTCACCAGAACAGCTTAGCTCTAACATTATGGTTAACTGAAGTTTAAAATTCATTATTTATTTTTTACATTAAAGAAAAGCCTAGCTCTCTGGATGCGTGCAAACTTTATGAATTATGTAAAATAGGAACACCTTTCCTAACCTAACTTTGCTAGATGTCTGGGAAAACTTTAGATTTATAAAATATGCCTCAGATCATCTGTAAAACAGCAATAAATCCTGAATTTTGAATGACTACTTTGAAGGAAAAATATGCTTATTTGTGAATGGTAATGTATCAAAGTGTCTCACTCAAGTTATTTAGAGTTGAAAATCTCATAACTACTGTTTATTTAGTTTTTACAGTAATCCAGGGAGTATTCTGTGCTCAATAATTAATTAATCCTTGGATTCATCTATATATGGTCATGTTTAAACATTTCAGTAACCCTGCATGCCAGTCTTTTGTATACTCATTACAACTAAGTAGAAACTGAGGCTCTGTAACCTTAAATATCTTGCTAAAGTTCACTTAGCTGGTAAATGACTCAGATCATTCTGACTCCAAATGCTTTCCATGACACTGTTTCCTAATACTTGTCAATAATAGGTTATTTTGAAAAAGCAATATTTTCCTATTTTTGAGGAAATCGCATCATCATCCTGTTTCTTAATGTTAAAAGAGAGAATTCCCTCATTTCTTGTGCTCTGGCTGTTTGGAATCCTTTATCAGATACCCTTATGAATGAAAAGCTGTTCTTAATGGATTTAAGTGTTTCAGTGATCTTCATCACTTATCCTGGAAGGTTCCTGCCTTAATCTGTCTTCACTGTTGAACATTCTTTCTTGGTATTTAGCCTAAATTTACTTCTCTTGATTATACTCATTACTCCTAGTTACCTCCTTTATTGTGGATGTGTCAGTAATGATCTATCTTTAGCCAACTGGCCTTTGTTTACAGTTCTTCCCACAAGATTGAGGCTGATGTTGTAATGATGCTTAGAGATGATATAATATAGATGTGGGTAATTGGGCAATCAAATTCAAAGTACATTCTAAACCTAGAATTAGTAGGAAAGTAATAAATGGCACTCAGTGTTGGTTTTCTACATCATCTGTACTTTGGTTTGCATTTGAAGACATCTGTACTTGATACTTTAAGCTTATTCACATACAGTTACTTTGTATGCTTATAATATTAGTGAATGCTAGCCTAATTAATAGCTGAAAAGTTTATTATATCTGTCTTATTTGATATGGCACTAATCTTTTATTTTTTATTATTTGCACAAAATCAGCATCTCATACAATATAACCTTTGATCATATTTGCTTACTGCTTCCTGCCCTCAAATCCTTGATTTCCATTTCCTTTTCAGTAGTAATGAGACAAATTATCAAACAAGCTCATTTGAGGAAACTCCAATTGTAATCAGTTAGCTTGATGGAGGAAGAGATTTTTGGAATGCAGCATTTATCCTCCCCTGTGGATACCAGCGTAGTAATTTAAAGCTTAGTGTAGTGTATTGAGCACCCACAAAGTGAGCTTTACAAAGTAAAACCAGATTTCTTCATTCCACAAAGAATAGATATTTATTCACAAGCTGTCCGTGTCTGGGGATTTTTGTTTTGTTTTGTTTAACATTTTCATAATGCTCTAACCTGGGCCACCACATTTTGTGCTTTTCTACAGAATTGAAACTCTAAAGGCAAGAGTTAAATAATAAAAGGAATCACAAAGTTGTGGACCTAGAACATGAGTCTACCTACGAGCGGGAGAAAGCCAACCCAGAAATAGCCATAAAAAAGGAGAAGCCAAGTGGAGAACCCTAAAATGTAAATCAGAAATCAAAGCAGGAATAATGGAGAGAAAGGGCAGATTAGAGAATTTTGGGCAGAAGCAGACAGGCATTATGATGTTCAGTAGAGAAATAATTCATCTTCCCTGAAGACCAAGAAGATGGAAGCACAGGAAAAATAGGAATATTCAAAAATAAAATAGTTAAAGCTATAGGTGATAGAAAACATAGACATAGCACGGACTTTAAGCATTGAGAGACGAGGCAATATATGAAGTAATAAAACTATAACAGTGGGAATAGGAGAGGATACCTCAAGAACTTTGTGGGCTGTGTTTGACTAAACACTTCTGACCTGAGTACATATGAGGGAGTTCTGGATTCCTTGAAGGCTAGAAATAGTCTTATGCATTTCTAATATTGGGGCTAAGACTGAGAAGTGAACAAAGCTCAGTAGATAATAACATCTTTAAAAGCTAATGCTAACATAGTACCTACTATGTTCTGAGCATTATTCTAAATACATATTGTATATTAACTAATTTAATCCTCACAATAATCTGATGAAGATAGTATACCATGGCTATATCCCCATTTTACAGATGAAGAGCAGATACTAGAGGTATTAGATAGCTTGCCCATGTTTATACAGCACTAGGCTTTGATTGCAAGCAACTTGGCTCAGAGCTCACTCTGGGATTCACTGTACTGCCATAGCCCTGTCCAGTTGGTTACCAAATCCTGACATCTCCAGGTCTTACATATCTTTAAAATGTGCTTCCTCTACAACCAGTTGTCACAATCTCAGTGACTTCAATGCCCTCAGCCTTCGGTGTGGCTCCATTGTAAGCCTCTGACTATCATTACCACCATCTCCACAGCTGCTCTGGATTTATCAGTGGCATTCCATAAGCTAAACGTTTGATTAACCAAAAAGTCAGGAAAGGATTATTTTTCATGTACTTCTCACTTTAGTGTTCATGTCAACATGATGCCATCTGAAAACACCAGTATTACTAGCCCTTTTTACTGGCTATGAGATGAGGGCAAGGGATTAAACTCTGCACCTCAGGTTTTTCATCTTTGAAGTGGGGCTAATAAGAATTCCCATCTCATGGGATTTTTACTAATACGTGTAAAATAATTTGAGGCATTCCTGTATATAGTTGTTCTCAAGAAACATTAACTCTTATTAGAAGTAGCAGTGGTAGTAAAAGACAAAGCAAACACAAACTCTACATTCTAAAATGTGAAATACCAGTATATATGTATTTACATACACACAATATATATGCATGTAAAAATACATGTACATATGTATATTTTTGCAAATATACATTTTCCATTATTTCCCAGGGTATAGGTTTCACATGCCATTAGAGGGAAGCCAAACATGTAAACATCTTACCTGAAATAGTCTTTAATTTGTACATGATTGCCAAGTAGATAACACTATTTGTCAATGTGCTTTTAATCTTAAATTTAAGATTAGGAGACCCCTGGATTACTCAGCGGTTGAGCATCTACCTTTGGATCAAGGTGTGATTACCTGAGTCCCAGGATCAAGTCCCACATCAGCCTCCGTGCATGGAGCCTGCTTCTCCTCCTGCCTATGTCTCTGCTTGTCTCTCTCTCTGTGTCTCTTATGAATAGATAAATAAAATCCTTAAAAAAAAAAAAGAACTTTAAGATTAGTTCTTAAAATTTATTTCTTTAAAAAAACAATAAATATGAAAAAAAAATAAAAAAACAATAAATATGGCAGTAAATTTACAGAAAAGTATTCAATTTTATTGGAGTGAATGAGGAGGGAAAGCTTTGTGTTTCTGGTCATGTAAGGAAAAATAGCTGAAGAGTATAGATTTCAGTGTTCCAAAATAAAAAATGATGCCTGATCAGGATTGGAAGCTTCAGATCAAAAGGGCAATTTTAGAAAATTGTGGTGAGTGAATGAGGGCACTAGTTTATTGAAGAAATCAATTTGCTATCTTAACCAATGGCACCAGCGCCATCCCTATAATCTCTGAAAATAGATAGACACTTTGCGGTTCACCAATCCGTAGATTGCATCTGCTTCCTTACACCTGGCAAGCTCACACCCTTTTCGAATAAGATAGTATCGCAGGAGCTTTGTGGGTTTATGAAGCCACAAGTTTATTAGTTAGATAAAATCTCTGAGTGTTTAGGCGTTTAAAACTGTGTTGTCAAACCTATTTCAGTTATAATGGCAATTTCTAAAGTAAATATGACATAGTAACTTTTAAATCTTGTCATTCTGTTTCCTTGAGTGTGTGATTGGTGATAATCTATGGCCAGGCTTCCTGTCTTTGTTTTCAAATTCAGCTGTACATAGAGAGTAGCAATTGAAATACTGAAACTTAGAATCTACAGTAGGTAAATTGTATACCTCCGATTGCCCCAAATATTTTTTTGGATAAAGGTGGACCAAAACTTTTAAAGGGAAAACAAATACGGCTTTGTTATTATTTTTAATTTAAATATATTTGACATAACATTATATTAGTTTCATGTATACAACATAATGATTCATTTTTTCTATATATTTTTATGAAATGATCACCACAGTAAGTCTAATTAACATCTGTCACCTAAACTATCAAATTTATTTTTCTTGTGAAGAAAACCTTGACGATATATTCTTTTTTTAAAAAAGATTTTATTTATTTATTCATGAGAGACAAAGACAGGCAGGGACATAGGCAGAGGGATAAACAGGCTCCATGCAGAAAGCCCGATGTGGGACTCGATCCCAGGACTCCGGGATCACACACGGAGTCAAAGGCAGACGCTCAACCGCTAAGCCAGCCAGGTGTCCCAATGATATATTCTTTTAGCAAATTTTAAATATATAATACTGTATGATTAACTAGGGTCATTATGTCGTATGTCCCCATGACTTATTTTATAGCTGGAAGTTTGTATTTTTTAACACTTGTCCCCCATTCCTCAACTCCCCCTTCTTTCTGCTCCCTGCTTCTGGAAATCACTAATCTGTTCTTTGTATCCATGAGCTCAAATGTTTGCCATTGTTATTTATGTGAGTGGATGGGGTATTTATTTATTTATTTATTTATTTATTTATTTATGGATTTCACATATAAGTGAGTATGGTATTTGGTTTTCTCTGATTTATTTCACTTCGCAAAATGCTCTCAAGTTTCATCCATGTTAATGGAAATGGCAAGATTTCATTCTTGTTTATGGCTGAATAATATTTCATTAAATATATATACCACAGTTTCTCCATCTATCCATCCATCCATCCATCTTATGTTGCTTTTGTATCGTGGCTGTTGTAAATAATGCTGCAATGAACATGGGGGTGCATATGTATCTTTGGGTTAGTGTTTTTATTTTCTTTGGATAAATACCAGAAGTGGACTTACTGGATCATCTGGTAGTTGTATGTTTAATTTTTTGAGGAATCTGCACACTGTTTTCCGGAATGACTGTATCAGTATACATTCCTATCAACAGTGCACAAGAGTTCCCTTAAAACCACATCCTTGCCAGGGCACTTGGGAGTGGCTCAGTAGGTTAAGTTTCTGCCTTTTGCTTAGGTCATGATCCTAGGGTCTTGGGATCAAGCCCTGCAATAGTCCCTAAGCAGGGAGCCTGCTTCTCTCTCTCTCTCTGCCTCTCCCCCTGTGTGTGCTCTCTCTCAAATAAATAAAATCTTAAAAAAAAAAAAATTTCCAGAAACTTCAGCTGAAAAGAAAAACAAAACAACCACATCCTTGTCAACTCTTGTTATTTCTTGTCTTTTTGATAATAGCCATTCAAGCAGGTGTGAGGTGATATCTCATTGTGGTTTTGATTTGCATTTCCCTGATGATTAATGATGTTGAGCACCTTTTCATATACCTGTTGACCATCTGCTGTCTTCTTTGGAAAAATGTAAATATGGCTTTAAATGTATAATGCAGTAGACAGAGGAGAAAATAACATAGGGGACAGGCCAGGGACCTCTTTAATATATTGTTCTGGAGCAACCTTGGTGGCTCAGGGGTTTAGCGCCGCCTTCAGTCCAGGACGTGATCCTGGAGACCCAGGATTGAGTCAGCTCCCTCATGGAACCTGCTTCTCCCTCTGCCTGTGTCTCTGCCTCTCTCTCTCTCTCTGTGTGTCTCTCATGAATAAATAAATAAAATCTTAAAATAATAAAAAAGTAACATATTCTGTCTCATTTAAATGATCAAAAAGTTCTAATACAATAAAATCTTATTAGAACTCAGTGTTCAAAGTCTTAAATAAGCTCCCCCCACCCCCATTAGTATTTAATTTTAGGAATAGAAGTGAATCTTAAGGAAATAACATGATACCAATTAATGATTTTGGAAAAACAAATTGCAAGGTATTCATCTAGGTTATTGTCCATAAATTCTATACACAGAATTTCTAGATGAGAAATAACTTTTACTAGGAATTATAAGTATAGAGTTAGGAAAACTGAAGTTTTCGGATTAAGTCCAGACTAAGTATATTACCAAAATGTAAATATGGGTATTTAGCTGTATTCTTAACATTACAAAAGTAGTCTCTGAAAGAAAAATATATACATACATTATACAAATACATATTATTTCAATATAATAACATAATGAAATATATATTTTATATATTGTTGGATAGTCTCCAGAGTTCTTCCACATATATCATAGCATTCTTAGGTAACATTATGAGGTTAGAAGGGCCAGTAAAATAAACTTCATTTTGCAGTTGATGATATTGGCAAGAGATAATAAATTTGATGTAACCCAAAATGCTATTAATTAATAACTGAACTGGCATTAAAGTCTCCAAGAGCAGAGAATTATAAACTGAAGTATAATTTTATAGAGATGATAATATGAAACAAAATTGGTTTGTAGTTATATAAACCTTAAAACATTGGTGCTATATGGGAGCAAGATGTCTCAAAGAACAACAGGCTCTTATTTTGTTGACTATCATCACTGCCAGATAAAGTGTTAAATGGAGATTAGGTCTTCTTATTACTATTACATATATTTTGAAAAATTCCTAGACATACTACCTCAAAGTAAATTAGTGTTACTGAAAAAAAGATAATTTATGATATATTTATGAGAACTGCTGTTATCTGAAGTTAGCAACATTATTGCTATTTTAACCACTATTCAGAAGCAGGAATTTCTTCCTAGAAATTAATTGGTATGAATTGCCATTTTAATGGGGATAGACTATAATGACCCATGGTTTTATGCATTTGAGCTAAACTTTCACTTCATATCAAATTGTCATCCTAAGGTATAAATCTATTGACATGTTTCATATTGCAAAGTGACAGCATCCCTAGCAAACTCCAAGAACCATAGTGGTCACTTTTATGACTTAATTAAATGACCAGTGGAGACATCACAAACTTTGTGCAATAAATCCTCCTACAAGGTAATGTTTCTTATTGTATAGCTTGAACAATGAATTCAGTATGTATCACTGGGTGAATCTGGTGTACTTAGATGTTTATCTTTCTCCTTCCTTCTGTAAATATATTGTCATGTAGTAGAGGGCACCCAGATCTCAAGCCAGATATACACAGATATATGAGAATTCTTGCTTCCCTAAGAATGGTGGTTTAATTATAGGGAAATAGTGTTCAGTGATACTGTTTTACGTTCTCTGACAAAATATGATCTACAACAAGAAATTAACTCCAGATTACCAAGTTAGTTTGGACTGGCCACATGGTACAGTAAAACAGAGGTGTAGAGGGATGAGTTACTCTTCTGGAAGAGTCTGTTGGAGGAAACTACATGAAGAACTATTACCACTGCTGCTCTGTTGCAGTTTGCCCGTACGTGCTGCCTTCTCTAACCCTGAAACCCATCTGCTCTCACTGCATTCTCAAAAAGAGGGGGAAATGAATGGCTGAGGGAGTACTTGAGAAAGGGTAATGGCATGATCAGATGGAAGCCCATACACATTATTCCTCATGATGTGAAAATGCTTTTACAGGGACCAGGGAGTTTCTGAACTGAATACATCCAAGTAAAAACAATTCTAGAAAACATTGCAGTTTGAACCTAATCCACTTAACTTGGTCTGTCTTTAAGTTGCCACTTACTTAGGAGTTCATTCTTTCAGAAGTTGAGCACCTCTGTCATTGAGTAGTGGTCAGATTAGCTGTGCTGTCCTGCATACTTGCTGACTGAAGTTTTTTTTTGTTACTTCTAATGTCAGCTTTTAGAAAGCTACAAAGTACAGTGACAGACACTATCATATTCAATTGGACATGCTTTCTGCAGATTTGTTAAGGATTTAGTCTACACATTTGTAGCATTTAGTTGCCATGGAGATGACCTCAGTGATAAGAGGAACAGCCTTTAGGTTGGACCTCAGATTTTCCTTTCATTTCCATTTAATTTGATTTGACTGCAAAATGTCACTTCCATTGCATTGATTAAGCTTCATTGCTGCCACCAGCCCTGTTAGGAAGGTGAAAGGGCAGGCCAGCTGCTGTCATTTTGCACCCCTACCCTTTTCTGATATCAATACAGATAGGCTTTTGAGATGAGAAACTCCTCCACTACATTGATGCAGACACAATTTCTCTTGCTCACTTCATGAAATATAATAAAACTAGAATTATGCTCAAAACTTTTTATTCACTCAAAAGCACACTCTATATAACCTCAAGTTTTCTCTTTTTTCAGCTCCTTGCTTTGGAAGTTATGATAGCTAATGTATGAAAACTAAAAATTACTGTCTTCCATTTCCCTTAACATTTTTTTTAAGATAGGGGAGCCTGGGTGGCTCAGCGGTTTAGTGCCGCCTTTGGCCCAGGGCCTGATCCTGGAGACCCGGGATGAGTCCTGCGTTCTCCCTGCATGGGATAAGGATAAGGATAAGGATAAGGATAAGGATAAGGATAAGGATAAGGATAAGGATAAAGATAAGGATAGCACTTCCAATCCCTATAAGCAGGAATTAATGTTTCATATTTGTATAATTTAATTTTGTAATTTATGATTCATTTAAACTATAAAATCACTATTTCAAAAAGTAGGCAACTGCAGAGTTTATCTTAAAATTTTTTAAAAAGATTTTATTTATCAAAAAAAAAAGATTTTATTTATCTATTCATGAGAGACACAGAGAGAGAGAGGCAGAGACACACAGGCAGAGGGAGAAGCAGGCTCCCCATAGGGAGCCCGATATGAGACTTGATCCCAGGTCTCTAGGATCACACCATGGGCTGAAGGCAGGTGCTAAACCTCTGAGCCACCCAGGCTGCCCACTTCCCTGACTTTTAATGCCATCATTAACCCAGAACTCATCAGTCTTGTCCTTTGGGTTAAAAAACCCCTAAAACAATGAGCTTTATAAATTAATTCAACACTAAGATTTAGAAATTAAACATGTTAACTTCCTTAGGAGTACAGCATTTGTACTTCACTGGAGAACATTATATTAACACAAGAAACTTACTAAGGAGAACTCCAGTAATAAACCGGGCAAGACAGTTTGATAGGAAGCCTTCCAGATGCTTTTCAAATCATAGCACTTAGATTTCAGCCTCAATGTGAATGCTTGGTTCTTTTGCATTTAAGTGGTTACCATGTTAGGTTTCTTTAAATATGCTATAATTTGGAAAAAAAAAAAAAGCCCTCAGTTCCTTGATGGAACATATCCAAGAAACCTTTGAATTCATGGCTGGAAAACAGAAGTCAGTGATTACTATAGAGACACCAGCACTTTGGGGGCAAAGGACCTTGACTAGGACATTGTAATTTATAAGAAAGGTAGCTTTATTGACTAGGATTGAGGTTAGGGGAAAAAGAAAGCAATGACTACTGTTTAGATATTGGTTTCTTGGTTTGTGGGGTTTTGGCTAGAATCAGGTGTGCTGTCCTATGGGAATTGCCTCCAGGATTCTATCTAATGTCTGTTTGGATAGTTTCTATTACTTCTGTTGGAAGTCTATAAAGTGATGTGCATTGAGAGAGGACTGACAATTTTTTTGGTCTCTGCTATAGTAACTGCCCTTATTTAGACCAGTCTTGCTATGTTGGAATATTCTAGAATTCCAGTTAACACTAGAGTGAGAGTCATAAATGTGGCTGCCTTTACTTGTTATCTCTAAATGATTTAGAGTAGTGTTTGTCGAACTGTAATGTGCATATGAGTCACCTGGATATCTTGTTAAAATGCAAGTTCTGATTCAGAAGGCCTGGGTGGGGCCTGAGATTCTGTGTTCCTAACGAGTTGCCAGCTGGGACTGATGTTGGTTATACACTTTGGAAAGTAGGGACCTAGGGCAGGCTCTCAGTCTCAGTGCACATTGGAATCACCTGGGAAGATTAAAAACATCTATGCCTGGATCCCATCCTACCCCAGAGATTAATATTTAATTGAGTAGAGTGTGGCTGGGTAGCAGGATTTTTAAAAGCTCTCTAGGTGATTTTGATGTTCAGCCAAGGGTGAACACTACTGATTAGATAATGGACCTGTGAAGATGGGGAAAATACGCAGAAATGGCCATGTTGTAAAGAATATTTTCAAAACCTTTCTCGGGGTTTTATTTTTACTATTAATTTAGAGATTTTAGAGAAGACACGGAGCCAAGTATGTAAATAAAAACTGATTTGTCATTCCATTCATTAACTGCAATTATTAATCTACAAGTGAACATTTAACAATACTATCTTCAGCATTTCCTTCTTTTTAAAATAATTTAAGATAGGTTGGCAGATTTAGCAAAGAAAAATACAGACTGGGTGCCATTCCAGGCTGTTGAATCAAAACCTGCATTTTAATAAGATATTCAGGTGATTTGTTTGCACAATATAAATATTGCATGGGACACACTTAAAAAAATCAAATTTACTTGGGTGTCCTGTATTTTTTATCTTATCTTGCAACTCTACTTAGGAAGTAATTAACATTTATTTCATTACAGAATAAAATGGAAAGTAGTATTCTGAGTTTTGAGGACACTTTTAATATTTTGCTTCTCATTTCACCTCACCTTCCTATGTCTGCAATGCCCACTGAGTTTTAAGCCTAACGTAAAATAAAACCAGCTGATAGACCTCAAGATGTCATGCTGTGTATTAGAAAAGAATAAGACATAATGTTCTGTATATTTATGCAAGAATGGGAGACAGCTCTACCAGTTGTAGGGCTGCAGTTTACATTAAAAATTGTTTTACATCTTTTTGAAAATATTTTTTTGAATAATTATCACAGATTTTAAAACTCCTTTATTTAAGGAATTCAGAAGCCACCTTGCTGTAACTAATGTGGTTGCGCTCATAAAACTACAAATACCAGAATTCCCCAGAAAAATAATTATCCAAAGGCTTATCTTACAATGAAACAGTCTTTCAAGGCTAAAAAATGTTGTGTCTATATACCCAAATAAGAAATGCTAATCTTTTAAAAAATTACTTAGATTAACTAAAATGTCAAAGTTCAGCATTGTTAAAAGCAACATTTAACCTGACTCATGCTGATAGCAGTCTTATGAATCACATATATCAAAAAAAAAAAAAAAAGGTGAGAAATGTTTAGTCACAAAAATTAATTTTTAGGTTAAGGTAAAAAATATATCATTGACATTATTAGATTTTTCTTTCAACTGTCTCCCCTTTTGGAGTCTTTGTCACACATCTGGTGCTTTATTAAGAAGACATTCATATGCTGGTATTGAATACAGTGATTTGCGCTTTAAAATGTAGTGTTGAGAACTCTATTTGGAATGTGTTGCTGCATATAAGATTGAGCTTTAATAGTGTTATATTTCAGTCTATAAATAACTTTTACTTCCTATCTGACATTAAAACAATGTATGGCATTTGGCAAAAAGTAAACTGCCAAATGATTTCTTAAGTGCCTAGTTAAGGGATGTCATTGTAAATTTTTTATCCTGGTGAAAAACAACGTAAGAATATGTCTTAGCTTTACTAATCCTTTAAAATAAATTATTTATTTTGGCACTATGAAATCATAAATGCTAATCAACATGCTGAAAAGTGTGGCATTGTTGATTTTTATTTATAGTGAGTCAAGTTAGTAGTGTATTATGTAGTGAAGTTATACTGTCACAATCAGGAAGGTAAATTATAACCAAGGCCTCACGCTTGCAAATGTGGTGAATAAGGGAGGACAGAGCATGTTTATTTGCAGTCACAGGGAGGCACTGGGGTGAGTGGACATATCAGCGGCTTCTGAATCAAATCTCATATGATCCAACTGGAGCTCAGTTCCTTCATTTGTAAAGTGAGAGAAGAAATATTCCTTCATTGAGTTGTGAAGATTAAGATAATGTTACGTTAAGTTCCTTAGATAATGCCAGTAGATATTCAGAAAAAATTTAGTTTCCCCCTTAACCTTCTTGATCTCCTGAATCCCTCCAACCCATTAGGCTGATTCTCCTTCCTTGGTAGAGTTTCTAGAAATATCATGTGGCATGTGGGAGGCTAAAAAGAGAACTGTTAACTGTTACTTGGCCAGATTTAAGCTCAAATGTAATTTTGTTAAGTGAAGTCCACTGAGGAAAACAATTCTTTTTTTCTTTTTTTTTTTTTTTAACATTTTATTTATTCATTCATGAGAGACACAGAGAGAGAGAGGCAGAGACACAGGCAGAGGGAGAGAGCCTGACGTGGGACTCGATCTCCAGGATCACGCCCTGGGCTGAAGGCGGGCGCTAAACTGCTGAGCCACCCGGGGCTGCCCAGGAAAACAATTTCTAATAAAAGAACACCTGTCTGTAAGAACCGGCAGAAGAACCGGTAACAGACAGATTCAATGCAAATTATTTCATTGTTCTTGGCTGAGGTTTCTTTACCTTTACAAAAGAAGTAATGTTGAATTATAATAGAAACTGGATTCCCTCCAGCTCTTCTCATTGTAATGCTTCTTGGGTTGGGTTCCCTGAGGTGCTGAATTGGAGACTGGGAGTGCTCCTTGGACCTACACCTGTGAGGGAGTAGGCCCCAGGACCAGGCCTCTGGAGGGGTTGTACTGAAATGTAGTTACAATTCAGGCCTCATCAGATCCCCAGAGAGCTTGGGCACTGCATGGCCCTTGGGAGTTTTTGGTGACTGAGGTAAGGGTGCCTAGCCTCTGTCACTCTAAACCCTTCCTAGGACCACGACTCTGGGCAAGGCAGCCCCCTTCCTTCTCCTGGGAGCAGGTCCTGAGGAGGAGTCACTTAGGAATTAGCAGCAGCCAGACCACCTGGCAGCTAGAATGAGTGCCTCAGTCCTGGAGGGGCCGTTGACACAGCCCCTACTGCATGAGGTTAGTTTTCTAGCATCTCAGGGTCATGGCCTTATACTCAGCAGAATATCAATCTTTATTATTTTCAGAGATATTTTGGGGGAAATGCTAAACTTTGGAATCTCTGGATGGATTGGGGGTGTTATTATGAGCATAGGCTATGAGTGTATATTTTCCAAAGTGAAATGAATCAAAATACTCTGTTGTAAAGTCTTCACTGAACTTTGTAGGAGGATAGACTTTTTTGCACTATTTCTAAAGGATCTCTCTCATACAAAGTTCTCCAAAGGCATCATGAAAAATAGCCTTGGCTTTTAGTTCCGTTTGTAGTTGTGACCAAAACAAAAAGTGCTCAAGTACACTATGAGACATTTTTAGATTCAAATAGGCAGTCACACAAATCACTGAGAAAACCAGCCTTACTTTGAAATTTTAAAAACTGTTTTTCTTCAGGTTCTGCTCTGGTTTAGAGTAGAGGAATTCTTCTTGTCTCAATACTGTTCACTCATCTTTAGTTAGTGGTTTTTTAAGTATGAGGATCATATGTGTTTCACAGATGATGTACTGTGGATTAGCCGTCTGGGCTGGGACCTTGCAGTGAAGATATTTTTATGTTAGTTGAAACAGAGAGCTGAATGGATAAGACCATGAAGAAGATAAAGCTAACTTTATCTTCTTTCTCTACATCTGAAGAAGTTTAATGTATTAAATACCAATGCATTCTCGCAAGGGTCTTATTCATTGGAGAAGATAAAGACTGAACCTCTGTATCCCCTTTGTTGGCCTGAAAATGGAATGTCGAGCAGCATATAATCATCTTTCTTGTTTAAAAAAAAAAAAGTAAAGTGAGAGAAAAAGTGATTTCTATTTGTGTCAGATTTTAGATGTCTTAATATTCTTTCCTGTCTAATTTTGCAGAAAGTGATAATAGAGTTCCTGTCAAATTAGAGGCTGCAGACTTTTAACCTATGTCGTGAAAAAAAACCCACATTAGTTATTATTACCATAAACATAATTCAAATAAATATTTAGTTGTAATACCATTATGTTGAAGGGTGCATTCCAAGCATATAATTTTGTTCATTACAAATATTAAAAATTCAGAATGACAGTACATTGGAGAAGAAATGAAAAAAAAAGAAAAGAAATAGAGGTTTTTGTAGTCTTTTGCTTCATGTAAATTCATAATCGGAAAAATTGGAATGAAATGGTTCCCATAAAGAATTGTGCATCTCTGTTACTTATGGAACATGAAATTATTTTCTAAAATACCATAAAACCTGCCACAGGTCTCTATCTGTGAGAGACCAAAGTGAATAGTATCAAGAGTGGATCAAAGTGAGAAAAGAAAGAAGCAAGTTGAAAACTCACTGTGTCCAACTTCATAAAAAGAGCTACAAGCAAGTGATATTTCTGACCTTTGCTGAACCAATAGTTGAACCTGTTTTATTAGTCACCTGAGAATTACTTGCTTGAGTGGGATTGTTAAATGTGAAAATGATGCTGGATCAATCTTTAGAATTTTTCAGAACTTTATTAAACTGATGACAATTTGAGTGTCTCATTATTACATTTTTCAAATACCAGTAAATAGAGCACATATTTTCATGGTGCAAGTTTATGCATAAAATATCGAAGCAGGTGCATTTTCAGTGTGAAAGGGTATTTTCTCAGCCAAATTATTAGAACAAGAGAATGAATGAGAAAACAAAGAGCATACTCTAGAGAAGTCCTTTCTAACATTGCTTTTAGCAGTATTATCAAATTGGGTCACAGATAATTAGATTAATTTGACTACCCCATGGTTTTATTTGGAGAAATGTAATGTGGCAACTCTCTTTGCTCTTGGATATCTATAGGATACAAGAAAATGGAAACACTCGGCCTTCAAAAAGGAAAGAGCTATTATGTCACGCTCAATCAGAGAGATACAGACATTGATAGAGTATCAACATCTGAAGCCACTCTATTAAAGCATGCCTTGGTTCTGCAAGCAAAAGTCACAGAAAATTGGCTCATGTTTCACCATCTAGGCATGCTACCACTTGGTTTCCTTTAATTGGCTATCATGTCCATTTACCAGAAATTGGCTCTCTTTTCTAGCTGCTGGATGTAGGAGTGATTTACTTGTGTGAGTGTGCTCAGGATTACACCTGCAAGAGTGTAGTTTCAGACATCATTTTTCTTAGAAAAATTACTAACCATGTGTATCTGAATATGCATACTACAAAGGAATTATAAAACCTAGAACCTGAGAGGCTTTTCAAAGGATCTGACTTGTCTTAAAGACAGTAGTAGAGCATCTCTGGGTAGCTCAGTGGTTTAACGCCTGCCTTCAGCCCAGGGTGTGATCCTGGGGTCTCAGGATCGAGTCCCACATTAGGCTCCCTGCATGGAGCCTGCTTCTCCCTCTGCCTGTGTCTCTGCCTCTTTCTCTCTCTTTCTGTGTCTCTCATGAATAAAGAAAATCTTTAAAAAAAAAAAAAAAAAAAAAGACAGTATTAGCTTGGGTCATGAAAGCCTCTGGGTGGGCCCTGGTGGATAAGGTATCATTAAGTATAATTTAAGGATCATATCAAAGGAATTAAAAAATAAATAGTATAGCACAATTCTTGGTATAGTCATTTTACCTAATATAGGGAAGCTTAAAAACCCACGTCTTAATGCCACTCTGAGTAGATTGCTTTCATGTTTAGAGCATAACCACTTAAGTATGCAGTTTTGTTCAACATTTTATGAAATCAGGGTTTGTTGTTTTTGTTTTTTTATTTCTGCTTGTTTCACATTGTAGTGGCTTTTTTTTTTTGAAAAAAAAAAAAAAAAAAAACTCCAGCATTTAATTTTGCTTTTCTGAACTAACAGGCATTTATGGTTATCTAATTACTGTAACCACGAATTTCCTGAAATGTTGTTCACTAGTAGTTTAACCACAAATACAGATGCTCTAATTTCTCCTTTTTTATAGATTTTTTTTTAATTTGGGTCCATTGCTATCATCAGGGGAAGGTTCATGTAAATCTAGATTAAATATTTTAAAAATATAAGAATGAGTACTTGAAATATAAAGGAAGATAAATGTAACATTCTTCGGAAACAAGTCTAGTAAGGATTTTAAGTTTTTAAGACTTTCTATTTAATTACTTTGCATTGAAGCCAGCTGGTTTGGTAACTTTCATGACCTTATATTCCCTGAATGTTCTCATAAATCAAAGGAAGAATATGCTCAATTCTAACATTAGTCCTGGGGAAAATTCCATATTTGAAAACAAAAGAAAGAAAGGTAGAATCAAGGTTGCCTTGGGAATTTTGAGGTCCTTGGTAAGGTTAATTGGGAGGGCATAAATTCCTTTATCCTCAGATTTTTCTTTTCCTTTCTCTTTTCTCCCCCTAAGCTTTCCTGCCCTCTAACCCATCAATTTCTCTTGCAGCTTGAGCCTTCACACTTCAACATTGAACTTGGAGATATAAAAATATTCTAACAGGCAGGGGGATGGCCTTGATGATCTCTTAAAGTTCTTTTTAGAGCTCTTTTTTAAATTCCAATGATTTAATAGAAACTCAAGGGTGAAATGGCCCTCTGGAGGTCATCAGTTGTAGTTCCCTCCATGCAAGAATGCCCCTACCTTCTGGGAGTTGGCACTAACAGCCAGTCCCAAGGGACCTCCTTATTCTCTGGGTTTCTTAGGCACTGTGGACTTATCTTGTTGACCATTGGGAGAAGTGCACATCAGATTTGAAAACTTTTTTAAATTGTACCTTTTACCTTCTTCCTAACTTAGGTTTTAAACATATAAATGATTGCTTGAGTGAATCACTCTTTTGCAAGAGGTCTATGTTAAAGAATTCACATGCTGTTTTGAGGTGGAGTTGGAGTTTCTTGTGGATAAGAATTGAAGAAAGTCAGAATCCATTGATATCAAGCAATTCGACAAACATTAATTGAGGACTTCTGAGTAAGGGGTTGTAAACTCTAATGCCTTGGAAGACAAGGCTGGTAACATGAATCTTAAATTAAGCCCTCTATTAGGCAAGAGGGATGGTGTGAGGCCTGAGGCTTTTCCGACCTTGTGCTGGCTGGCATTCTTGTGCTAGCTACTCTGCTTAAAGTATGCCCGCAGTTTGCATTAAGTCTCTTTGTGTGGTATCTGTCTCTTGTGGGAGATTCATAAGTGAACATCTAAAATTCCTGACCTCACTGAGGTACAACAGTGATAAAAATTGTTATTCTAATGGAGTGGCATTTATAGAGTGGCTGCTAGGTCCCAGGCACCTTTATTTATTTATTTTTTTCAGATTTTATTTATCCGAGAGAGAGAGAGAGGCAGAGACACAGGCAGAGGGAGAAGCTGGCCCCACGCAGGGAGCCCGACATGGGACTCGATCCTGAGTCTCTAGGATCAGGACCTGGGCCGAAGGTGGCGCTAAACCGCTGAGCCACCCAGGCTGCCCCACCCTGCCACTCTTACTCCGTCCTTATTCTTATCCTATGTGATAGCCCTATTCAACTCTATTTCAGATGGTAAGATGGAAGCCAAGAAATTAGTTATTTGCTTGTAGTCACTCCTTTAAGAATTGTTAGAGGTCAGGTTAAAATTGAAGTCCTCCAACTTAGCGAATTCCAAAACCCATGCTCTTAACCATTACTCAGGTATATCTCAGGCTATCTGCTGTGAGATATTAATGGATATCTGCTTTATAAGACAATTGATGATTCTGTAATCAAATAATGGAAAACAAAATTTGAGTTACAGAAAGTTACATCCCACACATTACTTACTATGGGACTTTGTCCAGATCCTTTCACTGTGTTGTGAATCCCCCAAAGTAGGTATGTATATTTTGCAGTGTTTCCCAAGCTAATGTGAATTGTACACATTGTCTCAAGTCCTAGTGTTCTAAGGAACAAAATTTGAGAAACTCTTACCTGTTAATACCCAGCCCTCTCACGGAAATAAGTGTTGTCATTAAAAAGCAAAGTATTAAAAAGAAGCAGATTATTTTGGGTGCATACAAGATAGATATTAATCAGAGAGTGTGTCAGAAGGAAGGTAACATTTGGCATTGGGTCTTAAAAATGGATATTTTCACAGTTTATAATATTTACATAGATGGTATTGGGCATTAGAGAACCTTCCAGGAGAAATAATATTTCAGTCAGGCAATAGTGCAAAGAGAGTGGAATGTGCAAAGAGAGTGGAATGTACAAAGGTGAATTTGGGGAATATAGAAAAAGTTGATGGATAAGCATCATTTGATGTTTATTGTATTAATCTTAACTGTTGATTATATTTTAGAAGATTGGTTTTATTTTTTCAAATATTAGAAAAGATCACTTGAGGACAATTTCATGTCATGTCATACAAGATGTCATCGTCACTCATTAAAATTACTTATTGAATATTTACTGACTGCTTATTATATTCAGAGCTCTGTTTTGGATGCTGAGACTAGCTGTAAATAAGGTATACAAACCTCCTATTCTCAGATGACTCACAGACAAAAGCAACACAAACATAACAAAGGCAACAAGACAATGTCAACTAGTGATAAGTACTATGCAGAGAGAGAGATAAAATAGGCTGATGTGGTGAAGAGTGCCTTAATGGCTATTTTAGAATAACAAGAAGGAACCAGACGTTTGAAGATCATGGGGATAACATATTAGGTGGAGAGAACAGCTGGTGCAATATCCCTAAGGGAGAAATGAATTTGAGGCTGTGAGGAATAGAGAAAAGGCTCATGCGGTTGGAGCATTGGCAAGGAGGAAAATAGTAAGAGTTCAGATTGACAAGAACCAGACCACAGAGTAAGGAGTTAGAATTTTTTTAAAGCATCATGGTTAACTCTGTAAGAAGAGCTTGACTGTGTGTGTGTGTGCGCGCGCACGCACACACATGCGTGCACATGGGCATGGTCTCTGACTGCTTTGTAGAGCATACATTTCAAAGGGAAAGAGTAGAAGCAGGGGGACCAGTTAGGTAGTGATTGCAATAGTCTAGGAAGGACTTGTTTGGACTAGGGGTGGTAGTTAAGTTGGAGAGAAGTTGGCAGATGAACATACAGGGTTTTTAAATTGAAATATAGTTGGCGTACAATGTTACATTAGTTTCAGGTGTACAACATAGTGATTCAACAAGTTTACATGTTATGCTGTGCTCACTACAAGAGCAGGTACCATCTGTTACCATGCAAAAATATGGAATGCTTCACAAATTTGGGTGTCATATTTGTGTAAGGGCCATGCTAATTTCTGTATTGTTCCAATTTTAATAAATGTTCTGCCAAAGAGACTGCAACACACAGGTTTTTAAGGACTGCTAATGAAATGGATGTATGGGATAAATCGAAGGAAATTAGGTATAGATTGGTGGTATTTGTTGATGACACTGAGGGAGGTTTAGGTGGAAATCAGAAGTTTTGTACTGGACATATGAAGTTGGAAATGTATAGTGACATTTTATTAGAGAGGTCAAATAAATAATTGGATAGGTGAATCTTGAATTCAAGAGTTAAATCTGTACTGGCGATATAAGGATATCCACGTTATTCTACTAACAGTTGAGAAGGTCTATCTACCTATAGTTAAAATACATTTTAAAAGGCAAAATAAATAAATAAATTTGTTAATAAAAAATTAAAAGTTTCTAGAGTTTACAAATTACTATAGTTTAGCCATGGTTTTGGGTACTACCTGTTTTCTTATCATTTATTAAATGCTGATAGAGAAGTGGGAAGACATTCAGTTTTCATATTGAATATCTAGAAAGTCTTCTGGAGTTCAAATACTCCTCTCCTTTACAACTTCTGGACAAATGTATTTCCAGAAGAAGCCTGAATACTCATTGTTGGAAAGGCATGGGTTTTCCTCCCAGGGTAGAAAATTCTAGATTTATAATGTTCTTCCTTTTTTTTTGAATATTTTCCCACTCATATTCTTTTCTTCATTTTTACCAAATTCTGCAGTTTCAGACTTAGAAGAGGGTCTAATCTTCACTCTTTATAGTAAACTCTCATTTATTTTGAGATAGCTATTGTGCCTTTCTTGTTTCCTAGGTTAAGCATACCCAACACTTTTAGTTGTTTCTCATGTTACATGACTTTAAGTCCTATGTCCATTCTGGTTAACTCTTGTTTCTAGAGCATTTCTTTTGCATCACGGTGTTCAGCATAGTACTATGGCTGTGTTTCAAAGACACTGAGTGGAAGAAGTCTCTGGTTTCCAATTTATAGATGCCATATTTATGTTGATGGGAAACAATCCAAGGTCCGTATGCTTTTTTTTAAAATAAAATAATATGCTTTATAATAGTTTTAGATTGTAAAGCTGAAAGATAGTACAGTGTTTCCATATTTTCTCCATCCAGTTTCCCCTATTGTTTGCATTTTATATTACTATGATATGCTCAGCACAACTAAGTAACCAACATTGGGTACTTTGCTGTTGACTCTATATTTTATTTGTATTTCCTTGGGTTTTAGGGAAATGTCCTTTTTCTGTTCCAGGATCTCATCCAAGATACATATTGCATTTAGTTGTCATGTCTCATTACTTTCTTTTGAATTATAACAGTTTCTCATATTTTCTTTGTTTTCTATGACCTTGACAGTCAGGTATTTTGTAGAGTGTCTCTCAATTTGTTGTTGTCTATTTTTTTTTTTTTTTATGGTTGGACTGGGTTTATGGGTTTTGGGGAAGAAGATCACAAAGGTGAAATTTCATTCTTACTATTTCCAGGGCACATTCTGTCCACTTGACTTATCACTGACACTAATCCTTGATCACCTGGCCATGGTTTCTCTATTGTGAGGTTACTTATCTTTCTATATTTCACTCTTTGGAAGAGCAGCTCACACTCAAGGGATAAGGAGTTAATTCATCTCTTTGAAGCAGAGTATTTACATAAATTATTTGGAATTCTATATGGGAGATTTGTCAGTTTCTTCCATTTATCTAATCATTTATTTATATAGTATGGACTCATGGATACTTATTTGATACTTTGGATTATAATTCAATACACTGTATATATATATATATATATATATATATATATATATATATATATATATATTTTCAAATTGTTCCAGTTTTGGCCAATGGAAGTTTTTGCATGTTAGGCTCTATGTCCCTTTGACAGAACCCCACCGTTTTGCTTTTCCCTGTTCTTTTATTTTTTAAAAGATATTTTATATATTTATTTGACAGAGAGAGAGAAAGAGAGAGAGAACACGCAAGCAGGGGAAGTAAGAGAAGGAGAAGGAGGCACCCCGTTGAGCAGGGAGCCTTATGCAGGGCTCAATCCCAGGACTCTGGGAGCATGACCTGAACCGAAGGCAGATGCTTAACCAACTGAGCCAGCCAGGCACCGTTTTCCCTGTTCTTCTAAAATCGTGCAGCTTTAACTCATGAATCTCCTATTTTATACTGCACTATTGTTTTTTGCGGGAGAGGGTTGTGGGTATAAAAACAAACCTTATGATTGTCCTTATTAAATTTCACCATTTTAGAGCTGCCTGTTACTATCATCTCTTGCCTACTATAGCAATAGCTTCTTATTTGGTCTCTGAACTTTCATTCTAACCACCTCCATGTGCACTGTATTTGGTTCTTTGAATAGCAGCTAGAGTGATCTTTCCAAACAAATCTGTTATGTTTGTTTGGAAACCCTCCATGTTTCAATGCACAAAGCTTTACCTGATCTGACTCTTGCTTATGTCTCTGATCTCAACTCTTAGCCTTTAGAGCTCTCATTCAGTATATTTTAGCCACATGATTATCCTTTCCAAGCTTTTCTATATGAGGCTTTTTTAACTTTGGTTCTCTCTGCCTGGAATGTTCTTCCCTCATACTTTCAAATGGCTGATTTATCTTTGCTGTTCAGATCTTGGCTCAAATGACACCTTCTCAGGGAGGACTTTTCTTGAATTCAATCAAAGGTAGCTTCAGTTTCTCCCTATCATAGTGCCATGTTTTATTTTCTTTTAGCAATCATCATGATGGGATATTTTCATAATAATTTCTTAGCTGTTTGTTATTTTTTGGTTTCTTCCACCACTGGAATGCAACAAGGTCTTGTATCTCTTGTTCATAGCTGTATCTTCAGTGCATAAAGCAGTTCCTAGCATATGTAAGAAGCTCAATATATATTTGTTAATGTTGGCTGCAAAAGGCCCAGTTAATGTCTTCTGAGTAACACTTACTTTGAGGTCCCCATAGTCTGTAAAGCCCTTGTGTTGTGCTTTTATAGGATTGCATTGGACCATTCTGATTAAGATTGTATAATAATTCTTTAGTTAACTTCTTGTGCTTGTTATAATGAATTTTCTCCTGAGAAAATAAAGCCAGTCCTGTTTCCATCAACACTTGCGTGTAGCCTATAAATCCAAACCCTCCCTGTGTGCAACCATTCCTTTATAGATCACCAGGACAAGATAAGAGATATAGAAGCAAAACTTGGAGCCATCAAATTTTTTCCTTCCAACTGTCAATTAAGGTTTCAGTTCTCTCTGGATATAGTTGTTCGACATTTTATAACCTTAGCTACTTATATTATTTTTCAGCTTATAACTCTGTCTTGACCTCAACGAAATCATCAGGAGGTATCTTAATTGACACTCAGATGTGGTGTAGCTGATACATTCTTTGTGTTACCACTTTAACCCATTCTGACTCCTTATGATCTTTATTTCCTAGTCTTAATGTTCAAAAGCCGTTTTTTTAATACTCCATTTTAGAGTCTCTGGATCTGCATGAAACTCAGTAGTCTGTTGCTATGAAATTATTTTTCTTTTTGCCAGTTTTTTTTTTTTTTTTTTTACTCTCTTTGGGCTCATACACAATTACATAATTAAAAAATATTTAACAAGCTTCTCAAACAAATGTAATGTTTTACTAAGTTAAGACATATGCTGTTAATCAGACATATTTGATACCATGCAGATCTGACCACCAGATAGCTTACATGAGCTATATAGTACTTTATAGTTCCTATAAAATCACTCACTAATTAACAATTCCTCATTTAAGTCTATGATTCATTATCGTTTTAACTAACTTAAATGTAACAGTGTGAGTACTTGTGATTTGCTTCCAGTTATAATGGGAATTGGCTAGAAACTAATATTAGCCTATGGAGGTACCCAGTAGAATCAGTTACTACGTTTTAATCTCAATTCTTTCAGATGGTGGGGAGTGTTACCATCTAGTATTTATTTTTGCTATGGTGTTGTCTTTGGGTTGCTTCCTTTGGAAACATACTCTGAGCCTCTGACATTTGCATCTATGAGGTTTATTGTGTGCTCTTGGGAACAATACCTATGAGGGGTGAGGGAAGCAGGATGGGCAGATGGAGAGGTTGAGTTGAGATGCAGTTGCTGCAAAGGATGCAGCCAATCCTATGGGGAGCTCTAGAGCTGGGTTGACCATTCAGAGCTGTCCTGAATTGAGGTAGGAGGCTGGCCTTTGTATCTCCTTATTTAGCGGTCATTAGACATTTGCTTCCCCTGGGGAGGAGTTTAGCCTCCAGCGAGGCAGAGCCCAGAGAGGGGCTCAGCTGTGAGCTGTTAGCATTCATTGCTGCCGGCAACTGGGGTAGTGAGTGCTTTTAACTGAAGGGAAGATCTTTAGTTGTTGGGTAAATGAATAGTACACAACAGCATCTTCTACAGGTAAATTGGTATAAATGTTATGTCACGTTGCTAACTTTCTACTTCTATGCCATTTGTATTCACCTTCAAATTGTTGTACTCCCATTCTTGCCCAAGCTCCTATATCTACCCTGAATATATCCTTTGGTTTCTTCATAATACACTTGCAAACACACACACACACACACACACACAAATACAGTGACCTGGCATATAATTGAATGCTTAATAGGAATAAGTTTTTTCTATTCAGACTTTGAAATACACCGTTAACTAATTTGGCTAAGATCCTAACAATTAGGTTTCACAGACCCCTATTACTCCATTTAAAGAGAATAGTCCTTCTTCTTGTATCCTGTAGGTATTTCAAGAAGGAGATAGCATTGAAATATAAAATGAGCTTAGAGATCCTTGAAATATCAGCAACCTCATATCCAGAACTAGCTCAATTCCTCCCACCTCACTCACATCTACCTCCTTGTTAAACACTAGTTTAAAGACTGCAGGTTTCTGGAAGCTCCTCAAACTTCTGAGTATTAGCATTATATACAATAACAATCTAAGGATTTACTGACCAAATCCTTTATTCATGGTTCACAAGAAAGCAGTACATTTTTGCACCTGTTGTAAGTATCACTATATTAAAATGGGTGTTGAAAAAGCTGTTTTTTTTTCTTGTTCTTTCAAAACAGTTGTTCCCACAAAGGAAACTCAAGTCTCAACCTGCTCTATTGATAATGCACAATAACATCTAATTTGAGTCAATACTGATTATTGTGCATTTTGGCCTGCCAGGAGATATTATCCTTCCTTCAGCTAGCAGTACTTCTTTATCAAACATCTCTAAAACTATGACAACTCATTCTTGTTCTAGCATCTGACATGTACTGAACAAAACAGACACTTGAATGATATCAACAATGTATGTCCTTTCTTTGTAGGAACCTGGTTTATGTAAAGAAGTAAATTGTCTCTCTAAGATATGATAGAATCAAATTGGTTTGGTATGCTGAGGCAGATTACACTTATTGGCTGGTACTATGGATTCAATCTGTGCTTTTTAGTAGGATATGATGAAAATCACTGAATTCATTAGCATCTCAGGTATTCATCGAATGAAAGTGATATCATAGTAACCATGTTACAGTATTCTCACTTCTGTCTTTATTTCCTGGTTCCATCTTATCATTCTAGGTTTTGAGGCCTAAAAGATGTTTTAAAAAACACACCATAAAATTAAAAGGTTTAAAAAATTGTACATTGTAAGTACTTCTGGAAATAAATGGTTAGCATGTGATATCTTAGATCAAGTCATTTTGTAGAAAACTTCCATGTATTGTAGATGGCTTCCCATCTCCCTCAGAATAGGAGCCAAGTTTTGGTAATACTTATGATGCTCTGACCTTTCCCATTCCCTAGTTACCTCTTGAACCCATTATGAACCGTCTCACCTCTTGCTTCCTCCCCATCATCCACAAGAGCTTTCTTCATATTTGTCTAACTTACTGGGGCAACTCCCACCTCAGGACCTTTGAATTTGCTCTTTGCTTACACACTCCTCAGTTAAGTGAATGCTTACTCTCTTATCTCCTTTAAGTCTGATCATTTGTGATCCTGTCATTATTTTCTCCTCTTCTGACTTTTAAACTATAAAACAGCAGACCCCTCACCCTTGCCCTGACATTATGACAATACATCTGTCTTCTTTGCTATATTTTTCTCCTTATATGCACCATCTTCTACTATACCATATGTACTGTGTTTATTGTATTCTTTGCTCACTAGAATGTAATGTTTATGGGTTCAGGTAGTTTTATGTGTTTGTCCGCTCACAAATCCCTGGTACCCAAAATAATTTCAGAAACTAAATTAGTATGAACAAAAGGACGTAATCTATATTGAAATGGATGTAACAAGACAGTGAATATAGACTGAATTATGATTTATATAGGATTGCATTCTAACATTTAAAATGTGTCTGACAGATCTTAGCAGCTCAAATTGTTTCTCAGAAGTACCTTTGTGTCTATAAAGTATTTACCTTTTTCTGTTAGTTATTTTTATTCTTGCTTTGTAGCATATAGGACCTTTTTCTGTTACTTTTATTCTTGCTTTGCAGCATATAGTTCAATTTTTCACACCTTGTTTAGACTTATGTGTTTACTATAACTCTACTGTTTTAAGTTTCCTACCTCCTTAAATCCACAAAGCACTTCAAGAAAGGATTTCCATGTATTATATTTTTGTTCAGAAAGTCTTATCTCAGGCAGACATATTTGCCCATTTTCTTTTTTATTAAAAAAGTTTTATAATCATTATACATGCAGAGGGGTATTTCAACAGACTGGGTTAGTATCTCTCCATGAAACCACCCACAATAAAACAGTTTCCTAAAAAAAGTTAACAATGCATAAAATGCTGATACAGTGCTTCAGAACACTTAATTATTTCTTTTTCCCCCCATTGTTTATCATTGTTTTGTCAACTTTCCATATCACTACCCACAATGCTTTGGGTTCGGTTTTCTTTGAACATTCCTTTCCTCTGAACTTACCATGAACTTGTGCCTGTAGCATGCCGCCACAGAGTGCCACAGCCACTTTATAAAGGGGGAAAGAATCAACACTTTTGTCATAAAAGGTGCTAAAACCAAGCTCATAATATAAAATAGTAAACACACTTGTCCAATTGCTGTTTTAGGCTGAAGTATGATTCTTGCTTTAAAAGAAGGTTAGTGTAATAGTTTGCACATACTTCAGGAGAATCAGGAATTTAGTTTGTGTAGGGAGGAGGAAGAGAGAAAAGAATTATGTTTCATAAGATTAGGTGGACTGTAGGAGGAGACGGATTGCATGAATACCAAATATGATACAAGAGAGGATGGAGCCTCTTATCGCACATGCAGTGTAGGATGATATAGAGGATTATTTGTTTTATACAGAAGGACAGAAGGAGGGATTTTTTTTTTCATTTTTGATGATTTCTCTGCTTCCAGGGTTATATTAGGAAATTATTGGTCCTTCTATCAAAGTGTCAGGAGAGGGACTCTGGATTGGGAAATAAATCCTAGGTTCTCAACCCAGCCCTACCAGTGGATAAAAGTAAATGGGACTTTCTGACAATATGAATTCTTGCCCGACTTGCAACCTCAACTGGTTGTTTGATAAAGCATGGATCCATGAACTCTATGGGACATGGCCCAAATCATAGCAAAGTCATGATTTTTAAAAAAATCAGAACATGCAATAATTTCCCTTTTATAATAGGTTGTTACATTTGACTTTATGAATTGTATCAGAGCTGCAGTGGGGTTCCAAAGGACCAAGAATATCGTGGGTCAAACCATCTATATGAGATTTGCTAGGAGATTGAGAAATCTCATTTGTTTGTATATTTATTTCTTTATTTTACAGTTCACCTCTCATTCACCTAGAGAGGATGTGTGAGGGGAGGAGGAAGGAAGACTATAATAAGATTGATGAAGAGAGTATGATAGTGAGAATTCCAGTGGAGAGAATTAAGACAGCTGAGATGTTGCTCTCATTCTCCCCTATTCTTTTCTCCTGTTCCCACAAAGTGGACAGGATGGCAGGGAACCACTCAGGGAGGTTGGTGTGTAGCCTGGCCTGTGTGGGGGGGCATAGGTCCTGGTAGCTGATATGAGCGTTGCAAAAGTCAGAAGGTAAGAGGCCAGGATCAATGGACAGGGATGCAGTGGGAATAAGCCCCATTTCCACAACTAGTAGGAAAAAGCTGTGGTTTCCTGGAGGTCATATGTGAATCCCAGAAGGGAGCTAATTATGATGTCTCCAGTCACTGCTTCTCTCCTCACTCCTACCCCCGCTCTGAAGAATTTCCTGCTAAGAGGAAGACAGTCTTGGCCAAATGACTAGAGTCTGATGATCTGATCTAGGAACTGACGGGTCCACCGGTCCTCATATATGGCATTGCCAGTGCTTAAAAACCACAGCAAGGTGAATCTCTAGGGATTCATAAAACACACACTACAAGAAAGAGCTGGCATTAGGACCCTGGCCAGTAGCAGAATATGGCTGTCCAAGCCAATAAAGACTTTTTTCATCTTTTACTTCTTCCCTTTGTCGTCTTCTCCATTTAGTCAGTTGTCTAAATTTGACTCAGATTTATTCTGACTAAAATTTCAAATTGCCCCCAACTAGGATATTACCTTACTTAATAGACATTTATCGAACAGGTAGTATGTGCAAGGCATCATGCTACACATATATTTCCTGATTTCAAGGGCCATGTGTAGCAATGAATTTTCCCTTATTCTTGTTCTGAGTGCAATTTTAGTCTTCTCAAAAAAACTGATAAATGATAGATAAGTTCCAGGTTTGTAAATATAGTTTATAATATGAATATGAAGAAGAGGAGGTTGAGTTAGGACTGGCACAGGAATAAGGATGTTTAGGATAGTCTTGTTAGATAGATGGAGGTGAAATAGAGCAGCAAACCAGATAACTATGTATTATTCATTGTTATCTCATTCAATTGCCAAGTTTTTAAATTTGAGCTCTTGATGGCATGCTCTAAAGGACCTGATTTTGCTGGTTTGTTTTAGTAAATATTTATTGAACAGGTACTATGTGTAAAGCATTATGGTGGATAGATATCATTCCTGCCCTCAAGAAATGTATAATCTAGTGGAATAGAGAGATTTCCTTAGTACAGATCCCTGCAATATTCAGGAACATATGATTAGTGAGATGTGAATGGTATTGGGAATCTTTTATTACAAATGATAAAGACCCAATTTGAAATAACTTAGCCAAAGAGAAGATTTATTGGCTCATATAACTAGGTAGTTCAGGAAATGACACTTACTAATATCAGGACAGAGTACACTTTCCTCTTCCCATTACTCTGCTCTTCTCATCTCCGTAGCTTTATGCACAGGCAGCTTTCTTCTTACAGAAGCAGCTCTAGGCTATGACACTTTTTAAACTAGTATTTCCAGAGAAAAGAGTGCATTTTTTTTTTTTGGCCCAGGAAGTTTCTTATGATTGGCTCATTTAAGATTCTGTGCCCTTCTTGAATCACTCACTGTGGCCAGGGAGATGGCATGCTTCTATTGAGTTTCCCTTAGCTAAATGCCTCCGTGATTTGAAGTGGAGGTGGCTGGCTCCAGTCAAATTAACTTGGAATGTATTCTTCAAAAGGAAGGATGTTCTTTTGCCATAAGAGAGTGGGAGGGAACATATGGAAGATAATACGACATCTCCATTAATTGGTTGAGGGACAGTGCAGAGAACAGAGGGGTCTTTCTGGTGACTGCAGAAAATGTACAGGAAATAGTGCTAGTAATAGTTCATATTTCGAGATTTAACAGAGTGTTTGTTGGGACAGAGAGGAAAGCTTCTCTTCCAGGAAGAGGAGCTAAACCATGACACTTAAAAGCTCAAATAAACTCAAATAATGCCTTGTGACTCTCTTTCTATATATATCCTAGCACCTTGAAGGCAATCTATTTTCTATAATATTTTCTTCAATTTCTTCCCTACTCTCCCCTCCCCACCATGATCAATATTCCACTAATATCATGTCACTTCTACTACTCTAGTAAAGAACACTGGTGCCTTCCTACTATGCAGATTCTGTGTTCTCTTTGCAGTGCTAACTGACTTCATATCTCTCTGGGACCTTTTAACCTCTCTTGACTTTTGAGGCATTGTCCTTTCCCTGTTCTCTTCTGCCCATCCAAGCATTTTTTTCTGAGTCATTACTATTGGCTGCTATATTTCTGACCTCTCCTTAATGTCTCTTTTCTCCAGAGCTCATGCCTGCCTCTCTTTCCATTCCCATTCATTCTCATGACATCTATGAACACCTATGCTTATCTGTACCAATAGCCCTGCTAGAATCTGATCCTTCACTGTGTATTCCAGATTCCATGATCCATAAAGATCACAAGTTGAGCATTTCCCTTATGATATTTTGGTGCATATTCTGTTCCTACAATTCTCATTGCTGTTACTTTAAATTTTAATTTATGTTGCCAACAATCAAGAAAGATTAAATGTTGCTCCAAGCAACTATTTAGGCCTCAATCTTGTATTCTAACTGGTACTTCTGAATAACCCCATATTGTGACACTGGACATGATAGACCATGCCCTTGTTCACATTTATTTTATCTTTAAAAGATTTTATTTATTTATTCATGAGGATACACAGAGAGGGGAGAGAGAGAGAGAGAGAGAGAGAGAGAGGCAGAGACAGGCAGAGGGAGAAGCTGGCTTCATGCAGTGGGTTTCCAGGATCACACCTTAGGCTAAAGGTGGTGCTAAACCGCTGAGCCACCCGGGCTGCCCAGCCTTGTTCACATTTAAAGAGCAAGAAGCTAGTATTTCAACTGTAGGTTGAGTTATATAGAAAACAATACTGATTGATAATGAAAGAGGTAAACTTTTAGGGAAATTTATAGAGAGAACAAGGCATGCAGCTGGTCTGCATAATTCACAAAGAAGGTCTAATGTGGGCAGAACCTTGAGAGGTCACTGAGTTTCAGGAAGACGATGAGGGGCACTGCTACATTTTCAAGGATAGGGCTGCAAAATGAACTGCAAATTTCCCACTTCTATGATTCCTCTCCCCTCCTTAGTTTTCCGGGCGTGATCATCTTTACATTCAAAAACATCAAAGAATTCAATATTCATTACAACATTACAACCTTTAAATGGATGTCCATCCCTCTTTAGTAACCAAATTGAGACAAACAGTTCATCTTTATCCAAGTGACTCCTTTTATCAAGTTAACTTCTATGATTGATTGCCTTCAAAAAGAATATTACTTGTTGATTGCTTCAGAAAGCATGTTTTAAAGGTACATTTTTTCTTCAGTCCAACTGACAAGAATTTTACTACTTTTTCCAATTATTTTTGTAGAAACATCCCATTTCACAGTGGCCAACTTCTTTGAGTAGATAATAAGCCAGACACAAGTGTATACTATCAACCAAATAGTGCATTTTTTGGTGCTAAAAGTTGAGTTTATAACATTTCACCCATGAAAAACCATTAAAAACTAATGAATATTGAATATTAAAATGTATTATAGATTTACCCTGGACTTTCCAAATATATAGTGTTAGAATATCTTGTCATCTGCTTTGCTTACGACAAAGGCTTAAGCATCATTTTAGCCATCTGAGGATAATCACCTTGATCTTCAGGCCTCCTTTATTTTTTTTTAAATTTTTTTTATTTTTTTATTTATTTATGATAGTCACAGAGAGAGAGAGAGAGAGAGGCAGAGACACAGACAGAGGGAGAAGCAGGCTCCATGCACTGGGAGCCTGATGTGGGATTCGATCCCGGGTCTCCAGGATCGCGCCCTGGGCCAAAGGCAGGCGCCAAACCGCTGCACCACCCAGGGATCCCCAGGCCTCCTTTAATTATGCAGTAGATCATAAATAGTATCAGGACATTAACTTCTGATATTTTACTACCTGACTTTCTTTTTTCATATAGACTTTTTAAAAATTTTATTTTATTTTTTGAAGTATGAATATAGTTATTTAAGAAAATTAAAAATGCAATATTTTATTGCAAAATGCATAATCATTGTAGATTTAGAAAACACTGTTGAGTAAAAGAGAAGCAAATTAAATTTTATTCACATATAACCACTGTTGAATGCATCTAGACCTTCCAAGCTTCTATTAAGAAATACACATTTTTAAATTCTTTTTTAAATAATAATTGGTGGGTCAGACAGTGTGTGTGTATATTTTTTTCCCTTTAAGAAAACATTATGCATTTCCTAAAGTTTGTATGTAACTTTTTAGGTGTAATTTTTTCCCCTATCTAATTAATACTAGGAACAGTATCCTATCTGGGTTTTATAAAAAATATAAGTTCTAATATCCTATTGCTTTTTGATCATAATAATGATAACACCTGACTTTTACTGGGAGCTTCTCATGTGATAGGCACTGTGCTCATTATATATATATATATATATATATATATATATATATATATATATATATATATATTTGACTTCTCACAACAATTTCATGAGCTTCCCAGCAGTATCCATCTTTAATGGAAAAGAACCTAAAGTGAGAGATTTATTATTTTGACTTCAACTGATAGCACTAGTAAGTGGTAGAACCAAAATTCAGATCCAGATCTGTGCTGAAAACTAGAATAAAATACAGTGAGGACATTTGGAATATACATAGTAAGATGTTACACTGAGCATACTTGCTTGCTCAGTGTTTTCAATCTGCCCATCTTTGAAGATTTCTGGGGCAAGGCAACATCATCATGAGACTTCAAGGAAACCCTAAGCCAAGTGGAAAGAGTGGAATAATTTCCCCCTGGTAATCAGAGAAGATCTTGAAGTCCTGTTAGAAAAGCACCATAATGTACATTGTTTTGATTCCTTTTTCTACTTGGTCACTGTTGCCAAAGCCCACCTATCTGTCTAATTTTTAAGAGGTACCATTTTCATCACAAAATGTGTTATCAAGTACCAAGTTTTTTACCTTAATTCCTGCCTCTGGCCAGTCATAAGCAGCTTATATGGAATACTTGAATTTAACTTCCCTGTCAAAGATGTAGATTACGTTCTTGAACTTGCTTAAGAAATGTAGACAGTGATGGAGACTTTCCCATCAGTGAACAATTTAATAGATTTAGCAATAGAGTTGCCTCTTAGTTATGTTCTCAATGAATTTTTTCCTGAGAAGGGAAGCATTCAAACCTCATAGTGAGAAAAGTCTTGAGTTTGAACCCCAGCTTTACCAATTGCTAGCTTTAAATCTTGGGTATATCGCATAATCTTTCAGAGCCTCTGTTTTTTCATCTGAGATATAGACAGATAGAAGTGAATAGATGTACACTTTCTGGCCAAAATAGACCAAGGAATGTGACTTTTTTCTTAAAAAATATTAAGGCAACTTTCTGCTTTGTATTTGCTTTTCTGTGGGTTTGGGGAGCACATTTCAACCATCTCTTCTGCTATAAAGCTGAATTTTGGTTAAACTCCTCTATGGAAAAGGTAACTTAATTATAACATTTTCAAGCATAAATACACTGAGATGATCCATTTCAACACTCTGATTTCAAATATAACTGATCTGAGGCTCAGAACTGGGAAATAAGGTGATTGGTGGCAGAACCAAGACCACCATGTTAATCTGTCTTGGCATAAATAATAAAGTTACTGCTGATGGCTAACAAAGCAGATAAATTTACAAAGTTTTTTTTTTTTTTTTTTTTTTTGTGAATGGTCCTTGAAAATAAGTTATATGAAAGATAGACCTCTATAATCCAAATGAAAATTAGAATCTAGGAAATGTAGTTGCTAATGGTAGAAAATGATCTCCTAGGACTGGGATCTTTGTAATGAAGCAAAATTATTATCTTCAGCAAAAGACAATAACTGTATAAATGTGTATGTGCTGTTTTTATTCTGTTTTTCTGGGCATATTTATTTTAATTTTACTAATACTCTTAGGTTTAATGAATTTTACATATTAAATACAATATTCATACATATCATGCACATACAATTAGAATTTCCTTAAATATTTTGTTGTGGTTAAATTTTAATACTAATTCTTGAAAACATACTTTCCTGTCTTAGTGGTAATAAAAGTGTGGATTTACCACTTTTCATACCTATATTTTGAAAGCTTTATAGTCCTTTCGAGAGAGACGCCCTGGAACTCTTGTCAGTAGGCAAACACCTAAGGTTAATAACATGTATGATTTGATGATTTTGGCATCTTGCAAAAATTATGCATTAGATTTTCTTTGAAGAGGTTTAACCTGTATTTCCACTTCCAATTCTTTAACTTTTAGTTCCTGTTTCCTTTTTTTTTTAAAGATTTTATTTTTTATTTGAGGAAGAGTGAGAGGAGAGAGCAACAGAGAGTATGAACTGGGGGAGAGGCAGATGCAGAGGGAGAGGCAGACTCTCAGCTGAGCAAGGAGCCTAATACAGGGCTCCATCCCAGGATCCCAGGACCCTGAGATCATGACCTGAGCCAAAGACAGACACTTAATGGACTGAACCACCCAGGCACCCAGCTCGTGTTTCAAATAGACTATTGGTGTATACTTAAATTGCTCCTCCAAGATTTTAAAAAATGATTTGATGAGTGATGATAATACAAATTTTAGAGTAAAATGTACAGTAAAAAGTTTGTGTTAATGGGGTTGGCTTTTTGGAATAACATTGATTTTTCTTTTAAAACTTCAAATTTCATATTAGTGAAAATTTGATAACTAGTAATTTCAGCTTCACTTGACCTAACTTGTGAAATAATTGAAAATGCCAATGACGGATGTAGGGTGAGTGTTTCACTATGATTCTTGTCTCCCTTATTGAGTTACCATTTGTTAAAATGGGAACATATATGTACCACCTGTTGTGCTAAATGTCATTCTTATGGTCCTTTAGCTATTTTGTTTAATTAAATAAAAATAATTTAGAGGTTGATAGACAAAAACATTTGTATATTTACCTGCTTTAGACATTGTAGAGAATATATTGGATGATCCACAAAACATACCTTTTTTAATAGACTTGTGTTTTGAAATGGAGGCCTTTGTGCCCATGTAAAGTTCAGACGTATAGATTTCTTCCAAGGAAATAGCTAGGTGAGAAAGCATCATGTAGTGAATAAATCATTGCAATTTCTTTTATAAAATCTCTTCTTGTGTGGATCTTCTCCCCATCTCCATTTGAGAAATGTTGAAACCAATTACTGTATCTTTAAGTTTTGAGCATTTTAAGCATCAGAACTATTTTAATAATGAAAATAAGTAACATATTTTGATTTCTCTCTACATGGAATGTACTATTCCAATCACTTTACACATACTAACTCAATATTCCTTGAAGCCACATAAATAAGTCACTACATATTATCTATCTTGCCCAGGGTCACAAAACTGGTAAATGATAGCATTGGCATTTGAACATAGGCAGTCTGGCTCTACCCCCAACCAATTTACTGCATTACTTCCAAGTTGCAAAGTACTTTCAGAATGATGGCTCCAGTACTTACAAGATCAGTGCCATGATGAGCAAATTATCGTCTTAAAGGAAGGATTTAAATGAAGTTTTAATTTTTTTTCCCAGATATAGTTGATCCTTGCTATGAAAGGGCTGCTCTCTTGTCCAGTCTTTCTGGTTGCCACATTGATTTTAAAAATGGACATTAAGCTTGGTAAAGACAAAGGAGTTTGTTTTGAAATTTGAAATTTTGAGTAGTAGAACAGGTAAAGGAGAATAAATTTTCCCAAGTTGTTCCGAGTGGTCAGAATGGTCAATATTATTTGTTCGTGTGTAAAATCAGGTTCTTGCCTCTCGTAATAATAGCTGTCAGGGATATTGACTGAGGATTTGTGTTAAGATGTATACTGTGGAGAGTTACAGTAAATAATTAGCATGGTCACAGCTTTTTCCTCTCTCCTACAATAGCTGAAAGATTAATTTTAACTTTCCTTTTCAAAAAAGATGTGGAATGTGATACAGTACTGGGGAGTGTTATCAGCACACACCTCTGCTGTGTTTTCCAGTCTATGTTCAGAATCACTATCGTCAGCAACAGAGCTGAAAAATCAATATTTAGGCTCTTAGACTCCTGATAGGGGTGTAAGGGCAGGGTTTGCTACCTCTTTAATTTGCCTCCTGATGTTCTTGAGTTGCCTCCCCTAGCTTTTCTTGAGATAGGAAAAGGAGAAAAGTTTTATCAACCCCCAGTGGATAATTCCTCCATTGTGGATTTCTGCCTGTTAGTCTTTTACTGTTACACACATTCACACCTCATATATTTTGCTCTAAAAGCAGAACATCTGAGATGATTCTGTGGTTGAAAAAGATCTCAAAGAGATGGAGGATAGATTTAATGTTGCCATTTTTAGATAATGCTGTAAATAGAATGGCAGCTGTCCTCGGATGCATAGCAGATATACAGTACATATGCTGAATAGAAACAGATAAAAGATTGCACTCAATTAATCCTTATGAAAAGCATCATTTTAGCCATGGACTCAGTGATCGGGTTTTTAAGTACAGTGTACTTATTCTACACCTTCACATGATAAAATCCCATGCTTCTGAAGGTGACTTAAGAAAGGAAAAATTTACTATTATCCTCAACTAAGTTTAAAGCAGTCTGTAAGATCTAAGTTATTTGCCCTCTCTCTCTTTCTTAAAAAGCCCGTAAGCAATTCAACTCTACAAGCATTTCTGAAACACCTATTATGTATAAAGAATTCTTGGTGCAGTGAGGGGAACAAGACGTGAACTATTTCTTGTATAGAAAAAGCATAAGCAGAAATTTATCATTGCAAGAAGAATGTGATAATTGGTATAAGTGAATTTTGATAGATATCTTTAGCTCAGTAACAGTTAAACATAAAACAACATCTTTATTTCAAGTATATTGCTGGTAGGTACTGTGGATACTGAGATGAATTAAACCAGCCCCCAAGGAGCTTTTCTTAATGGGAGATGGCATGTAAGCTAATCATTACATTCAGTAATTGAATATATGGTTTAAATGTTCAGAAATAGGGCAGCCCCAGTGGCGCAGTGGTTTGGTGCCACCTGCAGCCCGGGGCGTGATCCTGGAGACCCGGGATCGAGTCCCACGTCGGGCTCCCTGCATGGAGCCCGCTTCTCCCTCTGCCTGTGTCTCTGCCTCTCTCTCTCTCTCTCTGTACCTCTATGAATAAATAAATAAAATCTTAAAAAAAAACTTTAAAAATGTTCAGAAATAGCAGAGGAAGGGGAGATTAATTCTCCTGGAAAGTGTTGGGTTAGGTAGTAGGTCACGACTTCAGAAGAAGAAATGACTAACCAGGATTTTGAGGCATAGGTAAGAGTTTAGTAGATGATCAATGAGAAGTAAAGACAATAGAAGAAGGTGACAGCATTACAGAAAAAGACAGTATTATACCCAAAGATAAGGAGGCATGAAACTGTATGGTATTGAAGACTGAATTGTCTGGGCTTCGCCTTACCCTGTACAATGTCTGCACTGTTGGATGGCATCTGGAGTTCTCAAGAAAGACAAGGTTGTGAAAGTCCAGGCCGAAAGCAAAGTAAATTATATATGTAAACTTTGTGTAATAGCAACTTATATGCTTTCTCTTTAAGACATACCTAGTTTTGGGATGCCTGGGTGGCTCAGGGGTTGAGCGTCTGCCTTTGGCTCAGGGTGTAATCCCAGAGTCCCGGTATCGAGTCCCACATCGGGCTCCCTGCGTGGAGCCTGCTTCTCCCTCTGCCTGTCTCTCTGCCTCTCTCTGTGTCTCTCATGAATAAATTAATAAAATCTTAAAAGAAAAAGACATACCTAGTTTTGTTATTTATAAAATATTTTATTTATTTAATATATAGAGAGAGCATAAGCAGGGATCTCTCTCTCTCTCTCTATATATATATATATATGTGTTCTCTCTAGAACATAAAATAATCTTTATTTTTAAAAAGATTTTATTTATTTATTTATTTGATATATAGAGCAGGAGCATAAGAGGAGCAAGGGGGAGAGAGTGAAGCCCTTGCAGGGAGCCCGATACAAGGACTTGATCCAAGGATCATGACCTGAGCTGAAGTCAGACACTTAACTTACTGAGCGAGCCACCCAGGTGCCCAAGACAGACCTGGTTTTGAGTTTAGACTCTGGAACTTGTTCTATGATCTTGATCACTTTTCTTAACCTCTTAGACCTCAGCTTTTCAATAATGGGGTTTCTAATATTTAACATTAAACAGTACATTGTCTGATACTTATATATAACGATGACTTTAATGATCACTGGTTGTTTTTGTTTGTTTGTTTGGTTGGTTGGTTGGTTGTTTTTTTGGCTTGACCATCGTATAGTGGTATTACTCAGTGAGGGATAAAAATACTTAATCAATGTAGTATAACTGCCATTCTTCCTTCCCATCAGGTCTGGATTTTAAATGGTATAGGAGAGGAAGTTGAAAGAGCTCCAGAATAGGAGTTTGGAGAACTGAATTCTAGTTCTACCTTAGCTATAAACTGAGACTGGTGATCTTGACTAAAAAATATGCTCTTTGAGTTTATTCTTCTCTAAAGAGCTGGGGTTTGTACTCAATGTCTATCTGACTCATGTCCTTGCTACTATGAGTAGTTTCTGAGGAGCAGCTCAGAGACTTGAAAGAGATAAAACTACACAACTTAATTCCAGTAAAGGCTTGCTAAATCAGAAATTGGCCTATTTAGTTTTTATGTTTGTGGGAAAATTGCCTATAGCAACCAAACTCATTTTAAAGAATGGTGGTTTCCCATTGTAAAAAAATGATGAAATACATTTAGCATACCCTAAAATTCATTAAATATGCAGAAAGGTGTTTTATCAGCCTTGCAGTTTTATTCAGCAATCAAGAATGGAAAGAGTAGAGTGTGGTTTGATGATTTGGGTGTGTGATGGTAAGATTGTGTTTAGATGGGCTCCTAGGGGTATCTAATGTCTATTGAGATATTTTGCATCAAAACATGTGGAAAAACACGCAATGAATGGTGTTAATGATTGATGAAGTTTATATTTTGAGAAAACTTAGTTGGTGTTGACTAAAGAACATAGTCTTCTTTCTATAAATTAATTGTAATACTCATGAATAATGAGTTTCATTCACAAAGTACGAGAGATTAACATTCTGAAGAATATGTAGTCAGTAGAGCCACAGTCAAGGAGTGTTAACTCTAGATTCCAAACCACAGCCCTTTGATATTACTTCCTCTCATGACAAAATCTAACTGCTATTTTCACTGTACATTAATTTTGATATCATTTTGAAGTAATAGCATGTATGGCTCTGTAGTCTCTTAATGTAGATAGTCCTCTCTCTCTCTCTCTCCCCTCTATTTCCTTGCTTTGTTTCCTGTGTTAATCTGGTAACCAGCCACTTATTGTACTGATTATTTTGTAATTGAAACTGTAAAAGCCTATGGCAGGTAAACCTATGGCAGGCAGATGGTCTCCCCAGTATGTCAGCTGTCTCGGAAGTGGGTTTTTTTTTTTGTACTACAGTGTGGTCTGGGAAAACACACACACACACACACACACACACACACACACACACACACACAATGAAGAAAAGAGCCCAGATCATACAATTTGAAATTTAACAGAATGTATTTGCTAACACTTTTAAAGTTGCCTTAAGACGAAATTTCATTATGGAAGCATCTTTTGTGGAGCCTGAAGTGAAAGAGCAGGAGGGGAAACTACAGTGTTGGGAAGAGTGTGGAGGTTGTTACAACAGATTTTTTCAGTAGCAGTGTTTGTGCCTTTGGTCTTTTGGTGGACTAACTCCTGAGGGGTGGGGGTGGGGGGGGGAAGGCAGAAATGCCCCCAAGCTGTTGGATGCTTCTGCTTGTTCTCATAGCAGCCTGAGGGGAAAAAATGCTTGTTTAAACACTAATATATTCCATAAAAACCAACAATTATGGCAAGGTTTTTAAAAAAGAAAATTACATTAAAGATGAATGAGGGTATATTGAAATAATTATGTTTTAAGGTGCGCAACATTAAAAGATATTGAATAGAATATTGACTGTTTTGTGGAAATAGCAATAATGAGATTCCTGTCACCTAATCTTACAATAATTGGGTTATTACTATGCAAATGAAGGTATTACTTTAAAAAAGTAAGGAAGCAAGACAGATCCTTGAGGCAATCCTTTATCTATTCGTAAAGCTGTGCTGTCAATTCTCCTTAGATTGGAGATCCTTTTCCAAACAATTTGAAGATGCTCATTTCACTATTTGCCCCTGAAATTCTACTATAATATTTTTCAGCTGCCACAGGTAGCAGATTGGTGGTTGGTGATTTTATTTTTTTTAGCTCTTTGTGGAACCCAAAGGAGTAATTAAACTGTATAATGATTGCCCACTGTCTTTTTTTTTTTTTTTTTTTTTTAAAGAAATGAAATGTTGTGAATTTTGCTGCCAAAGATACATGCCGGAGCCCTTATCTCCACTTTCCACACAGCTCTATCATTATTGTGTAGTGTCAGGTGGTACCTACACATCTCAAAAGCCACCAGGTCATTTTGGGCTAGCAGACCTCCTAGGACACCTTTGTGGCTGAGGAAGCAATTTTGTTAGTCCTCTGTCATACTCCAATCAATAGTCCATACATTGCTGTCACTACCATGTCCATTTAAGCTCCTATGGCACCCATCAAATGAATAGAAATATTTGGGACAATTGCCATTTTAGTTCATGACCCAGGTAACTACCTTTGTGTTCATCAGGGAATAGTATTTCAAATTGTTGATTGCTGAGGCTTTGGATAAAAGGTGATTATGTTTCCTGGAATGTTGTATGATTTTTACATACCACTTGCTATATGAAATGTTCTCTGTATAAGGAAAAAATACAAAGTTCCACTTTAAAAGTTCCCTAGTATTTTTTACATGGAGAAAGCATCAAACAAAATCCCTGGATTGAGCCTTCTTGAAATATCACAATGGACTTTTTATATTTTAATACTCTTTGGTAGCATATACTGGATTCATCAGAGCAAGCAGATATGAGGAAATCATGAAAGACAAATTTCATTTACCAGGTACTTTTGGTTCCAAGGATTAGGAGGTCAAGAAAATATAAGCCTTATCAGTTTATTTCAGAATCAGTTGAGACTTGAGAGACTCTATAAATGTCATCAACACTGCTCTTTACCTTATGTCCTTTCATAGTTCTTAAGGAAGAACTAGGTTCAGATGGCTACTGCACATTATATTCATGTTATATTCATGCCATTCTCTGTTCAGTAGAGAAATCCTAGAATAAAGTTCTATTTATATGAGTACAGATTTGTTGTTTTATAGTTATTAGGCGGGCATGATTTATCAAATATAGGTAATATTTTCAAGCAATTTGCAGTCCTGAAAATATTAATTCTAAATCCTTTCATTTCCATAATCCAATTAATTTGGTTAGCCACAATAAATCAATATAAGACAGTAGTTTTTATTAGATCTTTGTGGAAAGGATATTTGAGAAAAAGGCGGAAGTCTAGCGCATCATTTAGAATAAGTTATGCCACCATTATAGATAACCCTTAAATCTCATTTACAAACCTTGTTGTGAGTTTAGGTGACTCTGATGTCAGCTATCTACCACATGTTGGCTTTGCTTTCCAGACTTCCGTTTTAATACACCTCCATATATACCTGCTTCTATGCACTCTCAGGCCAGGAAGAGAAGATGTGGATAGCTGAGTACTGGCAATTAAATGCTTTATTCCAAAAGTGACAAACATTCCTTCTCATATTTCTTGGCTAGAACTAATCATATAGTCATTCTTAATTTCATTGGGATGGGAAGAGAACCAGATTGTGATCAATATTGAGAATATTGATCATATCCAGTATTGACTTATTTGCTTATTAAGAATAACTTTGTAATATGAAACATTACTCAAGGTGTGTGTGTGAAATTACAGCAAGGAGTGCAATGAATGATTTTTATTAAAAACTAAGTATTTTCCGTCTATTGATGCACCCATTCCTCTAGACTTCCTTGGATGATGCTATTCTTAAGTTTTATGGAACAGGTTTTACCTTGACTAAGGTCACTGTGCACTCAACCTTTACAAATGGGATTATATTGAGCTTTTAAATTGTAGTTGTAACCAACTTGCTATAATGATAAACATTGCAGAAGAATACTTTGGTCCAGTTTTCATGAGGGTTGGTGACATTAAATGCAGCTAACAATTTCTCAGGTTGGAAAAGAAGTTGTTATTTGATTTGCAAAAGAAGGAAACATTAGAATCAGTACATTCTTCAACTCATTCTGATAGGATCTGCAAAGAAAAGAGAGCATGAAATAGTAAAATGAAAGCTCCATTATCTTTTTAAGCAAAGCAGAGTATTTGGATCTGATAGGTGTGTAGAAACAGTAATAAAAGTGTGTATCTTATTTAAGTTTATTTGGGTAGCAACAAAACTTTGAGAACAAGGGTGTATTTGACCTTGAAAAGAGAATATTTTACCACTTAGAGCAGCTTCCTGTCATCCTCAGGAAGTAACCAAGTAATTTCTTTTAAATATCATCATGAACTCATGAATTTAAGTATATTTGATGAGTTTGATCTATTGAAATTCCTAGTCTTTTTGAAGCCTCATGTTGTCTCACCTTTGTCTAATGGAAACCTCTTCAGGTTGGCCCTGAGTACTTTTGACATAACTGTAGTCATCTTTGATAGCGTCCTTGGCATGTGGCATGTCAAGATGTTCTAGGCACATTTTTTATCTATTCTGCCATCATCCACTTCTTCAGCTACTTTTTGTTTTCTAAACACTAGGTATGTTCATTGCTACTGGCGTGGTTATTATTTATAGGCCTAAATAGACAGTGCTATTGGATGTGCTGAGAATTTTCACTTTCAGTATTCAACTATTAATTTTGGGCTATCAAATTTCATGTCAAAACAAAAGTATCTAAATTGGTCCTAATATAGGTGATGTCTGTCAGAAGTTCTAAGATTTTAAAGAACCACATTTCAGGGGCAGCCCGGGTGGCTCAGCAGTTTAGCTGCCTTCAGCCCAGGGCCTGATCGTGGAGATCCGGGATCGAGTCCCACGTTGGGCTCCCTTCATGGAGCCTGCTTCTCCCTCTGCCTGTGTCTCTGCCTCTCTCTCTCTCTCTCTCTCTCTCTCTCTCTGTCTCTCATGAATAAGTAAATAACACCTTTAAAAAAAAAAGAACCACATTTCAGCCATAGAAGAATATCATCTTCTAGCTATGAACTATAATGGATACATTAAAAATGTTTCTGAAATTAGTATCTTTTTGGCTTAATGCTGTGGGCAAAATCTTCTTTCACAGTTTATATTCATATTTGGTTCTCTTTTGGCTAATGGTGATCTATCTGCTACAAGATACTGTATTTATAGGCTCTTATGCATGAAATTCTACTTTTATTTTTTAGTATGATTGCTTCATTTTGATCACCATTTACCAACGTGTATCTACTGTGGTAAATATCATTTCCTCAGAAGTTGTCATATACATATTATTTATATATTTCTGTAGTTAAACACTCAAATACTAGCAAAATATCGTAATTTTACTGCATATATCCTATTTCATAGTTGGTTTAAATGGATAATTGTACTCCTTGAGACTGTACCACAAAGCATTGTTTGGCAAAAACAAACAAACAAACATAGAAAGTTATAGAGTCTCTAGAGCATCCACTTGTTCAGAAAATCCTTTATAGGCAGAGCCTCATCTATAAGGATCTCTTCATTAATATAAGCAGGGATTAGAATGCCCCTACTTAGCTGTTGTGTAGGAGGAAAGAGGAAGGGTAGATGGGAGGATCTAAAGCTTTTGTGTTTTTTAGAACCTTGGTTATGTATAATTTTGGGGTTCCCCTTTTTGGCAAGAATATCTGGACCAATCTGAGTTACTCTGACAACTGACTACTCTCATCTTTTTGGAAGATGGTATTCTGCTCATCTGAAATGAATCACTTGGACAAGTGCTTTCTGGTACATCTAGATCCTCCATTCCAACTGTTTACCTGTCCTGATTCCTAGTTTGTGGTCTTCTAGAGGCCCTAGGAATAACCAGAAGGCCATGAAATTAGATGTGTTATTGGATCACAGTCATTTGCAAATGATATGCAAGTGTACTGGCTCATTAGAGTATTTATTTATTTTTTTATTAAAGTATTTCTTAAAGAAATTGGGGTAGTGTTTGAAAAAAATGTCTAACCAGATTAAGTAATAAAGAAAAATAACAATTTACATAGCCAGACACTCGAGGTAGAGCGGACTGTTGGGTTAACTTTGTCTAGTGCTTTCACCATCTTATCTCTGCAGTTCCCTTAGCTCTGCCATCCTCTGTATGTCAGCTTTATTCTTTTTTTTATTTGAATATAGTTGACATACAATGTTACATTAGTTTCAGATGCTCAGGATAGTGATTCAATAAGTTTATACTATACTCACCACAAGTGTAGCTACCGCCTGTCACCAAACTATTACAATAATATTGACTATATTCCTGGGCTGTCCCTTTTATTCCTGTGACTTATGCATTTCATATCTGGAAACCTGTGTCTCCCACTCCTCTATATCCATTTTGCTCATCCCTCAACCCCCTTCCCTCTGGCCACCATCAGTTTGTTCTCTGTATTTATAGATTTGATTCTGCTTTCTATGTTTGTTCTTTTATTCTTTTTTTTTTTTTTAGATTCCATATATAACTGCAATCATATGGTATTTGTCTTTCTGTGTCTGACTTATTTCACTGAGCATAATACCCTCTAGGTCCATACATGGTCTCACAAATGGCAAGATCTCATCTTTTATAGATGAGTAATCTATCTATCTCATACACACACACACACACACACACACATACACACACACACACACTCTCAAAATCTCTTTATCCATTTATCTATCAATGGCTACCCAAGTAATAGATACTTAGGCTGTTTCCATATACGGCTGTCTTAGGTAATCCTAGAATAAGCATAAGGGGGCATGTACTTTTTGGAATTAGTGTTTTCTTTTTCTTTGAGTAAATACTCAGTAATGGAATTACTAGATTGCATGGTGTTTATATTTTTAATTTGTAAGTTTTCCACAATGGCTGCACCAATTTATATTCCCATCAACAGTGCATGAGGGTTCCTTTTTCTCCACATCCTTGCCAACACTTGTTACTTCTTGTCTTTTAGATTCTAGCCATTCTGATAGGTGTAAGGTGATATCTCATGGTGGTTTTGATTTGCCTTAGAATGTTCCATGCTCGTGAATTGGAAGAATTAATATTGTTAAAATGTCCATATTACCCAAAGCAATCTACAGATTCAATGCAATCTCTATTAAAATACCAAGAGCATTTTTCTTTTTTTTTGAGCATTTTTCATAGAACTAGAACAAATCCTATAATTCATATGGAACCACAACAAACCTTTAAAAGCCAAAGGTTGAGAAAAAAGAACAAAGCTGGAGGTATCACAATTTCAAATTTCAAAATATACTACAACGCTGTAATAATCATAGCAGTATGCAACTGGCACAAAAATAGACACATAGATCAATGTGACAAAATAGAGAGTTCAGAAATAATCCAACATGGGGCACCTGGCTGGTGCAGTTTGTTGAGCTCCTGACTCTTGGTTTCAGCTCAGGTCTGATCTCATGATCATGAGTTCGGGCTCTGTGCTCAACACAGAATCTGCTTGTGTTTCTCTCCACTTCTCCTCTCATGCTCTCTCTCTTTCTAAAGTAAATAAAATCTTAAAAAAAAAAAATAAGCCCATGCTTATATGGCCAATTAATCTAAAACAAAGGAGGTAAGAATATGCAGTGGAGAAAAGACAATATCTTCAATAAATCATGCAGGAAAACTGTACAGCTACATACAAAAGAATGTTACAGGACCACTTTCTTGCACTATACACAAAAGTAAACTCAAAATGGATTACAGACCTGAATATGAGACCTGAAACCATAAAACTTATAGAAGAGAACATAGGCAGTAATTTCTTTGACATCAGCCTTAGCAACATTTTTCTAGATATGTCTCCTAAGGCAAGGGAAACAAAAGCAAAAATAAACTATTGAGACCTCACCAAAATAAAAAGCTTTTGCACAGCAAAGGAAACCATCAACAAAATGAAAAGGCAACCTACTGAAAGGGATAGGTTCCTGGCATCAACCAGTCACTGGCAAGGAGGATGGGATTACCATGGTTGCTTTAAATTTAATACCACAGAGGTTGGGGTCAATCTCTCAAACTGCACAGCTCTTACATGCTGAGGAAGGGATATTGAGGAGAAGACTACCCTATCTGTTACATTTTGCCCAAGGGTGCTTTTGTGTATTGGTTTGGGTGTAGAATGTGAGTAAAATAATGAGCAATTACTGCTAGAATAAGAAAAAAGGGAGGAAAAAGGCAATATGATATAATATATCCAAAGGTGTGTGTGTGTGTGTGTGTGTGTGTGTGTGTGTGTGTGTGTGTTTTATAGAAAGAGAACATGAGTAGGGAAGAGCAGAGGGAGAGAAAGAACCTTTGCAGATTTCTCATGCCCAGCATGAAGCCTGATTTGGGGCTTGATCTCACAACTCTGAGATTATCACCTGAGCTGAAATCAAGAGTCGGATACTTAATTGAGTGAGCCATGCAGGTGCCCCAAAGATCTTTTATTTGATTATAAATGTCTTTCAAAACATTCCTCTGATTTTTATTATTTTTAAAAATTTCACTAAGAATTATATGAGCAACCAAATGTCATCCCATTGTACCTGTAAATGAGCTCAGTGAAACCAACTTCTTTTAATCGTGAAATATGATTAAACTTGCCCTTTAGATTTGTCATCTGCATTGAGCTGTTTTTTCTAGTTCTTCATTGGCTCTCCTTGAAAACCCTCTATTATAGTCCAAGAGTGTCCTGGTCTTCAGTACCACCACTTATATTTTTTGAGATACATGCCTGGAATGCTATCTGCTCTTCCCTACAGCTTTCCAGATCTTTCCTGTTCCTCAAAATTCAGCTGAAATATCATGTCTGTGAAGCCTTTTGGTAACCAGCCTAGCTCAAGGGTCTTTTCTCTCTCTTTTCTCTGAAGACTTAAGTATCACTTTGTCTTTAATTCATTTGTTGGTCAACTTATCTGCTGCCTTTTGAGACTTCCCTTTTATGTCTTTGAGCTATTATTAACATCTTCTATTATTGATTATGGCTTTCTTGAAAATAGAAACCCTTGATACCTTAATGAGTCCCATGAAAATTGTTTTTCAATTAAATCATCTTGGAAAGGGAAGTTTAAATAATCTATCATTCTGGACATAAAAATAACTTACTAAGCATTTGCTGTATGCCCAAGAGTAGCAAATACTTTATGGGTGTTAACTCAGTTTTTCCTTGCATACCAATACAAAAACTCCATGTAGTAGGTTAGACAAAAACCTATCTCAAAATAGTTGAAATAAGAAAGGGAATATACCGGTACCCTAATTAAAAAATAAACTTTAAGCTCATAGTATATGTCCAGGCATCCATCTCTCACTCTGTTTTCCCATCTCTTAGTTTTATTTTTCTCTTAGTTGACTCTTTTGGCCTGGAAGACCCTCAGTAACCACAATCTAGCAATTGTTGTGATGTTGAGGATCCCCACTTGGCTTCCCAGAACTGGTAATGATGACTTAGGCCTGAACAGTCATCCCTAAACTGTAGCTAAAGGGAGTGTGGGTCAAACCCACTTGAACCGTGAAGTTTGAGAATAGTGTGGTTTTTCAATGAGATGCTGAGTAACAATTTTTCTGGTATTATTTCTAATTTACAGATAAAAACTGGGCTTAGAGATTAAGTAACAAGCCTAAGATCACCCAAATAGGAAGACTCTACCCAGAATAAAGTCCAGATTTTATGATAAACACTTTGTTCTATTGTAGTATTTTTATAAAACTGTATTTGAATTCAATGCTCAAAATAAAAATAGCATTTACTGTATAGACCTTATTTTGTGTACCTTCAGCATCTTTGGATATTCAGTATCTTTTTTTAACCAAATCAGGAATGGAACCATTATCTGAAATTATTACATACTGTTTCAGTCACTATGTTTCTTTACTCAGATCTTCATACTCAGTTACTTCCGTGGGTCTTTGTGGGCTCCAAAGATACTACATATGACTAAGAAATATCAGATGTCATCCAAATGGGTTGGCAACTGACGTCTCCCTCCATTGCCTTTGGAGATGACTGGATATAAAGTGGAGAGAATCATGAGTATGTTACAAGGGCTAGTCTAAGATATGTCAGTGGACAGACACTTGGGGAGAATAAATCAGGATTGACTGAACTGTGGATGCAGAAACCCTGATTCTTAGAGCTCCTTAGATGAAAGTGTTTGGGTCCTGTTATCTCTGGCTCCTTCCAAAACCTAGGGCCTGCCCAGCTCTTGCTTGAGCCTGTCAGCAGGCCTTGTTCTTCAGGTTCTTCCTGCCCTTTCAGTACTTAGAGAGACCACCTACTGTTTTGCTGCAACTCTAGGTCTTCCTGTTCTTCTGACCAGAGAATTTCAGTTTAAATTCAGGGTTCTATAATTTTTGACATTATTGTACTTCAGGTGCTATTTAATTTTTTTATATGTGAACACACAAATGTATATTTTGTTGTAACAACCCCTTTCCTGACATTCTGGAATGCATTCCTTGTTTTACTTCTTTCTCTGCTAATGACTTTTCTAACTTTGAAGTAGTTAGATCACAGCTTCTTTATTAATAAGTTTTAATGACTTTGTTTTCTTCACATCATCTAACAAAGTACGTTACCAGTATTGCTCAACAATATATTTATTTAATTTGACTTAGTGCTCAGAGATGGGGTGAACTGTCTGTGACATTAATATGAAGACCAGGAATTTCATCTTATTCATAGAGGTGGCCTGAAGACTGTTTTACTCTGCACTTTCAGCTTGGGCTAAGAGCTATAGGATGAACAAAGTGTACCAGCTTAATCCACAGATTGGTATGTAGTTCTTACTGTACTTATCTCTTCAGTCTTTACTGTATCAGCTGAGGGGTTAATTTAAGATTGCTTTTTGTTCACTGATATAGAATTTGGTGTATTATGAGGATTTTTGCTTCTAGTCAGGAATAATAGCTTTGTGTTGTAAAAAGCATTAAAATAGTATGTGCTATCATATCCAAACTAGGTCAGTTATTTTATAGTTTACATTTGATACATGATGGTACTACAACTGGAACGGGAAACAAGTCTTCCTATGTAGAAATGTTGACTATTAACAATGAAAAATGTATTATAAATTGCCCTCTTATCAACAGTTCATAGGCTATGTTGAAGATATTATATCTGTTCAATTACTGATTTTTCACTGGTAAAGTATAACTTCATCTTCAGTCCATGCACATCAGCATAGAAGTACATCTATTTTACTTTTTAATGTTAAAAGCCACAAAGGCTTTTCTAAATTAGCAGGGGGCATTTACACAGTAAACTAGTGAAAAATGTTATGAGCTTTCATCAGCTGTTTTGGTTTTAGCTGCCACTTTGGGGCTTTTACACTTCTTTATCTTTCCCACCCCATCTCCGGGAGGCAAACAAAGAAATATAATTTGCATCAGCTATAGAAATGCCTCTGAGATCACTACTCTAAGTGTGCTGGGGATTTGGAGTAGAAATCCTGAAAAAGAGAAAAAGGCAAGGGTAAAAGCTCTGTTGACAAGGGAGTTTCATAGGCATGCAGTGAGAGCACAACATTGGACGTGTGAATACAAATTTTGCAAGCTTCCTCTTCTCTTGTGAAAAAAGTCTAGGAGTGTGGTAGTAGTTCTCTCTGGTTAAAGAGGTGGATGCAGTGACAGCTGGATAGCTTAGTTTTTCTTTCCAATGTAGATACTTCTCTGTTGCAGTATTTAGCACCTTTACTCCTTCTTGTCCTGCTTCTCATCACATGTGGCACTACTGGTTGAGAAGAAAGTAGGTGGCTCTCTCTGTACATGATCCTAACAGTTCTCCATCATTTGGCTAATCCACTGGGCTGGAACGGAAGGGCATTTGAATTTTCACTTCGATGCAGAGCATTAGCACTTTCACTCTCTGCTGGCATCAGGTCAAGGAAACCAAGTAAGCTTGTGAACCAGTTTTTCCCTGGAGCAAATATAATACATATATTTGGCTAGGAGGTCATCTGTTAAAGGTTGACTTTATTTTTTCAATAGGATCAGGTATTTGTTCAAATTTGGAAAGCATCTAAGTAAAGGCAATGTAGACATTTAATCAAAGCAAAATCTATTCTAAAAAAAAATAGGAAGATCTCATTATAGATTCACAGTCTGTGTATTTGTGTGCTCAAGGATAATAATAATACTGGGATACATTTCAGAGAAAAGAGATGAGTAAAAATAAGAAAAAAAATTAATGGATTTGAGCCCAAGTAAATGAAACTCTATTATTTAATTATAGTATCTGACTGTGAATATAAATGGGAGATGTAGAGCAAGAATTTTTTCTACAGTTTGGATCATAGATGATTTCATGACTAAAAGAGGAAGTCTGATACTCCGCTACAAGCTAGAGTTTTGATCCTTCATAAAATGAATCAAGGAGTATAAAAAATATTTTGGGATTGAGGACAGTTCCTTTTGTAAGCACTCAAGTGTTTTTACATCTAAAGTGAGTAAGAACTGCATAATGTGCAAACTATGCCGGTGTCCTTCAAATTTGCCACTTTGGAGAAACCTGAATAGATGGGATAAAGCTTACTGATACACAATGGAAAAGGACATGCTAACTCTTACAGTTTTACAGTTTCATGTTTGGAACCTCTTGTGGGTCAGTGTCTGCAATAGTATCAATGGTTGGACCATTTATTTGCTACCAATTGCTATTTTTGGCATGTGGGTAAGTTTAAACCCCAGTGTCCTGGTTAAATTCCAATGTAGATGAGTGATCATATTCCATCTGCCATGTTCTTAATTTGCCTTTCTTAAGGAAATGAAGCATAACTCCATTCCCAAGCAGACTTTTGATACACTTTAGATAAAAATTTAATATTTTTATTCTTCATTTGGTAGTTCCATATCATTAGACCTCAGTTTTAGGTTCAGCTGTATCACTGACTCACCTGTGACCTCGTACAAGTTATCTTCATCTCTCTGAAAACCATTTTCTATAAAATAGAACAACAGTCTAAGTAACTGTTAAACCTACTCACAGTTTTAACAGACTATGAATTGCTGATGGTCCACAGCCTTGACATAAGGGAAAAATTTTGTTCAGACTTCAAAAATTTTTCTGATTTCTCTTAATTTTAATTCATTAGAAAACACATTCTCTTAGAAATTACCTTTAAAGTTGTCTATCCAAGAGTATACATCAAATTAAAGTCCGGTTCTCTTCCCCCTCCAACCCCAACTAATCTCAATTCATTTCTTAGTTATCTTTTTTAGTGGAGATATGAATACATGCATAGTTTTAGGTGGAGGGAAATAAGAAAACGTGGGGAGAAAACAAAACAGTATTTCAGATAGTACATTTATTTTGATTTTCATATTTTTGATTTATCAATCTCACATTTTTCCAGAAATATTTAGTAGGGAACAATTCATGACATACTTAGCCCAAAGTAGTAAAATGATGATATCATCAGACTATGAGTTATGTATATATAATGTCATCCCTAAAGCAACAACTAAAAAAGCTGTACAAATAAACAGTAAAAAATACTGCATATAAATCATAGTTGAATTATAAAAATTGTTGAAGGCAGAAAAAAGAAGTGATCAATAGAGGAAAGCAGAAAGCAAAAAATGAAATTGCAGAATTCAGTCCTAACATATCAATAATTATATTAAATATAAATGGACCAAATACACCAATTGAAAGATTGTCAGAGTGTATTAAAAATAGGACCTAACTATATGCTGTTTATAAGAAATTCTCTTCAAGTATAATGATATAGGCAGGTGAAAGTAAAAGGATAAATAAAGATATATAATGAAAACCTAAATTAAAAAAGGCAGTAGTTGCTATACTATTATCAGATATAGTAGCCTGGAGAACAAAAGAAAAAATATCAATGCTAGGGGGTATTATTCTATAATAATTAAAGAGTTCCATCAAAAAGACATGGCAATCCTCAATATGTATGCCTTAAATTAGTGAATTAAAACACATGGAGTAAAAATCGACAGATTTGAAAAGAGGAATAGACAAATTCACAAATAAAGTTGAAGATTTCATTACCCCTACATCATCAGTTGTTAGAAAACTAGGCAGGGGCAGCCCCGGTGGCCCAGTGGTTTAGCACCGCCTTCAGCCCAGGGCATGATCCCCCAGTCCCAGGATGTAGTCCCACATCCGGCTTCCTGCATGGAGCCTGTTTCTCCCTCTGCCTGTATCTCTGCCTCTCTCTCTCTCTCTCTCTCTGTGTGTGTGTCTCTCATGAGTAAATAAATAAATAAAATTTTTAAAAAAGAGAAACAATTCCACCCATCAGCAGCAAAACACATATTCTTGTCATGTGACTAAGATATATATATATCAAGAAAGACTATATCCTGGATCAGAAAACAAATCTCAACACATTTAAAAAGAATTAAAGTTTTTTGGAATGTATTCTTTGACCACCATGGAATCAAATTAGAAGTGAAAAAAATAACATGAAAATCTCTGAGCATTTGGAAATTCAACAACATACTGAATTATAAATAATAATCCATAGGCCAGAAAAGCAGTCTCAAAGAACATAAAAATACATTGAAATGAATGAAAATAAAAATACAACATCAGAATATGTGGGTCACAGATAAAGTAGTGCTAAGAGGAATCAAAGCACTAAATTATTTAAAAAAAGGCACTAAATATATACATTAGAAAAAAGGAAAAATCTCAAATCAGTAATCTAACCTCCCATTTCAAGAACCTATAAAAAAATGAACCGAATAGACCCAAAGAAAGCAGAAGAAAGGAAATGGTATGTTAAGAACAAATGCCAATAAAATTGAAAGCAGAAAAACAATAAGTGAAAAAAAATGTGGCTTTTTGAAACTGATGAAATTGACAAACTTCTGCAAGACTAACAAAGAATAAAGAGAAAAGACATAAATTATCAATATGAGGAAGGAAAAAGAGTGATCACTGCACACACTGCAGACATCAAAAGGATAATATGGGGATGCTACAAGCAGCTCTATACACACACATTTGACAACTTAGAAGAAATGGACCAATTGCTCAGAAAACATAAGCTGCCATAACTCACCTAATATTAAATAGATAATTTGAATATCCCTATAATTAATAATGATATTGAACAGAAAATTTGTATAATTTCAAAAAGAATAATCGGGTCCCAGATGGGTTCACTAGAGAGTTCTAACAGACACTTAGAGAAGTACCACCAACTCTATAGTCTCCTCCAGAAAACCATTTATTTTTTGGTAGTGTTATCCAGATACTAAAATCCAACAAAGACAGTAAGTTCCAAAAAAAAAAAAAAAAAAAAAGAAAAAAGAAAAACCAGACACAAATAAACCTCATGAACACAGGCACAAAAATCCTTAACAAAACATTAGCAAATAGAACCCATATAAAATGACCTATATCTCATGATCAATAGAATTTATTCTAGGGATGCAAGTCTGGTTCAGAACTTGAAAAACTATTAGTGTGATCCATCATGTAACAGGCTAAAGAAGGAATGTCACTTGATTCCATCATTTCATACAGAAAAAGCATTTGACAAAATTTAATACCCATTCATTATAATAGCTCTCAGATAAATAGGAACAGGGAACTTCCTCAAGTTGATATAGAACATCTATAAAAAATGCATAACAGTCTACAACTAACATTACATTTAATTATGAAAAATTGAATTGTTTCCCCTTAGATAAGGAAGTAGGTAAAAAATGTGTATACTCACTAGTCTTATCCAATATATTGCTAGAATTTCTAGCCCATATATTAAAAAAAAGGAAATTAAAAAGCATAGAGATTAGAAAGGAAGAAATAAAACTGTCCCTATTTTCAGGTGAGATTTTTGTTTATGTAGAAAATCCCAAGAAACGTAGAAAACGTACTTGTCAATCTAATAAGTATGAGTTCAGAAAAGTAGTGAGATACAAGATAAACATACAAAAATCAATTTTATTTTTTTAAAATAGCAGTGAACACCTGGACAACAAGATTAAAAATACAATGCCATTTACAGTTACTAAAAAGTTAAATTGCTAGGTAGAAATATAACAAATCATGTATATGACTAATGCTAAAATCCAGAAATATCTAAATATAGATATACCATGTTCATGGACTGGAAGACTCACCATTACAAAGATGTCAGTTCCCCCAAACTGACATACAGATGCAACATAATTCCTATCAAATTTTCAGCAAGACTTTTTTGTACATGTAGACAAAATTATCCTAAAATTTACATGAAAAGGTAAAGGAATCAGAATAGCTATAATGAATTTGAATTAAAAAAATGAAGTGACAGGGATTAACCCATTCAATTTTTATTTATTTATTTTTTATTTATTTATTTATTTATTTTTTCCATTCAAGTTTTAGATTTATTATATAGCTACAGTAATCTAGACTCCTTGATCTTGGTAGAGGGATAAGCACATATATCAGTGTAACAGAATGGAGAATCCAGAAATTGACCAACACAAATTTATTTAATTAATTTTTGACAAAGTTGCAGAACCAGTTTGATGGAAATAGTCTTCTCAACAAATGATGTTAGAGCAATTGGACATTCATAGGCAAAAGAAAATAATGTTATCTAAGTCTACAGTTTATATAAAAATTAACTCAATATATGTCATGAATTTAAATGTAAAATCTAAAATTATAAAATTTTTAAGAAAAAAATGGCAAGTTTTGGGGATCTAGGGTTAGGCAGTGCATTTTTGCATTTTCTACCACGAGCAAATCCATAAAAGGAAAGATTGATAAATTGGATTTTATCAAACCTAAGAACTTTTTGCTCTGTGAAAGGCTCTTTTATGAAGATAAAAAGACAAGCTATAGACTGGGAGAAAATATTTGTAAACCATGTATCTGAAAAATGACTAGCATTAGGAATATAATCTCTCAATCTATAGTTAACAAATCCAATTAGAAAATGAACAAAAGGCATGAAAAAACATTTTATGGGAGAAGTTATACACAGATAGCAAATAAGTACATGAGAGATGTTCAGCATCACTAATCGTCACCAATCATTAGAGAAAAGCAGAATGACTAAAATAAAAAAAAATAATGACAACACCAAATGCTGGCAAGGATGCATAGAAACTGGCTCACTCATGCATTGCTGATGGGGATATAAAATGTCACAACCATTCTGCAAAATAGTTTGGCAGGTTTTTAAAGAAAATTTAACATACAACTCCAGTGCAACCCAGAAATTGCTCTCCTGGGCATTTATCCCAGAGAAAGGAAAACCTTTTGTTCACGTAAAAACCTATATGCAGGGATGCCTGTGTGGCTCAGGGCATGATCCCAGTGTCCTGGGATCAAGTTCCACATCGGGCTCCTTGCATGGAGCCTGCTTCTCCCTCTGCCTGTGTCTCTGCCTTTCTCTCTCTCTGTTCCTCTCATGAATAAATAAATAAAATCTTAAAAAAACCCTGTATGCATATGCTTATAGCAACTTTGTTCATAATAACTTCAAATTGGAAACAGCACATTGTCCTTCAAGGGTGAATGGTTAAATGATCCATTCCATAGAACACACTACTCAGTAATAAAAATGAGATAATTGTTGATACTCTAACCTGGATAAATCTCCAGAGAATTATGTTGACTATATGATTTCATTTATGTAATATTTTTGAAATGACAAAATTACAGAAATTGTAAGTTAATTTAGTGATTTCCACTGTTTATGGAAGAGGTAGGATGGGAGGGAAATGGTTATTGCTATAGAAAGACAATCTGAGAGAGTCTTATGGTAAGGAAAGGTCTATCTTGATTGTATCAATGTCAGTATCTTGGTTTTGATATTATACTATAGTTTTACAAGATGTTACCACTGGGGGAAACGAAGCAAAGGGTGCAGGAGCGTATCTCTTACAATTGCCTGTGAGTCTACAATTATCTCAAACTAAATTGTTTAATTAAAGAAAAAGACAGCCCTCTACCAGCTCCTAGATTAAAATCCAAAGCCTTTCCTTGGCCCTTTCCAACCTCATTCATGTCCTACTTCTCTCTCTCTTCCACATCATGCTGAAGCTACAGTGGCCTTTTTGGTGTCCCTGGACTGCTTAGCAAGCTCTCACCACAGGGCCTTTGTACTTGCTATTCCCTCTGCTGGGAAAGCTCCTCCCTCTGGTTTACTTACTTCATCCTGTTCTCTGCTTAAATATTCAAGGATACTCCTTGTGACTCCTGTCACAATCTAATGCCCTATTTTAATTTATTCTTCTTTCAGTAAAAACATATTTGATACTTTAAAAAAATTATACATTTCTAGGATGGGAACCTTAAATTTCCTACTGTGCCTTCACTTTTCTATGTGTTCTAGAATTTGGAACATTTGATTAAAAAAACAAACTAAAGAAACTGATTTCTATTTTCTTTACTTTGTATTTTCTTTTTTTCTGCTGATGTCTAGATGGAATTCCTGGGTTCTATACTAGTAAATGTTTTGTATTCTGTTAAGCTCAGTTTATCACATTCCATTGGTATATCCCCAACGGCTAATATATGAGAGTTGACCTCTTTACACAGTGAATCTTCCTCCAAATGACTTAGTTCTAATTCTCTTCTAGGCTTTTTAATCAGTCTGCAGTGTAAAGACATACTTCAAGAGGATCCTTAGAAGCCTTGGACAAGCTTACCCTTATGTGGCAGGTATGTCTCTGTCTACACACTAAATGTGCAAGACTGGTAACTTCATTCTTCTATAGGTAAATCTAAATTACGTTTTGATTTTCCATTTAACCACTTGGAAGCAATCTGAAGTTGCATCTAAGTTCTTGGTAAGGTTATGAGATACCAAGCTTTTGAGGGGTGACATACCTGTTCACTTGGCTGCCATTCCTTCATTAGCCACAGATTTTTTCCTATCCCTTGTCAGTACTTGTGACTAACTGCTGAGGCATACCTTGATCTTCCTTTGAGGATCTTCTGCTTTTCTTCTCGAAGCTTCTTCCAGGTACCTCCTGGGCATATCAGGACATGCTGTCACTCCTGTTGAATCAGAAGAAACTCTCTGTGGTGAGATGAAGTTCTTTGCTCCTTGCATGCCACTCTGAAGCACATGATACTTGCTTTGCTCTTCTATCATCCTATTGTATGGGGTCCTTTACAAGGCTATCAGGTCCATCTGCCTGGCCATCTCTAAGATCCAAACTATATCCAAGAAAGAGGAGCCTTTCCCCTCTACCATTTTCTCACACCATTATATTTGGGGTTTCTCTCTGCAACAGTACTTTGAACAAGTACAACTTAGGAAATCCATTTAAACATAGTTTATTTGTTTTTCTTGTTGTTTCTTTAAAATGAATTGAGAAAGGGTGGTGGATATTCCCTTGCCTTTAGGAAAAAAAAGTAGGTCTCAGGCAGGCTCCATCCCTAATAGGACTACTCTTAGATTAAAAAAAAATCTTTTTGGCACTTTAGATTCCAAACATAGTTCATTCAGAAATTAGAATGTCTAATCTCAGACCATAATCATAGCTTGCAAGTTAATTTAATATCCATCATCTCGTCTCCCCCATCTGGGGCCCATTTTTGGGTTGGACCAAAAATTGCATTGGGAAAGGGTGTGGAGTTTTTTTCTTTTTTTATCTGTCACCTCCTCTCCCAGTTGCTAGCTATTGCTAAACCTTAAGTGATTGGAGCATGGGAAAGAAGAGGAGATACATGGCTTAGGAATGTTTTTTTACTTGAAACGGTCCTATGTTAAGCTGGCTTCAGCATTCTGGGGCCTGGCAATGTTTAAACTCACTTGGATACTCGGCCACTTTGGGAGGACTTTGGTGGCTTCCCTGCTGGACCCATCTGGCTTCACCTCCACTGACATAGGCCAGGCTTCTCTAGCTATTCACTTTCCAGTGGAGCTTTTGGTTTTCAGATATTCCATTCTACATGAACTCCCATTTGGTATATCAGTGATACTTCCAGATGGTCATCTTGGGCTTCAAGCTGGCTCTCTCACATGTGGCCCACACTTGCTTCATGAAAGCATGCATCTTAGAACTTCTGTGGGCAGGAAGGGTGCAGGTACTTCTCAGATTTCAGAGCTGCTCCTAGCCTGACCCTTTTGTCCTCTAGATTTCCAAGGTAAGAGTCAATCTGCAGTCCTTTGGGTTTCCCAAACTCTAGGGGACATATTCAGGTTGTCTAACTTGTTCCTTTGAAGCCTCTCTAAATACTGGAAAGAGAAAAAATAGTATCTTCCAGCCCTTTAGCTTGGGTAGGTGGTGGGGAGGTGGGGCTTACCATAAAGTAGCAGCGCAATCAAGAATCTCTTTGTAAAGCTTCTCTTAATCTCTATTGTTTTGATCCTTTACATTATCTTGTAGGTTTTAGAGCCATCTGACCAGTCTCGTGTTTTGTTTTGTTTTGTTTTGTTTTGTTTTTTTAATCTGGAATTTGATCTGGCTCTTTACTTTGGAATTTCATACTTGTTTAATGGCGGTAACTCAGTTGAATCTTCCCATCTAATGTCTGTTTATTCCGACATCACTAGGATGAGTTGAGGTGGTGAGGGGAGGGTAAAGATGGAGTCTGCCCACCTCAAATTACCTCTGGTCCACTAATGTCTATAGATGTTTTGATCACCTTATTTTTTACCCAGAGGGTAAAAGTACTCTAAGCTTAGTTAATACATAGGACAGTCTCTTCTAGGTCTTCTGTAGTCATGGAGTCATTACAGATTCCCAAAGAGACCTTAGGCTTTTGAAGCTCAAAAACTAATACTTTAATCAACACCTCCCCTGCCACCTCCACCCCCATGCTTCTCTTGTCTGCTAATAATTTTCTAATGCTATGAGTACAGAGTATGACAACATGGCTACCTGAATTGGGAGAGAAATAAGATTTAAGGGTATGAAATAAATTCTTCAAATATTCTATCTTAAATTATAAAAAAAAAATATTCCCTACCCTATTTTGAGTACCTCTAATGTGTTTTTTAATCTTTTTAATGGCACGGATGTGGTATTTGAGGAAACCAGGTGTATTAGTCTACTAGGGCTGCCATAACAAAATACTATAGGGTGGTAACAAGTTAGACAACCTGAATATGTCCCCTAGAGTCTGGGAAACCCAAAGGACTGCAGATTGACTCTTAAACAATAGAAATTTATTATGTCACAATTCTGGAAGGTCAAAGTCCAAAATCAAGGTTTTGGCAGCATTGGTTCTTTCTGAGAGCTGTGAGGGAAGAATTTATTCCCTCTTCTTGACTTGTAGATGGCTCTTCTCCCTGTTTCTTCACATCATCTTTTCTCTATGAGTGTCTATCTCTATGTCCAAATTTGCTTTTTTTTTTTTTTTAAATAAGGACATCAATCATATTGGATTAAGGCCCACACTAATGACCTCATCTTAACTAATTATAACAATGACCTTATTTTCAAATGTGACTTTCTGATGTACTAGGAGTTAGGACTTCAACATATGAATTTGGGAGGGGGCTTGCACAATTCAACCCATAACACCAGGGTTCAATGACCTCAATTTCACACAGACCTTAAAATGCTATTGCAGGGATTCCCCCTAACTGTGTAACTCTAAAGCTTGTATTCTCCCTGCTATACTACACTTTATCTCAAATGAATCTTGCATGCAGACTTATGCAATGAGTGTACTGTCTTTCCTTTAAACAACCAAACCAGCTTGGTTGAGGCATGGATCCATCCTGGAAAAAAGCTCATATTTAGCCAAAAGGTCTGTCATCACGTGGACTGAGAATAACAACTTACACAATGGAGAAATAGGAACATGTTTGTGGAGAGGTCCAATATAATGCCATTATAACATAGGTTAGAAAATGAATTCATAACTGAACTAAGGGTTTAAGTTCAACCAGGATTCAAATGGCTCTGAAGCAATGAAAATGGTGATATTATTCCTATGGCCTGTGGTTTGCATTTTGGTGCTTTTAACTTGTATTCATATCTAAATGTGCTGTGTGTATGTGGGCTGCTTCATGTAGAGCATATTTAAACAATGTGTAATAAAACAACATATTTAAATCATACAAAACTAAAAGGGTAAATGTGTGCTATAAAGTCTCTGCAGGCATTTGCTGGATAATGGTAATGATAGCTTTACTGAAAAAGGATAAAATATGTTCAGCTTCAATGAGGATTATATTTAGGGGAATTATCAGATTATTTTGGATTTTTTCCTTTTAAAAACAATTCTTTAGTGCATCCTAGGTGGGAGATAGGAATTATAATAGTGATTCAGAAACATGGCTTCATGCATATAAACATAATTTGAGTCTTGTAGTATTTATCACTGTTTTATTCCAGATGGCAAAAAAATTATTATCCCTTTCAGTTGCTGCTTGAAATATATACCTACAGAAATAAGTCCATTATAAGATTTTTCTTGCCAAACTCTAGTAGATGCTCACTTACTGAGAAATTTGTGTACTGAGAAATATTTGAGAAAAATACACTTTAATGAAGCTGCACTAATGATATTTATTTAGCTAATTGTATATAGGGATCTAAATATGATTTCAAGTAAAGTAGACTCTTGGCCATATAAATAAGCCTGGCACAGGTGTGCAGAGTTTTAAAAGAATTAGATAGCACATCTAATGAAAATTAGAGTAAGGTTCAAATAAATGTTTTATTTTAAATTAGATTTCCTATTATAAAACAAATAGAGCCACATAACAAAGTATCTTAAAATAAAGGTAAAAATTGCTAACATAACAATAACTGAGAGCAACAAAAATAACCTTTTGGCATGCTTGCTTCTCCTTTTTCATTCATTTTTTTCAACCAAGGATTACTAGGTACTTACTCACTTACTGCAGGCATTTGAGGAAAGATGGCTAGAACAAGATCTCTGCCCTGATGAGCTTTTAAAATATCAGGGAAAATATACAGTGAATGAGTCCTTCTAACAGGTGGTATGTGCAGTACTGCAGCCAAGTTAGCCAATGAGCTTGCTATCAACTCTATTGTAAGATCTGGGAAGGCTTTAACAGGTAAGCCGGGATAGAAGAAGCATGAGTAGAAATCTGTTAGCTGGAAAAGAGAAGAAAATGTATTTTAGTAAGAGGAAAGAGCATCTGCTAAGGTATGGGAGGATTGAAATAATATTATGAGGAACTGTAAATAATGCAGCATGTCTGGAACAACAGAGAATGAGGTTGGAGAAGTAGGTGGAGGTGATATCATGGAGGGATTTGTGCCAATTATACTATTGGCAAGGAAGTTTTTCAAGTAGTGAAGAAATGTGTTTAGAATTTCATTTTAGAAAAATTAATCTTCAGCAGTATGATTGGATGGATGGCTTAGAAATTACTAACCTTAGGAATTGAGGGTTTGATAAGAAGCCAGATATACCAAGGAGCTGAAATAAAGCTTAAATGAAAAACTCTTGGCTTGCATGGACCTCTAGCATGAGTAGGGACTCTAAAATGTGTTCCCATGGTCATACGTTTTTACAGAATTTATAAAAAGTATGTTTTTGAATTTAGTTAGTTATGACCATTTTCTCTTTCTATCTTACTAATCTACCTGTATTATGCTTTTCTTAACGTACTCTTAACATTGAGTGGCATTGGTGATGCAAATTTCGTATTCACAATTTTTACCTCTTTTTTTTTCAAATTGGATAAACTTAGGCCTCACTTTGTTGATCCAGCCTCCAAATGAGAAAGGGCAGGTTCTTAGTCCAAGACAGTAGCTGCAGAGATGAAGAGGGAAAGAAAAGGAAGACTAAGGTAGAGGAATGATTTTCTACTGGTAAGAAGGAAAGGGTAGTGCCCAGCTTTCTCATTTCTAAAACTCAGCAAATGTTAAGGGCAGGTTATAATCATAAGTAACAGTCTATTGAACATCTTTATGCGTGTGTATGTTTTCATATTTTTGGATTTACAGAAAGTGTATTTAACTGTATCAAGGTGTTTTAATGGACTTTGTTATTTATTACCATATTCCTTTCCAGGTGGATTGTGCCATGTAACACTACTACAGTTAATGTAGAAGTGGGTTTTCTTGCTTATGCCCCAGCTAGCACTGGGTTTTATAATTTTATTTTTTTAAAACTAAATTATTGGGTAAAATTAGTACCTTCTTTCTGTTTTATTCTGAGGTGAGATCAATGCCATCCATTATTGTTAGCTCTGCCTCGGAATCTGTTTTCAGGGGATAGTTATTATGGCCCTTTATGATTTAGAAAGCATTAGAAGGTAGTTATAAATCTTTTATGTGAATAGTTACGTTATATACTCTAAATGCATACACATATATATTATAAAAGCTACAAATAAGTAGGACTAAGACAGTTTTGTAGATCAGATTGTTTTTAGACCAGGTGTTGGCAAACTTTTTCTGATAAGTACCAGATAGTAAATATTTTAGTTGTTGTAGACTAGGAGGCAAAATTGAAGATATTATATAAGTACTTTAAGAAAGAAAAAAAATTTCCACAAAATTTATTGGCATATTTCAAAATCTAATAATAATAATTGAGGAAAGTTTTTATAATAGTAGTCTAATAATGAGAAAAATTGAATTTTTTTGGTGGGGGAGACCTTTCATAATTAATGTCTTCAATTCTCAAATTGATTATAAATGTTTGTTCATTAAATCATTCTTATTTTATAGGTGGTGAGCTAGATTTTGACTATAGACCATACTGTGTTGACCTGTTTTAGACAGTGACCATTTATAAGTCATTTTCCATTAAGTTTTTAAAAAATATTTTGTTTGGCAATATGTTTCAGCTCTGTTACATTACCTTTTTTTGAGCTTATGGCAAATCTACAACTTGCAAAATACTCATCAAAATGTGTGTATCCACGTGTGTATGTATGTGTGTATGTGTGTAATATGTGTATACGGTGTGGGTGGTTTTATTCTGCATTCTCAACAGAAATTATGATATATCTGGGGTAGTAATAATATGACAATGAAGCATTTTGTCAGGTTTTGTTACCAGAAAAGTAAAAGAAGCTAGATTTGACAGGTCCAAATTACATCTATTGTTATATACATTAGAATGAGTTTGAGTGTTCCCTGTTGACTTTGATTTGACTATAATTGATCTTGTTCATTAATGACTGCTTCTGCTGACTTTTGGGGGCTTCTGCTTTGGTCTTAGCTTTGTTGTTCCTCAGCAATTTTCCAGAATGTTTTCATTCTTTTTCGACCCTCCTTCACAAACTTGATGTCTTGAAATACTTTTTATAATTTACATTTCATTTGCTAATGGTTTTTGTGGCAAGGCTACCCAGTTCCTCTGGTTTCAAGAAAGAAAAGAAGGAGGAAGGAAGAAAAAAAATGAAATGGAAAGATATGAAAATAAGCAGGTCATGCAACCCACTTCAGAGATTGGGCTATTTAATCTCCACAAAGTTTCAGCTGGAATTTGATTCCTAAATCTAAGACCAATTTTTCCTTTAAACTCTTAATGAATGGTTTGGGAATTTTAAAACTTGAGTAAGCTTAGTTATTTTCATGAGTATGTTGAATTATGGACTGGATTTCTTAGGAACTGGTAATTAGATTGAAAGTTTATTTTATCTTTTTAGTCAATATGGGTACAAAGCATTGGTATCTTTCTACTGCATAATCGAAGATAATTCAAGTGAATGAACTGAATATGAAAACACTATTTTAAAAAATATGATGTGGATGGAACTAGAGAGTTTTATGCCCAGTGAAATAAGTCAATCAGAGAAAGACAAAAGCATATGATTTCACTCATATGTGAAATTTAAGAAGCAAAATAGATGAACATGGGGAATGGAAGAAAAATAAGATAAAAACAGAGGGAGGCAAACCATAAGAGACTCTTAACTATAGGAAACAAACTGGGTGTTACTGGAGGGGAGGGGGTTAGGAGGATGGGGTCAGTGGGTGATGGGCATTAAGGAGGGCATGTGATGTAGTGAGTATTGGATGTTATAAGCAACTGATGAATCACTGTATTCTACCTCTGAAACTAATAATATACTACATGTTAACTAAATTGAGTTTAAATTAAAAAAGAAAAAATTACAGAAAAATTTCCCACATTACTGGGACATAGAATATTTTTATTTAATATATTGTTTAATGGAGAAATTTATAAGAAAATACAATCTTACAAATACATTGTTTCTAAAAAATACAGAGCTTACTTTTTTGTGTAAATAAAAAAGTAAGCTCTATGTATTTTTTAGAGACAATGTATTATAAGATTGTAATTTTTATGTTTCTGAGATTAAGCACAGGAGAAAATTCCATCAAAATTAAATTTCAGAATTATTTCCTTCTCTTATTTATTTCCATAGGGTCTTTGGAAAGAAGTTTCCAAATATATCTTTCCACAGTCTTCCTGCCAATAGCTAACTCAGCATGCTCTTCTCAACTACTATCTTGTATTTTAGCTGCTGAAATATATGGCCATCTAAAAAGTTTGTTTAATTCCGTATTTCATTTCTGCTTTAGATGCAGAAGGTCTTTGGTTTTTTTAGAAAATTGGTACTAACAGTTTTATAATTCCAAGAACAAAATTTGTTCTAAACACCGTTTTTAAAGAATTTTCACTGAACTGTCCAATTACTGTTTACTACAATTGGACTTACTGTGTCTTAAAATAAAATTCCTTTAATGTTTATAATCACAATTGTTGACAAGTACCTGATACTTGTTATTTAAAAAAAATTTTTTTTTTCAGCCAGAAAAGGAGTAAATTATTTCATCAGAGGCAAAACAGAGCATCAGGGCTCTTCATTTCTGAGTTCTGGCTCAGGTTTGGGAAGAAGCTGTAGGCAATGTGTTCACATGATCACATATATCGTAAAATTTGCTAAGTAAGCTATTTTAGTTGTGATCATTTGTGACCAGTGCCTCCACTTTAACATCTTTCCATTCCTTTTCTGTTTTGTGGTGATATTAGAGAGGCCAGGGCTTTGTTTTGATCTGGGGTACAGTCCACCAAAGGAGGAATCAAGGTGGTGATACAATTATTTTAAATTAAGTGGGATAGAGTTATATTGTTTGCAAATACTTCTGTGTATAGTGAAGCTATTGATGATGTTCCACTTAGCCAATTCACTAGACATTTGGCACACAGAGGCCACATTGGAGCCCAGGAGCCAGAGGCCACAGTGTGCTATGGACATATGTACAACACTGAAAAATGATGCATGAGGATGGAAGAGTAAGACTAGGTTTGAAACCTACAGAATCACTAGCTACTCTTTGGAAAACCTTTGTTGTTTTTAGATATATAATATTATAAACAGAGTGTATGGTTTTTATCAATGTGCAGTCCCAGTAGAAGTTCTCTCCTGCTAGGAATTTAAAGACTAATGTAGTTTATACTGTTATTAACACATTGGATTTTTTCACTTTTGATGTATATTACAGAAATAGAATTTCTCAAATATCTGTATTTTTAGGACACAAACTTGTAGCAATGATATACGCAGCAAGTACTGCTGTATGTGTGTGCAATTGCATGTTTTCTCAATCCCAGTTATGAATAGTTGAAAACAAATTTTATTAAATATGCTTGATAAAAGGATGAATTTTCTTTCTGTTTTCTCCAAGAAAATGATATTTACAAAGAGAGTACACAGCCAACAACTGTAAGGGGAAGACAGCTTTAGAGAGGCATAGTCAGGGAGCTAATTAATATGAATATCATGGGGTTATTTTCTAGATTTTGTGATTTTTAAATTTTTTTCTTAGCATTTTAAAGTAGTAATTTTTGGGGACTTTTGCATTGTAAGTATTTACTTTGATGTTAAACTAATCATTTTAATTTGTATTCTCTTTCTAAAATTGCATAAGCCCTGTGGCTCCACAAAACCTGGATCTACATAACGCTTATTAAATATTTAGATACCATGAAGGCATACATCCTAGTATGTATTTGTTACTCCTTTTGTGTTTGGAGTTGAATGTATCTCCATAGTAACAATTTGTTATTTTTGTTCAATGATGGCTGGCACTTTGGACATTAAGTAATATCTTTAGTAAGTTGTAGGTAAGAAGAATTTCTATCTTCTCAAGATCCTGAGATGATACAATCATTCATTCTACAAAGCATTTTTTTATGGGTGAAAAACTGTTGAAAGTCCTTCACTATCCAAGGATTTTGATGTATGGAAATAATATTTACTTTATCTTTTCCCTCAACCATTTTTTTTTCTGGGTTAAGTTTTTGTTTCTGTGTTTTAAAAGAAGTTGCGAGGGAAGGAGTGGGTGAGGGAGGGAGACATAGAGGAAGAGAAAAAGGAAGTGAGAAAGAAAAAGCTTTAGAAATCAGAAGACTTTGGTCAGATTGGGTTATAACAGAATGGCAGGGGAGTCTCAGAACAGGTGCTTCAAATTCCCAAAAGTGGCCAGCACACAGTCAATGGCACTCCCAGGAAAGTAGCAAAGAGCTACTAAGACTCCCTCCCTAGAAGTTCTTCTAAATAATATTAAGTTTGAAACAAAAATGTATTTAATTAGTGCATTTGTTTTAGGATGATGGTATATACCTGTGTTTTAACTCCTTGTTGCAGATGGTACTTACAATGTTTCAGGGAATTAAGCTCAATATCTTCCTTTGGTAAACACATTTTACACTTTAACATTTTAACTCTCAACACAAAAACACTCTGTCCTAAGACTGACACAGAAACACTCTGTCCTAAGCATCTCTATGCTCTCTTATTCCAGTTGTGCCTGGAGATTTAGGCATAGTCTACACATATATGGAGCACCCCCTTTTAAAGCACCCACTTTGGGCATACAAATGGATGGGAGTTCACAAATATGTACCCAGGGGTAACTGTGGCTACGTGGTTTACCTGATTACTTCTGTATGTGTTGATGGATGACTTCAAATGTGTTAGCTGGAGGAGGCCTTTGTGTGGGTGCATGAGCAAGTGGGGGCTCTCCTGTGCCGGCACCAACAGGGTTAACCAGCCTTGCCAGCATGAACAATGGAAACCAGGCAGCTCTAAATGAAATGAGCTGAATATTTCATTCGGCCACTCAGCTGCCTGCTCCAATTGCCTCCTTTACTAAAATAAGAGCTTAATCTAAAGTGACAACAACATCAGTTTCTGTGTGCTCCAGTCACACTGAACATGACTTCCTTAACATAAACACTATTTACATGGACCGTCTGGATATAGCAGGGAATCAGGAGCGTGCCCAGCTAAGACCCAGGGTACAATGAAGGACGAGAAGCAGGCAGCTGAGAATTAACATCAGCAAATGAAAGCCTGACCCTCAGAGGGCATGTCCCTGATACGTTTTAAAATGAGAGAGCATTGCACCAGTAACCTTAGCCTTTGTAAAGACTATGCCATTTAAAATAAAATAGCACCTTTTCAGTTTAGACACTTAACCAAATGCATTATGTCTGACCCATTTTCCAACTTGTGTGACACGAGAGGATGGATCCCTAGCTGCAATTATTAGAATCTTTCAAACAATTGCAACCAATAACCTCCCTCCCCAGACTCCTTCTCATAGCAGCCTGTACTTCTTCGAGATAAAGAGGGCATTTCGTTCAGTGAGTTCAGGCCAGACAGAGACGTCAGGGGAGTGGGAGAGAAGATGTGACCCTTGAACTAAAGGCTTTGATGTCAATGTTAGCAGTACCCAGGAAATCCCTGTTTGAAAGTGGTTTTCAGCTTGAGAGTTCTGGAAGATTAGAAGCAAGAATGTGACAAGGCACCAGCCTGTCAGGACCCACAAAATAACACAGGTAACTTACTTCCAGCACCCCAGACTAGATAATGAGGGAGGCCGCAGTCCTGAAAATGCATTATTGATGGTTTATTTCCGTAAGGAGGATGCTATAGTATTAATTATTTTTGCCATGCTGGCCACCCACTAGGAATTTTAAGGGTCACAAAATGTAGAAATACTTAATCCTATTGAAATTATTGACAGTTACTGGAAGTTAATGGTTTTTCCCACAGCTTCATAGATGAGGAAAGTAGACCACAGAGAGCTTACACATCCATCTGAAGTCACACAGAGGCCTATAGGGAAAGAGTCCTTTTTTTTTTTCCTGCCAGTTATTTCTCCTTCCTTCAAGTTATTGTAAAACTCTCATACCCAAAATGGGTCTTCTCTTAAAATCTCCCTTGACTCAGTCTTGTAAAGGCTGATACCAGACACTGATTTGTGGCTTCTGGGCTCCAAAGACCCAAGGTTACTGACAAAATGGCAGCTTTTTTTTTTTTTTTTTAAAGTATAGTTCTGTGTTATCTGTTCTCATCCTCCTGGCACTGTGCCTGAGTGAATGCCCCCTGCTGTCCCTACTCCTGTCATGGTACATTTTAGGTAAAGCTCTGATTCACTGAAGAAGAATGGGACTGATCATTTAAAACATGTTTCTTTTTTAGGAAAGGTATAATGAGTGGCAGGAAGGAAAATGGGAGAATCATCAATATCTAGCTGGCTTTAGTAGAATGCTCATTAATCAACAGGCATTTATTGAGAATCTATGAGATCATCAAGCATTGTGTTAGGGGGGAGAAAATTATCTCTGGGCTCTTAAAGCCCACCCCACCTTCTAGAGAAAACGTTCATCATAATTTAAAAAGAAGAGTTTAAATTTCTGTAGAAAGCCAATAAGAATATCACCATTGTGAAAAAATAAAAATACTATTTCTGTTGTAGCTCTTCTCCTATGTTTTCATCTTCATTTTGAACTTGGGGGAACTATGAGTAAGAGGATGACACCTTTTTGCTCACCACTTATTGAGGATTGACTGACTCCTTCAGGTCCTATTCTAGATATGACCCCAAAGGAATTATACATGTTTTCTCACAACCTGATGAGGATAATGACACTTGTACAAATATCAATTGTATAACTTGGTGAGTGCCTTAATAGATAGGTGCCAAATGCTTGAGAGCAGAGGAGAGATAGCAGTGACACCTCCCTCCCCTTGAGATCTCTTCGCATGACAAGGATCTTGACATCTATGCCTAATAGTAGCCAGCTCTTCAGCTTGGTGTGGACAGTCAACAAATATCAGCTGGAATTGGCAATGACAGAGGGAGCAAAGTCCCTGCCCAAATTAAGCTTGGAAGGCAGCCTCTACATGGATTATTGAAATCAATAGGATCTGCTGAAGGCAAGTGGGAAGTGGATCCTGTGTCTTGGCTTCTTTCAGCTACAATAAGGTTCTTGATGACCTTCTCTTTTTCCTTCTCAGGTGGAGAGAGGCTTGCCTTCTTTTGGGATGTGGCTACTGCTCTGCTCCCTCTTCATATTAAGGGGCATGGTTAGCTAGAGAGAGAGGGGCAGGTTTTTCTTGTTAAAAGTGGTATAAACCCAACCCACTAAGAAGAATTTCAGGGCTTTAATGAAAAAATTGCCTGAAATAGACTCAGAATCTCTACTATCTCTTTTATTTTTCTTTCAGTCACCTTTCCCCTAATTAATAGTGGTCGGGCTCTCAATTCTGCAATACTATTTGTGGAGCATTAACTAAGTCACTTTTAGTTTTATGTTTTCCCTGAGAAGGATATTGTTTTAATATTTTGCCATTTTTATCTTCATGTAGCTGCATATAAACCAATTCTTGTAAAATTAATCATGAAATCCCTTTCTTTCCCCCTTTACTCTTTTCATTTTAAACTTTTAGGGAATTTTGTATTTGGTCTTTTCTTCTCTGGAGATGAGGGGCAAAATGTCTATTGTACTTTATTCTCTTTGTTGTATTTGATCTTTTCTCTCTTCTTTAGGGACAAGGGGCAAAATTTCTTCTTATGCTAAAATAGAAAATTGTTTTGCATCATAATTTTTTAAACAATGGAAGTTTTGCCATTTTTATATATAATTTCCACACTGAATGTAGGTTTTCATGAAAAGAACTATGTTTTTTTTTTTTTTTTTTTTAATTTTTTTTTTTTTTTATTTATTTATGATAGGCACACAGTGAGAGAGAGAGAGGCAGAGGCACAGGCAGAGGGAGAAGCAGGCTCCATGCAGGGAGCCCGATGTGGGATTTGATCCCGGGTCTCCAGGATCGCGCCCTGGGCCAAAGGCAGGCGCCAAACTGCTGCGCCACCCAGGGATCCCTGAAAAGAACTATGTTTAAAGCAAATCCAGATGCAAGATTATATATCTTACAAGTTTCTGCTTAATGACTTAATGTTTTTAGGTTTTACTCATTTAATTACTAGGACAAGAATTTAACTTTTTACGTCTCATCATTCAGACATCTAATTATTGGGGAGGTGGGGGCAAGTGATAGATTCAGTATAGGTGACCCCCAAGCTGTTCATCCCCCAAGCCCTTACAAAGCCCTTCCTTGTAGTATCAGGTTGTCATTCTGTTATCTTGGATCCTGATTGGCCTGTAAATGCGTCCCATCAGAAAGACCACAGCCCAAAAAGTCAGTTCGTGATTTTGCAGCAGCTATTGCTGCAGAAGGTAAATGCCGTGTAGATATTGATGAGCTTGCTGATTTGTTTAGTAGACAGAATTTAGAGTGGGGAACAGGGTTTGTCTGCTAGTTGTCATCATCCATCAGCCCCAGGCTGCCCCAGGCAGTGGGTTTGCTTTTTGCCAGCTTCTAATTTTGCTTTCTTTTTCCTTAACTTCTATCTACTTTATTAATTTATTATATTCAGGAGTGTGGTGGTTGAGATGGAAAAAAATACTCATGCTCCACACTGGAGATTGAAGGTTCTCAAATGCTGTAGTTCTCTGATAGCAGCAGATTCCAGCTGGACCCCTTGGTCTTTTGACTGATGTCGTTAGTGAATGAAGACTATATTCTCATGTGGGGGTCTAAAGCACAATGTGACTGGAAGACTTGCCAAAGCAGCCCTCAGTCTTACATATTTCTGTTTCCACCAAGATCAGAATTTATTATATTTGTTCCTTGGGGGTTCTCATTCAATTTATTAAATTTTTTTGAGTGCTCACTAGGCATAAGTTATGGATGGCCAGAAATATATTGGGTGAACAAGGTAGAAAAAGCCCCTGCTCTGGAAGTGTTTATACTCTAGGGGTAAAGATGGGAATAAGAGAATAAATACACAATACTTCAAAATAGTGATAAACCAAATGAATGAAAGAAATGAAGTAGAGTAAGGAATAGACCTGGAAGTGCTATTTTAGATGAAGAAGCAAGGGAAAGTTCTCTGAGGAGATGACTCCTGAGTCCTGGGCGATGACCAGTCCTGGAAAGATCTATGGGGAGACTTTAGGGAGAGGAAATGGCAAAGGTAAAGACCCAGAAGAGACATCAAGCTTGTTAAGTTTCACGAACAGCAGGAAAGCATGTGTAGCTGAAGCAGGTGGTGGGCCATGGGAGTGAGAAGGAGCATCAGGCAATGACATTGGGAAGGAAGGAGGATCAGGTCACTTGGATTTTATTCTGAGTGTGATGGGAAACTAGTTGTAAGTGAGGGAGTGACTTGGTCAGATACACATTTTTAATCACTTACTCTGCTACTGTGTAGAGAGTAGATTACAGGGGGCAAGTGGAAGCAGAGAGAGATCAGTGGGGAGACCATTGTAATAGTCCAGTGAGAAGTGATTCTATCTAGTACTAGTGATAGTAGTTGAGCTGGCGAGAAGTAATCAAATGGTATATATTTCATATATTTTGAATAGCTCTAGCTGATGGTTTGGTTATGGGGATGTATATGAAAAGGACAATTAAGGGTGATTTTTAGATGTTTTGACTTCAGGTATTGAATGGTCAGAATGCCTATAATTAACTCATACATTTAGGGGAAGGTTATAGGATGTAGTGAGGTGGTTACTAAATATAAGTTGTTTTTAAAGATCCATTGTTGGTGAAATTTGAAATATCCTGTAGAAGAAAAGAAGTGGCAGGAGACTCAAGATGAGTAAATGTTACCCTGGATTTAAAATGAGAGAAAAGGATTATATTTCTTATATTTATATTTATTTTTTATATTTATTTATATTTTAGTAAACTCCTAGATTGTGCTTTTTTGTAGATCATTTCTGAACACTTAGAAACAAGATGGTGTTCACAAGAAGCTAGTATGGGTTCTCTAACACACAATCATGCAAAATTAACCTTATTTTTAATAAAGTTATTCTGTTATCAGAATAGAGTATCAGGTACCATCATTTATAAACTATAGTTTTATAATATATCATGTAATTTTGAGCAGAAAGGAAATTGGCTTGGTAACATGAATTAATAGTTGAAGAACCATATCTAAAGGATACAGATTAACATAATGTTATCAGTCTAAAGAGAGGCCTGTTCATCAGTTTATCCTCTTTAATATTTTTATTAAGAACTTTGATGAAGGCAGACTACTTTCTTACACCATACACAAAAATAAACTCAAAATGGATTAAAGACCTAAATGTGAGACCTAAAATCATAAAGTAACCAGAAGAAAATATAAGCAGTAATCTCTTTGACATCATCAGCCTTTGCAACAGTTTTCTAGATATGTTCCCTCAGGTAAAGGAAATAAAAGCAAAAATAGACTATTGGGACTACACCAAGATAAAAAACTTTTGTACAGTGAAGGAAATGATCAACAAAACAAAAGGCAATCTACTAAATAAAAGGTATTTGCAAATGATACATCAATAAGGGGTTAATATCCAACTTATTTAAAGAATTTATACAACTCAGCACCAAAAAACCCCCAAATAATTCAATTAGAAAATGGGCAGAGAATTTGAACAGACATTTTTTCAAAGAAGGCATATAAATGGCTAATATGTTTTAGAAAAAATATTTGGCATCCCTAATCATCAGGGAAATGCAAATCAAAACCACAGTGAGATATCACCTTATACCTGCCAGAATGGTTATCAAAAAGGCAAGAAATAACAAGTGTTGGCAAGGATGTGGAGAAAAAGGAACGCTTGTGCACTTTTGGTGGGAATATAAAACGGTGTAGCCACTGTTGGAAACAGCATAGATGTTTCTCAAAAAAAATTAAAAATAGAACAACCATGCAATCCAGTAATTCAATTACTGGGTATTTACCCAAAGAAAATAAAAACATTAATTCCAAAAGATATATGCACTGCTATGTTTATTGAAACATTATTTACAGTAGCCAAAGATATGGAAGTAACCTAAATGTCCATTGATAGATGAATGCATAGAGAAGATGTGGTATGTGTATATTTGTGTATATATACATATATATGAAAGACTATTACTCATACATAAAAAATGATATCTTGCCATTTGTGACATGGATGAACCTAGAGGGTATTATGCTTAATGAAATAAGTCATACGAAGATGAATGTTATATGGTTTTACTTATATGTGGAATCTAAAAAAACAAAATAAAACAAATCCAAAGCAGAAATAGACCTATGGGGATCCCTGGGTGGTTCAGTGGTTTAGCACTTGCCTTCAGCCCAGGGTGTGATTCTGGAGTCCCAGGGTCAAGTCCCACGTCGGGCTCCCTGCATGGAGCCTGCTTCTCCCTCTGCCTGTGTCTCTACCTCTCTCTCTCTGTGTCTTTCATGAATAAATAAATAAAATCTTAAAAAGAAAAAGAAATAGACCTATAAATTTAGAGAACAGACTGATGGTTGGCATGGGAAGGGGGTTGGAGGGAAGGGCAAAATGGGTGTAGGGAGTAGGAGGTATAGGTTTCTAGTTATGGAATGAATAAGTTATGGGAATGAAAGGTACAGCATAGGGAATATAGTCAATGATATTGTAATAGCATTGTATGCTGACAGATGGTAGCCATATAAGTGGTGAGCATGGCATAATGCATAAACTTGCCAACCTGAAACTAATATAACATTGTATATCAAAAAACCCCATTGTATATCAGTTATACTTTAATAAAAACACATATTTTAAATATACGTATATTATTTTAAAAATTATATATGAAATATATAAAATTAATATATTTAGTATATACATTTATATGTCTATAAATATATATTGTATAATATCAAGAAAATACTAACTCCTGAGGCTAAGACCCTGACCTATAAGGTCAAGAACAAAGCAGTTTCAATTTGATATTAAGACTAACCATTGGATTTAAATGGAGAGCATTGACATACTCTAATTTGGTATGGGAAGCATACTAGATACGATGAAAATTAATACACTCTCAAAAACCTCTAAATCTACCAATTAATTTAAGCTATTAACGCAGGTTAGCATAATAATGAGACCTCAAGATTCTTGGCTTATAATGAGTATAATAGAAAGAATGGATATTCCTTGGTAGGGTCCACCTAATTTTGTCTTTAGACTTGACACAGTAGGATAATATGATATGCTAAGGCTTGTCTATTCATTAAAAAAATAAAGAAAAGAACAACTTTGATGAAGGAAGAAAGTTAGAAGTGGACTAACACTTTGGTTCCTGTTTTTGGCAAGGACATGCTTGTCACATTAACCCATTTTATCTCATTGGGTACTTAGAAAGTCAGTGATAGGCTCAATGTTGGCCCAAACTTGACGAGATGAAATTTAATGGTGTAAAAGTAATTATACATATAATTTTAAAATAAATTGGTCAATTATAGGTGGGGGTATTTGAGTTTGATACATTTTTAAGATATTCTGGTTGATTTTATGTTCAGTATAAGCCAATAGTAAGATATACCTGCTCAAACAAGTAGTAGTGTCATCTTTAACAGCATTAGTATCCATAACCAGTGAGATAATCACCTGGTAAAAAGTAAAGTAGTCAGTTTGTATGACACTTATGGGTAAAATAATTTGAAGGACATTCACTGGTGAGTTAGAGGGGTAGATACTCTGAAAGCTAATAGTTCACATAAAGAGGAGTTGTTTAGCTTGAAAAAGGGAAATTTAGGAAAGATTTCAATATAGTTCTTAAAAATATCAAAAAAGGATTGGCCTTTGAGTCAGTCAGGGCCACAGATAATGAAAGAAACAGATAATGGGAAAAAAAAAAGAAACATGATGGTCTTAAATGAAATGATTTGGGGAGAATTTAAGAAAGGGAGTAGTTATAAGGATATAGACAGGGTTTTAAAAATACAAGGCAACAGTAAGATACCACTTTGCACTCATTAAAAATGGCCAAAATAAAAAAGACGAAATAATAAGTATTGGTGAGGATATGGAGGGATTGGAACCATCATACATTGCAGACAGGAGTATAAAATGGGCAGCAGCTTAGAAGAGTCTATCTCTAAGACTCCCACAAGGTTAAATCTTTTTTTTTTTTTAGGTTAAATCTTGTGTTACCATATGACGTAGGAATTCTATTCTCCAATTCATCAGAAGTTGAACATATATGTCCACATGAAAACTTGTACACAATACTCAGAGCAGAATCAATCATAATAGCCAAAAAGTGGAAAGAACCCAAATATCCATCAACTAGTGAATGGATAAATAAAATGTGGCATATCTACACAATGGGATATTACTTACAAATAAAAATAAATGAAGTACTGATACATACTTCAACATGGATGAACCTTGAAAATATTTGCTAAATGAAAGGAGCCAGTCACAAGAGACTATATCTTGTATGATTTCATTGATATGCTCACATAGCAAAATCTATAAAAACAGAAAATAATTTTTTTTTTCTCCTCTAGCGCTGGGAGGTTGAAAGAGTGGAGAATGACCATTAATGGGTATGGAGTTTCTTTTTAGAGTGATGAAAATGTGCTAAAGTTGATTGTGGTAATGGTTGCACAACTTGGTGAATATATTAAAATCCGTTGAATTGTACACTTTAAATGGGTGAATTGTATGATGTGTGAGTTATATCTCAATAAAACTGTTATTAAATGGCACTGACAAGGTTGGTACAGTGCTCTGGGGATAATAATAGCAGAGAGTTGTCACTACCTCTAGGCCTAATGGGACCAGGAGAGGGGAACTGTATGGAGAGACTCACCTAACTGGGGAGATACCACCAGATTCTGAAAGTCACTTGCAAGGAGGAAGCTGCAGAAATACATACCTTGACCTTGCTTTTGTCTTACTCTTTGATCTCCTGCTGATGCCTCTCCTTTTCAAAACCCAATCAGAAGCCTGGGAGCAAGGGACTCTCTTGACATGTTATAGAAATCAGCAACCCAGGGCGCAGCTAGGTGAAAGGTAGAGCTCGAATGTGGGTGTGAAACACAAGTGCTTATGTGTAGCTTTGAAACTGAGACCAGTAGAGGAAAGTTAAAATGAGATGTTTTGCTTCAAAATGAAATGCATTTTGATTTCTGGAAATAGAGTTGTACTGAATCTGAAATGATAATAGAGAAATTACATAGAGGATTCTAGTTTTAAATTAAGGATTGAATTAATTACCTCTGAAATTTCCTTGCACTCTAAGTTTCTGTCTCTAACCCCTGGCATATTGGCACTGATTGCGTTATCATTTGGCTAGCTGTGGTTTAGAAGTTCAAGATTTGGGCTTTGGCTAACAGAACATGGAATAGATAGATTTTAATGATAGTGAAAAAGCACAGGGAATATTATAAGTATGGAGTGGTCATCTTGAGTTCAACTTCACTGACAAATAAATTGAACTCTAAAGTGGTTCAAGTTTGAGGAGAGAAATGGCAAAAGAAAAAGAAAGAAGCTTGTTGTCAAAGATGTAGGATTTGGAGAAATAAAATTTGCCTACTTAACAATTTTACTGATTATATTAGCCCTACTTTCCTTTTTAGTTTAAAATGACAGTAAAATATGGCACTTTAATATTCTAAGAAAATTATATTTGGCTTTCATGAACATGAAAGATGTCAAAGAAACGTGTATATCTTCTCTCTTGTATGTTTCACTAGGTTTCCTGCTGGATCTGTAGGGGAAGTGCTAGATCTGCCATAGAACCCACACCTTATTCTGTGCTGGCCAAGAGGCATGCTTTATGCCACTCCTCACTGCTTTTGCCTAAAGAGGATCTATAGGGATGGGATATGGGATGAAAGTGATATTAGAAGAGAGTGGAAAGTGCTTGAGTGATGATGTTAATGAAGATGCTAGGTGCAGTAACCTCACAGTTTGCAGGCTACTTACCTTGAGGAATTAGGTAAGTTGTTTAATGAGTTTTATGGTTTTCTAAAATTGGTAATTTCACTTTTGTGCCATATTATATCTATTACATTAAATGTATAGCAATATAATCAAATACATGGTCCAGTGCCAAAATCCAGAAACGAAGATGCTCATTTACAACTGTGGACATTATGCAAATAAACCACTGATTATATCCTGCCAACTGAAATGGTTGTAGGATTTGAAAAGAATATTCAAGGCTGTGGAAGTATATTTTCTATTTCTTTTAATTTATTTCTGGACATCCAGATATATATTATAAATACTTGATTAGACTTCTTGGATTTTTAGAAATTAATTTTTTCCTCTCAATATTTTGTACAGTAAATTTTACTCTTTACTTAAGGCCAATAGTTTTAGATTACTCTTTCTTTATTTCTATAAGTGCTATTCTAATTTTTATTAACTAGCTACTAAAATTGTCAATTCATTGAAATGGATGGCATTTCACTGGAATAGGGCATTTATTTTGGTGGAGGACATTTAGTATAGGATTATTGTTCAGATAGATATTTCTCAGTTACATGACAAGAACCCAGGAGTACAATTTTCTCAAATGCTTCCAATTCCCCAATATTTATGTGTGTTTTTTACTTCAGTATTGTTTTTGGTTTCACAATGCAAGAGAAGACATTTATCTATATTTTTTTAATGAGACATTTGGCTTCAGTGTAACAAATATTTGTGAATAACATAGGGTTAATATTAGAATTAAATGATTTAATGCTTATAACACAAAGGATCTGGTATGTAGAATTATAAAAGTTATACATAAGGCCTACCACATAGTAGACCATAGTAAAAGATAGCTATGATGTTGGTGGTGATGATGATGGTGGTGATGATAGTGACTTTAAGGTAATTATACAATTATCAAAGTCATTTTTACATAATGATTTAAAGGGAAAGACATAATTTTGTAAAAACCTTAAAACATTTAATTTTTAAATTTATTTTTAAATTTTCTATACATCTTAAAGCTGAAACATAAAACTTCAAATATGCTCAGCATGAGGTCTCATCAACAGACCCTCAACATGTATGTTTCCTTGCCATTCATGGAAAAAATGTGAGCCATACTCATCCAGGGATGGTGCTAAATATTTGTTCTTCTGGATTATCTGAACTCCAGTCGTAGTGAGTCAGACTACCAAACTTAGTCTATTACTTTAGTATTCATTATGTGCGTTGACAGCATGAATTTAACTGCCTATGATTTATCAGTATATGATGAGCTTTAAGAAATTGTCTCTATTAAAACCAAATGACTGTATAAGGATTTCTGTACTTTTTAAAAGACCATTCTTTTAGATGCTGCAAATTCTGTCCTATCTTTTAAATAAAGACTCATTTGAAAACAACTGCTTGTAGCATTCAGGAGCTTGGGAAAATTTTTGTTTGGGGAATATAAATTTCTGTTACATTGTAGTTTCTCTTCTGAACTCCACACACACATATCCAAGTGGTTCCTTGGCAATTCCAGGTGGCACATGTAAATGAGCCCCTGATGTTCCCTTCACACGTGCTCCCAGGGAAATCTTCCGCTAGTCAGTTAAAGGAAAATCCATTCTTCCCATTGCTGAGACCCCAAACCTTTCATCATCCTTGACTCCTCTCTTTCACTTATATCCCCCCTAATCCCTCAACAAAACTATCAGCATAACCTTCAAAATATTTCCAGGATCTGACAACCTTTCTTCATCCCCACTAATTCCAGTCTGGTCCAAGCAGCCATCATTTCTACTTAAGGCTGGAGGCTTCTAACTGGACTCCTGCCTTTGTTCCCCTTCAGTCAGTTTTCAAATGGCAGCCAGGGTGGCCCTTTACATTGTAAAGCAGATTAGTCATATTATGTCCTCTGCTGCAGGGTCTTACTGACTTCCTTTCTCAGGGGAGTCCTTGAGCCTCAAGGAGCAGAGTGAGCCCCCAGCACACTCCTAGCGGAATTCGCCTTCTGCTGCTCCCCGCTCACTGACTCTGCAGCAGTCATACTGCCCACTGTTCTTTCTCTAACATGCCAGGTGTCATGCCTCTTAAGACCCTCGCACTCCTATCAGGTGCCCTCTGCTGCAAGGCTCTTCCTTCATTACTAAATGAGTCATTCCAACACTTTCTTCAGGTCTTGACTCAAATGGCACCTTCTCAGTGAGGCTCTTCCTTCTTCTCTATCTACAATTTTATCTAGCACTTCCCTTACTTTAATTTTTCTCCTAGCGCTTCTCTAATGAATATAGTATATTCCAATTCATTTATCTTGTTCAGATTTTATCTCCCTGAGTAGAATATTAGCTTCACGAGGGCAAGGAGCTTGGTCTGTTTTGTTTACTGCTCTATCTCCACAGCCCAAGTTACTTCCTAGCAAATGGAGACATTCAACAGATATATGTTGAATAAACGAATAATTTATAGTTGATTTTGGCTGATGTTCTGTATTTACGGATACAGAAAGATAATGCACCTTGTTTTCTTCTTGAATTCCATGTAGACAGCTTTGAGTTAAAGTCAAATTCATACTGAATTATTTTTCATTCCTATTCTCCCTGAAGTACTCGTTAAATTAACCACAAGTCTTTTGAATTTATTTATCCAACTTTTATTGAACACCAAACTGTGTGTAGGTCTCTGCACGAGGCTCTTAAGAGACATGATCCACCTTTTAAAAGACATTTTCAATTTAGTTAGTAAGGCAAAACTAGCAAATAAGCTGTATAGAAAGGCTGTTTTCAAATATAAGAGAAGGCTGTTTAAGAGGGATTCATAGACTACTTGACTGAGATTTTTATCAGAAGAATGTGTTCTCATCCCATCTATTGGTTATAAGTTGGGGTACATGACTTGATTTTTTTAATAAAAGATATTCTAGGTGAGTTCATTAATCCACACAACCATTCATTGAGGATCATTGATTTAATAGCCATGTATGTATGTATTGTACTTATAAACAGACAAACATTCCCTTCACTTTATTTATCAGGGCCTGCCTGGTGTATTGTCGCTGTAACTGAAGGTTTCCTAATTTACTTTATTTTGTTATTATTATTTCCTTAAGATCTTATTTATGAGAGACACACAGAGAGAGGCAGTGACATAGGCAGAGGGAGAAGCAGGCTCCCTGCAAGGAGCCCGATATGGGACTTGATCTCAGAATTCTGGGATCACGCCCTGAGCCGAAGGCAGATGCTCAACAACTGAGCCACCCAGGCATCCTGAAGGTTTCCTAATTTAAAGAGGCATTCTAAATCTATTAACTTTGGGGGAACAATTTATATTAATATTAAAAGTAGACACGTATTTAATTATACTTGCTTCCTCCTTATGAAACAGGATGTTCTGGTTGCTTGTTTTGGTTTTTAGTTTGTCAACAAGTAAAGCTGCCACTTCATCTGAAGCAGTGTCTGGCTTTTTGAGCATTTGTTGTGGCCAGACTGCCCTTTTGCTATTTGTAGCTGAATGAGCATTTATGCACTTCCCATGATACAATTCTCACACTAGTAATGCATGCCTTTCAGAAACTGGACTGGTCTTGTGCATTCTATTTGTGATTGCCACCTCAAGTAAAAATTACACTAGTGCAAAATCTGCAGACTAATTTTCTCAATCTGTTGCATGCTGCCCTGAAAATGCCCCCTTTGGGAGTTTTACTTGTTTCAAACTTTGGTGGAAATTTCAGGGACTTTCTTTCTGATTAGTTGCCTATTATTAAAGAAAATACAAATCTCCTATTGTATTTTTCTTTTTCATCTTTATATTTAGGTGAAGCTGGACATACAGACCAAGCAGTATAAACAATTTGCTATCATCATCATTTTGAACTTAGGCATCAAATTCTTTGTTTTTCCTCAGTTTACTCTTGTGCATCCTGCTTTCCTTTTTAAAAAATATTGCAAGAGAATGAGACAATTAAAAATACTTGCCCTTGAAAATAAAAGCATCATGAGTCTCAGTTTGGAAAAGGTTTTATCTCTGGGTTCTATGAGCTAGATGCACACTAATTTACAGTGCTGGAACCAAATGGGTTGAAAATCCTTATTTTCCCACCAGATGGGTTATTTTAAAATATCACAAAACTTCTGAGGTTATTTACATTACAAATGTGCTTCTTCGCACACATCAAGAATTGAGTACCATGTTTTGACAGTAACTCCTTTATGAAATTATATGTTGCGCAAGTAGAGTAAAATTCAAGTCATTCTCAAGGGAGCAGGCTTATGAATCTGGATGAGGTCACACCTCTTTAAAGATGCAGTTTGATAATCCGACATCAAAACAAAGGAATTCTGTTAATCCTCTCACAAAAGTGCAAATTGCTAATCAGATCCCTGGGCTGGGCTGGCAGCTTGGTAAACAATGAGCTTGGCAGAAGAGCAACTTTGGGCGGATAGATAGCTGAGAAGCTTGGGGTACCAACTTTGCCCCTGTGTTAGCCCAGTTGGGCCTGTTGTTTCGAAACAATTATGTTTGTCAATGGAGGTGGTTCTTGCAGTTATTGTGTTCTTGTGCTTTTCTCCTTCCATGTTAATGATGATGCAAATCAATCTTCCTGTCTTTCATTTCACTTCACTGGTGTATAGGCTACTATGCCCCTATATTCTTTTCACTTGGATGCATGTGTCTTTTGAATTTTCATTACACATTCCTTTACAAGCCCAGAGGGTTTTCCTTCCTTCCCACAAATAGTGTGGTGGTATTTGAAAAAGAAAGAATAAATCTTAACCCAACTGAAAAAAAAAAAAAAAAAGTCTCTTCTGGAAGGTGTAATAGTTGGGATTCCTTTTTTTTTTTTTTTTTTTTGATAAATGATAAATCCCGATTTGAGACAACTTGAGGGGAAAAGCTGGAATTTGTTGTACAAAGGAGTACAAAGAAAGCAAATAACCAAATTGAGGGAAGGCAGAAATGTAGATTGGCCTTAGGAGCAGTTGGGACCAAGAAGTCATACTCTGTCAGGGTTTGATCCCTTTGTCTTGTCTCCCTGTCACTTTAGATAGTGACTTTACTCTTTCTTGTTCAATAGAGATTTCTCTATAGGGAAGGAAATGTCCCCATTGATGACAGCTCAGGAAGTTTATAGCTGGCTGCTTTTTCCACTTAAATAAAATATCTCAGGGAAGGACTCTGATTGGCTTTGCTCCTATCAGGTGCTTATCCTGGACTCATCAACCCCGTGTATACATAACTTCATATTTGTCAGAATGTAGAAGGTACTTGCTGTTTGTTTTACTCTGTCATCTTCAGATTTATTGAAATATGTAACTGGCCTGAAGAATTCCACAAACTGATGACTGTCTCAGTGAGTGGAATTACTTTACACATCTCAACACCAGTTTTTCTAACTCTAATTCTATTTCACTCTCTTGGTATTTCCAACTTTCACCCAGATGTGACTAAGAATTAACTTGAAAGTGAGAAATACAACTTCTTCATTTTAAAAGGGGATTTCGTTAAGAGAGTGCACTGTTTTGAATACTTCTAGCTAGTTGTGTGTCTTCTATTAAGACAGTGTTTGGAAATTATTTGGGTGCAGTGCCTGTGTTGAGTGCCTGTGTCTGTGTTGGAGTGAAAATTATAGTTTGGGTTGTGGAGTTATCTTTTGATAGGTAAGAGTAGTGTACTTTTGCTGCGGTACAGTATGGGCTGCAGATGATGTGTTGGTTTTCAGTCAGATGAATGATACAGAAATGATAAATCTACATCTGTAAGAGGAGAAATGCATCAAATGTAGAGGTTCGGGGTAGAGGCTGCCCTGGTGGGACTGTGCTACCCACAGCCAAAGCTTTCTGAATAAGAGCACTGTCTTTTTAAAAGCAATAGGGGGTGAGGATTGAGGGAGTGCTCACAGCGGTAAGTATAACACAGCTGTGCTCTGTTTATGCTTCGGCTACAATAAAAAAGCTATAAAATGTGAGATGTCATAGCTCCACTTTGCTTTATTTATACTATTTCCTCTGAGCTCTGTCACACTGCACATTCATCTGCTAAGTTGCAGCAAGAATGGAGATTAAAATATCACAGCTCAAAATAGGAGTCAAGCGGAAGGAGATTCATCATAGCCCTATTAAAAATATGTAAATATGGGAATGAAGTCATTTTAAAGCTATACAGCCCTCCTCCTTTATGAGTTAAGATCCCTTGAGCAAGTCATAGGCTGTGCAAGGGACAGGGCTAGAGCACTTGTTCCCCATTTCTCTCACCCATGGAATCCTTTTAAGATTAAAGACTTTGAACTGAACTGCAAATATACATGTTTTCCTACAGTCATGCCTAAATTAATAATGGCAGGAAATCTGATGCAAAACAAAAAACAAAAGATGTGATAATTAAAGATTATACATTGCTCACTTAGAATTATTAAAATTAATATACGAAATCTTTTTGACCTCATATATGAATGAAATTTGAGAAATGTCCAGAAGTATCCATAGACAGTAAAGTTCCAAGAAGGAAACTGAGACTCAGAGATGTAGTCTGGCTTTCCAAAATCCCATTACTAATGATAAAGCTAAGACTGGAAGCTAGCGTTCCTCCCTAAAACTTTGCTAATAAATGACTTCTCATTTTCTTTATCTGTAGTCTTTACAAAAATTTACCCTCTGCTGTCTATATAATGTGCTTAGGAAAGTCAGGAATAGGCTTTCTGGATGGATAAATCTCCAATGATATTTATTAACAAGCCTTTTATGCTCTCTTCTGTGTGTTGCTGAATGACTGTTAGCATTTTGGCCTCCTTATTTTCCACATGTGTAATAGTAGTAATAATAAAGACCAACATTTACTACATACTTATTGGGTGCCAGGAGTGGTCCTGTTTGCTTGATGTGTATACGTTATTTTGCTACTCACAACAACCCGATCCTGTAGGTGTAATTCCTCATATCTTGTAGAAACTTGTGGAAACTGATGTATAGATCACATAGCTAATGAGTGAGGACAGGAATTCAAACCAAGTAGGTTGGCTTCTGAGCCTGCACCCTCAGCCACAATGGCCTTTCCAAAAGTTTTAGAAAAAGACCAAGAAGAGCACTAGGCTGGAAAAGAGAAGCCCTGGATTCCAGGCACAGTCTTGCCATTATGCTAGTAAACTAATTTTCCTCACCTGTAGAATGCAGTTAAGAAATGATTATATCCTTTCCAGTTTCAACTTGGTATGCATTTCTATACTATCACCTTACAAAAATAAATTTTTGAGCAATAACTTCTTCCTGCAGTCTTATTTAACTGTAGTTTCAGAAATGGCTATGGTGCCATTTCTAATATGCAGTGATTCTAGAACTTCTTTTGTCCTGTACTTTTCACTGTGTTTTAGGTGATTTTTTTTGGCTGCAATTAATAGGAGTATCCTAGCTAGCTAAGGAGCTTCTAGCTGTGTGATCTTGAGCATATTTCTTAATTTCTTGTCACAGTTTTCTTGTCTGTAAAATAAAGGTCCATACCCATAGAGTCATTTTGAGAATTAAGCTAGATATAATATGTAAAGCACTTAGCATGATGTCTGTGCATAGTCACGACCATACAATAGCAAAGTGTTTGATTATGATCACTGTGGATCACCCCCCCCCATCTGATTTAACATCTCTGCCTCTCATTCTTCATGCTAGTTCTTTTATTGTGATTGGCCAGTTAGCTTTTTTGTGTCTGTATTCCTGTATTAGGAATTCCTGTTATGATACTATCAGAAGATGCTGTCTACTTGAAGTGGAAATATGAGAGCAGATGGGACTTTGGAAATCAGATAAGATAGCCCCTTAATGTGGTGATTTTAATATCCTGAAAGAACAAGTGACTTGTCTAACACTCAGCTCGTAGAACACAAAGGTATAACCTATAGGTCCTAAGAGCAGTTTCCAATAGAGTACTGCTACCTATGGAATTATTAAATAGAACATGTGAAGGTTCTTGAGATTTGTCAAAAGGACCACAACACACATCTTCGTAGTTTAAATTAGGCAAATTGCAAGAGTATTTTAGATTTATAGTGATTTAAGATTTTAGATCATATGTCTTTTGGGACGACTTCACGAGAGGAGATGAGGATGCTTTAGGCTGGTAGAGGAATAAAAGTGGTCATCTTTCTTATTGACTCTTAAGAAATTTATGTTTTTGGTTTTTTCCTCCATTTTGAGTGAGGTAACGTGATTTTCAACAGTATGGGAAGAAGTAGACCTAATATATTTAGAGAATGTATAAAGGCATAAGAAAAAAGATTTTTATAGTGATTTGGGTAATTTAAATAGAGAAATAGTCTGATAAAACATTATAATAATTTTTGGGACACATCCAGTTGAGTCACAATGTATCAACATATACTCTAATATATAGGGGAAATGGAGCTGTTTCTATAATGTATTCTTGTCCCTGAGTCCCTACCCTGAAGGGTACTTTGAAAGGCAATCAAAAGTAAGTACAATATAGTACAAAATAACTCGGTGTTCTCACTATCAAATCACCTCTTTCTGTTATTTTTTTTCCCCCTCTATTTACGAGGCCCAGGACTAGGCAGGGGCAAGAGAGGCACCTTGGCTGTAGAATGTAAGGAGGCATCCCTCATTGGTGGTAACCCTGCCAAGTTAATGACCCTGAGAGGGATGACTCCTTACATTTTGTGCTGTCCTCAGGGCTTCACAAACCTCACTTTCATGTTGGCTCTGCCCATCCACACTAAGAAAACCATCTTTAAGGGGTTTACGCATCATTGTGGCTGGTGTGGGAGTGCGGAGCATCACATCTGTGTCTGCTGGCCCTGGGGTTGTTCTCTGTATCCTTCTTGGCTTCTGCTCTACTGTCTCTATCAGTAGAGGCCTCTATTCTTGATTCTGTAGTGGGCCCCACCTGGATTTTGAGCCAGAGCAGCTGCTGCTGATCTACCATTGTCTTGAACTTGAGGTCCCTTCCTTTTCTCACCCCAGGGCTTTCTCAGTCTTTCTATGTGTCAAGCTTGTGTGTGTGTGTTGGAAATTTTCAGGTTCTTTGCACATGTACACAACCTGTGAAGAATAACCGATTTTAACTCAGTCTAACTGGGAACTTTCCTTCACCAGTGTTTTATTTCTCCATTGCCACGTTAGACGGGTACAAGGCTTATGACGGGGATTCCCTGAGAGGCTTCTTCTCCATCCCCTCTCTGTTTTCCTGTATTAGACATAATGAGAAACTGTCAGCCCATAGGCCCTTGGATTCCTTTTATCCAGCTGATCTTCTCCTGCCCCACCTCCTTATTGGTTTAATAAGATATGCAGAAAGCCTGGCCCCTATTTCTGGGCTCTGTCTCTCTCCTTGTCCTAGATTTCTTTTCCCCTTCTTGTCTGAGTACACGAGAGTTCCTATATTGGGTCTTTCTGTTAGCATCCACATTTTGCTCTTGTTTTTTTCCATAAGGAATTTTTGGAAAACTTTAAACAACTTTTCACTCTCAAATTCTGTCATTCAAGATTGTTGTCTCACTAGGTAAACTGATTAATAGCCCCTTTGTTCTAGATAGCATTTGAGCTCCCAGCTTGCATACTGGAATCTACAAAGGGCCAGACCTCCAGGAACTCCTAATTGAGATAGAGAGTATAGAGGGTCAGGAGGAATTATCATTATCTGAACTAACACAGGTTATTTCATGGGCTCTCATTCCTTACCTCCTAGCCTAATTCCTACTCTCAAGTTAGATTCTCTCCATTATGTGTGTGTGTGTGTGTGTGTGTGTGTGTATATATATATTATATATATATAATAGGTATATTATATATATATAATACCCTACCCCATAGAATATAATAGATATATTAATATATCTATTATATTAATATGAATATTATATTCATAATCACTTTTTGACTCTAGGAATTTGGGATGCATACCCTTCCTGAGTTTTCTTTCTATATTCTGTTTATGCAGGATGCAGGCATGTAATCTCATGCAATTTTAATACATTATGGTCAATATTATTATATGATTAGGAACAGTATTTTATGGGAGAGAAGGGGTGCCTAATTTTGCCAAGAAGTGTCACAGAGGACTTCCCAGAGGAGTGAAGCCCAAGGTAGGGATTAAAGATTAATTATAGTCTTTTATGGATAAGATGGGAAGTATATTTTTGAAAGAGCAAAGCTCAGTGAAGAACAGGACCTTGTCTATCATACTGACCATTGTGTTCCTATCACCTAGCAAAGAACTTGGCATCCTCTACATAAATATTTAGTGTATAAGTGGATAAATGACTATCTTGAGGGCCATCAAAATTGCTATTTTGAGTAAGTGTACAACAAGATGAGATTTGTGTTTTATTACAAATAATATGAGAGCATTGCAGTAATGATTAATGAAAAGGGAATGAGACAGGGAGGAGTTTTATAACAAGTTCTATGAAGGCTCCTGGGAGATTCCTTTTAAGTGGCCTCCAACCTCTCTCTAGATACTGAGAGTCTGTCACTCTGAACCCAACATATGGTAGTTTCCCATGTATGCCTTAAGACGGCATGAGCACTGACTGTTCCCACCTCTTAAGATGGCCCCCAAAAATCTAGAGATAATTCACAGAATATTTAAGAGTCACTTTCTCCACACCTTTCATATAAGAGATAGAGAGTTGAGGTTTCCAAATGATCTGTTTTATAGGCAATAAATACATTTTTGTCATCATCCATATGGCCTGCTATAATAAAAATACCATAAACTGAGTGGCTTATAAACAACAGAAATTTATTTCTCACAGTTATGGCAGCTGAGAAGCCCATAATCAAGGCACATTGTGTCTGTAGAGAGCCTGCTTTCTAGATGGCCATCTTTTTGCTGTAACTTCACAAGGTAGAGGAAGGTAGGGAGTTCTGTGGGGTCTCTTTGATAAGAGCACTAATCCTATTCATGAGGGCTCTACCCTCATGAACTAAGTACCTCCTAAAGGCCCTACCTCCTAATACTATCACATTGGGCATTAGATTTTAGCATATGAATTTTGGAGGACAAAAACATTCAATGTGTAGCTTATGCATAATATCTTTTCTGTATTTCTTGTTCAGAGTGGGTCTATAAATTTCCAGCATTGGCTATGGTAACTAGGAGTCTACATGGTTAATTCATCTGGGCATATAACTGATACTTATTTTCAGAGTGAAAGACTGAAGAAAAGTCAGTAAAATACATGCAGTTTTGTTCCTTTGTGTACTAGTTTTCTCTTGGTGTGTGTGTCATATTAACAAAAACTTAGTGGCTTAAGACAATGCCTGCTTACTAGCTCAGAGTTCTTCAGGTCAGGAGTCTAACATGGCTTGGTTCTCTCTGCCCAGAGAACCACAGGTTGAAATCAAGGTTGGCCTGGATGAGTTCTTCATCTGTACACTCTTGAGGGAAACAATCTGCTTCGAAAGTCATTCTTGTTGGTGTAATTCAGCCCTTTGTGGTTGTAGAGATGAGGTCCCTATTTCCTTGCTGGCTGTCAGCTGGGGCTGTCCATAGCTCCTGGAGGCTCTATCCTGAAGCTGTGTCACATCCTCCTTATGCTTTAAATCTCTATTTTCTTCTATCTTTGACCTCTAGCTCAAGATTTGAAAGGTTGGATCCAACCAGACATTTCCTTTGTTTTAAAGTCCACTGTGGGGCAGCGCGGGTGGCTTAGTGGTTTAGCGCCACCTTAGGCCTGGGGCATGGTCCTGGGAGCCTAGGATCGAGTCCCACGTCAGGCTCTCTGCATGGAGCCTGCTCCTCCTGCCTGTGTCTTTGCCTCTCTGTTTCTCTCTCTGAATCTCTTGTGAATAAATAAATAAAAAATCTTAAAAAAAAAAAGCCACTGTGTTATGTAATATAACCTATTTCGGAGAGTGAAATATTCACATTTCTAGGGACTGTGCAGACCATGTTTCCCATTTAGGAGAATTTGGAAGGGGCATCTTAAATTCTGCATACCAAACTTTTATTTATAACACTTTTTTTTTTAAACAAGATTTAAACAGCCTCTTACAGAGTGTAATCTAATCACTTAGAAAAAGCAAAAATAAAAGTATGATTTAATTAATGTTTTGTTTGAAAACTAGCACATCTTTTGATGAAGGTAATTTTCTAACATCTGACCTTGACAGATGTACTATTACTAATCTTTAGAAATTTTACTTGTGACTCACTCACTTCTGATTATTCCTAGGATTCACATTACCAGAACAAAACATTTCTATATTTATTACTAAGAGTGTAGCAATGGGAGTGGTTTTTATTGTTTATGCAAGGAAAAACAAACAATGCCATGTAATCTATACATAAATGCCATCACCTCAAAGTGATTTTTTTTTTCAAAGTGATTTTTAATAGTAAGAGCTTTGTTAAGTTACCTTGAATGATAAAGTAAAATATCTTTCAAAGTTTTGGGGATTTCTAAATTTAAATAAGGGAAGTACAATTAGGGATGTCTGGGTGGCTCAGCAGTTGAGCGTCTGCCTTTGGCTCAGGGCATGATCCTGGAGTCCCAGGATCAAGTCCCGCATCGAGCTCTCTGCATGGAGCCTGCTTCTTCCTCTGCCTCTCTCTGTGTCTCTCATGAATAAACAGATAAAATCTAAAAAAAAAAAAAAAAAGAAAAAAAAGAAAAGAAAAGGAAGGTACAATTAGTTAACTATAAACTCAGTCAACTACAAACACGCTTCCCCACATACTCCTCATTTCTGACACCAACTACAAGTTTGAGGGGTTTCTAAAACCACCTTCAGGTTTGAGAGTTTGCTAGAAGTATTCACTAAAACAGATTATACTCAAGGTTATAGTTTACTATAGGGAAAAGATACAAATTCAAATCAGCCAGGGGAAAAATTATAGGCTGAGTCTCAAGGTGATTAAGAATAAGGCTAAGGCTGAGTCTGAGTATGAGGCTTGAAGAACCAACCACAGAGCTTTCATTGTCCTCTCCTTATAGAGTCAGGATGCATTACTTTCCTAGCATCAATATGACACTATGCATGGAGCATTACCAACTAGGGAAGCTCACGTTGGTGTCCAGAATTTTTAATGGGATGTGATCACATACTGCCAAGTCACTGACTTTTAGTCTCCAGCCCCTCCTGGATATTACTATTGAGTTGATACTTTTAGTTTCCAGTTCCTTCTAGAGGCAAAATCAAAATTGATATTTCATGGCCCCGAGCCCCCATCCAAAATCACAGTTTGACTGCCCTGTGCCCAAAGCTCTCAGGCAAGCAAAGACACTGCTGCCAGAGATGGTACTTAGAGGGCCTAGAGATCACTTCTTAGTAGCCAAAGACAAAGGCCCAGATCTTTCCTTGCATAAAATTAACTCTTTATCACACAGAAAAAGAGAGAGGGAAAGAGAAATGAATGCAAATAGTAGTTATCATTTATTGAGGGCATACTGTGTGGCAGACAGTGTGCTAAGTATTGCTTCTTTTAATTTTTTGAACATTATTTGAAAGATGCTATGATTATTTTTGTTTTTGTTTTTTAAAGATTTTATTTATTTATTCATCAGAGAGAGAGAGAGAGGCAGAGACACAGGTAGAGGGAGAAGCAGGCTCCATGCTGGGAGCCTGATGTGGGACTCCATCCGGGGTCTCTAGGATCAGGCCCTAGGCTGAAGGTGGCGCTAAACCGCTGAGCCACCTGGGCTGCTAGATTATTTTTCTTTTGAAGATAAACTGAGATTTATAGATTAAGAGATTTACCAAAGACCATGTAAATAGTTGATGGTGGAACCAGTATGTAAACCCGTGTCAGCCTAACTCAAAAGTACATGATAATGCTTTATTGCTTCCACCAAAATCAAAGGACAATAAGAACATATAATGTGATAAGAATTTAGGAGCAGTTATGCTTAAGAATTGTTTTCAGGACAAAGTTGTCATTCAAATATATAAGAATGTGCACTGCTATTTTAATAAGTAGGATATAGAGGAAGAGAGGATTGATATATAGAATTGTTATGTCATTAAATTCATACCTTCCAAATGGATTCCAGTCAGAACTGTATCATTTAATTAATTCAAACAGATTTATGAGGTATGCATTGTATCTCAGGTGCTGTGCCGGCCTCTCGTGACCCGAAGATGATGACCAACATGTTCCTGTCCACAAGGAGCTAGCGATCCACTGGGGTATGTAAGCGGTTTTTATTTTTTAATATTATGTTACTTTTAAGCAAAGCAGAGAGCATACAATGTGTATTTTGCCTACAAATCCTGCAAGCATTTGGAACAATTTTATTCAACTAGGTGAGCTAATGATAAAGTTACTAATTTGGAGATCATTGTTCATATAATGAAATCGAATATTTAAACTCAGTTTCAATTTTTTGGTATATTCTTTTTTTTTTTTTTTTTTTTTTTTGGTATATTCTTTAATAATAGAATAGATCTTCAAAAAGCAAAATTACGTCATGAAGAAAAAACACATAGCACTGAGATTTGTCTGTATTTCCTACTTACAGAAGTACGTGAGGGCAAATGAAAGGAGAATGGGAATGCCACCAGAGTACATCATGCATAACAACAATGTGCATTTCTTCTTCATGCTTGTAATGTTGATACTTTGCTTTTCATTGGTTACTTTAGTGATTATTTTTGCCTTTCATTTTCTCCTAATTCACTGATTTCTCCAATTGAGCAAAGTCGATATTGGGATAAAATAGGATTCCTTGTTTAGTTAATGTTGATTTTGGCAAATATGTATTTTATTTAAGTTACAATAATAGCCCTCATGCTTACAATCCACCATGCAGTATGCTGGGAGTGGTCCTGAAGAAATAGTAATAGTAATATAAATATTACATTCCAATTATACTTTATATATTTTATAACTTAATGTACAGGAATAGAGTTAGAAATAAAATAATAAATTTAAGTGAACTTGATATCCAGTAGCTCATACTGATGCTACACAACACTAACAACAATATATTTGGACCTATTTAATACATATATTAATATGCTATCTAGATTAAACATCATAAGTGCTGAGAGTGCAGTTGTGATCATTTTAAAATGTGAGCAACCCAAGAAAAAAAATGTCCCTTTTTTTTGCAATATGATTTTAATTTTTAAAAGCATTTAATTTTATAAACCATATCCATCATCTTTGCATAGATAAATGTTGTGGCAATTTTTTGAATGAACCTTTTGGTTCCCTAAAGAAATTATGGATACTCTATAAATTTATAAATGAAAGGCCATTCATCAGAGTTATAAATATGAGTGGTTCTTGTGCTGATGCCCATGTAAACTTAAAGTGGTTTAATATCTATTGGCTTTTGCGTATAGTTAGAACAGCAAAAGAATATAGATACTGTCATACTTACATGGTGTCATAACATTGGAAAATGGTGAGAACGACATGAAATATTTTTTGAATAGCATGGCATTTCCTTGAATTACTGCTGGCAATAGAACATAAATCAACCTTGATGGATATTCCAAAGATGTTTATTAATCTATTCATTTAATCTGAAATACTCACTCTTGGCATTTATAGAGCCAGTTCAAAGGAAGTGGCAAGTGCTTCTAAACCCCAGCAGTTACTTTTAGGGGCCTCATACTTATGTCAGCTAGGTCTGGTTGGAATGGAGATTAAAATGCATAAAAATCCTTTCCTCCTAATCTGTGCTAAAGATATTTGCTTGACTGAAATATATTTTCTTGTGTATGTCTAATAAAAATCTCAATTTGTTCCATCGTTGATGAAATTTACAACATGGCTCTCTATTTGAATTTCCAGTTTTTAATCTGTTTTCCTCCCTACCAACTCCCCCAAATTGGAAGATAATCCTGTACTTGCATATTTTGACTGAAAAGGACTGGAAAACTGACCAAATTCCTCTGCACCAAATTAAGAAACAGCATATGGCATATGATTTTGACAATATGTAATGAGACAGGTAGGATGGACGGATTGTAAAGATACAGAGAGGGAAAATCTTATTTGATAGTAAAGGTCAGAGAAAGCCAGTGGCACTTAAGCTGAAGAAGGAAGGAGAGTCAACTATGCATATGTTGTGGAGTAAGATGGTATGGATGTGTAGGCATGTATGTGTGTTATTTATTAAAATATGGAAAATCTAGGCATAGAGCTAAGTTCTTTATTCAAATAATGTAAGCAGGATTAGGCTTCTTGTCATTTCTTAGCTTCCACTAATACAGATTCAGTCTTGGCTTCACTTGGGAGCAAGATGGTGGCAATAGCATTGCTTCAGCATCAGCATCTTCTCATGCTTCATTCAGAAAACACAGGAAAAAGAGAGTCTCTTTCCCAGAAGCCCATCAAAAGTGTCTTTGTACCAATTGGCTTTGATTAGATCACAGACCAACCCTGTGCACCTCTCTTGGAGCAAGAGATAGAGTCAGCTTTATCACTTTCCATGAGCTAGGCATTAGGAATGCCTCCCAAAGGGAATGGGGGTACTTTTAGCAGAAAGATGGTGTATGGATGTGAGGTAGCAAAAAAAATAATTAGCCCAAACTACCTGTTGATTTGCTATTTTTTTCTTTTTAGCTATATTTTATTTTAGAACATGTTTGTGATGTCAGTTATTCCATTGAAAATATTTTTCATTGACAAATCTTAAGAAAATATAGGTCAATCATCAGAACATGTGGATACTTTAAAAATGCCTACATAGTGAAAAGTACACACTTTTCATTAATATTGGTTAGAGAACAATCTTTTAATAAAGTGGCCACTAACATAGCAACTGCCAAGGTAACAGTCATAAACATGCTTTATTTTTGCATAGATTTCTCAGTTTATTGACAAGCAGGAGTTAGCCTGGGATTCTAAGCTGCATCACTGAACACAAGAGGGGTTTTTCTTCAGTGAATCAAAATATTACTCAAAAATGGGAAGGAATTCCATGATTGCCAGATGTTTTTAAATAATAAACATGTTAATTGAAGATGGGCTTTACTGTGCCACCTCTTGTCTCTTCACACAAGCACAAACCTTCTGAGGTTTTAAGGCTCTTCCTCATGAATGAATAAAGCTTTTGAACCGAAATCATCTACTTCTGACTAAAGTGAGTTGTCACTGCTCTTTTTTAAGGTCTGTATTCTCAATTGTGAAGAAAGACATTATAGTTCTCCCTATCAATTAATGCTACTGAAATGCTACAGCTGTTTTGGAGGGTGTTTAGTTTTCAGAATATTTCTGCAAAGGCTGTAATGTATCTGGCTTTCCACACTGACGTGTTATTTTTAAAACTCTTCCAGAAAGCCTCAGTTTACCACCTGTTAGTTCTTGCTTCAACTGAAAAGTTTGTTCTTGTTTTATCTGTTACCCCTCTGTATGTATGTGGTTTTTGTTTTGTTTTGCTTTCTAGATTACAATATATCTTTACACAGTGTCAATTATCTGTGAATAGGAAACAGCAGGTAGTTCATTCATTGAAAACTCTTGCTATACATTCTCTGTTTTTCAGATTCAGTTTTAGATTTAACCAAGATAGGGAGTTTCTTCTTACCATTATAATATTAGTCATCAGTGGAGTTTGTAGAAATGAGTTTTTTAAAGAACAAACTCTTAAAAAAATATATAGTTTAAAATGTTGTTAGACTTCCATTTTGGCTAAAACAAATCCATGGATATTTTTAAGGCTGTGAGTTAAAGCAGGACGAAAGTGTCACTCCTATAATCCTTTCTAAAGACAAAAGATTGAGGACCAAAACGCTGTAAGAACAATCCAAACTGTATTTTTCTTTACATGATGTCCAATTCAACTGTGTAGGTGTGAGTTTCAGATACGATTATTAAATGCTTTTATAGAAATGAACAGTCAAAACATACCCTATTATTTATTTTAAGTGCTTTTTGAGGAGAAGGAATGAGTTTAATCCAAGACTCTAAAGCATACATTTCTAAAGACAGCTGCCTGTCTGAATAGGGAAAAAGATAGAGCGAACAGGAGAAAATCCACATACATATTTGAGTTTCACTTTAGAACTTTTGGTAGCTTTGGTCACTGATTAGAGTTTTTCTCCAACTAGGAGTCAAAGAGACAAAGCAGGTAATCTGCATAATCTTTCCCACGTTTTTGAAAAGTGGCTGTAGATGAAAACATGTCAAGCAACTGGTCAAATAGGGCCTAAAGTTTTCTCTGTTTATTTGTTTTAAATCCATTCTTGACTGAGAAGGAAATAAAAAGAAGGCTTGAGGTTGGTGACAGACTTGGGTTCTTGCCACATTCTCAGCTTATTTCATGGATGGCTCTCGACTTCAGAGAAAGTTAATATTTTCCAGAGATGTTCGATAAGTATTCTAAATCATACTACAGACACCTGCTCCTTTATATGGATATGTTATCCACCTAGGATGAATCAGAGTTTTTTTTTTTTTTTTTAAGTATGCTTCCTTTCAAAAACCTCATTAATCTTAGTGTGCAGAATTTAGGGGGAAAGTTGTGTTTTGCTCGTTGACACTGTTTAATGTAAATGATTTATGATTATTCCTTATGTATACACGATAGGCACTTTATAAATTGGATTGTTCTAGGAGTAACACGATACATAAATGTTATTGCTATAAATTCTGAAGTTGGCTATATATTTTTGTATCATGTAACCAGTTGACTTATAAATGCTGACTATTCCAACCTGCTCTTTCTACTCAATATTGTAAGTGGTGACTTAGGTAATCCTAGCAGAGATATACACAGAGGCATTCAAACTGTACAGGAACAGGACATCTTGGCACCTCTCCAGCATGGTTTCTGGCTGTCTTCCAGAGGTAATGGCAGAAAGAAGAAAGAATGAGAGGGGAAACTGAAACTATATGCAGTAAAGATGAATCTAAATGATTATTATTTTTTGCCCAGCAAAATCAAGAGCCAACTAAGAGAGAAAAGGGAAAAAAGCAGAGGAAGCAGGAGGAAAGTACTATTAGAACCAATTCAGCAAAACTTAGTTAGACATCAATTCATAGGTAAATTTTCATCACATATTATTAAATAAGGGTAAAGATAATAATAGATTAACGGCTATGTAATTATATATCTTTGTATCAATGAATACAGTGTATATAGAGATAACAATGTTTAGTTCCTTTTTTTGTATTTCTGTGAATGAAATGTTTGAGGAATAGAGTTTTACAAACCACTTGATTCTACTGGTAGATGAGGCCATTTTCTTATACTTGTAATGCTGTTACACTAATAGCTCTCATTTTTTACCATGAAAACTCACTATGATTTTCTTTCTAAGATCCTAGAGAACTTGAAAAAAAACTGAACAATTGGTCATTTTATATTTAAGTAATTGTTAAGTATCAAACTCATCTAAAATGTGGAGTTAGAGGGGAAGGTGTAACACCCATCTAACTGACGAGTCAGATTCATAGCAGTTTTTTCTAACTCCTGGTGTTGACTGCTTACCTGATCACATAGTCTTGACATTGGGGCTGATTTGAATTGATCTGTGTCCTAATTTGTGTAAAGAAGAACTGGACTGTGAAGAATTCTATTGTGTTTATAATGCCTATTCTGATAGTGATTTTATAGTCCATTTCATAGGCTATTTCAGTTGATTCCCTTCCCCATGCCCTCTTAAGTATTACTGTCTACACAGTTGATCTGGTTACCCATGAAGCCAGTTCACATCAGCTGTTGGAGTGGCTGAAAATACAAGATCAGTAATTTTAAAACCTTGAGGTACCTATCTTTCACAAAAGACTAAATCTCATCAGGCAATCAATCCCACGTGAAAAGATCATGAGACTGAAACCTGTGTGTGTGTGTGTGTGTGTGTGTGACTTATAATAGCAAACATTAATTATTTGGTTGTTACATTGAAGGAAATAACCTAATTTACTCCTTTATAACTTCTGTGATACATTTTTAATTGTCATACTTTCTGGAGTTATCCTGGTGCATGAATTGGAAAGAATATGCATATGCAGATATCTCTATATTTGTAGGTACTATAGTCAAAACAACTTATTTGCCTAGCTGCAAAGCTGACTTACTCACCCACTCAAAAACTCCCTAGAGGAAATAGGGCAAAAAGGTCAAATAGAAGCAATAAAGCCAATGATCTTTTACAAAAAAAGTTATTTCAGAAGTTTTTAGTGGCACTGTTCATCTTCTGAAAGGGAGATCACTCCATTCCCTGCCCATTCCTGTGTCATCAACAGTAGCTTTGGATTCATTTTAGAAGAAGGAGGCCTGTTCTACATTGCTACTGCTATACATTCAGGTAAGCTGGATTGAAATCCCAGAGAGACTGCTGTATCAGCCTAGACTATGGGAAGATTCTGTGCTGATAGAGGGATTTACAAACCTCAGTTCACTGATCCTGTAGAATCTTAAACACTATTTAAGATTCTGCTTTTTATTAAAGGAGGTTAAATTTAAATCCAAGACCTCCAGATTTAAATACAAACACTCACTCACATACACACACACACACACACACGTAACATCAGAAAAAGCCCATCACTTTTTGTTCACTATGAAATACTTATAGTAGCTATCATTTACTGAGGACTTTCTTTTTGCCAGGTATTGTTCTTTGTCTTTGCATGTAGCATCTAATTTAAGCCTCCTAAGTACCTTGTGAAGCAAGTGCTATTATTATAACCATTTTCAGCTTAGGGAATTGAGAGAGAAAGAGAAATGGAGTAACTTGCTTTACTCAACAACTAGTAAGAGGTGGAGTCAGGACTCAGATCTGGGCAGAGATATCCCGGGTTGAAGCATATACTGTTAGGTTGACTTTTAAGCAATATGTGGTGCTTCACGTATGGATAGAATGTAGTGGAGCCATCATATGGTAGGGAATAGGATTTGGATTTCTTTTTCCTGTACTGATGGTCACTGTATCTCTCTCTCTCAGGCCCTGTTGTGACCAATGGCAAGTCTTATTTGAGACAGCCAGTCAAAAGTGTGTAAAATAATCTATGGCCAAAGAAGAGAAAGGAATGCACTGGTTAATATGAGGATCTGACCCTGGGACCTCGCTTTCACTATTGCCACAGTAAACAAGCAAGCTAATGAACCACAGATGTTAGTGTGTCATTTGTGTCTTACAGTTTTGTCTTCCTGGGTAGCTACCATCAAGAAGGACAGTGCCCTCTATGAATATGTATTTACTACTAGATACATCAATTTATTCTTTTGAAAAGCACTTTATCATTTTGGTTTTGATAAATATTTAAGCAATAATCAGTAGTTAGAAGTTTCATGCTAAAATGGATGCCATTATTAGTGACTTAACTTTTCCTGTGAATTTCATGTGTGTCACCATGATTGGACTGTGCTGCCCAGAGCTATGTATATTCAGTTTTTAGAAAAGCTCACTTCAAATGCTTCTTGTGCCTTGAACACTTTGGTTCTCAAAACTGCAGTAGTCACTAATTTCCAAACTCTGAATATGTAAAATAAAATACTTGCACAAAAAACCTAGGAGCTGTATAGGTTAGAACATTTGTTTAAACTAATACAGAATTAGCTTTTTCAGTTCCAGCTCCCTTTTTCCTATCTATTTGCCTTGCTAATAAGGCCTTAACTTATTCCTGTTCAGTTACATTGTGCCATGATACCTTTCCTTTTTGGATATTTTAATTCTGGTTTGAACTGACCGTCCTAGTTCACATAGAGAACTTCCACAGTAATAATAAAACATAAAGGCTGCTCAATAAACAAGGATGGTGAAACAGTGAAATTTGATCCAAACTAGCCAAAATAGCATCTCACAACACAGAAATTCTATTACATTTTGAAATTGGTCTTCACAGATATTTTTCTCTGCCTGAAACATGTGTGCTAGTTCTATTTATATAAGGGAATAGTGACATCCTGTGTGTAGCTAGACTAATTGCCTCTGTAATTAACCTATTTGAGAAGGAAGTTACATAGAAATAAAATATCATTGAGTACTGAAAGAGGCAATTTTATCTTAAAGCAAACCTCTAACTTTACCAGAGGGTGTGGGCTAAACAAAAAAGAGTCTGTCTCCTTATTTTCCATATTTTTTTCCTTGTCTCTATACAATTCCACAGTCTTCTCTATTGTCTCTCTACTACCCTTATTTTCCATATTATGAGGTAAAGACAGTGTTATTGTGAGAAAATATTCTGTTTTTAAAATAGAATTGAGGATAGATGTAAGTGTGGTGAAAGGAGATAGTCTTTTTGTTTCAATGGTATCCAAGTGTCTTTTTTGGTTAAGGATAGGCTATGCATAGAATCATTTTGGTGTCTATAAGTCAGCTTTCTTCCTATCCCTTGATAAAATTATATGAATTAAATTTAGAGAATGATTTGGAGGCATGGCAAAATCAGGGTTTTTCTTTTGACCTCTTAAATCCAGAAGAAACTATTAGAAGTCAATATATTATAGTAGAGTGTAGTTTTTGTGGTCAGAATTATTCATACCTCACCCAAACATATGACTAAGGGAGAACAAGAAGAGCAGTTTTTTTCCCCCCAAAGTGTCCCTTTTAACATTTTAAAAGGTAGGAGATTGCCAAGACATTTCAGAAAAGGGTGGGACAAAGTAAGAGCAAGAGGCATAGGAGAAAATAGTCAAAAGTATCCTGCTGTTTATGTCCTGACTTACCTTCAAACCCCAACAAACCCAACTCTCAGGGATTTGCCTAATCCTAGCTTTCTGTATAATCCCCTCTTCCATAATCAAAATGGTATTTTGAATCAATCAGATAGCTTGTTTCAGACTTTTTTCATGAGATTACAAATGTTATCATTGATATATTTTTCGTTTGTGTTTTGTGTGTTATACCTACTTGAAAGAGCTTAAAGTTATGACCATGACTAAGAAGAATTTCCTTGTGAAATACTTGAGAAATTTACGCCAATGTAAGTGTAATCACTGTATTATATAATGATGGCTGAGAGCATAATAGTTGGAATGGAAATGGCTTGGAGTTTTAGACCTCAGACTTGGATTCCTCAGTTTGCAAGATAGTCTTTCCATGCTTCAGTATTTTTTACTGTGACGTGGGGATGAAAAATTCTTTCATAAGATAATCTTGAAACTTTCATGAAGAAATATACATGTAGTACCATGTCCAGTGCCTATTAATAAATGCTTAGTAAATAGTATCTAATATTATTTCAGCTAACATTTGAGAAAGCAAAATGATGTGGTTACTCAATAGTTTATTGTGAAAGAACTTAGTCTTATCTGGTTGAAGTGTTCTTCAAATGAATTTGCTTAATGGCTCTTCCATTTATTGTTTTATAATCTTTGCTGTAATAACTTTTTGCTTCTATTGATAATCTATATTAGCAATAGCTGGATTACCATTCTTGGAAGATGGTGCAAGGGCATTTTTAGAACGCATATTTTCCTTGAGAGAAATATGAAGTCAAAGAGGAGAAAGAAAAATTGCAGAAAGTTTTCTTGTGCATTACCTTTGTGATTAATCCTGTAATCATTAATGATTATCAGATTGTAAAAGAAGCTCCATATAAGTAAAAGGAAATGCTCAGATCTACAAAACTGGTCATTTGGTCATGGCTATGTTTTGGCAATGGTGCTAATTAAATATAGTATCTGTGATCATTGGGGTGTCCAGCAGCTTTATACGAGTCTCCCATCTGTTTTATTGGCGATGTTCAATAAGATAGGGAATTACATGAATCAGAAACTCAGAAAACCATCCTCAGGAGGTTCAGATTCAGTCACTGCTTATTATCACAAGATAATTCACTCATCCATTCAACAAATATTTATTGGGAGTACATTACATGCCACCCACTGTGTCAGTTTTGAAAATATAGTCATGAACAGAGTAGACAAGGCATGGGGCTTCACAGATTTTACTGCCTGACAGAGAAGGCACATAACATAAAACAAGTAATTACAATGAAATATGTAAGTCTTATAGTAGGGGAATTTTTTTGATCTCTTAGCCAACTGAGTTGTGAATTCCTAATTGTAGATAGCGAGGGTGGGGGTATTCCTAACTGCTTTGAATTTCTACAGCATTTTATCTGTACCTCCATTGGGAAATACCTTACATCTTGCATTTAGTTCCTTATGGCCATGGCATATCTTCTAGGACTACAAGTTCATTAGACGCCAAGCAGGGCACATGTGGGAATGCCCTTAGCATCTTTCAGAGGATATATACTTGTGCATGCTACATAGTAGTTACTTAATTAGTGCTGTTGAGAGAATTGAAGCAAAAAAGAAGTGTTAGCACTTTACTTCCATCATCCTTTCTGTTTTAAATTCTTATATATTTCATTCTGAAATTTCTCCTTCTTTATATTCATTGTGGTTAGAGGGAGTTAAATAGCCAGTTGAAAATCATTATCCCTCCTTTTTTCTCTTTCTGTCATCAGTTATTCTCTCAAAATTTAATCCACAGCAATCTCCTCTGGAATAAATTAATTATTATTTGTAAGACTTTCCAAGTTTGCTGTACAGTTGTCTGTAGTCTGTACTTTAGTCGCCATGTGCAAATAATAATGGAAGAAGCATCTATTATTTGTGGTCTGGCACATTTTGGGATATCATGATCAACTTTTTTTCTGCTTGTCACTGGAATACTCAAGATAATCAGTGTTAAGTTAATTAGTAACTAGTTTGGAAAGATCAGAACTCTTCATTGATTGTAAAAATGGTAGGCCCTTTAACCAATGGTTTAGTAGTCTTGCTTATCTCACTGTGCCCTAAAAAATAAAACTGAATTCTGACAGCTTTTAAAAAAGTAGGAAAATAATCAGCTCTTAGAAATCCAATCTATAGCTTAAGAAAATTTGGTATTAAAAATGATAAGGGAGGTAGTTCTGCAAAAAGAAGGAAGCCTTTGCATATTCTTCTGGAAGGAATGGAGTTGCACTGAGGTTGAGAGACCTGAGCTCCGTGTTGCCTGTGAGCTGGGGTGTAATTTAGTGAGCTGACAGGAGGAGTGAAGTATCTCCTCAATATCTGTGTTTGGCAGAAGAGATGAATGCATACATCAGGAAACAATGTTTAAGTGTTTTATTTCCTTATTTCAGCCTGTCAAACTGTCAGTATAGTTAATGGCCACCGAGAGAGAGAGAGAGAGAGAGAGAGAGAGAGAGAGAGAGAGAGAAGAACAGAGAGAGAGAAGAACAGAGAGAAACAAAGGTGCTATGGAATCTGAAAAGAAAGAAATCAGGAAAGCATTTGCATGTTTCTGTGGCATAATGGTCAGTCAGACAAAAATAACTCACTATATTCATCTCTCTACTAAAGCCAGATGTGCTAGTTCCCTACCTACGATCCCTGCAGCTTTCCGTGCCTTCATTTTTGTACTTCATGATTGCTTCATTTAACTTTGATCTCTGTGACTCCTTTCACTGAAGTCTAGATTGATTAGCAATACTTAAAGGATTATTTTATGCTTTATTCGTAATATCCAATTTTGCTCAGTTTTCCAAGTTTACTGTCTTGTTTATATTGTTTATAAAATCTGGTATTAATGCTGTTTATACCAAAAATGTTCACTCTTATACATAAAATATCCCTCTACTTTTTTTTTTATCATTTTGAGTTTTTATAGTACACAAAGAATAAAATTGGGCTGGATTTTGACCTATTGTGTCTTTAAAAAAAACAGTGTAAAGTGAAATGACTAAATTAGACATTTATGAGTACAAAACTATTTTAAGTTTCTAAAAAAATCTTAGCACAACCAAGGGATTTTTATTTTATAAAAAGGAAATATATATAATGAATTGTTTTTGTACTGGAGATATGTTATTTTTCCTTAGAAATGGTAAAGCCTCTTGTCATTCACATCTATGTCAAGCTGAATTTTCAATCTTTGAATTCATTCCAACGATGAAAACTTTTTATAATGAACACTTTCAGTTGCTTTATAAACTGAGAAGTATTTAATTAGAAAAATTGTTTAAATATCTATTTAAAAATCTTATAATATGGTCTAAGGAGAGGTAGTATGGGATATTAAATATACAAGGTCCTGGATCTGGCCAATCATGAACACCTGGAAGGCATTTGAAAGTACAGACCCTCAGATTCCACTCCAGATTGCCTGAAAGACGATCTTAGGGATGAAGATCCAGCATGTGTGTATATATAAGATCCATGCCACATTCCCTACCCGCAACACCTAGGTGATGTGGTCTATCAACTAGGCTAGGAAACTTACTGTCCCTGTCATGGAGAGAGAACTGCTCTGGTTATCAGTAGAATTCAGGCTGGTATCTAACAATATTATTCACTCACTGAATAATGTCAGGTAAATCACAAGCTTTGGGGGAGCACATTTTTCAACTCTATAAAATTTGTGTGATCTTCTCCAGGTTTAAAATCTTATAACTTGGGGGATCCTCAGGTGGCTCAGTGGTTTAGTGCCTGTCTTTGGCCCAGGGCATGATCCTGGTGACTCGGGATCGAGTCCCATGTTGGGCTCCCTACATGGAGCCTGCTCCTCCCTCTGTCCTGTGTCTCTGCCTCTCTCTCTTTCTCTCTCTCATGAATAAATAAAATCTTAAAAAAAATAAAATCTTATAACTTCATTATATTAATGAAGTTTTAAACAGCTTTAAGCTTAAAATCTGAGTTAAAATACACATGTACAGACACAGTTTCTTACCAGTTTTTATTCTTAAATTAAGTTGATAGAAGTAAGCAAACAATAAAAAGTAAAAAAAAAAATTCTCCTCTCACCCTCAATTTAAGAGTTCTTTTTATATCAATTATGAACATTTTCTCATGGAAATGGGAATTTACCATTCTGGTTTTTAGGCCTTCATAGGTAAAACTGAACTCTTCTCTACCCACCCCAGTTTTTTTTTTCTTCTGTATGCATATCATTATGAATGGTAACATCATGCATCTTGTGTTAGCCAGAAAACAAGCATTACCCTCCTTCTCATGTATCTTTGATATCCTGGGTTGATTTTACTCCCTGATATATTGTTCATCTGTCACCTTCTTTTTATCATCCCCACCATCCATCCTGGGCCAAGGTGCCATATTCCCTGGATTCTGCAATCACCTCCCAATTGAGAGTCTTTTCTATACCTCTTGCCACCTTGTACTCTAGTAGGTAGTTGTTCATTACTGCAGAGATTAAAAAGGCAAATCCAATCATAGGTCTTCCTCCTTTTCATCCCATTGCACTTGATATAAAGACCAAAATGTATAAAATGGCCTGGAAGACCCTGGATGATATATTCCACCCTCTAGAACTCCCTTACTTTCTGCTCTCTATGCCCACTGGCCATCCTTCAGTTTCTCATGTATTATATTCCCTTTCCATTTTCTGATGACCCAGATGTGATTGAATCCACATATTACATACTAGAATAGAATACCTTGCATTTTCCTTCAGAGCATTTTTTACAATTTATACTTTTATATGAATGCAATAGCTTGGTTAATTTAAGTCTATAAGACTATAATCTTGGTAAGAGTAGGGACCTTGACAATTTTATTCATCACTGATTCCCTAATTCCTCAATTCCTCATATATTTGAGGAATATACACTAGTGTGTATATATATATATATATATATATATATATATATACACACACACACACACACACACTAGTATATATATGAGTAGTATATACTAGGTTCTTAAGAAATATTTGTTAGGTAAAAGAATCAAAGAATCAATAGAAGAAAAGTGCTTGTTTATGCAGGGACACCTTCCCCATTGCCACATGTATTCTTTCCAGTAATCTGGAATTGGTAGTCTCTCAGCCTGCCATCATTTCTCATTCTGTGTTCCAGTAACATCTGAATCAGCCTGGCTTCAGCACTTTTCTGTGCTCCTCTGAGATGAAAGGGGAATGTAAAAGCAGCTGCTTTAGTTGCAGTCCTTGAGATGAGGTCTAAAATTGTGCATAACTCAATGCAAGAAGTATGGGTAGAGAAGAGGCCCCTCAAAAGTTTCTTTACAGGAAATGAAGACTACATTTCCTGGATTCCCTCATTTGTTCAAATAAAGAGGTTGTTCCATAGAAGGTATGCAGATCTCATATCTGAACTGGTAAATCACCATGTCAGATTCATGTCTTGCCATAACACATTGATACAGGTTATTGGCCAGAAGGGACACCTTTTGGAGACAGAGAAGGTTTGAGATATGGAGTTCAGTTAAAGCAGCATATTTATTGTTATCTGCTTATCAGGCATATCATATCTTTTGTAAAATATGATCTGGGAAGCTGTAAACCCGGCCATGTACCTGTGTGTTAGAGGGCCTTGTTCTTCACCTACCTCTGGCTGTTCCCTTCACTTCTGGGTAAATGAGTAATATTGTAGGCCCTATTCTAGACATACTCCAGGAAATTTATACCTTGTAATTATCTGTCCAAAGACTTCACACCTGTTGACAAGACTTGGGCAGGCTTATTTCATGATCTGTCCTTCAGAGGTCATACTTTGCCCCTGGAGTGTGTAACTCTCAGCTCAAGGGTGGCCTAGGGACAGCTATTTGAGAGGGGCTGGCCACAGAGAAGGGGTGCCTCCATTTATCCTCTTGTCCTGGGTCCACAAATATTAGGGGAATGCTGGAGAGTAGATGGGTGCTTTAGGGAGAAGGCATATAACAAGAGAAAAGTTCATAGTGCACAAAGCCCTGAAGAACATAAAATCAAGGCCCAGGCAAGTTAACACTTGACTAAATGGATAAATAAACTTTTAAATGTCTGAATAAAGTAATTTTTGAAAACAACACCCCACTAGAAAATTCAGAATTAGGAAAATACAGTCTTGATTTTTACAGAAGAGCTCTCACATCTAGTCAGCACCGACATGGTTAATGGAACATTTGTTCTAGAGAAAAGGCTCATGGCGGTGATTCATGGCATGAACCTGTTGGGCCCTGTTGTCATGGTCCCACTGGAGTTCAGTTTGTTATTATAATTTTTTAGAAAATTGAGGGTTGAATTTGTTTCAATATTTGTTTTTCATCATATAGTTAAGATATATTATTTTCCCAGGATTTTTTATAATAGAAAAAACTTATTTTCTCATCATTGAAAGGAATAATTAACAACAAAAATAGATAGTTAACAGCGTGGTTAAAATTTAGTGTCACAAAAACAGCTACCCATTCAGTTCTGTCCTATGTGAACAAAATCCAAGTGATACTACCAGAGGAAATCAGGAAGGAGCAAAGTATGAGACTTCTTAGCTTTAAGATGATTAAACAATTTCACTAAACAGGCAGCACTTTTCCCGTAAGCCAACAGCTCTCTCTTTCACAGTATCTTTAGAATCTTTTTGCAAAGTTGAAAGAGCTGTAATTTTAATGTAACTATTATATTCAAGACATTAATGACCTGGATCACCGAAAATAACCATGGTAACAGGTGAGAAATCAAAGATAGTTAATTTAATTGCCACGGAAAGAAAATAAGTGCAAATAATCTATAATTCTTCATTTCCAATATGTACATGTTATTTTCTTACTGCATTAATTACCCAATAGTTAGACAGAAATTATCTAGTTGTTGCTCTGTGACTCCCCATTGCATTCATGTAATGGTTTGCACTCTAATAACTATTCATTATAATTTCTTACCTCAGCAGTTTAGGCTGCTGTGAACTGGGTAACATGTTCATTCAGTTGACATTAGCAATTTTTAATAACAATAAAAATGATACTTTAAGTATAGTGGAAAGGAATTAAGCAGTTCTTTCAACCTAGTTACGTGAAGGCCACTCTAATTCTGTGGCTCTCTACAAACTGCTAATGATTGGGGACTGCTTCTCAGATAGAAAAACTATCAAAATTCTTTTCCATTTCTTAACTCATTTTCTAGGAGTTCCTGGAATATTCCCACAGAACCCTACTCAGAAGTGACAAGAAAGTTATATAATCCTAACTAGGGATATATTAAGAGTCACCACCAAAGCTATTAAATATTTTGTTGTATGTCTACTGTGTGTCAAATATTTTGTTGGGATCTGGGGATACAATGTGAATAAGACAAGGAGAGAAGTACAGATGATAAAGCAGGAAATCATGACTAACGAGCAAGTTTATTACAGTTTTAAATTTTCATTTAATCTGTAGAACATAAGAGACGGTAAATTGATGGTATTTAAATTTCATGACTAGGTACAGGAATCTTGTAATATAAAAATGTAGGCGATAGCTGTATAATTAAAAATAATATCTACTGTTTATTGAATGCTTTCTTATGTTCCAGATACAGTCACTTAATTCTCACACAAACACACACTCCACCCCTATAAGTGAATGATTTTATTTCCATTTCCACATAAGGAAGCCAGGGTTAAATAGTTGACCAAAAGTCTTCTGAACAAGTACCTGAGAGAAAGAGCAGATCCCAGTTCAGGCTGGGCTCAGTGAGTTCTATGGTTTCTATAGAAAGAATAATTAAGAGCATTTTTAGCTCTGGCACTTATAGCCAGTACTTACTGAATAAGATATTTACTTTTAATTGACTTTGTTCTCTATTTTAATTACAGACTATACCAAAATCATTTCAGAAATAATTTATTACATCTTTTAGATTTGTTTCTCAATCTTCTTTGGCAACTCTAACTCAAAAACTGTTTCAGTAAGATATTTTTAAAAATGAATAAATAAACAGAGGTAGATACATGAAAAAAAAAGAATATAGAACCACCTCACATCCATTAAGATGATTACCACAAAAAAATCCCTCCAAAACCAGAAAATAAGTATTCATGAGGATGTGGAGAAGTTGGAACTCTTGTACACTGTTAGTAGAAATGTAAAATGTCTAGTTACTAAAGAACACAGTCTAGAGATTCCTCAAAAATTTAAATATGATTTACCATTTGATCTAGCAATTCCATTTCTATGTATATATCCAAAAGAACCGAAAGCAGGGTTTCAAAGAGGTATCTGTATATCCATGTTCATTATAGGCTTAAACACAATAGCCAAAAGCTGGAAGCAGCCCAAGTGCCCATGGATGGGTGGATAGATTAAAAAATGGATTATTATTATTATTATTATTATCATTATTATTCGGCTTTAAAAAAGGCAGGGAATTTTGACACATACTACCACATGGATGAACCTTGAGACCATTGTGTTAAGTGAAATAAGCCAGCTAAGAAAGACAAGATCTGTATGATTCCACTTATGTGAGGTGCCTCATTTAGTTAAAATCATGGACAGAAAGTAGTTGCTAAGGTCTGGGACAAAGTGGGAAAAGGAATTTGCCTTTTTTAAACAGGTGTAGATAGAGTTTCCGTTTTGCAGGATGTAAAGAGTTCTGTAGATAACATGCACAATAACATGAATGTATTTAACACTACTGAACTATACACATGTAATGGTTAAGATGGTAAATATTATATGTACCTTACCACATTAAACATTTTATAAAAGGAAATATGGAAGATTATATGACAGAGAGGACCCAGGGAAAGGGGGGCAGGTTAGTTTTCAGCAAGGACATGTCTGAGATATGCACAGCATCATAAAGCTCTCTGTCCAAAGCCAAGAACAGCTTTCCAGGCAGAGGTATCCACAAATATAAAATCCTGGGCTGAGAAAGAGCTAGGTATGTTTGAATGAAAAGGAAGTCACAGAGTAGCAGATAATATTCTTGGAGAGAGAGAGAAAAGGTTGATCATGGAAGGACCATTAGACATGGAAGGATTTTGGACTGCATTATCACCATCACATTTTAGCTTTTTTCTGTAGGGCTCTTTATATCTTAGGAGATCACAAACTATATCCATTTTGTTTCAAAAATAGTAATTGGCTCACCTATTGATGTTAGGATTCAGATGTCTCTTACTGCACAATTAAAAAATATTGAGAAGTGGTGCGTTTACTTGATGAAGTTTCATTTTTATTTATTAACTATATGTTATTACTGAAGTCACTGCAACCTGAAAGAATTTTCCTTTATATCTGTCTACCTTGGTAAAATACCAGTGAACCACTTCTTAAAACATTGCATTCATTTTATACTTGAAAGTACTTCAAAGCATGTCTGGAAGTTTTCTGAGACCAGGTCAGTTCATTAATCCTCACTACAGTGGTTTCAGAGACTCTGGAGGCTTTAGTTTAAGTAATTAGTATTAGGAACTTTGCTGAAAATGTCTAGAACTTCACTTAGCAGTGTGAATTCATGACAAATAGTTTAATATTTGTAGTCTCATATTAGAGTTATTAACATACAGAATTTTAAAGTTTATCAAAATGACAGTTGTCATCATTTAAATATTTTTTTTAAGTAAAAGCAAAAGTTATTAAAATTCAAACATGTATTTTATTATTAAATACCCCTTTACATTTGATGGGAAAAACCCCATTATTTAAAGTCTTAATAGCCCTGAAAAGATGTATATCTACTTTCATAGAATAATACATTTATACTGTATTCTGCATTGTATATGTATATTTTTTCTGTTTCAAATGTGTCTGGAAATTTTATCCTAGTTTATAATATTATTCTCTACTATTTAAGATTCAGAACATCATAGTAGTTCTGAAAGTTGTCATTTGACCTTTCTTACCCACTTCTCATCTGACATTTGTCTCAGATTATCAGTAATGTGGAAGGATTCTGGGAAAATTTCCCTAAATGCATCAATGATATTCATTCCCCTGCATTTCAATAGAGGAATCTGAATCTGGAAGATTGGAAGTTTGACTTTGAGGAAAAGCAGAAACAGATTCATAATGGGATGACATGTCAGTGGAAACTTAAAGTTGATGAAGTGTAAGTATATTTGTACCAGACAATCAAACACTGAGACAGGGCAGTATGAGTGATTTATGGAATGAAATGAGAAGGACACCTCCCTGGGCTTCCCTGTTTACACTAAATGCACAAGAGTAGAGAAGAAGGAATAGGTGTGTTTAAGGAGCAACAGAACAAGTGTACAGCTAATGTGAACAATATTAAGTTGGTAGTACCTGAGAGTTATATGTCTTTCTTCATTATAATTCTATTAATGTCTTCAGTGAAGTGGGCATAAACTTCATAGTTTATCTGCGTGCCATTTAAAAATTTAAGTATTTCAAAATAAATAATGTGAATAAAAATATTTAATATTTTAAAGTATTTTTAGATTCTAGGACTAAATGGTTACGTGCAAGAATACTATCATTTTTTTAAAGAATCATCAATGTTAATTTTTAAATTTTTCATTTGGAGTATTAGTATTCAGTGCTCGCTTCGGCAGCACATATACTAAAATTGGAGTATTAGTATTCATAGTCTTATTGTTAAAACTACTTTTGGTAGTTCTTCATATAATCATTAAGAAGAAAAGATATGATGACCATGACTCAATGAGATTTTTAATAGTTTGGAATTCAATTAAAGCATGAAATAATAGAGCAAGCAAGTACTTTTTGAGTGGGTGTGCAGTGGAAAACCAGTTGAGAAAAAGGGATGGGTGAGCTGGAGTCTCTGGAGAGGGCTCAGGCACTTAGAAATTGAACTGGACCTTGGAGTTTGTATAGTAAGAGATATGCCCTGAAAATTTGGTCATCTGAAATCTTGGAAAGTGCAAGTTCTATGAACTTCTAATATCTATGATAAAATATCTGTGATTTTTGGCTCTGTCCTACAATATAGTTGTGTTGATGCTAAAATAAAATTATGTTTGAATTACATTGAAATTATTTAATTTTCTTTTCCCAGCCAAACATATTAGTTATCACTTGTCTCACCCATGATATTCCCTTACCCCATCATACCACCACCCATCTCCAGGAGTATGGTGAACACTCCGGTTTGAGAAGGATGGCTTTACAGCATCACAATGCATTTAAACAGAAAAGTCTGTTTTCTTGGCCATTAGCATGTAATCAGGCTGAGTAAATAGGGTGGGTTTTTTTAAACATTAAAAGACTCTCAAAGAAAAAGAATAAAAGAGTCTCATACCATATGGTATGTGTACACATTCTTTTGTAGGATTTTGGGGGGGGCTTTATAAGCAACTTAGGTTTCCTCTTTATAAGTATAGCTGAGGCCCAGATGGTTTTATTTGCTGATAAGAGTTCATTTTCAATAATATGCTTTATGATTGGGTGCAAAATCAACATCCTCCAAGTTTTGCTTTTAAAGTACAAGCCTTTGTTTTGTATTTCCGCCTGAAGCCTTTTTGACCTTTGTCAAAAATATTTTTCAGTTATTCAGAGCACATTGGTGTGCTCTAAAAAAAGACCACCCAAGCACATCCCTTTCAGTTGGCGAATTCCACTTAGAATGAGAAGCATAGAAGCATTCTATAGCTGATGAGAACTGTACAGTCATTTGAATGTTTGAAAAAGGTCAAGACTCTTTCATAAGATCACAGAGGCTGGTTTCTCTGGTTTTGTGTTGTCAAGTTAAACGGTGTGACACAGTGGTCATCTGTACTCCTCTCCAGTTTGGAAACTTGGTGCAGCACTATTCAAAGGGAACAGTATAGTGCTTGGTGGTGCTAGAACTGCTCTTCACATTGTCCCATCTTGTTTCAAATACCAAATCACAAGCTGGCCAAGTAGCAATGAGAACACATAGTGGAAATAGAAGGAATATAGAGGAGATTTTCAAGGCATCATTTGTGTTTTACATCATTTTCATATCTTTGATGAGTATGACAGTGTATTCTCAAGTGTCTAAATTGTTAAATCCTCTAAAATTATAAAGTAGCACTAAAACCTGTTTGCCAACAATCCCCAAGTTAACAATTTATAAAACTTACAGTTGGCTTCCTGGCTGCAATGTTGCTTCCCCTGTTCCCACTGAGTATTTTCCTCTCCGCTGCCTATTTCTGCCTTGAATTTGTCCCCTCAAAGCAGCCTCTCCACCTTCTTAGCTGTGACTCAACCAGAGAAGTTTATTTTTTGACAGGAACATTCTTTGAATTATTTGTTTAGTAAACATTAAGTCTCTGCTATGTGCCTATATTGTCCTTAGAATTGAAAGACAAAACCTACCAAATTTGAAGCTGAGAGAAGATTAAAGATATTGACTGAATGTTATGACACCCTAGCTCAGTTCTACAAATAGATAGATGTTCTATCATATTTATCACCTATCAATCATATAGGTGTATGATTATATATTCCTCACATATAGCATATTAATCATATAGATTATGTTAATCTTATATATATTATATATAATGTAATATATAATAATATATATATACATATATATATATATATATATATATATATATATATATATATATATATATAATTTCTTCTGTGTCCTCATTTTGTCTTTCCCTAATGAATTGCTTTCAGTTTAAACAGAAAAGGGTGGGGCACCTGGGTGTCTCTGTTGGTCAAGCACCCCATTCTTGATCTCAGCTCAGATCCTAATCTCAAGGTCGTGACTTCAAGCCCTGCTTTGGGCTCCACACTAGGTATGAAGTCTATTTAAACAAACAAACAAACAAACAAACAAACAAAAATCAAAAGCCAGGAAAGGATATGAGTTGTTGCCAGGAGGAGGTAAAGAGCCAAGAAGCAAGCTAGTTTAACCAACTTCTCTTTCCTTATGTTGCCATGACCTTGATTGAAAGATTATAAAGTAGAGAGGATGAATTATTAGAAGAAGAACCCAAAGTGATACATGAAGATCTATCATAGGAAGTGGAAGAAGACAGAGAAGTTGAGTAAGAAGACAGTCTGGACCTCTGGGAAACTACACAAACCATTAAGCTTGGTACTTACTTCACAAAACACTTTAGATCCATAATATTAACCTCTTACTTCCATATTTTTTCTTTATGATAGATGAGTATTAAACTTTCTAGCACAATTAAGAGTTAGTAGTTTTAAAAAGTGGATGTGTATGTTCCAAGCCACAGGCCTAAATGATGTTAAGTAGGTATCAGATAAACATAGTGAAATGTTGCTAGAGGGAAGTGTAGGTATGGGGAAGTGATGAGGCTAAGAAAATTAGGTAGGAGTCAGATAAAGAAAGCTTTTAATTTACTGTTTAGTACTATATTCTTAATGCTATGTGGATCCTGTAAATAAACACAAATCACATGAAATGACATAATCAGATTTACAGTTTAGATTGATCACTCTGGTTGCAGTATGGAGTTGAATGGAAGAGTAGAAAGAATAAGGTCAAGGAGATCAGTTAGGAAGCTGTTGAAGTGACCCAAACAAGAAGAGATGAGTTTCTCAACTAAGGCAGTGGCAGAGGGAATAGATAATAGCGATGATATGTAAGGGATATTGAAGATCTATAATCTGTAAGTTTTAGACACCGACTGAATATGAAAGAAAGGAGGGAAGTCTTTGGATTAGGTCAAAGTTTTTGACCATGATAACTAGGGGGATTTTAATAGCGAATAATAAAAGGAACAAATTTGGCAAGATAATATAATTGGTTCAGGTGAGGATAGAGTAAATATGCTCTGCATATAGGACATTCTATTGAAGATAACTAGTAAGAAAGTGGAGATAACATAAGTCTGCATCTCAGCAGAGAGGGGATATAGATTTGGTTAGAAACTGGTGATTAAAGAGCTTGGATGAAGTAATTAAAATTTACTACAGGGTAGGGTGCCTAGCTGGCTTAGTTGGTAGAGCATGGGACTGATCTTGGGGTCATGAATTTAAGCTCCATGTTGGACTTAGAGCTTACTTAAAAAATAAAAAAGGAAAAAAAGAAATGAGTGCAAAGAGTGAGGAATGAAGAGAAAGAAGACTAAAGTTTTGAAACATTATATTTTGGATATGTTATGAATGTAAGATGAATAAGGTCTGAAAGACCTAATGTATAAACACAGTGACTGTAGTTGAGAGCACTGTGTTGAAATTTGCTAAAAGAAAACTTAAATGTTCTCACCAGAAAAAAGAAAGGAATCGACTATGAGAAATAATGGCTATGGTAACTCAGAGGGGAATCCTTTCAAAGAGTACATGTATATAAAATCACATTGCATACTTTAAATATATTATAGTTTTTATTTGTCAATTATATATAGTAATGCTGAAAAATAAAAAATAGTGACAAAATTTTTAAAAAGCTTTAATTAAAGTTTAGGAACTGATCTGGGAACTCAATCCCAATGTTTGGTGTTGTTGATAATTTGAGATTTTCTACAAATTCTTGGCAGAAAGAACTTAAGAATTTAAAACATCTTAGAACAATATGTGGCCATAAATTAGGGTCTGTTTTTTTTTCCTTTTTTAAGATTTATTTGTTTATTTGAGAGAGTGAGATTGCGAGAGAGAAAGAAAAAAGTGCAGGCTGCGGTACTGGCAGAGGGAGAGAGAGAGAATCTCAGGCAGATCCCACACTGAGTGCAGAGTCTGACTGGGGCCTGGTCTCACAACCCAGAGATCATGACCTAAGCTGAAATCAAAAGTCCAACACATAACCAACTGAGCCACCCCGGTGCCCCTAAGGCCTGGTTGTAAAGTAGTTTTGGATTGTCTGTGTGTGAGTTGGGGACCAGTCAGGAAAGCAGATCCCGTGTCCAATAGTTCTATGCAGCGAATTTAACACAGGGAATTAAAAGTTAAGATGAAGCTTAGCAATAGCAGGAAGTAACTACTGTCTTCAGAGCTGGAAGAACTATGGGAGGAGGCATTGTTACCAGAATTCAGGAGCCAAGGCTGCCCAGTAGGAGCTGGATTCAAAGTGTCAGCTGCCTTTAGAGGGAGGGGCTGATTTGTGGGAACTAGACCCCCCAAGGGAATGCAGCTGTTGGTAAAGATGTTTCCTGAAGTAGAAAGAAGCTTCTCTTTCTTCCTACTTACTTTATTTTGCCAGTTCTTATTGTAAGAATTTGATTTAAGGCTAGTTAGCAATGGAGCCTAGAGAAGTATTACGGGTGAATTTTAATCCCCTGTGATGAGCAGAATGAGGGTTAGTCTGGTCTAAGAACAAACAGACAATTGAGAGGCATAATGCTAACTAGGTTTTTTTTTTCTGTTTTAAATCGTAATTATGAAAGATAAAGGTAGAGAATCAGGGGCACCTGGGTGGCTCAGTGTTTGAGCTTCTGCCTTTGGCTCATGTTGTGATCTCGGGTCCTGGGATAGAGTCCTGCATCAGGCTCCTCGCAGGGAGCCTGCTTCTCCCTCTGCCTCTCTCTCTGTGTTTCTCATGAATAAATAAATAGAATCTTTAAAAAAAAAAAAAACAAGAGTATCACCAAGACGATGTTTGACTTTTTTGTTAATCAACTACTTTTGTTCTCATTTACCTTATCAAACTAAAACTCTATTGCAAGTAGATTACTAATCACTTTTAAAATAACTTCACAATGTAAGGACTTTTGTGTTGTGACATTTCTATAACACTGTGTCTTTTTCGTAGATTAGGAGGGCCTAAGAACCAAAAAAAAATACAAATTTGGTTTGGTTGCCCCCCAAATGGCTGTTAGAACTAGAACCACTGAGTACACTAAATTTATACAATGGATCAGTGTTCTCACTGAGTCTTCTCCCCAGATTCAACTGCCTCAGTGGGGATGTGCACTTCGTAAAAATGAACTAATAAAAAATCCTTCTGACAATTAGGCTTCCCTTGCTGGGCTTAAAATAAGGGAGTGTGTAGCTCTATATTAAAAGGTGTGCTCTTGATATAGTCTTTTTTGAGGTTCTCAATCAAAGGGCTCTGCTTTTTAGTAAGACCTTTAAACAGCATCAGCCTTTCCCTCAAAAGAGAAAGGCTAAAAAGAGTGCCAGACTCAATTGAACTTAACAGAAAATCCATTGGTGACCAACGAAGCAGAAAGGATGTGCTCAAATCGCTGGGTTGAACGCTCTGTTGTATAGATCAGACAAGCCCATTTAGTGTCTACTGGTTCACACCAGAGTCATATACTTGTTCACCAGCTTTAGCTCCCAGATATTTTAATGGCAGTGTTTACTCGTTTTAGTGGGAGACCAACGAACAAAAAGTCTGTAGGTGGATTAACTGGGTCAAGCTAATTTCTTGCTTGGGTTTTGATTCCCCGGGTAATGAGTCCAGTGTTAAAGTTTTGCTATAATATTGTCATACTGAGTAGAATTACATTTATTTGGTTCAATCTAGGTCTAAGTTGATATTAAAATGTCCATTCTATAGATAGATACACTACCTTTCAAAGCAGTTTATTAAGTAATGAGTATGAAGTAACTTAGGATGATTTTAAAACAAACTAACACAAAAACCCTTGTATGTTTTAAGAAGTATTCCCCAAAAAGAGACTCTAAGAGGGAGATTATGTGCAGATAGTTTATGGAAGGGGGCTCTTGGGAACATACGGAAGAGATGAGGCAGGCAGGATTAGGCCAGGATCATCTTGGTGGTGATCTCCAAGGCCAGCCCTTTAAAGTAGATCAGCAGGTTGAGCCACTGTACCCACCCTGCCCCATGTGCTCACATCCAGTATTGGCTACTGCCAGGGAGGATTTTACCCTGGGGAAGGCAGTTCCTTAAGCTAAGAGAAATTTCTATTTTTCCAGAAGTGACTCAGTTGTGAACTCTTTGCAGCTAACGTTCCATAGAGTTGGGGAAATGACTTTGGATCCTAAAGGAAGACCTTCATGGCACAGCATAGCATCCCCTACATCTGATGACTAACTCGTCCCACATGTCTTCTTGTCACATCTATCATTGTAATTCCAGTGTGTTACCAGCATCGTTTCACTATACTAACATAGATGCCACATAATGGTGTCCTTTTGTGCAATCATCTCTGTGTTTTATTTTCCTCCTTTTGTCCAATGATCTCTGGAGAATGCAAATCTGATTCTAGTATTCCTCTGAAGAACCCTTCAGTGGCTCCTGCTTCTCTCAGAATAAACTTCCAACTCCTTAATAAGGCTTAAAGTTTCTTGTTCTGCTATCTCTGTGGCTTCATATCTTGACATTTACATTTTTTGTTTTTTGTACTTTAATCACCAAGTCCTATTCACCTTAGAGCCTCTGCATATACTGTACTGTCTCCTCTAGCTTTCTCTCCTGCTCCGCATTGTAGTGATGCCCCGTTGGCTCCTACCTCAAGATATGCCCAGAGAATCCTACAATGAATCCTTTCCTGATTCCCAGAGGGGTCAAATTCTTTTCATATGTTCTCTGAACTTCCGCTGCACTGCATCCTGTGCTTTTTCTCAGTAACTGTGTATGTATGTACGTGATTGGAGGTGCATGATACAGAGAGGGAGAGACAAAGAGACAGAAACTGATTATTTGTATAATGTCTGTTTGTGCCGTTAAACTTGTAAGCTCCAGGAGATCAGGGAAACTGCCTTTTTCAGCACTATACCCTATCCCAAGCATACTGCCTGACACATAGTATATGACCAATCTATATTTATGGAATAAATGAAAATGAATAATCAACCTGAAAACAAAATCCAGGTATAACTCTAATCAAACTAAAATGTATAGTATGATATACTGCTACCATTTCAAGCATAGCTTTTATTTCCTAATTACAGGTCCAAGGTCCAAAGCATAATATATTTATTTTACTTTTCTGAATCTTACTAGTCTCCCTTGTTATATTCTTTTTAGGATGTATACATATAGGTGTATACTTACACAACACGTGTGTGTATATATATACACATCCACATACATATGTATTCTATATACATAGTATAGAATGAGTTTTATGTGTAGAACAGAGCACAGATTCATCTGGCCTGGTTTTATTATATAGGTACCTTGGCCTTTTAGCATGTTAGCACAGCATAGCATACATACTACAAAGGATTTCAAATAACTTGTGTGAAGTATAGAAAGTAATAAAAATAAGCAAATCATCAATAAAGTAAAATCTTTACAATAGCTGTAAAATAAAATTTTTTATAACGGTGAATGTTTATATAAATCTAAGCCTCGATATTAAAGAATGTTGGAAATGAGCTGATACTGGGTTTTAGAGGTTTTATATTCAACTAGATAAATAAAGTTTTTATTATGTATATGTGTGCTTCAAAAACCAGAGAAAAGAAGGATCTTTGAAATCTTGTAAATGAATGATTTAAAATGTGTTACTCCTTTAATTTTATGTATAAAAATAACGTGGACTGTGTCTCAGTCTAGGTGAAATAACTCATCTGATGTCCAAAAAAAAAAAAAAAAAAAACAAAACCAAATCCAAACCAAACAAACCAAGTGATTGTATACATTTTACATTTTATGAATACATGTGATTCTAGAAGGTTGTGCATCATTTCTTAATGCCAGTTTATAACTGACAATGCTAGTTTATACTGTATGACCTATTTGTAGTTCACCTAATAAAAACCATACTGAATAAAGTTTTAGTGCCTTGAAGTTTTACCTATTAGCCAAAATTTCCTTTCCTATTGTAGAGACATTGTCATTTTCAGACTATTTTGCAGCAATATCATTTTTAAGAACTCAAGTAATATCTACCAAACCAAAAAGAGGCAATGTGAGAACCCTATCTTTTAAGTTGGATTCAGAGATATAAAACCAATAAACTGGATAATGGTGTTAATGCATCAGAGGATTATGAGTTGGAGATGGTGTCTGATTAAAGACATTCCAGGAAGTAAAGTGAATGATGTTCATATGTTCAGGTATTAAAAACCGTGTAGACAAAGGAAACTCTGCTAATATTCTCCCTGGAGACATTATCTTTTTGATTTTTCTTAAAAACATTAAGTGAGTGATTATTGCTTGGGCTCTGGTTAAGCTTTGGTAATGTGATGATCCCCTTGCCATCTAGATCATTAACTGCAACAGAGAACTCTGAAATCTCAGCTCTTATTGTTTCCTTGTAATCATCCATGTGTGGCTTAATTTAAACTTATATAATGCATGCATTTGGTGGTTACACTATGAAAAAAATTTTTTTTGGCTAATACCATTCCATTTACCAAGCTTATTTGCTTGGAGAATGCCCAAAGGTTTGTGTTTGACTATGAAATATCAGGGCTCCCTCATTGCCTGTTCAACTTGGTTTCTTGTTAATAAAGAGGATTGTATTCATTGCTCTGTAATGACAGCTTTGCCTAAGTTGTCCTCTCATCTCCTCTTATACTCCTCAGAGATTTTAGCTTTATTCTTATTTCTTATACCTCTAAAAGAGGGAGGGTTCTTTTCTTTTTTTGCAAACTATATTTAGGTAGTAAAGCAAAGTGGTTTATATAATATATATTTTATAGAAGTAAGAATTATTACCATATGAGAATTTCTAAAGTGCTTGAATACTATATTCAGTTGCACCTGAATGATGTATATGAGTCTTTATGCAAAAATTTCCTTTTTAATTTTCTTGCTTCTCAATGGATGCTTTAAATGGGAGCTCTGCAATGGCTAGGATTGTGTCTTAATCAATCTTGTCTCCCCCCCAACCCCATATTGCCGAGCAGTTCTGGGTGCAGCGTTTAATGATTGTCTGAATATTATGCTGAACTTTGACATAAAAAAATCACATCCCATATTTTATTTCCAAGTTTAAATTTAGGAGATAGTAGTCAATTGCATGTTAGCACCAAGTGGAATTTAATTTTATGGATGCATAAAAGGTAATATTCGTAGCATAGAACCAGCAGCTATTGAAAATATACTTGATAAAATATTCCAATTTCTAAGCCTTGAAATTATATTGAAAATTTGACTAGTTGGAACCTTTTTTATATGTGGAGTTGAGGACAGTGAAAAAATAATGAGGTTTATATTTAAGATCACAATTTAAGTTTTCCAAACATTTCTCAGTGTCACTTGCCTGTCCTTCAAAATACCAGCACTCTCCTTCCAATCAGAACCTACCTCTCAATGTGAAGAAGCCTCTCATACCCCAATGTAAATTTGTGTAAATATGTTACTTTCTCCAAGGACAAATTGGTTAGAGCATAGTAGTTAATAAAAGGGTAGACCTTAGAACCAAATTGCCTAGTTTGAACTCCACAGTCTCACTTAATCTTGGAGTGACCTTATACAAGTGATTTAACTTCTCCCACCTTCTGTTTCCTCAACTGTAAAATGAGAATAATACTAGTTGTTGGGAGAATTAAGCTAATGTATGTAATGTATATCTAACCCTGCCTAATGCATGCTACCATGCTCAATAAGGCTATTTCTATGATATAATAAAATGAAAAGGAAAGGCAGTGTCTTCTCTTCTAGAGATTTCAGAATCCTATGGTGGAAGGGGAATGATTTGAGAAGGGAGCAAGAGTCCCCCACCCACCCCGGGTCCCCTCTTACCGCCCCCCCCCCTTCACATCTCTGAAGAGCTACAAGGTGACTGCAGTGCTGCATATTGTAATGGCTTATATTTTTGGATCTCAAAGAATTGAGAGATAGTGCAAAGAACAACTTTTTTTCATAATGCTAAGGAGTTTTGTTGCTGTCATTGGTAGCGTTAGAATGGGTGAATTGAAGACAGAAGAGCTGTGATCTAATAATTCTTTAATTATTTTCAAAATGGTCATAATGTTTATTTTTTAGAATAAAAGAACCATTTTCATATTTCAGATAGTTATGAAAATAAAGAGTACTCTAAAAATGAAATTACCTTATCTCAAGAGCCAGAGAAAATTCAATATTACTATTTTATATATTTTCATCCAGATCTCTATTTTTTCTATATATTTGGGATCTTAACTGTAAATAGGATATTATATATTTCATTTATTAATTAATTTCTATTTTGGTCATTTTCCATGAGATTAAATATTCTTAGTTAATGAGAGTTTTAATTTGTCATCATGTGGGGATAGTCTAGTTTATATGATGTATTGTTATGTGTTTAACCTTTCTCCCATGGGTGGGCATTTAGGTTGTTTGTTTTTAACTTTTTAAAAAGATTTTATCTATTTATTCATAAGAGACAGAGAGAGAGAGAGAGGCAGAGACACAGGCAGAGGGAGAAGCAGGCTCCTCACAGGGAGCCCGATGCAGGACTCCATCCTGGGACCAGGATCATGCCTGGGCGAAACTGAGCCATCCGGGCATCTCTAAATTATATCTTTATGCATAAAACTTTGTTTATAACTTTGACTATTTCCTAAAGACATGTCCTCAGAACTGGAACTACTAAATGAAAGACAAAAAAACATTGTTCTTCAGGCTTTTGGTGCCTTTCCATCAGTGGTGTAAATTTGAAAGCTGATTTCCCTGTCTCCTTTCCAAAACTGAACATTTAATATTAGTGTTTGGTAAAATGATAGGCACTATAAGGTATCCCCTCATTTTAACTTGACACTTCTTTGATTTTTAGTGAGGCTAAATCATTTTATATGTTTACTTCCATTTGTATTTCTTAGTCTGTTCTGTTCACATCCTCCATTTTTCACTTAAGATATATTTCTATATGAATATAAATGCTCTTAATATATTAAATTTTCTCTTATATTTGTTGTAAATATATTCTCGTCTTTAACTTGCCTTTTAATTTTTAAAAAAGATTTTATTTATTTATTCATGAGAGACAGAGAGAGAGAGAGAGAAAATAATTTTAATGCACTCATTGGAAGTTTTTATTTATGCAATGGAATCTGTGATTTTGCTTTTTTGATTTCTCCTCTTGCTTTTATATTCAGAAATTGTAGCTACTTTTGCATACTTTCTTCTTATTTTCTTTTTAATGATTTATTATTATTGTTACATTCAATCCTTTATTTTTTTAAAAAGATTTTCTTTATTTATTCATGAGAGACACAGAAAGAGAGAGAGAGAGAGGCAGAGACACAGGCAGAGGGAGGAGCAGGCTCCATGCAGGGAGCCTGATATGGGACTCGATCCCGGGTCTCCAGGATCACACCCTGGGCTAAGGCAGCGCTAAACCACTGGGCCACCTGGGCTGCCCCATTTAATCCTTTATTATTCAATTTGGTATACAGCATAATATTTTCCTCAAATAACTGTTCTCTCATCCATTCATTAAATAATCCCGCTATTTTTTAAGATTTTTAAAAATTTATTTATGATAGTCACACAGAGAGAGAGAGAGAGAGGCAGAGACACAGGCAGAGGGAGAAGCAGGCTCCATGCACTGGGAGCCCGATGTGGGATTCGATCCCGGGTCTCCAGGATTGCGCCCTGGGCCAAAGGCAGGTGCTAAACCGCTGTGCCACCCAGGGATCTCTAATCCCGCTATTAAATTATTATATAAACTAGAATTTGTTTCAGGGTTATACTATTATATGACATCGCTTCCATTTTATTTTATTCAGTTGATCAGGTTGTCAGGTTTTTTTTTTTTTGGTTGCCAGTTTTCATACCTGTAATATCACTCATTCATTCAGTTGATATAATTCCTTAAATAATCTTTTTTTTTTTTTAATTTTTTTATTTATTTATGATAGTCACACAGAGAGAGAGGATGGGAGAGAGAGAGAGAGAGGCAGAGACATAGGCAGAGGGAGAAGCAGGCTCCATGCACCGGGAGCCCGACGTGGGATTCGATCCCAGGTTTCCAGGATCGCGCCCTGGGCCAAAGGCAGGCGCTAAACCGCTGCGCCACCCAGGGATCCCCCTTAAATAATCTTATTAAAGATGTTTTCTGTTATTTTTTGGCCTAGATGAACTGTAGATACATTTTTAAATATCCAAAAATGTCCATTGGGATTGTTACCAAAGAACAATTAACAAACCAACAAAACAAAACAAAAAACAACTAACAATATTGAAAGCTGGTAACCTTGTCTTTTCACTGTTGTTACTGGTATAATAAATCTTTTAGATATTAGGGTTTTTTTCTGGCCTGCTGGATTGAGACAAATAATTTTTTTGAGACAAATAATTTTTATTAATGAATTATATACTGCCATTTTTAATTTACTGAAAGTCTATTTTTTGTTGTTGTTAAACATAAAGTGGATTTTTTCATATTTTAAAATGCCATTTTATCCTCTAGCAAGATGATTATAGTGGTGTGAATCTTTTTATTCATAGATACACTAGTAATATACTACTTCTTGGATTAATGATAAATCTTTTAAGGTACCATTTAGTTTGCCTGCATTTTATTTAGACTTTTCCCATCTATATTTATAATGAGCTGGGTTTATGTGCTGTCTCTTTGACAAAAATCTTTCTATTTCAATCTATTTTACATATTGAGTTTTCATTAGAATTTTATTCTAAGAAAGTATTCCTGTTAGAAATTTATTTAAATTTGCAAATCATCAGTTTATTTTGTACTTTTTGCTGGCGCTTTTCTCCAATTTAGTACCATTATTAAACTAGCATGATAATATGAATATGGTAGCTTTCTATATTTTCTATGCTTAATATCTTCATTCTTAAAAAAAGTATAGAATAATTTGTTGGTGGAAAAACTAGGATTCCGAAGTGTAATAACTTTGGAATATGCTAACTCTTCAGCTTTCATTGTTTTTCATGTGTATTTGAGCTTTCATTATGTTGGTTGAAATTTGATAAGATTTTCTTTCAAAACAACTTCAAACAAAATCAAAACCTCCATTCCTTATTAAATCAATTATAGACAATTTACCTGATTACTCACTTTCTGGGATAAGCACATTCTTCTTCTCATCTTTTCATATACTTCTCTTGACTTTCTTCTAGTTCTCAATCTCTATCAGCATTTCAATGCTTTTACACTATCAGTTGCCATTTATTTTCTGTATTGTTACCGTCCTTAAGTCTTCTGTGATTTGGTCTGTGATTCTAAAAGGTAAAACCAATATGCAGTTGAGAACGTTTGGGATATTCCTACTCTCTGGATTCCAGTATCAATTGAGAAATTTCTAGTGCATATTTCAAATGGTTGCTACATTCTGCTACTCTACCAGCCACTTCAATGCACCCTCTTAGTTTTTCAGACCTCTAGTCAGACTATCTATCCTAATCATTTCCCCTTTTCCCTGGAGGCCTACTGCCCACCTATTCAAATCTTGACTGTCTTACTGCTGCTTACTGCTTAGCTTTTCTCCTGGGTCAGATCTCTTATCTTCTCACTCTTCGTACTTTCTTCTTTCTTGGTTTCTGTCAATTTTTCTCTCAATTTTATTGGTGGATCACCTTAAACAACTTTCTAAGTAAGTTACTTGCATTTAAACCTCCATAGATTTCACATATCTCAAACTATCATTATTCCCTCTCATATTGGATTAATAGCATGGCTATGCTTAAAATTCAAGATGGAAAATTATTTTCTTTCAGAGTTTTGAAACCATGTTCTTTCATCTTCTAGAATACAATGCTGCTAAAAATCAGATGCCTGGTTAATTCATATTTCTTGAGGACATGTTTTAGCCCTTCCCTTTTAAAGTATTTTAGGTCATCCATAACATTTATCATGTGTTCTGGGAAATTCTTTGCTATTTTGCCTTGAATAACAGCCTTCATTTTTTTTTTTTTTTTTTTTTTTGTGGTGATACTGGCTGCCTCTTAGACTTTCTGTTTTGATCCACTATAGAATTTTTTTTCTCTCAAATATTCTGACCCTATCTATATATTCTATATTCCGGGAAACATTCACATCATTGCTTCAGACACTTCTATTAATTTTGTTTTTCTAAGCAATTGTATTTTAATTTCCTGTGGTTCTTTTGGACTTTCCGGTTATTCTTTTTTCATAAACTTACTTTATGGGTGCTGGATATTCATTCTTGAGTCTAACAAGTGGACTCTGAAGCAAATATATTAAAGATCTTATTCTTTCTGTTAATAAATTCCAGAGGGCTTTTGTTTTTATCTTTTATTCTTTAGGCTTTTCTCAGAAATTAGGTGACCCATTGCTGGCCATCATTTTTAAGAGTGGGGAAACAGAAACGCCACTTCAAAGGTAAGTTACAATAATGGGGCTTGACTCAGTGCTAAAAATAGGTAAGTTGCCTGCATTGCCTTGGAAGACTGCTAAAGTCAAATAGGGGAGACTTTTCTCTGAAATGTTGACTTCCACACCAGCTGGCCTACTTTTTTGACAGTTTGGACAAGTTCTTAATAAAGAACTTATTATTTTTTACATGGGGATAATATAGAACTTGGGGAGTAAACTATTTCTTACCAGGTGCTTCTGTGAGTACTTTCTGTTTCTGGCCCACCTCTACTTCTCCATGGTACCTAATACCTCCTCTGCTGGAGCTCTGATAGTGAAACTGGCTTCCTTTCAACTGCAGCCCTGTATATTTATATTCAGGCTTATGGCTGCTTCATCAGTCATTGCTCCTCCATCTGCTTTCCATCTTCTGGAAACTTGGTGAAATCTCTTCGCAACTGATAATTTCCTTATTCTCAGTGTTTGTGTTTGTAACTTTTAGAAAATGATTTTACTCCTTTCAGTGAAATTTGAGGCAGGAGATGCATCAAATCAGAGGACTGTGTTTAGGTCTCTAGCATACGCTATAGACATCTTCATTTATTTTCTCATGCATTCATTCAAAATGTATCCTTGCCCTGTCTGCCATGTGCCAAGTTGTTTCTAAAGATAAGGCCTGAACTTAACCTCCCAAACTCCCTGCTTTCATGGAGCTTTTATTTGAGTGGTTCCTTGTAGATAGATAATTAGGAAGCTCACTCCGTAGTGAAAGCCAACGCAAAATGTCATAGCTGCATTATTACTGAGAGAAGTAAAGAAGACCCAGGCAGGATTGATATGGGAAACTAAGGTCCTGACTGCTTCAAATCTGCAGCCTGAGCCGACTCATTCTCTCCATGTCTCACCATCTTGGAAAGCAGCATGCATCCTGCCCTAAAGACCCAGATCATATACCCTTACCTAGGCATGTTCTATTCCTTCTTCCTCCTTTCGTCTTGCATATTTCTGTTATATATGCTTCTTATAGAAATACTGTTGAGTTTGTTCTTAAGCTAATCTGATTTTTGCTCCCTAGGGGAAAATTTAACTTTTTATTTATTGTCATGATTGTTGTATTACTCTTAATTATCTCAACTTCTTTTATGTCTATATCTTCTGGGTTTTTTTTCCTTTTTTTTTCTTTTTCTTTCTTTTCCTTTTCATCCTTTGTGACATAGTGTATGTTAATTTTATGTGTTCTTCAGTGGTTTGGGAGTTATATATCTTATTTATAAATCTATTAATGGTCACATTTAGGTTTTAAAATATATATTTAAGATGGCTTCTTCTCTTATGTTAAAAGTTAAGAACATACCACAAATGTTTGAGTTCTAAACTTTTGTAAAATGAGTAATTTACCATGCTTTTCTACCCCTTTGACTACTTGTCAGATGCCATTATCATTTCTAATTTCCTAATTTGAGTCATGTTCACTAGCTTGATTGGAAGAGTGAGTGGGAGAAGTTCACCTGTGTTATTGTAGTGAGCTAATACAATAAACTAATGTACTTTCTTTACAGTATAAATCTTAGTAGGATTTTAGTATATAACATATAAGAACATGGTAATATCTAGGCTTATTTCTTTCTTTTAAAGAAATAAGGGAAACCTTCAATACATATCCTAGTCTTAATGCATTAGAAATGAAATATTATGTCAATAGAAACATTGTTGTGTGTTTTAAGCATGGTTTTGTGGTCCTGTAGAGTCAAATGTTACTAGGGTTGATAAAAACATTTTAAAAAGAAAATCAAGGTGAAATTTTGTTTTTACTTTATGTACCAAGTGAGCAGGCTTTAAAGACAAATAGTTGCATTAGAGCAACAGATAAAACACGGTTAAATAGTCTTTAAACAAAATGTAATGATGAAATAAAAGTAGTTTGCATTCCCCACATCTCTGGAATTTGTTTTATTCATTGCTAGGGTTCCTTTAAAATTAATTTTAATGTAGTCTTGGCCATATCCTGACAAGGGTGAAAGAGTTAATTTTCTTTGCTACGCACTTTTTGTGTGTATCTGAGTAGCAGCTCCACTATGGGGAAATGTGTGGAGGTAGAGAAATATCAAACTAAGCTTTTGCTCTCTGTGGATAATAAAAATTACCCACTTTCTCACAGATGTCAAATCTGGCAGATTTCCATAGAAAATTTGGATTGAATGTCAACTACCCAAATTATTTTAGTGTCTGCTGAAGTGTGTGCTTGGCAGGGATTTCAGCAGGAAAATAGGAAGTGGGTTTGAAAACATTAATAATATCTGAATACAACTCCTTAAGCTGATTGTTCAGTAGATGAACCAAAGCATATATTGTCCTTGTAAGCCAAAGCTCTCCAAGAAGTCCAGGTGGACACATTGTTAATGTTTCAAATATAGAAGTTGAGAGGAGGGCTTATTTAGGAAACAGGATTTGCTATCATGGGTGGATCTTCGCTTTCTCCTTGAATAGTTTAGATTGGCTAATTAACCACTAAACATAGTCTAAATGGCACAAATACCATGTAGACAAAGAAGATAACTTAGATTTTATTAGTTATAAATCATTTGTAGAAAGATAGATTTGTTCAGAAATGTCCTGAGATTTGGTCAGAAGAAATGAGTTCTAATACTGACAATGACTTTCAGAAGTCTCCATCTTTCCAGCCCTTAGTTTCCTCATCTGTAAATCAAAGGGGATATATTACATCATCTTTAGGGGGTACTTTTGGTATGTTTTGATCCATGTTGATAAGGAAAAACTTAGATAACTCAATACTAGAGAAATCTACTTAGTTTACCATGAGAAGAAACAAAGCTCCTTTGCTTGAGGAAGAAATTAAAACTGCAGTATATCCAGTAACATAAAATGCATTCTGAGCAGTTATGCAACATCAAGAGATTAGCTTAATCATAGCATGCATTTTAAATTTATATAAATGTGTCTTGTTATTCATCAGAAGTACTTCTCTTTCCTCTTTCAAATGCTATGTCATTATGAAATTTATTCATTCATTCGGCAGATATTTATTGAGCACCTACTATGTCCCAGACACTGTGCAAAATGCTAAGTAATGAACAAAAAAGACAAAAACACCCTTCCTTTGTGAGATTTACACTGTAATGGGGAGGCAAATAGTGAACAATATGAACAATTAATACTATGTCAGATAGTGGTAGATGGAGGAAGGGAGCCTGGGTGTGTATTGTGAGTGTGTTTGTGTGTGTGCATGCATGTACATATACATTACAAATAAGGTGATTAGAGAAGGTTTTGCTGAGAAAGTGAAATATGCGACAGCATCTGCAAAAGGCAAGGAAGGGAACCATGCCAATACCTGAGAGAGAAGCATTATGGATATAAAACATAGAAAACACAAAACCCTGAGGCAGAAACATGCTAGACATTGTAGGGAATAATACTATAGCATTGCTTCATGCCCTCAAAAATGTTAAAAAAAAAAACACTTATTACTAACCATCTATATGCCAGAAGTTTACCTGAAGTTTACCATCTAGTAGGGATAGATAAGCATATAAACAAGAGCCATTGAATCAAAATATGTAGGAGTCATGAGATTTTGTTAAGGGCACAGTGAGCCCTCAAAGACTAGGAAGTAGTCAATTCTATATGGAAAGTCAGGAAAGAATTCATACCAAGTCTGTTCCCACTCCAAATCGCATCATAAATTGCTTGTAATACTTTTTAACTTTGCAAACACTTAGGTTAAGTTACACTATTGTATAGCTTTAAATATATAAGGAATGACATGAATATGCTGGAAGATTTTTCTTCCATTTTTGTGGGAGAGAATAAAAAGTAAGAGGAAACAACTGTTTCCGAGTGCTGTACTAGGCACTTTTTGCATGTGGTATTTTTTTGTTCTCAACAGAGTGCCACATGATTCTCCTGGTCCTTGTTTTAAAGATGACGAAACTTAGGCTCTGAAAGGGAAAGAGATTGTCCTCAATTACAGAGTGAGTAAATGGTTGAATAGAGATTCAAATTTAACTTTTCTTCTTGTTCCCAGTATGTACATTCCTATGTATTTTTACTCATCCATGGTTATATCATCAATGGAAACTTTGAGATATTATGAGATAAAGGTAAAGATGGGGGTGATTATAAGATTTTAGACTCTTGGAACTGGAATTGCTTGGAATAAAGTTTCAGCCCAAAGTTGGGAGATTTGACTTCAAAATTTTCCACACACTTACAAATAGTACATGCTAATTACAGAGCACCTTATCTAGTATGTACACACACACACACACACACACACACACTCTCCTACTTCTGTGGTGGTTACTATTATTACTCCTATATAAAGTGCTCTCCTATTTAATTAATTCTCACAACAAGGCTATGAAGAAGATATTATTGCCTTCATTTGGGAGATGGTTTATCCATTCCACTCTGGAACCCTCATTCTTAGTATTCATGGGATTTACTTTGATATCTAACAACCTACATGATTGAAAATGTTCTTTTTTATGTCATATCTAATATAGCTCTTCTCTACTGTCATGAAAATGTATGCTCTTCTTCTTCCACAGCCACAAGATGAAGCTATTCTTCACTGTTCTATATATTAGTATATACTTTTAGATGGATAGATTTTTCATTGGGGGGAAAACAGTGAGAATTTATTTGTTGTGTCTGATGTTTTTTTCTAAATCAAGGTGTATTGCATGTCCTGACATTTTGTTTTTTGTTTGCTTTTCTCAGTGACCCTTTCCTCTCTGGTTTCTTTATGTAACTATTTGAGATATCTCTGACATATCATGTCTGAGATATGATATATATTGATTTGTTTAAAAATGTAGTTGAGGGATCCCTGGGTGGCTTAGTGGTTGAGCGTCTGCCTTTGGCTCAAGGCGTGATCCTGGGGTCCAGGATTGAGACCCACATTGGGCTTTTTCAGGGAGCCTGCTTCTCCCTCTGCCTGTGTCTCTGCCTCTCTCCCTGTCTCTCATGAATAAATAAATAAAACCTTTAAAAAATGTAGTTGACATTTAAATCTGTCATAAATAAATTATAAAATATTATAATCTTAAGTCTATGGATATATAACCAAGTTTTTTTAATAATATAAGCCAAACTGAAAGCTATGTTTTTGTTCTCAGGATCAACAATTTTAGTGTGTATCACATTTTATTATGTTCAATTAATACTCTTTAAGGGTTTATTTTTCAAGTTTCTTTTTACAAAACTGATATGTGATGAGACTAAGTAACTTTTCCAAGATTACACAATTATAAGATAACTGATACTGGAATTATCTTGCCTTTCTTTTTTTTAGGGAAGCAACATATCCAAATTCATCTATTTGCCCCACTTTTGGTACCTCAAATGTTTATTAATTTGTGGTTTGTATCTGAAGAAGAAAAGAAAAAGTATTTGCATTGTGATGCGTGGAGTACGAGGCTTAAAAAGATTAGATAACTTTTCCAGGTATAAAAGGCACTAATTAAAATAATAACTAACTTTTACTGAATATTTCCCAGGAACAAGGTGTTCTTTTAAGTTTTCTACATGTATTAATTTATTGAAAGTTCACAATAGTCCTTTAAGATAGGGATTGCTATTTCTATGTTATACACAGAGAAACTGAGGCATAGAGAAGTTAGGTAACTTGCCCAAAGACCTAAATACTGGAAAAGATTATATAGGTAATTTAGCTTTACCATCTGTCTTTTAACTACTGTGCTATATATTTGTCACAGATAAGAGATGATTATAGGGTTTTAAAATAATGATATAAAAACAGGTGGAATTTCAAGACTGCTAATATATGTAATACAGTATTGCAAAAACTTGCTTTTGTTAAAAAATGAATAAATGTCATAACTACCTATAGAATTACACATGCAAAGTAGTCCTTCCTTACACTTAGTTGTGAATAGGAAAACTAGAATACATGGTTATTAAAGAAGAATTTCATGATGAAATAAGAGATAGAGATAGTTTGACAGAACTCTAATTAGAGAGAGAAGATAGCTTATCTGGGAATCAACTTAATATATTTATCCATCTCTTCTACTAAAGGCAGTTGATGGAAATGTTTGAACCTTGATTTCTCACCCAGAAAAGTAGAACACTAGGAATATGATTAGGATTTTTCCAAACAAAAGATTTAATGAATTAATATCATGAATAATGCTTAATTACTAATTGCTACATGTCAAAACCATCTTTAAGGAACAGGATATTTGAAGTAAAACCTGAAGGTATAGAAGACCAAAGTTCAAAATTATTCCTTCTTTTTTACTTCTTAAAGAGTAGAATCTGAGCAACCGACAGCAAAGAACTATCTAGTCCACTTTTGTTTTAACAAAGTGTTCTCCTCATCTTACGGTCATCATCTTTCTTTTAAAGGTAAAAATCCTTAAGATACTTAATTCGTGGCAGGCATTATTTAGATAATAGTAACTTAGTACATTTTTTAAATGACTGAGGCATTCCTCTCTATCATTCCTACTTATTTTGCAATCTTTTTCAAAATATTATGTCAACTTCTTCTCCAGGCTATAATTAAAATAATTAAAATATAAAAATATCAATATTAATGTACTGTGGAAATTGTACCATGTTATTTTGTTTATGTTTTAACTTTCAGAAATGGCACGCTGAAGTTAGAGATAAAGTTTTAGAGTGTATGTGCTAGAAAATTAATAAGATTTGTGTCTGGAGTTTCCACTCTGCTATCACTACTCTGTCACTAATTTGATCATGCACATATAGCTCACTCCTACAATTATATATCCTTACTTGTTTATTTTACTCTACAACCTCACTAAACTGTTTTGAGAATGAATGAAATAGTTTGTATTACAAAAATTAAAACATTGCTTTATTATAATGGTACATAATTATTTAGAGGACTCATTAAAACAGATGAATGGGCTGACCTCCATTGTTTCAGAATCCGTACTTTTGTGTAAAGTATGTGACTATGCATATCTAACAGGTTCCCACATGATACTGATGCTGCTGGACCAGAGACCACACTTCGAGAAGCACTGTCTTATAAAACTGAGTGAGGTTAAAAAACGTAACTCAGTAACACAGTAATAACATACGGTTTATGTTTGAATGGAGGAGAGGATTTGATCTTGAATTTGTTTTCATCTTTGAAGGTAACAATGACTAGAAAGTATGATTAAAAAAAGAAGAATTTTAAAAAATGTGACCAAAATAACATGTGGAGGTTATGACAGAAACCATTGTTCTGCATTGCCCCCAATCCACACTCCCATGCCATCCTGTTGTGAGTATGGATTTTGCTTCTTCCCCATGCGAAAAGTTGACAGCACAGTGCAGAATTTCATTAACAGGGATTTCTTGTTTGCAGGTAGTCTTTTTTTCTTCTTCCACTTTTAACGTGTTATCAAAGGTATAGCAGAGAAAATGTGAGACAATTCAGTATAATCTCTGTGAGAAACATCAGCTCACCGAGATGCCAACATAACAGTTTCAGACTTTTTAGAGGAAAGAAAATTTAGGTCAGCCTTAAAGAGAAACCTGTACTAGAATTAATACTCAGACACACACACATGTGTGCATGCACATATGCAGTTTTTCTTTCAAAGATGTCATTATATCCATCATCTCCATTCGTATCTCTCATTACAGTAAACATCATTCATTGGCAATAGTAGTTAACACAGACTTTGTCATCTTGTTCAGATCTGCTTTCTGAATGCCTCTTCATTAGGGGAGAGGTGATCTGTTTAACTTGTCATAAAGTCACATCAAAAGTAGCACCTTAAACAAATACTTAGGTTCACTTTGCTAATAATGATAATGTCTTACAGTCAATGAGAAACAAACATATGTCCATCTAATTTGCATTTACCATCACTGTGGCATAAGTTGCTACCTTGATTTTTTTTCATCTTATGAATGGGATATCTATTGTCCATGAAAAAGCATAGAACTAATAAACAGCCGTAGAAATTGAATGATGGATTTGATCTCACTGCTGTTTAGTTGACAGATGGGAATCAAATAGACATAAACTCTGTACTTCCAATTTATTGCTGGGAAGGAAAATTGTGTGCCCAAAATGCCATAAGACAGGTTGTTCTTCCAGCATTTATAGTCTGGTGGGAAGGAGAAAATAAAGGTCCTGTAGTCTTTCAAAAAAGGCAGTTTTAAGCCATTTTTCAACATAATATTTCAGATTTCCAGTTTGGATGAGAATGTGAGTATATCAGGGCCAACTTCTGAACCTTTTGAAGTTCATTCACATAATATAACTCTTTTTTTCAATTTCAATTCATTTGTTTTAAATGAATGATTCTCTACCCAACCTACTGCAGGTTCCCAGTAAATTTTCTATTTAGAGTAATTGTAAATAGTCTTCCTTGAAATGTTAAAATGTGTTCTCTATTTATATAGTTTGATTTTTCTACATTCTAACTAGATGGCTCAAATAATTGTTCAAATATATAGAGTCAACACAATAAAACTAAGATAGTCTATTATGTCATGAATATGAAATGAGCACATGATATTCATGGCTCTAAACTTTAAAAAATACATGAAGAGGCTTATTACACAAATTTACTATATTATTTGATTCTTGTATGGTAATTCTTTAAACACTTCAATATGAAAAGAATTGTAATGTTCACCTTTTGGGAAGATATCAATATTACACTTCATGTATCTCTTTAATTTCAATTATTTAATGTTTAATTTTCAAATTTCATGCAAATATATTAGTAAGAATTCTATCTATGATTACCCACTTGAGATTCCTCTGTTCAAACATAAATTACAGTAGCAAAATCTTAAGTACATGGAATTTTATTAATTAATGAAGAAATTTATTAATTCACAAACATTGGTTAGTCACTTATCATGTATGAATATCAGAACTGAGTTTTTAGACATTTTTAATCCATAGATGAGCTAGTTAACTTTGCAAGGATGAACTTGTCTGACAGCTTTTGCTATAGCATTAACTCTGGCTAACAACCTTATACAAACAGGCCTGCTAAAAAGAGGGGCAGAGAAAGGAAATGTAAATGACTTAGTACAACACAGAAAACAAAACAAAACAAAACTCACATCTTATAGATTGTACACTGTGTAGAAAATTTAGAATCTGAAGAATATTGTATTAGATTGGTCACAGAAAAGAGTTTTATGACTTGATAATGAATTAGTTTAGTTGTATAGTGAAACTATGCCAATGCATGTGCAAGAAGAAATTAAATCTGCTAATATTGTCCAGGGAAAAAGTTAAAACTAAGAGTAAAGACAAAATAAGGCTTTGCTCTAAAAAGTAAAAATAGAAATTGGAGAAATCTGGTGAAGGAGAACAACCAGTTTAGTGTGAAATCATTGAAAGCATAAATACTGAGATGGGGTTAAAGATTAAAGACCTGAAAATAAAATCTATAAAGGAAAAACTTAATAAAGGGAAAATTCTCTTACTAAAGCTAGTTGTTTGGAACAATTAGGAAGAAAAATTTTATAAAACAGTTTTTAACTTGATTGTATGAAAACCAAAGGAGTCAAAATAGAGAGTGGGAGGGGGAAATCCTTGTTTTTGAAAGTAATCGTTGTTTTACTTTTGGTGCTTTCGTACAACTTGTGTAATTTTTCCCAAATATTTTCTATATAATTTTGTGCTTATCTCAGAATTTATCACTGTGGTATGCACTGAGAATGCAAAGTGAAGGAGGCCTGACCCTGCCTACAGGAAGTATAGCAGTCTAATAAAATATGAACAAATGACAGTGGGAGTGATGTCAGCAACACTGTGTTATATAAGACATTCTACATCATTTCTATTCCTCAACACCAACAATTTGGCATTTATCCCTGGACAAAAGTGCTTTTGTGGGAGCTCTAGGATCTAGCACCTTATGATAGGGGACCTGGGAGGAGTCTCACTTCCCCATGCATCTGGTAGTAGGCATATAGACCTTGGTCCTAACTGGGGACTGGGTGGTAGCTCATGAGCTTTCAGCCATGGTTTGGCCTGGCGAATGGGGGACAACCACAATGAGGGAGCCTTTGTGGAAGTCCAGTTTTCCAGAGGAGAAATTCCAGCACACTAACAGTGGGAAAAAATACAAGCTAAACACAGAGGAGAGGAGCACTGAATCATGAGCTGCATGACTAGGGAGCAGGAAGCAGCTGGGAGAGCATATAAGACTTTAGGAAGACATTAGAGTGATGTGTATCCTACTAACTGTGATGTGAACTCCATCAAGAAGCCCACTCAAGAACCAGTGCGGATGCCTCAGTTAGTCTCCTCAGCTGGCCTGTGTGACTCCAGGCACTCAGTGTGTCTCAGCCAACTCCCCTCCAGCCTGTGGCTCACTCCCTGCATGCCCTTCTGACAGTGGCAATGAGAGTAAGAAAGGTAGTCCTTGGGGCAGCCCTGGTAGTGCAGCGGTTTAGCGCCACTTGCAGCCCAGGACGTGATCCTGGAGACCCTGGATCGAGTCCCACGTCAGGCTCTCTGCATGGAGCCTGCTTCTCCCTCTGCCTGTGTCTTTGCCTCTCTCTCTCTCTCTCTCTCTCTGCATCTCTATGATTAAATAAATAAAATCTTTGAAAAAGAAAAAAAAAGAATATTATTAAAAAAAAAGAAAGGTAGTCCTTATCTATCACTAATTATTCTAAACATAAATGGATTAAATTCTCCAATCAAAAGATACAGAGTGGAAGGATAAAAAAGCAAAAGCAAAAACAAAAAAATGCACAAGGCCCAAATACTTTATTTCACAAAACTCATGTTAGCTTTAAGGACACATGAACCTAAGCAAAAGGTTCAGAAAATAGTCTATGAAAGTGGAAACCAAAAGAAGGCAAGAGTAGCTATACTGATATCAGACAAATAGAATTTAGCCAAACCTTTAACAAGAGACAAAGAAGGTTATTTTGTAATGATAAAGTGGTTTTTTATTAAGAGAATTATGAATATATATACCCAACAATAGAAAAGATCGATTAAAGTATGAGCTGGTTTTTGAAAAGACAAGCAAAATTTGCAAACCCTTGGCTAGACTAAGAAAAAAGAAAGGAGTCTTGAAATCAGAAATGAAAAAAAGGAGATATTATTACCAATACCACAGACATGCAAAGGTTCATGAATGCTATGAACAGTTCTTTGGCAACTAAGTGGATGACCTAGAAATAATAGATAAATTCCTTAAAAACATGCAGCCGATTGAGAATGAATCAATAAAACAAAAAAAAAAAACTCGAAATGCAACAAATAAAGAATGAATTATGAATAATAAAAAAATTTAAGAAGACCAATGAAGAGTATGGAGATTGATTCAGTGATCAAATATTTCCCTAGAAAGAAAAACATGTACACATACACACACGCGCGCACAAGAAAAGTACAGGACCAAGTGATTTCCCTGGTGAATTTTATGACACATTTAACAGTTGAGAGTTTCTCAAAGTCTTTCAAAATACTGAAGAAAGGAAACATTCTCAAACTCATTTTATGAAGCCGTTATTACCCTAATCCAATCGCCTGATGACACCACAAGAAAACTGCAAGCTAGTATCCCTGATAAACATAGATGCAAAAATTCTTTTTTTTTTTTTTTTTTGTGATAGTCACACAGAGAGAGAGAGAGGCAGAGACACAGGCAGAGGGAGAAGCAGGCTCCGTGCACCGGGAGCCCGACATGGGATTCGATCCCGGGTCTCCAGGATCGCGCCCTGGGCCAAAGGCAGGCGCCAAACCGCTGCGCCACCCAGGGATCCCTAGATGCAAAAATTCTAAAACAAGTATTAGCAAACTGAATTGAACAGCACATTAAAGGACCATATACCATTATCAGGTGGGATTTATCCCTGAGATGCAGGGATGATTCAACATATATACAAATCGATAAATATGGCACAGTACATTAATAGAATGAAAATTAAGATTATGATCATTTTAGTTGATGCAGAAAAGGCAATTGACAAAATGTAATAGCCTTTCATGATAAAAACTCTCAACAAATTGAGTATATTAGAAACTGCATCACCATAACAAAGGCAGTATATGACAAGCCCACAGCTAACATTACATTCAATGGTGCAGGGTTGAAAATTTTCCCTCTAAGATCAGGGTGAAGACAATGGTGCCCACTCTAACTACTCCTATACAAAACATAGTATTGGATATCCTAACCAGAAAAATCAGGCAAGAAAAAAGAAATAAAAGGCATCCAGTTTGGAAAAGATGAAGTAAAATTGTCTTTACTGTAGATTATATGATCTTATATATAGAAAATCCTAAAAGGCTTCACCAGAAAACTGTTGGAATTAATACATTCAGTAAAGTTGCAGAATATAAAATCAACTTAGAGAAATCAGTAATATTTCTATATATCAACAATGAAATGTCTGAAGAAGAAATGAAGAAAAATCCATTTTTGGTAGCCTCAAAAACAATAAAAGATATAGGAATAAATTTAACTAAGAGGGTGAAAGATCTCTTATAGTTAAAACTCTAAGATTTTGATGAGAGAAATGTAAGAAGATACAAATAAATGGAAAGATATTTTGTGTTTATGGATCAGAAAAAAGTGATATTTTTTAAAATGTCCTTACTACCTAAAATTATCTATAGATCTAATTAAATCCTGATCAAAATTCCAATGACACTTTTTACAGAAATAGAAAAAGCAAATTTGTATGAAACCACAAAAGATCCTAATGAGCCAAAGCAATCCTGAGAAAGAACACAGCTGGAGGCATCATCATGTTTCCTGATTTCAAACTATCCTATAAAGCTATGGTGATCAAAACAGTCTGGTACTGGCATAAAAACAGCTACATAGACCATTAAGACAGAATTGAGAATCCAGAAATAAATCTCTACATATATGGTCAACCATTATTTGACGAGGGAGCCAAGAACACTTGGTAGGAAAGAGGGTAGTCTCTTCAATAAATGGTGCTGGGAAACTGTATAATCACATGCAAAATAATGAAATTAGATTCCTATCTTATTCATAAAAGTGAACCTGAAAGGACTAAAGATTTAAACATAAGACTCAAAACTGTAAAATTCCTAGAAAAAAAACAGGGAAAAGTTCTTTGGCATTGATCTTGGGAAAGATTTTTTGAATATTACACCAAAAACATAAGCAACAAAAGCAAAAATAAATTAATGAGACTGTATCAGCTATAGAACCAACAAAATGAAAAGGCAGCCTATGGAATGGGAGAAAATATTTGCAAATTGTGCATATGATAAGCGATAATTTCCAAAATACATTAGGAACTCAGGTAATTCAATTGAAAAAAAAAAAAAACACGGTTAATTCCCTTTAAAAATAGGTAGAGGAACAGAATAGACAATTTTTCCAAAGAAGACATGTAAATGACCAAAAGATACATGAAAAGATGCTCAACATCAAATCATTGGGTAATTGCAAAACCTGAAATGCTAATCATCAGGGAAATGCAAATTGAAAACCAAAATGAAGCATCACACCACATCTCTTAAAACGGCTGTCATCAAAAAGACAAGAAATAATGAGTGTTAGCAGGGATGTGGAGAAGAAACCTTTGGACACTGTTGTTGGAAATATAAACTGGTACAGACATTATGAAAAACATTGCATTTTCTCAGAAAATTAGACATAGAACTATCATATGATCTGGCAATCCCAGTTCTTGGTATACATCTAAAGGGAATGATATCAGTAGCTTGAAGAAATTTTTGTACTTGCATGTTTATTGCAGCATCATCCACAATTACGCAGTTGTGTTAACAATCTGGCGTCTGTCAATGAAGTAATTGTTTAAAAACATTTATGTCTCTATATCTAACTATAGCTATATACCTATATCTATACCTATATCTATATCATCTATATCTTGGTTGTATATCTGTATATATATGCAATGGCATATTATTTAGCCATGAAAAAGAAGAAAATCCTGTAATTTATGATATATATAAATCTTAAGGATGTAAGTAAGTCAGACAGAGAAAGACAAATACTATATGATATCACTGATATGGGAAAATCTTAAAAAATATCCTGAACTTACAGAAACAGGATAGAATGCTGATTGCCAGAGTGGGGGAAATGGAGAGATGTTGGTCATAGAGTACAAGCTTTATATTGTAAGATTAATAAATTCTGGGGATCTCATGTGTAGCATGGTGACTATAGGAATAATGCTGTAGTGTATACTTGAAAATTGCTAAGAAAGTAGGTTTTAAATATTCTTACCACAAACAAGAAATGGTAATTATTTGAAGCAATGGAGCTATTAACTAACACTACTGTGGTAGTCATTTTGCAGTCTATCAGATCATCAAACCAATATATCAAATCATTTTGCAGTATATTAAATTATCACATTGTATACCTTAACCTTATACAATGTTATATGTCAATGGCATCTCAAAAACAATCATATCTCAATAAAACTGGAGAAAAAGCAAAAACAAATGACCACAATAAACCATGATGTGAATGATGATATAGCATGCACAACCTGGTAAGTTATTACTCAGAAGGAGAAATGGTTAGTTTTGTCAGGAAAAGTTGTCAGTCATGGAAGGCATTAAGGAATGCCTTAATGACATTTGGGTGGGATTTGAAGGTCTGAAGGATGAACTTTTGTTCCAAGAAAGATGAACCTGCATGTTATAGTATTAATTTGATAGTGTGAGATGGTAGCTTTAAGAGTGTAAAATATGAAGTCTAATTAGATTCTTCATAACACATGGCCTTTTATACCATACTACTGAGTTTGTATTTTATTGCATGGGAAAATCATATCATTTGATCTGAAGCTTAGGAAGATCCCTTTGGATGGATTTTAAGGGGAGAAAATAGTTATTTCACAAATTCAGGTAGGGTATTGAAAAGGCTTAATGAAAATAGCATCAAGGAGAGAGAAAGAAGGATGATTTTTAAAACTATTTAAGAGGAGAAAATCAATAATTAAGGATTAATTGATTATGGGGCATAAAGGAGAAGTGTAGTTTAAGTGACTTCCAGCTTTTGGCTTGGGAAAATAGGTGACTGGTCGTTATCTAGTAACATAGGATTAGACTTGGAAATAAAGAAATAATTCATAACCATATTCATGGGGCTTTAGAGTACAGTGGTAATTTGCCAGATATGTGGATGGACAGGGAAAGGGAGATAATATTTTAGCTTGAATGGGACACACAAATATTCACACTTAGTTTCGGTAGAAACTGGCCATGTTTATTGATAAAGGAGAGAGAAGTCCATAGAAAAGCAGAAGTGTGAAAGAATAAAACAAGGGAGGAGTGAAATAAGAAAGGGAGAGAGAGGCATGCAGACCCAGGCAGAGGGGTGAGCTTTGAATAAAAGTTGTCTTCTCCTTAGGAATGGCAGAGGACAAAGGGACAGCATAAGTGAGAAGATAGAGGGGTCACCCTTTATAGAGGGAGTGGATGACTGTGGCCTCAGGGTTTTAGTATTGTCTGCTGAACTGGAACCTGGATAATAGGGGTAAAGTTTGAGGAAGGTGTTAGTGTACAGATAATCACTGAAGGATTTGGGTTAGGTAATTACTAAAAGCAAATGAAAGTATGTTACTAGGGCTGATGTCTTAATAGAAGTCCTAATCCATATAGTTTTGCAGATTTCCCCAGCAACACTGGTTGTACCTGGATAGTGCTAATAATAATAACCAACATTTTTGAATGTTTATTACATAACAGGCAATGCTAAATCCTTAATCCTCACAACATATTTATGAGTTAGGCATCATTCATTATTCTCATTCTATGCAAGAGGAAACAAGGCATTGAGAAGTATAAAAGTAGAGAAAGTAGATCATAAACTACATTAGTCAGGCTTAGATTCAACTTCCAGTGATAGGATGAGCCAAAATAGCAGACTTAAACAAGATAAAGTTTAAAGTTTTCCTTGTTTGTTCAGAGTATCCCAAGGTAGTCAGTCCAGAACTATCAGGCTCTTCTGTGTCATTGCTGTACCATTTCTAGGCCTGCCTCAAGAACCCATATGGCTGCTGGTATGCCAGTCATATTTCAGATGTTGAGGAAAATGAAGAAGACAAGAAAGGCATGCTTCTTCCCTTTCAGTTAATGTCACATTCCAGTAATTGCATATACCACTTTTGCTAATACTCTTGGAACTTGATTGTGTGACTATACCCTCCTCCAAGGAAGGCTGTGATATATTTTTATTTAGAGTAGATAAAATTTGGAATAAGGAAAGAGCAGATAGTGTGGAGGTCTCTTACCTTGTTTAATTGACCTAGATTGGGCAATTTCAGATGATATTGGATGGAAAGAGAAGGAGGTGAAGAGATGAGAGCACAAACAGAATATAGTTACGTGATGAATTAGAACAAAGAGAAGTAAAGCCAAGAAGTGGCTATAGATAGAAGGAAAAGGAAGGTGGAAAGGCCTGAATGACTTGGTGAAGTCAAAGATGTGTTTCAGTATTACTGAACAAGAGGATTTTATAGATAGTCAGTTGCTTGAGATAGAGATTGTGTGAGAAGGAGAGGATGGACTTGAAGATTTCAGGGAGGAGTGGAGGAGGACCAGAGACAATGGAAAGAACCCTTTTGGTATTTTGCTGATACGAGGTGAAGATACTTAGGAGCCAGACAGTTAACGGATGGAGATGAAGATCTTAGAAGACTAGGACCAAGAATGCTTTAATGATTATTATCCAGTATGTATCACAGTGGTGTTGATAAGGTTAGGAAACTGTTTCTTTCTACTGGGATAATGATTATGCTGTTCATTTTAGACACATACTTAATCAAAGTTCAAGTTTGCTTCACACAGATGACATTTGTTATATTCAAAATTGCAAGTCTTCGAAATAAGTAGTGTCTCACATAACTGAATCTTTCATTCAATGCAAACCATTCAGATGGAAAAGTTCCTAAAATGTGCTACAAATTACTTTCTTAAAATAATACACAGAACATATTTTATGGTTGACACTCATTGTTAATCAAAACTGTCAGTTATTGTCCTGGAGTGAAATAAAAGACTCTCAGCCTTTTTTCTATTTCTTTTATTATAGGAGTTCCTCCATGACACATTGAAGTTCTATAATTTCTAGGCTTCATCTTGGTCATTTTAACAGTTTGGCTGCTCCCTGGTTCTCCAGAATTAGAGATTGTGAGATGCTGACCACTGAATAAAAGGTTACTATAATTTTACAAATTAAAACTTATAAAAAACTTTCCTTTTTCTTTTTAATCTTGTCTTGGGACCAAATTATCTCATCCTACCACCAGTTTCTTGCTTACAGACTGGAAAGGATTTGTTCAAAAAGAAACCCTATTTTGCTTTCAGAAAAAAAAATTTAAATGAAGACTATCCTACCTAATAAGGAATGCTTTTTAAAGCAACCCTCTATTTTTAAGTTTAAAAATTTTGATTTTTCTCTAAATACATTTTGAAACGACATGTGGAATTTAAATGTATTTGGCACAGCTCTATTTCATTATTCCCATATACATGCTAAGAGATATTGAAGCTTGTGAATTTTGGTGCACTAATTTGTATTTCTGCAGATTTTCTGTTTCCTTCTTTCTTCCACCCCCAAAAGTTAGAGGGCCAGAATAGGGAATTCCAGTCACTTGTGATGATTGAGTTGAAGGAGTCGCTGAAAATTTTGCCAATTGTGTAGGAAATAGGCAGTCTTTGAAAAAATGCTCTCACAGCAGATCATTCAGATATATTGTGCTAATGTCAAGTCTATTGTTAAATGTCAGAAAGAGGCAAACGAATGTGTGCATTTCATTATATATAGTTTCATATGAATGGGAGAGGTGGTGACTCCTCTGTTTCTTTGGTTGGTAGGTATGACTGGGTGCCAACATGGACTCTTCATCCCTCCCACTTTATAGCTACCCCACCCCACTCCTGCTTACTCTGAAGATAGGAGCAAGAGATTAGTCATTTTAAATTCATATTGAGAGAATTCTGCTTCCTGGCACTTCTTAACATGTTAGGACTCCAGTGATTTTTATTCCCTAATTACCAACCAAGTGAATACCACAAGTGACATAGGTGACTGTCCCCAGCATGGCTGTGCCTGCAGAGGCTACAAAGCTTTCAGGGTAATGCAGGCAGCTTCACAGTTGTCTGATTACCAGTGGGCCCAAGTGATGTGAAAGAGAAGCCCGTGGCTGAAGATCCTTAGCTTTGAAGGCAGGTTCAAAAAGAGTCACATGCCTCCGTTTTCTGAAAGCTGAGTTAGATGAACAGATATTTGGCACTTTCAAGATTTCTTTGTGGGACTTAAAATTGTAACTTTCATTTGTGCCCAAGGCCTTCAGAATAAAGAGGACCACATGCTGGAAAGGTACAGCAAGGATGGTTTTTATCTGAACTAGTTTCTCCTTTATTTTTGCAGCTAGAAAAAATTAGTAAAGATTTCTAAATGATTTGCTGGATAATAATTATTAAGAAACTATTATATTTTATTTTGATTTTTCTACTCTTGATTCTGGTAATGAAAGTCATAAAAAAACTAGTAAGGGAGGGTTGAATCAACTTGGTCATAGCCTCTATATGTATTCATTTGAAACTTTGAAGAAGCGGTATCTTTACACATACATTTTTACATAATAATGTAAATTATTAGGATGTGCAAACAACCTTCTAAATATGGTAAATATTCAAAGAATTGAAGTTTCTGGTTTTTTCTTTTTTTGCTTTTTAATGTTTTTTTTTAAGGATTTTATTTATTCATGAGAGACACAGAGAAAGAGAGAGAGAGAGAGAGAGAGAGAGGCAGAGACACAGGCAGAGGGAGAAGCAGGCTCCATGCAGGAACCCCGATGTGGGACTCAATCCCGGGATTCCAGGATCATGCCCTGGGCTGAAGGCAGGCGCTAAACTGCTGAACCACCCAGGGATCCCTGCTTTTTAATGTCTTAATCTTTGTAATTTACATTCTTTTAACTAAATAGCAAGAAATATATGGTAATTACAGAGACTTTTAAAATTTAGTAGATGTGTACAGTCCTACCTCAATTCACCTATTTATAGGTGTCTCTCTATAGGGAGCTAGAAATGGAAGTATATCTTAACTAGACCTGTTTAGTAAAAGCACAAAAGATGAGTTAAAATAAAGGGAAGATTGAAGAAAAGTTAAAAGTGAAGAGACAAGACAAATGCAAGATGGGAGGAAATAGGCAATTTATGTTATTTTATGGCAAAGAGGTACCTTCATGTTAAAGCTTTGTGCCTTGCTAATATGCTGTTCATTAATTAATCCATTAATTCATTAAATAGTTAACATTTATTGAATATTTATTATGGTTCTGGAATTATTCTTGACAAGAAGGATGCATTAATAAACAAGACCTTAGAACTAGTAGCGGGATGCAGCCATGTTAGCATCTAACAGTAAATAAATACTGAATACCTACTATGTTCCAGGCATACTTCTTGGTACTAAAGATATAATAATGAAAAAAAAAAAAACAGATAAAAATCTCTGCCTTCGTGGGGGAATGACAGATAATGGACCTAATAAAAGAAGGAACAGTAAATGGGAGCATGTGTGTTGTGCTTAGGAAGAGTAGTAGACTGGTGTGGCTGGAGCAGAATGCATTGAGGAAGTGAATAGGAGGTCAAGAAGTCAGAGAACAATTGGAGCCAGATTGTTTAGGCTTTGTGAAACATAGTAAGGATTTTGGCTTTGACTCTGAATGAGTTGAGAAGCCTTGATAGGGTTTTGAGAAGATAGAACCAAATAATATTTTAAAATTCTGACTGTGATGTGGAGAGACCAAGGTTTTGGTCAGGGAATGGTAGCTAGGAGGACAGTCAGGAGGGTATTGCAGTCAGCCAGGTAAAAGATCATGGTGGATTGGATCAGCAAGGGAGATGGTGAGAAGTGGTCAAAACCTTTATTGAGGGTACTTTAAAGGTTTAATCAACAAGATTTGTTGACTCAAGTAAATATGTGGTGTGCTTAAGAAAAATCACAAATGACTTGAGGATTTTGGCCTGAGTAAATGGGACTTGACTATTTTTAATTACTGAGATTTGGAGAAGAGTAGAGCAGGTCTGAGGATAAAGACTAGATCAGTTCTGAACATGAGTTTGAAATTCCTATTAAATATCCAAGTAAAAATATTTAACAGAAGGGTGGGCTGGAAATATAAATGTGAGAGTCATCAGCAAGAAAGTGAGGATAGACAAAAATGGCGAGAGAGAGGGAATGTGAATATGGATATAAGAACTCTAAAGCACAAATAAATGAAATGAATCGTCGGATAGTGCAAATACACATAGATTGGAGGTCCTCTAGACCTGCTGACCCAGGGAAAAGATTTTAGATTTTATTGCAATATTACAGCAAATTCTTGAAGCACTTTGAAGAGGGGAGCTAGATGATCATAAGGCCTAAAATGGGAAAGTTGTGATTAAAAACATATAAAAAAACTGAGAAAGTTTTGCATATATTACTTATATCCTTTACATTGTGATTTAAATTTAGCTATATATCCATCAGTAGGATTGGGAAAAAATAGTTATGATCTCAGTGTAAGTTGAAAAGAAGTTATTTTTCCTTCTCTTCATTAAATACACCAGAGTCCTTAATTTCTTTTCTCGAGTACCAATTTCTTTAAGCTTAATTTATTTTGAATCCTTTATCACAGATTGTAAAGGGAATTTCATTAAATTCTAAGTTCCATATACTTTTTTGGGTACAGTTTATGACAGTCAAACCCTGGTAAATATTTGCCTGGGATAAAACACGTATTTTCATTGTTATTGTTTTATATATTTTACAAAAACCTACCAGATATCATATTCTTAGTCAAGTTTTATTCACTATGAAAAGGGAGGCAGACAGTCATATTTTGACCATAAGAGGGCATGGATTCTGGGATGGAATAGGAGGCCAGATGTCTGATAGGAACCTCATCAGACTTTAGAGAGAAAAGAATAATGTCAAAAATTTAAAAATGTGTCAATCCGTTTTCAAAATTTCTACTAACAAACCTAACCTGAAAACAATTCCAATCAACCTACATAAAATGGTTAAAATTATTCTCTGGTGATAGTTGAATAACTTCTATTTATTTTTCCTGGAGACATCAGGTTTGAGCTAAAACTGGAGATTCATTTGTGTAATATTATGTTCAGTCCCACTCTTAAAATATGCACATGCAAACTCTGTTTTTTTTTTTTTCTAAAATTAGTTCAACAAACTTGGCACATAGTAGGTGTTCGACAAAAAGTTTACGAAATACAAAAGTAGATGTCTGCTGTCCCAGAACTGTTTTAAAATTTGGAGGTAAACATATTTTTTTAAGTAAAAAAGAAAAGTGAGGAAAGAAAAAGAAAACAAAACATTGAAAGTCCTTTAAAGCTCAGATACTTAAACCAGTTAAGCTATTAATGTATGTTGTCTGTTTCTTTGACATTACTTGACAGGACTGAGTTATTTGCCCTTATAGCATTAACTCCTTGCATTGTTAAACTCAGCCCTTCATTACTTCACCAAATGTCTGTGACTTATCTTGCCACTTAAGATATTATCATTTTTCCTGTATTTTTCTCCAAAATTGATTTAGTTTGACCAATATTAGAGATTTTATTAAAAGGAATATATAACAGTATTAAGACATTATATAAAAGGCTCATGTATAAAGTGTATATATTATGTGTGTGTATGACACAAATACCCTGGGGCTGGGGATATACTGAAGTGGGGAAGTTGAATTCAATGGTAAAGATGCCTCTTTTCAAGGTGTTGATACCTTCAAGAAAGCTCTAAATATTTATAATGTGAGTATATATCTTTAAGTAGTTGCTTCTCCCCAGAGTGATGACATGGTTTAGGAGCAAGCCCGTAGATAGTAATAAATAACACATGTAGCATTCATATTTTACAAAGCACTTTGCAGACATGTTAAATATATTAAATATATTATCTTTGTTATAAATATTGTTTACCTGTGATATTGTATTTGTGAAACCAAAGCAACCCAAATAAGGATCACCCCTCTCAAATCCTTTTAGGGAAATGTTAGAATATAAATGAATTTAGTGAATTAAAACTATTTATGACCTGTGAAGCCATGTTTCTTCACAGTAGAGATGGCCTTTAAACATCCTCACTTGAATTTAAAGAGAAGTGATCACTTGATCTTTTAAAATACCACCTCCCTAAGCTCAAATGCTTGAGAGTTACCATATATTTGACTTAGTATTTTATGCCTAGCAATCTGATAGGGAAAATGTTGCAGTCGATTAAAAAATACTTGCTTTGACAAGCATATCAAAAAGATTTTATCATTCCAAATCAAGTACTGGAACTAGTACTGATAGGGCATGTTAGGAACTTCTAGTTCTCAGAGAGTTATTACTTGTAAACAGAAGTGTAAAGAGTAATGTTTATCTTATTTGTATACTTTTTCCTGATATGCTTTTTACAACTTGTATTTCTATCTTTTATGTTACTTTGTGAAAATCGATTTCTGGGTTTACTTGTTATATTTTTATGCTGTATATGTATGAGAAGAAGGGATGGGGAAAAATGTTTCCAAATCATGTTTTAAAGTAAAAATTAAAAGTCTCTTTGTGAAATTTTGCCTTAATTAATTCATAGCTTTTTCATGACTATCAATAACGGGTCCCTTAAACAGCATTTTATCTAAATGTATATTTGAAAGCAAAAGTTTTTTTTTTTTTTCCTGAAAAAAATGCACTTTAAATAAGAGCTTAACTGGTTTTCATAAAATCAGCTCTAAGATCTAAGGTGTAATTAAGTAGAAGAAAACAGAGAATAACAGTAATAAACGTAGTACTTTTTTAGCGAACTGTGTTTCTTTGGGAAGTGTTTATAATATTTATTAACATACAGAATTAGTCTTAACCTGCTAGAAAGAAGAGGAAATGCAACACCTTTCAAAGATGCAAATTGACAATTAACAAAACAATAGAATTCTAGGCCTGCCTTTGCCAGAGGTGCAAATTGATAATCAGGCTCTGCTGAAAAGCTGGTTGTTTCTATTTAAAAGTTATCTTGAGATGAAGGCTCCCCAAGGAAGAAGAAAATAAGAATATGATCATTTTTGTTAAGTAGAACATATATTCTATGGTGATATCATCATTCTACTGCTCTCTGCAGTTTATATTTGAAAAATCACAGCCAGAAGGGAGGGGAATGTGTGAATTTGGTTTCTCTATGTATTTAACAGCACTGCTTTTCACATTGATTGGTGATTCTTTGCACTGTTCTGACCTTTACTTTTAAGTTATTAAATGGTATGGGACCTGGATACCTGAAGAATCTAATAATACTTAACCGTGTCTCTGGCGGGCAATATTGTGCTGTGTATGTGTTTATGAATTTCTGCCATGGTGGTGTCTCTATGCATTCAACAATTTTCCATAGGAAGACATTTCAGTTTCTCTGATTTTCTATTTGATTTTATCTACCTTTTTGGGTTTTTTTTTTTTTTTTTTTTTTGTAGTTGTCGACCTAATCGTTGGCTTGCGTTTAGTTTGCTATTGGAAATGTCTACCTGTATTGAAAGGTACAGTTGATCCTTGAACAACATGGTTGTTCCACTTAGATGTAAATTTAGTACAGTATGTTAATTTATCTTAATTCTTAATAACATTTTATTTTCCCTAGTTTACTTTATTATAAGAACACAATGTATAATACATATAACATACAAAATATGTGTTAATCCACTGTTCATGTTATGGGTAAAGCTTCCAGGCAATGGTAAGCAATTAATAGTTAACTTTTGGCAGATTCAAAAGATATGTGGATTTTTAACTGCAGTGGGTAAAGGATGCCATTAACCCCTGCATTAATCAAGAGTGAACTATAGTTGTATGTTTTTGTTTGTTTGTTTTTGATTTGTTATTTCAGTAGGTATCCTACAGTCAGTCAGTTTGCTTTTATTGAGTATTATTGAGTGCCAGGTACTATACTAGATGTTGTAAATACAAAGATGTTGGAGAAATAATCCAGTAGTGCTCTGAGCTCAAAAGAGAGTGAGATTTAAAGAATTCCTTCCTCTCTTCCTCTCTCCCTTTTTTTTCTTCCTCCCTCCAGAAAGCATTTATTAAACATTTAGCTATATAGTGATAAACAAGAAAGATACTGTCCTTGCCAGAGCCCAATTCCTCCACTTGGTCCATTTGTTACTCAACATTTACTGAGACAGGCTCCGTGTATACAAGCACGAAAATGCATACAAATATATAAATGAGAAAAGCCTAATCGATGTCTTCAAGGACCGTGATATTTTAGCTAAATCCTTGAATCTAAGTTTCAGTATTCTCACTAGTAAATAGGAAAAATAATATTTCCTTCAGAGGAACCAGTGGGGATGGTGGTAGAGATGACATGTGTGAAAGTTTGTACTCAAGAGGTTAATTGAATTCTTTTGTTCTAGGAAAGTCATACTACAAATAGTGTTAATTTTTAGAAAAGGGGGCATCTTTAACAGTAGATAATTAATTAATATTCATAATTTTTACTTTTCCCACTAGGCTCTGTCTGGAGCTCTGCGATGTAGTAATATGTGATTTTACTGAGGAAATCATTTGAAATAGGCATTCAGAGTATTAGAGGCACTAACTAATGTGGAAGTGCTGTAACATGATGGTAGACAGCTCTAAGTTTTGGTGTGGAAAAGACCTGATTTGAGTCCTTGATCATATCCTTGGATACTGTCTTCAAACTATAGCTACTTCATCTGAAAAGGAGATGGTGAAACTTGTCTTAAAGAATTGGTTGTGAGGATTGCTGTAACAAATAGAGATGATCTAAAGATAATTTATAAAGTGTCTGCTACATGGTCAGCTTTGAGTAAGTGGAATCTACCACTAGTATTATCAGCTTAATTACCAGCTAGAGAGGAGTCTTAAGTAACTACTTAGGATTTGCATCCCAACAAGCAAGGCTTTGTTATTCTTTCCTTGCTTTCCCTACTTGTGGCTATCAAATGAGAAATCAAACTTCAGTGAAGTCTAGAAAGGCTGCTAACTTGTAGTGTGAAATTAAACTTAGACAATAAAGACTCTCAATCGAGTTGTGATTTGTGAGCAAGAAGTGCTAATAAAATATATCTGTATTTGCAAATTTGGTAATTGTAGAAGAACTTAAGACATCTCCCACAAGATTATCAAAGGTCCACTGTATCTGTGCCACATAAAGCTAGGAGCAAAAAAGAAATGAAATTCAAATTATTGATTTGGGGGAGGTAATGTGAAAGTTATTCTTTAGCTGTTTGTTATTTATTTCCTTATGTATTTATTTATCTATGTATTCATTCATTTTAATTACTATGGATTTGGAGAAAATTACATATGCTTATATGAATATGTAGCTCTGCTATCATACTTCAGAGTTACTTCAAATAGGGATCCCTGGGTGGCACAGCGGTTTGGCGCCTGCCTTTGGCCCAGGGCGCGATCCTGGAGACCCGGGATCGAATCCCACATCAGGCTCCCAGTGCATGGAGCCTGCTTCTCCCTCTGTCTGTGTCTCTGCCTCTCTCTCTCTCTCTCTCTGTGACTATCATAAATAAAAAAAAAAAAAAAAAAAAGAGTTACTTCAAATAAATAAAAAATTATATTCTCATAGGGGCACCTGGGTGGCTCAGTCGGTTAAGCGTTGAACTCTTGGTTTTGGCTCAGGTAATGATCTCAGGGTTGTGAGAGCAAGCCCCACGTTGGGCTCCACACTCAGAGGGGAGTCTGCTTGGGATTCTCTTTATCTCTCTCCTTCTACCTGCCCCCCTACCCCCACCACAAATAAATCTTAAAAAAAAAAAAAGAAAATTATCTTCTCATGAACAAGTATATAGGTATTTGGTTTCCTTTGTAAATATATATAGTAGTTACTTGGTTAATGAACATAAGTTCCAGTAAATGATGCGTATCCAAAACTCTTTTATTTGCAACCCTGCAAGTAGCTACCTTATAATGTTTATACCTGTAAAAGAAGTTCTTGCCAACCAAGAGCTCCCTGACATGGCAATTACCCCAGAAGTAGTCTTACCAGAGTTGAATCCATAAGGAAATGGCATATCATTTTATCCATTGTTGTCATTTTTAATCAGTCCTGAAATCTTTGAGAGGTGAGCACTGGTCTTTGATAGAAAATAGAGGATATAATATAATATAGTGGAGTAAGATGGCTACCTACCATCTCCAGGTGTGTTCTCTTCTTTCTCAGAGTCGTTGTTTTGCCTTGCGTCTGGGAATTTGCTGAGATTTGAGTACTTTTCACATTAAGGGGTAGGAGTCGAAAGGTGGCCACAATCCTAGTTCAACTTCCTACCTGGGATATGTTTTTACTCCTTTCCTTCCCCTCTCTGGGTTTCAGCTATCTTGAACTTAAGGAGTAAATGCCCTCTCTAAGTCTCTGATGTTTTTCTATCAGCCCCCAAACATTCTTTAGATTTCTTCCTGTTGGTTTTGGGTTCTCTTCATGAGTGCCATTTATGTGCAGCAAACATTTGTTTTCTCCACAAACAAAACCAGAAGAGTGATTGCACTTCGTTATAGCTATGGGACAATCTAAGAACTTCTCCTTCTGTGATGCTGGCCAGGGCTCTCTGTGCTGTCTTTGTGGGGTACCATCTTGTTCTCCAAATCACAGTCTTTGCATGATCCTAGGCCACAGCTTCCGTGGTAGAATCATAGGTTAAGGGACATTGCCCTTTTGTCCTTTTGTGATTCCCTCTGCTACTGGCATTTAAAAAACACTACAACAATCTTTGAACTGCTTTGCCAACCCCCGTCTTCTTATCTATAGGATCTGAGCTGGTGGTGCAGGCATCACCCACTCTGTGCCTGGCTCCCCTGGCTCCTTAGAGGTGAGCTGTAAATGCCAACTTTCCCCACCCACCCTATCTCGTGCCAGCCCTGAATTCCAGCTTCAGGAGACTTTTTGATGGGTGTGGGACTCAGTCCGGCAATGCCTTAAGCAGAGCATGGTACTCAGTTTACACCTGCCAAGACCTGTTTTAAACAGGTCAGATCTACACTTTCTGATTTTCAAGTTCCTTGGGTAGAACCTGTCCCTTTACAAGAAGAGTTCAATTTTGTTTGTTTGTTTGTTTTTGTCTTGTTTGGTTTTTAAAGAAATTTAGAGTCTGTGGTGGAGATCTTAAAAATATCTTTCCTTGACTTTCCCTCTCCTGCATATTCTCCTAGGAATAGCTTAAAGATTAATCTCTTCAACCAAATCTAACAAGGTTGCCTCACCCTCCCTCCCTTCTACGACTTTCCCCTTATCTGCTTAAGGAATTCAAAGCAGAAAATTTCATCACAAGCCACTGATATTTCAGAAATGATATAAGTGCTCCCCTGCCCCCATCTCTGTATACCAAGTGTCCAACAGAATCACAGTCACTGTCACAAAGCATATTGGGTTTAGTTCTAAGGACTGACGTCTCTCTTTATTACAGTTACACATGTTAAAGAATTTTTAGCAATCCCTGAAGAGATCCCTGTGCATACTGTGGGTAAACATCAGAACAGAATCTCATATGTTTGAACAATATCATCTTTATTTTCTACTATTTAACATAATTATTGACATCATTATCTTATTAACATAATTAGTTATAATAACATAATTTTTGGTTCTCAGGCTATCAGCCTGGTAGAAAATTCAACATTGGTTGTGTTAGGTCTTTTAAACTCATCTCTTTAATTTGATTGTCAAAATTCTTCAGGATCTTCTTCAGGACCAGGCATTGATTTGAGTGGAAGGTGCTTCCAGGTTAATGGTTATCTCTAGGTTCTTGTAGCAAGGCTTCCTGAGGACCTGACATAAGCCAGGAATTTGGAGGACGGAAGGTTAAAGGAAGATCAACAATGATGGTACTGAGCTGATTGAAAGGTGAGGGTGAGGTGAGGGAGGATGGGAGTCTGTACTGCCCATTCTCTGTCTTAGGGCATTGAATTAATAATGGTGCTGGAATTGAGAGAAGGAAGAGGAAAGGAAAGCAGGTATGAGATGACCAAGCATAAGTAATTGGGAGACAGGCTGCACCTATCTCTTTGCTGTGCCTATTAATCAATTGAATTGGCATATTGGAAATACTGGTCAGGAGAGATTGAGATAAAAATAGAGACCAAGTAAGGGCATGTGACTCTTCATCTCAGGGTTGTGAGATCGAGCCCTCACATCAGGGGTATTGTTTATTAAAAAAAAAAAAAAAAAGACAAAAAAAACAGAGAGAAGTAGAGTAAGTAGAGAACATGGCCAAAGAGAGAAATCTGCCTACCCCAGTGCCATGGCATGTACTCTTCTTCATACCCCAGCAGCCACACCCCTCTTTCAGGCCACGTGACTGCCAAACTGCTGAAATGGTCGCCACCGCCTTCTGGTACCACTGACTTCACATCATGGTAGCTTTGCAGATTTTCTTCCTTTATCTTAACTTAGTTGAGACTCTTTGGTTTGAAACTCATGATCCTCTTTGCTCTAACCCAGTCTTTCACTTCAGCTGTACTTTCCAGTTTTTTTCTACCAGAGATCTTTAGTTTAAAGCCAAGACTGTTTTTTAGTTTCTCCAAGACTTTTATTTCTCATCTCCATTCTTGTTTTTGTGTGTCCATGCTGTCCCTTTCACATGGAATTCTCTTTACTCCAAAATATACCTGTCAAAACCTTTTCCTTTACCCTTCCCTGTGGGATATTTTTCTTCTTGGAACTCCTCCATTTAGTCATGCCTTTTTAAAGTATGCATTAAGTTCTGACATATTTTTGTCTGGTATATGCCATAGATTCATAGCTTCTCTGTATACAAGGATTGGAAAGAATTTTAGAGCCTCATTAGTTCAATGATCTCAGCTTTACATTTTAGCAGAATATATAGTTGAGTGATTGCTATTGTTTTCCAATTTTTACAAACAAGATAGTTAATCCATAGAACTGTCTGAGGTTTAAGTTTACCTATTGGGGTAGGCAACCTTTAAGATGCTCTCGTGATTCCCTCTTGGCATCACATCTTTGTGTAACGAACTCCCTCCCTATGAGTGTAGGCTAGACTTATTGACTTAATTAAAACATATAGCAGAAAGGATGACATATTCCTCATTTACTTACATGGGATGTTACTGGGCAGTGCTGGAAGCACATCCATTTAAGATAAATATTAAGAGAAATGTTTCAAACTTTCATAAACTATAGAAAGTGCATCTGGAATACCTATATATAGTACTTAACTCAATTAAGCTCCTTCATATTTTTACATATATGTAGTTTGCTGTATTTCAAAGAAAGCTGGCCTTCATCTCTTTTTTAGAAACCATGCTAAAGTGTAAAAGGAGTCCTCATTCCCAATGATTAAGAAGACTCTTTTTCATGCACACACACACACACACACACACACACACACACACGATGGCGTTTCTCTAATAACACTAGCCATAAAAACCGCCTCTTTCATAAGCCTTGTCTTATATATGCTCCTTCCTTTGGCTCCTCTGGCTCATAGTGAATCTTGGTGTACTTTTAGATTTGGTGCAGTTTTTTTGAGTGTGTTGTTTTTAGAAAATTAGGTTTTTGTCGTTGTTACTGTTGTTTCCCCCCTCTAACTAATGTGAAGTCAGCAATTTCATTTTCTCCACTCAGAGTGCTGTTGTCATCAGCTGTCCCTATATAATGGCTTTTGATATGTCCCATTGTGACACATTGGACCCTGTCCCTAGTTAATCACTCATTTTAAGAGACTGATTCTGGGCAACAATGATTGTATTCTCTCTTCACTTTCAGTGTTGAAATCCTTGGCAGTTCATTTTTCTCTACCATTTTTTTTTTTTTTTTTTTTTGTGGGCTGCAATTTGAATACCCAGCCACACCGAAACTCCTAGCAGAGTTAGCAATGCCTCTTTTCTGATTACCCTGCAGGATTGCTCTTAACTACACCAGTGGCCTAGAAACTCGTAATGCTTAGAAACATTTTTGAAGCTCCATATGACCTATCCCTATTTTTCTGTTTTAGAACCCACTTTTCCCAAGTTTTTCAAGTGAAAGAAGCACTATTTTGAAGTTCTTTGCAGATATTTTACAAGTTCTTGCTTACAAAGTACCTTAGTACAAATTATTGTGAAACATACGTTTATAAACCTTAAGGAGATACATATGTAGGAGTGTGTGTGTGTGTGTGTGAGAGAGAGAGAGAGAGAAAGAGAGAGAGAGAGAAGAAGGGAAATGGGAAAGAACGGGATTGCATGCATGTAATATAGAAATTCCTTAAGGTTATTTTGTGGTATCTTTGAATCTTCTTGCAGCTGAGTGGAACCGTGACAAAATGATGAGAATTTCATCAGTGGGATTTCAGTATTTTATTTTTTGGCTGAAATAATAAAGAGAAACAAAAAATTTATTATGGTGAAGTTTTCATAAAGATATTATGAATGAATATATATTTACATATGTGAATGCGATTTTATATATATAATTTATAACAAGATTACTCTTGTTTCATGTTTCATCAAAATGATTTAGTTGATATATATTGCCTTAAGAAAAGCACTGAGGAAAAACACTTTTGATGTGATAAGATCAACTTTGATCACAGTGTTTTTTTCACTGATATCTGCATGGCTATTGACTTCATGTAGCCAGGAACAGGAAAATGCATCTTTATCCATCCTCCATGCAGGACTGCGCAAATGTGCATGTGCTCACTCACACTGGTTTAAAAAATGACAGAAAAAGAATAACTTCAGAAGTAAAAGTATCTTGGCCAGAACCGTACATTGTTAAAAGCTGCAGTAAGGCACTGAAGAATTTGAAATATTTTTCTTGCTTTGCTTTATAACAGGGTTTTGTAAAATAGCTAATTGTTCTAGCATTGCTGGAAACTTTTTACCAAGTTATGTCTTGACCCCTGTTCTTTTATTTCATTGTGGAGATGTGGAAAGTGCGTAATTCATGGCTATCATAAGCTATCATAAGATATATTTATGATTACATCTCATAAGATATGTTCATCATTATCATGAGATATATTCATGGTTATCATAAGATATATCCACTGAGATTGATGCTTTCCGTGAATAATCCAGACACTTAAGGCATTTTGGGCAACTGTTTAAGACAGCTGTCATGGCATTTCAGTACAAAGTGGAATAGGTCTCAAAGAATTAAATTGCTTCTTGAAGTAGAATACTTTTTTCAATAACTGATATTGGCATCGGACTGTCAGGATCAACAGTGACTTTACACATTCATTTGGGGGCAAATTAGGAAGCAGAGATCACAGATTTCTTGTCTCTGGGTCTTCCACACGGCAGAGGGTGACAGTGACTGTTGGCTCCTGGCAGGGAGCACTGGGGCGACCTCAGGATAGTGTTAGGAGTCTGGAAACCCTGGAGTTTTATTACTCCCAGGATTTTGTACTGGCATTGGTGGAGGGAGAACATTGCCTTTATAAAACTCGGAAGAATCATTTGAAAGTTGGAGGTCAGCATTGTAGATGAACACAGGTTAAATTTCAGCTAACAAATACACATACAAAAATGCGCAGAGACAATATGGCAATAGCAAAAAAGAAACTTAAAAATTGAATTCTTGATTTCCCCCCCAGCATTCCGATCTTAATGCTCGATTCTCACGACTTGTGATGTGTAGACTATCAGTTACCTAGGAATTTGGGGCTACACGAATAGGCAATATACAGCTTTTAAGACACAAAATATGAAATTTGAAGCAAGATTACAGTTTTGGAAGAACTATTACTGGATGGCTTCCTGAAAGAACAATTTTGTGAGGAGAGACTAACAGAAGGAATAAAAAGTCTCTTGGTTCGCAGACTGAAATCCATTATGCTAGAGGATCTTTACCACAATCTCAGTGGTCTGTTTTACTGCTCAGTGGATATGTTGCTTAGTGAATATTGGTCTTGTTGCAAGGATAATGTCCTATTTGAGTCCAAAATAGCTCACACATCTCTCTTGTGTTTAGTAATAAATTGCCACTAACCATCAGGTAAAAGTTCATTTTACAAGATTCCAGATGGTGCATTTAACACCATTTTTAAGGCTTCCTGTAACTAGCTAACGTGTATAGTTAATGCAGATATATCTGGATTCCAGTATAGTTTAGTTCGGAATGTAGGGTCTCCCCTCCATCCTTCCTCAGGTTTTTCCCTTTCTGGCATGTTTTTCTATTTTCCTGAACCCAGAAGTTACCACTGGCAGGATTTCAGGCTCAGAATTCTGTCAACCTTTAAAGATATAACATTGTGGCTTTTGCAAAAGTTATTTTAAAATGAGTTTTAAATTGTTGGTGACAGCCGTGTTTTACTTGGTTCTCGAGTATACCCTAAATTCCAGCATTGTTTGTTTCTCACTGAAGTTCATAAGGGGGAGTTTGTACTTCTGTGTGTTCCTTCAGGAAAATGCCTCTAGAATCTTATTTACCTTTGAGATTGTCTTGGTAAATTAAGGGTTGTTAGGCCCTCTTTCGTCTTAGCAAATTAAATACCGCATAGCAAGCCTGATAAGGGGTCATAAAATCAAGGGTAGGCAAAGATAATAAGCATCAAATCAGAAGAGATAATTTTTTGCCACTAAAAATAAACCCTTGTTTTATGCAGAACTTTGGAAGCACTTATTAACGTAGTAGGAAACAATGTTATTCACTGGGGATAAATTAGTTTTCTTTTTCTGAAATTAATTTATTACATGAAATCATGTCCATGAGTCAATTGGGAAAGCATATCAGGAAAATCAAAAGTGCTACCACATAAACTGTCTAGTGTTTGTTTGTTTTGAATTTATATAGCCTCTTTTCTCTGGAGATTTGAAGATGCTGTGCAGAAAATTTTAAATCTTTTAAATAATAGGCAGTAAGTTGTAAAATGTGAACCCCTGATTGGTTAGATTATAATCTCTAAGGCTCTTTAATATACCCAGGTATAAGTGCTTGCAGTTACAAAGGAAAAGTACCTAAAATATGAGATTCTCACATGGCTGGATGCCAAGAATAAGAGATACTTTGTATAAACCTTATTCTTTCAGACATAGGTCTGTTTTTTTTTTTTTTTCTAATTATTCTGACATTTGAAGTTAGGAGTTTATCCTCGAATATGAAGCACTTTATAAATTGCTAAATTCTCTTTTACTTTATAGAGAGATTGAGAGTCAAAGCTACCCAGGCCAATCATTGCAAGGCAATTTACTCCCTATCAGTGGTAGGAGAATATTGAAGATAACACGAGAGGATGAAGACTCATCAGATACACAAATGTTAATGTTGTACCTTTTTCTGTGAAGTGGTAAAACCTGGGTGAATCAAAGCCCTTCCCTTATAGTCTTTTTCTGAGATTTAAATGAAGACTAACACATTAAACATTAGAAATAATATTTAACACATAGTAACTGCTCTACTATTTTTTTAAAAAACGATTTTATTTATTAATATTTGACAGAGAGACAGAGGGAGCACAGGCAGAGGGAGTGTCTGGCAGAGGGAGAGGGAGAAGCAGGCTCCCCGTTGAGCAGGGAGCCCAACAAGGGGCTCTATCCCAGGACTGGGATCAGGACCTGAGCTGAAGGCAGATGCTCAACCAACTGAGCCACCCAGGTGCGCCTCTACTAATACTATTAATGCTGTTGCTGCTAGTACAACTAGAGACTACTTGTATATGCCATTTTTGTGTAGCTATTTTTTCTTTTACTTTATTGCTTATTTTCATGGAATAAATTATCTTGACACTATTCTTTTAAATATTAAGAATACACATACATCTTAATAGACTTGAAATTGGAACAGCACTTTGATAATATTCTGCAAGATCTTTTAAAATCCAATTCCCTTTAACTTAAAATTGCCACTATTGTGAAAGTTGTTTTGAAAACAGGAGTGATGTTTAATGGAGGGTGTGTAGTTTGCGGCTGCTCATTGACAGTGACCATGCACATTGTATTTGAATCTATCATCCAAAAGCCACATGGAAGTGAGAATTTGAAGGAATTAGGGAGTGGATATAAGCAAGAACCATGGGTTGTGAGTTAGCCTTTGTGCAATTCTTTTCCTTGGGAAAATGTTCTGAGCAGTCACGCACAGTTCCAGACCCCCTGACGCTGCGTTTGCATAGTGCCCTTGGTCCAGAAGTACTTGCCCTGACCTGAAGCACTGGGAATGCAGTGACAATTCAAAAGACAGTCTTAAAGGAATCATGCCTTCATGGCTTGTTGAGTCATTTGCCTGCTATGAAGATTCTGTTCATTAGGGTAAGCAGTTCTGTAGCCTTAGCAATATTTAAGGGAGAACATGGAGATTTTACCTATTTTGTTTAATTGATTTAGCCTGTGGTCACTTGTAGTCATTAATGAAATCCCATTTCCAGATATCTGCACCGAGTCCCAGCTTTTTTAGCTCATGATGTGTGGAGAAAGGAAAGAACAGCTTGTTTTATTGGAAGGAAAAAAAAAAGCCTTTTGAGAATGGGAAAGCTGCAGAAGATAAAACTCGGCACTGATTATTTTGAACAGAAAGACCTGGTGATTTAAAAACCCTAAGTGCTGTCCTCTGAAATATACATCATGTTAGATAAGCCTCCTTGGTAATAAGCATCAATCACTGTTTGAGATTTTGACCAAATTATAGTTTGGATCCACAGTTTTAATTACAAGGAAGAAACTTAAGCAGATGAATAAGAAAGAATATAAACTATATTTTAGTCTCATCTAAGTTAAAAGTGTAAAACAATTTACATAACTACCTTTATGTCTATGACTGTTAAATACAAAAAAAAATTATTAATTCAGTGAATTGTCTGGCAGTTGGTGTGACAGGTAAATTGGGGATTAACAGCAGGGCCATGTTGGTGTATATATGTTTGTCTGTGTGTCTGTCTATGTGGGCCCATGTGGACTAGATGGATGTCCAGGTGGCGGAAATTATACTATCAAAGAAATAAAAAGGTTTAGCATTTTTTAAACTACTCTTTCCTAAGATTACAATATCTGATGAGTACAGATTTGCCTTCTAGAGCTGTGAAGTGATAATGCCTTAGTTAGGAAAAGAAATCTAGAGAACATGTTGGTTGCATAGGAGAGTGATTTCATGTTGCTTTTACTGCCTTGTCATTTTACATGGTTGCTACTGTCAGAAAGTTGGATCATCAAAAATCATGATGAGAATGCCACAACTGTTGCTTCTCAAATCTTCAAAAGATATTTTCCTTATTTATTTAGGAGTTTGATATTATATTTAAAGATCCAGATCATGCTTATACCTGACATCCATGTCAAAGGCAAAGAGAGAAGCTAGCATGAAAAGCACCAGTCCAGGACCTGATTATTGTAAACCGTGTCTTGGTCTGTTCAGAAGTCTCGTGTCCTGACTGAGAACACACAGTTTTGGAGAGGGGCACTTCACTGTAAAATAGTCTTAAATGTTTGTGACTTCCATGATTTATCATTGTGGGGATCTCGCAATCACATCATAACAGTTACTTTTCCCATTAAATTATTTTGCAGTATTGCTACTGAAAAGAATCATGAAAAAAACATGAAGCGGTTGAATTTTGATAATCATATCTTAAATAAAATCAACCTCCAAAGAGAGATTTCTGCTAATTCAGAAGTTAAATGTCCTGTGATAAAGTCTCAGCTAAATTTTTGTCTGCTATTGATGAAAGATATTATGAAGCTTTTTTCAGCACCATCTTAGGATATGTTAATTCTCAGATTTCATCTTCCTTTATTCTTTTCATAAGTGGCTCAAAGATGAGACATATCCCAAAATAATATACTAGGTAAAAGAAGGTTTATGTTTAATGTTCATCAGTACAATCAGTCTGCTTGATACCACACCTAGGTCCTGATTCCTATAGGCTGAAGGAAGCATTATTAGATGTACCAACTGAAAAGTGCCATAAAAAAAAACAGTATTAGTTTCACAGAGCAAAATACCCCTTAGTGAGCACAAATGATGCAAAGAGTTTAGCGTTCACACATTTTCCCTTCAGATTTCTTCAAGCTAGATACACCATGCATGCAGTTTTACATTTTAGAGTTAAAGTATTTGGAGGTGTCTGAAATAGCTAGCACATGAATCATTCTTCCACTAACTCTCTATGTTGCAACAAAGACTCTGAATAGATAAATGTGCTTAAAGGAGGGAGATTTGGAGGAAATGTGTTGGTTAGTTGTAGAGGAGGGTACTAAGATCTGGGGTCCTCCGGCAATAAAGAGAGTAATCAGTAAGGAAAAAAAAATTGCTGCCAATAAAATAAAATAATGTGAGTGTGTCATAGAAATGTGAGCATGTCATATGTGTGTTCTGTATACATAATTTCTTTTACTTATAAGTTCATACATATATGTATATATGCATATGGACACATATATAGGCATATATGTGTGTATATATATGATTAAATATATCTGCGCTAAACCTTTGGAGGAGATTTACCATTACTAAATGTAAAATCCTGCAATGGATTTTGAAATGGGTTTGGAAATGCTTGGCTCTATCCCATCTACACCTTGTCGGTGGAATTCTGTATTTTACCTTTTGAGGATGTGAGATGCAATGTTGCTTTCCTCAGGAGGAATGGAGTGATAGGTCAGTTGCAAGACCAACAGCAATGATGATTCAGTTTCCATATATTAGCTTTCCCTAATTGACCGTCACCTGTTTCATCCCTCTGCTGGGTCAGAACTACATTGAGTATAGGAAGTTCACTTTATTTTCAGAGAAACATGGTTGCCTTCAGTAGGATGCAGCCACTGAAACAATCTAATCCATCCACAGATGAGGGTCAAAGGGTACTGTTGTTTTCCATTTTAGAGATTTGGTTAGAGACATCTACAGTGTAGACTGTATATATAGTTGGATACTGCACGTGTTGATAACTCCATTTCTTGTGCCACAAGTGAGAGGTAAAAAGTATGAGAGGAACTCTTTCTCTAGTGTGAGTACTTGCTTAGAGGTGTTCACATTTGTTTATGAAATAGTCCCCTCAGTGTTCAAGAAGCGGAAATGAAAAACCAAAGAGCTTTCTTGAAATGTTTCCATGCTTCCATGAAGAGTATATTACATTGGATATTAATATTAGTTACTGAGGCAGAAATCAGGTAGAGAGGAGGAATATGGAAATAACTTTTTCCTGGTGCTGTTTTCTCAGGATGCTGTTTGAATGTTTAGGAAGAAAAACCCCATGAGTTACTGATGAGGCAGCTGTAAACAGGGGAAGTGACAGATGTAATGAAAGTCTCAGGGACTGTCCTAGAAGAGGTCCCAGCACTGGTTGTGTGAGCATTATTTACATGAAGATGAACAGATGGATACATTTGATCAAATTCTGTGGGGTCCCAACATCAGAATTCTGTTTAGCATTTTGAATCTGCAGTTTCAAACGCTTGTATTTGTGATGCTTTTACAGGAGCAACTTCTATATCTTATTTTTTTGTGTGTGGGATTGAAGTTTGTCAGATAATGCTAAAAATAGCACCTTACCATTTATGATAGCTCTTTCTATTCTGTTCCTATTTATTGTTCTGTCATGGTGATTTATTTCACTAGATACTTAGAAGACAATCACAGGAGATAAGCTAGATGTGAAATTTATGCCATTTGGGGAAGACAAATGTTAAAGAACTTATATACACAACCCAGGTCTAATAGTGAAGTGGAAAAGTGTAATTCAATTTTCAGGAACTGAGATCAATATGCTGTGTCAGCAGGGTGATGATATTACTCTTCTTGGCTTAAAAAATATTAGAATGAAAGTAGAAAATCAGTACAGTCCTGCAAGTGCCAATTTTGGTATACAAATACCTACATTCTGGAATATTAAGGTATATCTCTAAAGTACACAGTCAGGAAGCTTCTTCCCCTTTCCCCCTTTTTTTGTTCATCATTGTTTTAGTATTTGTGCCACTAAACAGTCTTAGAGCTAGTCATACCCTCCTTCCATCTCTAATGATGTGTCCAGAGGTATTTCCACATGATGCTGAAGATTCATTTTGTACATACAGGCATAGCCATGTGAGTTTTTAAGAATTGTTACAATAGATTTACAGAACCTAATAGTATATGTTAACTGATTTAATGGATGGCCAGTATAAGCACCTGAAGTTAAAGGTCACACAAATTCAAAAGTTTTGATGAAGACCAGAGGGAGATCTACATTGAAGAAAGTAAAGCTTAAGCTCATTCTGTGGCTCTGTTTGAGTCCTAATAAGGTGATCACATGGGCAATGTTTTTTGTTAAATTTGCAAAAGTGATTAGTATCCTTATCTGTTTGTGTTACAGCTTCCCCTAGATGACTTTTCACCTTTACCTGTAGTGTTAGAGTGGCATGGGCATCTGAGGGTTCATTTAAAGGGAAATTAATTTAGAGATACACTCAGTTTAGATTGAGGGGGATTCATATATTTCATCCACAGTCATTTTCATCTATGGTTATGTTATTAGTGCCTGTGCAGGACGCTGGCTCACCTGACAGTATAACTGCAATTTTCTCCTGAAACTATGTAGGTAGTGGAAGGAAAACTGGGTTTGAATGGATAAAACCAGAAGCTAGTCTCTGGAAAATTCTTCTGAATCCTGTATCTCATAAACTTAGAAAAGTTTTCCAAAATTTGGTATGATCTGAAAATGTTGCATTACTTTATCAAAAACACATTGGAAAGATGAAAGGATTTTTTCTCAACTGTCTCTAACAAGGACAACAACAAAATTCTATTAGCTATACCACTGGAAAGATTAAAATATCTTTATCTTGTGTCTTTACATCTCCCTATAAAATTCTCTCTGTGCATAAAATTTTCTTTATGAAATTATGGTTGATATGAATAACTCATAATTTTGTATGACTTTAAAGAGGGTATCCTAAATCTTATAAGTTTCAGACCTTACAAAACTTGTATCCTCCTCTAATGAGGACACATTTTGCAATAGTCAGATAAATGCCATGTATCTAATGGCCCTTATACTGGTTTAAAACTGTGGTGAATAAACCATATTTTCAGATAGTTTTAAAATATTGAAAAGCATTTGTCAGATGACTAGAGATTTGTTTGAATCAATAGGGTATCTCAAGTGTGATTCTGAGTATTTTTTTCAAATCTCAGTCACAGTTTTATTTGTGCAACTTTAGGTGGTTTGTCAAATAATTAAACCTCAAGCACTAGTTTCCTTTTTAGTCAAATCTGTTGAACAAGATCCAGTTTTTTCTTTTTTCTTCGTTCTTTTTTTTTTTTTTTTAATTTATTTATGATAGTCACAGAGAGAGAGAGAGAGAGGCAGAGACACAGGCAGAGGGAGAAGCAGGCTCTATGCACCCGGAGCCTGATGTGGGATTCGATCCCGGGTCTCCAGGATCGCGCCCTGGGCCAAAGGCAGGCGCCAAACCGCTGCGCCACCCAGGGATCCCTCTTCGTTCTTTTTTTAAAAATGATTTTATTTATTCATGAGAGAGAGAGGCAGAGACATAGGCAGAGGGATAAGTGAGCTCCCTGAAGGGAGCCTGATGTGGGATTCCATCCCGGGACCCCAGGATCACGACCTGAACCAAAGGCAGACGCTCAACCACTGAGCTACCCAGGTGCCCCAAGATCCAGTTTTTTCACTTATCCCTAAAACAACTCCTCGGTTTGATGAGATTGAGGAGATTGAATAATACTGTTAATATTGACGTCAGTGATTCTGATCCTGGGCTGTCATTGATCTTGGTAACCTGTCTCCATTGCCCATATCTGGCTCAGGTTAGGACTGGAAATAACCGTATTTGAAATGCAAGAATCACCTCTTCTCCTTAGTTCCAGTCTTCTCATGTACCTCCCACCTGGATTTCTTTAGTTGTCGGCCTATCACAGTTCCTTGCTTAGAGCCCGCACTCCCTAAATGTTTGTTGGATGAACAGTTGTTCTTTTATCTAGCTGTGTGCTGTTCCTTCCCCTACCTCCAATAGACCACTGGCAGCTATAGGGCATATTCACAGCATATCCATCTTCATCTGTCCCAGCAACCATTGATCATGATAGTAGCCTTCGTATAGTGACACTGCATGTGGTGGTGGTGGTAGTGGAGGTGGTGATGTTATGGTCCTAAATAATCAGCATCTGGCCAAACAGGAATATTGCAGTAACATTTTGCTCTTTGGATAAACACGATCCTTTTTACCTCATTTCCAATTTCTGAATGCCTACCAAATCATAATGAATCTCTATCAACATCTATATGAATGTACTATACCTATAATTTAGAAGGTGTTACAACTGGACTCAAATCTTTTTATTGAGCATGATTTCCTTGAATTTCTTGCTTCTGTTTTCTGTTCCTATATGCACACTTTATGTGAATAAGATGAACATTAGCAGATTTATCTACATCTCTTCATTTCTATTCTACAGGAATAGCCCCTTAGAGTAATGTCTGAAGTTATAGTAATTTTCTTCATATCAGAGAGTTTCTAACTATGTTAATGGAAGTTAGACTGGTTGCAAAGACATTCGTGAGAACTACCTATGCTGTAACATTTAAACAATTTATTTGATCTCTCTTTAGCTTACCTGCTCATGTCTTTGGAACATTGATGTTGACCTTGTTGGAACTTTGTCTATAATCATGATAAGTCCTTCAATAAAATCTAATAGGAAATGACATTTAAATTTCCAAGTGATTTATTAACCCTTTGAATGCTTTGTGATGTGTAATGCCCATTTTAGCAAAGAGATACCCTTATTACACTATGTTCATGTATTATTTCCTTGAATGCTCAATTCCTAGTGACTTCATATTTAAAAAAATAAAAGAGGAATAATAACAGCATAAAAAGTAAATAATCCTGAGCATTGCGTATTTCCTGTTAAAAAGTGAGAAATAATCTTTAAAGACAGCAAAACATAAAAGATGAACATTCATCAGCCATCAGACTACAATCCTGTTTTCCAAAGCATCTATGTTACTTTGGCCTTGTGTCTAGCCTTCTATTTCTGCACAGGTAAAATTAAGAAATGGATTACTCCTACTTCTTCACCTAGCCTACTGCTAATTGTTCATCAGGATTTATCTGAGTCATTCTTTTATTTGGGAAACTATTGTTTACTCCTAGGGGGCTGGGTGCCTTCTCTGTGCATACTCCCTCAAAGCCTTTAAGGCAATCTATGTGGTTATTAATTTATCTCTTTAAGGCATGTAACTCTCAGAGGCAGGGATTGTGTCTTTTTGCCACTACTAAGTAGCTCAAATTGAGAGGCAAAAAAGAAAGGTGATTAAGGACACAAGCCAGGTTCATATCCTAGATCTTGGCTCCAACATTTACTGATTATGTAGACTTAGTCAAATTACTTAATTTACATAGAGCTTTGTTTCCTTCTGTGGAATGAGGACAATCATGACCACTTCATCAGTGTTATTGTCAGAATAAACTTGTGATATTTTTTAAGATCCTAACAAAGTGCCTGGCATAGAGAAAGAACTCAGTAATGCTATTACTATTATTATTACTGAAATAAAATACACATCATATTGTATGATTTTTAAGGTTTTTTTTTCAGGTATTACAGTCTATGATCATTCCATTCTGTTTACTGACTAAAAAATAAAAAGATACTTTGAGCCTTCTGATTTTGGATACGAGGACAGAATGGCCATCTGTTAAAATGGTATGCTTATTGTTGTCTTTATGCATTGTTATGAACCGTGAAAGGCCTGAGATTTTTACCCTATTTGCAAGCTAATACATCAGCCTACCTGCCACAGTTTCATGGATGCCAATAGAATACAGAAGATCTTAGATGAGTGACAAAGTACAGTTTATCACTTACAGCAATTGTAGTAGCCAGAAGATTAGCATTTGTACTAGTTCCCTAAACCTAAAGTCCAACATGATTCAAAGACAGCCTGGGGATACCCCCCACTTCAGGGGGAGAAAACCTGAGTTTAGGGAACCTGACTCTTTTATATCAAGCAGCAAGCATGCCTAACCTTTGCCACTAAGTGAGACTATCCTTGTTACACTAGACAATAAAACAAACCTACCCTAGTTCTGGAGGGAGACACGATCTTTGACTTTCTCTATACAAATACCCTGGACAAAGTAGTCCTGAGGATAGGCAGTTGGTGCCTTCACTCAGAAAGAAACATAAGAGACAGAGACCTACAGAGGATGGTCTCTCAACATGGAAATTTGTATTTCTATGGAGTGGACTTGCAACTTTCATTAGATTTCTTAAAGGGGTATGTGAACTAAGAAAAGTTTAAGTCTCTAAAACCCTAAATCATTATTCAGAGTGATAACATATTTGAGAACACCAAAAGGTAAAGAGTAAGGAAACAAGATACCACCTAGGAGATACCATGTGGCATTTTGTTACAGAGGCAACTTGCTACCCCAGAATTAGGTCTTTTATTTGACTCTAATTAAGACTGGAACTTGGGGTGCATGGCTGGTTCAGCTGTTAGAGCATGTGACTCTTGATGCAGGGGTCATGAGTTCAAGCCCCATTTTGGGCATAGAGCTTGCTAAACAAAACAAAACAAAACAAAGCAAAACAAAACAAAACAAAACAGACTGAAACTCAGTTCAGCTATGGCACCCTGGACTCTGTCCAATAGGAAATAGAATTGAGAGCTCTCGCTTTAGTGAAGAATGTGAACAGGAAAACGAACAAGGGGTAGTGGAAGGGGAGGTGGGTGGGGGGATGGGGTGACTGGGTGACAGGCACTGAGGGGGACACTTGATGGGATGAGCACTGGGTGTTATACTATATGTTGGCAAATCAAACTCCAGTAAAAAAATAAACAAAAATTAATAAAAAGAATGTGAACAGGATAAGGACAAAAATTGACAGCTTTTTCTTTAAAGAGGACGTTACTAATTATTATAATGCTTATTAAAATAATTTGCCACGTACAAAGATGACCAGATTTATGTTTCTTTATTTTCTTTTATTATTATTTCTTTTATTATTTTTTTAGTTGTATATGCGTTGTTGTAAGTTTCTGGTGTATGCTGTACATAACAAAAAAGTCAAAGATAACTCCCTTCAAAAAAAAAGATAACTCCCTTCAGTCAAATTTTTATTTTCATTTCGTATTATCAAAATGTATGCTTCTGACTTTCCCCATTTGTATCACTTTATTTTCAACATTCTTATAAGCAAAGTGTTATAAATACCATGACAAATTATTTTATGATCCATTTATCTCAGTAATGGTGACCTCTGTCACTTGAACCACTGTTCACTGTATTGTCAAACAGCAAAGATTAAGGCACAGGGCATTTTGTGGAATTAGTGACTACCCAAGAGCTTATAGCCTTATGCCAAACCCGTCATTAGTACTCAGCAAATGTTATGTTCTGAAAGCATTATTATGATTATGTAACAAAAATAAGAGACAAAAACAGATGGCTTAAATAAAAATACTGCTAATCCAGAGTTTCTCAACCTCAACACTATTTACATTTTGGGCTGGATAATTCTTTGTTGTAGGAGCTATCCTGTGCACCAATGATGCTTAGAAGCATCTCTGGCCTCTACTCTTTAGATACCAGTAGTAGCCACCTTCCCCCCCACCTCCAGGGTCACAATTGAAAATGTCTGCAGACAGTACAGTGCAGAATATTCCCTAGGGGGCAAAATCACCCTCCGTTGAGAACCACTGTGCTATTCCCATTTTTAAAAGTGGGAATATTCAATCAATGGATGAGAAGATTAATAGAGTATAGCACAGTCCTGGTGAACATTCACAGCTTCAGAAGTAAATTTATGCTCCCATAGTTCGAGGGATTTCAAAATGACCTCTCTACCAATTCCTAAAGTACTGCATGTGATCTGTTACAGAGTACAGTGGACAGGAAAGAAGACTGGACTTGGGTTCTTGCCTTTTTCTGCTGCTTTGTAGTTTTGTGACTTGGGGTCAAGTCATAATTTTTCTGAGTTTGTTTTTCATCTGTAAGGGAGAGATCATCCCCTGTCATACCTACCTTGGAGAACTGTGAGAATCAAATTATAGTTGAAGTGAAAAATGCCTTGAAAAGTCTAAAGATCTCTATCATTGTTAGGATAAGAAAAAGTAAAAATCACTTTGTTTTAAGAATTTCTTGAAAATTTTAGAGCATTCCTTGAAATAACTAGAGGAACCCCAGGGCATTGCAAAAACGAATTTGAGAATCGCTTCTTTTGAAGATGCCCTTTAGTCCTGCTTAGCTTACTTCTCTGTGTTCTTGGTTGCCATGTGCTGAGGGGCTGGGACAGAAGGCGCGGTTGAAGGAGTAGTGGAAAGACTTGGCTGACAGCAGCAAGGAAGCAGCACTCAGTGTTCAAAAAGCTTAAGTACTTTGTTTATGTTTCCTCAGTAACCAAGGAATATCTATAAATTAAGTAACTAGAGACTTTAAAAAGGAGAAAATAAAGTGAATATTGTAAATTCGCTAAAAACGAGATATTGCTGATTTAAGTATTCTTGTATCTGATTTATGATATGTTGCTTTTATTAACTAAAAATACTTCATGAGGTTTTTTGTAATAGCTTTATATTTTATGTAATAGATTTATCTTATTTTTGTCAAAAATGAATATCCTTTACCTGATGCTAAACCTTTTTAATAATGCAGAATTGCTACAAACTTTTTCTCCTATTAAATATTTAGTGCTTGCCTTCCTTGCCTAGAATTGTATAAAAATATATGCCTGAACTTTGGGAAATAGAATAATTTAGTCTCAGATTAGAATGGATCTTAAAAGCTACATGATCTAATATACTATTTAGTTCAGAAATCCTATTCTTGGTCCTTTGATAAATGCAGTCTCTGCTTGATTGTCTATTTTTCCTCACTATAGAATATATTTGGAAGATTTTGCAAATAAGAAAACTGAAGGCTACATAGGCTATGCAACTGTGTCCAAGGTCACTTGGATAGTAAGTAGCAAAGCCAGAGAATGATGCGTTCTCTCTGAATCCAGAGCCCTTGCTTAAATCCTAAATCATTTATTTGGCTCTCCTCCAACTAATCCTACTGTTAGACAATTCTTTTTTAAAAAGTTATTTTTCACAGTGCACTGAAATCTACCTCTCCAAAACCCTGCCGAGAAAACAAAAACCAAAGACAACACTTGTTTTTTTGTGTGAACCATGAGACATATATCCAGTCCACACTTTTCCAAATGGCAACCCATCAAATCTCTTTTTGTACTTATTTTTTTAAAGATTTTATTTATTTATTTGAGAGAGAGAGAGAGAGAGAGAGAGAAAGAGCGCACAGCAGAGGGGAGTGACAGGAAGAGGGAGAAGCAGGCTCCCTGATGAGCAGGGAACCAGACCTGGGGCTCAATCTCAGGACCCCGGGATCACGAACTGAGCTGAAGTCAGACACTTAACTAACTGAGCCACTTAGGCACCCTTCTACTTAATGAATGACCCTCCTCTACTCCTAAATTTGATCTTTTTCAGCTGGAATGTATCCTCTCCTAAGTGTATATGACAGCATAGTTGTCATTGCCACTGTGTTTCTGGTTGACATTTTATAGGTGTTGAATACTTATAAAGTTTCTTACCTATAGGATAGGAACCAGTTCTGAACCAATATTTGAATTAATTGTCTTATCCTTGGTCATTGGTTTTACCTAATTTTGATTTGGACACTCTGCATTTATTAACTGTATTTTCTTTTTTCCACTGCCACCTCTTGTTCTTTGCTTGCATCATGATTGCTGCCACTAAAAATCATAAAGTATTATGAACTATTTTTAGTCTAGATAGGGTTTTTTTTAGCTTTTATTTATTTATTCATGACGGATACAGAGAGAGAGAGGCAGAGACATAGGCAGAGGGAGAAGCAGGCTCCCCACAGGGAGCCTGATGTGGGATTCAGTCTCAGGACCCTGGGATCATGACCTGGGGCAAAGGCAGTTGCTTACCCACTGAGCTACCCAGGTGCCCCTCTGGATAGCTTTATAACAAGACTTTATATTAAAGTAGGTTAAAGTGCAGCTTGATATGAATCCATCATTTCAATTTTAAGATCTTTTTATACATTTTAAAATTTCCTCACAGATTAGAGTTCACATTTGGTAAGTATATCTTCATTGAGCTATATGATTATATCATAATTATTCAAATGTTTTGGGTAAGTTAAAATCATAAATATTATCTGTATCCTTTCCCATTAATTATTAAGCACATGTCTGTTTCAGAGAAATTTAATCTATATGTTTGATTCATAGTCCCATAATTTTTCAAAGTGTAATTTTGTAAGAGCCATCTAACATCACTCATTTTTATGGTGTGTGTGTGTGTGTGAGAGAGAGAGAGAGAGAGAATGTGTGTGTGTGCACACACATTTGTGTTCATTCCTAACATCAGAAGGTCATGTTTTGTTATGAATAAACAAATGCCTGTATGTTAAACATGTCTTATCTAAGACATAAACTTGGTTAACTAGTCTCTGCTATCTACCATTGGAAAACTGTATTTTCATGACAGATTGAGCTACCTCCTTAAAATAGCCTAGGCAGATTCCCATGATGTCAGGCAGTGGGTAGGATATCTAGGAGCAATAGCAGGTGTCTGTTGCTTTCACTGGCCCATAGATTCAGACAAATCAATAAAGGAACAGGATATCAATAAGTAATTGACAGAAGATATGGGATATGAATAGCTAGTTTGTTACATGAATACATTATGGATATTACATATACAGGGCCATACTTCAGGCATGGCAAATATTGGACCAGCATGCTATTGCAGTGGTCCCATACTTCAGGTGGCTTTGACCTGCTTCAAGGGCCCTATGAATAAAGGGTAAATAGTGGTTCTAACAGTAGGTGATAAAAAGTAAAATAAAATCAATACTCTATATGGTCAGGGTCTGAGCAAAAAGATAGAAACCACAGAGATTATTTTTAAAAGGGGCATGTAATGTTGAAAAATTGTTACACATTTATGGTGATAAACTGTAAAAGCAATCTGGAGTTCAACAAGAAGTTACTACCACCCTTATACTAGCCACAAAGACAGAAGACTGGGTTACCAGGGTTGCTGGACAGAGGCTGAAACAATGGGGACCTGTCTGACAGGAAGTGGAACCAGGTAGAGATGGGACTGCTGCCCAAGATACCTGGTAAAGCAGAGGAAGAGGGGAAGAACTTCAAATAGCAGAAAGTTGGAAGGTGTTGAAACTTGAAGATGGTTGATGAGGGTTTCTTTTCCTCATGTCTCTGTTTTGAATATGTAATTGTCTATAATAAAATGTTTTTCAGGAAGTGAATGGAGAGAGAGAGAGACCCCAGGCACATTAGTTCATGTATACACACATACTAGCACACACATGCACATGCACACTGTTGTGTCCCCTGCTCCCCACCCCAAAACCCCTTACATCATGTTCCATTCTCCTCCAGGGGCTGAACTCACCTGGATGCCAATTGCCAGGGGTGTCTGGGAAACTTGTCCTACTGAGGTTAGTCCATGTCAAGATCATCAGGACAGGAGACAGGCAAAGAAAGGATCTAAAGCAAAGAGACCAGCAGACTCTCACTCAGAACAGATGAGGCAGTGACTTTCCTCCTGCCATCCATACAGAATCCTACCTAGAACTTCCTGTGGCTCACTTTGATTTTCTAAACCCCTCAAAGGTATCCTTTATCTAAACCTAGTTTTGTTGCTATAAAAGGGGGATTGGGACACACAGATTATTTGGCCCAGCCTCTGCCACATTGAGCTTGATGTCCATATAACATACCAGTTGAAATCTCTACCTTGTAGAGAGACTAAGGAATGGGACAAGGGATGATGATAATTAAAACTTTGGCCCATTACATAGTAATGATCGTTGGCACACATTTATTGCATTTAGTTGATAATAAGAAAAACCCATACTCAAGTTTTTACACATCCAGCCATGAAGACGGAAAACTAAAACAAAACAAAACAAAACAAAATGGGAATCTATCTGTATTACTCTACTGATTTTGTACTAATAAGGGATATTTGGTTCTCAAAAATCTCTAAAGAAGGTGGGGTTTTTAATACTAGAAATAATATTTTTCTAATCAGTAAAACTATAAAGTCTCTTTCAGAGCATGCTGTATGGGTATTTAGGTAATACATTTTCTGAATGGCCTACCTAAGGGGGCATCTATTTCTTACTTACACAAAGCCACTGATGTGCTAACAATAGGCCTGATCTTCCAACTCTGATATTATCAGGGGGAAAATATTGCCAAGAGAAGTTTCATGGTCTTCTCTAAAGAATTTTGACTTTTAGTAGCTATATCAGGATTCTAAGAGGCCCCCTTGAAGAATATCTTGGTTCTGAGCAGGACAGAGCTACACGCTAACTTTAGATGTTCAGGTTTGCCAATTTGCATTGAGACCAAGAATATTTATTTATCTTTAACAGTTTCTTAATAATACTTGTTAATCCTTTGTGTGATAGTGAAACCTTTAATTATATAAAGATCAAGGTGGGGATCAGAAAATGTGCTTCTGTTCCCAAATGATTAAGATGATAGCATGCTCTCAGTGTACATGTATTAATGTGCTTTCATACTAACATACAAATTGTGTATTTTACAGAAGCTGAGGTATTTTAACAACTAGGATGAAGAAACTTACATGAGTCCCCATTTAAAAATTTTTTTTTTATGATAATCACACACACACACACAGAGAGAGAGAGGCAGAGACACAGGCAGAGGGAGAAGCAGGCTCCATGTACTGGGAGCCCGATGTGGGATTCAATCCCGGGTCTCCAGGATCGCGCCCTGGGCCAAAGGTAGGAGCTAAACCGCTGCGCCACCCAGGGATCCCAACCATTTTAAATTTTTAAAATACAATTCAACTTAATCATACAAAGCAAAGCCATCTATATATTGAGAAAGCAATTTTCCAATCAGGTTAAAATGGATGGGTTTTTAAGGAGTGGATAGCAGTCTTAAGCAGTAGTGAAGCTTGCAGGTGTTGGCCTCAGACTGGGTCAGAGCCCAGATCTAGCACTGACTTAAGTAATCAGTCACATTTTTTAAACTTTCTGTTTCTCTGTGCTGTGGAATGTACCAACCTAGAGAGGTTTCTGTGAAGATCAAATGTAGTGGATCCAAGTGTGTAAAGCATTTAGAACAGTGCATGCATGATAGCACTTTAAAAAATACTCTTATTAAAGGTCATTTTCTATTTAAAAAATACCAACATTTTTTAACTTATCATTTGTTTTCATACTCAAATTAGGTAATACTTATTTCTCTTCTTTGTCTTTCTTACATTTGTCACCTCTTACCTTATTAGCCCCTTATCTCTCTCTTTACTGATGCTATGATACTATTCTTGAATTATTCTGAGATAGGTTTTTTTTTTTTAATCCTAAACATCTGGGCATGTAATTGTTTTGATCTCTTGTTTATATATTCTTCATTTACTCCTTTTCCTCGTGTTCCTAAAAAATCCTACTTATTGATCATGTGTATTCCCTTTGTCTGAGGAAGAGGCTATTAGGAAACAGTTGAGCAAAGTGCAGCGGAATTAAGATTTGGTTATGTATCTCTGTAGCTCTTCCCAGTTTTAAAATTCTCTTTATCTCTGAAATTGAAAAATCAGAAATTTGAATAAGTGATACATTTGAAACCACATCAGAACAGTTTTTCCCATACCCCCTTTTGGGGTGTATGTGTATATGTGTGTGTTTACTCAACATGTGTATATTTTCCACTTTCCCCATCTGGCATCTGCTTTAGCACCAGCTTTGCTAGCTGTTCTGTGTCAAGAGTACTTTAGCCTTTTCATTATGAAGGGGAAAGAAATGAAATAATATAAAAAAAGAAAATCTTTCCACCAACCCCCTCCACCTCACTTTTTGTTTTGTTGTTTCTAAGCAAGTTTCTTGCCATTTACCTTTGCATTTGCATTGCTTATTGATTGGCAATTTTAAAATTGTTTATTGTGCTCTTTTGTTTCACTGTTCAAGAGCTAAAACAAAAGCTACCAGGCCCTTCGAGGTACACATTTGCATGCGGTGAGCGTTGCCCGAGGAAAAAGTAATTGCTAATGCATATTTATGTGGCACAAATTTGCCATTTGTTTATGCATAAAATTATCAATAGTGCAGGGCGGCCCAGCCGTAGAAAATGGTGACCTTTTTAGCTTAATAAATAGAAATCAGCTGTTATTGTGAAGAGATCAGCCATTTATTCTGTGTTGAGGGACATTGCCGGGAAAATGCAGATTGGGGCTGGCAATATCATTAAATGGAAGGCCAATGACCCTTTCGGTAGAGTCTATTATACTTTATCTAATAGGGGATAAATGGCTCTGGTTGGCAATTGGAATAAAGAACAACAATTTTTTTTTAAAAAAATTCAATCTGTAATTTTATAACTATATGGATTTTAAGCCAGTAAAACTGAACAGGGAACTCAGGCTGACCTGTTGCTAGAATTATCTCAAAAAGTATCTGTTTTGAAGTTGCTTTTCCTGTTCATTATTCTCTATTTCGTTTTGTACCCCCATTGAAACAAAGAGGAAGTCAAATGATGTTTTTTTTTTTTTTTTCAGGAAAATAGATATGCCTTTAGTCTTTAGCTTTCTTTTTTCTTTTTAGTTTCAGCCATACTATTATCTTTGCACTGCAGGTATTTTTGAATTTTTCAGGGTTGCTCTATATTTGATATCTTAAAAATATTAAAAATAGAAGAAGATATCTCAAAATAAAGTTACTAATTGTAAATTGAGGGCTTTTTGTTAAGCTGAACATGATACTTTGTAAATGCTAAGAAGGGTATTTGAATCAAAACATGTGGGTCCTTTGGATTAAAGACTATTCTGTAAATATAAAACCTTCTCATCAGTATATATATGTTTTCTTAATATATATAAAAAAACAACAACAGATAGTCATGTATCTTCTTTGGTTGTTTTCCTACTGCATCTGATAGAGGAAATGCCCTCAGTCTCACCAGAGCTGGTCTATGACTATGGTTTAATGTGGTGTAATCTCAAACTATGTTTACTTGGCTAATACCTCTTTGGCATATAATGAGTATTTCTGCCTTACAGGATTTTTTATCCAGTTTTTTTCAGTCATTATAGAATTCACTATTAAATGGATAAGTGTTTTTTTCAATATTATATAATGTTTGATGCACTCAAAATTTTATGTAAGTTATGAAACATGATAATGGAACAGACTTACAAACTCACCATGGAACATGGCGAGCTACCTGCATGCTCCTCCCTTATTGTGTTTGTTTGTTTGTTTGTTTGTTTCTTTCTTAAGATTTTATTTACTTACTCATGAGAGACACAGAGAGAGAGGTAGAGACACTGACAGAGGGAGGACCCTGGATCAGGCCCTGAGCCTAAGGCAGATGCTCAACTACTGAGGCACCCAGGAGTCCCCCTCATTGTGTTTCTTAACACAAGCACGCCTCACCAGGTTTAAAGTTTCTATGATAGCAGGTTTGCAGCCACCAATCTTTCCCTCTTGCTGCACTTTACTATGACAGTGCATTCTGCAGCATGTCACCAGAGTGACTGAGTAACCTTTTACTGGCAGAAATGGGTCTGTTGTTCCTTTTTAAAGTAGAGGGTGTAAATAGGATTCAGACACTAGGGTACATTAGTCCATAAAATGAATATATTTTTTATGTCATTTATAAGGTATTGATTTTAGGTCCATTAGATTCACAATCCCTAGTGGGAGAAAAAACAATGATTTAATGGGTAGGTTGGACTTCCAGAAGGAAGCACAGCAGCAGTGATTAACCCTTTCTTCTTCGACTCCCTGCCCCTGTTATTTAACATGGTGGAGTAGCTGAGAAGGACTCTGGGGGAGAGGGACAGTTTGTCATCTGTCTTCCTTGCACAAATTTCAGCTGGTTTATTACTGACTCTGAATGTGATAGAACAGATCACTCTGGGTTGGTAAGAGTCGCCCCAGTTTGTTTTTATAAGGTAGTTTTTAAGTTGATGAATATAATTTATTTTTATAAAACCTAGAGCATATTTATTTAGAAAGTCTTAGAAATTTGAGATACTGTTTAGGTAGCTTATAGAATATGAAGGGATCAAGCTTACTTTTTTTTAAGGAACAATTTTTATTCCCAACTCTAAGAAAGGAGAGCTCATTGTGGTGCCATGCCAGTTATATCCTTTCTTAGGCAAGTTTTAAGTAGTATTAGTGAGAATGGCCATCACAGTAGTTTTTTAAATAGGGTATTTCCTGTTCTACAAATGCATAGAAAATTATTGGTTTACACAGGCATCTTTTCTGATAAAAGGATGACTGAAATATCCTTCCACTTCTATGTACAGAGCACTCATAATAATTCTAGTCAATTTATCCCAACTACTGTTACTACCACCTAAAAGGAGTTTTCTCTTAGGCTGCTTTGACAGTTACATTTTCCTTCTTATATATGAAAAAAATATATAATAGAGGTAGGAAATTTTTTTAAATTCTAATTATATTCTTATCGTCTGACATACTGACATGTTATGGTTGAATAAAATTATGCTGACTAAAGTTTGGCTTTCTCAAAAATTGACCTGACATAGAGAATATGATATCAACAAACAGTTTTAGAATTTTATATTTTAATTCAAGTTTTTCAAGTTCTGTGACAAAAATGTAAAAATACAGGCTCCCTCTTGTGGGTGAAATTACCACCTGTATATTTCTGTGTTGCCAACATACAGGATATGCAAAATATGTTTCGTTTTTAAGTAAATTCTGTGTAGTTTCTTTATTTGGTCAGATGTGACATTTCACTTAATTGAAAAAAAAGTAGAGTTTGGGGTATTTTTTTAGTAATATTTTTAATGAAAAGAAGTTTTTTTTTTTTAAATTAGTGGACTATGTGTAAACAACCTTTAATTTTACTGCAGCAGTGTAATTTCTGATGTTCAAAATTTTTAATAACTTTTCTCATTTTGGAATACTCTCCAGTGGAATAATTAGCAAACTAATGAAATGAGATAGTCTTTTTTTTTTTTTTTTTTTTTTTGAGATTGAGAGAGAAAAAGAACGGGGGAGGGGGCTTAGGGAGAGAGAGAGAGAGAGAGAGAGAGAGAGAATATCAAGCAGGCTTCTTGCTGAGCAAACAGTCTCCTGCAGGACCCTGAGGTCCTGTCCTGAGCTGAAATCAAGAGTCAGAGGCATAACCAACTGAGCCACCCAGGTGTCCCAATAATGTGGAGTCTTCATCAATGTGGTGCCTTTTGGATTTCTGTGTTTATTAGCAAATTTCTGATACTGGAATGAAGTTAAATCTTGCCTACCCATCATGCTCCAGATAGATATCATAGGGTAATAAAACTATTCAAATGCTGTAAATCTTGTCATCAAAACTGAATAATCTACGGCATTGTAAGAATGAACACTGAAGCATTACTCAGCTCTTCCTGAATTACTGAGAGACTGAACTGGGACCAAGGCTGTGGGTACACCACCATATATGGATTCCCTGCTTTCAGCAGTATAATTCTTGGGAATTTCAGCTGAGTAGCAGAGACCATTTTTGTCTAGCCTGGGAAAATGGGTAACAAAGCCAGAGCTATATTCACTCATGTAAGTGGCAAGAACAGTATATCTGAAGTTGAAATAGGCAGCACAGTCGTAGAGATATATAGCAAGAAATGTGAATGTAGAGATAGCTGAATGACTCCCACTAAGCAGTTACCGTGCTGACCATTGCTGTCATACGTTTGAATGCAACCAAGGGAAGGACCTCTGAGGATACCTGAAGATCTCTCATAAATCATTCCAAGAACTAAGAATTTATCTTAATGTTGCCTGTCCTAAAGCATCCACAGGATGTTTACATGAAAAATAGATAAAACGAACAACTTCTTGAGGAGACTAATATATATGAATATAGGCACATAACATAATTTATATGCATACATGTTTTTAGACTAATTCTGGTAGCATTAAACAGTGTCAAATTAATGCTTTTTTCCCGTAAAATAACTATTATATTTAGATATATTTTATATACATGTATGTAAATTTACATATAGAAATTTATTTTGAAAACCTTGGAAAGAAACTTTGGAAATCTGCTTCCAAAAGTTCTTTTTTGTTTTTGTTTTTGTTTTTTGTTGTTTTTGTTTTTGTTCCAAAAGTTCTATGTTGATACATTTACTAAAATGGAACAATGCACTGTTAATGGTCTACTTTTGTGTTTTTTTTTTTTTTTTAGCATTCCTCTTGCTGATGACACAATTCCTGTGTGAATCTGTTTACAAGATTCTGAAAGCTGAACAGAGAATTTGGGCACTGCACTGGGTAGGAAAAAGGTATATTTATAAAATACGTAAATACACATCTTTGAAAAATTGAATACTATATTTGCTGTTTTACAAAAATGAAAATTTAAGTGCTTTCTCTTATTTTTAATTTATAAGTAAAATATATGACATGCATATAAAACTAGTACATAGTCTTTTATATTCAAGTGACAACTGGATTTGTAATTATAATTTGGAAACTCATTATGAAGGTAATGTCTCTAAACTGGCAGATGATAGCAACATTTCTTTTATTTTCATTTTCTTAATGAGATACACTTTTCTTGAAGTTGCAAAAGCTTTTTTTCTCCATTAAAAAGTGTTTTTAAAAACATTTGTTCCTACTTTTTAGTTGTTGTAAAAGAACTATTTTGGGTCACAAAGGGTAGGTCACCCATTTTACAAAAACTTCCATAGGCTATCAAGTACCCCAGAGTATGTTTTTGTAAACACATAAAAAATGCAATTTTACTCAAGCAAAACAGATATTTTCCAGGAATATTAGCAGAAATATTTAGTGGATATCTGTCAGTGCATTTATGAAATGCTTATTTGTCTTTTCAAAAAAGTTATACTCTGGGAACAGGAACTGAAAGTTTGACCACAGACCTAGTCTTGAAAATCCTTTTATATTCCAATGACTGACTATCATGTGGGTGACAGCAGAAAGATTCGAGGTAAGGGATTTTTTGTTTAGAGGTTGTCACTAATAAGATGGAAAAGGAATTCTTTCTGTTTATTCTTAAAAGGAATTCTAGAAACACGGTCTTTTGCATTGTGAACTAAAACTTATTTATTCACTAATTCACTCTTTAAAACAAAAAAAAAGATTTTATTTATTCATGAAAGACAGAGAGAGAGAGAGAGAGGCAGAGACACAGGCAAAGGGAGAAGCAGGCTTCATGCAGGGAGACTGATGTGGGACTTGATCCCAGGACTCCAGGATCAGGCCCTGGGCTGAAGGTGGTGCTAAATCGCTGAGCCACCTGGGCTGCCCCCACTAATTCACTCTTAAGAGCTTATGACTTACGTGTCTGAAACTTCAAGTTCATTGGTGAAAACCTTTAGAATCAATCATAGTTGTTATCTTATTTAAAAATTAATTGTTAAAACCTAAATTATATTCTTAAAGGATTTATAAATAAGACTTCATATATTTGCAGACAAATGAAATGATATAATATGGAAGAAAGCCTAGTGAGTAATGGATTTTTATGCTAACAGAAGTGGAATAAGTAACAAATGGATTATTGCAAATATGAAACTTCTGTAGCTTTACAAGTGAAAACACCAATATCAATATAATTAAAAGGCAAATGTAAATCTGGGCTACTTCTAATAATTTTGGCCAACATCACATGTAACGAGTTGTTCTCAGAAGGCACTAACATCTTAATTTAGAAAGATAAAATGTAAGAGCAAATAGTTAATGTGGAATGCAATTCTAATACAATACACTAATAAAAGAAATGCATGGTTATGGCTTACTTAGTATCTAACCAGTAAAAAGTGGTTTGGAATGATAATTTTTAAAAATTTTTAAAAAACCTTTTTTTTGATAATTTTTTTAAAAAATATTTTATTTGTTTATTCACGAGAGACCGAGAGAGAGAGAGAGAGAGAGAGAGAGAGAGAGAGAGAGGCAGAGGCACAGGCAGAGGGAGAAGCAGGCTCCATGCAGGAAGCCTGATGTGGGACTCAATCCCGGGACTCCAGGATCAGGCCCTGGGCTGAAGGGGTCACTAAACTGCTGAGCCACCCGGGTTGCCCGGAATGATAATGTTTTAATAAATGTGTGGGGAGATAGGCTTTCAATAACTGTTGGAAAGGGTTATATTTGTTCAACTTTCCAGGAAGTGATTTGGCCATCTCTGGTATTAACCCTAAATGTTAACAAAGCACTCTATGCAACATTTCTACCCCACCAGTTTGGAAAACATTTGGTTACAAGTAATCCAAAATAGTTTTTTAAATAGATGGAAATTTGTATTTTCTTTTTGTGAAATCTGTGTAGCCAGCTTAGAGCTTGTTGAGTGGTTCCCTGGTCATCAAGGACCCAGATCCTTCATCTCTTGTTCTGTTACTCTGAATATGAAACTTACCTAGTGTTTTAGAATATCCAGAATTGGTATTCCAGACATCATGTCCATGTGCTAGCAACAGGAAGGGAATAGGAGAAGATCATGCTCCCTCCCAAAAGAAAATCTTCTGAAAGGTGTTCACTCCCCTTCCATTTACATTCCATTGGCTAGAACATAGTCATACAGCAATGTCATACTTAAAGAAAAGCTTAAACCATAGTTTTTATTCTGAAAGATAAATCTAGGGAAGTTATAATGGTAGAATAATTAGAGAATAGATACTAGGGCCCAATTAATAGTATTTGGCAGTTTTATTTCCAGGAATCTAATGTAATGAAACAAAGAAAGAGACAAAATTTATATAATTATATTTATTCGTTTTCATATATTTATAATGGAAAGAATTTGAAATTGACTAAATTGTCCAGCAGTGGAGCAGTAGTTGAATAAATTTGACTGCATTTGTATTATACAGTCAATAAAATATTTTTAAAGAAATTTTAAACACACATGAAACTATGCATAAACAACCTATACTGAAGATATATTGTGTCTCTAAATTTATGTGTGTACATATGTACATGCACACACGTACACTCACTTATACATATGTTATAGATACATAAAAATAACAGAAAAAATACCTGAAAGTAGTACATCAAACATTATTAGCCGTAGATCATGAAATCATGAGCAGTTTTAATTTTCTTCCCAGTTTACACAATTTTTCAAATAATGAGTATGATTTCATACCAAAATTTGAAAATATAAGATGTATGGGATTCCAAAAGGCTTACCTAAGTTGTTTAGTGTTCCTGTTAAAAATACTAAATATGTCTATTCAAGGAGAAATGAATAAGGTTAGTACCCAACATTTTTTATTTTTTCCTGATGTCAGGTTTCAATAAGCTTTTCTTCTCAGTAGAGCCACACAATCACTCAGAAATCTTGACCACATTGCAACCAGTTTCCTCTTTTAGGTTAGGGCAGAGTGAGATACTGGGTTCAATGGCATGGGACAAACACATGAAAGTTGTTGGTAATCATGCCTATTTCAAAAAGGCAAAGAGCAAAACTTTAAAGACTTCTTTTATGTGTGAGTGAAAGAGGTTGAGTATTGTAGTTCTGGATTAAGAATGTTTCCTTTTTTGTGTGTTAAAGGATTTTAAAAAGTATTATGTTCAAAATATTAAAGGAGGTGCACCTGGGTGGCTTAGTGGTTGAGCATCTGCCTTTGGCTCAGGGCGTGATTCTGGAGTTTTCAGATCAAGTCCCACATTGGGCTTCCTACAGGAAGCCTGCTTCTCCCTCTGCCTATGTCTCTGCTTCTCTCTCTGTGTTTCTCCTGAATAAATAAATAAAATCTTAAAAATATATGTATTAAAGGAGTTAGAATTTAACTCAAAGCTAAGTGAAAAATCAAATCAGAGAGCAATTCATCAGAAATTCTTTGCAGAAATTAGAGTGAGAACATTTTCCCCCCTGAACCTAAGCTGACTTTTACTCTTTGGAATTTATAAGAGAATTATAATGTTGAGAGGCATAGACTTTAGAGACACATTGTTTGAATTGTTCCTGTTTGTACGACTTATGGCTGTCTACTGTTGGGGATATTCCTTAACCACTCATTCCTCATATGTAAAATGTAAATAATAATAGAAGACACTATGCCAGGGGGTGAATGGGTGATGGGCACTGAGGGGGGCACTTGACGGGATGAGCACTGGGTGTTATTCTGTATGTTGGTAAATTGAACACCAATAAAAAATAAATTTATTATAAAAAAAGAAGACACTATGCCCTGCAAATATTTATCACATGGACACTGGTGGACCTACACTGATTAAAGAAAATAGACTTTAAAGTCACAACCATTGTTAAAGATAGAATGACTTTGTAAATAACTGAAGTTTCAATTCAATAGGAAGATAAAATAATTTAAAATCTAAATGCCATGATAACATAATCTCAAAATATATTAAGGTCAAATTGTTAGAACAGCAAGGAGAAATAAGCAAACCCACAATAGCATTTTAACCCACTCCTTTTAGTAATTGATGGAATAAAGTAGACAGAAAAAAATCAGTTAGGATAAAGAGTTGAAAGACCAGCTTAAATTTGACATCATAGGCATATACAGAACCTTGCATACAACGGCAAAACATATGTTATTTTGAAGAATGCATGGAAAAATTACAAAATTTGACTATATGCTATGTCATAAAATAGGTCTTGACCATTTTCAAAAAATTGGAATTGTACCAATTTCACTAGAAATCAAGTTGCACATAAATGTAAAAATATATGGCTGGAAATAAGTTTCAAGATTCCAAAGAAATCACAGTAGTAATTTTAAATATTTTAAAAAACAAATTGAACTTCTTACATGTGACAATTAGAGAATGCCTGTAAGAAATGCTTACTGTGAAAAATCATATTTTAATAAATGTACTAGGAAAAAGAAAGATTGAAAATAAGGAGGCATCTCAAAAAAGTAAAAAACTCAAACTAATAAAAATAAGAAGTTAATTAAAGCAAGAGCAAAATTAACAAAGTGGGAAATAGTCATATGAAGAGGGCCAAGAAAGCCAGAAATTGATAGTTGCAAAAGATGAATGAATTTTCCAGTCCTCTCATGAGACCAATCTAGAGAACAAGTGATAAAGGGTAAATAACCAACATCAGGATTGACAAAGGAATCATCGTAACAGTTGTGTAAATATTAAACAGACAATAATGAATATTGTAAACTTCATGTTATCAACTTTACATTGGTAATTATGAAGAATTAGATAAATTTCAATTCCAAGAATTGATCAAATTCCTGGAAAATAAAATGTAGCAAAATTTACTCAGAAGGAAATGGAGAACCTGAATAGTTCTGTAGCTATTAAGGCACATTAAGTTACTAATCAAAAATCTTCCTACAAAAAATTCCAGACCCAAGTGGCTTCACAGACAAATTCAAGGAAGAAAGAAGTCTAATTTTACATAAGTTTTTTTCATAAAATAGAAGTGATATTTCCAAACTTACTTTATAAAGATCATGTAACCTTGATATCAAACTTGACAAGTATGATATGAAAAAGTACATTTATAGGCAAATTCTTCTCATGAATATAAATGGAAAAACCATCAACCAAATGTTACCAAGCCAAATTCAGCAATATATAAAAAAGATCATTAGTTATGACCAAGTTGGTTTATTACAGAAATTCTAGGTATGCTAACATGTAAAAAAAAATCAATCTAGGTAATACAGATTAAAGAAAAGTATCATATGATCATTTCAGTTAATACAGAAAACATTTAATGACATTCAACATCGATTTCTGATTTTTAAGAATTTTTAGAAAGCTAAAAATAAGAAAGCACTTCCTTAATGTGATATAAAATACCTATAGCAAATAAAAGTTATTAGAGTAAAAATTGGACGTTTTCCTTTTGTGATCAAGAACAAGACATGGATATTTTCTATCACTATGCCTATTTAGCATTTTTTCGGGTGATGCTAGCCAATGTAGTAAGGCAGGATAAAGAAATAGAGTTATTATTGGAAAAGAAACAACCAACTGTCATATTGGCAGATAAAATGAATTAAAAAGACTGATTAGCAAGTTTGATGCATACAATGCAATATACAGAAATGAACTGTATTTCTACATACCAGCATCACTTTTTACTTATTTTTTATTTTTTTATTTTTAGGATTTTATTTATTTATTTGGGAGAGGGAGAGCAAGCACAGGTCTGGGGCAGGAAGGGGCAGATGGAGAGGGAGAAGCAAGCTCTTCTTGCCTAGCAAGGTGCCCCACTGTGGGGCATAGTCCCAGGACGCTGGGTTCATGATCTGAACTTAACCTACTGAGCCACCCAGGTGGAAATGTAGTATCTCTATGGGGAAAATTGTGAAGCAAAAAAAAAAAAAAAAAGATGATTTATTTATTTATTTATTTATTCACGAGAGACACACAGAGAGAGGCAGAAACATAGGCAGAAGGAGAAGCAGGCTCCTCACAGGAAGCCTGATGTGGGACTCAATCCCAGATCCAGAGATCATGCCCTGAGCCAAAGGCAGATGCTCAACTGCTGAGCCACTCAGGTGTTCTAAAAATTGTGAAATTTTAAGAGATATTTTCAAGGCTGAAATAAATGATGTTCATGGATTAAAAGATCCAGTGTTACAGAGATACCCCTTACTGCCAAATTGATTTATTTTTTCTGCTTTCCCCACCACCCAATTGATTTGTAAGTACAGTGTAATCACAAAGAAAATGCCACCTGATTGTCTTGTCTTTGTTTCTATGTTATTTATTTGGATGGTTTTTAAGAGAGAGAGAGAGAGAGAGAGAGAATGTGTGTGTGTGTGTGTGTGTGTGTGTGTGTGTGTGTGTGTGTGGCGGGGGAATGTGAGAAGTTGATTCTAGTGAGCAAGACAAGTAGTTAAGACACTCTTGGAAAAGAAGGAATGGGTAGGAGTACTTGCCCTGCTGATATTATAAAACTGTTACTGAGAAGTGATATTGTGACGGAGGTAGACAAGTACACAAATAAGAGACTAGAGAACTCAGAAATAGACTCTTGCATCTATGGGAACTTTATTTATAATAAAGGTGCTTTTTAAATTGTTTTTATTTTTTAAAGAGTTTTATTTATTTACTCATGAGAGACACACAGAGAGAGGCACAAACACAGGCAGAGGGAGAAGGAGGCTCCATGCAGGGAGCCTGATGCAGGACTCCATCCTGGGACTCCAGGATCATGCCTTGTGCCGAAGGCAGATGTTCAACCGCTGAGCCACCCAGATGTCCCAATAAAGGTGCTTTAAAGCTATAGAAAAATAATGGACTTTTTAATACATGGTACTGGGAAAATTGATTATCCATGGAAAAAAATGAAATTTGCCTCACACCACATACAAAAGTCAATTTCACTTGGTCAAAGTCTAGATGTAAGAGGCAAAAAGAATCTAAGAGAACCTAAGAAAATAACTTTATGATTTGAGAGTAGAGAAAGAGAGTAGAGAAAGATCTCTTAAATGAAGAAAGCACACATCCTATATTATTTTAAAATAGACTTTATTTTTCAGAACAGTTTTAGGGTCAGAGTAGTATAAGTAAACAGAACAGAAATTTTTCATATACCACCTGGCACTCCCCAACATGTGCATAGCCTCCTTTATTAACGTATCCTACCAGCATCATATGTTTTACAGTTTATAATTGGCAACATCATTATTGCCCAGAGTTCATCATTTACATTAGGGGCTACATGATTTTGTTGTTTATCAGAAAGCACCATAAAAAGAGCGAGAAAAAAAGGAATGGAGTAGTAGAATAAATTTGCAGAACATGATTGACAAAGATAGTATCCAGAATAGATTTTTAAAAACTATAAATCGATGTAAAAATCCAATAGAAAATTGGGCAGAAGAAGAGATCCCAGTGGATAATAGTATGTCCAAATGTCCAATACTAGAAATTGTTTAATATCAGTAGTATTCAAGGAAATACTAAATTAAACTTATAATAAGATCCCACTACATGTGCTTCAAAACAGGATAAACAAAAATGGCTAGCAGGTCAAAGCATTGGCAAGGGTGCAGAACAACAACTGTTTATACAGTGCTTGTTGAGCTATCAATTGGAGCAACCACTTTTGGGTACAATATGTAGTAAAGTTGAAATTTATATCCTCTGCTCAAGCGAGGAATCCTAGATATATATGTCCCAGAGAATTATGTCCATATGTATTTTAGAAGACATGTATAAGAATGTTCACATGAGAAATATTTGTGTTTCCAAACGTTTGACATAATTATCAAGATAGAAATGTATAGAATATTCACAGAATAAAATATTGAAAAGCAAAGAAATACTACTACAAGAGCCAGGGAGTCTTAATCTCTAAGACTAACAAAAGAGGCTGAGCTGAGGGAGGAAGTATTTTGCTGAGGGAGAACTTCTGATTATGGGAGAGTGCCAATAATGTCCTATGTGGTGGTTACATAGGTGTGTGCTTACTTTACTACTTCGCTTTACTACTAAATTATGTACATCTACTCATAATAATTAAGTGTTAAAATAATACAGCAAATAGTTTTGATAGGTTTTAGTTATTTCTTTAGCGGTGTATTATATTTTAGGAGGGAAGAATACAGTTGCAAACTGATACACCTTTGAAAATTTGGTAAAATCATTTAAGATGCTTGTAAAGAATTGGAAATGAAGAATAATGGGATAGCAAAATAAGCATTCATTCTTCCTAGTACTTGTTCCAAGAAATGTAATAAAGGATTAAGATATTACCATTAGATTGCATAGAAGCAAAATGTTTTCAAACTATAAAATTATCGTTACTTTATTTATATATATTTTAACATACATTGTAATGTTAAAATATCCTTTTGCACATATCAACAATACCCCCCCCCATAAAAGGCTTCATTGAATATCAGATTTTATATTCCATTAACTAAAAGTGACACAAGAAAAACAAACACTTTACATAGGTATTGTGAATCGAAGATTTTGCAGAGGTAAATTGAGGATAGTAGTTAGTTATACCATTGATGGCAATTATTTTTGTTTTGCTTATCTCTTTCCTGTATCAACATTATTTTAAAATGTCACTGCATTTACAGTTATTTGCTTTAACCATTTAGTTAGTTAATAATTTGTGATCCTAATGTTATTTGTACATGCCTTTTAGTCACCTTTCTCTTTTACTTGCAAATAAGCAAGCTCTTTGCTTTAACTATTTATCAAATCCAATCACTTTTTTCCCTCAGTCACCCTAATCTAGATAGTAAAACTCTTTATTGCTTGAAAAAGGAAAATAATCCCAATATATTGCAAATTGTCAAGTGAGTTCTTTATAATTAAAGATTACTCTGCAATATACAATTTTTAAGGCATTTATCCCGACAGGGTTCACTGGCCTTTGAGAATGAGCCACTTTGTTGACAAATCTATCATCTAAATTGTACAACATTAATGAGAACTCTGAGCAGCACACTCTTACATTTTAATGTAGGTGGCAGTTTAAGGGGAAAAAACAACAACAACAGAAAGCCACCACCAAAACAAAATGCTGAATGTGATTGAAGTTGATTTTGAAAAGGTCTGCCACCTGTGGATAAAAATGTGCATTACTCCAAACACATAGTAATTAAGAAGACTGAAAGGCCATAGGAAAATCCAGTGACCCTCTGAAATAAAAACACTGGTTATTATTTTAAAAAGAAGAAGAAGAAGAAGGCAGATTTTCGTAGTCATATAAATACAGGGCTTATGATACTGCTATAACTTGCACAACTAACTGTCCATGCTCTATAACCTCATCCACAGTTTGATAGTACCTTATGGTAGAACTGGTTCAATGCTGGTCTTTTATTTGAAATCCTTGTTTATTAATTAATAACTCATTATGTGATTATATATTTCCTGAACAGCATCACATTTCTATGTCTCATTCTTTTCCATAACACTTTACACATCATTGTAGATCATATCTCATTGTTGCACCTTTGATATGCTGAATGTCTCCATTTTGATAAACTTTGGGTTTAGGTTCCTCAAGTTAATGAAATGTCATAAGTAAAAACACATGAAAAGCATGGTAATAGCCTATTTAAATCTAATGGCACTGTACTTTTATAATTTTTTCCTTGACTCAAAATTATTTGTTTAAATGTCTGATTATACTTGATCATCCTCATGTTCTACTTACAAATATCTAATATCCATCTGAATAGCTTTGCATAAAGTTATTAAGCTTATTTTCTGGGTGTTTCAAATATATGTACATATGCACTGGAGGAATTTTATTAGCACAATTTGAATTGCAGAGTTCATTTCAAAATGTACATCAATTTAAGTAATATAATGCAGTCACGTAGAGATACTCCATTGTACTGGTCTTGGAACAAGATATTGCTATTTGAGTAGCTAATGTTGATGTACTTGAAACAGCCCTAAAACACTAGCCTGGTAGAAAATAATGGTCTATGTATAATTCCTATAATTCCTTTGGCTATGGCTCTCCACTTCTTGATTGATAAAGAATGATGAATGAGAATCATTCAAAAGTTATAGGAAAATTAGAGTTTATTACTTTTTAAAGTTAGATGATAATATATATCTTAACAATTGTAACAATGGAGCATTGTTCTCTTATTCAGCAATTGTTTTTAATTAAGAGAATTTTTCCTTCCAAATAAAATAATGCATGAATTGTTGACCAAAAATTTTTTAAATGATGTATGTGAGCAAGTGGTTGCTTATTTGTGTGTCTTTCTTTAGAACACTAAGCAACAAAGCAGTTCTGACAATAATAATTTAATTTGTGAAAAAACCTTGAACCAAACTGTCTCCATAGAACTTTTTCATAATTAGGTTATACATCTTCTCAATGGAAGAAGTCTTGCCCACGGTCACATTCTGTAAATGAAAATACATTTTGCATAAATTAGTGAAGTCAAACTGCTGAGATTCATTATAAAATGTAATAAATATTTCCTAATTTTTAAAGTAATTATGAACCATGATGTTTTTTATTTTCCTAGAAGATGCATGTATCTAGGCATCTTTTAGAGAATTAAACATTTTATAGTGAATAACTACTGTTTTAAAATATGACATGACATAACATAATAAAGAGATGAGATTTGACCTATAATTAGGGAATATCATTTCCTCTTTAAGCTTTTTGATACAAGTGTCATTTTAGACATTTCAAGTCTGTGTGAAAGTAATAGTTTAAGGACAATCTTCTATTTAGAAAAAAGTTATATCAATTCCTATGCCATTACCAACATAAATTCTAGAAGGATTAAAGATTTATATTTTTAATAAAAGATACTATAAGAGTATTAAGAGATAGTGTTGGTGAATATTTATGTAAGTGGAAGGAGGGCTAAAAGTTATTTTTAAGGATTATACCAAAGACAGAAATCCTACAAAGGAAAAATATTGTTAGGATTGATCACATAAACATAAAAGCTTTTTTTGCATCTTAAATGGTAAGACTGATGAACAAAGAGGAACTGAGAAATATTTTTGCAGTATACTTAAGGCTTAATGATATAACATGCCATTTTCATTAAAACTATTGACAATTTTACATATTCAATATATGTAAATAAAATATATTTTAAGCTGCTTAAAATTGATAGAAAAGTAGAAAAAATAATTTGAATATTCAGTTAATATTGGAGATTAAACATATCAAATGTTTGATTTTTATAATTTAAGAAGTGCAAATCAATTGTGAGATCTTAGTTTATTTAGCAAATTAGAAAAGATAAAAAATGACACCATAACCAATGCTGAAGAGACTGCAGTGAGATTAGGCCTGTACTTGACCGGAAGTGTCAATTGTATCCCTGCACCAAAGATTCATTTCACACAGTACACCTTAAAATCTGTTAATGTTGGGGCACCTCGGTGGCTCAGTCCTCTAATTGTCTGACTCTTGATCTCAGCTCAGGTCTTGATCTCAGTGTCATGAGTTCAAGCCCCATGTTGGAGAGCTACTTATAAAAGGAAAAAAGAAAGAAAAAAATACTCTAATGTTGATGCCTGTGCTTCCAGGAAGTTAGCTAATGTTTTATATATAGTGTTTATAGTAACACAAAATTGAAAACAACCAGTATGGGGCACCAGGGTGGCTCAGTTAAGCATCTGCTTTCTGTTCAGGTCATGATCCCAGAGTGCTGGGATAGAGCCCTGCATCAGGCTCCCTGCTCAGTGCAGAGTCCGCTTCTCCCTCTCCCTCTGCCCCTCCCCCTGCTGTGCTTTCTCTCTCTCTGTCAAATAAATATAAATAAAACCTTTAAAAAAGAAAACAAGCAATATATGAAAAAATTGGCTCTTTATCAAAAAAATTGTGGTGTTTCAGGATGTCTGGGTGGCTCAGTGGGTTAAGCATCTGCCTTTGGTTCAGATCATTATCCCAGGGTCCTAGGATTGAGCCCTACATTAGGCTCCCTGTTCCTCAGGGACCCTGCTTTTCCTTCTCCCTCTGCCTGCTCTCTCCCTGCTTGTGCTCTCTCTGCTTCTCTCTCTCTCTCAAAGAAATAAAATCTTTAAAAAAATTGTGATGTGTGTATGTTATGGAATATTAATTTTATTTAAAAATGTAATAAAAATAAGGATGTAATAACATGGGAAAGCAGACTCTGGGTAATGGTAGACATTTAAGAAATATGTATTGATTGGATATGTGGGTGCATGCGCGCACACACACAGAGGAGTGTATCATGCATAGAACAAAACTTCTGGAAGAACATATGCAAGATGTTGAAAAGACTATACTTACATTAAAGGAATATGACTGATTTTTAAAAATTTTCATCTTTTTACTTGCATGTGTTAGTTGCCTTTCTTTAATATTTTATATTGCTTTTATTTTAAGGAAAATACATATTTTTAAGTATAAGCATCAATGTCATAATTCATATATTAAGGAGCTTTCCTCTTATGTTTTCCTCCTGGAGTTTTATAGTTTCAGGCCTCATGTTCAAGACTTTATAAATTTTATGTTAATTTCTGTGAAGTGTTGTAAGATAGGGATCCAATTTCATTCTTGTGCTTATGGTTATTCAGCTTTCCTAGTATCATTTATTGAAGAGACTATCCTTTCCCCATTGAGTATTTTTGGCTTCCTTGTCAAATATCAGTTGTCCCTATATACAGGGGTTTAATTGTGGGATCTCAATTCAGTTCCATTGGTCTATGTGTCTATTTTTATGCCAGTATGATACTGTTTTGATTACTGTAGCTTTGTAGCGTAGTTTGAAATCAGGAAGTGTGATAATATCTCCAGGTTTGTCCTTTGTTCTCATATTGCTTTGATTATTCAGGTTCTTTTGTGATTCCATGCAGATTTTAGAATTGTTTTTCTATTTCTGTGAAAAATGCATGGAATTTGGAGAGAGATTGCCTTAGTACTTTATACACGGTTTTGAATGAGAACATTTTCTCTATACATAGATTGCTATATATCTAAATTCTTTGTTCTGATCTTTGGATTAGGAAAAAATCAAGAGGATCAAAAATTTTTTTCAGAATTTTTAATTCATTAAACTAAATTCTACAAGGCTAGGATAAAATGCCATGACACTGCCAACAAGTTTATCCAGTGTTTACTCATAAAATCTCAGTGGTAGGGTTGGGTCACATAGCTTCAGTGTTTATCTGTCTCAGGTCATTGAGGAATTCTTCATGTTGTGCCAACTTTTGCCTTTATGTGAATTCTACTTGGTTCCCACTATCACTGAGAATAATACCCCAGGGATAAGATTTTTAGAATCCTTCGAAAATAAGTTCTAGATCTTATATAATAGACAATAGGCATTATTCTTTACTAAGAAATCTACATTTTGAAAAACATAATTAAATTCTTCCAGGACTGCTCTAGTGTTTCTAGTGACTTTTTTTTAATGAAGCAATTGCCTCATTGTTGTAAGGATAATTCATGTCCATAAATATGCAGATGTATCTACAGTTGGATTTTTAAAGTCTTCGCGCATTTCCCCCTTTGTTCTCACTTTTATAACTGAAAACCTCAATAAAAAGCAACTATTCAATCCATAAGATGAGGCAATTCATTAAAATAAAGTAAAATATATTTTATAGATTGTTCAAATGATCTTTTTTGATTAAAAGAAACTGTGTTATAAAATGAATTCTATGTTCTTCCATTACCCGCACATCTCAGTTGTACAGCTAAATAAGTGAACTTTGGTGCATAACCACTTTTTCTATTCTTAATTTTATCCATACTGATACAAAGTATAAACAAATATTTTAATTTTAGGAATAGGAATAACTTTTCAAAAGTAAATAATATGTTTTTAAAAAGAAAATGTATACATTATGACTAGTAATTTTGTTTTTTATTTTTAAAAATATTTTATTTATTTATTCATGAGAGACACAGAGAAAGAGGCAGGAACATAGGCAGAGAGAGAAGCAGACTCCATGAGCCTGATGTGGGACTTGACCCTGGGACTCCAGGATCACACCCTGGGCCGAAGGCAGGTGCCCAACTGTTGAGCCACTCAGGCGTCCCATGACTAGCAATTTAAAAAAGTAATAACACTTATAGAGACTTAATAGAACTCAAGATGTTGATATACCGTTAAATAGCAAATATCAAAGTATTTATTTAATGTCATTGGAATACAGAAGAATAGGATAAGCTGAATAAAAAAGGAAAGTCAAAGCTAATTTTAACCTTTGTATTTAGTAACAAATCATTGTATTTTCAATCATTGTATTTTCTTTATTTCCCCATCTTCCCCTTTTGTTTTGAAAGTATTGTTATTTAAAAGGAAGGAACACTCATGTCAGAATTATATTAAAAATCAAACCTCAAGACTATCTGTGAGGCAGAAATAATCCAACTATTATTTGTGGTATAAAAAAAGTTTTTTGAATAACATCACTTGCCCAGAAGCTGTTTCCAACCTAATAACTTTTGGAATTATGATCTAAAATTTCAAGAGGATTAAGGCTGCATAACTACTAGAAAGTACAAGTGTGCAGGAATGTGACCAGAGGTGAAATCTGATTTAAAATTTCTTTGAGGAAGCACTAGTTCGAAACGGTAGCCCTGAGAAAGTAAAAATGCTACACATATAAATATTGCTTAGCAAGCTTATCTTGGTTAAACATATACTAAATACATGCAGAGCTATCTCCAAGACATTCATTAACTAGGGGTTTAGTCTATTTTCTTGATTTTAACCATCTGCTTTAAGTTCTCCTTGAACAAAATTACTCAAAATGGACAGAAATAAAGTTCAACACATTCTATATTGGTTCATCTTCTTTTTAGTAATTTCTTTATGAGACAGTTTGGAGGCAGCATGGGATGCATGCCCAGTTTGTTGATGGTGAACCCATCTTGGGTGTGCCTACCATTTATCCATTCCAGTATTTTGTCAGGAGTTGTGTAATGAGTTGGATGGAAACGAAGGAAGCAGGAGGCATCTCTGTGTGACAGTTATACCATAATATGCCAAGCATGATGCTGGTTGCTGCAGAGGACACAACTATAAGTAGAATGAGCTCCTGGGCCTCAGAAGTGCTAGAAAGTCCTGGTGTGTAGGTGAGGATGAGAATGGTGAGAGTATGTCAGTTCCTCTGTTTGAAGGCAGGATGCAGAGGTTAATGGCTCACTTCTGAGTACTTCACACCCAGATGTGGTCTTTGCTAGGCATGCCAGTTTTGAAAGATGAGGGTCAGCTTGCAACTAATTTAATCATAGGCATTTGATTTCGGCTTTGGCCATGTAGAATATCTGAACTCCACTTCTTTCAAAGACAACAATTTTAATTTTTTGCCTCACAGCATCTAAGAGAAACCCAATGGAAACAAACAATACTTAAGGAACATGGTTTGAGGGATGTGGAGTTATTTTGAGATGCTCTGAAATCTGTCTCTGAGTGAGAGATGCAGAGGTGTGTCCCTGAATTCCTTCTAAAAACCCTAAGTAAGTGGCCTTTATGCTGTCTCTGCTTTAGTATGGTGTCATAGGCCCAGACTGAATAATGCTGCAAGAATGAGCCCCATAGCATGCATTATGACTACCAAGAATTGTGCTGTGGAAATCTTTCACTGCAACCTACAGTATTGGCTCTACAAAACTACTAAGGAGAGATTTCCAACTCCTCTTGCCAGTTATGCTGCCCCTTAGTAGTTGGTCTATTTTCATCTAATGATACTTGGGCATTGTCTAAGTGACTTTTAATTGATGTTCTCTGTTGTATTTCATGTATCAGAGAAGAAAGAGGTTTATTGGGCAGAGGATTGAAAGCTGTGGAGAAGAAGTAGGAATCCAGAAAAGCATAGCTAAGACCATGATACCTGAGTTGGGTCTTTTGCATCGAGGAAATGAGGAGAGAATTGAGATGGCATGATCAACAGTGCAGAGGAAAAAAAGTGTTTCTGTTTGGTTTGGAAATATTAAGGCAGTAATGACATGCCAATCTGAACATTTCAGTTTGTTAAGGAAATGTACAGATTAACCTAAGGAAATTATGCATAATCTTATCTAATTTGACAAATAGTAAGATGACATTGATTTATTCCCCCACAGGGGAAATGTCAATATTCAGCATGTTTTGTCCACTCTCATAAAGATTTCTCTGGTGTGTGTTGTGGTATGGGTTTTGGGGAAGGCAGGGTATATTGCAATTCAAAAGACCAAAAATAAAATGTAAGTTCCCCAGTAGAAACTGAATAATGCATTTCCTGAGCATGGGTGTTGGTAGCCATGGTAGATCTAAGTAATACAAATTTGACTGAATGATTCTTCACTATATAGCAATTTATAGTTCATGTACTCCAAACTGGTCGGGCTGAAGCCATCAGCTAACTGCTCTTTTTTTTTTCTCTCTCTCTCTTTTCTTTTCTTTTTCTTTCTTTCTTGTTTCTTTCTTTCTCTTTTTCTTTTTGTTAAATAGGGTATTATAATGAGTAGATATTCTCATTGCATTAAGTATGTTTTTATTTTTTAGTTGAGATATAATTGAGATATATCTATATTAATTTTGAGTGTACAACAATGATTTGATATATGTATATATTGCAAAATGATTACCACAGTAAGGATAGTTAACATCGGTCTGCATATGTAGTTACAAATATTTTATTTTTGTGGTGAGGACTTTAATGATCTATCTTAACAACTTTCAAATATAGAATACAATATTATTAACTATAGTCATCATGTTGTACATTATATCTTCATGACTTAACTTATAACTGTAAATTTGTGCTTTTGGATCTCCTTCAGCTACCTTTTTTGCTAAAAATTTCAGTCATACTGAAGCATTACAAAGGATAAATGGTAAGGTATAAAAAGAAAGTTATAAGACATATTGTTTTGCATATACAGTAGTTGATTTCTTTCTCTAAAATTTAGTATTCCCTATTCTTTCATTCTACACTTTAAATCTCAATGACAAAGATCTAGTTAACATATATTGAGGACTCATAAGACAATCACAGTTTACATGTATCAACCCTTTCAGTCCTTAGAACAATCCTATGAGATCGTTTCTATTATCTTCATTTTATATTTGGGGAAACTGAGGCATAGAAAAATTTAGAAAGCTGCCCAGCTTATGCAAGAGAATTAAATGACACCACCTGGATTTGAATCTAGACAGTCTTGTTCTAGAGCTTACACTCCTAATATTATATTGCTTCATCAGCCCAAAGCTGACAGAAATTATTCCCTAAATTTGTCTCCAAAAATTAAAAAAATATGGATTCTATATTAACTTGCTAGATTTACTGTTAATCAATTAGAATTTCAGCACTTTAGAATGAAAGGGAACTAAGAGGCATGTGATCCAATTTCCCATTCATTGCAGAAAAGTTCCTTACAACATTATGATAATTTTTCCTACTTCTCATAAATACTTTATATATTTATTGATCTATTTATTTAAAATATTTTACTGATTTATTTGAGAGAGAGAGAGCATGAGCCAGGGAAGGAGCAGAGATAGAAGGAGAGAGAGAATCTTGAAACAGACTCTCTACTGAATGCATAGTCTGATGCAGGGCTTGATCCCAGAACCTTGAGATCGTCACCCAACCTAAAACCAAGAGTCAGATGCTCAACTGACTGAACCCCCAGGCACCCCTTCATAAATACTTTAAATAATACTTTAAAAAAATTACAGCATCCCAAGGAAATTTATTCCACTTTTCAGCAAGTCTCTGAGGAAAGGATACCATACTAAATCATTTCTTCTTTTACCATAATTTGTTATCAATTGGGCATAAATTAAAACATATGAGTTTTAATAAGTGTATTACAATTATAATCATAACTTTTTTTTAGTATATGTGCTGCCGAAGCGAGCACTTATAATCATAGCTGACATTTATTGAGTACTTATGTGCTGGGTACTTTTTAAATGCCTTTCATAGGTTAACTCTTTTAACCTTCATAACAATCCTATGCTATGGTTACTGCACTAGAGGGAGGTCAAGTAATTTACCTACTGTCCTGTTTAGTGGTGAAAACCAGATTTCTAGCCCCACAGAACTCAGTACTGAACCCTGGTTGCTTCCTGGTTCACGTTTCATCCATAATGCTCTTTCCCCTCAAACAACTCCTTCTCTTACAGTTAAATCCATGAAAAACCTCTTGACCAGACCTTTTGAGAGGTCTCCTTTCTGCTGAGATAGCTCTTATTCTATACTTGCTACCTATCCCCACTCACCTCATCCCCATTCCTCCTGCTCCTCCAAGTTTTCCTCGTGTCAGTGTGGTAGAACTTTTCACTGTCTTTCACATAACTGTTTATTATTTCTACTACTCTCTTTGCACTTGTAATTCTGTTTCTAATATATTTATATATTTTGCTCTGATTACCACTTTTTAATCTACAATTCATTTTTCAAAGTCAAATTCAATACCAAACTTCTTCAACATGACTTCTCTGGAAATAATAAGCAAAATAAAGTTTCCCTTCCTTGCTAAAAATTTATTTTGTGGAATTATGGAAGCTGAGACATACAAGATGACACTAGACACCGTTATTTAGGCTCATTCAACCTCACAACCACCATAGAAAACCTTTTGTATTATTCTTTATTGATCATTACCAATTGAAATGTTTTTAGTGATATTCATTGCTTATCAAATCAGCTTGATTCATTTGGACACCCCTGATACTCAGAAAGTTTTTCCTTTTAGTAAATCACATTTCCCTTCCTGTAATATCATTGATCCTAACTCTTTCATTCAATCTATTTCATTGATTGTATTCCATTTAGCACTCTGTAGTATGTTAATTATGAGGTTCTCAAAATTCTGTCTTTTTTAGTCTAAAAACTCCTTTTAGTTAGGAATCATAATTCATACTTCTGTACTTCTTCAGTGCCTTACATACTTCTTAGCACAGACTATGCAGTAAATACTCAGTAAACGTGTGTATGTGTGTGTGTGTGTGTGTGTGTAGAAATCAAAATATATTTTTCTTATATTAACCTAGCATTTACACACAGTAATAATAGTGCCAAAGTTTGCTGGAATAATCCCCAAGATTTGCAAAACTCAACTCATTTTCTCTCCCCCCCCCACCTCTACCCAGTTTCACCCTGAATGTATTGAATGCCAATTTACCAAGATGTCCAGCATATTTTTATGTCATACTTTTATGACAAGTATTTCAGATATATTAATATATTTTGCACTTTAAGAAACACAGTCACAAATCTAGATGTGTTATCTATTGGATGGAAACCTAAATAGGATAGCGTCTTAGCTCCTGGAGAGGTAGTCTAGAAAAGTGGTTAAGAGTAGAGCTTTTGAATTTGTCAAGAGTTTGACAGCCCATCACTAACTGTGCCATCTTGGACAACTTTCTTAACAACTTATTTCTTAGTTTTCCTATTTCTTTTTTTTTTTTAAGATTTTATTTATTTATTCATGAGAGACACACAGAGAGAGGTAGAGACATAGACAGAGAGAGAAGCAGGCTCCCTGCAGGGAGCCCAATGTGGGACTCGATGCCAGAACTCCAAGATCACACCCTGGTCTGAAGGTAGATGCTTAACAGCTGAGCCATCCAGGCATCCCAGTTTTCCTATTTCTAAATTTGAGATGATGGTACCTATTTCATAGAGATTTGAGCATTAAATTGATGTATATGAAGTCTATAGAGCACATATCTCGACTTCAGTAAATGTTATTATTGCTAAAATGCACTCACCCAGGATCTGAAAAAATCTTATAGCCAAGATAATATAGGAAATAGCTGTAATGAACCCTAGTGACCATATTAACTTTCATTTATTTTCAAAAACTACATAGACATTAACTTTTTTCAAGAGAAATTCATAGGATTTTTCTTTTCAGTGGAATGGCTAGATCAAGAAGTTTTACTATATGAATGGTTTAAACTAACAACAGATAACTATTTTGATATTAACAGTGTTACTATTAGAAAATGGCTAAATATTCTTTATTCTTGATATATTTCTAATTGCTAAAAAAACTTAAAGCTACAAATAGGTGGAGCAGCATTGAAGGAGTTTAGTTTTATAGGCCAATGATGATAAAATACTAATATCACATTTTATAGCACTTCACAGTTTTTACAGTGCTTTCTTATGCATTGTGTGATTTAAAATGATGACACAGGAATTCTCATTTGGAATTATTGTTCAAAATTTATCCCTGGATAAATTCAGAGAACTCCTGAGGCCATGAGCCAAATACCAAATACAGCTTCATTTTCAGTGTAGGGGTTTTTAAATAGAATTTTAAAATGTATTCAGAGCTACTAGTTGTACAATTAAAAGCACTGTCAACTGCCTCCTTATGTAGGAGACTGGTAAAAGGACAGAATAAAAATTGGAGCTTCAATCCTGTCAATCTAAAATTTAGAATTTAAATTATAACTTAGAGAAATCAAAAGTCACCTGGAAAAACTTTGTGTATAACCCTATATATTTATATAGGGTTTTATATTTATATATACAAATAATATGTAAGTGTATATAATCCGTGTAGGGAAATATTATTTCTGAAGAATGTAGCTCCTCCAACATACAGAGCATACGCTCAAATGAGAAAATGATTAAAAATTTGATGATGTTAATTTGGAAATACTGTTTTCCCAAAGACATTTTCTGACTTTTCAACTAATTTAAATACCTCTTCTCTGCAGGAAAGAAACATTGAAAATATGGTTCCAGATATGAGGTAGCTGACAGTGACTTTATGTACCCACAAAGTAAAGCAGGCCACCCAAACCTATGAAAGTGCTTTCTCTTCCATTCACACTTCCAAAGGGTTAACTGAGAAGTGCTCTATTGTATTCCTGATGGTTTTTTCAGTGGAAAGCCCAGTGGGCTCTTTCAAGGGACTCTAAACAATGAGCTCAGTGAGGCTGTTCTGTCTAATTACTCAAAGACAGGGATGCTAAAGAGGAATTAATGACAGTTGACAAGTGCAATTAATAATTATAGCAAAGCCTGGAGTCATGCAGCAGGCAGATGACAATAACGGGGTAACTGTACATGGCAGCTTTCATCGGTTTGTGCTCTGTGTGTGTGTGTTTAAAGTGAGAGGCTTTGTGCAGGATGGGCCACACTTCACGCTGACAGGGTAGAAACTCTAATTCAGGGACTCTAATGGATAGAGTCGGTCATATTCTCATTCATATCCCCCCACCTCTCCCTCCCTATCTCCCTCTCTCTATCTCTTTCCTCCCTCCCTCCCCCTCCTTTTTTTGCTTTCAGCTCTTCCAATTTGGTGAAAGAAACATAGTATAACTTAAAACAGAACTTAACAGGAAAGAGCTACAGTTAGCTTTCACTATCAGCTGGTGACAAAGCTACTTAAAATTCTGTTGGGCAACTGGAAGGAGAAGGGGCCGGGAAAAGGCGGTCGCAGAAGTGGGATTTCCATATCAAAGGGCAAGCCTTTGGCTCTGAATGGTAATTAAAGAACCCCGATTTCATCTTCGTGGTCAAGTCATGAAAGGGGAAAAATTAGAGAGAAGAATTTTGCACTCCCTTCAGACTACAGAAAGGAAAGCCGTAAATTAAATGAAAGCTGAGCTTAAAGGTGTCTCACACTTCAATCTTTGCATCTAATAGAAGCTATGATTTCTCTCAAGCATTTATTCAGTTCACATCTCCATTCTACCCTGATTATGAAGGATATAATGTCTGCTTACATTTATTGCACACACATCTCAGGCTTCCTGAGTTGGCAAAGGTATCAGTTTTCATTACACTGCCTTGGCGGCCCAGTCACCGGGGAAGGGTCTGTACACTTGGAGCAAAACTAACCTGTTTTATGAATTACTTCTTCAGGTAGCCAAAAAACATAAAGTGACTTGTTTAATTTTCAATATGTGTTGGTGTGGCTTAAAAACTTCTATTTCAAAATGCTGCAGATTTGACTCTTACGAGCTGTAAATTGTGCCTCTTCTTTCGTTGATTGCTGGAGCTATTTTACTGTCTTCTCCAACACTGCATTTCCCAAGGTTTCTTTCTTTATGAAATAATTATTTTAAATGGAAGTAAGGGACTTACAAGTAGTTTCAAGTTCGTTAAAGGAGAATGCCACGTCTGTTCCGGGAAAGAAGGAATTAGAAATCTTATTCCATTTCTTGGATGAGATGTCCAACTTGGACCTACCTCTCTATTCATTAAAGATCACAGAGCTTTATTTTTTTTTCCATTCTTTCTTTCTTTCTTTCTTTCTTTTTTTTTCTCAAAAGAGCCCAGAGCCTGGCCAAACTCCAATGTAGATAATTACATTCCACCTACCTAATTCCCTAGCTGCTTTAATTGGAAACAATTCCACTTTACTCTTTTTTTTTTTTTTTTTTTTTTTTTTTGTTTTGTTTTTAATTTTTATTTATTTATGATAGAGAGAGAGAGAGAGAGAGGCAGAGACACAGGCAGAGGGAGAAGCAGGCTCCATGCACCGGGAGCCCGACGTGGGATTCGATCCCGGGTCTCCAGGATCGCACCCTGGGCCAAAGGCAGGCGCTAAACCGCTGCGCCACCCAGGGATCCCCTCCACTTTACTCTTTACCCCCCACTCTTACTTCTTGTCCTTAAACTGCTTTGTAGCTTCTTGTGCATCTTTCACAAACTACCATATATCTTCCACCCCCAAAGTACTGTTTTGGATTTAGGGTAAGATAAATTATATGGCTGTGGATTAGTACTTAAAGGTTTGGTAAAGATAAAGCACAGACACGCACCTATAACTGAATTCCAACTCATCCTCTCTGGTTACATTGAACCCAATGCGCAAAGTGGAAAGCTCTTTGTTTTCCTATCAAGAATTAGCCCATGCATTCTCAAAAGGTGATGTTGCTATAAAGAGGTAAAAAATGGTCTTGAGAGGAAAAAAGGCTATCCTTCTTATAAAAAACTAGAGATACATATACGGTACATGCATATCTGTGTATTAAAATTTCATGGAATGGGCTATTAGGGACAAATTTCTAAAAACGTTCATTGGGGAAGTCAATAGTGAAAAAACTACTAAGAGATGCTGATTTTGGCTTTATCCACTCTTGTTTATTGATGATAGAAGAGAGAAAGGATGCAGAGACCAGGAGGATTCACCATCATTCCTTATACCTTGCATTCTTTTCCTCTTTCTTTTCATTATCAAAGTCTGTAGTAAAGACAAAGAACCACCATGAGTTATTCCTCTATTTCTTACTTCTTGAGAAGTAAAATGGATGAACCAATGGAGTATAGTAATGAATGACTGAGGAGTTATAAATATACACTAATTCAAAAACTTAAAACTATGAAGGATAATCAATTTAAAGTCTGAAGGAGAAATTTCATAAATAGTATTAAGAATATAATATATTAAACACTGATTTAGAATTACCACTGGAGAGGTGCCCGGGTGGCTCAGTCATTTAAGTGTCTACCTGTCAGTTTTGGCTCAGGTCATGATCTCAGGGTTGTGAGATCAATCCTGATAGGGCTTTGTGTTGGGCGTGGAGCCTGCTTAAGATTCTCTCACCCTCTATCTCTCAACCCTGCTCACCTCTCTTGCACTCTCTCTCTCTCTCTAAATTGAAAAAAATATATGTATCATTGGAAAGATAGTAGGAAACATTAGTTATACATATTTTTTAATGATTTTGTTTATCTACTCATGAGAGACACACAGAGAGAGGTAGAGACACATGCAGAGGGAAAAGCAGGCTCCTTGTGGGGAGCCCTATATGGGACTCAATCCTGGGACCCCAGGATCATGTCCTGAGCCAAAGGCAGATGCTCAACCAGGCATCCCTATTATACATATTTTTATAGAGAAAAATGTATACACTGTCTTCTAGACCTTAGTAGTTAAAGAGAAAATTAAAAGAATACTTATCAATTGGAAATAGGGATACATTTTCCAACTTGCTCTTCCGAGGGAGTGTATTGACTCTGTGATATCACAAAACCGTTAAGAATATTTAAAAACCGTAGCTGGATAAGACCCTTAGTCCATCAAGTTCAGTATTGTGCAGTGACATCAAGATTGTGTTGAGTGAGTACATTGCTACCCAGTAGGCGAAACAGAAATTGTGGACAGGACCCAAATAACTATAGTTTGGGAAGCAGTGGATGATGATGCTGATGATGGGCACACCTACTCTGAGTTGGGAACTGTTTAACTTATACTAACTTAAATCTCTCAAAACCCTGAAGTAGTTATAATTACCATCATCTGTTTTTATAGATTTAAAAATGGAGGCATAGCTAGTTGAGTAACTTGCTCAATAATTTTTGGTTAAGGACTACAATAACATATCATCTATAAAGCCTTATTAAGACTATAATTGTCTCATTGGCAGTCCCATTGCCTTCGGAGTTGAATGCTACAGTAAATAACAGAAAATATAATACTATTTCTTCACGGGAAATTTGGAGTTTTCAAGGTTTTATGAGTCTTTTCTATTTTCCCTTCCAAAGACAAAATGTCTTAAAAATTTTCACTTTAAAATGTGCACCACATCCCTTTTATATAAAACGTGTTCAATTATTTGGGACTTGATAAAATCAATCTTAAAAGATATCTGCATCGGAGTTTTTTTGTGAATAGTCACTGTGTTTTTGCTTCTCTTTTGTTTTACTCTTTCTATCTTTGCCTTAAAGACAACGAAAAAAACAAATGACTTGAGGGGACTTCCAGAGATGAATAAAGATTGATTTTGTCTTTTCTACCACTTCTTGTTGTGGGTTTTGTAGATTAGTTGTCATGTGTGGATCCTATGCTGATATCAATAATTAATCAATCAAAGAAAAGTAAGATCTTAGATCCTTTTCAAAATATCTGCAATAAAGAAGTAAAAAAGAAGATATACATGTGTTTCTCTGATCATATCTATGAGGAGCTGGACAAGAATTCCAATAATCATTTTACTCTCACACAGAAGTTTGATAGGGACACATTTGCCTTCTGTCTCTTGGCTTTCTCTTTGTTCTTTCTTTCTTTTCTTCCTTTTTGTCTTTCTTTTCTTATCTCAATGTCTCTATGTCTCTCTCTTGTTTCCTAGCTCAAGTGCATCATTTTCTGCTATTGTACTTAAAAAACTTGGCTGCAGGGGCTCTGAAATGAATAAAAATGTAATCCTCACTGAGCCCATTGTGTGCTCTCATTTGTTTTTGCTGTATCGATTTATCAGCAGAGGGAAATTACTTGCTGGAAGAGAGGATGCCAGTCAGAATGACATTTATTTCATAGTACAAGGAGGCTCTCCAGCGTGTTTCCATGTAACCCAGATATTGGAGCTGTAAAAGGGCTTGTAACAAGGTTTAGTGCTATGATTAGATCGTGTGGAGCACCTTGCTTTCATAACAACAGGCACTCTGCAGGAGCTAGGGCCTCGGGTTATGGTCAACCCCCTTTTTTTTTTTTTTAAACATAGATACAGAATTCAACAATTCCCTCCCCACCTAAACTGTTTCTATTCCAAAAGCCAAATCTTGCAGACTTACAAGAATAAAAGGGTTATATTTTTAGATGCCTAAAGCTTTCATAACATCAAATTAAATGCAAAAATAGATGAAACACTTGCCTATTAATCCCCTTAACTTTTTTTTTGCCCTTTTCCCTTTATTTTGGAGAAATTGTTCCATTTTAATTCACCAAAGCGAATCTTTTCATTCAGTGATTGTAAGTTACATGTGCTCAAGGCTACCAATTACCTGTGAAACCAAACACATTCTCTATGTAAAAACTAAGGCAAGTGTGGCAAATTGTAACAGAAACTGTTTTTGGCATAGATACTACTAAAGGGAGAATTTCATAGGTCTTTGCCATTATTCTTATAAGCCTGGCATTCAGGAAATTAACTTGTTTCATTGTCTTCCTAATTTTCCATAGAGCCAATACAATTGAAATGTTTGTTACAGCTATTTTTTTTCCTCTTTGGAATGAGAGAAATGAGCCAATTTTCTAGGGAATGTGTTCATTTTTATATGAGTGTATAGGTAATATTTTCTTCTTTACCTCCTTTCCTTACTGTTGAGATGGTTCATTTTGTAATGTTGGCAAAGGCAAAAATGAATGAGATTTGTAGGATGAAAAACAAACACTAAACTTAAATTGGCAAATTAAATAAAAATCGCACTTTTTTTTTTCTTTAGCAGTACTTTCAATAATTGGGCTTGTGGTACTATAGAATGTGTGCCTTGTATGCATATATGGCCATCCCAGTTCAGTAAGGACTGGGCTGTCTCCTTAAAGAAGACTGGACCTTTCAATCAAATTTAGATTTAGAGTATAACATAGATTGTCAGACCAAAGAGAAAAAGCAGTAAGTGATAACTATTCCATGATATTTTATTAAATGTGGAAAGTACCTTTTTTTTTTTAATTCAAGGAGGGCATGTAAATATTGAATGAGGGAACAGAAGAACTTCCTGACATTCTAAGTCATATCTCTGGCATATTTTGAGACTACTGTTGTTCAACATTAGCATGCTTTTGGGCAGTTGATAAGACAAACATTAAACATTTATCAGCCACATAAAGAATCAGCATAAGAATGAACCAAGTGCATTGCCTAAATATAGGAATAATTGTTACAGGAATTTATAGGAATAATAATTGAGACCTGTTATTTATATTGCAAAAGTACAGAGTGTTTAATTACAAAGATCTTCGTAGAAGTAAGTTTTTGTGTTAGTCTCAGCTGACTCACTCAGCCTGTTGCTGCTACCAAACACTGTATAGTTCTCTTTTGAGTATTCCTATATAGAAGAGTATAGCTGCCAACATCCAGGAAATTTAGTCCTGCATGTTGGTTTTTACTGTAATACTCAGATATTAATTTTAACTAGAATATATTACAGGAATTATAAAGGACAAGTGATCTGGAATCTGACTTTTCACATTCTGAATGGAAAAGGCCTTCAGTATGAGAGCCAGTGTACAATACACCAAATTGTGGGCCTCCCTCTCTTAAGTGCCTTTCAATCAAAATTGTTGAGAGTGCCCAGGAGAAAGGTAAGACATTTAAATTAAATATATTAGACCTTGGTATACATTCTTTGAACTGGAAATCTATTTGGAACTTTTGGTGATAATTCTTAATGAACCTTACTTTGTACCTTTGAATGAGTTGACACCCTAAATGACTAGGCATAATATTTTAGAAGCTAAATTAAAATGGAGTTTTGAAAAACTCCATTGTTCGTATCATTCTTTGTTGAGCTTTTTGAATTCCAAGATGTTTCAGAACTTCAAAGAGAAATGCTGCTGCCTTTAGGTTTTTAACAAAATCCTACAATGACTGAATCTTTCAGCAAATCTGTCAGCTTCTCTGTTCCAAGGACAACTGCAGTGTCATTTTCTACTCCTGCTGGTATTAATGGAAAACCAACCTTTTGACATGTTTAGGCTATGTCTCAAAAGTTCACTATCTCTTGCTGGGGTATTAAAGGTTAGAAATAACTAATGGCAAGTAATTTGTGTCTTGCTAAAATCTCTTTCATAAGACTTGCTTGTAATAGGTAGGCATAAATAGTGCAATAAAATGTGCAAGGTGAATAAATGACACTGGGGAAGATGCTGCTTCGTACATTCATTTGGACGCTTGCGCGCACACACAGACACAGAGTAAAACTCGACCATCACAGACTTCCAACTTTCAGTTCTTGGTACTGTCAGCAACTTTATTCTACTGTACTTCAAACTAGAGGTGGCTTTGAAAATAGGCATTTTAGATAGATTTCTGAAGTCTTATGTCTTTGTGACATAGCTATTGTCTCTTAACTCCTATGGTCTCTCATTCACTGATTTTAAAGGCAGTGCTTGGTCAAGCTTAAAGTGGAGATATGACTACTTCTCAATCTTAAGGAGCAGGATTTCCTTGTGGTATTTAGACCACAATACCATTTCCCATTTTTTCTTTTTTTCTTTCTTTCTTTCTTTTTTTTTCTGTAGGAAATCAACTTGAATAGAAAGGGCAGAAAAGCACTAGTATCAGAAGTAAGTACCAGAACAAAAGTGCTCTATAAGTACTAAGTGAAATAAAAGACCATTTAATTTGAATGTAGTGGTAGTTTTTAATGGTGAGAGACGGAGGTTAAACGTACAAGTGTGGGATCTATTTTATTTCAGCAAGGTGGTTTCCAGCTGCAGTGGTTCATTCTAAGCTGATCAATGGCATGTTGGCCTGGGTTCTCACCCCACTCTTTGAGATGCCATGTGATTGTGAAGCAACGTATGTGAACTTGCCTGGTTGACAGCTGTCAACTGTAAATGGCCATATGTAATGATGAGTAAAGTTGTCGTCAACTGTCAATAGGCCATATGTAATGATGAGAAAAGTTACAGGCTGCTGTCTGATTAGATGTAAGATTAGAAAAAAAAGAAACAACACTGAAACCTGAACCTGAAAGGTCTGAAACAGGTATGATTTTTTTTAACAGCAGCTTTTTATGCATCAATTACATACCTGTTTTTCTGTTTTGACCTCATTTCTCTATAGATGTATAAGATAAATCTTGCTTATCAATATTGAGTCTTTGCGAATGGGGAAATCCTTATCAACCTTATAAATCAAAGGCTGAAACCAGTGGTTGCACAGTAGAACCTTCAAATGGAGGGGACTTGGTTTTTAGGGAAGGTACAAACCTACAAAAGACCTCTTTGTATTCACTGTCCTCTCCCTATTACAGAGAAAACATTTCATTCAAGACTAACCATTTACTAAGCAATATTCTGTGCTGGGTAATGTGATGACTAAGTGTGAAATTATTGCTTTGGGACAAATATTGTCAGCCCAGAGAGATGATCAATGGCATAAGCATGGTGTACCAATGCAGCCATGCAGGCCATTCTTTGGCATCCTTTCTACAGAAGGGACATATTTTTAACTATCAGCCTTATGAATGATCACAATGTGCAATTTCTTAGCCTTCAAAAGCTTCCTTCTATCATTTTAATGAAAATATCTTCCTCACTTCCTTTGTGGCTATCATATATTCACATAGAGCAAAATATTCTGAAAAATATAAATAAGCAGACCTAATCAAATATGGAATAAATGTGTTGTGCAGATTGAGAGCAAAAGAGAGAGAAAGGGTAATAAAGAACACAATAAAGAAGCTACAATCAAAAGATATCCATGAAGAAAATGGGAAGAATGTGGGCCTAGCAAGGTAAAAGAAAAGAAAATAGAAAGGATAACAGGAAATAACTTCCTATTTTTTTCTGCCTAGTAGCACAAATCAGTGGGTTCCCACTTTTGTGATGGTAGCTCCCTGAAGGCTACAATGTATTTACCTCAGAAACACTGACTCTCTGAGCCTGCTTTTGGGGGAGCCACTTTAGGAATCTGTTCTCCAAAGGCAGATCACCACATGCCCAAGACAGGCTCTCTTCTGTAAGCCTGTGGTTCAAGTTCCCCAAAGTGGGCTTCCAGAAAATTCTGTTCTTGCTCCTTCTCCCTTGAAAAGGGATTCCTTTTCAATTCCTTCTCAAACATTTATTTTCTGTCAAGTTCAGTAAAACTTTGTCTTGAACAATAAGCCCCAGAAAGACTTCTCCCAGACTCTAATCTTAAAAGACAGTATGAGAAATGGTTTTGTAGAAAATATCTCCGGCTTGTCTGTTTGTTTGTTTTTTGTAACTGCCATTAGGAGCTCCTTATTGCTTTTGGATAAAGACTTAATGTTCCCACAGCCTCAGCTTCTCTGGCTCCCGCAGAACTTGTCCCGCCTTATCTTATAGAGCTGTGTGCTTCACCCCTCTGATCTTCGCTTCTGATCCACAAGGGCCCCAAGCTCTCTCCTGACCCTGGGCCTTAGCAGACTCCCTCTCTCTCACGTGCTTTTTAACCAGCCTCATCCTTCTCTGAGTGAACTCTTCATCATCAAACATTTCATTTGAGCCTAACTTCTTAAAGGAGCTGTCCCTCAATCTGCAGTCTAGATATGGTGACTTGTCTCCATCCTCGTACTATGTTCCTTTCCACCACTATTATCTTAGTCTGGAATTCCAGACTCATCCTTTTGTGATTAGTTAATTCATGTTCACCTCCCTTCCTAAACTGTGAGTTCTGAGTAGAGACCAGGTCTTTTTTTTTCTCTGCTTGGTGTTTCTACTGCTTGGCACAGTGTCTGGTACATTGGAGACACTCAGTCAATATTTTTTTTTTTTTTTGTACAAATAACTACACCTTCTTTGACATCTTCAAAAATAAATCACTCTTGTGATTGAGGGCTGGTACATTTGTCTTGAGGAACAGGCATGCTTTTGTCTATTAATTTTTTAATGCGGTTTTCATATGCCATCATATTTCTTTGAAATTGAATAGTAGAAAACTTGTATTTTTCTATTACCAGTTGCTAAAGCTTCTCTTAGGATTTTGTGTGGCTATTTCATAAATCCTCTTTCCCTTTATCATTTACCTATATAGTTTTTGCTTTGTGGTTTATTTTTATAGGCTGTTTCAAAGCTTTTTGGAAATATTTGGGGGCCTATACTAATAAATAAGTGAGATGAATCAACCACAGGCAAGCACATTTCCCTACAATTATAGTGCTGTTGGAACACTTTTTACTTTTGTAAACATGGCCTGAGAATTTTATTATTTTTTTCCCTCAATTTGTGGGAAACATTAAAAAAAATTTCTTTTACTTTGCACCTGTACACTACTTCTCTTCCAAGAATATTTAAGCTTTAAGCACTTTCCAATCATTACTTGGTTAGCTGCCAACATGTCAGTGTTTATAATATGGAGGAACTGAGGCAAAAAGAGCCAAAATTTCAGAATTAAAAAAAAAGAAAGTTGATAACATGAGAATGTATTCCTGGCTCTTAGTCTCTTGCAGTTTCACTCAGGTGGTATGATGCTAGGTTGATAATCATTGGAATGAAATTATTATCTTAATTTCCTTGAGCTTTTTTTTTCAGTTTGAAACATTGAGTTTTATATGACTGACAATGACTGATATGACTGTCATAAGATACTTTACTTCACTCTTCTAAAAAAGCTCAGTGTTTATAAATAATTTGAGAAGCCAACAAGAAAAGTAAGAGTCAAAAAATTGAAATAGGCAATTTTTAATAGTCAATGTGGAATGGCAACTAAGGAGAAATTCTATGAGAAAATATTATTAGAATATAAGGTTCAACAAGAACTAATACCAAAGTTTTATAAAATTTTTTTAAATTTTTATTTATTTATGATAGTCACAGAGAGAGAGAGAGAGAGAGAGAGAGGCAGAGACACAGGCAGAGGGAGAAGCAGGCTCCATGCACTGGGAGCCCGACGTGGGATTCGATCCCAGGTCTCCAGGATCGCGCCCCGGGCCAAAGGCAGGCACTAAACCGCTGCGCCACCCAGGGTTCCCCAAAGTTTTAAATGTATGCACACAAGTATGCACACCAGGATGTATAGTAAATCTAAGATCAAGTTATCTACAGATTGAATTATTTTCTTCAGCTCAATCTCAGGCAAGTCAAGTCGTCTTTGTTTTTAAATTTCTTAAACATGTTGCCTTTATTTTTATCTATTTATCTATCTATCATCTATTTCTGAGAGAGGAGAGAGAGATTGATTTTAAGATTTTTTATTTATTTATTTATTTATTTATTTATTTATTTATTTATTTATTTATGAAAGAGCACATGTAAATAGGTAGGGGGAGGGGCCAACGGAGAGGGAGAGAGAGTCTTAAGCAAACTCCCCACTGAGCACGGGAGCCAGACTCCGGGCTGGATCCCAACAACCCTGAAATCACAACCTGAGCCAAAACCAAGAGTCAGAAGCTTAACTGACAGTGCCACCTAGAAACCCCTGTTTTTTTCTTTGTAAAAATTGTTTTCTATTTCCTAGGTTCTGTATTCATTAACTAACGCACGAAGTAATTTGCTAATATTAATTGGAGTCCTCTTATGTGCTACATAATCATCCTAGATTTTGAGGTTACAGTGGTAAGGACAAAGTCCAAACAAACACAAACAAAATGCTCCCAAAACACTAATCGTGTTTTTAGCCACCCTGGAACTCACAGTGTAGTGATAAGGAAAAATCAGTATTCTTAAACAATTACACAAAGCAATGTAAATATGTGACTGTGATGAATACTACAAAAGAATAGTAAACATTGATGAGCCTTCTGATAGAAGGATTTCATCTAACTGGGATGTCTGGAGAAGGCTTCCCTGCAACATGAGTTAGATATAACTACATGAAGAATATAAATGATAATAGTAATGGCTAGAGCCAACCCTATTGATCCCTTTCTCTGCCCCGGGCACTGTGATGGTCATTTGACCTGTGTCAATTTGTCTAATCCTTCTAAATATCCTGTGAGGATAGCAGTATTATTCACCCCAGTTTGCAGAGGGAAAGTCAGTACCACCAGGAAAATTCCTGCCTAGGAATCTGTTTCAGCATCCAAATGTTTAACCATTCTCTTCTATCCTGGCTCATGTGAAGAATGGGAAGAAGAAAGTTTCAGGCACTAGAATTTGTGCAATTTGTGACTAAGCCCTGGAATAACAAGAGGGAGTACAGTGAGAGGAGAGGCTGAGGGAATGCCAGTGGGAATATAAAGTCAGAGGAAGCCAACAAAATACAAAACTGCCTGCATTTGCTTTCTATGCATCTCTAGACTCTATTACTACCCACATGTCTCAGACCAACCCATGGGAAGCCATCTTTATTTAGGGAGTAGCAAATCACTCCTGGACTTTAAGTCTTCCAGCCAGATCTACTTGAAGTTATATGGCAGAGCACAGAGACTCAAGGTTAGAGAAATTCAATGCAATAAGCAAGGTGGAAAAGCTTTCTACAGCCTTTCTTCCCCCTCTAAATATGAAAAACACCGATTGGTATAAAACCACCAGCCTTTACACCAACTTACCTACATCCACAACGTAAATCTTCGTAACAAACTGATAAATTAAATGATTTTGCCTGGGATTAACTCTAGAACCATCATGGAAAATGGTAACATAGTTCATGAATGAGAAAAAAATCATGGTTATTATTTTGGTCTGTTTCAACATTAAGAATATTTCTGGTCAGGTAGAAGTTCCACAGATAGATAGAAAGTTCATTTGTAATTTAAAACTGGGACCTCCTCTCTGGGGTTGTGTTAAGGGGCTTTCAGTATATATTGTTACAGTAATAATAATAGGTGTAATTTAAAAGTACATAATCAAATGCGTAATGAAAAATCCTGTTTCCTTTTGATAAGTGGTTAGTTAGTTAAATCATTCTATAACACTGCTATTCTATTAAGGTAATATGGGGCTTTTAGAAGACTTTATTTAAATATTATATCCAAACAATACATAGAGTAATGCTTTTTACATGGAGTGGTTAAATGAAAAGGATCATTCATAGAAAATAAAAAGTTAAATTTATAAATATAGGACAAGTTAAAATAGTATATTTCATATTTGTAATAACAGTTTTAGTGTTTTTTTCTCTTTGAATTAATAAATAGTATGCTATTGAACATTCCCTACTTTTAATGTTTTGGTTATAGTTAAAATAAATATAAGATAGAAATTACTGTTATTACCTTAAATTAGAATATTTTTATGTATTCATAATATTCAGGAAAAACACATTTTACATAGAGAACATTGTAAATTCTATGAAACAAAGGAAATATTAGAGATTATTTATAAGCTGGAAATAGGGAAATATAGCTTTGATTGTTAAAACATTTAAACATGTCTCTAGTAAATCATGTGTTTAAATAATATACGTTTTATGATACGAAAGTAAATGATCTAGAATTCCAAGTTCACAGGGATATACATATGTATTTTCTTCATTTTTGTTTTTTTTTTCTGATTATAAAAGAAAAAACTAGTGAAAAATATTCAAAGTAATAGAATTGTAAAGGAGAAAGCAAAAACCTACACAATCGCCTTTTTCCAGAGACAACTTTAACGTTTTGTTTTATATCCTCTTGCTATATATAAAGACACCTTTCTCCCCTCTCTTAAAGTGGTGTCATAATCTTAATTCCCTGTTGATGGACATTAGGGTTTTTTTCCATTATTTACTTTGGCAAATGAAGCTACAAATTAGTATTTTTATGCATGTATCTTTGCACATGTGAGTGATTATTTAGATAGGATAAATTACTAGAAGTGGAATTGCTTGGTTGAAAATCATGCACATTTAGAATTTCCACGCATACTGCCAAATTGCCGTTCGAAAGTGTATAAATTTACACTCTCACTAAATATATATGAGGATTTGTTTTCTTCCCAGCTATTAGCACTAGGTATCATCTTCTTTTAAAATTATATCAGTTGGATAGAAAAGTGATATCTCATTGCAGTTTTAATGTTCATTGCTTTGGTTATTACTGTAGGTACATGTTTGCAAAAGAATAGGATGGTATAGGAGAGAAAACAAACTGGATTTGTGTAGCTCAGTGGAATAGAGATCAGTTTGATCTAGAGAGTTGAAAATGGATCTTTCACATTAGTCTATTCCACATCATCCAGTGTTTTCAAAATGCCTTCATTTTTTGTAAAAACAGTTTGCATGTCGTGACACATGCCTTGAACTGTTTGCTTCAGTGGAGGAATGTGCAGAACTGTAGCAAAACCTTCTTTATAATGAAATTATTTTAATACCTTTCAGGCAAGAAATTAGTTTCATCAAGAAAATTGATTTAATTTAGAAGAGACGCAGTATTTATAGCCATAACCAGGTTAAACATTTTTCTTCACTCCTCTATCAGAAAATAGCTTCTAACCAATATAGAGCTCTAAATCAATTAGTTCAGTTTAAGGTTTTAAAATTTTATTAATACTCCACCCGTCTTTATGACATTTATTTTTCTGTGCAAAACTTTGGGGTTCTTTTCAAAACTTTACAAAATAGACAAAGTAACTTTTGCCTGTGAGTTGACTGGCCAAAAGAAAAATTTGCAGTCTTGACAATAATGGATTATTTTGATTCACAGAGCTGGATAGTGATAAATGATTTTAACAAATTCTTCTGGGCCTCTTAATATTATTTTCTTCTCTTTGCAAGTGCCTAAATTCATTAAAAAATTAAAACTGTATGTAGTAAGAAAACTTACTTTATTTCCAGTGGCTTTAATAACAGCCAGAAATTTTAGTAGCTGATTAATTTTCATGAATCATCCAGTACTTACTGTATTTTAGAAACGTAAGTTGAAGGGAAATCAAGAATATTGATATCCTACAAATGTAACCTTACTGTTTGCCAGACCTGCAGGCTGTAGATCTTAACTGCACAGTTTCTGAATGGCAGCCTAATAAGCTTGAATATTCCGTTGAGACTGGAAGTGAAGTAAATTTTTTTGCAATGTCTCCTCTAGACGTACCATCGGTCATCTGAATGCTGCAGACTGTGAGTGAAGTTTTGATCCCCACAGCACACCTTGTGCAGCAGTACTAAAAACAGATTATGGCTTTTATTTTTCTTTGAGATTCATTTTAGATCATCTCTGGATTTGAACCTTTGTTGTGATTTATGAGACTGTCCTGCCATAATCATGGCCTGTAACAGAGCAAAGGATTGTTTTTAATTGTCTTGAGTTTTGTTCCTATTTTGAAAAAGTATGCTGTCTTAAATTTTCATTGAAAGAGATTTTAAATCTTAACATAGGAACAAAGAGTATTTTGTAATGAAATCAGGCAAAGCCACTCATGTATTTAAAATCTAATTATCTCTATTGAAGTTACTTTAAGTTGTGCCCAAATCTACATTTATTTGACTACCAGGAAAATATGTTGTTGTTTCAGATGTATTGGTACACTCTGGTATTACACTTTGTTTTTAAATGCAAAATAATATGGCTTAATTATGAATAAGGGACAGCTTAACAATGAATCTTAAGTTCTTTTTTTTTTTTTTTTCTTAAGTTCTTTACAGTAACATCCAGGCAGGCTTAGGAATTCTCTCCTGTTACAAATTTGTAAAAAAATGAGTAAGGGAATTCAGAGTACATCTAATGAATCTTCCTATTTCATGGCACCATACATAAACCATTAAACTTTAGTGAAAGTCTAGTCATAGGAAAGAGATTTAGTAATCTATTCGCAGTGAATACTTGTATTATGCATTGTTTTGAAAATTGTGCCATTAAAGACAAATCTGTACAGTAATATGTATTTCAAGTTGAAAAGTTACATTGTGTATTAATTTTCATGGAAAAATAGAATGAATATGAAAAGCAGCACAGTCATCAGAGATGTTGTTCAATAGTAACAACCACTTGGTTGAATTGCATCATTTTATACGTGAATTTCCTCTACTTGCCACCAAGGGTAGAAGTTTTGGAGTGAAATTCAACTGCCAGTTTTGCCAGTCTTAAGATAATATAGCTAGACATTAGTTTGGGCTGGAGCATGATATTTGTTTTTCTACTGATTTTATTGGAGAGGAGAAAGGGTAACTAAACTACTACCTAACTAGGAATTTGGCCAATAAAACAGTAATGTGTAAGATAAAGAATTTGAATAATTGGACATGTTTAAGAATTTAATTTTATCATCTGGAAATCTTGGCATTTGACTTTGAGATACAGCATAGCGGAATCGCCATACATTGCATCTCTGTGCAGAAAACTGGTTATTCTTTTGGAAAATACAGATTTATAGAATAGGTTGCAGCCTAACAGAGTGAATTTTCAGGATCAGTATTGACAAACGAAGAACACGAAGCAAACAGTGGCAAGTGAGGTGTTATAGCAGGTAAAATAGGGAGACCCCCAATTTAGAGCCTAATATCACCTTTGATATGCCATTAAGTAACTGTAGCCTTGCACTAAAATCAGAATTTTAATTTCAGGCTTATGATTTAGCTATATCTTACAAAATAAAGAGAAAGAAAACAGTTTAGATAAGCTAAAATGAATTTTTGAGGTAGTTTAATATGAATGCAACCACTACTTGGAGTTTTTATATTTTAAAATGGATAGGCAGTAAATAGGATTTCAGTATATGTCACATTTAAGAATCTCTTTATATAGTCCCATAACTTTATGTATATAAAAAGATACATACATTTTGCTAAAATTAGCATAAGGCCTCATATCTGGAGCTACGTATTCCCTGCGTGGCAATGCAGTTTTATTCCTTATGTCTTCTATATCCTCATCAAACATATATACTTGGGACATTGGCTTGAAAGGGAATGGTCAGGTTAAATCTCCTTTTTAAATAAAAGCTTAAAAGATCACATGAAAATAAATTGTAGAAATGTCTTCAGACACTTACGACCATATACTTGCTCTAAGATGAGACTTCCTAGTGGAAAAGTTTGTTTTCTTGTCTTTAACCACTGAATTCCACTTTCTCTTTTGAGTGTAAACTGGCAGATTAGACATTTCCAAGGGTTTGTTCAGTGTGAAGTTTTTCAGGTGATTTCAGTTTAATGCAGCCAGATAATTGTAGCTCCAGGGCTTAGTTAGGTTGTAAAGCTGCTAATCCAGACAATATTACCCGGTCACATGTTGTGCTTATAGGAGACACCTCTGCCTTTAATGGTCTCTCCCCATGCTGGCGATTCCTAGTTTCAGAAGTCCTATAAAAATGAGGCACACCAGGCCAAGATTAAGTCTGGGAAAAAAAAAATCAGAATATGCAGTTTGGGGCAACAATGTGAAATCTTAAATCTTTTACCAAAGATGAAATTTGGTATTTTCATATCATTAGATTCTACTTTGTTCCTAAAATGTAGTACCGAATTTGAAAATTATGTCTTTTTTGTTTAAACAAGCTACTGCCAAAGCAGTCATACCCTAAGCAGTTATAAATAGTTTCGTCAATTACTACAGTTATTATGTGATAGGATTCTCCCTTTCAGTGGAGTGCAGTAATTCACTTTCCATATTTGTTCCACTCAGAACCTCTTCTGAACAGCAATTGTAATGCAATATTGAATAATGATATTGTTGGGATTCGGAAGGTTGTTACATTTTTCTCTCACCCTGACCAAAATCTGGTATTTCTATTGTAGTTAATATATAAATAGATGCTTATAAATAATAGGCAGATCTATTCATTTGTCAAACCTTTGTTCGCTCTTGTGGCCCACATGCTAATGAACAATTGGAAAATAAAACAACAATGGAGACAGGCCGTTTATATGTGATCAAGCCTTTCTATTCTGACATTGAATATTAGAGATGGGCAGAAGTCCTGCTTTAGAGCACACTTTAATGTGGCGTATACAAATGGGAATTAGGATTCTATTGTGTCTAAGGCTAGGTTCAGGATTTGGATGGTGTAAAGTACGTAGGATCTAAGAGGACAAAGAAGGAGGTAGAAATTTGGAGCTCAGGCACTGGGGTTTGTGTGGCATGAAAAAATCATCTCATGGCAGTAAGACTACTCTGTAAAGTGCCTAACACAGAGCTCAGCTCCCTATAAATGCATTTTTTATATTTGCCTTCCATTTTCTGTTTCCTTCCATCCCTTCCACTCCCCCTCCTCCCCGCCTTCCTGCCATTCTACTATGTATTTTGTGAGGGATAGGTGTATTATTTTACTCTTAAAGGGTCCTCATCTCAAGCAACTTAATATTTTCCAAAAAAAAAAAAATCATGTGTTGGTGTCACAGCTATTAATTATACTTCATTCTCTTTGTTATCCTAGAAGGAGGCTAACAATAAGGCAATGGATAGTTTCTACTTGTCTTCTATCCTTGGTACCTTGGATCATCGAGAAAATCACTCCTTCTCGGCTGAGGTTGTCAACACAAGGACCCTTGGCCTTCTTAATTGTTATGGCCCAACAGTGTCCCCTCTGGGCTCTCAAGAGGAAGGACCAGGGATGCCTAGAGGTCATGTTAGTCATGTTGGTCAGTCCATTCTTTTCCCTTCCCTGGTTGTTTTCCCTCATAGTCTCAAAAGCTGCTGCTGTTCTCACTGGTACAAAACTTGCATATGTAGCAATACTGGCCCAAAAAAGGTGGGCATAATGGTGGGAGAGGGAGGTGAAGAGGTAAAAGGAGTTAAGATGAAAGAGGCAAACTTTCTTCCTTCATTTTGAATATTTGGAAATATTCCATATGTTTCATTAAAAAATATATATATAGGTACATTGGCTTTATTATTGTGAACTAGGATGAACTTAGTTTTTGATATGTTCTGGTCACCATTAGAATCTGAAGCAGTTCTTTAAATAAAATATGAAAAATTTTGCATTCACTTAAAACATATAATTTCACCTTAACTGTATTTATAACTTACTAGATAATTATCATTCCTGATTGATGGAGCAGAGAATTCATTGGAAATATCGGGCAAAGGTAGCCCACTTTGACTTTGGTAGCCTCGCTCTGTAAACAGGATGTTTACATATGAAATAGATAATTAAATCAGATACTAAATACATTATTCATGTTTCAAAAAGTGAATCTCTATTAATTTGAATATTTAATAATTGTTACTTTTTTCTTGTTAGTTTGCTTATTAAAAAACAATGTCTAAGAAAGATCAAGGCTTGGAATTTAAATTATTCATATTTTAAATTAATTTGAAGGAAATTACAAAATAAATGTAGATTCCTAATTGTCAAAATATTTGTTATTAGTATCCATTGTTCTATATAAGTGAATTAAATTTGCTTTGTTGATGACTTTGGTATGGACCAATTAAATTTGATATAATTAAGGTTCATTTGGTTTCACATCACAGTGACCTAGGTAGTTTTTTATAAGATATATATATAGAGAGAGAGGATATTGGGAGTATCGCAGTGCCCCAAATCTTGGATAGGCAGGACCCAGAGCAGCTCAGAGGAACTCTTGTGAACCCCCTCTACCCAAGTGTGTTACCATTAAAGTCATTCAGTGGCCTTGAGTTCCAATTGAGACCTGAAAATAAAATATTTATTCAGACCCGATAATATGCTAAATTCAGAACATAGATAAGTCACCAGGAGTTATACTCTGGAATCACTGCACCAATTTCTGCCGAAAATAAACAATTTCTTGGCAACCATCTCATTTTTCAATAGACTTTTGAACCTCTAATGATCAAGAGATTTTGTCCAAGTTCCTCATCCTTTTCCCAAGTGTTGTCCTGTGTGAAGCTTCTAGAGGATGCACTGAGCATTCTAGTTCTGCATTACTTTTCTGAGCTATAGATACTGACCTTTTTTTTTTTTTTTTCAGATTTTGACCTTTCACTGAACTCCCCAATGTGTTTATTACTTTCACCTGCTTCAATGCCCTTATGGCACTCTACCTAAATAATTACAGAAATGTAGTCTAGAGTCCTTATGGGTTAGGGCTGAAAACTTCCAAACAAGAAATGGCATCTGGTAAATGTCTCTTATTGCCAATCAAGTGCTTTGCAAACTTATTCAGCTCTGCCTCTTGATTATATTCCTCCCTTGGTTTCCAATCCTGGCTTTCAGATCCTTCTAGTTAGAAGATAAGGAAACTATAACCAAACAGCCCTGCGTACATAAATCAGGTAAAGACTTGCTGAGGTGGTGGCAGCTGTGGTGAATCAGAACTTGAGCCTCTTGTGTCCCTGGCCTAATTTCTTCCCTGGTAGCCTGAAAGAATTTGGAGTTTCAAATATTTTCCTATAAAAATTCTAAATTTCATCATTACGATTTCTCAAATTTACAGATGATAGCTCTTTTTTCATTAAGTTAATGAATTTTATGTGTAGTCTCATTGAGTGGTGTTTTGGGTTAGAATACCAAGCAATGCTCCTTAGTGCTAGGTATACAGATTAGCAAAGTATGAGAAGGGTATAAATCCTATCATCTGATTACAGTTCCCTCTTTATCATCCATGGAGTGGATCATGCAAAGTCATCTATTGTTATAATTTAATGGTTTTTGACTAAGTACAGGGAAGTCTTGCATATAAGTAATCTTATTACAAGAAATACAACTGTATTATTCTTGAATACCTAAAATAGCTAAATGTGATTACAAAAACTTAAATCTAGAAGAAAATTATGTGTCATTAGTACATATAAAAGTATTCACCTAAATCTCACATTATAATTAAATACATAAAATATTAAGCTTGTACTAAAAGGTACTTTATTAAAGGGATAAACATTCTACCCTTCACTTTCAGCTCTTGTTTATGAGAGTCATTTGGCTACAATAATTCTATTACTCAGGTTAGAAGGCACCTTTCAGCTCAGCTTTCTTTAAGACATTACCAATCTTGTACTAGTAGAGTACAAATATAGGGTTTCTGTTATTTTGTTTTATGTGTTTTTCATTTGTTCTTTAGTTTTGAATAAACCACAGCAGTAGTTTACACATTAGAAGTCTGGTGATTTCTAGTAACTAGAACAGATATGAACCAAAAATAAGCTTAGAAAATTTAGAATTATTTAATTAATCTGTCCCTCTGAGCTACCAAGCTTTACTCATAAGATAGCTCTGATGTCTTCTTTCGTAGACTCTATAGTTGTAATAAGCTGAAAAAAATGTTTCCTGAGCCCACAGCAGAATAATGTAGCAAATCAGAAAAATGAAGGGCCATTCCGAAGCCTTTAGAGTGAGACCCTGTAGGGGAGGTGACAAAACAGAACAATGCAAAACATAGAAAGTACTGGGGTCATAGTAAATCAATCCCATTTAATGTAATGCAGGATTTCTTAGCCTTAGCCTGTTGACTTTTTGTGGAGAAGATGTGGATGGGGTGGGCGTGGGCGATGAGCTGTTCTGTGCATTTTAGGAGGTTTAGCAACAATATTGGCTTTTATCCATTAGAGATGCCAGTTGCACATTCTTCCTTTCCCCATTCTCCCCACAGTTGTGACAAAAAAAATTGTCTCCAGATTTCGCCAGAGTTTCCCTGGGGGGTGAAATCGACCCCTTTTGAGACCACTGATGTAGCTTTTAACAACTGTAAAAACCTTGATAATCCATCAATACATAATTGTGATATTCCTTATTATAACTTTAAGCCATCAAAAAGTTTCACTTTTTCTCTTTAATTTGACAGGTAAATATGTAATGCATTTGAGAAAGCTCTATATTCTCGAGACTGAAATTTTAAGATAAATTGATATTGTTTGTGTGGTAAAGGTCCATAATTTTACAAATTCAGGAATATTTTTATATTCTTGTGACACCGGAAAATATTGAATACTATTATTTTGTGAAATATTTGCTTGCCTAATTATGCAGTTGAGTATTATAGGTCCTTTGGCATGTCCCTAAACTGATACTAAAATTATCTTCAGTTTCCTAAGCACACATTGTAGATCTGTAGGCAAAAACAGCCCTAGCACAATAGGAAGTATGAGGAAGTTGGCCTTGGATTCCATGTTTAGATTTGGACAGACAAAATTGGAAATGAATAAAGATCCCATGATATAAAGTTCCCCTAAAGACTGTTCTTGATAGTTTGGAAAGCAAATTGTACCTTACCTTTATTCGTTTGAATAGATTCTCCTGAACAGAAATCATGACATGAGCTCTAGTCTTTTATTTGTTCATAACTGAACATATTGGAAAAGATTGCTTATATTCTTCAAACTTATCCTTTCTAGGGGTTTATTTTAAAAAACCAGCCAGTTATTTAGTGCTAAATATGCATATAGGCCTTTCTTGTGCTGGCTGTACCATACCCAAATGGGATCAAATAGCATAGTTTTTGACAGTGTCATCTATTGCATTCCTAATTTCAATGTTCCAGATTCAGAAGACTTTACCAACTGGGTAGCCCCTTGAAGAAAACCCAGGCTTAGAAGAACAGCTGTGTAGGAGAGTGGCTGCTTGTCCACAGGTGCCTCAGATTCAAGTTGACTTATGCAACAGAATGTTAAATTTTGTATTCTGCGTTCCCAGCTTAAATTTAAAGTTTTCCCCTTTACCACATTTCACTATTACTCTTGATCTCTGAGTTCTATAATTTGTAGTTGTGTTCCTTAACATAGTTTTAGTGTTCATATTTTTATTTGTATATTAACTTTTCTTCATATTTTTTCTTCATAATTATATACATTTTTCCTATTTGATCATTTAAAAAATTTTTGCTTATATCTTTCTTAGTATTTTCCTATGTATTTTATGTATTTTTGTTGTAATTCACATGTTGGTTAGTATATTCTGTAGAAAATTTTTATCCTCATCCCATTTATTTGCACTTATTTGAAACATTATTTATTTACTCATTTTTGTGTGTGTGTGACTATTATCTGTATTTTTCTGTCGATTTTCTTATCCTTATCATTCATTAAAAGGCTAGGCATATGAAGAACAGCTATAAGATCTATGTTCTGAGAAAGAGGTTTTGAATATTTTACTATTTTAGTCCCCTAAAGCTTACTCTAAAACCTCTGTGTCAAAACTCAATGGTCTACAGTAGCCAGACAGAAGTGGTGAGGACTAGGATGAACCCAAGCATATGTGTCCTTATCACATGGGCAGCTTCCATTTTGTACCAGTAGATTGCTGCCATGTAAAAGGCTAGAATAGCATTGCCAGATCTTCCAAATTTTTGAAAGGTGTCAGAAATATGGATTCTCTCAGTTTCTAAATACCAGAAAATACTACAAAAAAGTCAATACTATGTAGGTCAAACAGAATGCCAGTCAGTGATATCCAACAACTTCTAAGGCTATGGCAGGAACATTTAAAGGCAGGTTATATTGTTAGCCAGCAGAATGTTTACTTAGGAAGCTTACTCTTATTGAATATTCTGAAAGTTAGAAATTAGCAATATTTAGCCTGCCTTTCTGTCATAGGGTACTTTTCTAACAATTATTATCTTAATGATCAAGATTCTTTTTTTCTTTTAGGAATAGACTTATTTTCTACATTTTGGTTATCCGAATCCTGAAGATATTCAGTATTAGTAGATTTCCTTTTGTGTTAAGAAATTGTCCTTCTGCATTTACAACTAACATTTACAACCACTTACCTGTACTCCCTTTTGTTTTTTGTTATTTTGATTTTAATACTACCTATAAAATCTCATTAAGAGTAAAGTAAGGATTATTCCCAAATTATCATAACAACAGAATGATTAGGAAACAACATTAAGAATTCTAGAGAATATTATATAAGTAGAATGTGGTATAAGTAGAAATATGAGAATTGTTCAATGGAGTGGAAATGAAGTAGGTCATTGCTGTCTTTGGAGAAAAGAATATAATCTTGCTTACAAAATATCAGAGCAAATAGAAGAATCATACAAAGTGAATGAAGGTGGGGTGAAGTTAACTGGGATGATTTGTGAAAAAGTCATTGTTTCTAGATTGATTTCCAAATGTGTTTAGAAGATTTGAAGAGAATTAGGAAAACTCAAAGGTTTCAGTAATCCTATTATAGATGGCTATGTCCTAAATATCTTGGATTATAGACCCAACACTGTTCTAGAATAGTAGAGAATAGTGAAATTGAAAGTAAATTGATATTTTTAATCCTTTGACATATGCTGTATCATTTGACACTTAAACACCCTATGGAGTAATCAGGAGAATTATCCTCATGGAAACTGAGACCAGTGAGAATAAGCAATGTTTCTCCTAAGACACATGGTTAGTTCTTAGATGTCAGAAATATAACTTTAGGCTCTTTCATTCCTGGACTTTCATGCCATTCTACTGTTCTGCCATATTATCATTGGTAAATGGATAGTCACAGCAATCATAAAATGTACTAGGAGGGACGCCTGGGTCGCTCAGTGGTTGGGCGTCTGCCTTCTGCCCAGGGCATGATCCTGGAGTCCTGGGATCGAGTCCCACATCGGGCTCCCTGCATGGAGCCTGCTTCTCCCTCTGCCTGTGTCTCTGCCTCTCTCTCATGAATAAATGAATAAAATCTAAAAAAAAAAAAAAATGTACTGGGGGGCCCATTACTCTTGTAAGCTTATACGTGGAGACACTAGATAAGATTCTCAGTAATTGACAATGGGTCTTTCACTTCAAGGTGGAGGTATTTTGCTTGTGTTGTGTTGTGTTGTTTTGTTTTAATACAGGTTAGAACATACAGGCAACTAATGGTAAACCTCTGACCTGTACTCTTTTTTGATTATATATTATTTTCAGTTGATTGAACGATATGCTTACAGATTTTTCCTAGACTCAAGTTTGTGGTTGAGTTTATTAAATCTAAACCTTTCAGATGAAATAAGTGAGAAAGAAAGGAAGCAGTCACAAAACATAATCCTGGGGGATTTTCTTTTTCCATCCATTTGCAGTCTCCACTGATTGTTCTAAACATGTGACTTCAAAACAGAGGAGTAAAGTTTGTCACTGAGTTTTAAAAAGAAAATAATTCCAGTGTGGCCATTTTCGATGGAAATTTGAAGAGAGGGAATGAGGCGACCAGCCCCTTTAACTAATGTCTCTCTTCATCTTAAAGCAAGTGCTTCAACACTTGAACACTTGTGCTTCAACACAGAGAACCAAGGTTTCCGCTCTGTGTACCCTATTGGTGTTCTTGTTTTCTTAATTCTGTGGAAGCCTTGCAATATAGATATATAGAGAAGCTCCTGGTTTGAATTCTGCAAAAATTCAAAATGCAAAGTGAGGATGAGGTTCTTTACTAGTTGGATTTTGTTACTCAGTAATTAGCTCAATTTTCAGTATAATTTTTCCTGTTTACATCTTGTTAAGAAACAAGAAAGAACAACAGGTCAGAATCATGACTGTGTGTTTTTTCTATTGACGTTATACTTAGGTATATTTCTACAGCAGCTACCAGGAAACCTCTGAAAAAAGGCAAAATGTGAGCTCTGTGTCAGAGTACAATTCCTGTCTTTTACTGAGATAGAGAACTGATCTAAGCGGATATATTACTTCTGGGACAGTGTTGCTTTGTTTTCCTTTCCTTTCCTTTTTTTTGTTTTTTTTTTTTCCCCATTTCCAGTTTGAACTCTGACTCTAAGAGTGAAAGTTCAGCCCAACAGTTTGTCCATTTTCATTCATTCTCTCCTGTGCGAGTTCCCCTTACTCCGCACCTCCCTCTCCCCAGCCGGTTGCACTTTTCCTGGAAGTAGACAGTAGATGTTACATATAATAACTCTGTGCTCTGTACAGTGCGTTTGGGTGTGCTCCGTGTGCAATTTCCTGGCAGTCATAAATTAATTAAAAGTAGACAGGAACCACGGAAAAAGAAAGTTCTCCCTTTTTCTCCCCCTCCCCCTTTCTTTTTCTGCGGGTAAATAGCTACTTCCTTTGTTCCTGGCTGCACGATTTCATTTCTGCCATTATTGTCCTCATTGTTCTCTGAAACAGGAGGGGTCTGGGCCAGGAGCAGCAAGGTCTCAGCTAATGACGGGAAGTCTTTAAAGTTTGCGCTGCATTTCATCTTCTCTGTGGGAGTTTTAGGACGTATCCAGTGTTTGATCCCCACCGCGCAACTTTGCTTCTAGTTAATTAACAGATCCCCCATTACACACTCTCATCTAGAAGCACATGGGAGGCCTATTGGGAGGTAATTCAAGGCCAATCTGAGTGATGGCAAGAATTAGAGAAATCAGTTGTTTTAGGGCTAATGTTCAGGAAATAAAGATGTCCCATTTTAGAGATCTCATTTGAAATTTTTGATTACTTTCCTTTCTGTTTAAAAAACAAGATAAGGGAATTATTTTGTCCACATAATCTTACCTTGACTATTCAGGGCAGTTTGAACTTAGAACTCTTTATGACTGCATGGAAGAAAAAATGGGGGAAAGAAAGCTACACAGACAATACTATGAGATACAGCAATGCTAACAAGAATTTTGGCCTCTGTTTTATGGTTAGTAGCTTTTTCCTGTCCAGTTGATTCGCCAGGTCACAACTGTCCACAGCAGCTTTTCCAGGACACCTGAGGCAGAGTCACTGGCAGGAACATCTTGGTAGTGGCTCACTTTACACTTGAGGCTAAATCATACTTTGTTCTTGGGTTGCTGCTTTGGTTCCAAAGGTGTCAAATTGATTTACAAATAATAAATAGTAGCTTCAGTATCAGAATCTCGTTCCCTTCTTGCCTCTTTCCAGATGAATGTCTAAAATTAAAACAAACTTATCCAAAGTTAGAAGTTGGCATATGAGTGTCAGGATAGAGCCCTGGTGTTTTTCAGTGAGTCTACTATTCCAGAGCACAGGTAGCCCGGGTTTGGGTGGCATTTGAAAGGGGAATGGCATGTTTAATTCCTTACCACTCTACAGTGTCCCCAGCCGTATGAGCAATGACCCCCTTTATATAATGAATTAGGAGCTACTTCTGCCTTGCAATTCTCAGTTCGACACTTGGCAATGAGAATCAAACCGGGGCTATTTAGTACAGCAGTAAATGGCCCGCCACATTAGCCCCCTGGCATGCTAAGCTATTAGGTTGTTTTACTGTTGTTAAAGTTACATTTGTTAGGTGGAGTTGTTGCCCTTCCACACAAACTCAGCAGTGCTTGATACTGGTGGAGGCAGCACGTGTACGAAACGTGTGCCATGCAGGACCCAAACGGTCAGGCAATGTGGCTCTGCTGCAGATAAGAAGCATTCTTCTGTCTGAAAAAGCAGAAGCGTGGATTATTATGATTAAAAAAGAAGAAGAAAGAAAAGGAGAATGCTGGACAATTGTGGTTTTTGCACTTTGCTCTGACTAAACTAATTACATGGGCTTGATTAACCATTAATTTATAGCAGTTCTTAAGTGAACCACTAATTGTCATAGTGCCATGGAGGAGGAAGGCCAGGGATGAGAGGCACTAAATAAGCTGGTGTGGCTCTCCACAGACCAGCAACCGGTGCTGCACACACACATTAGAGCCGGGCAGCATCCTGAGGAACCAAAAGATTAGCATGGGAATGAAGGAGAAATATTCAGGATGCTTCAACGGTGGTATGTGCATGTGTATGCATGCATGTGTACGTGTACGTGTGTGTGTGTGTGTGTGTGAGAGAGAGAGAGAGAGAGAGAGAGAAAGAGAGAGAGAGAGAGACAGAATATTTCTGCAAAGAAAGGAAAATGCCAGTACTATATAGCTCCATGCAGCCAGCTTGCAGGGTTGAGTTGGCATTTGGTAACTTGGTAGCGGCTGCCAGTGTGTGTGTGGTGGGAGAAGAGGGAATAGACAACAAGAAAAACACATAGAGCTTAAAAAAAGATGTAAAATGATTCACTTCATGCCATATGGACAAAAATGTTGTCACAAAAATAAGGCCAAAAAATAGTGCCAGGTTAGACTTTTAGTTCAAAAACATATGTATAATCATCCCCATGAACATGAATTTTAATTAGTATTTTGATAGAGAGAAACCAGATATTTTTTTAACCTGCTCTGTTCTTGTTTTCTGTTCCTCTCCCAGTTTTAGCCTCCATTAAACATTCATATACTGTATGTTTTGTGTCTGTATGAGGAAAATGCCTTATCCCTGGATTGGTGGGAACGCAAACATCTTGGTTTTCTGTGGCATACAAAATATCTTCCCAGTGGAGCTCACAAGCAGTAACTTATTGCTGGGAAATCTAGAGCTCTCTCTGAGCCTTGGGTACACCAGGAAGGAAGGAAGCCATATGCCTTTTCCTTTTGTCAATGGAGGCATCTGCACCCATTTGCTTCCCCTGATCTACTCTTCACACCCATCCACATCTCATCTCCCTGGGATGCCTTTTAAAAAGGAAACGAGTTTAGTCTATATACATATTACTATGTGACAGGGCAGTTTTAGGGAAAAAGGGATAAGATTGCCACTACAGAAGCTGTTTAAAATGGAACACATAACATATTGATACACTTAATAAATGCTTGCATTTTAGTTATTAGTTTTATTCCACCTACATCTGAAAAGGATTTGAGATGACATCACTCATCAGAAGATACTGTGCTGAATCATCTTCCAACAGCAAAGCTCTTTCCCACCTTAAATAAGGTGCTTCGATTAATGCCCTGCATGTGATAATGAGATGCTGTTATAACGAAATGCTTCTATTAGCAATAATTTTGCTGCTTAGGGGGCCACCCACACTTCAGGATATTTTCTTCCTAGAGGAATACAGAGAAATCAGATAACTTGAATTACAAATGATACAATGGAATAAAAAATCTGGTATCAAAAATCAGTCAAGTCTTGATGCAACAATATTCACCTATTTCATATTCTTTTTTTAAAAGATTTTTATTTATATGGGGAGAGAGAGAGAGAGAGAGAGAGAGAGAGAGAGAGAGAATGCATGAGCATACATGAGCAGCAGGCAGGGACAGAGGGAGAGAATCTCAAGCAGACTCCATAATGAGCATGGAGCCTAGCATGGGCTTGATCCCATGACCCTGAGATCATGACCGGAGATGAAACTGAGAGTCTGATGCTTAACTACTGTGCCACCCGGGGCCCCTACCTGTCTCCCATTCTTTATTAGAATTCCTGAGCTTGCCTCTGAGTATTAGCTGTACTTCATTCTACTTCAAGGGCATGGGTAAAACCGATAGCCTTAGGAAAGGTAAATTTTACTGCCTTCTTGGGGTCCCTCAGGGGTTTCTCAGACTCTTACTTTTTTGCAAACACTAACAAAATACCTCTTTTTTTAAAAGATTTTATTTATTTATTCATGAGAGAGACACACAGAGAGAGGCAGAGACACAGGCAGAGGGAGAAGCAGACTCCATGCAGGGAGCCTGATGTGGGACTCCATCCCGGAACTCCAGGATCACTGCCTGGGCCAAAGGCAGGTGCTCAACTGCTAAGCCACCCAGGTCCCTAACAAAGACACTTCTTTTTTCTTTCTTCTTCCCTGAGGAAACTCTGGTCCCTTCAGCAAGAGTGTGACACCTTATAGGCACTTGCTGAGTACACCATCTTGGTTTCTCTGGGCTTGCTGTCTAACCTCTACTCTTTCTCAAAGGCATTAGTCATCATTCCTAATAGCATTTATGACAATAGCAAAGAATATGCTATGGATGCTCGGTGATCTCAAGCCACAAACCAAGACCCATGTCTATCCATTACATTGGGACTGCTACAAAGGTGGTTTTCACATTATGTGTAGGCTGCTCCATTTGGGGAAGAATAGAAAAAGCTATTGCTAAATACACTTGCCTACTTTCAGAATTATAACTCAGGTTTTTATTTTCTAAAAACTATTACCAAGGTTTTGTGCCAGATTGGATTACAGTAGATTCATTCATTCATTCACTCATTGATTAATTCAATCACTATTTTCAAATCCTTAACATGAGTTCTAAATTTAAAGAAAGTTAAGGTTTGTTCTTCGCTATAAATATGTTTGTACACAGGCAAATAGTTCCTGGATTTTATATTTTTAACTTCTAGTTGGTTTAGGTTAATGTCTCTAAAATTCCTCTAAAAGGAAGAAAAAAAATAATATTTCTAAAATGCATTTTCTCTCTTAGTATCAACCAAGACTATTTCATAATTGCTTTTCTAATAGACATTTACATTCAAATTAGGAATAAATTTGAGCTCTAGTGAAAGTATCAAAGGCAATTCAGACTTCCCAGTCCTGCTTCTCTTCCATATGAGAAATAGAGAAGCAACTGACAGCCACAGTAGACTCAAGTAACTTCCTTACTTACCAGTGATTTTCTGGGAATTGTAGGAGGATTTTAAAAAAATACTCATACAGGTTATTAATTACAAAGTTATTTGCAATTTCAAAATACTGTAAATACTCTAAATCCCTGTCCATAAAAGACCTATTGAATAAATGAAAGCATGCTCATATAATGAAGTATCATGCAGTTATAAAAGATAATGAGGAAGATCACTGGGCACTAACATAGAGACATTTCCAGGATGCATTGTTGGTGAAAATTTTAAGAACTTCAAAGAGTGTATATAGAGTCCTTATTTTTCTTTTTTTAAAAATATTATTTATTTATTTATTCATGAGAGACACAGAGAGAGAGAGGCAGAGACATAGGCAGAGGGAGAAGCAGGCTCGTCACAGGGAGCCCGTTGTGGGACTCGATCCTAGGACTCTGGGATCACTACCTGAGGCGAAGGCAGATGCTCAACCACTGAGCCACCCAGACATCCCAAGTCCTTACTTTTCTATACTTATAATATAGTATACCATATTTTGCACAAGAAAGGTCAAATAGGAATACATATATATTTGCTTATTTTTACAAAACAAGAAATACAGGAGGGATAAGCCAGAATTAAAAAATAATTACATATAATGTGTGGATGGGAATGAATAGAAGGGGTAGGGATGGAAATCTCCTCAGAGTTACCTTTATATGTAATTTTGACTTTGGACCATGCAAAATTGACCATATATATTTGAGAAATAAAAATTAATCAACAAGGAGTGGGAAAATGTCTGTGATGTTTGATACTAACATTGATGGAAAGCTGAATGGTAATTGTTGGTGCTTTGGACTGATAGTCTACTAAAAAACAAAGAGGAAATGAAGGGGAGGCACTTAAGAGATTGATATCAACTGAATTGTGTCTATTAACTGGTATAACTGGTACTTTCCCATTAAATTTATTCCTTAATTATTATTTTTCTTTCATTTCTACAGCTAACAAGAACTGCTTCTTCCTCTCCCATGCTAGTAGTTCTTTTGACAAGAGAGAAAAATAAATGAAACTATTAATAGTTTTCTCTGTTTTGGCAATAATTTGAGCCAATGATGGGATTTTTATATCATGTATTTTCCGAAGAGGATGATACACAATCATTGTATACTCTTTGCCAGTTTCTGAGTCTTTATAATTATTAAAAACATACATTATAGGAAATATTACTTGCTTCCTGAGCCACATTGTTTTTTCTTTTTCTTTCTATTTACTAGAAAAACAATACCAATAATGTACCATTTTCTATTAATACATAATCCTCTCCTTGAAAGTGTAACATGCCTTTGGAGCTAACCTTTTTGGAATTAAGAAAATTGTTATTTTATTTAACTATGGGTTTTCCAGTGAGCCAAATGTTAAAATTTTAAACTTTTTTTTTTTTCTTTCTCTCTTAAGATTTTATTTACTTGACACAGAGAGAGAGAGAGAGAACACAAGCGCGGGGGGGGGGGGGTGCAAGAGAGGGAGAAGCAGGCTCCCCACTGCAGGAAGCCCAATGTGGGGCCAAATCCCAGGACCCAGGACCCTGAGATCATGACCTGAGCCGAAGGCAGGTGCTTAACCAACTGAGCCACCCAGGAACCTCATGAGGTTTACTTTCTTTATCTGTGTAGAATTTGTGGTCAGTTCAGTAAAAATTTATTGGCACCTACTTTGTGTCTAGCACTTGATTAGTTCCTTTTACTCAATGACCTTCTACTCAAATAGGCAAAATTTCATAGAATTTCACAAAGTGCTAGCAGTCTGAGAATTACACACACTGCATAGATAGAAAGCCAGAAGATGTCTAGAGCCATGTATAAAGAACCCTGTGTGTTTCTAATGAGAATGAAAGGAATTTGCTAAGCCTAAATAGCCTCTGTTTAGTTCTAAGTCAGTGATCACGATATTAAAGAAAGTTGTACCATTACACATATGAGTGCTTTTCATCATTCAGTGACATAGTGAAAAAAAAAATAACTAAGTAGAAACGTCAGTTCCCCATATCAAAAGCTATGAAATATAAGTGCTCCCAGCCAAAGAAGGCAAGATCTGGAATTTTTTTTTTAAATGTGGATATATAGAATAAATATGCAACCCTCCTGATAATGTTGGCTGATGAAATGAAATTCACCAACTGTAATTCTGGCACAGAGAGACACACATAGTGCCCGCATGCACACACACACACACACACACGCACATACACACACACACCCTCGGCATATCCTTAATCATTTGCTATCTTATTTACATTTCATTTGCTAGAGTAAATTCTATCATTTGAACTTTAAAAAAATGTATTTCAATATTACTTAGGGAAAAATAGGAAATAATGTGATTGGCTTTCAAATAGCTTATTACCATTCAAATACTCTCAAGATAAATTATATTAAAGGGAAAAAAAAGAAAGAAACCCTGTTTCAGCTTCCGAAACATTCTAAATGGAGACTTAGCTCTAAGTAATCAAAATTGCTTTAGTTGTGCAGAGCGGCATTAAAAGCCTTGTCCACTAATTGAGTGAAGCAGTGCTACTGGAGCAGCCTTGTCCCCTCATTAGATGATCTTGCAGGCACTGTTTGTCATTCTGGGTTGCCGGGCTCAATCTAACAGTACTGCTGGCTCAAATTAGTGGTAATTCATTATGACACAGTATGTCCTTCTGTGAAACAACAATATGAAGCCCATGGGGCATCTGTCTGCCACTACTACTTCTTTATCACATTCCTCCCACTTCAGTTCAAGTAACCACCTTTGCATGAACCTTCTAACTTCTTTATCTAACTGGTGATTGGGGATACAATTTGACTGAAGCATTGCATCCCCTTCCCCTCCACCAATGTTACAGAGCGAAAAAGGATGGGTATCACACAACAGGCCAAGTCAGTCTGGAAAATGATGCCATGTTTTGAAGGAAGCAAAGTGTACTTGTGTATATGTGAGTGCAAGGACTTCTTTTTGAATACAAATATTTCCCTTGTATCAAATCATAGAGGCTATTAATAGAACATATTGTGATAGAATGTTCATAAATGCTGCATAAATCCAAAGAGAAGGAAATTTTTCTGACTATGTGAGTTTGGTTACTCAACACATTTGGAGGGAAACTTCATGTTTATATGATGAGCATTGCTGTTCAAAATGAGACTTTTCTACTCATGGGTAGGTGGAATCCTGTCTCTAGGGGAAAGTTCCATCAGTGATGCGATTGGACACTTCCTCTTACCAACTCTAAATTGTGTGTATCAGTTAGTTCATTGTGTCAATTCAGATCATTTGTTCCATCTCTGGAAGAATGACTAAATTCAACTGATAAAGAATGTCTAAACCATGTTTAGATAAAGCTTTTCCTCTGAAATCCTTAAATTGCCTATGGATGTGGAAAAGTTCGCACTTATTGACTGTTGACTCTACTGTGTTGGAAGCGATGGTGCTTAGTCAGTATGAGGTACAGGACAGTAGTGCACCCACTGTTTTCCCAAGGCTGAGCCTAATCTCACTGCAGGATATCTACTCCATGCAATATGGGCCTGGTGGGATTTTAACAGCATTAAAAGCCTACCTACTTCCACACCATTTATCGTTTGAAATTCCACAATTAGACTCATTCTTTTGGATTATAGTTTTATAAAGAAGGAAAAAAAACCCTTTTCTTGACATAATCTGATTGCTTAAA